>NC_071467.1:161532970-162890520 GCF_028500815.1 Rissa tridactyla | reverse complement strand
TAGCTGTAAAATATGAAATGAGTCTGAATAACTATTAAGGAGGTGGGATTTTCCTCTAATCAATTAACTTTTGAAAGCCCTCATCCTCCAGCAGCTCTTTTAGCACCAGTCCACAAATGGGATTGCTCATGCAAAAAAAAGAACACACAGGGTTTTTTTTCCACAAGCCTTGATATCATGACGGATCTTCCTTTTCGATTAATTTGAAAAAAAAAAAAAATGTACTTTTGTGTATGTGTTTGGCATCACCAAGACTGAGGACATTCCGTCATTTCTTTCCTCTCGTGAGCTATGTTTAATAACATCAAGACAAATCTGCTTTTAGGGCAAATCGCTTGATGCAAGTGAAAGCAAAGCCTTTGATCCATGAACCTCCTGCCCCATAAGAATAGCTCCTCAAGCTTGCTTAGTCTACCGAACTGGGAGCCAAGATGGGATACAGCTGCCGTCTGCACATTCATCTCAGGGGTAAACATGAAAGATCAAGCAGAGCAAAATTAAGGGCAAATGAACTGAACGCGAGTCAATGAAACCTCGTAGTTACAAGAAGGTTTCTGACTACCAGAGCAGTAACGTTACAGGGCAGCCTCTTGGGAAAGGAGAAGGGGCCAAAAAAAACCTTTGCTGATTTAACACAGAGCCTGGATGTCTCTGCAAGTCCCTTCCAGCTCCCCAGCCCTTTGTTTTCCCCTCGCTGGCTCGTCCGGAGGTTGGTGAATTAAGTGCAGCGTCACTGTCCCCCACCACCACCTTGAGCCCTCGCAGAAGGAGCCATCTCCCCCGGCTGGCACCTGGGAGCGGGTCCGTTTCTGCGGGTGTCTGAGAACTGAGTGGCTCGGTGCATGGGGAGAAGGAGCGAGGAGGCTTCCCTGCCAAGAGTTTATCTCGCCAGTTGGCCCTGTCTTCTCTCCCGTCCTTACGGCTTCCTGCACCAAGCAACAGCCTCAGCCACTGAATAATGAAAGAGGGAGGAAACCTCAGAGGGATAGAAGAGAGCAGACTGAAGAGATTAAAAAGGACAGCACAAGTCATTGAGAGCCTTAGCATCCCCTGGGGAGGGGGTTTCCTCACGGTGCTGGGGGTTGCAGGGATGGATGGGTGGACGGAGGGATGGGGCAGGGACGGCTGTCACAGTGCAGATGCCCAGGGAAGAACCTATTTGGGTACAACACCCCAAAATGCCATGACAGACCCCCACAGCAACAATACATTTTGCCACTGGCACCCCGCAGTTATACATTTCTCCCTCCGCAGGAGCCTGAGCACTTCTTCCCCCAGGTCTGGCATTGCCCCTCCGTTCGGAGGGTGCTCCTGCGGCTCTCAGAGCCGAAGCCCCTCACGTCAGCAGCATCGCCTCAAAAGCTGAACGTGCCTGTGAAAGCTATCAGAGATGCTCTTTGAAGAGCCCACAGAATTTTTCATTGCAGATTCCCAGCTGCATTTTCCTGCTAACCTTGCATTCCTGAGGATGCAAAGTGAGACGGGAACGTATGCACGGTGAACGTGTTACCCATCGCACCGGCTACTCCCATAGCCAGGAAAATATTTCCTGCAAGTTTCCTCCCTGAAGAAGGCCAAATATCAAACCAGTTTTTCCCCCTGAGTTTTCCAAACACTCTCTGGGCTGTTCCTGACTGTGTAGAAAGCTCACATTTCACCCCAAAACGCACAAAGGGTCTGGCATGGATATATATCGCGATAAAGTTGCCATCATCATCTCTACAGCAGTTACCATTATTTAATTCTTATTTATAGGACTCAACTCAGACAGGAGCTGCTGGCATGAGTGCACACACAGAGCAACTATAAATGGCTGGTGATAACCAAGTTAAAAGTCCCTGGCAGGACTCACCACTCCGATATTTGGGGGAAGAAACCGGCCTCTTTTTCTATGTTCTTGCCGTGCCCAACACAAGGTGCACAGCCATGGATAAGGGTGGTTTTACAGCTTCTGTTGTCAAGTTTCTCAAACTACTGGGGGGAGCATAGAAGATGTGTGTTTGGGCATAGTGAGGGATGGGGCAAAGGGAACCAGCCCCTGGCAGCGTAACAGGAGAAAGCCCTGGAAGACACCTCCCCCACCCCTGGTTGCTCCTAAGCCATGATAATGCGTCCATGTTCTGCCCAAACCAGCAGCCCTCGCAAGTCCACAGTCCTTGAAGGATCTTGGTGATGCCAAGGTGAGGAAGGCAAAGAAAGGCTGGATGTGGTGTCGGGAAGGTTTCCCTGGGAGGGTGCCCCAACCCACCAGACAGGATTGATCGGCTCCCGCGACCGTCCCCAGAGCGTATTCTTAATGGCAGTGGTGTCAGCACTATTACTGCCTCTCAAAATGCAATCCATTGTTAATTATTGTTCATTAGCAATAATATTATCATGACTATTATTGTATGAACATAGAGAATTAATTATTCACTTTCTTAATTAAATACTTAATGATATTAATGCTTTCAATTGGACCATTGATTCACAAGCCCTTATAGCTAGTATAAAACTCTACCAAGCACTGAAAGTCATCGTCCCCACCAAAGCCTGTCCATTTGCTTCTGGCCTGATCCTGCCTATTGATTGTGCCAGCCCAGGTGTTTATGTAGCCACACCAGGAACAGAATCAGAGAAAATAATTGGGTTAAATTAGACTTATTTTAACCCAAATTAGGACTTGGGTTAGACCTGGACTTAGGCTCTCCGCAACATCATCTCATCGCTGAGGCCTCTCTCTTGATGTGCAAAGTCATGCAAATGGAAAAAAAAAGGTGAGATCGACAAATGTCTTATGGGACACACGTTTGGGGTGCAGAGCTGGGGCTACCACAGCATCCCCCCAGCCTGCGCACGTACGATGGGGAATGGGCACGCGGATGGGGATACTTCCGCAAGTTTATGGTTGACAGAGGAATTCACTCCATCATCAGACTGACCGAGTGGCCTGTAACATGAGCATTTTTGCCTCACAGCTGGGTAAGCCAGGACATGCCGTGGTAATAAATTAGTCGGTAGATCCAAAGCAACCAGCAGTCACCAAGGTGGAGACAAGATCCAAATCCCACTGATTTCCTCTGCTGCTCCTCTGCTAATCCTCTCCCCAGATTTAGGGGCTTGATACTGCTGCTTAGGAATAAACGTGCGGTTGAGATGCCACCAGGGATCTACAACAGCCGTGTCAATACGATGCAAGAGCTACAGGACATCTCTAGCATCCTGGAGTTGTGGTGGGAGCTCAGGAGGGATACTCCAGGGCATCACAGCAATAAGAGACATGTGTGTGTTTGTGTGTACAGACAACTGCGTCCCATGCATGATGTCCAAATCTAGAGCTGAAACCTGGCTTGAACATACTGTGACTAATATGCAAAAGAGACTAGAAGCAGATGGGAATGTATCTGGCCATTTTTCACCGTTTTCTTCCATCTCTCTGCACATTGCACAGGAACTCGGTTCACTCGGACAAAGTCAATCATCCAGCACCTGCTGAAGACATCACGACCCATCTCTGTACCTCTTCAGCACTGGATTTACACACTGACAGCACAAATCTGGGGACCGCACCATCTAAGAGTGTTGTCCCCTGGGTCCCTGCCTCCCTGAGCTGTTCAGTGTTGGTTTCTGTACTGACTGATTTCTGTAGCAATTTCTGTTCAGTGTTTTATAAAACGCCATGCCAAGCCGTGGTGGGTGATAGGGCAGATGTGGCTGAAAACTGCTGGCTTTTTAAAAAGAGGGGCATGAAAGGGAATGACCGGCTTGCTACCCTGTGCTGATGGATTTAACTCAGGTCGCTGTTGACAACTGACCTCAGCGCGGGGCTCAGGCTCACGCATCTGCAGATGCGGTAAAACGCCTTAATATCTCTGCATCTGCAACTTGTTCTGCCTCGGTCAGATGGCAGCGCTTTTTTATCACGGAGTGAATGCAAAAGGATTACATGGGTTGAAAACAATGCTCAGCTTATTCATGGGAGAAAAATTCCTGAAGAGCTATGAAATGCAGAAGCAGCACTTCTGGAAGTCTAAGAGCCACAAAGTGGGACCAGGGACTATGTTCAAGGCAATACCACTGCATGTTTGCCCTGCTCTCAAATTCTTCTCCAAGCTCTTGATCCCTTGATCTTGATCCCTTTGTGGAGGTAGAACCTGATCTAGATGGACCCTAAGCCCAACATGCGTGGATGTTTTTCACTCTCCACTGACTTCAGTAGGTGTCCTTTTGTGAAGGGTCTCAGCTTGCGCCAAGCCATCAGATTCCTTGGAAGTCAATGTGACTTCGGGGTGCAAGAAGCTGCCTCAAGGCAAGACTGATCTTCTCTTTCATGTGTCTATGCTAACTGGACTGCACAAACCACGGTGTGGTGGAGATTGGGAAATGCACCAAGACAGAAAGTGCCATTGTACGTGGGTTGGTGTCAATTAACTCTAGGAACCCTCTGAATAAATTAAATTATGCTGCAATCTGAAGCTAAACTGATTCTTAATTAAAAGATAAGGGTTTTTTTAATCCTCAGATGATTTAAAGAAAAGAATAAGAAAGTATGGGAATCACAGTCACCCTCCTTATTGGCTGAACAATTTTGCAGTTAAGGCCCCAAGCAACGCAGTGCAATTTCAAAGTTGTCCTTTGCTATAACCCTGTCGCTGTAGCCTTGCTTTGAGCAGGGGGTTGGACAAGGTGACCTCCAGAGATCTCCTCCAACCCAAATCATTACACGAGTTTATGATACAGCTATACTATTCACCATATTGTGAACCCAGCTTCCGGATGCTGAAGGATCAGGATCTCGTTTGGAGACCTCAGTGATGAACAAGTGCAACAATCGAGTGTGAAGAAGCAGGGTGCAATGTGTCAATAAAAAGTCTTGAATATTTCCTTTTCCATTCTTAAGTTTCATCCTGGAGAACAGTAGGTAACTGTAGTACCTGGAGAGTGACCTCCATGTAGAGAGGACCCCTGGTTCCCGGGACCAGGAGTTTGTGCTGCTGTTTCCAGCTGAGCACGATGACTTGGAAACCTGTGTCTTACCAGCCCCCAATAAATTCTGGGAAATATGGAGAAAAACCTTATTCCCGTCACTACAGACACAAAAAAAGGTTTCTACATCTCTTGAGTTCCTGATTTGTATCATTGTTTACCAGGGGGTGCATCCTTCCTGGAGATCATATAGCACAAAGGTATAACTTATGGCTAAATAACACCCTGCAAGTAAATGTAAACCACTATAAAAAGCCAAGAAGGAAAGTCTTATACAGGCATAATCTAGCCCGTGGGAAGCAGTGGGTTTTGAGGCTGGGAGAAATGAAATCTCAGGCCCGATACTTTCTTGCGATGATTTAGTCCCACTATCACCTCATTCACTTCACCTGAGCACCTCCCCCTTTACGTCAGTTATGCGAGTGAAGAATAAGGCTGAAGAGAGCCATTTTCCCTTGACAGTCCCGACACAGCCTGTCTTTTTGTTGACTCAAACTCAGATCTTTTTTCCCCATTATTAAAATGATTCTTTTCAGTCAAGGCCTTTTATAGGATGTTGTGCTGCCGTACAATAAAGCTCGTATTTTAAACATTCCCGCAAACCCTAAAGCTCTGCCATGGTCTGTGGCTGGGTCTGATCCTTTGCTTCTACGCACTGTGTGGAGGAAGCCCTCACATCCTGGGCATCAACAGAGCTGCTCCTGATTTACGCTGGTGCAAGCAAGTAAAGAAGCACGCTTTCCCTCTTTGTGGCTCATCATCCTGAGCACCTGCAGGTTTTGTTGCTTCAACGTGAGAATGAAGGCTTCCGCGGGACGTTGACTTGGACCCTCGCCTCCGCTAAGGTCCTAAAAAAGGCTGTCTCCATAAATGCGCTGTAACAAACTGCCCCATTGCGTCTCACATGTTCCTCTTTGCTGGAAGTGGCTGCCTGTCCTCCTGCTGTGAACTGCGTTGTATTTCAGGGGACTGAGTTACTCATCTCTGCTTCAGCTGAAAACCTGGGGATAATCGTTTTAAGACAACTTCCCTTGTAAACAGCAAACTTTTATGCATTTCATAATGGCTCTCCTATTATATCCTAAAACCGTAACCATTTTTCAAATTTTTTTCTTCTCAAGTCTATAATCTGTTGCGATAAACAAAATTCAGTGATTAAAGAGGCTGTATTCTTTCCTTCACTAAGATTTTTTTTTTAGCATTTTTATTTAAAGGCCTATCTTTCCCCAGCTGTAAGGATTTTATGGGTGTACTCATGGAGAGAAGCAGGATAGATATTCAAAGTTAAAGCTTTATCAGCCCACATGGAAGTTTTTATTTTCAAACTTTTACTCTGGAAATCGAGTGTCATACCATCATCTTGCAGATATGGTTAAAAATTTCCTTTTCTTTTCAGTGTGTCAGAAATTCCAAAAGGAAAATTACAAAGCTGGCTCAAAAAATCATAAGGAACCTATTTTATATATGGCTCTCTTCCTGAGAACGCTGTAGAACGCTTTAGGGTAATTACTTGTTCTTGAAGTTTTGTGGGTTAAAAAAAAGATCGCAGTAGTTTGTTTGCCTTATGGCCCAATGTTAAGGTCTTTGCTTATTTGATTTTAACTGGAGTTTGGCCTGAGAAAAGGCTGAAGGATTAAGAATTCAACATCATTTAATCTCTCTTCAAATTATTTTTACAGGAGACTGTGTGGTTTGCGGACACTTTTTTCTTTTGGGTTCGTGGTTTAAGCCTGGGGCTGGAAGCTGGAGCTGGGAGCCCAACCCCTGATCGTATACCACTGCTTATTTCCTGGGTGGTCTTGGAGAAAACCATCTTGAATTTCCTGTCTTGATGATTGGGTAGTGATGCTCCCCTCCCCTCATGGACCTTCCCACCCCGCGGGGCACTGAGCAGAACAGCTAGCATTGGTACCGGGTAGGAGCAGCCTGGGTGTCTCGGGAGACTCAGTCTCTTATGGCTTGGCCAGGGCTGGAGTCACTATGAAATGCCTCCGATGCATGACATGGGTTAATCGGGATGGTAAAGCTGACACCTCCAGCTCAGGAGGAGTTTATCACCAACCAACAATGGACACCTCCCACTAGACCAAGTTTCTGGCCTTGAATGCTTCGAGGGATGAGGCATCCACAGCTCTCTGGGCAACCTGTTCCAGTGTCTCACCACCTTCTTCACAGTAAAGAATTTCTTCCTAATATTTCTTCTAAATTTACCCTCTTTCAGTTCAAAACCATTAACCCTTGTCCTACCACTGCACTAATCACCTATGTTGGGGATGTTCCCTGTCCATGCTGGCCCCTGAGTCATGCCCAGGTCTATCTGGGGGATGTCAGTGATGCAGACCAGAGCCATACCAGCACCACAACTAACACTGCGGCTGATTGAATGTAGGTCCCAGGAACATTGCCTGGCACCACTTAATCATGAACGTGCCCATCACCTCAGCATCTGCTTGGTGGAGGATGACTGATCTCAGAAGAGGTATTTAAGAGGCCACTTGTGTGATGAGGTCTTCCTGCTGCCTGGAAGAGTCAGGAAAGACTCCAAGGTAGGGACACACAGGTACCAGCCAGAACCTCCCATCCAGGTGGCCTCACTCTAGTGCAATTACAGCAAAACCTGTGTTTTTTTCCTCTCCTGGGAAAGTTCTAATGGACTGTGGAAAAGCTGAATGAGGAGATGGTCCCTGACATGGGGGAGGGGAAGACTTGTAAAAGAACAGCCAGGTAAGACTAAACTTGACCTTAAATGAAGAAATGGGGATAGATTCCTCATTCCCGAACATCAGGGCAGTCTCATGAGAAGGCCAAGGGGCCAGTAGCACAACCGCCATGTGCATGGCCTGGCTGACTCAGGAGGAAAGCAGCCACAAAACCCGTCCGCCCCATCATGAGGCAGCTGCGTCCTCTCTCCTCTGCTCACAGCCACAACCTGGGACTCGTGCTTATTCATACACCCTCAGAATGAACAAATCACAAGCGTACATGGATGTACAAAGCCCACCAAGCTGTCCAAGTGCCGACGTCATCGTTCAGTTTGACACTGGGCAATGCCTGCCCTTTGCTAGTTGTGGTGCTATGGGAATGATGTCCATTGCTGACCAGCTCCCGTTGCTTTTGAGGTGCAAACCCCCCTCTGAACACAGTACACCCCAAGGGTGACCTTGCAGGCTGTTTGTAGCCATCCCACGTTATGGAGGATGGTGTCCCTGGCAACGACAACACTGTCCGTGGGGAATGCTGGGACCGTGACTGCAGGAGCCAGGGGACTGGGGCAGCCTGGGAGAGCCTTGCAAGCCGATCATGATGCCTTCCCTTCCCCCTCACTTCTCCAAGCATTTTATATCCCTCAAGCCCTTCCTCCTCTAAGATAATTAAGGGCACAGGAGAAATTAAGCTAATTCTGTTGGGGCTGTTGCGTCTCTCTTATCATCAGTTCTTACTCCCCTGCTTACTACACGGGTGTAATTAAAGCAGGTTTGTCTGCTATGAGATGAAACACCTTGTTCTTCAAGACCAGTTTCGGTTGCGGTGGTGCTTGGCCTGAGTTTTCAGTGCCTCTCACTTACGGAAACTCCTCCAAATGGCAGCCAAAATGCTGGGCTGCCCGCAGATGCAGGCAGAGGTGGATCCCCCTCCCCGACCACCCCCCACGACGTTCCTGCTGTGAAGGGCTGCCAGTCCGTAACGGGTCACTCCGGGTCACTGACCGACCTGCCCTGCAATCCCTACCCAGCTGGCATCAAATAACGGCCTGTGCCATTTTTAAATGCTGCCATCACAGTCACCGCGGCAACCTTAAAACAGACGCCGGTGCCAAGCCATATAGCTGCTACAGCCACGCTGAGCCCCGGGGACAGATTTAGTAGAGGCACAAAGCGAAACAGCACCAAAGGGCATAAGGACAGCACAAGGCCTTTCCTTCCTCCGCAAAAGAGGGATGGGCCTTGTGAGACCCACCAGCATCTTTGTGCAAGAGCCTGATGTCGTAGGAAAAGGGAAAGGAGGAGGAGGGAAAGCTCTCTGCCTCCTCTGCCCGTAGGCAGCCTGAAAACAAGAGGCAGATCTGGCAGGGAGCAGGGAGATGTGCTGGCCACCGCCAAGCAGTCGATATTGCCAGTGTTCCAGGGAGCCAAAATGTTGGGTCACCGTCTCAAAGACCAGGATGGACCTCGTCCAGGTGAAGGTTTGCTGCAGGTCTTAGAATTGCACTTGCGAACTCAGCCAGACCCTGCCATCTGGAAGGGCATCAAGCGTTGATGTACACCCCGCAAGTGACAGTAATCCATCCAAGAGCTGTGATTACCTGCTCCACACCTCCTTGCCTTTTAGGACTCTGCTTCCTTGCTGGATTTACGAGGCTCCAAACAGGCAGCGTTTTATCAAACTTGGGCTTGGATCGGTGCCACTCTCCCTTCCATTTCACCCTGCCGTCTCAGGTTCAAGGACACAATTATCCCGGCGTAAAGAGTTATGGAGTGCTAGCTGAGCCATAGTTACTTTTTTGGTGCTAGGTGTTCCTCACAAATGCAAGGTAACATATTCACTTAATTTTTTTACATTACAGCTGCAGGTGCCCGTGCTTTATGTCCTTAAGGCCCATATAAGCCCGAGGATGAAGACCAAGGTTAAGGGCCATGTGAAAGGGGATGTCTCAGCATAAGGTGGAGTCACTAGTTCCTGTAGAAATGAAAGTTGCAGTGATGATATTGATACTAAATCCCAAACCTGTACTAAAGCCAGGATCACCCAAGTGCCCGTAAGTCAGCAGTTTGAAAAAAAAAAAAAAAAAAAAGCGTTCTCCTAAGTGGGTTTTTATTACTCAAAAGTTCAGGTTCAGCAGGAGTGTGTGCCTCTCCCAAAGATACTGTGTCAGGTTAGGCCGGGTCTGAATTTGTTCTTCCAGTTGGTTTTTGTGACCACGGTGCTATAAATATGAGATGAGCAACAATTGCAGGAATATTGTGGTTGCCTCTGCCAGCACCTTGGGGCTTTACTACAAGGTGGTTATTGATCCCAGCAGATAACAGCGTTACGAACATCCTTTAGAAACCAACAGTATATCCCACAGTTGATTAGGCTGTAAATTAATGGTGGTTATTTTCATAACTTTGGAGTTAGCTCTAGTTTATTCTCCTTTTTTTTTTTTTTTAAGGAGAGAAATAATCATGGCTTATTTTCATAAGAATGTTCTTAAGACTTATTGATGGGAATGTATTTCAGGGCTCATTTAAATGAAGCTTGTCCTCAAAGTCTTTGCTGAACCAAAGCTTAGAGCTCTCCCAGCACATTGTGACTTTCTTCTTTTTCTTTTTTCTTTTTTTCTTTTTTTTTTCCATTCACCTTTTAGTTACAAGATCCTCAGGGCAGAGATTGTTTGATACGAGTTTCAGCTTTGAGGCTGGGGGTGTTGTGATGCCAACAGGATACAGCCCAGTGATAAGGCACAGCTCTATGCGATGCGATACGTGCTACGGGTGTTTGAAGCATTTGATCCTGAACCATGCAAAACAAGAAGAACATTGCATTCCTTTACCTTCTATTCACGTATTTCACCACAAGGGCTGTTATGTGGCCATTCAGCAGTGGGCGTGAAAGATTAACATCTCCGATAGCAGAGCCAAACCCCGACTGGAGATAATTATGTAGAAGGTATCTCATCCTCCCTGGGGTCACTCTTCTATCAAGTGCTTTTACTCAACCTGCCAGTTCTGGGGGGGAGACAAACTCGCTTGAACATGCCTCCTGAGTTGCAGAGCTGCTAATATGGAATGGATCTGGCTGCTCATTTCCTCTTCTACCTGCTATCTTTTGTGCTTTCGACAGTGAGCAGAAATACATGCTTTGTGCTTCTAAAACTGGAGCGAGGATGTTCCCATTGACTCATAACCTGAAAGCACCAGGGCAAAGAGAAGCTCACCCATCAAAGCCTGGTTTGGAAAGTGAAGAGATAGCAAATCCAGTCTCTGCTGTCCCCAGTATTTGTTGGTTGATTAGAGGTGGAGGGAGTAATGATAAAGCCTAATGATCTCTTCTTTGGGCTTGGCCCCTTTAGTCCATAGAGGGAACTAAATCCCTCCAATAAAGGGGTGAGACTCATACCACCTAGTATTTTCACAGCAGTTATCTACAGCTATGCCCCAGGCTCCCTTTAAAGCCAGTGGTGAGAAAATGGCAGTCCCTGAGGGGGGTTCATCTGACCTATTTTAAACGTCAGTTTTAGGATGAAATGAACCATGTTCCAGCGGTTCCTGTTGCTCTCCACTGTTATAAGCACAGTCTTGAACATCCCAGAGGCAGAAACGCACCACCCGTGCCTGCTTTGGGTGTTGTGGTCCCCCTCTCAGTGAGATGTAGGCTGTGGGGTTTTCTGGCATGCGAGGTGCAACAGGTCACGGGATTAGGCTGAGCAAAAATAAGGATATTTTCTTTTTGCCTCACTGTCACTGAAGAACAAGGAAGGCAGTTAAGATCTTCCATTCCTCTGAGGATTTTTGGCTTTGTCTTTTAACTGCTTTGTTTATTAATTGATCAAATAGAGCAGCAGAAGAAGTCTTGGGTTGGGTGGCTCTACTATCCCAGCTGGTGAGCTGGGCAGACCCAAAGCAGAAAACGTGTCCTTCTCCTGCAAAGGACCCCCCTAAGACTGCCTAAAGCTGCACGGACCAACTGTTTTTATTGAGACGGTTGGTCATACTTTGCTCTGTTGCCTCTTTTACAAAGAAGAACAGCCTTTCTCCACAGTCTAGGCTGAAAAACATTGACATTTTCTAGAAGTGGGCAATAAAAAAGACCATGGAAGGAGAAAACCAACCATTTTATTATTTATTTCTTTTTAATAGCAGATGAAATATCATCTGCTATTAAAAATATGATCTGCTATCATATCATGCAGCTTTTGGGGAGCTCACCCAAACCTTGACATGCTCCAGTCACCAGAGGTGAAAATGGAAATGTAGAAACTGTGGTGTGAAATTGTAGGACCCTGTTTGTTCTGCAGCCCGCGCCTGACAAGTGTCTTGGTGTATATCTGAAGTGCCGATTTGGCATAGCATCCTAGAAGAGCGCATTTCAGTTATTGCATTTCATTCATTTTTATGCCTTTCTAATGCAGATGCAGCTGAACTATAGCATTGATTCATGTACACACCTCTTTTCCATATAGATGATGACTGCATCAAAGAAGCCAGCGCTCTGAAATAGCACACAGTGAAATACCACAGCAATTCTCATTTGAAGTCTATAGTGGGAGAGCAATTTCCAAAAACGAAGGACAAAGTTCCTAATCCATAGCAGCTTTTTGACAGGGAGATGTGGGAGAGGAGAAACAGGATGCATCCTGCATGAATCATCACTGTAACCACCCTGGATTTATTAACTGAAATTATGAGGAACACCAAAAATGATTAAAACCTCAAAACGCCTGCTGGAAGGCGTCGCCTCAAGGACTGGCTGTTGTGAGATAGTGCCATAGTCTTCCTGCTGATTTTAAAGAATTGAAGGCTAAAAGGGTAAAGCTTTCAAGAACAAATAATTAATTTTAAAAAATTATGGGATGGCCATCATCACCACCCATCACAGAGAGGGGTAAAGACATCCCCAAGTCATGGGAATCTTGTCCTTCCTCAAAACAGGATGACTACCAGAACCCTTCTTCCTTGACACTCACCCAGCTCATCTGTATTTGCACAACGGCTGCCTCCTGGTCCTACATTAGAAACCCCAAATCCACCTCTCGTTACTATTAACCACCAGTCTCTGTAAATTTGCCCTCACCAAGGTGTTGGACTACGTCCTTTGTATGACGTGGAGAATGTCCAGGTTTGGGGACCAGGTTTTGGCAACAGCAGTGACAATATTCCTTGGGGTTCTTCCTCCATGTTTTGCTTTATGACCCCATCCCAGTCTGCCAGGCTGGAGAGAGAGGGGCACAAGCCATCCCATGCTGGAAGTGGCTCTGCTGTGTCCCTCACCAAGCCCAGTCCTGCACGTAGCGATCCACCTAGCTGGTGCCTTTGACCTTTCCCAAAAACAATTCCTGAGATGCCAGTAGCTGGGAACTCTGCAGGCTGGGAGGGTGTGAAGGACCCATGTTTTTGTGGGGGGATTCAGTAGGAAAGAGCCTGACTTTTCTTGTCCTTTAAGGCATATCTCTTCCAGTGTCCTTGCTCCATATTTTACAGGCTTATTCTTACATTGAAATTCAGCTCAGTTGTGCCCTGGCTGTCAGGGGCCCCAAATCAAACTACTCGCACTAGGCTCGCACTACTCTCCTAGGCTGCTGCTTTCCTTTGCTCATTTTCTGTGAATATCTGCTGCAGACCCCTCTTTTCTCCAGTTGTCCGCTCAGGCTCCTCTTTTCCCTGCACTTGGACATCTTTGTCCATGGACCCAAGTGTTCCTCTTGCAGTGGTTCAGCCCCATTGATCCCGCTTTGGGGTCATGTTGTGCAGCCATTGTGTTGCCCTCCAGTCTCCTGGCCCGGGTTTCTGCCCACTCTCAGACCTGTCCAAATCTTCTGGGAGGGAGAGATTGGAGCTTTATGGTTCTCAATGGAGAAAGCATCACCGCTGTGCTCCAGGGTGAGAAATCCTGGGGAGTGAGAGCCCTGAGCATCTCTTCAGTGCAGGAAACTGCCCTGGAACAAGCTGGAGGAAAAGCTTCACGCGGCATCACACCAAGGACTCACCGGGAAAGGCAAGGTGTAAGTGCAGTATATACCCCTCACCTCTTTGTGCTCACTTAGGCTAAGTCTTTTCCCACACCATTTTTTGCCAGCTCTCCTCGATGACGGAGAAGAGAGAAGCGGAGATGAGAATGTGCCTCCCAGAGGGGTCCGTTTCTTCATGGGCAGCCACCGGTTATCTGGAGATAACAATATGTTTCCTCCGCATTTTAGAGAGGCCGAGAGAGGCTCAGACGGGGAAGCTCAAAACTAAATTACCAGCCAGGTCATTTCCACTTCAAGCTGTCAGAGCTCAAGCAGAGGGAGGTGAAGGACTGTTTGCTGTTTTTTCCTTCCCAGCTCAACAGGCACACTGACACGGCAGGAGCCTGGAAAACACGTCAGATGCAGGTCTCTCTATCCCTGTGAAATAACACTCATTTAAAGATAAAGACCTTCTCTATATGTGGTGGTTTCTGCACAAACCCGCCAGGGGTTGCAAAATCTGGAAGTCATGAGCGTGAATTTATCAGGGGAAGAAAACAGGGTGAGGAGGTCCTAGAATCAAAGACTAGGAAGGATATTGAGGGACCAGGTAGTCTCTCCACCCTCTACGTGGTTCAGTTCTGGGCTCTGCTCCATTGCAGGCTCTCCCCATGTTCCAGGGTGTTCATCTGGGGAGGCTGGATACCCACTCCTGGCTATTTTTAAAGATGAATGTTAATATGTTTAATTGCCAGTACTCTAGGAACAGAGCCAGGCCTAAAAAGTATCTACTAAGAAACTGCCAAGAAACACTGTTAAACAGGATCTAGGAAAAAAGCCAGACACAAAAATTTATGATCTTTATCTCTGCAATAATAATTTCACAGTGGTCAACTGAGGAGCAGAGCAAAGGTCATCGGTTTCGTATCAGCTGGAGTTTGTGAAATCCTTTATTTCCTTTAGCGTGAGCTTGCCCTGCAGGTCTCGGGCAGAAGACCCTAGAAATGCATGAAAAATACTGGCACTCCAGACTGACCCACGTGCCCCCATTCTTCGCTCAGGACCCGAGAAATCAGAAACCTCCCTAGCACTGGTTGAAGCCCAACCCAGATCCTCATCCAAAGAAGTATGCTTCACCTCATTTGTTAAACGAGTTATCCATAGGAATGGTCCGGTGAACTTCTGTGTTTCCAAACCCACTTTGATTAACATCAACAGTCACGACAGGCCATCTAAGAATTTTGTGTTTGCACAAATGCAAGAGCCAATCTTGTCTTAGGTTTCCTTCCTTCCAGCAGGACAGGGGACGAGGAAGGGACCCCTGAAGGCCTCTGAAAATAAATTAAAGGAGAAGAGGCTCTTTTTTATTATTATTTCCTGATTCTATAGTAGAAACAATTCTAGGCAAAATATACACAGTTTGCTTCTTGACACTGCTGCCAAGATTCCCAACTTTACAGCGTGGATCAGATTTCAGAATATTTCCAAACCAGCCCCCACAAAATTAATTGACTTATCCAAGAATCTTGGCTTTGGATGTCATTTGTTTTTAAGGTAAAGTTCTGGTCCCAGTGACTGCAGAGGAAAACCTTGAAAACATGATCTCTGCGAGCCTTAATGACTCAGAGGGTGGGATTCAGTTGCCTACGCGCAGGAGCCTGGTGCCATCTGAGATGCCCTTGTGTATCTGAGACATCCCACGGTGCTGGCAAAGCGACGTGGAGCTGAGGGAAGACGAGCACTCTCCAGAAGCGAGAGCTGGAGTCAGGGGCTGGGTACCCTATAGAATCTAACTTGGCTCGGAGAAACTATGTTTAGACAGCTGAATCAAGCCCTAACGCACACATATAAAATATATATAATCAAATCAATCAGTCACTCAATCAATCACAGGAGATATTTCCAAATCTTCAGATTTCATGTCAGTTCTGGAGGCAATTTGAGCAGCATTTTCAACGCTCAGGACCGTGTTAGAAACACACTATTCGCTTCACTGACACTTCCAAGCATACTGAAGCATTCATCTGGCCCAGGCTCTCTGCTCCCCACCCTTTCTGCTAACGTCCTCTTCTCCATCCTCTGTCCCTTCCACAGCTCTACCGCAGCCGCAGGAGACGTAGTTCCCTGCCTGATCTCCGGGCTGCAAGAGAAACAGCAGAGGTGGGTTGGTTTTTTTTCCAAAGTAGAAGTATGCAAAATGCAGGAGGCGAAGACTTTCCACTGGGCGAAGGGGAAAGAGCTGTGACATGGTTTATGGAGCCCTGAGGGGCAATAGAAGGGGCTGGCACATGAACCATCAGCAGCTCTGGGGCAGCATTACCTCAGAAAGTCAGCGCCTTCACGGAAAAGCAGGATATTTTTAGTTTACCCAGTGTATTTAAATCTTCTTGGAGTACATTAAAATTATAGTAATTATCCCACCTTCTCATGTGGGATTCTGGGAGGTGATGGATTGGTGGATCGTGTGCTGGTGGAGTCATCTTCGGCGAGGTCTTTCTGCAAAACACAATTATTTTGTTTCCGCAATTTACGGCTGCAGCATTCCTGGCCCATTAATACTTGACAGTTGAATACTGGGACGTGCTCACATCACACCCTTCTCTCGCAGCACCCCAGAGCTGAGACAACCGCTGTGACACCAGCTCCTTCAAAACAGAAATGCATTTACACACTCCCGGAGTTGTGAGCTTACACATGCAGGCGAGGCTGATGTTTTCTTCACGGCAACGTTTAACCTCTGAATCATTTCTGCTTTCCCCTGCATGGATGCAGGGAAACACCATGTCTCCCAGCCCCTGCTCTCGTCTCGCGGCCCCACCAGCCCGAGCATGAGAAGGGGATTTATTTCACTGCAGCAGCACCATTGAAAAAGGGCTGTTAAAAAATGCAACTTTTTACATACAAAAAAAGGCACATTCTTTGTCAGATCAGAAGCTTCATGTTTCTGATTGCAAAAAAAAAAAAAAAAGTGGGGGGCTGAGCAGAATAATCTTTTTTCTTGATGAAGAAGCCATTTCCCTTATAAATGAAGTCATCATCAAATTCTGGGTTATCTCTGTTTTTAACCTTACTTTTGAAAGACGGTGCTTCTGATCTCAAGATAAGGTCTCTTTCCCTCTCTTTGTTTCCTGTCATCAAAATAAGAATTTTATCAACATCTGACAAAAATGGTTTCTGGTTCTTGTTCATGCATCAAAAGCCGAGACAAGTCCCCAGAATCCCTCCTGGTGGAGTGACACATATGTCTGCCAAGCCTCAAACTGTCCCCCAGCCCAGAGAGGCCTTGGAGGTCGCCCCAGCCCAGTGTCATCTTGGAGGTTCCAAGGAGCCATGACGACAGGCTCTTTGAAGCCCTGCGGGGTGTGAGTCCTCCACAGTGAGCCTGGGCAAACCAAATGCTTGCAAGGAGAAATTAAGAGAAAATGGAGTACTGTGTGCAGCTCTGGAGTCCTCAGCACAAGAAGGACATGGACCTGTTGGAGCAGGTCCAGAGGAGGGCCACAAAGATGATCAGAGGGCTGGAGAACCTCTGCTGTGAGGACAGGCTGAGAGAGTTGGGGTTGTTTAGCCTGGAGAAGAGAAGGCTCCAGGGAGACCTTAGAGCCCCTTCCGATACCTGAAGGGGCTACAGGAGAGATGGGGAGGGACCCTTTATCAGGGAGAGTAGCGATAGGACAAGGGGTAATGATTTCAAGCTGAAAGAGGGAGATTTAGATTGGATATTAGGAAGAAATTCTTTACTGTGAGGGTGGTGAGACACTGGCACAGGTTGCCCAGAGAAGCTGTGGATGCCCCATCCCTGGAGGTGTTCAAATCCAGGATGGATGGGGCTTTGAGCAGCCTGGTCTGGTGGGAGGTGTCCCTGCCCATGGCACGGGGGTTGGAGCTAGTTGATCTTTAATGTTCCTTCCAACCCGAACCATTCTGTGATTCTATGGTAAATCCTTTGGTGGGAGCAAACGATTCCCATCCTGGCTGCCTGCACTCGGAGCATCATAGGAAACCTCTGGGACAGGATGCGGGCTATTGCCTTGTCCCAAGACAGGACCCATGTGCAGACAGGCTGCAAACCTCCGTCCCCTTCTCTCCCCCACCTCAGATGGAGAAATCCCCATCACCCTCCTTTGCACGTGGGAAGCCACCTTGCCAGCATCTGGCCATTCCCCTGCCTCACACCCATGTTCTCTGGCCCCTTCCCAGCTCTTCCAGCAGCATGTTCCTGATTATTTACTCTCTTTAAATGCTGCAGAAAAACGCTGCTTTTCCTGAATACTAAGTAAGGAAGAAAAAAAAAAAAAGGCAAAAAAAAGCACATCTCCTTGCTGGACTGTGTTTGTTCTCTGGTTTGAAGTTTGCTGTTACCGCTGAAAGCTTTTGTGACCCTTGGAGGTACTTGATCCAAATAACCTCTGATGTTTGGGACACTGATACACTCCCACACCGAGTTTGTTCTTGCATGGATCTTATATATCTATCCATCCATCTATTCATACGTATAAATATCTTCCTCTTTCTCTCTCTCATTCCAGTGCTATCTGATCAGTTCTTGGCTTTCCTTACACTTCTTTTATCGAATTAATATCTTTCCCCTGAGGACGTTTTCTCCCTCTCCCGGATTTTCTCTTTTTACACCCTGTCATTTCCCTCTCCATCTTGCCTTCTCCAGACCCGCTCCCCTTCTGTCCGTGCTGCCAATTTACAGTTGTGTTATGTATTCAGCATAACATATATATTTAAATGGGATGATTTCCACTAACGTAAACAGTCTGGCCCATTAATTTCAATAGTGGAGCTGACAGCTCGGGCCTGGAGTCTCATTGCCTGGTGACACATGAGTACAGCTGCTTAACTTGACGGGTAACTGTTTCCAGCGCCTAGCTGCACATCTGCAGGAGGAAGGAAATACTTTCTGTAAGGCTGGAAAAAATAAAGCCGCCTAAATTTCCCTCCCCCCCACCCCCAGATGATGATATTCATCATTCAAACGTCTCGGTTGAGTGGGTGTTTAATTCAGAGTTTGGAGGGGGACGTTTATGGTGTGTTACTAGCTTTGCTGTTGATCCTTTGTTCCAACCGCTGTGGCGTTGCCTTTACCGAGGGCTTCTCCTAAGCCCCCAGAGCAATGCCATATATCCAGCAACACTGTGTACCCTTGTATCTTCAGAACCAGTTGCTTAATTAAAACTGAGAATGATGTCTTTCCTCAATGAGGTGGCTATATTGATAAATTGTAGCAGAGGGGAACAAGCATCAGGATTTCATTGAGGTGGGTCTAGCATGACCTTGAACAGACCATGGGCCAAGTATGGGCCAAGTCCTGACCTGAGACACCAGCTTTGTTGATGGGACCCAGAAGACAAAGTTAGCCAAGCTTCAGGAATTGCCTCAAACTTTTCAGGGTTTCACTTCTAGTTGCTCCTGGAAAATGTGTGATTAACACCATAAACTCCTCCAGCTTTGCTTCCTCAAAGTAAGTCTAAGTTCTAAGACTCAAGTCTCACTCCAAGAAAGACATTGAGGTGCTGGAGCGAGTCCAGAGAAGGGCAATGAAGCTGGCGAGGGGTCTGGAGCACAAGTCTTATGAGGAGTGGCTGAGGGAGCTCGGAGCATTCAGCCTGGAGAAAAGAAGGCTGAGGGAAAACCTTCTCGCTCTGTACAACTACCTGAAAGGAGGGGGTAGAGAGGTGGGGGTTGGTTTCTTCTCCCAAATAACAGGTGATAGGACAAGAGGAAATGGCCTCTTTTTCAGGATGGAAATTACGTTAACGATGGATATTAGGAAAAAATTCTTCACAGAGAGGGTTATTAAGCATTGGAACAGGCTGCCCAGGGAAGTGGTTGAGTCACCATCCCTGGAGGTATTTAAAAGACAGATAGATGTAGTGCTGAGGGCCATGATTTAACGGTGTTTTTGGCAGTGTTAGATTAATGGTTAGACTCAATGATCTGAAAGGTCCCTTCCAACATAGACGATTCTATGATTCTTGCCCACCACATCATTAGCTACCCAGAAAGACCAAGGTACCTGTAGGAAACGTTTTGAGCTGCAGTCTGTTGGTGAGCTGTACTCCCAACATGTCTCCCTGCATATGATCTTCACTTGGCAGCTGGACAGAAGGAGGAAATGAGCCGCGAGTGCCGCCCGAGGGACTCAGCTGTGGGGGATAATCGCTAGCTCAAATCTGAGTGAGTGTGGAAGGAAAGGAAGTGTTGTGGAAGCAGGGCTGTTACTTTCAGTGGGACAGCAAGAGAGACCAAGACTGCTGGGCTACATGCTACTCTCCCCCTGAGTATAAACCACAGTTTTCAATCTCTAATGTTGTTATTTTCTCTCTGAGCAATACTTACATAATTCTTGACACAGCATTTGCCTGGAAATGGAGAAAATGGAGAATGAACACAGGACTAAACATGTCAAAAAGTGTCAGAAAGTGTCCTCCTGCCTCCATGACAATCTCCCAGCAGCCCCGTCCTTTGAAGGTCGGAATACATTCTTTGGAAACTTTTTCATTATCTTGCAACGCGCTGAGCAGTGTGGTCCTCTTCTGTGTATTAACTCCTAGCAACTTAAGGTGAGATACTGAGAGCTTTGGGCTGCTTTTGGAAGGTAATCAGCTACTTTTACATGGAGAAAAAGGAAGTAGCTCCCACTGAAGTCTAAGGCGTGGGGCTGGACTTCAGGTGATGCCTAGAGCACTAGTGAGAAAATCTATAGGGAAAAGTCACACAGTCTGCTGTGCTGCCAAGATCTCCCTAGCAAATGTCTTGGAAAGCACAATTTTTACACAGTTCCTGCTAAAGGAGAGCAGACTCTCTCACAGACCTTATTTCTGAACACAGGCTGAAGAAGTGTAAAGATATGAGCAACTGTTGAAGTTGGCCCTGCTTTGAGCAGGGGGGTGGATTGGATTATCTCCAGAGGTCCCTTCCAACCATTTTTTTTCTATAATTCTGTGGTTCTGTGATACCATTTGCTGTATCTAGGGGGAAGCTGAATTCTGGAGCTGCTAAAATGCAGTAGGCTACAGACATTTGACCTTTAGGTCAGAGATCTTGTGAGATACCTCATTATTCCACCATCCTGCCAGGCTCTGGTCCCCTGTCCTCAAAGGGCCTGATGATGATCTGTACAAAATAGGTTTGGCAGTGTACCATGTACCATAGACACCATTGGCTTTTTTTCATAAAAAGAGGCAAATCTGGTCTGGATTCAAAAAACAAGACCTGCTTTCTGAAGTCCGATGAAAAGGCAACAGCAAGCAGCATCGTTCTGTAACTGATTAACTCAACTCAAATAGCCATTCAACTGACCGAGAGTACATATTTGCATTCAATAATACGGTCATTTATTGCACCTTGTGACCTACTGAAACATGAACAAGGTTTTTCCCTTCCCTGTATTTCACTGAGCTCCCTTTCAACACAATAGTTGTCTCCAGGCCCAGAAGTGTGTCCCGATGAGCCTGGATTTTCCAGAGGAAATTCCTACCGATTTTGTGGGTTTCATTTTGTATCTTTTCTCGAGCAGCAAATTTCCTAGTCCAGGTGGTAAGCCAGAGGTGGGAGAGAAGGGGCTTTGCTTTCCCTAATATGCTTAATAAAAGCTTATGTTTGGATGCGCAGACACCCTGGGGAGCTGACTGGCAATTTTACGTGAATATCAAGGCTAAGTTAGTCTCTGCATTAACAGCTTTAAGGATATATTTCCTTCTTGATTTTGTTCCGAGCAGGAAATTAGATGGTTCTTGTATGTGATCATGCCTCGTGATTGGTTTGGGGTTAAACTATGCAACACCAGATTGTAATGGTGAGGAACTGAACCCACACTGGGACCTCTGTTGGCTGTAGTGGGATCCCAGGCAGGCTAATCTGGATGGAGATGACAGCATTTAGCTGACTGAATCCTAGCTCTAGTCCCAGGAGGAGGAGACCAAGTGATCTAACAAAAGCCATGCTTTCAGATTGCGTATCCATTCCCACCACCTTTTAAAGCGTCTTTAAAGATCGTGGTTTTCCTGGTTGGCTTCTTGCACAAATTGAGCACCACTTGGGTGTGCTGAAATTTGATGCCCTTAAATTTGCAGTCCCCGGGGGTCCACTTCGGTGATTCTGAAGCCATCAGATAACAAGCAGAAGCCTGTCCTCTCCTCTGAGCCTCTTGGTCTCATCCCAGAAGTTCAAATGTACTGCCAGTCCACCTCCCTGCTGCAGTATTTCTCCCAGAAGACAGAGGACGATGCTTATCTGAAAAACTGTCTAGAATAGTTCAGACAAGATCAGATGACACACGCTGTGGAAATGAGCCATCTTCTCTATAAAGGGAGCCTTCCACAATCAGTCCTTTAGGAGACATCCATGCTGTGGACATCTAAAGGCTGGTGAGCTGAACCCTAGTCCAAGAAATACAGAGAGATTACTAGGATTTAGGAGATGAGAACGGTCACATTCTTTCCCATCCTCGCTTTCAACTAATTTGTTGCTTGTTTGCTTTTGCAGAGCAATAAAATAAATGTATAGCTGCTCCCTTGCTTGTCTCTGACTTTGAATAGGGCTCTGAAGGACACAGCAGGAAAGGATTTGGGCTGCCTTAAAGCATGGCCCACATGGTAAATTATTTATTTGCCTGTTTATATCCTGTAATAAAAAATACACAAACAAAACCTTCCTCCTTCCCCTCTTAAAACTCTCAATTTATGTATGTAGCTAGTTCATATAATCCCCAGCTCCATTTGTTTAGATCATACACGGTGTCTGAACAATTTGCAAGCACTTTGAGAGCTTCAGTGGCACAGGCAAGTACTGGTGACTGGTGCCCCTGTTATTGCGGAGAAGGGACTGAGGCACATTCAGACTCGGCCACTTGCCAAGGTCACAGCCAAAGCAGGATTTCACGTTCAGAGGAGCAAACCTGGGAAGCTCTTCTGAGGATTTGAACTTCAGAGGACCAAAGTCCAGGGGCCGTATCTTGTCTTCCATGTTTCTTCTTCCCCCGTCTCATACACCCTTCTTTTTTTTCAGACAAACTGTTCCTTGGGTCAGAAGAAATTTCTTCATACGAACTTGCAGCCAGCGCAGGATAATGGGCTCTTTCTCTTGAATAATGGTCACCTTTACCAGTCCCTTCCAAACCCTAATGCTGAGGGGAAGAAAAGGTACACATAAGTTTCCTGCAGCTGGGCCCTGATTGTGAACTGAGACACCCCAGGATGCAACCAGTGAGTGTCAGATTTTACAGTGATGTGTAGGGTGAGATCATAGAAGCATAGAATCATAGAATGTTTAGAGTTGGAAGGGACCTTAAAAATCATCTAGTTCCAACCCCCCTGCCCTGGGCAGGGACACCTCCCACTAGACCAGGTTGCTCAAAGCCCCATCCAGCCTGGCCTTGGACACCTCCAGGAACGGGGCATCCACAACTTCCCTGGGCAACCTGTTCTAGTGCCTCACCACCCTCAGAGATAAACATACTTTTTAAAAAAATGAAAACTGAAAGTGCCTGGTAATTGCCTGACTCCCGAAAAATACTGAAGAACAGCAGCAAACCTCATGGCTCTACTGATGAGAACTGGGAGGCGTGTTTTCCTTGGTCTCTGGTCAATGGTACCTAAAATGCCACATCCACTAGACACAGGCAACTCTTGATGAAATCTGAAGGAGAATTGACCCGAAGGTTGAATATGCCAACCTTTACCTATTCTGTTTAACTGTATTTTCTTCCTGAGTAAAAAGAACTTTCTGAAGATTTGCAGCAATGCATTTCTTCTGCTTCCCATTTTATTTTCATATAAAGACTGTTCTATGTTGACTTTTGTCACTATAGATACAAGAAAATGAATACTGCCCTGATATATCCATACTGCTGCTTCACAGCATTTCCAAGCAAGTCTCTGGAGAAATTGGGAAGGATTTATTATGCTTGTTTCAAAACCTTACTGAATATGGGAAGTACTCTTAGCTTCCAGTAAGACCAGAAAGCAAATAGTTTAGGCCCAATTTACACATGACCCTCCAGTGCAGTTTTTGATAAACGAGCGAGCCCCACGGAGCTAAATGCTCGGAAGACCTCAAAAGGATGAGTTCTGGTTGACCAGGAACTGAGGACTCCAATCTTCCACCAAGACCACCCCTGGAGCAAGCAACTTATTTCAATGAAAGCCTATGAATTTCAATCTCAACTTTAGAAGTCACCACAATGAACAACTAGGCTTAAAGTTACCCAAGAGCTTCAATCAGTACCTGTCTCCTTCACATTGCAAAAGCGAGCAACTGATCTTTCCAGTTATTTGAGCTGGTTGTGTCCTTGCTCTCCATTGATGTCCAGCGCCAGACACTGAGTCCTTTAAAATTATGTTAACATTAAAAGGCACGGTAGTGCTAGTGTCTGCTGTTAAAACTTTGCCAAGCTACAAAAACAAGCACGACAACTAATTCGGGTCTGACATGATTGTCTGAAATTTTCTCTAAGGCCACCACAGCCCTGCCAGACGTTGCTGCTTGTGTGGTTTCTTCCTTGACTGCCATTTGTTCCACATCTCATCCCAGCAGGGAGATGTTAGTGGACAGACCAACAGGAAAATGCGAATAACCAGTGTGGCTACACCCAGGAGCAGAGAGCACACCTTTGCCACGGGACTGTGCAGCTACTGCAGAACACCATCATGGGGCTGAGAGGAACAATGAAGAGCAGGGCAGTGCTTTCTTTCAGAGGAGTTTGGTGGCTTTGCCTAAGTCCCCACTGTGGCAGTGACCTGGGCTGGAATTCAGACCGTGGACACAGAGCGTCAAAGGGGAACAATTTCGTTGCCTAAATATAGATGGTTTGTGCCATTTGAGATGTCCCAGAGTATCCAAGTCATCCACATGTACCTGGCAGACACCAGACCTGGATGACACTAGGTTTACAAGTGACCTGTGCCTATCTGGACCTGTAGCATGAGGCCAAATGTGACATCTTATGATGTCAAAATCACCATCATCTTTTGCTAGGCAACGGAATCACACTTTAATGGCTGGTCACTTGCATCACACCTAACCACTGCAAGCTATAAACTTCATCTCCATTGACTGTCATAGCTGCTGAGACAACTTGTGCACGTGGAGCAACCCACAAGCAAAGACCTCAATTCAAGTGTTTGATTTGGTCACTACATTGCAGTCATGGGGCTCCATGTGTAGCTATTTCTCAATCTGCAGAGGGCATGACTGTCCCCAGGGAAGTGTGGGGCTTGTCATTAACATTATTCATGAGAACCTCTACCAAGAAGAGTGAAGTCCTCTCGTCCAAAGTAGACCTTGCCAGTCTCCAGTTACAAGAAACATTTTCACGTGCTTGTGCTAGGAAGCATCTCATTTGGTTTATCTCCCTTGTAGACGTCTACCTGTAAGCTTGTCGGTTTAAGTGGATTTTTTTAACAATTCAGATCTATCTAAACAGTCTGGGCAATGGTGACTAGCACACAATTCATCCTGGGGCTGGGATCTAAAACACAGCAGATGAATCATGTCTTAAAAGTGCCTGTTTCAGTCCACTGACTGAAAGAGGAACTGCGGCAGTGAGTTCAGAGACAGATATTTGCGCCGGAGTCATCTAAAGCAAGGAGAGCTGGTTGCCATCTCTGGTTTCTGAGCCATCCCTACCCTCAAGCGTATGAATGATAAGGCAGGGCTGCAAGCACAGCTCAGGAGGGATCTTCTCCACGTTCATGCTGATGGGCACTGGAGCCCGCAAGACTACTGTGGGTGGGGGCGAGCCCATCTGAACAGCTTGCTGCCACCTGGAAGCCGGGCTGAGAATGAGAACCAGATGGTAAGAAGTGAGACCTTGATTAATAACAATATGAATGCCTACGCTGTACAAAAGGCATCTCATCAGCAGATCTCAGTGTGCCTCATGTGGCCATCAGTGTCTGAGAAGTTAACTGTGATCACTTCACAGCCAAACAAGTCTCTGGAGTCCCAAGCCCAAATTGGCACCGTGCGTGTCTCCCGAGTAGCCCAGACTCCAACCAGCCTTCAAATGCATAATTTTGGAGTCAGGTCTGGAAGTTGTCTGGATGCAAATTGAAAATCAGGTCTGGGATCAGACCAGGACATGACTGTTCCCATAGGTATAGCCTGGAGCACGAGACACGCCAGGGACTGCTTCATGCTGGGTTTCTCTCCCATGCCAAACTCCTGGCCTTTGCCCTGCCTACAGTGGCAGGACCTGTCCTGCCATTCCTCCTCCTGTTTTCCACCCTCCATTCACGGCAATGCTGCCTGCAATATTCATCGCATGACTGGGGACTCAGGTTGGAGGGACAATGTCTTTTCTTGGAAATCAGGCTTTCCTTGGGTTGGTCAGCCACTTCTGAACTTCTTCCCCTTCCCACAGTGAGAGACATAAAATTTTAGCACATTGAATGACAAGACTTATCTAAAACCAACATGACCTGGGGACCTCCACTGGTTCCAAAGCAGATCAAGACCAGCCTGCCTTGCCACACATGTGTTTCTGCTATAGCCCAGCATTTCCCACACATAGAATCATAGAATCATAGAATGTGTTGGGTTGGAAGGGACCTCTAAAGGCCATCTAGTCCAACCCCCTGCAGTAAGCAGGGACATCTTTAACTAGGTCAGGTTGCTCAGAGCCTCATCAAGCCTGGCCTTGAATGTCTCCAGGCAAGGGGCCTCCACCACCTCTCTGGGCAACCTGTTCCAGTGTCTCACCACCCTCATTGTAAAGAACTTCTTCTTAATGCCTAATCTAAACCTACCCTGCTCTAGTTTAAAACCATCGCCCCTCATCTTATCGCTACATGCCCTTGCAAACTGCCCCTCCCCAGCTTTCTTGTAGGCCCCCTTCAGGTAATGGAAGGCCATTATAAGGTCTCCCCGGAGCCTTCTCCAGGCTGAACAACCGCAGCTCTCTCAGCCTGTCCTCATAGGAAAGGTGCTCCAGCCCTCTGACCATTTCCGCAGTCTGCCATGGCCAAGCGCCCATGAGCAGGTCCTGCTCCACCCACAGCGTGCAGCCCTGGAAGGCACCCAGCAGCTCAGCCACCCAGCCGAGCGAGCTGTCCCAGCCCACCGAAAACCTGGCACAGGGGATGCAATACGGCAAAATACTTCTCCTCATCTGCTCCCTCCTGCTTATTGATTGGAATATTAATAAAAGAAAAACCTTGTTCAAAGCTCCCTCAGCTTCCGAGATTACTTGGGTACAGTCCAACGCTCCAGTCCCAGCCACACTAATAATGAGGGGATGGGGGGGATCAAAAGCATTTCAAAATGGCCTTGCTAATCAATCATCAACAATTGGGTAAATTAAGCCCTGCAGTCTTTCCTTTTGCGAGCAAGGGATCTGCCGGACGTGTCTTTAATGAGCAGATTCCTATCCCTTTAATATTCCTTAATACCTTTCTAGAGGAAATGAACCACAGGGCGACTTTGTTGGTGGAATGAGAGGAATGCAGATAACTGCTGGCCTCTGCTTTCTTACACATAGGACTGAGAAACCCCGGCTGGACAAGGGATGCTGAGTTTCATGGCAGGGTAATTTCCTTCCAAAGATCCTGATAACACTCATGATAACTCCTTTGGCCAGGGCCATTGCCAAAAGCAGGCATTTGCTTTGACGAGCTAAGCCCTGGCCTTATTCTTCTCCTCCGGCGATCATCTCCATCTGTGGTGATGGCTCGTTTTCTAAAGTCCATCGGGAAGGCGAGCATGCTGCTCCCAAGGGAATGGCACCAGAAGCAGATTCCTGTTAATTATTAACATGCAAGAGGCAATGCAAATATCACAAGAAGGCAAAGAAGCTTGGTTCATCCTGGGACTTTACTGGGACTGCTGATGTTTGTTACCTTTTTCCACAGTGTGAGGCATGGCTTGTTTTTCTTCATCCCTCTGGGAGGCCTTTAATGAATCCCTTTGGGACTTGGGAGACGCCCTCTGCATGTCTTCCTCTCTTCCTGTGGCGCATTGTACTTATGGTCTTTTATTGAAGGTCTTAGGTGTGTTTGAAGGTCATAACGTGTTAGCAGAATGTCTTAGGAAGACTTTTGCAGCCCGTAGTAAGTCTTGGCTATGGGATAACGGGTTCTGCAGACCTTCTGTTGTCTGCCAATGGTCACACCATTGTCTCCCACCAGAGAAATCAGGACACCAGCACTTCTTGGCAGGTTTCAGAATACGAGGAACTTCTAAGCATGGAAATTGCGCCAGTCTACAAATGGTACCCATCTACAAAGGGACAGGACTTTTGAGGCAGCTCTGCTAAATTCAGGTGGCTGCAGAAGGGAATAATTTGGATGCATTAGGCACTCACTAGAAGATCTGCAAATTATGTGATGGAAAACTATGTTGTTTCTACATATTAGGATTACGCTGTTCGAAACAGAGAGAGAATCAGCTCCAGCGATACGTTATGGAGATGCGATCCAGCCGGATGGTGCACGCAGTGCAGGCAGAGGATTTCAGGGAGATTTAATTTCTCCAAAGGGAGCACAGCTTGACAGTGTTTTACCTCTGAAGTGCGATGGCACAGCAATTAGCACATCCAGCATTTAGCACCCTGCTTTCCCCTCGGGAGCGGGGGCGGGAAGGAGGAGCAAATCCGAGTTGAAATGAAGAGTCCGGGCGCTGCCAGGATCAGAACCGCCCGGGGACCCGCTCCGCTCGCCTTTCTTGAAGCCTCCCCGGCACACGTTCCTCCTGCATAGGCACCTAAAATAAAAGGGAATTTATGAGATTTTGTCCACAGGCAGCAAAAGCCTCTATCGATTACTGCAAAGCTCTTAAATGAGAGTAATTCACAACCCTCTTCAGTTTCGAAGGCAAGCTCTAATTTAATATCATTATGTCTTCATGCCCCCACACATTCCACTGTCTCATTCACTGAGCTTTTATTGGGCTCTGGATAATTTATGGCTAGATATGCTGCCTTTTATCTGACCTATTTTTAGCTATTCTTGCTTTTTACATATTTTTTTCCCTGCCATCACAACTGGCAATTAAAGTAAAAAGTTTTTTTTTTTAAAAAAAAAACCTACAAAGTTCCACCCAGCTTTAACCTTTATTTCTTCTCTTTTATGTGCTGGTGGATGCATGTGTTATTGCCACAGCATTTTGAGGACAGGAGTTTGTGATAAAACCACTTACCCCAGATTTTATTTCTTTCCTTTTTTCTTCATTTCAACAAAGTCCAAAGCGTATGACTTTGCCCCAAAATCTCCATCAATGACCCTGCCTGGGTTGCACAGCTGCTGACTCCCAGTTTGCTCCAATTTCCCTCTGTTACTGAGGTCCAGAAACTTTTTGGGCCTTTTTCTACAGGAATTCAAGTGTCCTCAGTCCTCAGCAGCTTCAAAGGAGGCTGTTGATGGGCACCATTCAGGCTTGGACCCCAAAGTTTTCAAAGTTCTTGGGTGCAGAGAGAAAAACAGGGACAGCTTTTACCTGGGGGGTATTTATATTATTTTTTTTTTAAATAAAGAATTTTTGTTTTCTAATAATATAAATACAAATAATTTGTTTTAATAATTTAATTTTATAGTAATAGAATACATACCGTACATCATTTTATTTATAAATGAAACCTTATTATTCAAATTTCAGAAATTATAATATTTCACACTTTTGAATTATTTATCTGAAACAACTGGAGAAATTAAAGAAAGGTTGCAGACCTGGAAGGCTGAAGACATCCTTGTGCCCCTGAACCTTTGGTCACTTTTTCCAGTAATAACAGTTGATCTGCCTTTAAAAAAAAATACATCAAACCACTCTAGGCAGCTATTTTTCATGCTGTTTGGGGTAGAAGTAAGGCCACATAATGGTGTAAATCAGTCCCACTGACTTCAAAACTATTATTTCCTAAACTTTTTTCCACTAAATGATTGGGTCGGTGAAATCTCTCCCAGGGGAAGAGTTTGGCCCTTTGCTCCCAGGCTGTGGGGCTCAGGTGCTGCATCTCCATGACCTCACCTCTGCTCTCCAGGAACAAGTGAGGTTTTTCTTGGGCTAGGATGTCCAGCCGGCAGCTGGGTGGCTGGAAAAATGGTACTGTGTCCAGTTCTGGGCTCGCCGGTTCAAGAAGGACAGGGAACTGCTGGAGAGGGTGCAGCAAAGGGCTACCAAGATGATGAGGGGACTGGAACACCTCTCTTATGAAGAAAGGCTGAGGGATTTGGGTCTCTTCAGTCTGGAAAAAAGACGACTTGGGGGGGGGCTCATCAACACTTATAAATACTGAAAGGGTGGGTGTCAGGAGGATGGGGCCAGGCTCTTTTCAGTGGTGCCCAGCGACAGGACAAGAGGTAACGGGCATAAACTTGAACACAGGAAGTTCCATCTCAACATGAGGAGGAACTTCTTTCCTGTGAGGGTGGCAGAGCCCTGGCACAGGCTGCCCAGAGAGGTGGTGGAGTCTCCGTCTCTGGAGACATTCAAAACCCTCCTGGACATGTTCCTGTGCCACCTGCTCTGGGTGACCCTGCTCTGGCAGGGGGTTGGACTGGGTGATCTCCAGAGGTCCCTTCCAACCCCTGCCATTCTGTGATTCTGTGTAAATGGAGAGGAGTGTGGTGGCATTGCTGTGGCATTGGGGTAGACAGGCGCTACTGCTGCCATGGAGACCCCATGAGGGTCACCCAAGGATGGACACGCAGAGAAGAGCAGTTTGGCACCAGCTAAGGGTACCATCTAACCATTACAGTGAGAGACTTGCAGGCTCTGGCTGGAGACGGGTGCTGTCTGGGAACACAACATTTACCATGGGACAGGGAGGTTTTGCTGGGATCCAAGTCATCTGCAAGGACTTGGCAATTTTAGCGGAACTCATCCATGAGAAAGTTTCCAGTGTCTTGCCTTGATGCAGCTCTGGACACTCAGAAACCTTTCGTTTGGTTCCGGAATTTTAGACCGGTTCCTCATTGCTCCTTTCCTCAGCTTTTCTCTTCTCTCCCCGCCTCTGAAAACAGAGGCAAAACCCCAAATCCTCGAATGTCTCACTTCAGGCCTCCCACATTAACTCGCAAAAAGTTCTGCTATTCTGATGTTTTTCTGCTATTTTTAAGACAAATGTCATTATGTTGATATTTCCTCCACACAACAATTCCAGTTTCTGGACATATTTTTAGGCATATTTTGTTCACAACTATTAGACCACTGTCTTTTTCTTCTTTTTTTTTCCCCTCTGCATTTCTGGCGAAGATAGAATTACCTTGTTCTATTTATAACTGCGTACATAGCATGGTGTAACACTTTAAATATTATTTGTAATTGACTTTGATATAGATTCACAGATGAATAGAAGAGCGTTAATTAGATATACTGAGAATATATAACTTCCAAAGTGTCAAAAACCTGTCCCCAAAGTTTCGGTGAGCCATGACTTGAGCCTGACAGAGGTGGCTGCCCTGTGCCATGGCTCGATCCCCCCTGGATGTCCCAAGTGTCCGTCGGGGATTCCTCGTTCATCCCGGCCCTTCAGAGGGAGGCTACGGATGCGTCGTCGGTGTTTTGTATTAGAGCTGCACAGATTCGCCAGCCGCATTCCCGCACGGAACGATCACGACAGTGCCGCTAACGAGAACCACCGATCACGAGGCAGATTTCCCCTCTCCTCAGCCAACAGGAAAAATCATAAGACTGGATTTGGAAAAAAAAACCAAAAAAACAACCAAACCACAGGGCTTTAAGAGCCGTGCGTGTCAGTTGTTTTCACAGATGAGTTTTGTTCAAGCAGCTTTCTCCAGTCACGAGGGAGAGAAAATTTGGCTTGGTTTTTTTTTTTTTTTTTAATTTAAGAAGGAAAAAAGTTCTTAAACTGCTGAATAATCACTGGGCTCCTGGAGCTGGGGCTTTTGAGTGGACACTACGAGAGGGCACGGGTAGAAGGCATGTAGGACGTCCCGTGTGACTGAGCGACACTGCAGGTCTCTAACCGCTCTACACATGGAAGATAATAACGAGAACAATTCTAATATAAACACTCTAATCCCACAACGATAAAATATGAAGGGGAAAATATGTGGCAATAATTTACTCTCGCGCCTGCCTGCTCATTGTGTTTGCTTGGTTGCGAGACAGGCTACACAGGCTATTGTATCAGCCCGCTCAACCCCCGGGCTAAATCTTGCCTAGCTGGAACACGCAGCAAAAACGCCATAAATAAGTAATAAGCTTTTTTAACAAAACACAACCTCAAACCATCTGATACCGTCAGATCAGAACAACCAAACGCTGTATTTAAATAAAAAGGAGGGGGAAAAAAAAAAAAAAAAAAAAAAAAAGAGAAGCGTAAGGGGGAGTTGCTTTGGAGATCTCCTTATCAGGGAGATGCTCCCCAGCAGCGGCGGCAATCGCTGCAATCTGCGCTCTGCAGAGAACTCATAGCTGTACAAAAGGGGGTGAAAAAGGGGTGTGCACCTCGGAAAGGATCTTTTAGGTTATAGGGTGCTTCCCTGCTAGGTTATACGGACTTTTTTAGTATATACGGTGCTTGCCTCCTAGATTATACAGGCATTTTTAGGACATATGCTGCTTCCCTGCCAGGTTATACAGGCTCGTTTAGTATATTTGGTGCTTGCCCACAGGTTTTCTTAGTACATATGGCGCTTTCCTGCTAGGTTATACAGGCTTTTTTAGGATACATGGTGCTTGCCCACTAGGTTATATGGGCTTTTTAAGGATATATATTCAAGACCAGGCTGGATGGGGCTTTGAGCAGCCTGGTCTAGTGGGAGGTGTCCCTGCCCATGGCAGGGGGTTTGGAACTAGATGATCTTTAATTTCCCTTCCAACCCGAACCATTCTGTGATTCTGTGATTCTATGATATACAGTGCTTGCCCGCTAGGTTATATGGAGGTGTGGGGGCGAGGGGAGCCGTTGCACTCCAGCATCACCCGGAGATGTCGGTACCCAAAAGAGGAAAACTACAGTGGTGGGTGGGACACCAGGTCCGGGCATTCCCACCGACTCTGAAAGCACGTTTTTGGGTGCTGTGCAGGCTGGTGTCAGGTCCTTGGGGGGTAAAAAAGGAGCGGTTTGGGTTCATGACACAAGAGACAGGCTCGCTTCCGCGCACTGCCAAGCCGGGAGGGTTGAGACCAGTGTTTTTCCTGGGAATCAGACCAGGTCGGACGAGATCAGGGGCAGGAGGAAGGTTATAGTGTGCTCATCAGTGTGAGGACTGCGCTCGTGCTCTGCAGGGAGAGGAGTTCTCCCCCCTGGCACCCTGTGCCAGCCTCGCTCCGTGGGGTTCACCGCAGCCCGTAAATTAACAGGATATTTTATCACTTTTTAATTAACAATGCACTTGTATACAACGTACTTGGATACCTATGAAAGAGTATAAATAATGAATGCAAACAGCAGCAATTCATCAGTGCAGCAGGATTTAGCTGGATCAATATTGATCCCTCTTCATAAGTACATATTCTTACAGGCAAAAGATAACGTATTTCTTACTCACGGAGTGGTTAATTACTGCTCAAAATAAATCGATACGAACTGGCCGAGCAATATAGCCCATTAGTTGTGTTTAAAATAAATTAGTCAACGTGATGTTTTCAGAGCTGATTTTGGGGGGTTATTTACATTTCTAGGTGTTAGTAATTTGCGTCACAGAAATCTTTGGCACTGATAGCAAGCGCTTCATTAACTAATTAATTTTGTAAAGCAGCTCAGTGACTGGCATAGTTCATTGAAAGTTCAGATTTAAGCTGACCAGAAATGCAATTCTTTTTAAAATTTGAAGTGAATCAATCGATTGATAAGGAAAAAAAAAACTTGCTGAAGAAAGCATTTGTTTCAGCTGGGAACTAAGGGTTTTTTTTTCAACTTTGAGACATTTTGAACACTTGTAAAAAATAAAATTGAGGCAACATTAAAAACAAGAAACTATTTGTAAGTGAATTATTTAATCTTGTTTTTATAACCCTGACATGAAAACCTCAGACTTTATTGAACATAATTCCTAGAGGCGCTTTTTTTTTTATTATTTTTGGGCAATTTAACAAAAGCTGACGCAAATCTGCATGGCATTTCTGGAGAGCTAAATTCCTTTTTTTTTTTTTCTAAAAAAGGTTTGGCTAAGAAAACCAGCACTGCGATTTAGATCTGTTTGAATAAGAGGAGAACCTGGTGTTCCTTCCTCATAAAGTCTCCCCGTGCTTTGTGCGGAGGATATTATTAGGACATTGCTGTCCTACAGGAAAAATACCAAACCGAGCTCAGGGCCTTGCTGAGACCCTTTGCAAAGGAAGACTTTCTTCAAAGCACCTGTAAAGCTCAGAAAAAGGATTGAATTGAGGGGGAGGAGAGGGCGAGACCCATCTCGCTGCAGAGCAGTGGCCGAGCCACGTGCTCCTGACACAGATGGGGTGCACCTCACCTAACCTCAGATACCTGCAAGCTACCAAAGACCCGTTCACCCCAGACTCCCTTTATGATCACTGAAGAAAAACAGACACTTTCAGGATGAGTTTTTTCTGCCCTAAATTGGGTGATAGATTTAGGAGGAGAAGAAACTCACCGTGGGTTCATTGATGGTGGAGGTAGCACAGGGTGACCCGTTTTGGTGGAGACACCAGCACTTGTCTGGGTGGCTCCTGCTAGTAACACTAGCATCTTTGATGCCCCATCCCTGGAGGTGTTCAAGGCCAGGCTGGATGGGGCTTTGAGCAGCCTGGTCTAGTGGGAGGTGTCCCTGCCCATGGCAGGGGGTTGGAACTGGATGATCTTTAAGGTCCCTTCCAACCCAAACCATTCTGTGATTCTACGATTCTATGATCTTTGGCCCTGTCCAAGTTTGGTCCTTGGATTAGAAACGCCTGTGTTCAGCTTTACCGGTGTGACTACTCGCACTGAGCTCAGTGGAGATCCCATCTGGGAATAACTCATCCAGCTTGAGCTCTCCATGGGAGTGAGATGCGGTGCTCACCACCTTCAGTCCCACCACTTCTGCAGGTCAGGCGGTGCAGGCGAGCAGCGCTGTGCTTAATCTTGTCGAATTTCCTAGAAATTTATGCTGCTGCAGTGTTAAGAGCTGTCCCTTGAGGCACGAGGAACGAGTCCATCGAGAAACCACAAGCCAGGCCCTGCGCTTCCAGAAATATTTGGTTATATCATCCCAGGGGACACGCAGAGCCCTTGGGTGCGAGGAAAAGTATGGTTGTTCAGCATCTTATGACAGCACCAGGGAAGAGTTTGGGTATGGAAGAGGAAGCCCATAGCCAAAGTGCAGGTGCTGTTATGGTGTCCGGTCTGCTCTTTTCCAAGTTTGGGTCCAGGAGCCGCAGATGGAGCTGCTGTTTGCAGCCCATCCCTTCTGCTCGCTCACGCCTTTTGTCTGGGAATGCCTTCAACAAGCTCATAACCTCTGGATGAGTTACAGTCTATCAGCTAGAAAAACATCCAGACGTGATTTAAAGGCTTCGCGCACAGGTCGTAAGGAAGCACTTTCACCGGTTAATCATTCGACCTGTTAAAAATAGGGCCTTATTTCTGCTTCCAGTTTTTCTGGCGCTGGGTCTCACCCACTGGTCACTGCCCCAGCAAGGTTGCAGAGCTACCTGTTCCCAAAAATCTGTTTCTTACACAGATACTGGCAGATGTTAAATATTAAGATATTAAATGCCTTTTAATTTTCTGTTGGATAAGCCAAGTGGACCAAACAACTTAATTCTTCACTTCTATTATGGAGCAGATGGCTGCTCACAAACAGCCTCAGAGGCTTGGTTTTAGTCCTCTCCCATGGGCCTGAGGCACATTTAGCACTCTTACAGCCTGCCAAATGGCTGGAACTCTTGGGTCTTCTATGCCAACAAAAGTCTTGAACCCCAAGTAAGACGAAGGATATATGCCTTTGTTTTCACAGCCAACCAGAAACTTCAGATTTTTCATTTGTAAGATTAGCAAAAGAAGCAGAAGATCCCAGGTTAGAAGGCATTTTCCAGCTTGTCCATCTTAACTGGAAGATCCCAAGTACAGCAACTTTTGAGACCTGCTATGATTTAAGTTCTTCTTCAGGTTTCACTATGCAACCTCAGGAACAGACCATCCAGAAACATCTTATGAAACAATCTGTTGATCCAGCACTGCCGTGGTGATGTGTCCTAGGAACCCCCAAAACGTGAGACAGCCTTTTCCATGGGCGTGTGAAAGGGAAATGCAAGATGAGTGGTTTGCAACCGCAAATGAGGCTCATGATGTGATGTGAAAGCAAGAACTGACTTGTAAAAGCAGGCATGGAGTGGAACAGTTTGAAAACCCTGGCTTACCCTAACTCACCATGGAGGCAGCCGCTTTTTTGTGCTGCACCACACCGAAATCTGTAGCAGATGGCCGAGAAGGCACTGTCTGGCTGCCCTTGTTGGAGCAACCTCCCAACATGCTTTCCTCTGTAATTCCCTGAACGGCTGCACGATCAGCGTTGCCCTAGCAGGTGGTGGACTGGTAAACAGAGCACTTGGACATTGCCTAGTGATGTGCCAACGCATGCTCCAGAGTCCTGCTTTTTGTACAAATATCTTGTTTTGCTCAAGTTTCTAAAGAGAAGAGAAATACTTCAGCTTCTGTTTGCAACCGTGGCTGAAGGGACACTCAGACCCTTCAGCCCACGGTTGCTTCTCTGGGTTTTGTGCCCCTGCACAGTTCCTGGTAGTGTCTAGACAAGAAATTGCAGTGCTCTTGTAAATTCATTCTTGAAGTATGCGAGATAATGAGTGTCTTTGTGAACATGAATCCCAGACATTCCTCAAACATCCTCCAGGACACAAAGGTTGTGCTGCTTGGGCAAGGTTGAGCCATCAGAGAAAATGCAAGTGCCCGTGTCTCTGTGTGCACTGCACTAGCTGGAAACTACATCGACTTGTCCTTCAAGGGCACCTGGGGTTGACATTGGAGCCCTGGGGAAGAGAATCTCCCCTCTGCACTGCAGGAGGGAAAGCAAGGGCCAAGAAAAGGGATAGGATCAAAGCAGTGGTGAGGGTGCCCCTGAGCATCCTCTCCTGCAGAGACGGTCCTAAGGGGCTGGCCCCACACGCTGGAGCAAAACAGCCTGGTTGCACGTGAGAAGCAGCATCTCTGACCTGGCCAAAAAGGACCGAATGAATGAATAAGAGACCAGCCCAATCTGCGTAGTCCTGGGACAGGCTCACATCCAAAGCTCCTCTCTTCCCACACTGGGGTGCGGACTGAGATACAGGGTTCTGGTTTGAGCTGCTCTCAAGCGGAGACGTCAGGCATGCTGGCTAAAGGCTTTCATTTTTTTACTGCAGTGCCGCCGCCTGCCAAATCGGCTGAGCTGGGAAAACAATCCATAATTGACTACAGAGGCATGAGGTTATAATGATTTACCCTTTTTCTGAAGCATGCACATAACCTCTGCCAATTAGCCAAAAGTTAGAAAGATTTTTAATGACAATACGTCCAGAGGGAGGAGGCGCTTGGGGGGGGGGGGAGTTGTGACTGCAAATTACCGTAGCCCGAGTTGCAAGTCATAGGAGCTTGGGATCTAATGATGCAAAGAGGAGAAGGCACAGTGAACGGCTTTGCTCACAGACGAGCACAAAGTACACAGCTTCCCAGTTGGAAATGGGAGGCAGCCTGGCACAGACTGGAGCTGGTAAGTGGGGTTTTGCTGCTGGGTTGTAGGCACGGCACTGGCCCCCTCTTTCCTTATCGTCACACAGCACCTACACCAGGACACTGTTGTTCACGGCAAGCGGAGACAGAGATGGGCATATCTCCTCTCCCATGAGAAAGTATGGGGCTGGTGGCCCAGCTTCACAGCAAGCACCGCGATGGGACAAGACCAGCTGGCCCCAGGGAGCAGCTTCATCACGGCAGCAGCCAAATGGAGCTTCTTCTGCAGGGGACAAGTGCGTAACTTCTCCACCTGGTGTGCACAAGCCAAAGAGGTGAAGTGGCCAGGAGTATTCCCATGTTGAACATACAGTCCTGAGGGAATGACTTGCAAGTGCGAACCCACGCGCAGTTTCCCGGGACCCAGGGAGGACACGAAGGTCCTGCTCCTTCTCCCATCCCTCCTGCTTCCCTCTCCCTCCCAGCTTCTCTGTCCCACCTCTTTGCTTGTGGTTGCCGAACCCCATCATGAGCAGCTTTAGAGACAAAACTAACTTGGCCAGGAAAAAACACAGGAATAGTTTTCTTCCGATGTCGTGATTTGAACTGGCTGAGCCAAGCCTCGAAGAGCAGTCGTGACACAAAGGAAGGATCTGGGCTGCCCGGTGTGAACAGCGGCAGACAATCAGATGCCCACAAAACCTCACGCAGATTTACTATTGGCACGGTTTCGGGGCAGGGAGGAAAGGAGCCAGGTGTATGCCAGAGAGCACATGGGTTCAGCTTATGGGAGTCTGGCCTATACTTCTTCCTCGGATGCTATTCCTAAAGAAGGCTGCAAAAAAGCAGTTGGGGACCTTTGTTATAAAGATCTGAACAGATCCCTGAGCCACTTCGTGCAGTAAGTGCAGGACATAACCCATTTACCCAATGCCTCTCAGATCCCACGATGCTGAACAGCCATTTAAATCAATGGTCTTAGCTGGGTATTGATTTGGCCCAGTGGGTGTAAATCTGACCTTGACCCTCTTTAATTGCGGTACACTAGCCACAACTTCGTCAGACCCAGAGGAAAGACTCAGAGGGCGGACTTTGGGAGCCTGCATTTGACTTTGGAGAGCCTGCTGCATTCTCCACTTTCCGGATCCAGCTGTACTGAAAACATAAATCACGGTTTTGCATTTTAGGTATTCAGAGGCTGCGTCTCTATACATGTAACAGATAAAATATATAACAAATATTGCAACATGTTCAGACTGGGGTGCATAAAAAAGGGCGTGATTCCAGCTTCTGGCCCTTCCTGACCACGGCATTAGAAAAGCCGCAGAAGAAGGAGAGATTAAATACAAGCGTGCAAAGTTGTGAGAGGAGCGTTGTGCGTTTGCTGAATGCACCCCGCTCCCCGCTTGGCCGTGGCAGTCACTGCTGCCGCTGGCAGAGCCGACGCAGTCTTACAGAACGGATGACACACTGTGCGGACAAGGAAGGGGACAACATCTGATGTTCTGCTCGTCAAGTCTGTCCAAGCTTAAAAAGCAAAGAAACTCAGCTCAAGAGAGGGAGCCCCCCTCTTCCCTTTCGGCTCTCTTGGCTCTGCATGTTCTTTACTCCACCTCTCATGTTTACTATCATGTTGGGCACAAACATATTTGTTGCTAGGAGGAGTCCCAGGCAAGATTAGCTATCTAGAGAGCCAGAGCAGAGCAGGCTCGATAAAGAGATCACTTCGACTAGAAATCGGGGGCTGACGGGAGTGAGGACCCAGCACTGGATCCACATGGAGGAGTCAGGCTCTGAGGAGCAACCCCAAAACTGCAATGCTGGTGAAGCCCATGTCCCCGCAGTTCCCATGCAACCCACGGCAAGACTTGGTCCCCTGGTGCTAAGCCTTAAGGAGGCCAGGTAGGCAACGAGGAGCCTTCCAAGTTTGCCACGAGGCAGTGGCCACACAACAGCCTTGAGGAACTTTCCAAAGGCCGCATCTAGAGACCACACAGCACAGAAACGTCTAAGTCTGCGTTGAACCACCTTGCTCCATGGATGGCATCTACAGCAGAGGAGTAAACCGCCTTGCCGTAGCTGGTATCCCTTGGGTCTCCGCGCATTCAGCTAATGTCTCTCGGTTGGTGCTGCCCTCCGGGCTTCCTCAGGGAGCTTTGCACGGTGTGATGCCGTCAGTCCCGCCATGTGTCAGGCACATCTGGCTGCTCAGGCAGCCTGCCAGGGAACTAGGACTGCGCAGCTCTAGCTTTTGTATGAGCACAGGGAGGTTTGAATGCCGTGTTTCACACAGGCCTGGATGTGGCCCCTCTGACCACTGGGTAAACGCTCTAGGGGTGCTGCTCTGTGTGATGACGGCCAGATCCTATCCCTGCTGATGTGGGGAGGATTTAGGACTCAGCTGGACAGAAATTATTCCCTTGACAGTAGGTTCGGGGAGAAAGCACGCTGAAGGGAAAGTAGGTAGCACGCTGTCGCTTCATTATCTCGTGAAAGGAAATCTATATCATACCCCAGGGGGGGCTAAAGCCCTTCTGGAACACATTTGCACAAGTCTGCATGGGCTTCTGGCTGCATACGGAGCGATCTGGGCTCATGGGGAGTGTATCTCTGCTCTGCCACGGCAGCTTGGTCTTGGCTTTTACGGGTTCCCAGCCGAACGATGTAAGATGGTCCTCGCCTGGTACCACGCTCCTCAGCTGCAAAAGCCTCCTCTGGATTTCAAAGGCCACAGAAATTCCAGCCTCTGTTCCAACGGTGTTTGTTTTCTTTGGGTCCCTCTCCCTAACTAATTAGCTGTTGTGTTTATTGGAAATAGGAGACACATTCCTGAGGAACGTGGAAGCTGCTGTGTTTAATGGAGCCCTTCGAGGAGGTTGGAGTGGGAGCACTTCTTGAACAAACAAGTCTCACACTGCACCGTAATCTTCAAACCGAAATGAACCGCCGGCTCCCCGATAGCGGTGAGGACTGTGACATGTGTAATTTGCATAAGACCTTCACTAAATAATCGTTAGGAGGCCAATGAATATAAAAGAGGCTTGGCTCTTACGGGGTTTGATCTCAGAAGCGCTCACAGGAAAAAATTGTTAAGCATCTACATGAGCAAAACTCTTTGTCTTCTTCAGTTCAATTGCTACTTTCATTTGTCTTTAATAATATGGTATTTGCTCGCTCTTAGACAGCCGTTCGCAAGGCTGTTCAGATCCAAGGCTAATTTGCTCAGACACTTGGCTCTCCCAAAGTGATCACTAAAACTCCTGGTACACAGAGTACTTTTCTTGAATGTTAAAGCATTTAAAGCTGCTTTTTTTTTTTTTTTTTTCCCCTTGTCCATGCCTTGAGTCAGTATTTACATCTAGTCAGACAGGGGGTAAAAACTAGCTAATCTTTTGGCTGGGGGAATGTTTTACACCTCGTTACGCAGGTGGTAACGGCACACGGGTAGAACAGGGATGGGCTATTTCCAGTAGGTCATTTTCTTGTTCCGGTCAGCCCTTAATTTAGGCCAGCCCTGCCCCACGGAGGTATGTGCAACCACGCCACTGGCTCTTGCCTATTTCTGGGGGCTGCTTCTGAGTTTGCATCATGCAAAGCTTGGAGCTATTTTCGGCACAGTTTTGGCCACAGAGCAAAGGCAAGAGCTTTCCATGCACGGCCTCTTACAGGGTCACCGGCTTGGAAGTCTCACCAGAGAAGGATGCCCAGGTGTGGCAAGGGTCTGCCTGACCTGAGATCACCCACGGTATGACCAGGGCTCGCCTGATATTCGCTGTGTCTCAGCACACAAAAGAGAAATCCAGGCAGTGTCACGTCCCCACCACGTTTGACTCCCTGGGCACTAGTGCTTCAAGCACCAGGGGATGGTCCACAGCTGCAGATTAGAACTTGGGGTTTTTTTGCCAGAGGACATGAGGCTGCTTCTGAGTGGTAAATCTGTGGTTTGGGTTGTGGCTACCTAACAGCAGGTCTTTTTCTTCCTGCCTCACTGTGAATGATGAGAAAGCCTCAAGCCAGAAGGGATCGTTGCATTTTCTCCTTCAAGCTCCAGGATATGTCAGACCACATCTCTTTGAGGTCCAGCACCCGGGAACTGACGGCAGCATCAGAAAATGGGTCCTGGATCCCAGGAGATGGAGCGCGGTCCCCTCCCCGCAGCAGTTTATTACCTTCACAGTTAGGGGGGAAACACAAATCCTTTTTTCTGGCTGGAGTTTGCCTGGCTTTGCCCTCCAGCACCAGTTCTTGTTATGCCTTGCTCTGATTGATAGATTGAAGACCCCTTTAGTACCCAGGATTAACTTTTTTTGTCAAAGGAAGGTACTTATGTGTTATAACGTCCTCTCCATTTTCTTTCCAATAAGCTAAACAGCACAAGCTCTGTAAGTCTCTTGCAAGCCATTTCTTCCAGCCCTCGTATAATTTTTGTGGCTGTTTTTGGCACCTTCCTCAATTTTTCAACTTCCTTCTGAAAACGTGGGCATCAGAACAGTACTCCGTGTTCCAGCATCGGGCTCGTCAGCGCAGACGCTGTCTAATCAGCAGGACCATTTCCAGTGTCAGTGTCTCGGAGGAGGGAGAGGGGGAGGGATCCCTGGCAGCAAGATGCGCTTTGTCGAGGGCCCTCTGCTTCGGGATTTCACACTCTTTTTCCCAGCTACAGAAACCAGCCTCTGTCAGAGCACATCTGGTTTAGAATCACAGAATGGTTCAGGATGGAAGGGACCTTAAAGATCGTGCAAGAAGACCTCATCTTGTACCCTCCAGGACTCCTCTTTGGGCTGCCCTGGGCTTCAGCTGGATTTATGTTTGCTTCTGCACCGTGCAAATATGCACACAGAAGGCTTGACGGCCACATATCACAAGCCTTAAAAATCAACGGTCTGGCCTAATCCAGCTCTGCTCTCCCTCCTGGCTCTGTAAGAGGTAAGCCTGAACAATCGTGAGCCTCAGGACGCCGGCCTGAGGCACATCTCTGCCCGTCTGCTGGGGGCTGCACGGCTTTCAACCCAACAAGGCGTTATGTATAGCCATCCCCATGTCCTCAGCAGATCTTTCCTTCGAGGATGGTGTCACCGTTGCTTTACTGCCCCTGCAACCACGCCAGGGCTAAGCTCTTACACCAGTTTGCAAGCCATCCAGGTGCAATCCGGGCAGCACGGGAATAGATGAGTGTTTGGTTGTTGGCATCCCCCTATCCAGTGGGAGGCAGGCAGTGCTAAGGTGCTGTTGCGAGCCATCTGCAGCGACAGCCTCTCCATTTCTTACTGCTCAAGCAGGGCTTCTCGCCGTAGAGGGACAAAATCACAAGATCCTGTGCTTTGCTTTTGACCCTGCTGCACTTCTCCAGCTTCTCCCAAACTCTCGCGTTTGCACCCAGGAGCAAATCCCTCCACCAGAAGTCCTGATAAAATAGATGTCATCGATAAAGGCTCTTCTTCTTACGCCCTGGACCTCGGACTTCCAGGCTCCCACCCAGAAAAGCGGTCTCTCCACAGTGCTACATATTTAATCAGTGCATGAAAAGACAACCCATCCAGAAAGACAGCGAGGGAAGACCTCCCAACACCGTGCTGGTGGTTGCATGCACAGGCAAGGCTGCAATGGCTTTGCAAAGCAACAGATTACACCAGCAAAGCAAGTGAAGTAATGTCTTATTAGAAGAGCCAGGCTTTTCCAGTGCTTTCCTCAAACGGAAAACGCTTTCATATTTAGTTTCATGAACACCACCCTATTCATTAGCAAAGTCATGGATCACCTTCTACTGCCCACCATCAGCCAGCCACTTTTCCATAAAAACTTTTTTTTTTTTCACAGTGGTCTTATTCTTTCAATGTAGAAATAAGGCCTAAAATAGCATGTTTCAGCATAAATTCTCTTCCCGGTTACGTGAGTCTAAGCTTTAGGTTTCTTCCCCTTGACACCTCTGCTATTCAGTCTGTGTTTCCAAAGGCGCAACCAAACCGCGGGGGGACTCTCAGCCCCAGGCCTGCATGAAACGAAAGCTGTCGCTGAGACCTGTCAAGAGAGTCACACACTTCAGCGATTGCTAATCATGGAACAAGTGAATGAATACTTCAGATCCAGCCAGCTACTAGCATGGTCACCAAAGGAAACATTGAAGAAATAGACCAAAAATGGAAAAATGTTTGGGAATTAATCCAGATTTTAGTGCGGGTTTGATATACATAGTTGTGAGTGAAGGTTCTACCCATCGGAGCAATGTGAGATTTTCTTTTTTTTCCCTTCCATTTTCTCCATCTTTATGGAGCTGAGGAAAGTGCCCTTGAGGCTTAGTACCCACAGGTGCTCTGGGAACAATAGCAGCCTGGGCTGAATTCAAGATATGCCCAGAAAAAGCATTACTCATTGCTGCTAGACTTTTTTATGGACCTCCTCAACGTATCCCTTGAGGGTCTTACAAATATTAACATACGAATCCTCACGCTTCCTTCCTCTAGGAGGCTGTTATTGCCTGGACTTTAAAAGTAAGGAAGCTGAGGCCGAGAGGTGAATAGACTGGCCAAGATCACATAGGAAATGTGCGATCCTTGTGGTCTGGTCACTCTTCACCAACAAAACCTTAACCTGGCTTCTTGCCCGCGGAGGATGCGAAAGCGGAAACGTTTGAGTCACGCTTTTAAGGGAGAGTTTCCACCTTGTCATGGAGGAGCAGCTTTACTGGCCTATGCGTAGGGTGCCACGGGGCTGGTGTGTCACCATCCCTGTAGGGGACGGTGGGGCATGGACCCTACGGGCACAAGGCAGGGCGCTCTCCCTGTGCAGGCATCCCAAAGCGATTCTCTTCGGAGACCGGTGGAGACTTCTGCACTTTTATTTTATTTTTATTAGGACTACTATAAAGGCAGGTGCTTTTGTCCCTTCCTATCCAGCTGGATAAAATCCAAGGGCAACCTAATAAACTCCTCTGCGTATTCTACCATGGCTTTGCTTCGTTTAAAACTGGCACCGGTTTAAAGTTCAACATCTTGGTCTCCGCTCCAGCTTCTTCCCCGAGATGACCGTGAAAATGGCAGCGCTCGGAGGAATTACTGGCCGGTGCACAAACTTCGGCTGTATGATTTTCATTAGCACTAACGAGCATCAAGCAGCTGACATCCTGCTTAGGAAAATGATTGTAGCTGTAAGTATTCAATCCCAAATCAACGCGCTAGCGGAACAACGGGCTCTGCCGCCCCGGCTTTCTCAGCTCCACAAAGGGACTTAACTCTGCCGGGGTTTTGCTGCTTTTGGTCTGTTTTGGTGATTGTGACATTTGATAACAAGCCTGTGTGTGATTTGGAGTCTGCTTTCCCAGCTCCCCCAATCGCGTCAGAAGTCTGTTCGGTTTATTTAAATAAGCCCGTGGCTCCTGGAGCTGTAAACTGTATGCAAAATCCCTCTTTGGTTTTTAAGATGATTTTATGAGTCTCTCATCACTGCAAGGAACACTGAAGAAGTGAAAAGCACTACATGGTCCAGCGCCACGTAGTGCAGCCAGCCAGGGAACGTACCCCAAAGTATGATTGTTTGTAAAAAAAGCCCTGATGGAGATGTTTTTTCCCCCAGTAAATCTCAAGATGCTGTGGGGCCTGACTTACAATTTTGGGGTGGTTCAAAGCTTCTGGGAGAAGGAAGCCAGCAAGAGGCCTGTGAATCGGCTCCTGGGGAAGCTGTGGAGGTGACAGAAGGATGCTTAAACCACATGCCCAGCAGGGCCCCGCAGCAGCAGCAGGAGCCGTTGCTCTGCCCTCCAGCCGTGCCCGTGTCTGCTCCTTCTGCCCGCAGGGGAAGGACAGGGCTGAGACAAGGATGCTCTGCTGACCCTGCAGCTCTCAGCCATCTGCCATCCTCCTCCTGCACCGAAAAGCCTGTCCCTGCCCCAGCGGGGTGCCCCATGGAGCGAAGTCCTCGGGGGAGTCACTGCCTGCAGCTTGGCTGGCATTTCCCCCGTTGTAAGTGGAGATAACTGGAACGAGTGGGAGAGAAAGGGAGGTGGGTTCGTCTTCCCCTGTGGCCCCACCATGACCACCATGCCTGGTCCACCAAGCTTGCACGCATTCAGGGGTGCCAGAGGTTTGTTAATTGAGCTGAATTGAGTGAATTTATTACTGCACATCCGTGAAAACCAAAGAGCGCTCAGCAGATCGCTGTGTGAGCTCTCACCCCACTTTGCGGTCAGCAGCCTGTGGCAGAAGTTTCCTCTGGTGCTGCTGCCCATCCCGTCTCCACCGTCAGCCCTTGCCTCACCCTCAGGCTGAGGGGTGATTCACGGTCTCCACCAGGCTCCATCACCGCTAGATCTCCAGGGAGAACCTGCTGAGCTCTGCAGGTCTGGCGTGGTGCGTGTTCGCAGCTCATCTCCGCTGACGTTAGCTTTCAGTGGCAGCCCTAACTCACTCTGGAGTCCGGAGAAATGAGGCCGTTGCGCCTTTCAAAGCAGTGCGGTAACTGCGGGGATGGTTTTATTCTCTCTGTAGCCAAGCGAGCAAGAGGCAATAAATAACATCTCCATCCAGGGAAAAGGCAGACGTTATATGTAACAGGGGAATCCAGCCATGGTGGTGAGTAGAAGGAGGGGCTTCTGAGGAGAGACTGGAGGGATGAATAATAATGTATATATCTTAGCTAAATGGCAGCCATGAGAAGCAGAACTTGAATCTATATGTTTTTCAAGAGCGTATCCTAAGATGAAGCATATTTAGTGACAGGCCAAAGGGACAGCAGTCAAGAAACTGATGGTTTTTCAATCTGTCTTAGTAAGAAAAACAAAGTCCATGTAGATATACTGGAAGTGATAAACGCCAAGTAAGGAAATGCCTGAAGAGTCTGAACACGGACAAAACAGCCAGGATGGAAACGGTAAGTTTGCCTTTGTGGTGAGCGGCAGGGGATGGCTTATCACAGGGCTTTAATCATTCACGTTAAAGTAGCACCAAAGAAGCAAAGACCAGAGTGGCAGGCTCTATGCATCCTGCAAGATCTTCCCTGCCCTAAAAATTGGTAGTTTAAGGGATGGAATGAAAGGCGAGGGATGGAGAGCGTCAGACACCAGGGTCCCACGAGGGAGGACTGGGCGGCTCTGTCACTGCAGCAGGCAGTGGGCTTTGCTGCCAAGCCCCGGGCAAGGAATTTCCAGAGGGCTAAAATGATCTGCTTTGGCAGATCTCCTTCCTCCTGACAGTGAGAGGGAGCTGGGAAGATATTTGTGCGATGACGTGAGAAGGAAGGAGCAGCAGGTCCATTGTGATGGCATACCAGCACCGTACCTGCTCCTTCCAGTGCCCCTCTCCTCCTCCTGCAGAGCTCAGTGAGTGACAAGGGGTGAGCTGGCACCCATCTAGGCTGGGGGAGGGACACCTACAGCCCTGGTCCTTGGAACATCCAGGCATGGCTCACTTCTCTGGACCTTTTTTTCCATATTCATGACAATCTTGGGAGCTTAGGATGGGTTGAGAGGCCACATTTGCAAGCAAGGAGTTGTTTTAGGCAGCAGTGAGGGACCTGACCACATCAGATGAAAGTGTTGGTAGGAAAGACGGAGGGGAGAAGCCACTCAGGAGCTTGCACCTCTCTTAAAAAGAGAAGAGAAAAGCAAAGGGAACTTGGTACCAGCCATGAACCGCCAAGAGGCAGAGGCCTGAAGAAAGAGATGGCATCTCCTGCGATGGCAGCGAGCGGCACACCGTGCAGGCGTCCTGGACGGATGCAGAGCTAACATTTTTCCACAGCTCCTTCCCTCCCTCCTTGGTTCTTTCATCCACCCACGACCTGCTTCATCACCAGGGCTGAGAAAGAGCTTCGCACAGAGATGTGCTCTCGCCCCGTCTGCTGGCAGGACCCACGCTGCTGAACGACGCAACCAGCACATCCCGCTGTGCCCCAGATTTCCTCCCCAGGGAGCTCCGCTTGGGCTGCTGTTCCCTTGGAGATGTCCGTGAGCCACCTCAGCACCAGTAGATCGGTCCTGCCTGGATCTGCGGGTGACCCAGACCAGGAAAACATCCTTGGTGTGTTACAGCTCCAGGTGGTGTGCGGGTGCCGACCCGCCTCGGGAGCAGGTTGTGTCACCCCCGTGCGTTACCCACCCTGTCTGGGAGAAGGAGAGGACATAGTCCTGCTGGGATGTTTCCAGGATCATCTTCTGACTCTGCCACTGGCTGCTCTCCATGTCCCACAGGCTTTCCCAGGCTCCCGTGACTGTGAATTTCTGAACCACACGCTCATTTGACAAAAATCAAGCGGACGCTGCCATTTTGGGTTGATGCACTAAGAGAACAGCTTCATCCTTAAAAACCTGCATCCTGAGTTCAGGTTGTATCAGAGGGCACAACCCAAGCAGTCAGGGCAAAAGCATCCCAATTTCCAGCTGTGCTGCCAACTTTTTACGTGCACTTTTATATGCCCATCACTCAAATTCTTCACCTCGTTTTCCCCAGTATAATGGGGGGTAAGGATGCTACCTCCCCTGAAGCTCTGCAGAAACAGGGTCTGTGCTGTGTAAAAACATACACTACATGGGGCAGTGCAAGCAGAAATGCTTCTCTGTCCTCCATAGACACTGAGGGTTCACTTGGAGAAGGCAAAATCATGAAGCAGCAAGTACGGAAGAGAGAGAAATGTAATATAACAGGGTTTTTTTAAGACAAGTATTTGACTTCTAGAAGGCGTCAGAGGATGTTTAATGACAGACTGAACAGATCCTCTGTCCCATGCTGATCAAAAGACCTGAAAAAGCTCTAATCAAATGCTCATGAGCGCTTTTTTTCCTACTGTAAAAAATGGAATTTAATTAAAAATGGAGAGACAGAGACTCAGCTGACTCAGTGGGACTTTGGCCCCTGCCTCGCAGAGCACTTAAGGACATCTTTTATGTCCCAGCCGATGGCTGTGGAGTATCAGCTACTGGCTGGCTCCAGGGTGGGTTCCCCACCATGTTTGAGGGCTGTGCTGTTGGGGGATGGATTTGGGGGGGATGGATTGGGGCCAAGCATCTTGCTAATTCAGGGCTTTTCTGAGAATCACAGAGAAGGTGCTGGTGTCATTGTTTCTCCTTGGAGCCTGTCCCTGCGCACACGTGAGCAGACACATTACAACAGTCTGGAAGAGCAAAGCATTTTGCAATGCCTTTCCAGACAGTAAATTCAGGACAAATTTATTTGGTTTTGAATATTTTGGCACTTGCGAGTGCAAAATTCCCTCTGCTTTCCACTTAGAACAATATCAGTATCAAACTGCCCGTGGACTGAGATCTCCAGTCTTTGGGTGAATTAAGTCTATAAGAGAGCAAATTTGCAATTTGCCCAGGGCAGAGCTGAGCCCAGCACATCTTAACAGGGGCTGGTGGTAGAAGGTCCTGTGTTCATTCTGCTGCTGGAATGCCTCTTCCCGGACCTTTAATGGCTTGTGCCTGTCAGAGGGGACCTACAGCTGCCGAGGAGGAGGTAAATGGAATTAATAACTTGGACTCAGCCTCATGAGCAAAGGACCATCAGCGTGGTCGTGCAGAAGAAGACCACTGGGAGCCTACAGCAGGACAGACAACCTGTGGGACAGATGGCAAAAGCTGCAAACAGCCTGCAGAGATTTCTCCCCAGGGTGGTGGTACTGGAGCTGGGAAGGATGCTTTAATCTACTCTCTTGTCCTGGGGTGATTTCCAGCCAGCTCTTGTCTGTGGCCAGAAGATGTATTTAAACCCCAGCGGAAGGCACTAGAATAGCAGATAGCCAGTGGCTCTGGGACCCAGGGTGAGATACCAGCCTGCGTTTAAGGGGTCTAACTAGCAAATCAGACTGCCTCTCCCACGCTTTCTGCCTGCCCAGCCAGACAGTGTTCCCCTCATGACCTGTGCTGCTGCTGAGCCCAACGCTCAGACCCAAAGCCTGTCACCACTGCCTGTTCTTTGAGGGACACTGGAACGACCTGCCTGACGAGGAATGTCATAATTAACGCTGCCTGTACGCTGCTGAAATGTTAACGCTTCTATTAACACACTTTATTGACTTGCTTTTAACACCACAGGTGGCTTTTCAAGAGCTCAGGCTTGATTTAAATCACATCCACTGCTTATTGCTTTAATTATGGAAATGGCCAGAGCAAGGGAGCACATTTCTGGAGCCAGAGTCTCACGAAAAGCAGGAGGAAAGCAAAGCTGAATGGTTACATTTTCTGGGCAGGTATACGGAGATCAGGAACAGGAATGGGTGTGGATGCCTCTCCACGACCTGGCTCGGACCTTCCCCAAAGATTTACCGTGGGCATAAAGGGAATCCACAACTCAGTGTTTTCTAGCGGTGTTAAATTGTGTCTGCGGTGGAGCTGGGGTGAGATATACAGGGAGTCTCACCTCATCCTTCAGCTCAGAGCTGAGGGCTGTGACCCAGCTCTGGCCCCACTATTGCTAAGGAAACCTGGATCCCATCAGGTTGGAAAGCTGCCGAGGCGCAGGACCACAGCTCCAGCCTCTGGACACGAGCGGGAGCCTCCTCCGGGTCCATCTGCAGGGAGATAACCATTCCCAAGGCTTCACTGCTCTGCTCCCCACTGGAAAACCCCGGCCAGGAGGAAACAAGTCCTCTGCCATGTCAACCCTCCCTCGTGCTACCTCTCATCTAAATTTAGTGTTGGATGCTGCCGGGAAGGCAGGGGAGCAGAGCAGGCGGGAGTTCATCCTCCCTCTGCCAAAGGGCAAGGGAAAGGGGCACATCTTCACTCTACACCTCAAAAGTGGCTGTGATGAAGGAAGCTGGAGAGATGCTTCCTCGCCTTTTCAGGCCCAGCATTCAGCCTTCCTGCAGGGTCCATCACACAGCCTCCGACATCGCTCTTTCTGCGTATCTCCCCACTCCAGAGGCGTTTCACAGCTTCTCCCAAGCCTTCCCCAAGCACATTCCCCTCCATTCCCCCTCTGCTGTGCTCTTCCACCAGCTTCTCCCCTGTTTCTATCTGCATACCATTCATCGCACTCAGCTCTTGTGCTGTCATGCAAAACCGTGAGGAATGAAGCGGGTGATAACGCAGCCGGAGCCAAAGCATGGAGGCTGCAAACCCCCTGCTTATGTTTCGGAGCCATAAATTACACCCTTCAGCAATGGGTTAATCGGGTCATTAAAAAGTGAAAACACTGCAAAAATGTTCAAAAAAGCCGCACCCCTTTGTCTCCCCGCCTCTCTCACCGCAGGGGACCTAAGTCACATCCACCTCACCGGTGTGCTGGGATGCCGTCAGTTATGCCGGGTATTTTTGGCATTGCCTTGGCTATGGCTGTAAATTGTTATTACTCTGGCTGAGGCGACACCCTGCCAGAAAAGTTTGTTATGGGATAAACTGAGTGACCCCAGTGCGGGGTCGTCGGGGGGTGTCTTGTGCATGGCTGGGGGCGGGTGGCAGGGGCTGCGTGTGTCATATCGGCTCGAGGTGGGAAATATCTGTGTAGTCTTGGGTCCATTTCCATAGTCGCTGTCAAGCTAAGGGGCTGCCAGGCTCAGGAAAGCACCGTCCTCTGAGTGGAGACGCGGGAGGAAGAGGCGATGAGCAGGTCCTCGGAGTTAACACAGGTAAGGACCAGAAAAAGGTGGTCCATGGGTACAGCCTGGTACTTTCCAGTAAGTTAGAGCTTATAAATCATTTTGACAAAATAATTAAAGCATGTATGTGTTATGATTTATAATAATGCCTCTCGCCTGTTAACACCCTAGACCATAGTGATCTGGATACAGTGATGGATAAAACCGAGGGAAAACCAGCCTGAGATACAGCTGAAAAGACTATTCTTGCCCTTGCACCATGAAGCCCCGAATCCAGAACGACTCCAGATCAAAGGTGCTACTCTGAATCAACGCTGCTGTGGGTTGGGTGACTCTATTACAAGGGCTACCAAGATGACTAGGGGACTGGAACACCTCTCATGAAGAAACACTGAGGGATTTGGTTCTTTTTAGTCTGGAAAAAAGACGACCGAGGGGGATCTTATCAACACGTATAAATACTGAAAGGGTGGGTGTCAGGAGGATGGGGCCAGGCTCTTTTCAGTGGTGCCCGGCGACAGGACAAGAGGTAATGGGCACAAACTTGAACATTGGAAGTTCCATCTCAACATGAGGAGGAACTTCTTTACTTTGAGGGCGGCAGAGCCCTGGCACAGGCTGCCCAGAGAGGTGGTGGAGTCTCCATCTCTGGAGACATTCCAAACCCGCCTGGACACGTTCCTGTGCCACCTGCTCTGGGTGACCCTGCTCTGGCAGGGGGTTGGACTGGGTGATCTCCAGAGGTCCCTTCCAACCCCTGCCATTCTGTGATTCTGTGTGATTCATTACAACTGAGGTCTCCTGAGATCAGAGTCTCCATCACGAGTCAAAAAGTGGGGCTTGGTTGTCTGACTGCATCGTCCCGTGCTACTTGAGCTGGAATCGTGAGGAAGACAGAATAAAACTTGAAGGCGTGAATAGCCACCTTCTTAAAACCATACAGTATTAAACTAGAGAAATCCTGTTGCGGAAGCAATTAGAGAAATGCACATATGGACTGAGAGCTTAGCCTCACCTACAGCTTTCAGTGATGGGCAGGCATCGTTATTAAAGTTCATCAGACCAGACCCCATGCTGTGGAGGCCAGCTGAACACATCAGAAAGAGGTTTACTATTTGGCTTTGCACGACAGAGTCATAAAAGGGAGGAATAAAGTAACTTGGCGTCAGACTAGTCCTTTGGGTGGAAGACAGCATCGGTCCTGGGGTTCAACAAGGAGGTGACCTGGAGAGTTTGGACAGAAGGGAATGGCCCCTTGTTAATGGGCAGTGATGAACCACGTAGGTCTTCATGAAGCTTTATTTTTGTTGTGGCCTTTCTGAGGCCTGGTCCAAAGATTAATAATCCAAAAGTATTTTGGGAGACTGTTTTACTGGGGGAGAAAGGGGTATACAGGATTCAGACATGCTTTCAGATCTTCTCTTAGAGAAAAAGATGCAATTTCTCAACAGCTTCATCTAGACCATCCTCTGAGGACACACCACGTGTACCTTGAGATCCTGGTCCTCTGAACAGCCAAGGCAGGGATGGGAGGGATGCATTGGTGGTCCCACTTGGGCTGTTCCCTCTAATTTATTTTGCAAGGAAGGCACAAGGGAGCAGGAGCCGAGGGGAATGGGGCCTCAGCCCACTGTGAACTCAGGACACGGCCAGGAGATGACCGCCACATGCCAAATCAGCAATGCAGGCAGAACAGCTCAATAAATGAGCAACTGTTTTAGGAGGAAAATGAGACAATTTGGCTCTAAATTATTTGACTGACCCAAGCAACAGCAGAAAGACTAGGTTGGGATCTTGCTTTTAAAATTTTCCCCTTTTTTTGGTCTAGGCTCGATCAGTTCTGTAATATATACATTCATTTCCCTCTCCTCTTCCAAATCATCTGCCAGTGAGTGACATTTCAGTGGAGTGGCATCCTACTGGTATATAAATGAAGCTTTTATACATTCTTGGAAGAGGTAGTCGTCTTCTGAGATTCTTGGAATTCAAGTCAACGAAGAAAAAAAATATTTTTTTTTAACCTGCAAAACTTTTTTTTTTTTCCCTAACAGATGCTCTATGCAAATGTTGAAATAAGTATATTAATATCAAGCTCAGCCATCTGTTTAAATAATTTCTCAGGGGAAAAAAAAAAATTGCAGTAAGAGTAACAAGAAAAGATAAAGGTGGGTAGCAGGTTTCAACAGGGTATATCCCGGCAGATCACATGGACTAATGAATGAGGCAGTTCCTGCATGGAGCAGCCCCACATTCAGTAGAACTGGTGGTTTTCCAGCAACAGCCCCAAGCGGTGCCCTTTGCATCGCTATCGCTGCAAGATCACCCTCTATCATATTAGTTTTAATTCCTGCAAGGCCAGGATGCTACTCATTTTTCCAGAGGGCCTGATTCAGCATCCAAAGACAGCTCAGCTCTCCATCCCGGGCTCCCTTTGGAGCTGATGGAGAGAGGCAGGCACTTTTAGGATGTGAATCATCTGCTGTGCTTCGGGATGAGCTGAATCATGCCCTCGGCTCCCAGAGCAGGCATGCGGGAAGGCTATGGGGCAAGGGAGGAGCCACCCAAATATCCCAACCTCGCTGCTAGATGGGAGGGAAGAGGTCAGAGCTGGGTGGGCATCATGATGCACCCTGGATGCTGTGCAAATGTTGTGGAGGTCAAACCTTCTCCAAGAGCGAGGCTGCAAGGTATTCTGCCTTCCTTTCTTTTGGGGCTGTGCATTCCCATAGGGATACTCCCTCCTCAAGTGGGCCATGGCAGTGATTCATCCATGACCTGCGTATTTGCTCCCCAAACCTGTTGGGTCCCCCCCACCTGCCCCCCCATAGGTGCTGAGCAATGCTGGGGAGCGCAGGGCGAGCGAACCTGCCCGGCGGGAGGGTGCTACGGTGCTGCCCATGCAATCAGTGCGAAACAAACCTCCAGCAAGGAGAAGGCTCATTAAAAATAATCAGCAGCCCTTTCAAGCTCCAGGAAGCGGTGCTGCTGAATGGAGCTGCTCTGAATGCGCGCAGATGAGGGGAGCAGCTGTGCGGAGTCGGCGAGTCCTGCAAGCGCGCCGGGGATGCACATCCCCCGGGATGGCGCCTGCACCCCACAGGGGACCTGCTTCCCATCCCTGCCTCCCCCATCGGCTCTGCCTGGACCTCCACCTGCCTCTCTGTAAGGCAGGTGAATAGAATCATAGAATGGTTCAGGTTGGAAGGGACCTCAAAGATCATCTAGGTCCAACCCCCTGCCATGGGCAGGGACACCTCCCACTAGACCAGGCTGCTCAAAGCCCCATCCAGCCTGGCCTTGGACACCTCCAGGGATGGGGCATCCACAACTTCCCTGGGCAACCTGTTCCACTGTCTCACCACCCTCAGAGTAAAGAATTTCTTCCTGATATCTAATCTGATGTCTCCCAATGGGAAGAGGTGCAGGAGAGGTGGCCATTAACGTGGCTTTCCATGCCCTGAGCACTGCTTTCCTGTTCCCAGTGTGCCTCCCTCCGTGTCCCAGGCACTTGTCTGAACTCTTCCTTGATGGCGATGAAGTGAGGATGGGGAGACATATATCAGCCAAGGCAAGACAGGGAATTGAATAGACTTCTATAAATTCTCTCTCTTCAACCACATATGAAAGGAACAGACAAACAAGGGTATTTCCCCCTTCCCTTCAAAGATTCTCTCTTACAGAAGATTTTGGGGGCTCGGTGGTGACCATCAACAGCACTTCAGGTGCAGGGTCTCACCCAGCCTGAGAGACTGGTCCTCAGCCATGAGAGGGGACGGTGGGATGCACCCCTCACCCGTGGTGCCCCAGCAGAGAGACGTCCATGCTCTGCCCATCACTCCCACTTCATTGCATCAACCCAGCCTGGACCTAATCAGCTTATTCCGGTTCTTACTTGGGTTTTTATGACTGCCAAAAATAAAAGCTCACTCACAAGGCATGCGAGCGTCAGTGGCTTAGGACATGGGTGGTGGAGACAAGTCCCAGTGCAAAGCCAGCCTCAGTTGCCAGGTCGCTGCCAGGAGTTTCATGGATGGCTTAGTCCAGAGGAGAAATTTTCTGCATGTTTCTGGGCAGATACGACGAGGCATTCAGGGGGCTAATGAGGCATTGAGGAACTCCGCTGGGCTTGGCTCCTGGGCTGTTTTTCTAGCTTATTTTTGCCTTGGCTCATAGTTCCCAAAACATCCATCTCCCCTCAAAGCCCAGGCGGGTCTGCAGGGGAATGATGCCCTTGGCTCACTTTGGGGAGGGCGTTATTTTCCCAGGTAGAGGGGAGTCTGCATCCTACGTCTGTATTCGACAATGAAATGGATCAGGGACGGCCTTCCACACCGCACAGCTCACATCCTCACCTCCCTGCTGTCCCAAACAGGGCTGCAGTGTCCTGCCTGCGTGTTGGGGATGACTCTGGGTACTGTCCGTGGGAGAATTAATTGGTCTGGGACAACGCATGTGCCATGGATCACGCTGTGGATGGTCACAGGAGCCTGTGCTCTGGCCCTGGTCTTGTTTAGGTTAACGGTCCAGACATAGTCGATGTGCTTTTAAGACAGAGACAAAAGCCCTTAAAAATCAATATAAAAAGGCCCTCTCAGGACTCTCCTTTGTATTATCATTTAAACTTAAGCCCTTGCGTTAGGCCAGCGCAGTGTGCTACAGCATCATCTTCAGGAAAATTAAGCCATAGCTGTTGACCGGTCCCTGCTCCACACTTCCCAGGGCTGAGGGGCAGAGCAGAGAGAGCCATGGACCTTGTCAAAGCCAGAAGTGGATTTGCACTCGCTCAGTCCAACTTCTAAGTGGCCACCATGCAAGAACTTCCATCTGGAGCTCATGGCTTGTTTGAGGTACAACAACCTCTTTTAGAAGGATAAACTACCTTGATCAAAAGACCAGAAAAGCTGTCTAATTTTTAGCTTCTTTCCTCATAAATGCACAGAGAGCTTAAATCTGCAAGGAGCCAATGACCCATGTCGGGCAAGACACATTTGAAGCTGAATGTGAAGGTAGACTAACACAGTATTTTAATTTTACAGGGGTGGGGAAACTGGCTCTTTTAGTTAACTGTCTTTAATCTACATAAGTTCTCCCTTTGGAAAGCTGGAACATCTGCTTTATTTTTTGGACCACTCACCCCATGGCACCAACCTCAGAAAAGTGATTCCAGTGGTGTCAGGTACGAGTAAATGACCTTTAGTTCTGGGAAACAGCGTTAGTGGGACCTCACATTGTGTCCAGAGCAGTATGTCAGGAGAAATGAGGCTTGCAGCTGAGGAATTCAGCTGACAGGGCAGCCACAGTGCCATTTCACCCCATGCTGTTGGGAAAAATGGGCCAGTGACGTTATTTATGCATCAACCCATTGCTGTAGATGCCTTGCGGGTAGAAAGGAGATAGGGTGCCTGCCACAGCCACCCCAGAGTATCTCTCTGTGAATGGCCACCCAGCGCTGGATCCAGAATGATGGTCCATATGTCCCATCAGTGTCTTATGGTTGTCTCTGAACGCAACCTCTAAAGCAGAGTCAAAGGTGGGACCTACCCTCAGGTCACCACCCCATGGTGAATCCAACCAAATCAGCAGCAAAGTCCTCCAGACATGGAGTAACCAGGAGTAGAAGCCACTCATAGCCACGAGTGGGAAAATCTTAATCTTCTCCACCCCCTGCCTAGTTTGGCATGTGAATCTGTCAGCTTTAATAGCATGGCTTGAGTAAGGCCATTGCATCACCAAGGAGGTCTCAAAGGAGGGAGATCAGAGCAACGCAGCAGTATCAGCCCCACGGGTAGCAGCACCCCGTGTGATGCTGTGAGGGTGGGGTTTTCAGAAGAGCCGGAGCACCTTCCCAACTAACATTCAGGAGAGCCAATTTGCCAAAGGAAAGCTTGGCCAAAGCTTTGGGCCCCAGAGGAGACATGTTACCAGCCACACCCCATGTCTTCTGCTCTCTCTGTCTCAGGAAATTGCCATTAATTACCAAAATATCAAGGCACAGTCCTATCCGCATCTGGGTGATGGTCACCTCGGGGAGCCCAGGTAAGACCTCACCCTCCAGAGGGAGGTGCCACTTCCTCGGTCCCCAAGTGAGAAAGAGCAGGGAGGAATGATGTCCCGGGGACACCAGTGATGTGCCTCCAGCTGGGGGGAGTGGGACCAGCCCCTGCGATCCCCCCCCAGCCACACGTACCGTCTTCCCGCCTTGCATCTGCCCTGCAGAAAGCCCCGTCCCATCTCCTTTGCTTTTAGCTGCAGAATGTAGCTCAGTCCTCTAGTGTGAGAGCGGGGCTGAGAAACACCAGAGATCAGAGAGAGAAGCAGCGGGGAGCAGCTCTTATTTACTGCAAATACAGGGAACGGGGAAAGATGAAGCTTTCCTGCCCAAGTAATGTTATTTTTTTATTTTTTTTTTTGAGATACAAGATGGACGATTAAAGAATTTCCCGCCCTGTTTGCAAAGGAGATGAGCATTTATGTCTCACCCTTTGGGGAAATAATGGAGGCGATTGCAGTTGCCATTCAAAACCATCCCTGGGGTCTCCCGTGCACCCAAAGCTCTTTCCCTCATCCCAAACTTTTTCTCATTTACCCCAGCACGGACGAGAGTGATTGCTCATGAGGTAACAGCATAACCCCAGAGGCTCAGCCTCTGTCTGCAAATGCATGTAAGAAATTTCCCCTGCGCATTGCGGCTAAACCGAATCACCCTGGGCTGAGACAGAACCGGCTTTCGCCAAATATTAAGCGAGCGAAGATTATTCTTTTTTTTTTTTTCCTCATTTGGGGCTTTCTTGATTTCTGGTCAAGCAGGTCTGTTCCTCTTCCATCAAGGTGGGGAAGGAGGTGCTTAAAATCAGTGCAAAAAAGGCTCCTTCCAGGTGAGAAGTCCTGGGAAGGAGGATTATTTCGGTGCCAAAGCTGCCACTCGGGCTGTCACACTCGTCCCTGCTCCTCCCGGAGCTGCCTGCCGCGGATCACAGCCCCAGGTCCCGACCGTGAAGCTGCTGGTGTTGCTTGATGGGTCACCAGAGCCTTTGCCTCATCGCTCCTATGAGTCATCTTGACTCCTGTTTTATAGAGCAAAGGCAGGGACTGCCGGGCTGGAAGCAGGAGAGCGCACACAGCAGTAACAGGACCAAACAACTCCTCTATCATTAACAGCAGGTGATAGATTTTCGCTTGCTGCGTGGTTTCCCTCTCCCCACCACCCCTCTGCCAGTGTGCCTCCGGTGCCCTTTGCTTTGTTTTTTAACAGCAAAATGTTTGCTTTTTGCCGTGTTTTTTTAAAAGCAAAATAAGAAAAAGCACATTTTTTACAGCATCCTCACATGCAAGAATAGCAAAGGGAGCCTTGAACAGAAGCCGCGTTATGTTTCGTTCCTCCTGCCAGGCGTGACGTTGTCACTCCTTTCCAAGTCCTGGCGTGTTTCAGGGAGCATCCATCCTTCCTACCAGTGCTCAGGACGGGCCGGGGCCAGAAACGGCGCAGGGCCCTGAGCAAACCCTGCGGGCAGCCGGCCACGGCGTGAATCACAGGCACCGCTCGCTTTTGCAGGTTCAGGCTTCTGGTGGGATTGAGGCTATTTTTGTCCCCTCTTGGCTTATCCAAGAGAAGTGGGTTGTCCGACAGCTTCTGGTTTAGCCTCTTAAGGATAAATCCCTTTGTCCCAGGCTTCCAAAGCCTTTAGAGATGAAAACGGGTGGTTTTATTATCCCACTAAAGGCTAGGTAAAACAAGGTATGTTTAATTTCAGCCCCTCACAAGGCGGTGCCCATGGAGACCAGAAGCAGCATAAGACATTTAGTACCTCGGGTCCCGTGGGGTGTGACAAGCTGTCCGGGTCTGACTATGGACACCTACTATTGAGTGACTGGGTGCTCAGTGCACAAAACGTGGCACTTCTGGAGTTGTGATTCATCTGGCCTGTTTGGGACACCTACCTCTTGGCATTCACTAGATCTCCTTGGCCTGCAAAGGGAGATGACACGGTGAAATCCAATGCCGGTGCCCCACCAGGGAGAAGCAAATGGAGGTGACAAGGAGACACCCAGACACCAGCTGGGGAGCTGGTTCCCATCCCCATGCAGAAGAACAAACCAACCCAGCGACAGCACCTACGCAGAGCCCGGTGCAAGGAGAAAGGAGGCCCAGGCAGCAGAATATCCCGGCAGAGCTCTGGACCTTTGAGCACACGAAGCGTTAGGATATTCCCTAGCATTTGAGTGCATAAATATTAAATAAGCTGCAGCGAGGAGGAGAGAGATGTCTGCGCTGTTGGCACCCCGGGGGCAGGGAGCAGGAGCTGGGCCGTTGCGTACATCCCGGTACAGCTTTGTGTCGGGCACAAAACGATCCGCGGGCTTGGAGCGCAGCCCCAAGCATCCCTCGGGGGGGTTCTGCTGTCATACAGCAGCTCCTCGACAGAGGCTGACCCTGAGGTTCCCTGCTTGTTGCCCAGACCGAGACACTTAGCAAATCCCATGTAGCTAATTACACTCCAGTTCAATGCCTTCTTGCCTCTGGTACCGTTTCTTATGTTAATTAGCAGTGCCCAGCGGGGGAGCATGCATCCCACCGTGTCTTGCTTTCCCCTTGCCACAAGTGAGAGATGAAGACCGCTGATGGGAGCTCTCCTCCACATCCCTTGGAGATGGGAGAGGGGGGGACACTCCACCACACAGCTGGATTCACTGCGGTCATTTTTCTGTGGCACCAGAAGCAACCGGGTTGGTGGGGTAGAAAATGTCCTTTGTCAGAACCTTGCACACAGCAGGAAAACTCACAAGATGGGTTACGGTGTGGGTGGCTGGTTGCAGAAGGAACAGACATCTCTTCTCCTTGGGCCACATCTTCTGGCCATGTTCCCTGTGGCATTACCATGCCGCCGTGTTTCCCGTGGGCTGAGCGGCTTGGAGCACCTTTGAGGATCTGTCTGTGACTAATTTAGTCTAGATCAATCTTCTCCTGGTCCTGTGAGGGCCAGCTCAGCTGGCAGCATCTGAAGCCCCTTGATGGCACGTGAAATCTAAGCAGGCGCAGGCCGGGGACAAGCAGCCACCGAGTTTGCTGCAAAACTATTACTTCTTGGCTTGGGAGGAGGAGACTGGGGGCAGATGATCTCCAGCTGGCACAATCCCAGCGGTTCCTTGTCTCTGAGCACACAGACGGTGGCATGGGGCAATGGGGAGGGCTTGCATACAACTGCAACCGTGAAATAGAGGTGTCTGAAGCCCTGATAGGCTGAAGAGCCAGCGAAGGGATTGCAGGTCTCAGCTGCTGCAAGCTCACCTGCAGAGGTGTCTCCAGGGTGGTCAAAAGGAGTTGGACATACCTCATGGGACACCTGCAGCCAGCACACCTCTTCTTTCAGCCCGGAGACGGTCAAAGACTAGGGCTCAGGTCACTTGGCTGGTGGTCCCTCAGGCTGGGTCTTTAGTTCCAGAGGAGAGGATGCTGGGAGAAGTGTGTGGCAGAGGTTCCTAACCCCATAAAGGTTCCTGGGGGAGGCAGAGGGGACCTGCAGAGTGGCAGACCTGGGCACAGTGTTGCAATGAAAGCTGGAGAGCAAGGAGCATTGGTCTGGACCTGTCGTCTCCTCGGCAGCAGGAGGAGAGCATCCCCAACTCACGACCACTGGTTCTCCAGAAACACATCCCCTTGGTGAGCACCTGCAGCAAAGGGGAGGCAGGGTCTTTCCCTCCAGACCTACCCTCCTGTGGGGGTCTGTAGGCACCTGACCATTTACACAGGCTAAAATCCAAACAAACAGCTGCCAGGGTCCTGCACGGTGAAAAATCCCCAAATTCCAGCCCGCAGCCAGTTAAAATCCACTAATACCCACAGGCACCCGGAGCGTGGGGAGGCCCTGGGACACCCACCGACCGGCCAAGGTGCCGGGGTCCTGTCATGGCTCCCTAGCCATCGGCCTCAGAAAGCTGCAGTTGTTGCCTCTCTCCACCCCACCCCGACAATTTTTTTTTTCTTTTCGCCTCGGATTAAACAAACCCTGCGGTGTTTCCAGCGTGAGTAATTCCATAATGACAGCAATATCCCCTGCCTCCCGTGCAGCCCAGGAAGGTGCCAAGTGCCATTAACGTGCTGGTACACATTGCTATTGCATAATCAGCTGGATCTTCCCAGGGGAAAATGAGCTGAATTAGATGGTCTCCTTCGCTGGAATAGCTGGGACCAATGGGGATTTCCACGAGAGAGATTGTTTTAACGGGAAAATCCACATGACGCCGTCAGGAACGGCCTTGAAAAACTGCTGTTGTCTGACAAAAGCCAAAAAGGAATCTGTAGCTCTATCTAACACACATTTACATGGCTGTGAAAGTGAAGGGCCTCTTTTCTCCAGTCCTCCCATGCTTCACATGCTGTTACTCTCACACGCTGTGTGGTTCTGTTCATTCCTTCACTCCAGGGCTGAACCTACGGCAAAGGGTGTGGCAGGGTTCATCCAACATCCCTTGAACTGAGTTGAGTTGAGATGCGCCGCGTGTACCTGTTCCTCACCCCGGGCTGCTAAAGGAAAGCCTGGACAGCCCGGGGACCACACCTGGAGAGGCTGAGCATGGCCCCCAGGCTCCCGGTGAGATCTCGGCAGGATGCTTTGCCCCTCGGATACCCCATCTCTGCACGGAGGGGTGGTGCTGTGACGTGGGGTGTGACGTGTGGCTGTCACGTACCAAAGAAAAGGGCTGGCCTAGTCTCTGCCCCATTACCCCAGAGCGATTTTGGATGAGTAACTAGGTAAAGAACTGAATTAATTATTCTGTTTTGGCAAGGAAGATGCTATGGGAAAGTCTCGATACTGATGCATTGCCACGGAAATATGCGGCAGGAGGGAGGAAATCTCACCCGCGATACCTCTAACGTAATTCCCTTCCTTGTGACCGAAATTGGAAGCCAATGATTGGAAATGCATCCGAGAAAAGCTTTAACTTCCAGCCCTTAAGTGTTGAAAACTGACACACCTGATGATGGATAGCAAAGCATCTCTTTAATTTCATTACGGTTGCCAGCAATAACAGCTTCTGTTAGCTCCGATTCCTGGGCTGAACGAGGGGCAGGTGGTTCCCCGTCCCCTCCTGAGTCTCGCGGCTCTGGGTACAGCCCTACGCCAATGTTCCCGCATTCTGCTGCCGTCCCTCTTTGCTCATCTGCTAAATCTCCCTGACTTGGAAGAACTAACGTTCATACACGGGACGTATGAATGTTCCAGGCAGCTCTGTTTATTATTAATAAGTTTCTATACGTGTGTGGAAGTCCCTGCAGCTCCCTGCGAAATGAACCTCCAGATGCAGATTTTGCATTGCCTCCCTTGGCCGGCTTCCCCTCTCTGCAGAGCACAACGCAATCAGGTTTCTAGCAGCACGTAGAGGCTAACAAGCAAAGAGGGACCAGATCAGCCTTCGGGATCCTTCTTTGCTTGTGACCAAAGGTCTTTTCTACGTGATGGCCAATCAGTTAACTGGAAGCGTTTCATAGATTATTTCCTGCCCACCACGGCTATTGTTTTATAGCCCAAAGAACGGTGTTTGCTCGCATCAGGTTGGTTTGGGAGATGGATGCTGGTTAGGACGTCATCCAAGCGAATCCAACACTCGCGTTTAATAAGATCATTCAGTGTTTGTCAAACGCTTGTTGGAGAACTTTGGAATGGTTTGTAAGTATGATTATCCCCATCTGACAGAGAGGAGACAGGGAAAGGCAGACCGCGAGTGGAACAAGCGCAGAGCTGGGACTAGTGCAGAAATCACGACTCCCAGCACGGTGCCTTTCCCTGTGACTCATGTGGAAAACAGGAAGACAAGAAGGTTTTTAGGGGAACCTTTTTTTCTGAGGAAACAACAGCCTTTCCAGGGTACCACCAAGACTTTTATTTTTTATTATTTTTTTTATTATTTTTCAGCTCAGTCAGGCTGGATGAATTGTCCTCCAGTGTAAGCACCAGAGCTGCCTCTGATGCCGTGCTTTCAGATAGCTTTGATCTACAGCACAGCAGCTGCCCAGGGCTTTTTGTTGGAGTAACTGAGCGGGGAGCTCTTCGTTTTCTCTCCCATAAAGAAGTTTTCCCCAGGCTTTGGTGTACGCACGTCCAGAGAGACATCACCATGCAGGGGGGGGACACACAAGGTTCCCCCCGTGTTTCCGACATCCCACAGCTCCTGAACTCTGCTCGACTTACATCAGGGATGTAAAATCCCTGTTGGGTGTGGAAGGACCCTGGGCATGTTTCACACTCTTACCTTTTGCAAGAGGAGGAGACGTGATGGTTGCCTGGACAATGTCAGGTGGTTCACACACACATTCTGCCCCTTTCTCACAAATGGCCCCTTAAAGGAAATCAGGTTGACCTCCACTTTATTTATCATCACCGCCACTTGCTCTGCCTTGTCAGAGACTGACGACTGTTCCCAATATTTGTGCCCCCCCAGGCCTCAGTCAAGAAATACTATAGGGCCCCACTGCCTTTTTGGAGAGATGCAATCACAGAGCTATAGGCAATCGGACAGATTAATTCCTGATTACAGCACAGAATATATATGGCCTGTGATTTCTCAGATCCCACAATCAGCTGTTTTAGGCAGCCATAAAATAAAATACTGCTCATATAATGACTGAAATCCATCTAAAATACCAGGAGGATTTAGTCCCCTATCCGAGAGAGGACTCCCCGTTCCTCTCACCTTCCTCACAGATCTCTTCTGCATGCCCCTTTGGGTTGAAATCCCTCTCCTTGTACCCAGGGGACCTGCATGCACCATTCAGGATGAAGTCTTCCAAGCTCTCCATACGCGTGGTAAAAAAATACTCCCCTGATTTTTAAATCCCGGGTAACTCAGGTTTTCCTGCCACATTTTTCTGCTGTCTCTTGCTGACTTTGTCACACTTTGTCACACGTGGGCATGCTTAGATGAAGAATTTTTTAGTTGATACAGAATTGCCTGGCAAAAGTCAAGTGTGAAATGCCTTTCATAGAACATCAAGCTGAATTCAGTATTTGAAATCACAGAAGAAGTGCTGTGACAGGGTGTATTTGCTTGGTAAGCCAAATTAAGAAAAGAGACGAGAGTGAACATTTAGGTGGGCTGGTTTATTCTGTCTGACTGATGATGGGACATCCCCTCCAGTGCCCAGAATGTCAATGCTAAGGCTACGTCTGCAATCCGCTCTGTGCTACTGGACCCCTTGGTGTCCTGAAGGAGTTAAATGAAGCCCTAAAGTCTCCCTCGGTGCCTTCTCCTGGGGGCTGCCTCTAGGAGGCAGACCTGCTCCCAAAGGATTATCTCCCACATCTCCACCCCCTGCCCCAAGCGGTGCTCCTGACCCAGCAGCTCCACGGGAGCTGTCATAGAATCATAGAATGTGTTGGGTTGGAAGGGACCTTTAAAGGTCATCTAGTCCAACCCCCCTGCAGTGAGCAGGGACATCTTCAACTAGATCAGGTTGCTCAGAGCCTCATCAAGCCTGGCCTTGAATGTCTCCAGGCAAGGGGCCTCCACCACCTCTCTGGGCAACCTGTTCCAGTGTCTCACCACCCTCATTGTAAAGAATGAGCGGCCCACGGTCCTCTCGCAGGAGGCACGGTCTCCCCCAGAACACGGCCACCTGAAGCCCCTCTCCGCGTGCCGGAGCTCTGCCTGCTGCATATCCACACCGCAGCCGTCTGGCAGGGTGGCACGCTGCCCACTCGCAAGCATAGTGCCAGCGTCCCCCAGCCCCCGCTGCCAGCCCAGACATGGGGGTTTATGGCAGGGGTCCCCTCGCCCAGCCACCAGCCCCTCCAGAGGGTCTGCATTCCCTTGCAAGACCCATACAGGTGGCCAAGAGAGGCTTTTCGAGGTCTCTCCATTCCTCCCAGCCCCTCTCTCAGCATGAGGGATGCCCACACGGAGCAGGAAACATATGTGTGGGTTTGCTAGAGAAGCAGCGCGCCGCGTGGCACCTCTTTGGGACATCTCCCTTGCTGGAGACCTTCCCCATCCTTTTATTCCTGTGCATGCTGGAGAGCTAAACCGCTCTGCAAGCACGGGTTATTTTTAGAAGGCTGCGCAGCCAGAGACACACTTTCACTAGCCAAAGTAAGAGGACACCAAATGGTCCTGACCTTTCTCTCCAAGGCCCCATGTCGGGCTCGTGCATTGAGCAGAGCAGAGGGTGGAAGGAGGGAAGGAAGGAATTTGTGTATATTTGCTTGGCCGACTGCCTTTGCCTGGGGCTTGCGTTTATATAAAGAAGGTGAGGACACCACACGGGGACAAAGGCTTGTTGGCCATCACAGGGTTCGGAAGCTCATCTGATAAGGTCACAGGCTTGAAAATGCTTTCAGAAACCTCCCCAACAGGTTTCTTGGAAATGCTTCTCCTCATCTCACCCAGGTGCCAACCTGAACATGCACAGTGACTCTACCTAGAGACTGTGGCTTTTTTCCTGTGTCCCTATGACACCCCAGTGCTGCGGCAGGAGCACTGATGCTGTTTTGCCTACACCCAAGCCATCGTTTAAAAAAAAAAACCACAAAATAGCCAGGGGTTGATCCCTGCTTGCAGGTAGGAGTCCTGAGAGGCAGATAAAAGGAGTCTCACCTTTGCTCTGTCTTGTGCAGAGCCTCAGCTGTCCTCCTCTTTGTTTAAATCAAATCTCATCGCATCGAGGTGCGGTGTTTATTTCCTCACTATTTGGTGTCACCGCTCCTGCAGTCGTACGCTGCTGTGACCAGCTCCGGCTGGAGAACGTCTTGGCTGCTGTTTGCAGGGTGGTGTTTAGCAGACAGCCCAGCTCCCCCACGCCAGCCCAACCTCCCAGTCCCACCGGTGACTGTACAAGGCTGTGTAGATCCACACTTGAGCTATCCAGGTCTGGTCTCTGTTTTTCCAACGGACTTTGGAAACAAATCACTGCCATCCTCTTGCTGTCAGATTCACAGCTGTAAAAAGGCACTGTTTCAGTTAAAATGATGCTCCTTGAGCGTGGAGAAGGGTCCTGCGGTGCTCACTGCTATACAAACATAAGAAAGGGAAAATCTGGCTCCAACAAACTTGCAAGATAATTTTAAGAAGGAGAATCATAGAATCACAGAATGATTTGGGTTGGAAGGGACCTCAAAGATCACTTAGTTCCAACCCCCTGCCCTGGGCAGGGACACCTCCCACTAGACCAGGTCGCTCAAAGCCCCATCCAGCCTGGCCTTGAACACCTCCAGGGATGGGGCATCCACAGCTTCTCTGGGCAACCTGTGCCAGTGTCTCACCACCCTCACAGGAAAGAATTTCTTCCTGATATCCAATCTAAATCTGCCCTCTTTTGGCTTAAAACCACGACCCCTCATCCTATCGCTCCACTCCCTGATCCAGAGTCCCTCCCCATCTTTCCTGTAGCCCTTTTAGGGACTGGAAGGGGCTCTAAGGCCTCCCCGGAGCCTTCTCTTCTCCAGGCTGAACAACCCCAACTCTCTCAGCCTGTACACCAAAGCAGATGACTGGGGTAACAGGATTCCTGCTGTGCCTTTTCCCCCAGCTTTATAACCTCCTCGCCCATCAACCGCAGCAAACACAATGGCGCAGCAAAGGACTCAAGCGCATACCACAATTTGGATAATTAATATCAACAGCCTCCCTATCAGCCCCAGCCCTTGCGCGGGTGTGAAAGCCAGGCCAAAGGAGCCTTTAACATGTCCGGAGCTTCTGCAGACAATGGGGAGGCCAGATCCCCGGGAGGGCAGCAGGAGGAGAGGAGGAGTCGCTGCTCCACGACCCGTCAGCTCTCCCGAGCATAAGGACGCCTTTGTTTGCTTCTCCTTCAACCTCCTGTTACCCAGAGGGGGAGAGGCGGGAGATGGCAGAAACCTGGGATTTTCAAACATTTTCTGAGTCAGATGCAGAGGGAGAGGAGGAGGAGAGATTTCCCGCATCCAGCCAGGCTGAAATAAACAGGCTGGAGAGCGTGGGGGACTTGCCTTGGCCGAGAGCAGAAATCTCACCTGAAAAACACAAGTGCCCGAGCAAACCCTTCGGGATTTGGGGGTCCCTTGGTTACCCCCCCTCAAATCCAACCCGGGCAGCCCCTTGCCTGGAGGCAGCATCACCCACAGCCTTGCGTTAGGGGTGGTATCACGATGGGGGCTGGAAGTTTTCCTCCCGGCAGCCAGGGATGTGCAAACCAGTCGGCTTCCCACCACCCCCGAGCCGGGGGTCACCCCTCGCTGGGCCGTCCCCTCCCCAGCTCCTGCCTGTGTCGGGGCTGGAGCAGAAGGAAAAGTCTTCTGGCTCCAGGGTCTGCTCTGAAACGGAGTAAGTTTATTCATCGGTTTGTCAATTTGGGGATTTATTTTTTTTTTTCCCCCACAGTTATTTTAGACAGAAGTTTTAAATTACACCAGTTGTCTCCCCGCTCCCTCTTTTTCTCCCTGTGCAGTTGTACAGGACTGGAATTACCTGAATGTTGAGTTTTCACCCGTAAGGAGGAAGAAGGCAAAAATGTCATTAATTACCTCCAATTGCTTTTATTTATCAGGTATAAAAGAGCAACAGGAAGCTAAACAGACGTGTGGGCAAGTATGTTCAAAGGGGCTGCTATCATTTAACGGATGAAATGATACGGAGATTTAGCGTGAGGCTGAGTTCAGGGTGATGCTGGCAGAGAGCTCCAGGGCTCTTTTTCCAGTTCAGGAGGAAAAGCGGAGGACAACCGCGCTGTTTGGCTGAACTCAATCAAGTATTCAACGGCTGTTCTTAACTTGTAATCAGTTCGAAGGCAGAAAAAGCAGCTCCAAACCTGAAGAAAAGGATCGTGTGCCTGAAATCCTGCCTGACTTTCTCCAACTGTATCATCTAGTCTAATAAAAGACAATAACTCCTCCTCCCAACCTTGCCTTGCTCATAGCCTGAAAACACCAGAGCTTCAACAATGCTACTATAACAAAGGGAATGAGTCATTCATCAAAGCAAGCGTTTGTGCTCGAGACCTTCAGAAAAAAAAAAATTCTGCATATTCATTTGCTCTTGTACTTAGCTAAAAAGATCTGTTTTACCTGTACCAAACGATTTAAAAAAAAAAAAAAAAAAAACAACACAAAAAACCACAACTGTGGTTTATTAAAATTAAAAATCTGGGTGCAAATGGCTGAAAGATATATCTGGGCGTAAATAACATGATTTTTCAGCCATAAGCAGAACAGTGGGAACAAAGGACTTCCCGAAAGATTACAGCTAGATCAAGCTCTGGCGAAAATCATTTCAACAGCTAGATGGATGTAAGGAGACCCAAATGTCAGGAAATGGCACCCGAAAACTGACAGCATCCAGATTTCCTGAGCACGCCGGGCAATGAGGAAGCTGCTGCAATTTCATACCACAAATACTGATCGTCTGCATACACAAAAAAAGAAAGCCACGTGGCTTCAGAAATTTTCTCGAGCGACAGAGAGGTGGTGACCACAAAGCGGGCGCGTTGTCAGCTGCAGAAATTTAACATCGCTCCAAAACCCCTTTTAGAAATGGGTTAATACGTATGGCCTCTTGTCTCCATGGCAAGCAGGTGCTCTGGCTTCAAAGACATTTCCCTGGATCTTCATAAAGCTTTTTTTTCAGTGGGATCCATGCTAGCTTGTGTCTCTGAACGCTGGGGTATGGTGGCATAGCCCGGAATCGCAGCGGTGCCCTGAGCTAAGGCTGTTGCTGCCTGAACAAGGTGTCTCCGCCCCAGCACCTGAAGAAGTACTGTTTTTTTGGTAGCTTCAGTGAATCTTAATTGCACCCGTCCAAAAGTAGTGACCTCAGCTCTACTAACCGTAAAAAACTGCTCACTTCTTGGGCTTAATGGTGTGTGGCCTGCCAAGGAATCTTTTTTTTCTCCCTTTCAGAGACAATCTGGGGGAATTTATTGGCTTTTTAAAGCTGTCTGATCTTTCAGGGAAGGAAACTAATGGAATATCAATGACACCAGGTATTTGTCACAAGTATCGTTTATGCAGGAAATATGGGTCTGGCTCGGGAAAGCTCTCCTGCACATGGTTAACCGATTCCACGCGCAGGTCCAGGCGGCAGCTTGAGTCAAACCCATGTTTCTCTGCGGCTGCAGGCTTATCAGCCACTACCAAACACAGAAAAGCAAAAAGCATTCCTAATTCAGTTAACTAATTCAATTTAAAACCCCGACGAGGACAAGGCAGCTTGAATTTTCATGGGAGGCTGAATTTAGGACGATACCTTCGCAGCTAGAAAGAAGGATTTTTGGTTGATTTTAAGCGCCTTTTCAAAACAACAAGTGCAAAAAAATTATTTTATAAAGACAAAAATATTAATTTTCCTGTTTTTTCTTGGCGTCTTCGTTTTTTTTTCAGCTCTAACTTTTCACTGAACTGCACCCTATTTGGTGTAAGGTCTGCTTTTTCTTCATCTCCTTTTCATAGAATCGTAGAATGGTTCAGGTTGGAAGGGACCTTAAAGATCACCTAGTTCCAACCCCCTGCCCTGGGCAGGGACACCTCCCACCAGACCAGGCTGCTCAAAGCCCCATCCAGCCTGGCCTTGAACACCTCCAGGGATGGGGCATCCACAGCTTCTCTGGGCAACCTGGGCCAGTGTCTCACCACCCTCACAGTGAAAAATTTCTTCCTAATATCCAACCTAAATCCACCCTCTTCCAGGGGTAGATTGTCTACCCTTGTCTACCCTTTTCTGACAAGTTAAGAGTTATCTAAAAGAAAATGCTACGTAAGAAGTGCCATGATAGATGCGAGTCTTCAGTTTTTAACAGACTAAAGCTTTATACACACGCCACGTGCTTATGGGGTCATCAACCCCATGGGGAGGACTCGAGCCTGCTTTGCCGAGGTGTCACTCCACGGGGCATCGCCAGAGCCGTGGTCGGGTGCCCCGCGCCGATATGTGCGAATATCCGACTCTCAAACTCTGGGCTTCAGGACACGGCTCCACTTTCAGGTTTTTCTCACCAGCGTTAAATCCAGCTTGGGTTTTCAAGAGCCTGCTAAGAGCCGTGCCCAGCAGTGAGCCTTCCTGCAACATGGTGGAAAAAACTGCTCTTAAAAACGTGAAATGTGCCAGGAAGAAATAAGCAGCACGGCTCATTCCTCGCATTTTTTTTGGAACAGTGTTTGAATAACAGAGGGGATGGAGGCAAAGGCAAAAAAAGGCCACTTTTGTGCTCAAAAGGCTGCAAAAATGTTTAAGTACCTGAAGCTTCGTGTTAAATTAGTGCAAAACATGCTGATCTGCAGCAGGGTTTGGGTTTCAGCTACTGCAGACCTCAGGGGAGAGGTGAAAGGGAAAACGCAGGTCCTTATTTGGACCTGAGTCTGAAAACAGTGAATAAATTAAGCCCGGGATCCTCTAACCCCAGGAGTGTGTCAGGAGAAGCCTCCGTACAAAGGCAGCGGGAATTTCCCGCAGAGCTTTGGCAGCGCAATTAGCAGCGGGGCTTGATCAGGCAGGGAAGGAGAGCGGGAGCAGAAGTAGCCGGGGGAGTGGGGGGGGATTATTTGTTGGCTCACGTGCTGCTGAGCTGCAAAAGCCTCTAGAGCTTATATTCCCTTAGACCTCACTTAAATCGTGATGCCGTGTCCCCCGACTTCAGCTCCCGGGTCGGTGCATCACTGCCACCGCTTGTGTCCGTCCACCAGCCCACAGGGAACCGCTCCTGCCTTGCTTGGCGAGCTCCTGGCATCTGCCTGCTGTAGCGGAGAAACGGGGCTGTGATGGGAGCAGGGATGGCCCAACATCACCGAGCCCTTTAATTCCTCCGTTCCTTCAAAGGTACCCAGAAATGAGTTGGGAGACCCAAATTATGGTGAGAAGAGGGTTCAAAATGCAAATTCTTTTCTGGGGTCAAATGCCGTGATGGTGCGTTGTGTGGGGTCTATGGACTGATGCTTAAATCAGAGCGTGGCAGTGCTGCAGGTCCACATCTGAGCTGTCTCTAGGTATATTTACATTGAATGCTGGCAGTTCCTGAAACCGAGAGCAAGAGAGAGAGGGAGCGAGCGAGCAGGAGGGAGACATGCTACAGATACTCACACACTAGAATATCACATGGACATGTTTAGTATTTTTCCAGTGTTATCAGGGGAAAATATCATCCAAGAGGCATAATTATATCTTAGGTTCCCCTTTTTTTTTTTTTTTTTTACGGGGCTTTTTAAGCAGTTGTTTCATTCTTCTGCTTTTTCTATTTTTGAATTACAGCATTTGCAGAATTAGGAGGAGGATGACAGTTAACACAAGAGAAAAGCCATGAGTGCTTGAAAGGGAGAGAGGGGGAGAGAGATACTGCCGTTCCTCACCATTTTGGCAGAAACCAGGACAGTTCCAGCCATGCTGCTCAGGTTTGCCTTGCACCAAGCATCTTCTACCGCTCTCCAGACCCTCTAGTCCAAGCTAAAGGTCCAAGATCGATGCTGCAGTTGCAGGCACCAGGTTCAGGGAACCGAGTTCCTCCTGTAGATGGAGGCTTGGGCTCCTGGCTCACATGAAGACATTAACACAACAGCTAAATTTAGGCCTTATTCTGCAAGCTGACTCCCACCCATGGTAACTTGCAAAGGGATTCTTGCTTGATCATCTGTCAAAGGACAAGACCTTGGGAAGAGAGAACCTCTCCGGGTTCCCACCATCCCAACATGTCTGGAGCTCCAATTTCCCTGGGAACATCCACAAGTTGGTTGTGCTGTAGTCGGCACTGGTGAAGCCACACCTCGAATACCGTGTTCAGTTTTGGGCCCCTCATGACAAGAGAGACATTGAGGTGCTGGAGTGAGTCCAGAGAAGGACAACAAAGATGGTGATGGGTCTGGAGCACAAGTCTCATGAGGAGCGGCTGAGGGAGCTGGGGGTGTTCAGCCTGGAGAACAGGAGGCTGAGGGGAGACCTTCTTGCTCTCTACAACTGCCTGAAAGGAGGGTGTAGAGAGGTGGGGGTTGGTTTCTTCTCCCAAGTAACAGGTGATAGGACAAGAGGAAACGGCCTCAAGTTGCATCAGGGGAGGTTTAGATTGGATATTAGGAAAAATTTTTTCACAGAAAGGGTTGTCAAACATTGGAACGGGCTGCCCAGGCAAGTGGTTGAGTCGCCATCCCTGGAGGTAATTAAAAGATGGGTAGACGTGATGCTGAGGGACATGGTTTAGTGGTGGTTTTGGCAGTGTTAGGTTAATGGTTGGACTTGGTGATCTTAAAGATCGCTTCCAACCTAGATGATTCTATGATTCTGTGATTCTCTCCTGACAGGTGAGACTTTCACCCACCGTCGCCATTGGTCAGCCGGGCCCAGGGGACTGCTATCCCTTTTCTCTATCATCGCTCGTAACCATTTTGTGCTGCTCTGCTGGCTCAGTGCCGCCGCTGGAAGGCAGCAGCCCTTCCAGCTGATGCCAGGGGAGCCGGGACACGGCACATTTCCACAAATTAAAGTGCCCAGAGGCACCTAACATTGCACGCTCTCTCCTTCTAGGCTGTCACCACAGTAACAGGGGGCTTCCCAAAAATAATCAACGATACGATTATGAGACGCTCACTTGTCATCTTGTAATTAGCCGCGACTCAACGTTTTGGCTGAAAAATGGTACCAGCAGGCATTGTTAGTGGGTGTTTCAGAGGGGAGTTTTACGCGATGCACCATGTCATTGGTCACCCGTGGGCATCTGCAGTGCGTGGAGGACAGATTCCTTCCCGATGCCAGGATGCTTTCTGTCCTGAAGCATGAGATCTGATTAGAGCAGAGAACCGTGAAAGCTATTACGAGTCATAAAGTCACTGAGGTATAAAAATCTCTATCTACTGTTTGAGATCCCAGCTCCAGTCGTTGCCTCCTGTGGCACAGGCAGACGCCCTCCAAGGAGGAGTTTCTCACTGCTTATTCTCAAGGCATGGAGGGGGAGATGTTTTTGGTGATGTTTTTATTCCTTGTTCCACTGAGAGTGTTAACCTCTTCAGTGAGGATGCGCACTCATTTACCAGTCTCAGAGGGATGTCATTGACTGAAATTAGCTTTGCATTTTAGGACTTGTCAAATTGCAATTTTACTAAATGTTTTACTGGTTGAAAAATGACAGCCCCGACGAAGTTAATGCCATGACCCATTGGCTTCGAAGCACTGTGAGCAGACCCCTCAGTCCCTTCGTCTCCTCAGGATTTGCATCTACTGAGATATATGTCACAATAATTCTTTTTTTTTTAACAGGATACTTCTTTTTTATGTTTTCTGAGAATTTCTGAGCTGCACATGTTTTCAAAATTTCTTCCATATTTACAAGGCTCAGAAGCCCTTTTTTATGTCTGCACTTATTTACTTCACTGAGCATCAGAAGCAGCACTGAGTTTGGGGGTGGGGAATGCAAGGACCAGGTATTTCAGGCCTCACAATAAAATCCGGTGAGACAGCAGCACAAATAAGCTGCAGGGCTGCAGCAAGGGCAGGGAGAAAGGACTTCTCGTGCCATGCTGTAGAGGGAAAAGAGCCCAATGAGTGCAGCGGTTTGGGCCCCCAACCCAAGAGACTGGGACCTGAAAGGGCAAGATGCCAGTTGGTCCAGAAAAGACACAGCAGTGTCAGATCTCCTGGTCCTTCCTGTACAGACACCTTATGCCATCGCAAAAGATGGTGCTCAGAGCTCAGAGGAGCCAGCCGAAAAAAAATCCCACCGATCTTAGCTCATAAGGTGCTTAGTCCTATTCACAAATCCACGTGTCAGCGTCAGGCACTGTAAATTGCTAGGAAATACCAGCCCAGATGCCCAGCAAAGAGATGCTGTTTCCTTGTGTGATGACAGCCATTCTCAAAGTGGCACCATTGGGACGTGACACCACTGAAGCGCACCTGGCTGATGAGCATTTGTGATGAATTAAACTCCCACTGCCCTCCTGTTTTCTCTACAAATGCCCCATTAGGATTTAAGCAACAGTCAGAGTCAAGAATGCAAAGACAATTATGCACTGGAATTTAAACAAACCATTAATTACCAAGATACTCTGGCAGATGATGGCTCCAACAATGCTTATTACAAGAACCTTCATCCAGTTATCTGCTTTTTCATGTAAGCAGAGGTAACAATCTTAACTGAGATGAGAAAAATAATTAAAAACCATATAACAAGATGTTTTATTAATGACACGCACGTCTCCATCGCTCTAAGAAAATTGGGCAATCTGTTCCTACACCACAGCTCTCCATCAAGGGTTTATATTTACCATCACTTTAATAATGACTTGTTAAAGTGCTATCTCATTCCCTTGGGTTGGCTTGAAGGAGGAGGGGAAAAAGGAAGCATTTATTTATTAATGGCACCCATTGAGGAGCAGTTCTATGGCACAAAGTGGGGCAAAAGAGGAAGAGAAAAAAGCATTGCAAAGAGGATCCCTGCTTAGATTGTAGGTCTGTTCTTACAATGAGGGTGGTGAGACACTGGCCCAGGTTGCCCAGAGAGGTTTTAGATGCTCCATCCCTGGAAACATTCGAGGTCAGGTTGGACGGGGCTCTGAGTAACCTGATCTAGTTGAAGATGTCCCTACCCATGGCAGGGGGATTGGACTAGATGACTGTAAAGGTCCCTTCCAACCCAAACTATTCTGTGATTCTATTCTGTTTTTAAAGAAAGGCTTCAGCAATGCAATAACAAAATACAAATTACTTGAAAAAAAATCTCTAGGAAAAATACTTCCTCCCCCCAGAAAACCCACCTTGCTTTCTCTTTACTATTCTAGGTTTGTTCTCAGTTGAGCTGGTGTAAAAGGTCTCCAGTGGGAGCAGGAGTGGACCCATCAGGGAATTTGCAAGGTTTGGTGAACCTGAGCTCAGCAATGGGACCACAGAGCAGAGCCCTGGGACGTGAAACTTATTTTCATTGCCCTTCATAGAAAGCATGAGGTTGATGTGTTTGAAAATTGAGGTCCTCTCTTGATCTCTCACCAAACCCTCAACAGGACAAGGTTTTCTAGACTGCTCCATCAGGTCATCTCGGTGCTGCCCCCAAGGACTGCACACAGGAGCATCTGCTCCTCCTGTCCTTGGGCTGGCACTGACAGTGGAGCCACCAGGGAGATGACTCACCAAGGTGCTGAGCACCTTCCTGTTCCTACCGAGCCCTAATTTACTTAATCACCACAGATTAAAGCATGCCTCATTAAGGTCAGGTGTTAGATCTGACGGGGACCGGGTTCCTGTTCTGTTCACACACTATCTGGCTGGGCAACTCCAACGTCCCTCACCTACTTTCAGGCTTTCAAACTGAAACGTTTTCTTCCTTTCCCAACAGAAGTTCCAAGTGTACATTTCACCTAAAAGATGGGGGTATAGAAGAACCCAGTTTTCAGACCCCCAAAAATATTTTAGGGGAAACTTTCTCTCTATCCCAGGTATTTACATGAATGTGCTGGGTCCCAGCAGGGATTCAATTATGAGTGCTTATGAGTGGGCTGAAGAAGCAACAAAATATTGTTACGAGTCATACAGAAGGAAGCTGACTCGCTACAGGCTCACGGCCCAGCACAACCATAGCTCTGCATGGAGACCAGGAGGGACCAGGGCCCTTCTCTGTAAGGACTGCTTTGCTCTGCTAATCATCTTTACTGAAGGCGCAGCCTCAAGTGACGTGGCACTGAAATCAGTCCCACCTCTTCCATGCATCCCTGCATAGCCTTGAGTGAGTCACTTAACCTCCCCCAGATGCACATTGAACAGCTAGGGAGGGATGGATACTCCCTTTCTGTCATCGCTTGGCTGATGGGATTGTCAGGTCTTTATGGTGGCATCCATCTACTACTAGGTGTGGACACATTTCTGACATTGGAATAAATAATAATAGCAATATTTGGCTTCCCTAAGGCACCTAGCACAAGCAGATCTTGAAGTGCTTTCTAAAAGGCACAAAACTTCATTATTCTTGATTGGTAAATGGGTCCTTAACCCTTGCAGGAGTGTCTAGAGACCACCGCAGTGCCTTTCATCCAGTGCTGTCTTTGAAACACGGTAAGCAACTGAATTGCCTTGTAGGATCACCCAGGGCTGAGGGCCACTGGTGGTTCATGACTCTCATTCATTAGAGCGCTTTCACAGACATGTCTCCCGGACCTCCAGGAGAGCCATGCGCCCACTTAGTTTACAAACAAGCTTCAGAAGGCGTCTGCTGGGCTGGCAAGCTGGAGAAGCTCAAGTTTCACTTCCCAAAACGATGAAGCACTTGTTTAGCCCTCCTTTGGTTGGATGGTGCAGTGAAGTTATTTAACCCTGCCAAGGTTTCACTATGAGAAAAGACAAAATAGTTGAGGTCTAGTATGATCAGGGCTTTTTTGGCATTTAAATGTAAATAATTCCAACAGAAGAAGCACTTGCCTAATGCTGAGATGAATCAGGGCATGCACAGGACTGTGCAGCACAGTGAGCATTGCAGCCGCCCACCCTGACACCACCGTTGTGTGGCCGACACAGCCCTGAAGACCTGCAGAGGGTCTCCAGTAATAGGTCACAACATGGATGTGCCAAGGGCTTCCCAAGGGTCTCGCAAGGCTGGGTTTGTAGGATGCAGAGCGACCGGCAGAGTCAACTTTCTAGTTAGAGGAGAAGAGGCTGCTGCAAGGTCAGGCTGGGAGGGCAGGGTGCTGCCGGCACCATCTGTGTTGCGAACGCAGCGATGCCGAGGGAGCGAGAAGCGGTCTATCAGCAGGGAAGAACACAAGCCCAAGGCCAGAAGCAGGGATATCTGCCCAAGAAGTGTCAAGAAACCTCTCCCCCAGGAGACCCTGCGGGCTCCCAGCCTCTAACAGCTGGCGATTTGGATGGTGCAGACACCCAGTGCCGGCAGTGCCCTGAGCCACGCACAGAGGTGGCCACCGCGGCAGCAGGGACATTCGTTCCTCCCCGAGCCCAGCGGCCCACACACGCTACGGCGAGGCTCCAGCTCTGCGGGCACCTCATTGGGATGCCAGGCGACGCCGAAACCGCATCCTTTCAAAGCGGAGAAGGAAACAGCAGGGAGTACTCGTCTGCCCGTGACCTGGGTGACACAAGCCGGCAGGCCCAAATTACATACTTTACAAGTGACATTTGCTGTCATGGGGGGAGGTTTGAGTGAAGCTGTTTAAAATTCAACTAAACTCTGGCTGGAAAGAGGACGGCACATGGTCTTTTCTTTTTCACCCCCCTGGGTAACACTGTGGTGTTTCTGGCACTGAAATCCCTCTCCTGCTCCCAGATTTGGCAGTGGGTTTTGCCCCAGGCATGGGATTCACATGTTGCATGTAAATCTCTGGCTGCTTTGCAAGCTCCAGGCCAGAATCCCTGTCAGAAATCCCCACAGGAACTGATGTACGCCATCAGAGGGTCTGAGTTAGACTAGCTAGAGCTACACAGCTCAGGAGATACACGGTAGATTTGTCCTGCCAGCTCCACTGCGCCGATGGAGAAACCGAGGCACAGCGACTCCATGTGCCTTTCCAGTGCACGCAGTCGTAACAAGGGGTCATAACACAGACCTGCTCACCTTGTTCACGTCATCTGGAATGGCACTCACCTCCTCTTCTACACTACCTGCAGTGAGAGTGATGAAATAATGGTATCCGTGCCCAGAGGTTCCACCTGCGATCAGAGGCACTAGGTGAGAGCGAGTAGTGGGTGCCTTAGCACTCTTCTGGGTTGTCGTTCAGGTTTTTCTCTTGCTTGAAGTACAATACCCGGCATCAAGGGACTTCTCTCTCACTCAGCCTTGAATCCTACTGGTTTCAAGTACCCTATATACCTATCTTCTTAGCATCTCTCCCATGGGATATGAGGCCAAGATCATGAGCAGTGAAGTTAGTCGCAGTGCCGGGACCCATTCTGAAGGAGACGAGACCACCTGCTAGCGACGCAATTACATTCAGCCTTCCCTCCTCTGAACTTTTCCCATTGCCTCTTCTAAGCTGTTGTGCAGTTTCGAGGAGGGAGACAGAGAAGACTCAACATCCTGTTCCAAAATCTGGGATAAAAGAAGGCATTCTGAAGAAAATAGTCAGAACGCTTCAGGAAAGGCATCTCTTCTGGGTTATGCTGAAGCAGCTGTCAAAATTCAGAGTTGCTTCCACCAGGAGAAATTATTGTAGGATGAAGGCCTCCGCAGTCCAATCCTGTTCATTGAGAAAGTCCTTTTTTTCTCTAGAAACGGTGGAAAAACACTGAAAGGTTTTTTTTTCAGTTCACAGCTCCAATCCATTTTCCAGATAACTCAAGACAAGAAAGTCAAATGTATTATCGTTCTCCTTCCCTCCATCTTCTCAGCGTTCCTGTGACTACGTCCGTTGGATATTCTCTCTACAGTTTTCTGGTCTTTCTGACTCTCTTTGGACATAGGCACTTTGATACACAGTTAAACTCTCCCATTCATATGTTACTTGCACATAGCTTTACTCAGATTTGTCGCAGATGGCTGTATCACAATGATGTTATTAAGTCAGCTATCTCGTAACACGGAATTACTTAATAATTTTCTCCATTTGTCCTCACTGACAGAAACAATGTGTTCAGCCATGTGTTATCTCAGTTCTTAGGAATTTTAAGCAAACTTGCAAGGCCTTGAGCAGCTCCAGCTCTTTGTTTTATCAATGGGATGATGAGAACATACAACTCACTGCAGTGCTAAAAGATCCTTCAATCTACTAAAGAGAAGCAGGACATAAACTGAAGCTAGAAGTTCAAACCAGGCAAATTCAAATGAGACGATTACCAGTCACAGCGAAAATCTATCAAAGGAATTGGTGGACTGCCTATCTCCTGAAGATGCAACTCTTCCGATTAAATAACTGTATCCACAGGGAAAAGCCAACGCTGAATCCTATCTTGCTATGCACTTTTTAGACCCTCTAGAGATCTAGTTTATGTGGTCAGGAGAACCAAAGGGTTATTCTTGTCTTCCTAGAGAAGATATCTAAAATTGGGCAGATGAATCATGCCCTTGGAGTGCACATTTCCTACCACCTATGGTAAAGGGAGCCAGGAGCAGCCATATTAGATATAGCTGTCTATATTATGAACATCTAGTTAGGAGACAAGAGCTCCAATTTTGGTGCTCAGTTCAGTTTCCAAACAGGCTTGTCTAGCGCTCTTTGGACAGGTTAGGTATCTGCACATGTATCTGTTGGCAGATACAGAGACCTATGGAGACCTGCACCTCTCTGGAATTTGATGTCATCCAGACTTGTGTCTCCTTTAATCCTTTGTCATGTCTGCCACTGCAGATGCCATAGGTATCCTGGGTATCAGCTGTCTGGGATAATCCAGAGCATCTCACATAGCAAAAGGTGCCAATGCTTAGAAAACTGAGTCCCTCCTCATGCAGCCAACAGAGTTATTCATCTGACCAAATCAATCACTCTCTGGGATCCATTGACTAGATGGACAAGATCTCCACTGGCTGTGACTCAGACGCTCCATGCTCATGTGGACACCATTCTGCAGACACTTGAATTTAGGTGTCTCTGTCTGTCGGCTGAACCCTACCCTTCATATCATGCAGGGACCTCAAGTCTGTTGACAACGTAGATACCTCACACCTCTTGAGGGTCTTGGGGGTATCTTGCCCAACTTCCAGCAGCTGCTCCAAGAGGGAGGGAGCCTGTAGGCCTGCATCGTTTCCTACCAGACCTGTGTGAATGCCTCAGATTCCCACAGCATCTCAAAAAAAATCCCGCACACCTCCATTTAAGCAACTGAACAGTTCCCTGTATGTTTTCCAGGAACAGACGCATTACTCAGGAATGCATTGCTGGACACAGTGCAGAAATACGTGGGTGAATTTTTATGGCGTGTATGTACAAGTGCTGAGTCTCAAAGTTCAAATAGTGTTTCTGGCCATAAAGTTTCTAAATGCTCCTTACCTATCTTACAGGATGTTTGCTTTGCTCAGTTCATTGGTGTGGGCAAGACACTTTTACCGTGCTTTATCGCAGGATCTCAAAGTGTAAGTGATTTATATGAATACCGATGTTTATTCTATCAATGGGAACACTCAGTGAAGTTAAAATATAGTCAAACAAGATGCACTGGGACAGAAAACCACAAGTTGCATTTCATGCATGTCCATAACCAAGATAAGCTTATCAGCAAAACAGGTCCAAATGGGTAGGGGGGCCAAAGCAATCTCTTGATTACACAGCTTTGAGTCTGTAGCCAATGTGACTATTAGACTCTTTTCGGACGAGCAAGTTATAATCCATGTTGGCTTGTGTGAAATAAGGAATTGGCAGCACTTGTTAAGAAAGAAAAGAAATAGAAAAACATGAAAAAGAAAGTAGCTTTACAAGCGTTTCCAGTGTTGAATCATTGGCATTTAGGGCTGTGGCCGGGCTAGGGTGAGAAGGCATCTAATTTGGGTACCCAACACTGACGTGTGCTACTAGTGAAAAATGCTAACCCTCTTCCCATGGAAGCAGAGGGTAAAGGAGGGTTACAGCTCCGTCGCTGCAAGGGATTCCCTTTCTCCACCCTCCCCAGAAAGACCATCCCCCTTTCGAGCTCCTCACTCCAGCCTGGCCAGAGCCCAGCGCTCTGCTCCCAGCCCCACTGTCTTCAGCCTCATCCATAAAGGCTGCTCTTAAGATGTTCAACCCCTCCTTTCCCAGTAGAGAGGGAAAATCCTGGCTCTTTGGAAACCAATGGCAATATACTCAACAGACTGCAGGGAAAGAAGAGGGCTTTTTCCCCATCTTCTTGTGTCCAAGCCCTTACTGGTGCAGACTGGGAGCAAACTCTGGCCCCTCTCTCCAGCAGCCCTTTCCCTATAAAAATAGGAGTTTCCAACAGAACGAGTTTTCCCTAATCATCCCTGGCAGGTGTTTCACCATCGGCCTCTCCATGGGCAAACTGGCTACCGGTCCCTCCACTAAAACCACGGCAAACGAGGTCTGGAGAACAAAACTCGAGATGACAGAGAGAGCCTTAATTAAAAAGGAAGGAAGGAAATAAAAAAAAATTAAAAAAAAGGCTGTGTCAGGCGCATAATCAAGCGAACCAAAATGCTTGTCACACTATCAGTTGACAAATCTGCCTGGCTGTGGTGCGAGGGGCAGAGCAAGTGTCTCAGCAAACCATCCAGGGGGTGAAATCCAGCACCCTGTGATGAGTCGCTGGGGCCAGGACTTGAGTTTGGGGTGGCCGGGAGTGGAGAGGACAACCTAGTGCTGCCTGAGGCACGGGCTTTCTCCGGGGAGATGCCTGTCACCCGCCTGGTCCAGCACTAGAGGGTAACAGTGAGTCAGCTGCTGGAGCCACATGGCTGGGACAGGTCTTGCTGGTGGAGATGGCGGGGTTGGAAGTGATGAAGAACAGGCAAGAGCGAATGAAGGGGCAGGTTGGGGCTGGGCTGTACCGAGGAGAGAGCAGCAGGTGTGCTGGGAGGGTGTCCCTGTGCGCTGGTGGGAGAAGAAATGAGGTGGCATCAGAAACGGGTCACTGAGCTTCGTACAGGGCTGTGGGGCAGGAGTCCAGGGAAGGGGATGAGGAGCCCGGTGGAAGGCACTTTCTGCCCCACGCACAGGGTGATTTTGGGCAAAGAGTCAACTTACTGCTCTGCTTCTACACGTGGAGCAGGAGGTGCATCCACCAAACTCCGCGTGTTATTCTCAAAGCCCAGGTCGCTTGTATTTAGCAGCTCAATTACAGGCTTTTGAACACATAACGCAACAGAAGCCCAGCGTGAGGTGTAAGAAAACACAGCTTGCTGCTTCTTCAGTTCAGGACCTCATCTTCTGGCCATGCAAAGCCCTGCCAGCCACCTGAGCTGCCCGCGATGTCAGGAGCCAGACCTGCTGCCCGTGTCAGTTGGCATCAAGCCCGAGACCTCATGCGTATGCAGAGCATACAGCCCATCGGCTCTTCTTAAATAGCACTTGTATTCCCAGAGGGGCTGTGCCCGGTCACGCATCGCTTGGTAAAGTTGTAGTGAATTATTTTTTTCCTTTGAATCTCCAATATTTTTTGAATCTTTAATCAAAATTGTAAAGCCTAAGAGCAGGTTCTCCAGCAATTGGTGTTAGGTATCTGGTGGTTAGAAAGGACCCGCAGTCAGGACTCCTGGGTCCCATTTTCAGATCTCCCACTGACTCTTTGAGTGACCTTGAAGAAGTCAATTAATTCCCGTGTCATTTTCCAGACAGGTAAAAATGAGGAGATAATTCTTCCCCAGCTCGCTGGGGGATTGTGAGACTTAATTGTTTGCAGGGCACTTTGCTCTCCTTGGACGAGAGGTAAAGGACTGTTCCTATACCATAGCTGGAGGAAGGCTGAAGCTCAGCATGGGAAGCCATGAATAGTTCAGGACCGAGCCTGCAGCGCTCAGAGGGCACCTCTGTCTTTGCTGCAAGGAGGCAGAACCTCTCAGCCCTGCATCCCGTGCCCTGCACATGCAGATAGCAATGTGCAGGGCAGAGAAAACCAGCAGTGTTCTGCACCCCAGAAGAAGCTGCCCCCATCAGCTGCCCCAAGGCTGCCTTGCCCCAGGGCAGGAGGTTGATGGCTCCTTGCCGTCATGTTATGGAGACAGAGGCAATGAGAAGGAACCAGCTGCCTCCATCCAGAGCCACTCGCACACGTGTGTCTCACATCCCCGCAGGCTGCCAGCTTTGGCACGTTGGCTGATCCTCACCGGTAACATGCTGATACCTCACCAACAGGGATGCGTCACCAGCTGGCAGCCTCTCAGCATCCAGCCACAGCTACGAAGTCCCATCTGGGCTATCAGCTGCTTTGTGGAGCCTACCAAAAAAAATCCTTTAGGGCCTCAGCTTTGCTGGAAAATTGACTATTTCCACATATGGAAGGAGGTGGTCCTTTTGCTGGTGTGCTCTGTTGAGGTCAGTGGAGCTGTGTCAGGCCACCCCAACCTGCCCTGGGGTGTAAATGACCCCTGTAGGGAAGGACCTCTGAGTTTATACACGTGTACGTTGATTTTTGCCTTGAAGGGAAGGTTGTCACTGCCCTGCCTGCAGAGCTGATCGCTGCACAGGTTTCCCCAGGCAGAAGAGAGGAAGAGGAGCTGCCACCGGGGAACCCCATCCAAATTAACCTACTTACCAGGCAGCTCTCCTATCTGCACCCTGTTTGTTTGCTTTAGGCCATTTCTGTGCAAGGAGTAACTAGAGATGAGCAAAACTCAGAAAATTTCTGCTCCCACGGGAAATTTCAGCATTTCAGAGGTCGGTTTGCATCCCAAATCAGGCCAGTTCAGCAAAATGAAATTCTGGTTGAATTCACTCGAAACAGCTGGATTCTCCCCAGTGAAAAACTGGAATCTGGGGAAAGAAGAAGGGGGAGCAATGGGGGAAATTTTCTTTTACTTACAGGAAACTTCCCTTTTAGAGAAATTGTATTTTTCACTCGTTCCAATCCCAAACTACTCCAGAGCTAATGCCAGGAATTCCCTCATCTATTTATACGCAGTTTTGCTGTCTGGGTCTTATTGTACCTGGCATTTGCTGTGACATATGACTGTGTTGCAAATAATGCCGAGAACATTTACCTTGTGGAAATATCGTGGAGGGAAGGTTTCCAAGAGCCCTTTGTTAACCTGCTGTCACCAACCTGCAGGGACCGTCCCCGGTCCCTCCCACGCTGCCAGCCAGGGTCCAAACCCCTGTGGATTGTTGAACGCTGCAGCTGCAACAGCGTGGGCGTATTTTTGGGGGGGCTAAATGCTCTTTCTGGCAGGGGAAAAAAAAAAGAAAAAAAAAAAAAGCAGCAACACTGTGAACTTCTGTCAGTCTTGCCAAACGAATTCGCTCAGAATTAAAAAACATAAGTTGCTTGAGATGGATTTCACTATGAAATGTCTCTTTGTTCAGAGATTTCCTTTCACTCTGTTTTTCTTCTTAACGCGAAAAATGCTTAAAAGCGAACTGAAATGTTTTCTCTGGGATCGAGTGAAACTTTTTTTTTTATTAGATCAGGAACAATATAGATGTGTGTAATTATCTTTCAGCATTTCCAGCAAACCAAAACATCTCTCACTCACCTCGTTGTAATTGAAAGCATCGTGGGACACCCCGTTAAAATTGAAGCCGTTTGCAATTGGCTTGAAGCCAAACAAATAACTCTTAACTGAAACTCTTGTTTTTACACAAGGAGCCATGAAAACATTACCATAATGAATATCTGTCAGAGCTTACTTTGGGGGACAACTGCCAAATGGTGGTTCTGAATCTAATCTCATCAACGCTGCCGTAATTACAAGTAAAATCAGGTCTGTGGATTGCTGTTTTCTTGGTATTAAGCTAATGCCAACGTGAGACAGACCAGATCTGGGATGAGGTTCACCTGATTGCTTGTAAAATGTCTATATTTGAGTTCCCTTTGCAGTCACAGAAATCTAGTTACGACAGTCTGTGGTGTCTAGGGAACAACTCGCCTCCTCCTGAAACAGGTGTCTAAAACAGTTTGGCCAAACCACACCTCAAAAACACTTATGTCTCTGCGCCAACTGCAAAAACAGCCCAGCTCTCCGTCTCTCTGACGGAGACACTCAGGGTGTAGATGTTCAGGAAGCAATGCAGGTGCCTAACCACATGCCTTTGAGATGCCCTGGTGTATCTCACCCGGCTTCCAGTTGCCACTCAAGAAGGGCACAGGTCTCACACAGGTCCTGTCTCCTCTCTGCCAGCCTCATGCAGGTGTCTCTGATAATGTGGGGCATCTAAAGCGGTGCTTGATGCCTGATTCATTCCCCTGAAGTGGGGATGAGACAAAAATCATTCCCAGAGTCCTCAGGAGGGTAGGACTTGGAAACGGACAATTTGGAAGCACTGCTGATGGGACGGTATTTCCAAAGACGGATCACGTAACGGCAGCCTGCAGCGTGACAGCCCTGCCCGGATCTTCAGGAGGTTCCCCAGCCTAGTAAGTCAGTCTCTCGTTACCTCATGTAAGACACACGGCGAGAGGAGGAATTGCCGTGGAGACAGCATGGTGCCTTCTTGGAAGGTCCCTGCATTAACTTCCGACCTTTTGTCACCTTCCGTATAATCGCTTCCGTGATTTTCCTGCTGACAGGTCACACCTCCTGCTCAGGGGGGACAGCACCATGCCAGACTGCCCTCCCTCTTTGCAGCGGCGGAGCGTGCTTGCGTCAGGTTAGGAAGCAGGAGATTTACACCAGTGGGATTGCACAATCGCCCCAGATAAGAGGAATGTAACATGTCAGCAGTGTCCATGTCTTTATCTCTGTCGGAAAGACATATAGGAACACGCAGGTCTTTGTGGGGTTGATGATAGAAAAGAAATGTCCTTCCCCTGCAGCTTGTCTGAATGTGAGTGGTGTAGAGTGAAGAGCACCACTGGACCAACAGCACCGGTGCTGTTTATCTGCTATTAGACCAGAGCTGGCGCTGCTTTAAATCACGCATTTCCCTTTCACTGTCACTTATAATCAATAGAGATATTTTGTGTTTATATAGCTTCTTTCATCCTAAGGATCCCACGGCGTGTTACAAGGCATTATCTGGATGCAGGTCTCCTGTTCTGCAAGTAGGTTGGCTCAGGAGGACGTCACGATGGGCTTTGTCCAGGGGGAGTCCCTCTGGGCTTTCTGCCTTGGCGGCTTTTTCACTCATGGGTGTTCTGGTCAGTGGTGGTTTCCCAAGTAAGTAATGGAAAGAAGCACAACTATCCCGTTCAGATTCCTCTGTTACAAAATACTTCCTAGAGGATGGTTTGAAAGAGAGGTGTGCCCCAGGCCAAGAAACTCATGAAAGCACGATTTCTGCAAAGGGACCTATGTGCAGATGGCTTAGGGACCAAATTCACATCGTATCTTGGAAAGAGGGCAAATCCGTCCCCAGAAATGACTGACTGAAGTGAAAATAGACTGAACAGAGGTTTGATTTTAAATCTCTGAGATCCAGTGAAAACTAGGCTGTAAATCTGAGGCTCTCTAACTAGATCTGGATACATCAGCTGTAGACGTCTGTCTCTGAGCTTATTGCCTAGACCCCATTAAGGTCCATGAAGACAACCAGGGTCTTTTAGGGCATAACCCAGTAGGGCGTCTTGCAAACATCTACTTTAGGATGAGGTAAATTGCTGGACTGTAAAGCGGGTCCAGGATGACTACTGAGAAGTAAATGGCCACATTGCAGATGTCGAAAGTTAAGAGAGCTGAATCTTAGCAGTCTGTATCTTGTAGCAGCACCTGTGAGCCCGAAAAAGAGCAAGGGATCTAAACAGAAAACAAGAGTCCTGCTTTCATCTTGACCAACACCTTGGTGTTCTCTGCCCTACACCTTTCAGAGCAGTGGAGGAGATCTGGCAAACACCACTGGGTTCTTTGTTGCTTTGGATCCATACGACAAGGCAGTGAAACAGGACTGGCCAGACAATCCCTCCAAAAGTAGTCAAAAGGGCGCTTAGTTTAATTACCCAGGCCAGAAGGTGGTACAGAAATCAGCAAGTGCAGAAGCTCTGATTCACACATACCCAGAAATAACAATCTTGATATTTAGACGACTGAAATAAAGAGAGTGGGCTGGAGATGGGACGAGTTATAGTAGTCTTTAAAACACGACCCATTTTAATGTTTCTTTGGAGATTATAATGCGAATTGTGAAATTACAGGATGAGACGTAAGTTTCCTATTTAGCAAATTAAAGAGAGCTTTCTAAGCTTTCTAGGAGCTTCAGCCAGCTTCAAAACAGAGTGGACCAAAACTAAACATCACTCAGAGTAATCACAGTCCTGGTCAGAAGAACAGGTCTAAGAACACTCTCTCTGAGCGCCTGATTCACAACTGATGGGAGTTTTTCCACTGATTTCTCTGGGTTTTGGACGCACGCGGACCTTCTTCCCCCTAGACGCAGATGATCTTAGACCCGTGCCTACAGCTGCTAACCGAGGCCGTGTTTGCCTGTCTGCATTCCAGAGCTAATGCACATTCCAGCCCGTGCAGAGGACTTTGCCTCACCTCCGATGCACAAGGTCACCTCACCTTTGATCCTCTGCGTTGGTGTAAGGCTAACCGAGGAGGGCTGTGTGATGACTCAGCAGCTCCCTGCCTGCTGTGTTTCTCCCTTTAACTGGATTTTTTGCTCCAGTGAAGCTGTTCTCAGAATGGCTGAAGCCCACATGCCCGATCTTGAAGCTAGCGAGAGCGCAATTATTCAGCAGGTGTAAAGCCGGCTAATGCCAGCCCGGCGCGGCTCAGGCATGCGTCAGGCAGGATGATGTGTCAAATCATTGTTGTCGTTGCCACGGGAATAACAACAAAGGGGAAGAGCATCATGTAACATCGAGGCAAACTGTCACATGTCAGCCAGGCATCCACCTTCACCTGCTTCCCCTCTGCTGGAGAAGGGGACCGTGATTTGGAGACACTGTGTGCGTTTGGGAGAAGTTTTCATATGAACTCGATGACCCCTATTTGTGCTGCTAAACCCCTGCAGTGACTGATGCTCCTGAGCTCATGAGACATGTACCAGAATCTTAAAATGGCCAAAAGCCACAAGACAAGTGACCAATGGAAAGATAAATTGAGGGGAGGGCTTAAGAAGCAGCATGTAGACCAGATATGTCAACTGCTTCTTAGCTTCCCTCTGTCCCTTGTAGGAAGGGGTCTGGCCATCTGTTTTGGTCTCAGGATGGACTCATGATGTCAGCCTGGGCAACCTTGCCACCTCCACTCTTTTCTCAACTGAAAGCCTTAATCACACAGCTGCCTCAACACCAGCGAAGCCTGAGAGGTCTCCACATAACCTAGACCAGAAGGGGAGATGTACACGAGTCAACATGCAATTCAACAGCTCTAGTTGGGCCGCGCTAGAGATTTCAGTAGAAAACTTGCCTAGAGTCTTGCCTAGTTTTCCTTCACCCCATATCACTGGCGCTCCTACAATCACTACTGCTAGTAAAGTCCCACCAATTGCTGGCCAACATACCACCACATCACACAGCTCTCTTCAAACACCTTTAAAAGGACATGGCGGCTCTGAAGATACCACAAGTACCCCCAACACACTAAATTTCATCCATCTTTAATGTACATTAATTAGTACTTTGGGGAACTCTTGAGAAAAGTATGGACAAATACGGAGAAACTACTTAATGCCAAAAAGCCTAAAATATCCTGGCTTTACCTAGTTTATACTGTGTTGTAGCATCCAACTTACAGCACATGGTACAAAAATAGCTTCCAACGATATTATCACTTTGTTATAATGGGCTAAATTCAGCCCTGAGGGGCTGTAGAAATTAATGGAGCTTGGCCCAACGTGTGGTTAATGAGGATGGTCTATTTCAAGCCCATAAGGTACCACACTCTTCTGCCACTACAGCTTGGCTGGGAATAACTCACCTCTTCAGAGACACTGTATTCACTTCCAGCCCTGGCTATGTTTGCTCTAAATAGAGGCAGCAAAAATAGACATCAAAACCAAAAACATTTCTTTCAAACTCCAAATGCCTCTGGCTCTGATTTTGATCTCACATGCAGTAGAAGCTCAAGTGAGTGGAGAAGTTTATTTCTCATTTGTGCCAGTAAAAATGAAATGGGCCCACTATGTTTAACATTGCTTTAGAATGCAGAATATTTTAGACAGTATCTAAACACTTAGTAAATGTTAACCCTGATTAAACAAGGCTAACCTTTACTTCTTCAGATCTCTTCCTATGGCTAATCTCTTTGCATCTTTTGATTTCTGTAACCACCTAGTTTCTAACTTCCCTGCCCATACAGCTAAATCCACCTCCCCAGAAGTCCCTTCTCGGAAATTTCAGAATCAAACTCAACCAGCATCAGATTCCTCGTGCTGCACGACACCGTCCTCATCTCTAGAAAGCATGTAAATCCATGTTCGCCCATTCAGACCAATATGTAAGTGTTTATCTGTACGAAGAGGTGCGTAAGGATGCTTTCTTGGAGTCTGCACATTTGCATCTCAGTCTTAGTCCCCAGTTTGAACTTGGCCTTCTTGTCTTGCTGCTGTTTGTTTGTTTTGAAACAGGGCACGGCCACAGAGGCTCAAAATATACCCTCCATTCTTGTATCCAAATTCTCCATCGTGCCCTCTATTTTCCACAAACACCGAAAACCTCCAAAAAAGCAGAATGCTCCAGAAAATACCAAACTGCAATTCAAGTGGTGTCAGGTCTTCCGAACAGTCTTGTAATTTTTAATGTGATTTGTGTAAAAGATCTCATATATTCCCTCTTTCTCTTACAACTTGTCTCAGCTATTCTTAGCTGAAGAGGTGACTGAGGAAGGATCTCCCCTGAATATTTTAACATAGCCTAACAAGTTTCAGCTACACCTCTTCCAGTGGACTAAACTGTGCCAGGGAGGATTTTATGGACCAGAGGCCAACTACCACAGTCTGGCTGTGTCCACACCACCACAGGCCTCCAGCCTCCAGAAAAGGGTGACCTCATCCAAACTGCCTATGGGGAAAGGTCCCTCATCCATGTAAACTTCCAAACAGTGTCTGGAGATTGTTTGGCCCAGTGCTAGGTGGCCTGGGCCAAAAAATTATGCCAGGGATCATTCTAATAACCTGAAAGAAACAGAAGGCAAATTCTACAGGGTCATCACTGTTTGTTTCGCTATTGTAGATGTATCCTTTAAAACCTTCCTATCATCACCAAAAAAAAAAAAAAATTTATCAGTTTTTTCTGGACTCCTTGCTTTTAGCTTACAGGTTGTTCTCCTTTTCCCAGAAAGAAAAAAAAAATGTTCACTGCTGACAAAAGCTGGGCTGAAGCGGAGAACATTCACGTCTTTCCTTTTGGGGTAAGATTACGATTTCATTCCTATGGCTCACAACCTTAGTTCCCCAAACTTCTTGGCTTCCAGCAAGTTAGCCAAAGGTGGGACTTGGTAAGTATGGACTCACGTAGACTACAGCTTTGTAGATTTCCTTTCCAAGGAGGCTAAAGAACTAAGTGCCCAGCTCCCTTTGAACCCAAAGGCTCTACCTGGTCTCCACTGATACAGACGGTACCTCCCAACAGGACCACTCTCTGCTCCAGCAGAGATGAAGGGGAGGATAGCTAGGGAACTACGTTTGGTCCTTCACCACCTCCAAGTATACTCCGTTAATTACTTGGATCACAATGAAATAAAGAGCTGATTTGAGATTCCCATCTACTCAGTCATTTATTAACTTCTAATAAAACTGAGCTTTGTCTTCTTATCTCTCCTGGCCAAACAAAGAGGCCAAGGCCAGCAAGTGAACCTCATCTTTCACACTACTCACCTGATTCAATCAGTCACGTATTGTAGTTGATCATTACATTTTCCAGATAACTACTTGCCCTCCATTCTGTGATGTAAAAAGTGTTTGGTGCACTAACCAGCATTAAATGGGAAGGAGGAGAGAAGCCAAATCTCCACTGATATCACATTTTTGTTATCAATTTCATTGGTGTGAAACTGGCAATAATTTAGCAATGTGTTTAGTCCATAATCAGCAGCAATAACTCGTCTCTCTAGGATGAAAACATAATCTTTACGCTCAATATACAGCCAATATAACTCATTGTCCATGCAGCATTGTAATGCAAAAGTTTCCCAATGAACAAACTTCATCACCTTATTTTTTATCATTATGATTTCTGAATCATCAAAACATGAGCCTAGTCTCCCTTCAGGGAGCTTTGACTTCATTCACTCCATTATACAATTCAGGTTAGAGGCTTAGCCCTTACTCATGGGTGCTCCATGTTTCTTGGGAACTACCTCTCAAATACAACTGCTATCAGCTTCACTTTTCTGGCTGACATATCTGCTCATAACTATCAGGCCTCTCACTTGGAACGTATCGTGACTTTCTTGGGAACAGGCTGAAGTCTCTAGCCTACAGCCTTGAAAGTCACAATTCCTAATTTGTCACCAAATCTAAGGGAAAACAGAAACTACAAAAACTTTGAAAATCGACTTTAGAAGCTTCACCATCGGTTCTGAAAATCTCAACTTTGGACTGATGCTCTCCTGGTGAAAAGAGATCTGTATTCATTTGGTACTAGTGATATAATTTTGCTCTCCTTTACCACAGCATAATTCTGGAAGAAGATTTAGTTAGTCCCTATGACCATTTCCTTTGGCTAAAGATAGATTTACACATATGTAGCAGATTATGACCTTTCTCCCACCTTCTCCAAAGCTTTGGCACCACACGTGCTTGTAGCATCATGCATACAGTAAGCAATCGCCCTGTAAAATAGGAAAGCAGCTCCAGAGTCGTTGCCAATAGCAAAGAACTGGTTAGTTAAAAGGCTGGTTAATGTTCTGAAATACTGAGTGGTTAACAACACATCAAGTGGCAGTTGAGAGAATGCTCGTATTTACTCAGAGGTCAATTATTCACTCATAAATTTCTTGGTTTAATTTCCTTGTAGTCTATTTCCTCTATTACATATTCATAATCATCTTCTCATAAGTTCTCCTCCTACAGCTACTAATTATTCTCTATGTTCACCACATACCCTTTTGTGCCATATAGATGGCGAATATTAATTTCCGTAGAGCAGATTTTTTTTTTTAATTAAAGCAATGTTCTTTAGAAATAAATGCAATAATCATCAATTAAATTTAACAAATAAGGAAAAGTCATTAAACAAGAATGCCAATCAAGATGCTGAGCTGAAATTCAAACAACATCAGTCATACTTCTGTTGTTCCAAAGGGTTGATTTAATCAACACAAAGTCCCCAGGGTTTCAGTGAGGGAACCATTCACACACATTACTTTTTGTTTCTCGGGAAGATGCAGTCACCAGCTCTGTACCTGGGGCAACCAAACAGCATCTCAGCTACTCTGGAAAAAAGGTGTGCAAAAGGTGTGCTCCATGTAATGTGCTCTGAGAAATCAACAGAGATGACATCTCAGACTTTGCACGGCGTCTTCGCTCCTCCACGTGAACAAGGTCAGGTACAACGAACCGAAGCATTTGAAATACACCACTGAAAAGAGGGGCTCACATTCTCTGGGGACTCAAAACTACAGGAGACAGGTGTCGTTCCTTTTTCAATGAGGATCTTCCAAAAAAAGCCCAGATGTACGAGCCTTTTAAGGTCTGCAAAGGAGTTTTTCTGCACCAACACTTCCCTATTCTGTTTAGTCAAGGTAGCTGAGAGGGAAGGACACAGTCACCAAGAAACTAGAACCAGATTAAGAAAAGTAGCCTGGTGGGTCTTACAAAATTCAGAGCTTTGGATCTTGGCTTCAAGTGAATAGGACAGGAAACCTGCAGCTCTGGAACTGGATATCATCAAGCATTTATTGCATACAGCTACATGTCACACAGGACTGAGCAGTTACACCTGGTCATTCATGCTGTAGTTACACATAAGAACAAAAAAAAAGCATACCGTAATGTGCATCTTGCCGGTTGTGTTTAAAATACCTATTTGGCCCTGAGCAAGAAAGAAATAGTAACTTCTGCGGTAGAGCGGTCTCTTGGTCCAGAAGCTGGATTGTGTCCTAGAGCTATCTCATAGATCTGCTTTCCAGAATTGCAGCCAGACACACACAACTTCCATTAAAGTAATTGATTGCTCTGTGAGCTTCATACTTCAATATCCCAGGATCTATAGATTACAATGCAATACGCTATATCATAATATATAGCAAATAGCATTGAAGGCAGCTGGCAGCGGCTAAGTTAAGACAGAACAGAAGATGGATATTAGCGTCCAGAAAGAGACACGAGGGATGCGTTAGAAGCCAGGAGCCAGCTGGGCAGAGTTTAACCTGCCCGTGATATTTCTGTGAAGGCTGCAAGCAGAAAATCCCATCCCATTATCTCCAGAGGAGGAAGAAGGATCGCGAAGAGAGAAGGGTGAATTATTAAAGGCTAGGCCAAGTATGACTGAGAGCTTATTAAAAAGGGAGGAGGATGGGTAAGCAGAGAAACAGCTTGCTAGGCTGGTTCTATTAAAATCTAAGGCCAGATCCTCCGTGTAAATTAGCATAGCTCCATTGACTCGGGTTGACTGGTTGACTTCTCCAGCTTTATGGCAGTTTACCAGCTGACATTTTAGCCCATTAACTTGAAGCATTGCGTGTTTTCCTGTGAGCTTGGTCTTTGTTTGTTCTGCCCCCCACCCCTTTTTTTTTTTTTTTTCCCTGCCAGAACTGACAAAATTCTTCAGCTGAAACATCTGAGGAACGACATCTCATCAAAGATGGACGTTTCCATGGAAATATCTGTTTCAGATGAAATTTTTTGAGTCTTTCACAGATAAAATATAAATAACTGGTTGGACAAGTTTTCAATAAATCAAAATAGAAACTTTGCTGGAGAAGCTGAAATGTTGTTTGGGTTGCATTTTTCCTTTCTTTTCTCTAATAAAGAACTTACAATGCCTGAAGAAAAGAAATGACCAAAATGAAAATTTGCTGAAAACTTCCAAGAGGAGACAAAACCATCTATCAGGTTATTCTCCCCTCCGGATGCCCACATTTATAGCCCTGAGGGCAGAAAGAGATGATGAAGAGCTGGTAGCAGTGAATGCAAGGCAGAGGAGGGAGAGGGAGAGAAAAGCGCTCCTGGCTTCTCTCTAAATTAGGGTCTTTTCCTTTTTCTCCCTCTTTTCCCTGTTCCTCCCTTCCCACTCATTGCAGCTAGTGCCTCAGCCCGTAATCTTCTGGAAAAAAACCCAGAGCAAGCTGTGCCTCCCCTGCACCAGCCGTTGCCGATAGAGAGATCCTCTGACATGAATCTAGAGGGTTTTTTCTTCCTCATTTTAAGCACTGATTTACCCATACGAATGTACTGACATTTAATCATATGGGGAAATACATTCCAGGGGTGAAACTGCTGTGACTGTTTCCCAAAATATGATCCCAAGGAAGAAGAACTGGTTGTGGAAGTCAATGCACTGAAAATGATTTTACAAATGAATATGTAAACCAAAATGCCGAGTTCTGTTCAAACACAGAGAGGAGTCTGACCACAATGGAAGTTGGTGACTACATCCCTAAGAGTCTCCACTGGGAGTCTCAGCCCGAGAATACCAGAGGGAGCAGGAATGCACCCAGGATCCTGGACATATCCCACCACCTCCACATCTGCTAGTAGTCCCATGCCCAAACATAGCGCTGGAGAACCACTCTTGGAGATCTTACCCAATATGTGCAATGACAGCCAAGGCTGTGCTTTCCAATGCAAAGATAGTATTAAAGATAAAAGATTCAGCTGAGTATTTCCAGGGCTTTACCTTACCACTGCTACCCAGAAAGCTCTCCGTAAATGAAACGTTCCAACTTAATCAATCCCTGCTTCTGGAAATGCAGTACCAGCTTCCTTGGCACGGTTCAGAATAGCAAAAAATGTAAGAAGCCTCCTACGACTAGGGAAGGGAGCTAGAGCTACCAGCTGCTTTGAACATTTGTAGAGGAATACTTGGGGACTGGGTTGCAAATACAGCAATATATTCCCCTTTCCCGGAGCCTGAAGTATGTTTGGCAACATAGAGGAGAGAACTGCTGTTGGTGCGAAACCTCAGCTGGGAGGCTGACTAGAACAGTGCTCCTACACATGGATGAATGTGGTCGTGCTACTTCATTGCTGTGCATAAGGTCCCATAAAGAATGTGTCACTTGACTTACTTTTCCCACATAAAGAATAAAAAATACGTTTAAATAACTGCTTAGCTCCAGGCAGCGCTTAGCTGCTGACCGGTGTGGATATCACATCTGACGGAGCTAAGGAAAAGACATGCAGATTTGTCATCACTGCCAAGGCAGTTTTGTACAGCAAGTGCTAATGCAGAACAAGACAAGAACTACTTATTTTGGTGGAGGCAAACTCCAGCTTTTCCTGTGAGCTAGTTAGGTGAGGTCAGCCAGATTTAAAAAAGAAAAAAACCAACATAAATTAGTTCGTTAAGCCATAAATGCAATTAAACCCAAAGAGACTGCACTGTGGATAGGTGTTATTCAGCGTGTGTGAGGGGATGCCAGAATCTCGCTCTGAATAGTTTTGATTAACAAACCTGAGTCTGAACTGTTAGAGAACTGTTCATTTCGCTAAGCCATTATTCATGGCCTGTGACTGGTCATAAGTAATGTTCTGCATCCTGATGAGAGGATTGAAGCTTACACCGGAATGATGAATGCCTGACAGCAGATAATGAATAGTGTACTTCCCTCACAATTCACAACTGCTCTAGGGTTTCTGAATGGTAAACTCCCAGGCCAACTCACCGAGCAAGTACATTGAAATAACATTCCCAAAAGCAGCAGGATTTCAGCTCTTTCTCTATGGGGTTGAGTTTAATTTCCCTAAATCAAAGCAGTTCAGGTCAGGCAGGTGTCCTAGAGCTGCTTGTTGGGTTTGTCTGCAGCCCAGGCAGTCTGCAAATACAACCTGACCCATCGGCCACAAATTCCTTCTTCAGGAGAGTGCTGGGGAGTTCCCCATGAGGTCAAACCCCAACTCTCCCCAAAAGTACTGTCCCTCCATGAGCCAGGCACTTCCACTTGTAGTGGGAGCTGCATGAATACTTGCAAGCAATAACGCGCACGGTCACATAAATAGCAGCCAGTGGAAGCCAAGTAATTCATTTATCAAGATATTGGCCAACCGACTGTCTTAATTATTTAACTATTCTGGTAAAAGCTAATGCATAAAGAACTTAAATGGTGCGTGGATCTTGCATAGGGCCTTTGGCCAAGGGGAAATTTCAGGCAAAACACCCGGCAGTTCAAAGTCTTCTCCGCATGCAAATGGAACAGAAAATGCTTCGGCTACATGGAGCTGCAGGATGACCAGCCAGGGGCAAAGCATTGCAAACGATGCGTGGACCAAGAGACTGCGATACTGTTCTCCAGTTTTATTATAGTGTCTAAACACCAGTTTTGCTTGTAGCCATGTAATGCAGGAATGCAAGGAAAATGTTTCATTTACTGGCCCAAGGGGAAATGAAATGTAGAATAGCTGTCAAGTGAAGCTTGGAGAACATCACCTGAGAACATCAAGATGCACGCGTTGCATCTGAACATTCAACAGACAATCACGTGCAGAACGTTTTACCCACGACAGGCCAGAAAAAAATTGTTTGGCTTGAGATATTTATACTTCACAGGTTGGTCTTTCAACCAAACTGAAGAACCAATTAATTGAATTAACATGGCATATCAGTCTCCGGAGCACTCAACACTTTGCAACAGTGTGAAGTCTGTTGCTGTGGCAGGCCTGCCCACATGTCTTCAGCTAATAGCGCGACAATCTATTTGCTTCCATTTACAGCCATCTCTTTGCTAGCTGTAAATGACAGCAATGGCACTCATTACGTTGGTGGCTTCAGACAGGCTTCAAGTTGGGAATGACTTATGTAAGAACCTCAGTTCAGTGATATCCCGCTGGGATGGCAGCTCCAAAAATAAACAAGCAGAAGCTTCCCACTGACCCAGCGTCGGTTCCATTTTTACACTTGGTTCCTCCATCCCAGTGGGCCACTTGGTGCTTCTGTTTCTGATGGGTGGCTGGTAGGACTGGGAATGATGGACTTTGCCTATCTTCCAGGAGTAGTACACAACTTATCACACTATATTCCTTCCTGCGTCTTTTTCAAGATCTTAAAGATTGATTTTCAAGATCTTAAAGGATAGCTTCAATCTCAGCCAGGAGAGGCAGAAGATTAGGTAGTTCCAACCCTGACAGAAATTGCCCACATAATCTCATTCTATGCTTCCGTTTTCCACATGAAATTATATTTCCTTTTACACTTAAACTGTAAGTTTTTAGGCTATGGGTCACTTCCTACTACTTTTTGTACAAAATCCAACAAAATGAGAGTAATTTTGACAAGATTATTGAGTTATTTTGATCACACCAGGAGATATTTTTATTAACCTCAATTTCATCCTGGTCGTTCTACATAAGTGCATCTTCCTGATGCTTAGACCCTTCTGCTACTTGTAGATATTTATCAGAGAATCTGATTCATGGCCCTTTTACTGGAATACAAATTCTACAGTGAAAAGTGTAGGTTGTTACTCCAAACTACTTGAGGATGGCCAGTGCCTCCAGCTTTGGGAGTCGCCAGGAACCAGTCAAGCAGCAGCACCTCCATAGCTTTGCATATTCAGGAGAGCGAAGTTATGTGTCCACTGGGCTCCTTTTCATTACACAGGCAGCAGAACTGGAGAAGAGAACAATACTATTCCAAAGAACAGCCACATAACTGCTTTAAATTATGTCTGCTTTTCCAGTATCGAAAGCTCCTTTCCCCAACAAATGCCACCAGGTTTCTTTGCAGCTCTCCAGCAACCAGGTGCCGAAGGTTGGAATGCCCTGCCAGGAAATTCTCCAGGGGAAATCCACCAGGATTGAAATGCTGAGAGCTGTTAGGAGCTTATCTTTAAGGATTTCCCATTTCCTACCCTTTCTGTCGTTCATTTTCTTTTCCTCTGCCTCACCATTCCCTCCATCTACCCTTCCCCCTCGTAGCTTGAGTACAGAATTCAGAAATGCCTAAGGCTCCCTTTCGTTACATCTACAGATACTCTCTCCTCTTTTCCTCACTCCAGCCTTCCCACTCGGACTCCGATTTCTTCACTTCCAGCCACACGGACCACCCTGCCACACGAGAAATGTTCTTGTGCATTCTTGACACTCTCGTGTTCCACTAACAGCCGTGTGAACAAAACTGCAGTCAAACAAATGGTCAGAGTGGCGAGTAAGCACAGCTCCAGAGACTTCAAAGAGAGCTTGTGGTTTCCATGCTAGCATTTCTTGTGGTAGTCACTCACTGCTAGTTAGGTCTAGTATCAGCCGTAACCCATCGAGCCACTTCACTTTCCACGGCCAGCCCATAATTAAAAAAGAAGGCCAATAGACTCTCAATGACGATGCAATGATGTGTTCTCAGGTGCTCTTCCAGGCACAAGGCCAAAAGCTAAGTTACCATTTATGCAATTTGAAATGAATGGCATAAAATTAGACGCTGACTAGAATTTCTCATTGCAATTCTTAATCGTTTTGCCTTTATTTTTCCAACAGTCAGCAGGTTTTTCTTCTGAGAAGTCCTTTTAAAAAAAAATCAGATGGCTACTTACCATGACTATCAGTTGACTCAAACGACAGGACATTGCACTTACAAGACCTGTCATGTTCCTCGCTCCTCCTTCTGTTTCTCAATTAGGCCAAACTCTACGGCCTTTATTCATACCATTGCTTTATTTCATAGCTCGCACTGATGATTTCAGTAGCGACTCCTGGAATAAATTACCACTTCAGTGTGCCAAGATGACCTGAAGTCCTTGCTGAGGGCTGCTTCAGGCCTTTCTCATGCCTTTCTTATTCTGTTTCATCATCCGCAAAGCCAGGACTTTCTCACAGCTCGTCAGCTGGTTCCTCCAGAATTGGTAGACAAATACCTTCCCATCTTTACTGTGCTTACTGGGGAAGCAGAACCGCGTCACTAACGTGGCATGCATCTACCGTCGCTCTTGTTAATTTAGCAATCCAATCATGTGTCTATCAGTAAGAATGGTATTTGTCGTCCTGTTTCAAGGAGGCAAGTTTTATATGCGACAATAGTTGTGTTGGCCAATGCCTCACTGAATCAGGTACTACATTAATATTTCCCACATTTGGGGGATAAAATACACATTTTTAAGAATGGGAATCAGCAGTTGAAATGAGAATTCAGAACATTTAGAAGCATTTAAAAGTATGAACCTCTAAGAGGTAGCAAAACATCGTGTACCTATCCTATTTCCCTCCCGTGAAAGTCCAGCCAATTCAGCAGATCACTTTTAAGCGCTGTGAAGATTCCCACCTGAGCTGGTGCGCAAGACAGAGCCCAGTTATGGAGCCTCTTCTTCGAAATCGGTTGGGACATTCGCAAGTACAAATCACGGAGCAAAATCAATTGCTTACCAGTCGCGTCTCAGAAAGAATACCGAGAGTGCAAAGTCAAATCCCCAAAAGATAGGGGATGCCAGAGTTAAGATGATCATGACCTAGTCTGGAAAGGACAAGCTGCTACACTGGATGCTACGTAGCCTCAGGGGAATGTGCAGTAACTGGTTACCCCAGTGCCCTATAAAATCTGCTCCCAGGCTTTCCACAGCTACTATTAATAGGAGTTATAAACAGCCACGGAACCATAACACAAGATTAGCTGTTATTATATCTGTTTCACAGATAAACTATCTGACAACCAGTAAAACTGAAATGGAAACCAAGCCTCTACAGCCGTATGGGCAGGAATGCTACAGCAGGATACGGGAGAACAGAGTGCTCACAATGGGTAACCAGATAAGGGCAAAGCCAACTTTTATCTTATTCCACTGCTGTGCTCAAGTGAAACAGAAGTAGAATCAAAAGTGAAGTCCTGCTACTGTTATCATTTCTCCACTGTGGTCCCTTGATGACACAGAATTCCCACCTCTCATCTCTGTCCAACAGCAGAAAGTAATAGCATGGGTACGTTCTGAGGCTGCAGACAGACTAGCAATTATGCTACTTGAAGTTGCTGTTGCCTCCTAAATGGTTGTTTCTGGCCCGGTGGTATTCCTTCTGTACTTTGAAAGATCCAGAGTAAGCCCTGATCTGGTTTAGGCCAAATTATATAGGTTAAAGAATTTTAATCGTTGCCTTGAGTCAGTTTTGACTAAGTGGGAGCTTTCTTCTGAATGTCTCTGCCAGCTGAATTGCGGTGGCAGCTCACCTCCAGCTCCCAGATGTTCATGGGCACCTTAGGGCAGTAGGAGACTGTTTAAACTTGACCATATGAAGCAGCAGATGCAACAAGCACACCCAGTGAATGGGAGACCTCACCAGCCTTTGAAAAGGCTGGAACCGGTCTTGGTTCCTTGCTCCAAAAAGCAGGTTCTCTTGCAAAGGCAGATCATTCGCAATTAAGGCAGATTCGATATGCCACTTGTAGGTCACCAGGTGACAAGCTCTACGGAGCCTTCCACCTGTTGGTCACCAGTTGAATTTAACCCAGCACCAAAATTACCAAGAGGCATTTTAATTATATGTTTGCTTCACACTGGGTTTAGAGCTTTTCAGGAATCATTTCTCATGTGGGTGTCATCTTAGTTGTGTTCCTTAATCAAAGTTTCTGGATTAGGAGTCCATAGGAATTTGGGGTTGAACATAAATTGTTTATGTCAGCAAAAAACACATTCACCTTATCATCAGCACTAATTTAACCCAAGATAAGGACCCACATTTTCTGCTATCGTATGTTCATTGAAAAGGAGAATAAAAAAAAAAAACAAACAAGAACTCAAAATTTGCAGTGTTTGGGGTCTTTTTTTTTTCCCAAAAAAGCCCCACTTTTATTGGGGAGCAAGAAGGGAGACAATTTATGTTACACTTTCTGAAAGCGGGTTTCATGAATCTTTCTCAGCTTGACAGTAATACTGATTCCTCCCCAACAACTCAGCCTGAAACAGACAACTCATAATGTTAAAGTTAGGTATAGTTACAGTTGACTGAAAAAGGGAGTTAGAATGGAAATTGTTATGCAACTGCTACTTTATGAATTGCTGCCAGATCTGAAGATAATACTAAAAGCAGCCATTTTCTTCTGATTGATTTGGAACTCTCTTATCCTTCTGCGGAATGACAATAGTATCCTCTAAATGATAATATTGCTTGGAGTTTTCTCATTTCTTTGTGCATAGACAAAAAGAAATAAATCCATTCTGTTCAAAGGCACAAAGTCTTTGGAATTCACACCATTTGGTGAAACTGAAAGTGATCAAATACATACTACTGTAATAAATTCCGATATGCACATATATTCCAACAGGGAATACAGTATGTTTTACTTCGGTGAAAGCAGAGTCCCAGCACACTTAATGCTCTACTGTTTCCTCATCAAAATCTCTTATGCCATATGAAATAGGTCACTGCGCTGAAATCACAGCTATGTTTTAAGTAGATTGCTTTAACTTTATGAATGCATCATAAAATGGGAACTCCATAACTTTGTATTGACACTGTTTTACTGTTGCAATTTACCATTGTAATGGCACTATTTAGGAAACAATGAATGAACTGCAATGAGATAATTAAGGGATAATCTCCATTACTTCGAAGTATACAAAGCAATAAACAGCTGCCAAAACTGATTAATAGCTGAAGTGAAGTTAAGACATTTAATCAATCTAATAAACCATTTATTACAAGAATATAGTGGCTTGCACTAACTACGAGACATTTATCTTATTGATACACACTGCAGTATTTTCCTTTCTTTAGGATGTAATATCATGAGGCCTTGATTGTTCTCCCATTAAAGTCAAGGATAAAACTCCCATTGTGGGCCCAGGGTCAAGCCTTCACTGAGCTGATACCAATAAAAATAAATGCTTCCTTTTAATGCAGAACAGTTCTGCTAAAAAACATTCCCCCCCCCCCATTATAAAACATCCTATGGCATTGAAAGGGGGACACGTTTTAGAGGCAAGGACAAATGTCAGGAGTCATGATGAAAATCTGGATCTCCCACTGGCTTGTACTGCAATTTCCTGCAAAGTACTGTTTTGTCTGTAACATCCTATCTGTAACATGGAAATGAAACCATTCACTTGTTCCATGGGATTATTTAGGATTTAGTTCATGCGGCATATAAAGAAACATAGATAGAAGACACTGTACATGCTTCATAGTGCCTCTGAAGTAAAAGCAGAAAAGAAACAACGTGGATTGCTCTTGATTCTGTTACAACCTGTCTCCTAAACGGTGCAGGAATGGGAGTGAGGGGGGTGGGAGAGGCCCAACAGCCCTGTGAAGAGGAAGGGACAAGTTTCCTACGTTACAGCCGTGCTGCCAGTACAAGTCCAGCTGAGCTTCCTAAACTTCCATTCTGCTTCCCACTGCTCTGCCCGTGGACTTTCTCCAGCTCCTCATGTGCTGTCAGTATCTGACTTTTCTGCTCTCCCCCTTAGACTGGAGGGGTGAGCGAGGCTGCAAGACAGTAGCAAAGGGATGAGTACAGGGAGAGATATCCCCTCTGGCATGTTCTCTCACCCTACTTACACTTTACGTATCACCATAAATAGCAGTTCCCCCTCTAAACCAAATTCCTTAATAAGATGAATAAACAGGTAGCTGTTTGACTGGAGTTTTACAACGCAAATTGCAAAAACCATCTTATCGACATTTAAAATATACATAACACAGTGGCTCAAGGTAAATATCATATTTGTCAAGCCTTGCAAAACGTGCTTTTCATCAGACAAAGACGTTGACATCTCCTCATTCCTGCATAGAAAAGAGGCATTACAGCACACGTTCTCCTACCACACGTTATAATTGCCCTTTCCCTGCAAAGCAGTGGAAGATGTTTTTAGTGCTGGATGACTCTCAAAGTTGCTCTGAAGCAACCCCTTTGTCTTAATGCTAGTAGGAAGCTGCTTTGGTTTTATCCAAATAGAAATGTTGATATAGAAACTCATACCCAATAATAACAGAGGTTTGAATTTATTGTTTCAGCAAAAGCTTCTATGCAAATTAACCCTCGGATAATTAAAAATGCCTCCAGTGCCTGGGCGGGTAAAAGATCAAGCACTTGCTGGATTACAACATAGCGAGTGGTGTGATAAAGCTTCATAATAACTTAGGAGCAGCAGCTCTCGACCTTTACAGGTAGCAAGACTAATTCCACCAGCCAACATGTACTAACTCCTATCCATCTGTGCCAGATCTAACCTGTAAGTGACTGTTGGCAACTGCAACACTCTTGTCTCGAGACGCCAAAGCTGAACAGCAGGTTGGAACTTGCACAATTGGATGCAGCACAAGCAGTGGCATTGCACTCATTCCCTGTGCAAGTGTTTGTCATGGGAGTAGGACGGGCAAACCTAAAATTCAAGTCCCAGAAACTTGCCATACTGGTATCTCTGCATGCACTGCTGCTTAGGGAGTGCTAACTTTGTGAGAGAAAACACAGCTAGGTTTTGAATGACTTTTTCTGCATTAAACAAATGCAGCAATTTTGAAGACTCACAACAAAATGTTTAAATGTGTTGACTGTAGGAATACACTCACTGAGAGGGAAACAAGGCCCCAGAGCTTTAAGTAATTTTCCCCAGAAACTAGATGTGGTGCTAGCACAGAGTAGAAATTCCTCGAGGCTGGGCCCATGGTCTCCCTTCATGGTAAAGCTCTGCAACGAGAACAGCTGCTTGCTGTTGCTGGAATTAAACACTATGGTCATTTCTGCAACCTAGCTTGATAGTTGAAATGCCATATTTTTGATAATGTTAAGTAAAACTGTTCAGAGCTACTTACATATTTTTATATATATAAAAAGACACACACTGTGTGCTTTTCACTGTGCCGTTCTCTTTTAGGAACAAAAAAAAATTATACTTGTAACCAATATTACTAAAATTCACATTGCCTGGGTCTATGCCAGTTGCAGAAGGATTTTCCCCATTTAGCTAATGGAATTTAAAATGATCTCTGTCCTTTTTGTAGCAAGGTTGCAATAGAGCCTTGTAAATACATTTAGAAGTACTTTTTTTTTTTCAGGAGAGAAAGAAGGCTGCAATTCCTTATTTACATTACATACACCAACACGCTTTCTCAAAGGTTTTCTCTTGCAACTTTACCCCCTGACAGCCCCATAAAGGAGCCATTATTCCAGGTGGGCTCCCCCACCCACCTTCCCAACCATGCGCCCGAGGCCTCGGCTAACAGCAGATCCCTGCAGAGGGCAGGACAAGCAGCGCAGTCACATCTCCTGACAAACCCTCCTAGCCACCAGCAAACAGCAGCACTAGGAATTCCTGGAGAGTCAGACATGCATTTTAAGATGCTCTAGGAAAGAAGAAAAAAAAAAATAAAATAAAAAGAGGTTTTCTCTCAGAGAAACTGCCAAGATGGCCTTTGGTACCTTCTAGTTACACAGTTGCTTCCAAATAAGAAACACCTCACAGCCACCCGCAAAAATATCCCACTCCCCCCACCCACATCCCCTTCTCAGGCGATTTATACCCATTCCCGAAGGAAATCAGCCCCTGCTTAGCCCAGCAAACGTGGGACAACACGTTTCCCGCCTGCCGAAACCGTCACGACTCCGCGGGCCCCCTCAGGCGAGGCCCGAGGTCCCTCAGACGAGGCCCCGCCCCCAGACGAGACCCCGCCCCGGACTAAGCTCCGCCCCTCAAGCGAAGCCACGCCCCTTCATCTGCGAGACAAGCCCTTTGTGCGCAATAGAAACACCCCTCCCCGTAGCCCCGCCCCGGATAAGCCCCGCCCCCTCGGGCGCCGTAGCCCCGCCTCCTTGTTTACCGCGCGGCGGGCGGCGGGCGCTGCCCCGCTCCCCGCCTCCATGTTGGAGCGCCCCGCGGCGCGGGGGCGGGGCGGGGCGGGCTGACGGGCAGCGAGCGCGGCGGGGACGGGGACGACGGCGGCGGGCGGTTGTGGCGCAGCGCGGGGAGCGCAGAGGCGGCTGGGCTCGGCCCCTTTCCCCTCCCTTCCTCCCCTCGCACCGCGCTTCCCTCCGCGCACGGCGGCGGCCCGTGACCCGGGAAAGGGGGGAGGAGGAGGAGGGGGAGGAGGGGGCGGCCCGGCGTCGCTCCGCCGAGCCCGCGGGGAGGGAGGGCCGGGGCGGGGGTGTGAGGAGGAGGAGAAGCGGGGGGGGCGCGGGGATGAGGAGGAGGGCGGTGGTGGCGGCGGCGGTGGCGGGGGGGGGGTATGTAGGGCTCCGGGGTGCCGTGCCGGGGGGGGGGACGCGGTCGGGGTAGGCCCGGTGGATGCGGGGGGCGGCCTGAGGCGGGGGCCGGGCCGCGGGGGGAGGCGCGGAGGGGCCGGCGGCACTTCCCCCGCCTCGGGAGGCGGCGGCGGCGGCTCGGGGGGAGCGCGGCGGAAGGGTGAATTGGGAGTAAATATTATTATTATTAATTATTTTTAAGGGGGGGGGGGTTGATTCGCCTCCCCCCCCCCCCTTCCCCCCCCCCGCCTCCTTCTCTGTGGAGAATTGGCGCCGGGAGGCGGCAGCGCGGTGCTCCCCCCCCTTCCCTCCCCCCCCCTCCCAGCTTGGCTTCGCTCCTGGAGGAGTTGGGTTTTTTTTGTTGTTGTTGTTTTTCTTTTCTTCTTTTTTTTTTTTTGAATACAAATCTGCATATTGATTTTTAAACAAACAAACAACACCCCCCCAAACCCCCCCGTCGCACGCAAGCCTGCCTCTGGGAGGGAAATAGCCAGGTGAAATCTCACTCTGTTTCCATGGACAACCCGTCCATTATCACCCAGGTGACTAACCCCAAAGAGGAGGAGATCCTGTCCTGCGCTCAGGATAAAGGTGAGCTGCCTTCTCTCTTTTCTCCATGGTTTGCTTTTTATTTATTTATTTTATTATATATTTTTTTTTTCTGGAATTCTCCTCTTAAAAACGCACGTAGTAACAACTCGCATTCTTCAGCAACCCTATAATCCTCTCCAGGCTGCTGGGAATAGAGGAGGGCTTGTTGGGGTTGGGTTTTTTTTTTTTGTTTTTTCTTTTTTTTTAATGTGGGATGAAGATATTTGCATGAAGGTCTCTGAAACTGCGTGCTGGATACGGCTGGGAACTTGTTACAGTGTTTAAATACTGCGTGGAATGAGTTATTTAAATAAAATGGTCTTGTTCTGTGAGGGTCAGCGAGGTAACTTTGGAAGGTGGTCACTTTACGGTTGGTGCCCAGCTTCAGGGGAAAGATACCTGTGCTGCATGTGTTGGAAGGTTTTGAAATCTCAGCTGTAAAGATATTAATTATTACACTACACACCCCACCCCCCCCCAATTTCTTGGAAAAAAAGGGTTTCCTGATTTCTCTCTGCTTTCCCGTGTTTCGCCCTGCCTGGCATTTAAGAATCCGTGCAGCTTTCGGGTTTGTTGTTGGAGGAGACTTGAGCTTCTCGGGAAGAAACATGGGTTCCTTTTCAAAGCGGGCTCTATTTACTCTGCCGATAAATAGTTGTTGCTTGCGTAAGGCATCGCACTTAGCCTGCGTTTTAATAAGATGAATCCAGCCTGGCCAGAGGTGCTGCTTCTCCTCAAAAGTCTAGACGTTGATGATTGACCTTAACCTCGTTTCCTTTTGGAAGCTGGGAGGGGTTTTTGGGCTGTAAGTGGTTGTGTCCTTGCGGCTATTGATGAAGAAAGTACGGGTAAGTGGCAGGGTTCGAGTTCTGGGGAGTTGTGTGCGATCGCTCCTGGATTTGGGGAGTTATTTGGATGTTGAGTTTATGCCTTGTTACAGGCAACGCTGGTAAAAGGGGGAGAGAGGACAGAAATTAGAAGTAGAGTGCGTGGAGATGTTGGTGTGGTAATAGATCTCCGAGCGGTCTTCTAAAAATGGTAGATTGATGCATCTCCCCCTAAAATTGATGCTTTTAGTATCCAGAAAGCTGCCATTTTTGTGTGGCTCATCTTGGAACGAGTGAGGGGTCCTGTGGCATTGGGGAAGTTGCTCCCTGTTACTTTTGGAATGAAAGGCTGTACGTGGAAATCCCGGTCTGCTCATCTCGCCAATGCTGGCTGCAGAAGAAGCATGGAGGTAGATTTAAAAAAAAAAAACAAACCACCCTCAGGTTGGGGGTTTGAGTAAAAAATGATATTTTTGTTGGGTACAGGAGTGCTTACATAACTCCCCAATTCCTATCCCTTGTGAAGTGATACTTCCACCATGAGGCCTTGTTTGTCTCGAGAGATTTCTGCTGGTTTGCTCCGTTTTGGCAATGTGGAGCGTGGGGCAGCTACAGTAAACGAGGTGCTGGTGCTCTGCCTACCGTCTCTCCTAAGACCTGGTCTGGAGGAGATTTAACGTGATACTGTGCTCAGACGTTGTTGTGGTCTTAACAGCCCATATTATTGTACGTACTGGAAGTGCTTCGTCAATACTGTTAGCAGCTGGTTGAAATTTCAGTGTAAAAAAAAAAAAAAAAAAAAAAAAGCCAGTTGAGACAAGCAGAGGAGGATTTGACAGCTCAAAACAAGAGCGAGCATCCACATCAAACAAGTGTCTTTAGAGTCCTCAGTACGGGGAGCTACGCTGCGTAGCAAAAATATGCATATAACTTGCATAACTATGCAGTAACTTGCATAATATGCATTGTGTTCCTGCTGTTGGTTTGTCTTCGGCAGAAAATCACGATGGTCTTAATTGGCGTCGCAGGGGCTCTGCGGGCTGCGTGTGAGCGAGGGCAGGCTGGGGGAGAACGGACGGAGGGTAGTTGGAGTTTGAGACCAGAAGAAACTTCAGCGTGATCTTAATACAGGAGGTGGATTAATGCGTTTTTCTGTATTTTTTTTTTTTTTAATGTGGTTAAAGTGCATGGTTTGGGTTGACTCTGTGGTGAGACTCTCAAATAACGCCAGAGCAACTTTTGCAGAAGGAGGGTTGCAGGTTTGTCCCTCCTGGGCTCCCTTTTTTTTTACCAAGCTTGCTCCTACCTCTTCCACCACGGCATTGCCCGCTGCTGGAGGTACGGAGCTTGCGAAAACCCATTGCGCTACCTGCCTTCCTTGCGTGTCTGCGTATCACGTCACCCAATTTTCTGTTAGATTTCTTAACAGTTCTAGCAAAACCTTTAGGTCCGGCGAGCCACGAGAGAGCCCGAAGCTGCAATGGTGAATACAGACAGGTTCCTGGTGGGAGACTGGTGTTTGAGTGAGTCCTCGCTGCTAATGCAGATTGAACTGAACGTGTTGGTACAAAATGGCTAACAAACACGTTAAGGCATAGTGAATTAACTCTTTATTTAACAAACACAAGAATCACCCAAGCCTGTGTTCTGAAATCTTGTAACACAGTGAATTACGTGAATTACAACAGAACTGTACTGCGTGAGCAAGGGCTGTCCACTTTCATGAAAACCTGCGTTTTCCTCCGCATTTAGCCTTTGGCTGCAAAAATATGTTCCAGGGTACTAACTGGCATGTAGTGGCTTTGGGAGTTAGGGTTTTTTTAGGGATTTTGGGACCTTCTGTTGGTGTTTCTCGTGGAAAAAATAGATTTCTTTTTCTTGTTGTTAAGCTGGAGAGAAGCAGTTTTACAGTAGCTGAGCAACTGCTAAATAATGCATGCGTATACCTTCAAGTGTTTGATTTTTTTCCAAGACTTTTTGAAGCTTTTAATCAGCTGTGAGTCCAGCATTTAGCTTGATTTATTTTTTTTTTAAATGTATTTATATTTTAAAAGGAGCTTGATGTGCTGTATATGCTTATGCCAAATTTCTCTTGTGCAAGGGAGTGCGATTGGCAAGAAACAGAGCTGTTCTCTGGTCGTGGGGCAGTTATGTTTTTAGGTAAATATTGTGCTTTACAAATAAAAATGCCAGAATATTTTGTTGCTAATCCGGATGTATTAAAAATGAGCTTTTGAGATAAGTGAAGCTGTGACAACTTGTTAAAGAGGAGCTTATTAATACCAAGATGGAATTGTTAACTTTTAACAAATAGTAAAACATTTTGAAGGTGGAAAAAAACAGCTCTTGGTACATGAACCGTTGCCTAATATGTTGCCACATGGTGGTGCACTGTATTTAGTTGTCTGTCAAAATGAAAGCTGAGCATGGAAAGTTGCTACGATCATGTTTTATTGTTATTGTAATGTTTGCTCTGAAATGCCTGTGGTGTTGGTGCTCCTGGAGAATTTTTGTCCCTATCTATGTCATTAAATGAGTTCTGGGAAATAAAACTTAATGTTCTCCCAATTGCAAGTGATATAGAGGTGATTAAAAAATATTTTGAACTCTAAATTCATAGAGAATTTTAATTCCCTGTTATTTTTTTTTTTTAAGTAATGAAAACAGTTCTGCTTTGCAGAAATATTTTATGTTGTGGCCGTTTGGCACTTCTGGAAATTGGAAGCATTAACAAGACTTCAAATTAAAATGGGAGACACAAGTGTGTGAAAAGAGGTTTGTTGTATCAGTGATAAATGTGAGCAACTAAGAAAAAATATAAATAAAAACTACAAAGAAGAACTGAAAAGCTGAATCTCCGTAGAATCAGTTCTATGGATAAAATCAACTGTTTATTTTATAAGGAAAGTATTTATGCGTATTAATTAGTTGAACAGTGACCTTTAATGTGAAATCTATACAGTTAAATCTATAGGAGACAGTGCAATGCTGATGGGTCTTTGCGCGGAGTGTAACTTCGAGAGTGTGATCACGGATGGGTAATAGGCAGACAGTCCAACAGTCCAAAGAAGTGAATTTCCCTTTTTTTTTTTTTTTTTACCTACGTGTTTTAATTTGATCCTCATAAATGATGCAAATTCTTGGCAGTTTCCATGTGCCAAGTTAAGTAGTAGCATAATAATAGCCCAGTCCTCCTTCAAGTAACAAATCCTTTGGGCCGGGTTGTTGTGTTTTCTCTCTTCATGTACGTCTTTCCTGACTTCTGTAACATCCATTTTCAGTTATTTAGAGTAACTGCATGTTTTAGTGTCCCTACAGAAGTGTATTTTCTTCTGCAATAAATTATTTTAAAAAGGTTCACAGTGGAACCTAAACCTTTGTTTTTTGTTTTAATGAACAGTTTAATTTCCCAAGGATGTCTTCACAAACAGGCAAACTTTTTTGCCTTCCCTTATTTCAAATAAAATTGGATAAAATAGCAATGAGACCAGTATTCATTTTTCATTTAAAACAACAAGTTCTTAAGATCTCGAGTTAAAAGCCAAAGGAGGTATCTTTAATTCTGTCTTCAGTCTAAAGCATTTTGAAAATATGTGGAAATATTTTGAATATTCTTTTTTGCCATTACATCATCAGGTTTCAGAGTACTCAAACACTTGAACATATGTTAATGTTCCTGAGACATTGTCTCAAGAAATGTTTATAATATTAACTACAGATTTTAAGTTTAAAGTAGCATTTAAAAAAAACAAGGGGGGGGGGGGGCCAGGATGTGGAAACCACTCCAGCACTGCACTGGAATGTGAATTGCTTGCAGAGGGTAAAATTTTAAATCATTAACTAATGACATAGTTGTTATATGAAACCAGAGTAACCATGTAGTGGGGTTTGTGTTCCAGGGAGACTGTAGTAACCTGTAGTAACCCAAGATTTGATTTAGGGTAGCAGTTAACAAGCTGCGGTGTACTGGCAGTAACGTGAATGATAATTTGCGTGAATATCTAATATTTAGTCCGTGTCTTTAAGCTGCAGCATTATCATTTCTTCATAGCGCGTGTCATCTTAAAGTCATACATGTTTCAATGCGGCGATTTAACTAAAGTGTTCAGAAGTTTAACATGCCTTTAAAAAACTGAAGTTGACCTACATTTTGTCAATTCAGTATTCAGAAATGCAAATAGCATTTTCTGACGTAATCAGTGAAATGTGGTGTGATCGATGCTACACTTCATCTTTCAGAATTTAATCTGAACATTACAAATAAGCCTCTGGATAACGAGTCCAGGTTTGTTTCTTTAAAGGGATACCAAACTAAAATGCTGAGAAAGCGAAGAGAAATGGAACTCACTTATTTGGTCAGTGTTGGTGAAAGACATTCCCGTTTGCCTGGTAGATAGGTTTAAGCTTATTTTTCTGTCATGGAACACATAACTTACAAGGTTTACTATCTTGTAAAAGTCATCATTCAAGCATGAAAATGGTTGCAAATTAATTCTAGCCCACAATTTTTATATATGTCGAATCTTAAATATTCACTCTATAAGTAAGTGCGCCTTTGTTTTCTGCTAAATTTTGAGTTGGAAGAGTTGTTGGCCGTGACCACCGTGGTTGGTGTTCAGTATTACATTTCCTGTTAAAAAGCCATTTTCAGGCAATCTTGGATATGGAAATGTTAACTCAAGGGGTGAATTTGTCCCTTACTCAGCCCTACTGGATGGAGAATTTTGGATGGTTTACTTTGAATTATATTTGAAGTGTTTCTGTCTGCAAGATTTAAGATTTTCTATTTTTTTTAAAATAGGAAAAGCAAAGGTAGGTCTAACTCTCTACATTTTTCCTTATTTTTTTACCCACTGTGTGGGTCAGCCAGGGAAGATGTGGCTCATCACTCCTCCTCCTCCTCCCTGCCCGGGGGATATATCTTGCTGCGAGAGAAGACAGGCGTGTGGATGTATGTAGGACCAGGAAGGAGAAGAGACCTGCCCACATGCTCCAGCCTCTTTGAGGGGCAGAGCCCAGGGGATGATGAGGTCCTGGCTCTTGAGAGCTGCTGAGCTCATACCGGGACTGACAGTGGGAGAGGGAATAGGTTTAGGTTCTTCTATGGGCAGTGGCTGCTCTCACGATGAGGTTGGTGGGTCTCTGTCCACCCAGTTGGGTCATTGGCACGTGTTGCCTTAGCCCAGTTAAGAAGTGAATCCAGAAAGGGGCAGGGGTCTTCCAAGCTGAAATAAGAGAATGGCTGATAGACCTAATGAGCAGCCTATTCATAGAATAGTCTAGGTTAGAAGGGACCTTTCAGATCATCAAGGCCAATCATCAACCTAACACTGCCAAGTCCACCACATCTGCTCTCCGTTTATATACCTCCAGGGATGGCGATTCCACCACTTCCCTGGCCAGCCTGTTCCAATGCTTGATAACGCTTTTGATGAAAAAAATGTTCCTAATATCCACCCGAGACCTCAAAAACCTATTAGATGTTCCAAGACCTCATGCGGATTGCTGGTGAGGGTTGTATACAGTTTGATTCCTCTCAGCAGTGGACACCTGGCTGGAAAATCTCACAAAACTGCTCAGCAGCATCTCTGAAGTCTTTGTGTGTCTCTTCTATTGAAAGATACTGATATAAGCTGTATTTTTAGTGCTTATCTTCCTGGGCAGGAGGCTCAAACGGGATGAGATGGTGTCAGTGGGTTTAAATTCTTTGCTGAACTTCCAGAGCTTTTTGTAAGGAGCTGTAGGGAAGGACAGAGGAAGGGTGCCTTTTGTGCTGAAATGTAGCCAGAGATGTTTTTAAGAGTTTCATGTTGGAAATGTTAATCTTCTATGAATTCTACTTTTGCCAGAGTTTAACAGGAGCTTCCTTTATTTTTACTTGAAGAGGTTAAGGCGTAAAAGGGACATAGATACGACAAACAGTGAAGGCGTAAGCAGCATCTAAATAGATCAGAGTAAAAATATGTTCTGCGTGGTCTACTGTGGTATAATTTTGGCCTTTTTTGTATTTCTAGAATGCTTGTTATAAGACAAAAAAACCCAAAGTGAGTCCTGTATAGTCTAGTCCTTTCAGTACCAGCTACTCCTGTGAAGCATAGATATTAGCAGTAAAATACCAGCTTTAGAAAAATTATCAGAGAAAGTTCTGCACATGGTGTTGGGCCTGCGTAAAGTTTGTAGGCTTTATTCGGTGTGTTGTCAAAATGATCACTTGCATAAAAGTACCATTCTTGTTTTTTTTTTTTCTGCAAGATAATAAAGTATGATTTGTAAAAAAAGAAAAAAAAACCCAAAACATCATTAGAAGTGATTGGTTGTACTAGAATTCTATTACCTAGAAAATTTATTGTGAGTTAAATCTGAATATGTATATGGTAGACTTAGCTTCTGAGGATGACGGGTTTTTTTTAAAAGAGATTTTTTTTCTCATTTCTTTTTTCAAGGAAGAACTATTACTCCCTTCTGAATGTTTATTAGTGTATTTAAAGCCTGACAGACAGAGGCAAATAAGATACTGCGGGCTGTATTTTGTACAGAAGAGCAACTCCAAATGAAGGACGTCTGGTCCGTCAAAACCTACTGTGTATGTAACTTTTTAAAATGTCTATAAAAATTCGTGACAATTTTGTAGGGAACAAATTCAGGAGGGGGGGAACGTCAATCTAAAGTTACAGTATATATATAGATGCTTTTGTTTAAAGTCAAGCCATCTCTCGTGAGTAACCGGTCACTCAGTTCTGTCGGCCGTTTCTGCTGCTGTTGCAGGGCCTCCCTGTGTTCTTGGTAGAAAGTGATATATTGATTTTTATTCACTGCCATGCTCTTCCCCCACCCCCACGGCTCTCTTGCTTCCCGACTTGTCCTCCAGGATTCCCAGCAGAATTAGCTGTAAAACTAATCCTGCTCTTTCCTTGTCTGCTGTGGTCAGCAGTAAAATTTTAAACTTTCTTGTTTACTTGATGATTTGCAAAGCTTGGTCGTTTCCTGGGTGTACAGCATTCCTTCTGGCTTCTGGGACTTAGTAAAGGATACTTTTTTAAAGGTAGGAATTTAGTACAAAGTTGTTCGAACCATACATCTAACAATTTGTTTGCAGTGCTGCTTTATTTTTCTCCACAAAAGCTGTTTTCTATATACATGCCTGAATATTTACATACTTGCACTGGTTACCCCTGAATGCACATAAATGTGATTACTGGAGATCTAATTATCTGAGAGCTTTGGTGCGGTTCAGCATGGTGGATGTGGGTTTTGAAGTTGTTTTGCAGTCTAAGGTTTGCTTGAACTGTGACACTGGCAATTTTTCCTGGTGATGGTTCAGCTAGAAGCACTCTGCGAAGGAGTGGTCAATAGTGACACATACTTAGAAGATACTTAATAATTTATACTTGCTTCAGCCAAGCTCATTGAAAGATGTAATATTTACCACCTGGGGAGAAAGGAACTTTTAAGATTATTAAAGATCTCAATAAACGTTCACAAAAGCCTTACAAATTTAAAAGAAATAGGCTTATGGGACTTCTTGTAAACGGAAATTAAATTTGTTACAGGTACACATTAACAATTTGATGAATGTAGAGTAGAGCATAGCATTTCAGGAAAAACAATTTAAGCATGTATTTTACAGGGATATTTGGAGTGAAGCTTTGACCTTTGGTGTTTTTTAAATTCTCTCCCTTGCTGTACTTTGCTTTCTTGCCTGTTTCTCTTGTCATCACGAGGTTCTGGATTGCAACAGCTGCCTCCTCGTGCTCTGGTGATGCTGAATTTTAAGGGGCTGAGAGGTGTTTGGCACTGGTGACTGTGTCCAGGGGTAGTGATGGTAGCAGAAGCTCTAGTAGATGTTTGGGGAGTGGGACGGTGCAGGGATGACGAACACTGGACCATACTGCGTGGACAGACTGGCCACTGGCAAGTTGGCCATAGTGGCATCGGAGCTGTCTTTTTAGGAGAGACGTTCTCTATGTTTCTTACCTCCCTATTAAATTCGAGGCAGATGCCTTGATGCAGGATCACCACTGATGTATGGCAGCTTTGGTTCCTAAACCCAAGACGTTTATTTCTTCTTCATAACAATTGGTTAAAAACCTTGAGTGAATGTTGTGCTGCTTTTAAAGGGAGGAGGGGCATGAAAAATAACCAATAAAATAGAATAAGTATATAGCATGGCTCCTGAATTGAAGGCAGAATATCCCATTTAGGTTAAAGAAAGCGTTTGCTCGTGCATCGTACGGGTGACCTGCGTAATCCTTGAAGATATGGTTGCCAAAATAGTTTATCTGGCAGTTCCTAAACAGGATTAACTGACAGCAGTTTGCATATATTATAATAAAAGTAATTTTATGAAGGTACTGAAAAATAATATTATGAAGGTACTGATGGTATTTCAGCATATGAATTCCGTATCATCGGTCAGTAGGGGAAGGAAGGGGAAAATACCTTTCCATAGTGACCAGCTGAACACGTCAAGTATCTGTACTTAACATTTATCGTCATCTCTCACCGGCAGTTTTCCTGCGTTGGGTTATGTGTGCTGGAGGATGATTCCCTCTGCCCAGTCGTTTGACAGCCAGCTGCCAATTCTCATGACTTTTTATGATACGAAGCTGATTTTTGTTGAGCATCAGTAAGTTGAAAATGATTTGAGAGTTTTGGAAGCGAGGCGGGGAGGGAGGTTATGTTAGTTGGGGAATTAAAAAAAAAAAAGAAAAGGAAAAGAGTACTGAATGTAATCTACAGTGCAATTCATTTGCTAATTACACATTGACATAAATTGAAAAGTCCCAGAAGGAAGGGGTTTACAACATAACTGTAAAACAATTTGCATCTGTATAGAGGTCTGTGCTTATCCACAAAGGAATGAGATTTTAAGTGGATTTGTTTAATCGGGTTTATCGTGAGTACATAGTTGTGGGACTCCTTTTTCCTCACGTTTCAAAGTCTTTCTGGAAGATTCCCTCTTGTGTTGAGATTAAAGATGTCAAGGAAGCATCTCTGGTGAAGTTTAATGGAGAATGAAAGTGAAACCTAAAAAAAAAACCCAAAAACGTCCGTTTTAATTTTAGAGAGGATTGATGACTTGAATGTTTCAGGCTCCAGATTATCATGATAAAACTGAGAATTTAGTGCAGTCTGTGCCCTGAAATTCAAATGCCTTTTTTTTTTTTTTCCTACCCCATAAGAAATTTGGAACACTCCAGCAAATTCTTCCTGTCTGTATTGGTAAGGATGCTAACAACTTAGGCACACTAACGACTATTACTCCAATTCACTGTTTGTATTATAGTTTAGGGTGTTTTTTTCTATGCCTGTCAGACTTGTTGGTGCCCAACGTGTTACAGTTGCTGCCACTTTTTCTTTTGTAAACGTGTCATGACAGGAAAAAGGATGAAAAATTTGAACAAAACTGGAAATCAAACTTGGCAGTTTTGAAACATGAATCTGTTCAGGTCTCATTCCTGTATTTACTTGTACTATTACTGCCGTGCTTTATTATAAATTACCTGTTTAACATCGTTCTGGCAGGCAAGCGAGCTCTGAGAGCAGAGTGTTTTTAAAAATGTCACTTGTCAGTTGTTTTGGTAGTGATGGGTTGTTTTCAATACCTTTAAATCAAACGGTTGTTTATCTTCAACGTAATAACTAAATACTATCTCATGTTATAAAAACACTAGTAGTATTAAAAGGAGAAAAATGGGCTTTCAGACAAAACCCGCCCCAGATTCGAGAAACAAGTGATAGATTCCTAAGGACCGGGTGCCTCTGGATCCATCAGTAGTGTACCGTGTCCACGAGATGCAGAGGAGCACTTGGTAACTGCAACACCGCACCTCAGGAGAAGATGAGATCAGAAGGAGGTTTCGCTTTATAATTTCTTTCAAAGTGTCCTTTCCGGAAACGTCCGAAATAGAAAGAATGAAACTATGCCATTTCATTTTGCCCTGTGTGATATGCTAGATTAAGCCCTGAAGTGCAAAACTTAAGGCTGACCTTGTGGTTCTGTTCAAACACGATTTCCACAGTGGTTGTGAATTCCAGTTGCACCAGATGGTTCTGATTCTTCCCCCCACAAGTATTTCTTTCGCCAAACTCTGTTCAAGTAACACTTGCAATCTTCCTAAGTTGTATAGCTAAAAATGTTTATTGGAGCTTTGCAACGTAAAAAATAATTCTCCTGTGCTTCTAAAAGCAAGAAAACCAAAAACCACACACATACACAAAAAAATCAACCAAGCCAAAACCAAGCAAACAAACAAAAGAATCCCAGCAATATTAGCAGGGATATAAGTTCTGAAAAGGAAACTAATCATAAAAAACAAATCTCAGGAGGCAACCATGTGGTGATGACCAGAAGGGCATGGCAGTGTGATTTACTTATTTATTTATTTATTAGCAAGGTCACCTGGCACTCAGTCTGTACAAAACACACTCCAACCCCTTGAGAAAGCGGCACGTTAGTGTACAAGGGCATGCATTTCTTTGAGTAGTGTTTGTACTAAAACATAGAAGTAACACTGGTTTTGTTTTGGAAACGTCTTCAATGAGTACTAAAGCAAGAGGAGTAGAATAGGGCTGGGCTGTCTCATTGCAGAATAGGCTGAGATAGTCCTAAATTCAACGTGGTAAGGGTAATATCTATTTAGTTTTGGCTTTGTTTATCCTCAGTGCTGTGGATGGGGGATGTTGGAATTCACTTTAAATAATTTTAGAAGTCCATAGGTAAAAATTCATTGTATTTTTCAGCAAACGCTAATGCACCTACAACTTAGCACAATGCTTGATTATTGTTTTTTTTTTCCTTTGCTAATGGTGCAAGGTTGAAGTAGAGTGTTTCTGTTGGCGACTTTCAATTACCACTTGGAGTCAAGGTGGGAAAACAAAACCAAAATATTTACGGTGGTGTTTTTGAACTGTTTTCAAGTAATTGTCAGCCCAATACCCGCTGCTCCTTTGGGGGAAAAAAAAAAAAAAGGCATTTTTTTATTGTGAAGGTGATTTCTTAAGTCGCACTGTAGGTGGTCTTTGTATGATAGCCTTCAAGTAACAAATGGCTTTATCTTCTCTTCGGCTAATAAGGTGAGTAAAGATTTCTGGTTTAGAAAATAATGGCACAGTTTTGAATGGTTAAGAATTCTGACTGGAAAACAGGTTCACAATTTTCACCTTTTTAATAGCTGATTAGGTGATAGCTAGCTAGCTGTTCGGAAGTATTTTACAGGAGTAAACAGGCTTTCTTGTTTTAATTATGACCATATGCATATGGCAGCTGTGATTGTGTGGGAATCTGTATCCTGTATTTTCAGTTAAACAGCTGATAAAATGTTGCAGTTGTGGAAATGACGACCCAGTCCAGCAGGCAGATGTCTTTGAAGGCAGTTTTGGCTTTTCTTTCTGTTTTATCGTATGAAGCAACCAAACATTTCTTGAGGTTTGATGGTCTTGTGCTGTAACAAAAGAAACACTGGATATTTTTCCATACCTGATAAGGTTACTGCTTGGACCCAGCATTCAGAAACGCTTTTTAAAAATAAATCTCAAGTTTACTAAGTGGCAAAACACCTATAAATTCTTGTGGGTTTGCTGGTTAACTTCTCTGAAAACAGTTGTCTTGCATGTTAAATAATAGCAAAGATGTGTTAAGCAAGAGAGTGGAATATGAACGTGTTAAATTCTTGGTTTGTGTCCTAGTGAAAGGCAGCAGCCAGTATTAACTAGAGAAGTCGCTTTTTAATTCTTCCAGAAATAAAACTAAAACATGTCAACTGAGTGGAGGACTCTGATGCTTAACCTGAAGATTCTTCTTTGCCGATGTTTGGGTAAAACTGACCCCTAGCACCCTTCCCTCTGGAAAACATCCCGTCTATTCATATCACTTCCCAGAGGTTAAATGCAGCCCTTGGAACAGTCACAGGAAATAATACCAATGTGCTTCTAAACCATGACCTGCCTTTTTGGCCAAATATACCACTTTCCGTGCTTACTGGGAGGACCACATATAATTATTCTTGCCCTGCGCGGAGTCAGGAGGTGCCAGGAGATGTCCCAGGGCCCCTGCGCTCACTGCCCATCGCTAACTCCCCTCCCCGCTGGCTGATATATTTAATTTTTTTTGCTATGTTTATTCACAAACACCGCCTCTGTGTTGATTTCAGCGTTTCGATCCTTTTTTGAGGAAAAGTTGAGCCAGATGTTCAGTTGTCCCTCAGCTGAGGATGCGAGACTGAGAGAGCTGCTTGCTTGCAGGACTCCTAAATAATGCTGGTAGAACTTTTTCAGTCAAATACTCGAGCTGTTGCTAGCTGTGCTGGAAATGTTTTCGTGTCTGAAAAATGTACGTGTTGCTGCACCTTGCCAGGTGGTCAGAAACAGGGTAATTTTCCTTGCTTTGGTTGATAAAGTTAAGAGGTCAAGGCGTCTCCCATTTTGTTCAACGTGTTTGAATATTTTTTCTTTTTTGTTTTTTAAATAATCTTTGATACTCTGTATCAAAGTGTGGCTTTGTTGTGTGTACATGTAAATAAGGCGTGTTTGTTTTAATAATTGGTGGAGGAAACTCCTCCGCTGGTAACTGATTGCAGTGGTGTAGTTGTCTGCTTTGGGATGACGTGAATCGAGTCCTGGAGGCTCCGTTAACAGTGAGGGAAGCGTGCACAGTTTTCCTCTGACCTTCGTGCTTGGCTGCGTGCAAAAATAGGCGGAATGGAGTTCAGAATCCTAATTTAACAGTTTTGTCATCAGCCCCGCGCGCTGTACGTGCTGCACTGAGCTGTCACCAGGGAGACGGAGTTGCAGAGTCCCACCATTTATCTTTAGCCTCTCTTCAGAGGAGAAGAGGGAAAACTTGGCAAAAAAAAATAATTTTCAGCAGTTGTTGGTGGTGTTCTGCTTCTCTAAGTTTAGCAGCGTTGGGGGTGGTTGTTAAAACGGGCTCTTGGGTTTTGGAGCCCTCTGTTCTGAGCAGCGTTAGGTAACGCGGTGCTCCAGCGCGCTGGAAGTCCCCCTGGGCGGCAGCTGCCGAACTACCTGGCAGAACTTAATCAGTAATTCAGTAAAAATGGAAGAGATTTTTAAAAACTTCCCGTGTTGCGTAGCTTGCTCGCCGATAAACTTCAGGCAGCGTATTTAAATTCCGGTTTGTGGAAGCTCTGTGTCACACTGAAGTCCTGTTGCTTTCCTCCATAGAGGCAAACCTGATCTCAGCATCAGCAGGGGCTTGTTGTTCTGCCACTGTAGAGAAACTTCTTCTGTCTGTTACGCAGCCAGGAGAACAATATAGAGGGTTATGGAAAGGCTGCATTATTCCAGGGGCCTTTCTGACAGTTTTCACAGTTCCTATAGGATGTTAACAAATCTCCCACTGCAAAAAGCTGCAACTGAATTTGATAAAATATCACTACTTCTAATTCCTTCTCTGATGGATTCTGTCAGCTGGCTTCCTGAGTGAGTACCACCAGCGTTTTTACATGCTTACCCTTCAGTGTTTCCGCAACATCTGTGTTAATTGTCTGTTTCTGAATTAAATAAGTATACTTGCAAGGTCGTGATCCTTTGCATAGTTACTTACTGAAAGTCTTTGTAAGAAACATTTAATTCCCCGCTCTTCTGAAGTCCGCAGTGTTGAACGGAAATCAATACTTGGTTATGGGAAGGCAAGGGGATTCATCTGGGATGATCACTAATGCTGGCTATAGAAGGAAATGGGATACTGTTGTGGAAGGAAGGGGAGAGATCACATGTACATGAGTATTTTTAGTGGTATTCTGGCTGGATTCATCCCATAGACTTATTGATAGTCCAGGGTACTGCCAAGGGAAAGTCCACAGTCTGCATCCCATTAAGAAACTTGATATACATCTCTTTTAACGTTTGTATTCAGGAAAGATCAATTTACTGCACCGATAGCAAAATTAGATGTTCATAGCTTTGTAGAACTGTTTGTATTTTTTAAATAAATTTCCTTTGACTTCCACTTTCCGTGGTTTGGGTCTGGGCTGTGGGACACTCTCATCAGTGGAGGGGAGGAGGAGAGTGATGGAGGAGCTTTCCCAGAGCTATGTGGCCGTGCTGGGGATAGAGGATCTGACCAGTGCTCTGCTCGCAGGGCTTCCCTCTTCCCAGTACCCATCTTCCTCCTTTTGTGAACTTTAAAGCTGTAATATTTTGGAATCCTGTCTCATCCCGCAGGTATGTGTGGCTTGGCACCTGTGCAGGACCTTGTTTGTGTGAGCTTAAGCTCTAGGGTGAGGGGAGTCGTTTTGGCGCAGGTACTTGCTGTGTGTTTTGGGTTATGGGGGTTGAATTTACAGCCAACTTTAAACTTCTGTTCTGAAATTGTACTTTGGGACCGGTTTAAATCATTCCGTAAGCTCAGCTGTATGCTTAGTAGTATGATTTCAATGGTGCTGGTCCGTGATACTGAGGATAAAATTTAGCTCCCTGCTGGAGCTTGACTTGGTAAGATTAATGATGAAAGTTTGCAATTCAGTAAATATTTACAAGGCAATTAGTGAGATGCTGATGCTTTTCACCCTTTTTCTGTGATGGGTGATTAGCAAGGTGATATTTTATTTCCACTGGCAGGCTCTGGTGTTGCTTCTTCTCCCTCTACTTATCATGTCCCAGGAAATAATTTAAGGGAATAAGGATGCCTTAATAGTAAGGATGTGGAAAAAGGAAGATAGAGTGAGATTTCTGGGGTAAACAGAAAAAGGAGAATAAGGTAGCTAACATAAAACTGGAGGGATAATGGATGAAAGCTTTTAAAGAATTCAGCGTGATGTAAATGTCAGTTCAAAAAAAGAACTACCTTTCATATGTCACACATACCCTTTTTAGGTTTTCTTATTTGGCAATATAGTTATTCAGGATAAAAATACTAAGCTTTAATTTTCTGCTACATAAAAGAATTTAAAAGAAAAGGCTTATTGTTCATACAAGGCTGGCAAACTAATGTTAGAAAAGGATGTATTTTTTTTAAGTAGTATTTTTTTTTAACCCATTAGTGGTATTTCAGCCATTGTAAATAGTTGTGTATAATTCTCTAAATAACTGAGAGTGAGGTGTTACCTATGTATAAGTGAGCCCAAGCTATACGTAACTACTTGTTCTTCACCTACAGGTACCAGGGTGTGTTGGTGTGGTGGGTGTTTTCCAGGCCCGTAGCACCGCTCAGTAATTCAGGTCAGAAGGGACATCTGCGGGGACATCTACAGGTCCCCGCTCAGAGCGGGGCTGAGGATGCTCTGAGCGTTGTCAGGTTTTGAGTATCTCCAAGGTCAGTGACTTCACAGCCTGTCTGGGGCCCTCTTCTAGTGTTTGACCACTGTAATTCTGAATGTGTAGGAGGGATTTATCCTGCTGCAGCTTGGATCCGTTGCCTTTTCTACTGTTCCTGTGTACCTCCCAAGGGTCTCACTCCACCTTCTTTGTCACCTCCCCCTAGGTAGTTGTATCTGCTTAAAGTATTAATCTAAACGTACACAGGAATAAAAGAAGCGCTTGTTTGTCCGATGTTTCCCTCTTCCTCAAGCAGTTCTCTGTTCACTTGCAGATAATTAATCTGCAAAGAGCTTTTTCTTCCATTGTGTTTTAGCGATTTTCAGTTTAAAACCAGTGCTTCATTCTGTTCTCCCACTTGCCTTGGTCATGTTTTTTTCCTGAAGGTGGGAAGGATAGCGTAGCTATAGGTTCCTCACTTCATGGAATAATAGAATTTTTGTCATGCTCTCATATACTCCTCTAAGCCATTTTTTGGACTGGCATAATCACCTGTTGAAAGTACCTACCCTGCTGTGCATGCACAGCTTTTGAAATTTTCTAGAATAACCAAAATCCTACTTTCAGCGAAGTCATACTGTGTGTCAAAAAACCCTCAAAATCGTTAAGTCACTTAGGAAAATGGAAGCTGAGTACATCTGAAAGGGATACTCCTCTTTTCCAGCACTCTCTCGTCAAGGATTTGACATGCTGGTTCTTGAGACGCTGCTCCCAAGGTACTGAGTGTTTCGGTAAATACATACTGTTAATCCAGGAAGTCTTTTTTTAATTGCCCAGTGACATATCCAGAAAAATTATTTGGATAAGGGTGAAGACAAAGGCAGACTCAGGCTGGCAAACACTAGTGCTTTTATGCTTGTGTTGAACAGTGTTTGTCTGAACTATAGTTAACACCCCCCTCCCACACACACGCCTTTTAATTGGGTTAATTTTCTCCCACGAGAGGAGATGGGAAGGGCTGGTCAGCGGCAAAGAGTTGTGCCAGTTGTAGCAGGGTGTAATTGTGGGTTTACATCTTGAACGTGTTATAGGGTAGGGACTGCTGTGTGTTAGGGTGATAGCGACGGCATAGAAGTCGATGTGCAGCACGCTTTTACAGTGTTGGAGTGCTTATATCTGTCGTGCTTTTACAGTGTTACAGTGCTTCTAGCTGCTCATTGCAGTAAAAGCCAAAACAGTTAGAAAGCACGGTCTCTCTGGAAAACTAAAACCAGGTAAGCTCAAGAGATGTTGTTAATAAAAATGTTGCATTGGTTCCTGTTTCAAATAGAGCAACAACATCTGCTTTCTTCAAAACCAAGCAAAACTCCCCAAAAATGAAGAAGGGAAAAGGAAAAACCCAAAAACCTTAGTGGCTTTTTAATCCACTTCATTTGAGGCCACCCTAGAGAGGTGTGTAACCATGGTTGTAGACAAACTATTTTTTCTGGGTATGTATTTATGCAAAGGTGCTGTCAGCTCACCTTTTCAAAGATGGGAATGTAAGTAATGAGTTGTTGTTGTTATTATTAAATTTTATGTGTTTTTTCACTCCTTGACAGTCATGGTCCTAACTACATAGTGGTCTTGCTCCTGAGCAGTTTGCTGTTGTTACGCACTTGTATATTCATACTCAATCTTGACATCAATTAAGTTTGTCTGGATTTAAAATTCAGATCCTTTGCCTTTAAAATTCAACTTTCTCTGCATTAAAACTGGGTAGTTCATAATGTCCTGCAGCAGTTTTGCTGGCAGTTTGATGTATTTTCTGTAGAACGCACAGAATCTGAGCCTGTATAATCTCAGTGAGTAGGAGTTATGATAATGGCTCTTACATACTATAGTGTGAACGTGAGGAAACTTTGGGCACTAGTGTCACTGCTCTGCCGAAAATTAGACTGAGGACTTCAATGGTACCAGGTAGTTACTGTCTCCCTCCAGAAATGGCATGATGGTGCGTAAACAGCTCAGTGTTCCTGAACAAGAAGCTTAAATAATTGGATTAATTTTAAATAAATTGCCATCCAACAGCTTTTTACTTTTTTTTTCTGCGTTAGTTCTTTTTTCCCCAAATGTGTAATGATTTAAAATAGATTTTGAGATTACAGCGTAAGGTGATACGTGCGTTGACTTCACGTAGAGAAGGAGAAGGTTGGGTTTTGACACAACAGCAGTGTTGCAGACCTTGGTGGTTTGAGGTGCTTTTTCAACGTTTCTTTCACTCTGCCTGTTCTCATTTTCTGTGCCAATTACGTCTTGCTCTACCAGGAAGTTCTGTAGATCACAAGAGAAACGTGAACGTCAGCCTGGAGTATCTGTCCTTCAAAATATTCATCTTTACTGCAATAAACTGTAGTATTTGCAGCTGACGTAAGTCCTGTCTTTAGTTCCGTGCTTCCCTCATTTTCCTCCCCGTTAGAAACGAGCCTCAGTCGTGTCCGCACGAGGCTGCGGGAGGAGCAGGGGTTAAAGATTGCAACAAGGGAGAACTTGCCCCTTGCAAAATGCTCTCCTGAGGTTACAGCAAACAACTGTTAAGACTAACTAGGGATTTTTTTTGGTGGTATTAGTGCTGGGGGTACTTTGTATTTTTTTTTTTTTTTTTTTTTTTTTAACTGTTGTGGGTAGGATAATCTTTCTCTGCTGCCTGAGTGTAACTTTCCCAGGACATGTGGGACGACAGTAGTTTAGGTACTGCTTTTTGCCCTAACTTCTTGTTCTGGCACAGAACCTGCAGAGGTGAAATAGTTTAGTGCTTCGTACAACCTGCTGTTCACACAGCCTCAGGAAGAATGCATATATTTTTTTATTATTATTTTAGCATTTCATCAGAATACCATGAACATTAATTTTCTGTACGGAAGATTAAAAAAAAAAATACAGGGTAGATATTCCTGTAGAAAATCTGTACCTCATTTAAAAAATCCTTCTGAGGCCTGTCTTCAAAGAAAAAAAAAATTGTATTAAATTCCTTTTGTGTCTCCCAGTAAAATTCTGACATATCCTTTCTTTAGCTTCAGCTTTCCCATTTGCAGTGTCGGTTGTTTTATTGCCACAATACCAACTCGTCCATAAGAAGCCAACTCTCTCCCTTTTTTAAAACTGTGTCATGATAGCAGGTCGCTTATATTCTGCTAATTTTCTCAAATAAAACAATTTGTGCTAATTACGGCTTTGGTTTCTCACATTATTTGGGCGTACAAATGTCACACTCGATAGCACATTTTCTCATTGTTTGTTGGTTTGTTTTGGTGACAATATTGATGTTCCACTTCAGTGTTTCGCTTTAAGATTAACATATCATTAAGCAGTGTAATAATGTCTTTATTCTCAGGCAGTGAAATGGCAAGGGAAAGCAGGGCGTAGTTTTGCAGTTTATTGAAAGGAAGTAAAAAAAAAAAAAAAAAATCTCTGAAAGTGGATTAGCCAATTCCTTGGCGCTCTCTGCTATGGGATAGCAAGGCCAAAACTGAAGCATTTACAGTAAAACTCATGTTTGCGGAGGTGGATTATTTTTCCATTTTTGCCAAATGTTGCAAAACACTGAATGTTAGTACCAAAATAATCCATGTAGCTAGTTTTTTTTGCATAATTTGGGGACGAGTCTCTGATTTACCAGCAGTATTTGGTCTACTTTTATAATAGATTGTGCGGTATGTCTCTGGTATGGATGACTAGAGGTCTCTTTAACAACTGGAGTTTGGCAGATTAACAGTTAAAAGAGTGTCTTTGCTTTTGGAGCAAGAAGTTAATCTTTGACAGCATATTTTTGATGTGTTACTGAAAACCATTTTGTATGCGAGCTCTGCTGCTATTTTCGGTGTTTGTTGTGGGGCTCTTTTCAGCAAAACTGCTGTCAATGATAGCCCCGTGGAATCCAAAATAGCAGCTAATCAATGGGTGTTTTATCCATGGAGTTAAGTGCTTAACTCAAATGGAAAATGATTTATAAAGTAAAATAAAAAAAAAAATCTCTCCGGCGTGCTGTGACGCCTCGTCTTCTCTGTTTCCTCGTGTGCGTTTGGCTCCCTTTTTGGATATAAGATTAAACAGGGGTTGTGTTGGGTGGAAGGAAGGTTGTGTGGTTTGCCTTTAAAACGTGCTTTCATGTGGAGTAGGTGGTGGTTGTTTCTCTTCTGGCCTTTCATCAGTGGCGTATGCTCTTCAGTTACGATCTTGACTAGTACCCAAAACGTGTAGGACACCAGGTTATCTACTAGCAGAGCTCCACATAAGGCTTAGTGTAAGAGCGTTTGGAAATCCTGTGCTGGGAAATTTTTCAGAAAAGTTGCTTCAAAAGTCCTTGAACCACCCCAGGGTCTCTCTTAGGAGGGAGACGTGGGATGTGGTCCCAGCAGTTGTCCACCCTGGTCTGTCACTGGGAATCGATTGGCTTCTCCATTCCTAAGACAAATGGGATGTTTGGAATGTGGTTAGTGTTTATTTCTTACATTGCTGCCCATAAAATAAAACTGTGTTCTTAATGTGCACCTACTTTTTAATAAAACAGCCCTATTCCTTAAAAAAAGGGGACCACCAGGTCCCTACTGGAAGGATATGGAGTCTGTCCTCTTGCTGTTGTCTTCATAAACGACCCTGATTTTCCTTAGGATTCATCCTTCCCACTCTCTTTCTGAATTCATGAGCTACCTGGAGAGACAGATGTGCCAAATGGAGTGTTAATTGTTGTGGTTGCTTTTACTGGCATCTATAATAGGACATCTCATGATGGAAAGGTGGTTGTACATGTTGAAAACCTGATAGTTGAACATGTCACCCTTGACATGAAACATGACAAATGTGCCTGGAGTCGTTTCATTCATCGCTACGAATGGGATTCTCGTTATCTGCTTGGCATGCGTATGTATGCAGGATGGCTGAGCAGATCTAAGCACGCCCGTGTGTCAAACGAGAGTCTAGATTGAGCACGGTGGTAGAAACATGTGTTTTTAAGAGATGGTTGTAAGTCTGGAGACCTCCTCTTTTAGCTCTGCCGCGTGGAGATGATGGTTATGGCTGGAAATGTGGTGGGAACCTGTTGGTGTCTGAGCTGTGAGCATCCTTGGTCTTGAACGTTCCATTTCCTCTCTTATTTGAATTCCTTGAGTTCTGCAGTTATTCGTATTTCTTAATGTTTAAGGTTCTTATTACACTGAACATTTGGACATATAACAATGCTGTTCAGAAGTAGCGTGTTTAAAAGAAAAAAAAAAATCAACTCCAGGACACCGACAGTCTCATTTTTATCTGTTCTTGTGAGGATGCTTAATACTGATTTAAAGTATTGGTGGTCGGTTTATATTGTACCTGTAAGAAAAACTTTAAGGAAATACATTGGTCTTTCACTGACTGCTGAGCCTGTGGACTTGTGTGTGTTACCAACACTCCATACTGTCTTCAAAGATTAATTTAGAAACAGTACAAAATTACACAAAGTTTCTTGGTTTCTTTTGTTGGGTTTTTTGTTTTGTTTTTTTTTTTAATCCTCTCTCCCAGGCACTTGAGTTCAGAATTAATTTAGGAAAAAAGCTTCAAACAAACAAACAAAAAGGCACTGAAAAAAACCCCACCAAACAAAAATACTTTTATTTCGTTGTGGTTGGTCACGGAGGTGAAACACTGGTCTTGGTGACAGCTTTCTTAAAGGGAGCCGGGCAGCTTTGCCACTCAGGCAGAAAACGCTGAGGTCAGGTCCTCATTCAGTCAAAAGGGGAAACGTGTCTCTTGAGAGGTGCTTAGATGGGGATTTGAGCAGAAGTACAGATCTCAAGGGTGGTTAGTGCCTCTCTGGCACTTCTTAATCTCTGAATATACAACCTGGAATTGTCTTGGTAAGAAAGTAACACACCTGCCTTAAGGATTAATGTGCACCTCTCTCAAAATAACTTTCATATTTCATCTCGACGGGAAGATTTGTTGTTACAGCAGTTATTTTTTTAAAAAGGTCTTGAGATGGGTTTGTGAAGAAGGGTCGGTGTGATGGACGTGTTGGGGCAGCTGTGGCAAAAGCTGGGGCTGTGAAAGGAGGGATCTGCAAAGGGCAGGGAAATGTGGGGGCTGTCGCAGGAGGGGATGTCGGCTTGGACAGGGCCCTTCACCTGTGACGGGTGGCACCTCTTTAACCCACATCAGAACTTTGGAGATGCTGGAAGGTGGAGGAAGAGGCAGTCTGTGGTCTGTGTTCACAGACCTAAGATGTATTTGTGTGAACAGGAGTGGTGGAGATGATACAGGACGCATAAATAATGTTTGCATTTGGCGTTTGAAGACTGCTGCACTGTACGATGGTACGTCCTAACGATGGACCTTCGGCACTGTCCTTGCTCAGTACCTGTGTGGATCAACAGAATCGGCTTCAGGAGCGCTGCCTGTTCCGTGGTGAAGCACCCAGCAGTGCTGTGATGGGTCTTTAGCGCATAGTAATTAAATATTTGAACTTCAGTTATGGAGTTATCAAGAAAGACTGAGATGAAATATTAGAAATAATAAAACTCACTGTAGAATGGTAGCACCAGAAAGCTGGTTTCATGAAAACACGTTTCCTCTTAATGTATTAGGTTGTAAAAGTGAGCGCTACTGATGATGTCACTACAGTCATGTTTTGGTAGATGTTTTTTCTTGGAAGTCTTTCTATCCTTTCTGTGCTTTCCCTCAAGTACCTGATAGCATCTTGCAATTAGCATGTGCCGTATATGCCGGAGGAGACTCACGGAGTGAGTCAAACCACAGGTGATGGTGGTGAAGTGATTTTTGCAAGTAGACACTTGGGGAAGGAGAACGGCAGGAGACGTTGTCCAGAACATCCTCCTGGTCTTCAAACAGGCTTTGGTGTAGGAAGGGCAGCTGGGAGAGATCCTTAAAGGTGTGATGCTGGACCATGGGTAAGGGGGTACTGAGAGCACAGAAGTGGAAGGTGGCTTGGAAAGGGTGACTGAAGTGGTGGCGTCCATCAGGGGATTCAAGGAGTGCAGAGAGAGGTAAGAGAGCAAGAACGTTAAAATCGGTGAGCTACAAGATGGCAAACCTCAAAAAGCTCTGAGAAGTGGGAGAGATGACTCAGAGACTTCTTGCAGATGCAAACCTGAAAGAAAAAGAGGACTTAAGATGAGGTGGCAGTTTAACAGAATTTTTTATTATGGAGACAAGCACGGACTGTCCCAGTTTAAATGAAGGATGGAAAATGTAGTAACTCACTCACTTGATAGGCTTCTCCAGCACAAGAAGGAAGGAAGGAAGCTTGCAGAAAGTCTGACCTAGTTTCCAGTAGAGGTGATTTGAGCAGGGATGAGTATAAAAGAATATTTTTGCTTCTCTGATATTTTTTGTTGTTGTTTTTCATTTTTTTTAAATTATTTTTTTATGGCTTGTGCCTTGTGCTTGCCAGAACACACGCACCTAGCAGCGGCTGTGGGGAATACGCAGAATCAGCGAGTATTGTAGCAATGAAGGAAAACAAAGGATTCGGTCTGTCGCTCAGCAGGAAGAGGAAGCTACCAACTTCTGACACTAAAATGTTTTATTAAAATGGGGGAAGGGAAGCTTGTATCAGTCTTTGGCTAAGACTTGAATTGCGAGCAGATGGCAAATTATAAATCACTGTATGCTTAGTGGCTGGTGTGAAACTATACAACTTCAGGGCTGGGAGCTGCTACCTTTGACACCTTGGGAAGAGTAAATAAGCTTAAAAAAAAAAAAAAAACGAATGTAATACTGAAGCTGCCTTATTCATCGTTTCTAATTTCAGTTTTCAGAAAGGAACACAGAAACATAAGAAATGTTGCAAGAAACCAAGGAAACTGGTAATATCCAGCAGATTTTTCTTTTCGAAACCAAACCACGTCAAAGAAACTGAGCTTATTTCTGTAACTTGGTAACAAGGAATGGAAAAACTAGTAGATTACCATGAGTTGAAGTGAAGCTTTTCAGACTTTAAACCAGAAAAATGTGGTTTGCGTATAAACGGCTATCAAATGGGTGCAGAAATCTTTGCCATAGTGTCTGAATAGTTGAGGACCTTCAGAGGGGTACGGCAGGAGGGACTGTGCAATGGTCTGTTCTGGGTCTGGTCAGTCTTTAACCACCTGGATGATGCAATGGAGAATGTATTGAATCTGCAGGTAGGGAAATAAAAGACAGAGCAGGTGTTTCCACTAAAAATGGAAAGGGTCTGGATGAGCTAAATGTATGTCCTGTGCTTTGTGTGTTACTTCATCAGACTGTTTCAAGATTTTTGTGGAATAACCCACAGAAGAAAGGACAACTAGTTGTGTTGCTAGTCCATAAAAAATATGGAGATATTTGTAGTAGTCAGATTTGACATGCAGCAGTAAGAAAAAAAAAAAAAAAAAATATTTCTGTTTACGCATTCCAATGTGACAGCTGATTTGTAAGAACAGTGAAGTCATCCTGCTGTTCCCTGTTTTGGAAAGACAACTTCTGAACTGCTGTGTAAAGTGTTGAGCTCTGGATTTGGATTTGAGAGCCTTCCAAGGAGCAAGGAGAGAGAAAACCAGACTAGAAGAGCTGACCTGCAGTGAAAGGCTGAACAAATTAAGAACTTTTTTTGTCCTGGGTGCGGGAATCCTGAATTTTATTTATTCCTTTATATATCTGTCCATAGTTTCTGGGACTGATGTGACTGCAGCATTTCGATAGTTAGTTTGCCAACAGAAATCACAATAGTGTTGCTATTGGCGTACACTTCTTAGTACAGAAAAGGTGTGGTTAATTCTGCATGTAGTTAATCCGTGTATAGTCACTTTTCCTTTCTTCCCACCTCTCCTTGCTATTACAGTATTAAACATTACATGCAGATGGCTGTGGGGTCTCTGTAGTTGAATGAGAAATCCAGGATGAGCGTTTAAAAGCATCAGGTTGACTCACGCCACTGGAAGCGCCTTGAATCAGCAAGTCAAACAACCTGAAAGAAAGAAATTCATTTGTCACTCAGAGCAGTAGCCCTTTTTGAGAAAGTACCTTTTCTCTCAGCCATATCAAATGCTTTTTGCAGAGTATCCCGAGGGATTGATGGTGGGGAGGGTTCTCTAACGCATCCTCTCGTGTGGCGGTGCCCTTCGCGCATCCTGCGGTACTTTCAGTGAGTAGCTGGAGTTACTCAGCAGACCGCAGGCGTTAGAAGATCCATCAGCTCCTTTTGATGAGCCCCTCGATAAGACAGTCGGTGCTTAAGTTAACAGTCATTTGCTGCTGTGCTGTCTGCATCTTAAATGCTATAAAATTATTTAGATTAAATCCAGTAAAAACTGTAGTGGAGTTGGCTGCTGATCTTAGTCAGCAACTGAAGGAATGGCGAGTCTGGGCAATCCTGCTCGTCTTAAGTGCCATGTATACAATTAAGCAAATTGCAGATGTCATTATGTATAGTATAGTAGTTTTACATAGAGTCAGTAATTGAGGAAGTGCCGAAATAATTGGGAAAGGGGACAGGAAGGGGTTTTTACTCTTATTTTAGGCCATGAAGTTCAGGAAGAAGGAATTGAGGAAGCTTCTGGGAGGGGGACACACACACACAAATAATGTTACAAAACACTGCATTTCAAGATACAGAAAACGGATGCTTGTTTGTTTGGGTTTTTTACCCCTGGAATAGACTGGGGTGGTCCTGGTGATGTTGTAATGGCCAAGAGAGAGGACAAGGAGCTTCACCCTCTTAGGCTGAGAAGTATGGAGAAGGTTCTGAGGGTGGAAGGGGCTGATGGTAGAGCCCAGAGAGTGGTGTGGAGCGAGCAGGCAGAGCAGTAGAGGAGATAGATGGAGATAGATAGGAGATAGAAGCACCAGTATAGGTTAGGGGTGGACCTGCTGGGAAGTGGTTCTGAGGAGAAGGATCTGGGGGTCCTGGTAGACAGTAAATTATCCATGAGCCAACAATGTGCCCTTGTTGCCAAAAAGGCCAATGGAATCCTGGGCTGCATAGGGAAGAGTGTGGCCAGTGGGTCGAAGGAGGTCATTCTCCCCCTCTACTCTGCACTGGTGAGGCCACAACTGGAATACTGCATCCAGTTTTGGGGTCCCCAGTTCAAGAGGGACAGGGAGCTGCTGGAGTATAGCGGGTCCAGCATAGGGCAACCAAGATGATTGAGGGATTGGACCATCTCCCTTAGGAGGAAAGGCTGAGAGAGCTGGGACTCTTTAGCCTGGAGAAGAGAAGGCTGGGGGAGACCTTATTATGGCATACAAGTATCTAAAGGTTGGGTTGAAGGAGGATGGTGCCAGACTCTTTTCAATGGTTCCCAGCGACAGGATGAGGGGCAATGGGCACAAGTTAGAACGTAGGAAGTTCCGTTCAAATACACGGAAAAACTTCTTTACGGTGAGGGTGACGGGGCACTGGAACGGGCTGCCCAGGGAGGCTGTGGAGTCCCCTCCTCTGGAGATTTTGAAGACCTGCCTGGCTGCAGTCCTGAGTAATGTGCTCTGGGCAATGCTGCTTTAGCGGGGGAGTTGGACTAGATGATCTCTAGAGGTCCCTTCCAACTCTGAAGTTCTGTGATTCTGTGATAGATGCCTCAGTGCAGAGAAACTCAGCTGCTTTCAGGCTAAAAGAAGAGAAATCAGAGTTGTGGGCTCCTCCTTCCTCCCGTCACCCCTTTGATCTGCCGCAGTGGGTTCCCAGGCTGCTGTAGCCAAACAATTCTGGCAACCACATCTTCCCCATCTCCCTGCCCATCTCCCGCAAGCCGGCTCTCGCTGCCGCTTCCCGCACAGTGACAGTGCTCGGCTGCGGATGGCTCACACGAAAAAGGGGCTGCAGATACAAGTAGCGTAAAATTCACGGTTCGTTGGTTGTAGTGATGTCACGAGGTTGGTTTGTACCTTTGAGATTCAGATTATCTGCTCCCCGTCTTGATGAATAACGTTCAGTGCGTTTGTTCATCTGCGGGAATCTGTTAAATCTTTCTTTCCTTCAGTTTTCTCCCAAGAAATAATCTCACCATGGAGAAGTTTAGCAAAGATTTGATTGCGAGAACGCTTTTTTTTGCCCCTTCTCTCCCCCCCCGCCCCCCCCGGGAGAATACGTTTCGTAGCGGTAGCTGGAAGAGAACTGAATGTGCAGGATTAAGCTCGGGGCCCCAGTTTCCTGTATAAGGGGAGAGGAGCTCACGAGCCGAAGCCGGCGGCCAAAAGGAAAAGGGTGATGGACAAACGGAGACGGTAGGGTTTGCCGTGCTGCGTGCCAGCTTCTGATGGGGCGGGGAGGCTTCCTGAGGTGGGGCACAAGTGACGTTTGGGGCAGCCACTGGCTACGCAAAGTCTTGCTGAACGCAGGAGCTGGATAAGGGCAGTCTGGCAGTTTCTCGTGGTTTTAGCAGTTCAGAAAGCAATAGGGTTTTATTTCTGGGAGGGGTTAGGTAAAAGAGCTCCTCATAGGAATTGTATCATTTAAGGCTTTCTTGAGAAGGAGGAAAATCCAAGTTCTTGGGAAAAATAACACAAGGAATTCATCGCTCTTTGGTGGAGGTTTGGAGGAGGCAGCTCCCAGCCCGTCTCTTGGACATGGCGAAACTGAGTGACTCAGAAATGCTGTCTCCAAATCCTTGCTGGGACCTCCTAGCCCTTCGAAAGCTCAGTTAGAAATGTGGTTGTGATAGGGTTTACAGCTCACTGCCCCAGTCTCCGATCTGGGAACTGGCGATCGAACGGTGGTTACAAGCCAGTTCAAAGCAAACCAGGCGCTAGAGAGCTGGTGCTTCCTGTGTCTTGCACCTTGGGTTGCTCTTTCTGTAGGGAATGTGAAGAGCCACCTGAAAATCCAACCCGAACTAAAATCTTTGCCAATAGCTTCATAATAATTTTAAAAGGATTTGTAGTAAATTAGGTAAAGGCTAACGCTTTCCATTTCCTGCGCTCTTGCTACGGTAGTGAGCAGAGTATCTGAGCTCGTGTGGAACACAATAGCTTAAAAAAGGGAAATTAAAAGATACCTTTAAAGGATAACGGGGCTGAAAGTTGACTTAAACCCGTAGTTGCAGCCATGCAGTTGAGTCCATAACATTTCTTCCAATCACCTTAAAAATTACTCTTTTGCCCTTGGCATCACTCCTTCACTCTACTAATCCTTCCAGCAGAGGCAATGCATAGAGCTGAAGACAAGAAAGTTTGTTTGTTGTGTTTATTCTGCAGATTGCAGTGTGTGTGTGTGTGTGCTCCTTTCTCAAAGGACACCTTGTCCAGTTCCTTAAGTGTCGTTAACGTGCTGGTGGCTTCCTGGAAAAGATACTTGAAGACTCCAGGGAATTGAACTCGGCGATACTGCCTTCTAACACAGGCTTGCCAGACACAAACACTCACAAACACTTCTAAGGTGGCAGAACAACTGGGCTCGTGCTTTCTGATTTCTGAAACATCTGGGTTCATATTCCACGGTTTGTTTATTTTTATAAAAGCCTAAGGAAGGATAAGAAGCCCGAGGCCGAGGCGGAGCCATCAGACTGTGGAGTCGAGGCTCAAACAAGCAGCACGAGATCGATGGGGCCATTCTTAGAAGGACTCTGCTCTTCCTAGAAGTCTTCATCCTTTTTAACAGGCAGCTATTTTGCTCCCTTACATAATTTTTTGCTTCTGTAAATGGTTTTGCTTGTGGGATTCGGTTTTATTTACATAGTCTATTAGTAACGTGGATTATAGATGCCTACTCGGAATCGGGATTCTTTCGGCTCCTTCATGCAAACCAACCCGTTTTCATGAAAGGCTGAAAAAATCTGTTCTGCTTCAGGTTGTAGCACTGAGTTATGATCCAAAATGTATTGTACTCCTTATTGTGGATACCGTAAGTGATTATCTTTTTTGATGGCAGTCATAAAGCTATACAGTACTGTTTTAGAATTGGTCTGATAAACGGTGAAATATGTTGTTACAGCTTAATTATGGAAAACAGGAGCTTATGGTTTACATTTATTCAAATGTGTACATGAATCTTTTCAAAGTAGTAGGGCAAATATACTACTGTTTCTGGAGGCTTAAAAAGAAGATTTGTTCTCTAATATTAAATTTTTAATGTATTATTCATGAGGAAAGCAAAGCTGAAAGCTTTTTTCTCCTGTCAGTAGAAGTGAACTTGAAGAATACATTTTCTGTATAGGAAAAAAAAAAATAATGTAAAGGACTCTAACTCTTCCTAATACGGGAGTGGTGCATGCAAGTACTATTCGAATTTCCTCAAGGAAAAGGAACCAGAATTTTGTTGAAAATAAGCTGATAGGATCATTGAATAATTTGTACAATGTCATTGGAATGTGATTCCTAAAAAAAAAAAAAAAAAGGGGGGGGGGGGGCAAAAAAAAAAAAAAAGCCAGGGTAATTCTAGTTAGAATATGCTTTTTAGAATGACAGAGTGGCTGTTTATTGAAGTTGCTTTAAACTCCACGTATAAGAATTATTACCTCTCTGGTTTGGATACAGGGCTGGGCTGCATATTTTTATTACTTACACCACTTTCAAGCTCGCTTTTCCAGATGTGTGCATATGCATGCGGTGCATTCATGCGTACATGTACATACTGTTGGTTTATTAAGGCGGGCAGAAAGCGCGTGAGGGTTTTCTGTCTCTGGCATGCGAATGGAATTTGGAAAAACATTTAAAGCTATTTATCATTATGTAATGCAATAGATTCCTTCAATATGGAATGTTTTAAACCTGGTGCAAGCTTATGTTTGTGATTGTATCTTCTGCTGTCCTATCGCTATAAACAAGAAGTGTAAGCCAAGTGACATCATCTTTAGTGAACATTTATGTTTGTACTTTTTAATGTACTTTCTCATTCCTAGACGATGCTTGGTTTAGTTGCCTGAAATGACTCAAGGAAAAGAAATACCAAGTTGCATGTTCAGACAAGAGCTCTTAAGATACGTTTTTCCATTGCCTTACTCAAATCTTCTGTAACAATTAGTTTATTAATAGGAAAAGTATCTGTAATTAGTAATAACCAAACACCACAATTATATTTTGTGGAAGGCATAACTTGTTAATTAAATCTTAAGGACCTCATCTAGCCATATTTCTTACGTACGGTTAATGTTGCTTCTAGAGTGTGTTGGATGAAACAGTGCGTGGTACCACTGCAGGAATTTATGCCACCTGGGAAAAGAGAATAAAGTTGGGATGTTAGAAGCTCAGTACTCCTCTAGACCTTACTATTAAATTATATGAGCACCTCTCAATTTTTAATATATATTCAGCCCCAAGCTCCAAGTGAAAGGCTGTGTGCGTGCCTTACCTAAGAATGAAAACGAAGCAGGAAGTGTTTTGTAGGTGTTTTTGTACCTTCGGTGTAAAAAGTTGTTCTGTAGACAAGGAACCATGGCACAAAACATACGAAGCCGCTTTTCCAAAAGAAGTGGAAATTCAGAGTGGAGCAGAAAAGTGAATCCAGTTCTCTTTAGAGTTTAACTGTGGTTGTCTTAATTGGTGGGGTTGAGCTTTTTTCCTCTTTGCTTTGCAGTACGTATCCTGTTCAGTACAATCCAGTATTGTCTTTTGTCACTTGATCCAAAGTTTTAAGGAAACCTCAACTTGATGTCCCCAGTTGTCACTTGGAGCAGTTGGTACCTCCTGGCACTACTTGAATCTTTGTGTTGTCTTCCCTTTTAATGGCAGCATCCAAAATTTACGGTTGCAAGAGAAACTGTGTATTTCCAGATCTTTTTTTGCCTACTCACTTCCAGCTGCATTCCTTCATGTTTGCTATGAATTTTCCAGTGACGTAAAACACAAACTGATGCTGATCCAGATGTTTGTACCACAAGCGGAAGAACAGGAGGAATGTCGCAGATTAGTAGAACTTGCATTTTTTTTTTTTTTTTAATGTTATTCATGAAAATACATCTGTCTTTGGGATTGAAAAGAAGACTTAAGGTAGTGGTGGGAAACTTGAAACCTGTGGCCAGAATGCAGGCACAAACATTGCATGAGCGTTGTAATTACCTCGCATTGTTATCGAGTGGTGGTGAAACATGTTCTAACATGTGGCTCGCCGAAGGTATTTGGAAATTGTGCTTAACCTTCATTAAAGGAAGGGATGAAAAAGCCTCTTCAAGGCTTGGGCTCACCTATAAATGTGCGCTAGCTGATGAAATAAGATCTTTGAATAATCAGATTTTCTCAAATGAGAGAAGAACTCCCAAGTTTTGTGGGTAACGTGCTTGCTTAAGTACTGCGTAACTCCGTATCCAAGGCATTTTCTGTATGAAAAAACTTTCCACTTTCACCCTTGGCAAAAGGAGGAAGGAAGAGCAGAGAAAAAACTGCTGTGAAAGCCCATCCAGCAGCTTTGCCCTGTTTGTGTAAGCTCGCTCCCTTGTGAATTGTGTTGAGGTCTCTGAGTACACACAATACTCTGAGCAAATAATCTTCCATGAAATGTTCTGTCATCAGACTTCTCTGTACCGTGGCATTTTTCTTGCGACATAGCATGGAGAATTCACTGGAGACCCCAGAGGACGTTCAGCAGCTCATTGGGGGTGTAGGAGGTAGCGTTTGGTGTCCAGCGTTCCTGATTCAGCCTTCGTGAGGAACCTCAGGTTAAGCCCTAGACTTGTGTTGTGTTTTGTTTTTCATATGAACAAGATTCTCCGTTTGTATTTTGGGTATACGGGTTAATAGTTTGGAGCGGTTAGCAAATAGTTGCATTGATATGGGTAGAGAGTAGCAGAAGGATTAAACGAAGGGGTTATTTTGCAGCATTTTTAGGATGAGCGAGCTGGATGGATTATTTCTGGTCTTGGCCAACTCTGCTGACTTACAGGAAGGACTAAAGGCGGGATGTGGGGGCTGGTGATCTTTCCCCTAACTGTAAATGTTTGCGATATAAACAGCTGAGCTGTATTCATCAGCAGCTCTCAGTGGAGAGAAGGGAAAAAAAATTGACGTTTTTCGCATGGGTTCTAGTGTAGGCAAATGAGATGAATTATGCCCTACAAGCACCTTATCGGCTTGGCTTTGTGAACGCTGCCTGTGGTCACTTGGGCCGATGGCTGAGCCACCAGGAGGTTAAGGAGAATATCCGCAGAAATTACTTCAGAGCTATAATGGTGTCATTAAAACAAAAAAAACCAAAAAATAGTTCTCTTCAAGGTGCAGACCCATTACCATCTAGGAGCTTCCCACCACCAGCTTCCTGGGGCTTGGCAGGAGAACTTTGGCAGCAGGTGGCTTAAACACAGGGGACCTTGCTGTGTCTGTTGCGTAGGGCTGGAGTTCCTTGTCGGTGCTGGGACGGTGGGAGGGGACCAGTGCCCGCTACTGGGGTGGAGTTCTGCAGCAGAAAGGAGAATGTCTCCCTGGCATTGCAAGAGTTAGCTCCAGATTTGTACTGTGCATCTTTGTTAAGTTTTGAGCTGGGAAAACCATGTTTGGTCACGTTGTCGTTTTCCCGCATCCCCAAGAAAACTATGGCTGTGTAAGCAAGGCGGTAGTGACACCGGTACGCAGCTATTTGTGGGGGGTCTGTAGGAGTGGGAGAGCTGCCAGGTATTGATGGTGTTCTGCAGCAGGCGTGCGATGGCATACAACGCTTCTCTGCCTGAGCTTCGGGACGTTAACTCAATAAAATCTAAAGAGACTTCTGCATTTAATTGATTGAAAGTGCTGGGGCTGAGCCGAGGGAGAGGCTTTGCCCAAACTGATAGCGCTCCACCAGCAGCCAGAAGAAAGCTTTTAAAATTGCGTGTGCTGTGTTACACTACGGCACATAATACTTATTATTTGGGGTTTTTAAATCTGTTGGGATAAACAGGGCACACAGGTGTGATGGTCCCAGGCTCGGCTTTTCTCCCTGCAGGTTTTGCTGCCTGCAGACGGGGTCCCAGCAGCACCCATCCCCATTTTGGTTAGAAACTGGGGTTGCCGTCCCCTTTTTCCGTCCCAGCTGGAGTTCTCACAGGGGTTCGTTGTGTGAACACCTGCTTGCAGAGCTGATGCCGGCATCTTGGGAGTCCGTACCTCCTGCACCGGGAGCGGGAGGTAACTGGGGAGGAGCGATGCCCAGCATCAGTGCGGATTGGGGCTCGGTAAGGACAGAGCTGCTTATTTTGGGGTAAATCCTAAAGATGGCCTTCTAAGTGCTTGAGTACATATGTAGGTATAGACTTAACGTGATTTAACATTTATGGGTCCATATGCTTGGGATTTTCCATCTAAGCTAAGTGCAGTAAATGTACTGCATCGGTCATCTGGTCTGGGCTCCCGCATGAGATCATCAACTGCTTCTCTCCCCCGAGCCTAATTGGGACTGCCGCTGTTAGAAGCGCTGGTAATAAGACAAGGATCCTACCTCCCTACGAGATGACAAGTAAGTGCTCTGCAAGACTTGGCTTTCTTTAGCACCGAGGACAACAGGACAGTAAGGTCTGTTTAATGTAAATGGTAAAAGTCTGGCGCTTTTATCCCAAGAAAGAAAAGGATGCAGAGCAGTGGGGATAGTATTTTGTCGTTATGTACTAAATAAGCTACTCACCCTCACCACTGCATCCGCGATGAAGGAAAACAGCTTTTTTTTTTCTTTTTTTTTTTTTTTTTCCTCCCCTCTCCAGATTGGGCAGAGCCCAGCTGAACGGGAAATGTCCTGCAGAAACAGCTTGGTCAAGAAACGTAGGCTGGGAGAGGCTGGGACCTGGGCAGGCTGTAAAATCAGAGTCATCTCTGTTGCATCGTGCCTTGGTTATCCCTTAAAATTAGCACAAAGGCACATCCCAAAGAAATAAGCTAGGAAAGAGTTTTAACTTTGTTAATGGGCGCAGGTGCTATTTTTACTGTCTTCTATTCTGCCTTTGATAACACCAGCATATGGCCGTTGTTTGGGGATGACAGAAGTGGATTTTGTAGAAGATATCCACAAAATTACAAATGTCATCGTTTTTGCTCCAGCAAACAACAAAAAGTTACTGTACTGTTCTGTTTGGGTTTTTTTGATATTTTTTTTTTCCTGGTAGAATTAAGGAAATAGTTTATTTTTAACTTCTCCAAACTTGTAGTCTTGAACTGGTTATTTAACATGTCAGTTATTATACAGCAGTTAGTTATTCATGCTTTCTCATGACTTATATGTAAAACAGCAAGCGGCCAGCTTTCTGCTTTACGGGATTGTTAGAAGTTAAAGCATGGGTATTAAATTTTGCGCGTTCCTTGTAGAACAAAGCTTAGGATATTTCAAATAGGTCAAAAGTCCTTGATGTTCTGGGTATTTGGAGAAGCAATTAAACGAGTCTGCAGCTGTTCCAGCCTGCAGCTGAACTGCCAGCTTGGTGCAGACATCGAAGTACTTGTTTAAGGCACCAAAATGCTTATTAAAAATCCCCTCCTGTTAAGCTTAATGGAAAAAGAAAAATTAATTTATTTTCATTTTTTATTATCTGACTTTCTAAACAGGCAATAAAACGTGGCATTGTTCTAGAAAGGAATTGCTGGAAGTTGGGCAAGTTTCACTGTTTTGTTTTTTTTTGTCAGAACTGTAGTAACTTTCTCATACAAAGCTTGCAGTTTCCTGTGTCTTGTGTTTCATTCTTAGTCTAGTTTTAGCTTGCTGAATATCATATTTCCAGGTGGGAATGTGCAGCTTTTAATGGTTTGGGAACGCTGAACGGGTAAAATAGTCTTGAGTCCAAAGTACAATATCAGGAGAGCTAGGGATGAGTATTTTTCCAATTGATTTCTTGGGATCAGTTGAAAATACACTCAATATTTAGCAGTACTTGCAGTCTGTGCTGTCACAGCCATCACTGGCATTGGCTGAATTACCTTGTAGACCCATGATAATTACCATTTCAGGCTTTTTAATCTTTAATGTGAAATATTACATTTATCATTTTATTTTTTTTTAATATAAATTATGGACTTGTTGAATGAGGTAAGGTGAACGTTTTCTTAAAGGTGATTGTTGATATTTAGTTCAGCTTCGTGTTTTGGTACAACATACATACCCAGCCAGTAAGGAAATAAAAAACCTCAGCATCAGACTCCTAAACATTTTAAAATAATGTCAGGTGTATATTGGTTTTGCCTGTTCCTTCCTCTGCAGTTTGGTTGGTTTGGTTTTTTTTCCTAGTTGATCAGGATTCAGATAAACATTTAGATATTTTAAATTTAATATGAGCACGTTACTCTTGGCTTTCAAAAATGACAGCGTGTATCCTACTGTCCTTTTTAAATACACCGCAGGGAAGAGGAGTTTGAAAGCCAAGGAGAGAGGGCTCGTGCTTCACCAATGCTAGGTTTTTTAGCAAATTATTAATGAGAATTTGCTATACACCTTTGTCCATGGTTTTTTTGTTTTGTTTTGTTTTTTACTTACCTCTTTACTTAGCAGTATAACGATAGATGCTCTGTTACAGGGAGACAAACTACAGCTTACAATTTTTGTCAGAGATACCTGGCAGTGCGGCTGTTCTGCAGGTGATACTTCCACGGGATTGAAAACCCGCGGCAGTCGATGTTGTAATTGCTTTAGATTTAATAATAATTACTGAGTATGTATAGAACCTACTGAAAACAAGTCCATCAGAATTCTTCGTAGCTTGACTGGTGAGGGTGGATGCAATAATTTGAAGAAAAAAAGTAGCAAATAAGATTGCAAACATTTTCCTTTCTGTAATATGCGCTTGTATTACGTGTCCCTAAATACTTAAGTACTTCGAAAATATGAATTTATGTGGGGTAATCTGAGTTCGGGTGAAATCTACTTCATGGAAGCTAAAGCTGGAGAAGAAATTACTTTGGCAACAATTCCTCTAAGTCAGATTCTGCCCGAGCAGATACACAGAAGTGTCTCTCAGACTGCTTCTGGAGAAATCCCTGCAACTAATGAGGCAGGAATAAAGTTTGTAATCAAGATCTGATGTTTTAATTTTGCTCCCAGAAGCACTGGATTCAAGTAACCTGTTAAAGTGCTACTAGCTGTGCGCTAGCTATAACTTGATTTCCAGAGCGTTTTTAGTTGTTAGAAACAGCAGTTACTTATAGATAATGATGATACAGTGATTTAGAGAAAGTTTTGTTTTCCAAAGGAGCGGGGTTCCTCTTTCTTCCTTTGTGTCTGGATTTCACGATACAGAGAAATGGGGGGGACGACAGGGAGGAACAGGAAAAAACAGTAATTGGTCTGGTGAAGTCAAAGTCTTTTTGAAGTCATGTAACTCCTTTTTTGTTTTGTTTTTTTTTTCTTCAAAAGAAAGATGGTAAATATTTCATAAGTAGTCAGGCATGTTCCTTACTCCATTAAGACAGAGTCTTTTCCAGAAATTGCGTGATTAAAATGGCTTTGGTTCTATAAAACATGTTACCAGAAACGTTTTAAATGTGCATTTTCTCACAGAATGGGTGTTTTATGAGAACAGCTTTTAATATCCACAAAACAGCCACAGGTCGGGAAAAAGAAGTGGACATTGGAAATAGGCAGCCAAAGAGCTAAAAAAAAAAAAAAAACCAACAGCGTCCTGCTTTGATTTTTACTATTAATGATGTATCGTTCGGGGAGCAAACTTCAGATGAGCGATTTCCCAGCAGGAAGGAGAACTCCGGGGAGTTACGGAAAAATTCATAAGGCGAAATGGAGAAACAAAACTTTTTCCTTGCAGTGGAGCACCCTTTAACAGCATTCTTGCAAGGTGAATCTGGTGGAGAAGCTCTGTTCCTAGGAAAAAGATAAGAAAGCTTGCAAAAATAGACTGATAACTTTAGATTTGATGTCTTACCGAAGTATTTGCTGCAAAAAGTACAGTTGGGAATGTCGCTGTCTCTATGGGAACATCTTACGGCTATATTTAGGAAAAGTAAATTAAGCTTATTCTCTTCAAATGAGCAGGGTTTTGGTATGGCTGTGGTTGGAGGTGTGGTAGTGTTTTTGAGGGGAGACAGAGTAGAAGAATTTCTTCTGCGTTTTATTGTGGTGAATCACTTGTCTCATTTTGCAAGTCAAAAAAAGAGTGCCAGAACCTGTCACCTGTCTTTGAGTCCACCTGTGTTGGAGCCAGACCTCAAGTTGTGAATTTGGTTGGTGGGGAGGGAAAAAAAAAAAAAAAAAAACAAAACGAAGCCAACATCTATTTATTGAACTCAACAAACTTGATAAGGAAATGAGCCGCCCATAGCTATGGTGCCCGGCTCTATTCTCTAGGTTTGGGTCACGCTTGGACTGGAAGAAGTAATTGATTGGGTAAAATCTGTGGGGTAGATGGGTAACCTGGTGCATCACTCGCTGCATGGTGCCTGTGGAGCACAGAAAAAGGGACTTGTGAAGGTCCCTTTGGTAACTTCATACCAGTTTCATGGCGCACGTCCTCAAGGAACAGGTGGCCTGAGGTGTCCGTCTGTCCATCTGTGCAGGCAGACCGAGGGTGATAAGAAGACGTGCTCTGCAAAGTGCTGTTGTTCAGCTTGTTTTTCACACTTTTCCTTTTAATCAGCATTGATACAATGACTCTTTATTTTATTAGCTTTGAATTAAATTCATGTTTGGGGAGAACTGCGCTGCCTCGGCTGCGTGACAGCATCAGATGCCCCTTTTATCTGCTTTTCCCGAGTTTTCGCTGCTCAGCGTTGGGCGAGTCGTTCTTTTCTGCCTTTCCCACCACATTCCGTGTAAGCACAATCTGAGGCGGAGCAGATCGAATGCTGTACATACTTTTGCTCTGTAAACACATGCTTGTTTACGTTTGCTTCATTGCCGTTTTGACTCGAACCCTTTTCCGATGCCAGAGGGCACGGGCCGGGAGGAGCACACCCCGAGGTGCTGCTGTTTTGACCCCGTGGGCTGCTCGTGTTTCCATTTGCTTGTTTCTCCTTTGCTTTCCCTCCCAAATATTTAACAAATTCTTATTAAATATCTTCCAAGATTGAAGAGGCCAAACCGGGAGCAATTCAAAAGAGTCGAGATACACGAGCGTATCTTCTAGTTACTAATTTCTATTTGCTGCTTTAGGGTTGAAATGCTGAGTCCTTCTTCTTCAGTGCTGCCCATAAAATGGAAATAAAACAATCCCCTTTTCTGCAAATAGGTCTTCTTTTGCTGTACAAAGGTCAGTTCTGATCAACTGCTGCAGCTTGATTGGAAGTTGCTACTAATATCTGGCGAAACCTTCTTAAAATAAACCCCCTGACATACGTGCAGGGACTGCTCGCTGCTCAGCGTCGCACGTTTTTCCATCTTTTGAACTTGCAGGGCTCTGCTGATCCAGCTTCACAAAACCGTGACGTTCCACCGCCACTGCACAAATGCGTTGAATTCTTTTTATCAGCAGAAAAGGCCGGTTTGGATTCGGGGGCTGCATCTGCTGGTGAACTTTGTGCAGTCTGCCTTTTCTATTTTTTTTTTTTTTCCCCTCCTCTCTTTTTACTAGAAGAAAGGGCGGTTTGTTGGGCCAGGAATGCGATGCATGCACAGACCGCGCAGTATTTCCTCTTCCCCTGCTGCTCCAAACCTCGGCACTGGGGAAAAACTCCAGATCGAGCAGCTCGGGCCCAGCTCAAACAACAAAGAAATGCTGCAGCTCCTGAAATGCTTCCTTTTTTATTTTTTTATTTTTTTTATTTTTTTTAAAGTGAATCTTCGTGGTGCATCAGATGTATCAGATTCTATGGATAGTGCTTCTGCACGACGTACAGATTACTGTGCCTGACACAAAACGTTAGACTTAATGAAGCCTATAGGTGAGCTATAGGTACAGAGAGATGCCTCCATAATGTCACTGCAAAAAAAGTTATGTTTATTTTGTAGCATAATACATCTCCATAATGCTGCCTGCGTGGTTCACTTAGTTTCATTTTCCATCCAGTTAAAAACAGTAGTAATCTTTTGGCACTGGAGCTCCTTTTGCATTATTTGCTCTATTTTATTTGCCCGTGAACTGTTCTGAAGCATCGCTTTTGCACTGCATGAATTTTACTTTGGAAGTAAAATATTTTCTTACAACAAAAGCAGAAAAAAAAAAACAACTTTTGAGTTTGGTCACTTCTGCCAGCAAACACTGAACGCCAGTGCTGCAACCTTGCCTTGCATGTGGTATGAAAGTGAGATATGAGGGTTTATTTCTTGTAATTTTTTTATCTTTTTTTTCTTTTTTCTGGTGCTTTGTACATGTGGCAGCTCTGTTACTGTTTCGGACCCCCAGGCTACTGATGGAAGAGTGACTGTGGGGTGTGGCTAGTTATTTATTGTATTTACTAATCGTATTTATTTTTTTAAGCAGAGGTATGTTTTGAGAATTTGTATCCATAGGCTCCTCTGGAACACATCAAGTGCTGTGGCTCTTCTCTAAAAAAGCAAATACTAGGAAAAAGTTCTACTGTGAACTGTGTGTATGTGCGTATATGCATATAGGCATTAAAAAAATGTTGTATATCCTTGTAGCACGTTTTCTAGAGTGTTCAGCAGCTACTTAGTCCTAGGTGAGAAGGAAGCGAGCGAGCCCAGGTCAGCCTTTGAAGACGAGGGCACCCCGTTTCGCGCCCTCGGTCCTTGATGCTCTCTCGAGGGTGCCACGTGCTGGGCAGGTGGATGGATGCCAGCACAGGACAGGTACCGAGCACGGCTCGGGCTTTCCTCTAGCTCGGAGGAGAACCCAGGGAAGGCTGGATGGGCACGTTCAGCTCCTGTTTAAACACTCTCCAGCTCTGTACACAGAAGGCAAAGGAACAGCAGCTCCTTGCTGGAGGAGTTACTGGAGCGTCACTGGCGGTGGACGTCTCCTAACTTCTGTTTCATATTCTCATCCATCTTCTGTCCCTGGCTGTTCCAGTGGCAAGCAATACAGGCGCAAAAAAGAAAATTCTAAGTGTTAATTAGTTCCTTCCTGGATCACAAGGAGACCTACTTTTCAACCCTTTGGAGATACAGATCTGCGTGTGCTGCTTCTCAGAATTGGAAGTGGTCTCAGTGCAGCCCTCTCGAGCTTGTCGAGCACTGGAGCGGGAAAGGAGCTGGCCGAAATCTGTGCTGTTTAATTTGAACTTGAAGGTATTTCACTCAGAGCATAGTTCAGCAGGCTAATTAGATTGTTAAAACAGTTTTTAACTTTTCAGCTTCATTACGAAATGTGGATGCCCCTGAAGCAGTGGATCTGCCGTGAGTCTTTGGGCTGAATAAATGTGAGGAGTTGGATTTTGACAGATTCATGTCCTTTACCGTAGCATTTCCTAGGAACAACCCTTCTAATTTTTTGAATGCTGCAACACTGCAAGACACCATGGGTTTTTAAATCATGGCTTAGACGAGAAACTGATTTGTGTGATATGAAGGTTATACCATCGTGTGTCTGTCTATCCAACAAAACCTCAGTGTGCAGACTGAACTGAACCAGCTCCTTTATGGTTTTGGAATTTCCCTTGGGATCCGTCAGGTTTATATGCTGCTTTGAGGCTTTTCACGGTTTCTTATCCCTCCTTGTCAGTTAAGAGGCTTCCATGTACAGTTGCTGGTTTTAACATTTACTGGCTGTATCTCATGGTGCATCACAGCCTTGTACAGAGACAGCAGTGCCAAGTTCTCAGTCGTGTATTTAAAAAGTGCCTTCAGAATGTCACTATTTTTGATCCTTAAAAAATGAGCATCCAACGACAATGGCAGGTATTTCATTCACCCAGATTTGAGGACTGCAATAAATAACTTACATAGGGCAAAAGAAGTTTTTTGCTGTAAGCTGCCGCAACAAAAATGTTCCCAAAGCTTTGTTTGGTTAGGTAGAGGTCTTTTTTCTTCGTACAGCTTTAGCTGTCTTGAATTAACATTCATCCCAGTGATTTTTCTCCTTTTGTCCTAGGCGCTGTGTGAAAGTGTATTTTTGTAGGACTTTCGCAGGTATGGAAAGCAAACACTAGATAACTTCTCTTTGAATGAGATAAGCTGTTCGCGTGTAACCGTTTGATCTTAGCGTACAGGCGCAACTTTGGAGCTTGTTTTCCAAAACATCATGGAATGGGTGAATAAGAGTAATGTTCAATTTTTCCTAAAACTCCTAAAAGTTCATAAATTATATTGACCTTTTTTTCGGATCCAAGTGCAGTGGCCTACTTTAGATAGATTAAAGTGTAAGATAAAGATTATCTCAAAAGAAAAAATAAGTGACTCGGTTATTTTTCCTCCCATGTCCTCACCTGTCTTACGTGTTTAAGCTTTTATTTCTTGGCCCCCAGCCACGCGATCAGCTCCATCCAGAGCAGACTGCCAAGGCAGCGGGTGGGAAAGGCTTTGGCAGGTGGGGGGTAGTTAAATGTTTTGGAAAGTTTTTTTTGGTTTTGTTTTGGTTTGGTTTTTTTTTTTTATTTCACTAAACTGATCTGGGATCCCTCCCTTCTAGGAAATAATTTCAGTGGAAAACCCAAAACCTTAAGTTTATTTAATTACGTTTTTTTGGGAGGGGAGAGGTTTGCCAGCTTCAGCTGAAATGAAGATAATTCTGGGGTATATCATGCCGAATATGAACAGGGCAATTTGCTACATGTTTGAAGGTTAAACCAGTTGTGGGCGGTTATTTCAGGTATGTGACAGTGCTGTTACTGCTATATTTTCTGCAAAGCTTACGTGGAAGATTAAGCCTTTCAATGATAAACTGGAACTGGCATTTAAAAGCAAAGTTATGTGGGCCTCACATGCGGATTTGGCACCAAGTATTTTGAAATAATTTCTATCCTGGTCAATACATCACAAAAATAGGAGCTGTATAAGCAAAGTTAATGGTTTTCTGCTACTTAACTGTTTCTGGTTTGAGTCGTGTAGGATGTAAAATTTTATTTTCCTAATAAGATCAGATACAGCCTCTTAAGAAGACTGAGAAATTACACATCTCTAATCATGTATGAATTTCGAAACTGCTTCCTTTTGAAGAAAGGCTTTGTTTAATATCACTTTATCCTGACTTGCCTCTTTCCATTTTGTATTATAAACAAACTTGTTAGCGGAGAGCTCACAATACACAGATGTTCGTTTTATTGCATTTAGCAAGTTCGTCTGTCGGCGCACAGAAACTCTCTTCATTACCCAGTTTATATTATTTGAGAGGACTGGCTATTGCATTCATTTAATTAGGAAAAATTCAGCAGGAATTAGCTCACTCATGCTCTGCAGAAGGATGGGCTGGATTAGGAGCCCGCCAGTCTGCCCAGCGAGGGGTTTCTTGTGCGATAGCTGTGCAACAGTCTACTTCTGCAATTTCACACAGCTACAGCAAAACTTGATGGGAGAAGCCCTGAATTAAACTCTTTTAGAATACAGTGCTGGAAGGAAAAGCTTTTTCTTTACTGTGTAACTCATGCTGCTGTTGGAACTACCTCGGTGGGAGAACAGCAGCGCCACCCTTCTGCCTCCAGAGGGTGGTTTGAGTGAAAGGAGGTTTGAGAAGATGCCGTAGAGTCTATCAGCATGCTCTTGTATTACTTTCCATCGCAGCGTTTGTCTGCAACGTTTGGGGTTGGGGTTTGGGGATTTTTTCCTTGCTGTTCTCTTTGTATAACCACCCGGTATGGTGTCTTCTGTTTAAACGTACGTGATTGCAGGGATTTATTTCAAAACTTGCCTTTATCTTTCCTTGAATCCCTCCCCAGGCTTAGTAATGCTGTGGGTTCGTTAGGGCTTGCCAGAAGACCTCGATAAGCACGGTTCTGTGGACCATCCTTGACTTCCATAAACTTGCAGGGAATTCAAGAATTAACTTCCCGGCAGGCAGCAGGTAGCACACAGGTTACGAGCGGTGAGGCTTGTCCTTAGAAACAGTGCAGGATGATTTCGAGCATCTGGAAATTATAGGTGAGACTTTGCACTTTCAAATCGGGGGAAATCTGGATCAGAGGGACTTCCCTTCCGGCAGGGAGAGCTGCGTTCCTGTTTCTGACCCTGTCTGCAAATAATCTTGTAGAAACTCAGGTAATTTGTCAGAGTGCTTTGCTGAAGGCTCTTGCAGACCTCCGTGGGATCCCTGGGGAAGAAGTTACACAGGGAGCTGTGCAGTCTGCTCTTAAGTGTAATCTTAAGCTGTATGGAAAAGGAAATTCAGCGACAAAAATTGTAAGGGAAAAGGGTGTGTATTTGTTTGTGCATCTTTATGAACGTGTGCGGATATAAGTGCATCTGTATATAGATTTAAAACAACTGTGAAGAGTTGTAGAAAAGCAACATGATTTTGAATGGCTGGCCTCTAAAAGAGCAGCTGAAATTAAGCATAGATACATGTGAAATTTTCTTCACGGGAAGAGGTAGGAGTTCTTGACTTGCATTTGCAGTGATGCCTGAAATATCTACTAATGAGGAGATCTTGATGTTATAAGATGATCTTCTGAAAAATCGCATTAGCCCGATGCTCACTTGTTGTAAAACACAAATAAGAGAATTGTTTAGAAAAGTAAGAGAACACAGCATTGTGTGGGTGTGTAAATTCATGGTGCGCTCTCCTTTCATCCCGGATATTGTGGGTGGTTCAATTCCCCCTCCTCCTGCTCAAAAATGGTACAAAGATAAGAACCAAGGAAGGTCAGAGTTACAACATAGCTAAGCTGTTGGCCGAGCTGTGGACCTTCTTACCCCAGGACGCTTTTGGCACTGAAAGCTGGGGTGGCTTCCAAATGGGGGACGAAGTCATGGAAGAGGAATTAATTGAGGACTGTTACATACGCAGTTGATGTCTTTAGGTAAGGAAGTCCTGCGACACACCTGGGATGGTGTTAAGGGAAGGCATCACTCTGGACTTTTGGTGTGGTTCCTTTCTGCAGCTTTTCTGCAGGTACCTGCTGGTTGCAATCTTCTCTGCGTTCATGGATAACGTGCTTTCATATTGTGAAGTTAGTTTCCCTGGGCTTTTTTGGTACGCAGTGTTTTAAGATTGTAAAAGGTCGCTTAAAGTTGTCTTCAGCATTCAGCGGTGATAGGGGTAATGACTATAATATTGCTGTGGGTGCCGTAGGAAATCGGTTCCAGAAATCAAGGTTGTAACTCCTAAGAGAAGAAGGGGAGGAAAAAAAAGGCCTCTAAATTCCATATGCTGGATGCTGCTCAGATGTGGAGTTTGGATGATTCAGCTTACCGCTCCAGTATCCTCACTGCCTGGATTTGCCTGTAGGCTTTTAAGGAACACCAGGCTTTGTTCAGAATACTTAAATTTACAGTGGTGATTCAATATTAATGCTTCTTTACATCTTCAGAGTTACAGTTGTTACCTATATGTGCTGGCATCAGCAAATCCAGCAAACAGCACACCTCTTGCGCTTGGTCCAGTGTAACTAAGGAAGGAGAAGCTGGTTTCTGTGATGCACGACGCTGTCGTCGTTGCTCCAAAGGAGACGGGCTGCAAATCTGTTCTGCGTGTGCCGTAACGGCATGTGTTAATGCTGTGTGGCACTTGAGAACTTCTCTTCCTTACTGCATCTGAAATTATAATTTATTAAGTCACAGTAGAGATTCAATAACATATTAAAAAAAAAAAAAAAAAAACCAGATGTCTCTTAACATGATAGCTAAATTAGTGGAAAGACCTATTTGAAACACCGCTGTATTATGTATGGCAAAATTGCCAAGCTTAAAACAACATGAAGGTATATTTTTGCCTAGAACAAATATTTCACTAAGCGAAAAGGAGTGGCCATTTGAAATGTATAATTTGATCAAGAATTCTTAAGTGATTTGGACAAGTTGCTAGCTTTTGTCTGAGATTTTTTTTTTTTTAATATTTATTTAGACTGTTTACTCTGTTTACTGCCTCTTTCAGTCCTGTACATAGAAAAGACAGAAGCGTCAGTTCCTGGGTGGTTATGCTGTTCCTGTTGATCTGCTGTGCAGCTGAGGCTCTTGTGAATTTAGGAAGTTAAAAATGCTTCTGTAATTCCTACCTGATTGAGAGGCCTGATCCAAACAGCAGCTCCGAGCGGCGAGATCCAGACTGATTGGAGGGATGGCTGGAGATGAGGAGTCCCAGCATCTCCTGGCCACACACGTGCCTTTATAAAGCCGGAGTGGTGGGAGCCCCTGCAGTATCCCTGCTCTCGCTCCTCTCCCTTAAGCACCGTAGATGTTACTGGGCAGAATTCCTCTTGAAAATTTGGGACTTCATCCTCTATAACCTGTTAATACGGCACGTTGTGTGTCCAGACCATCCATGGTCTGACCTGTAGCGTTCCGAGGTTTGGGGACGAACGTGATGTGGTTTAGGTAAATTTTTGCCTTGGGTGCTGTTTGTATTCATTAACCTCCTGAAGACGAAGCTCAGCAGTGCTCTGCAACATTTCTGGTGCAAACATTTTGTTTTTCTTGCTTAACACTCTCCCTTTTCGTTAACTTCAGAGAAATGGATCTTTTTTTGAAGACCTACCTCTGTCCCAGCCTGCAGCGTAGACCAGACCTTATACAAAATGCAGTCTTGGCTTTGGGGGACTGTTCTATACATAAAAATTGTTTGCAGAATGAAGTTTAGTGTTCTTGTGCTTGTACTTGTGAAGTCCAGGAAAAAACCAAAAGCTTATGATAAATGCTGTGTAAGAGCATTTCTATTTTAAGCATTCACACTTGATTAATTGCGGTCATGTATTTAACTAGAGGCTGAAAGCAAAATACAAATTATTCGCAAGGTTTCTGTTGTGGTAGCTGTAGGGAACAGGACACAGAGTGCTGTGCTTCCTTTCAAATTTCAGCGTGTTTCAGTGTTTCAGGTCAGAAAGGAGTTTGCCTTTGCCTGGGCGATACTGCAACAAACTTGCTCGTGCCTGCGATACAGATTTTCTTGAGCACTGTTTTGAAAATGTCCTTCCTGGCTGCACAGGCATCACTCGGGGGTTTCTAAACGCCTGTTTCTGCAAATTTGTTGCAAACAGAATGTGGTATTTTGAGAATGAGCCTTTTGCTGTAACATGTACCACCAATGGCTAGAGGTTTGCGTATGTTTTCTGTTTCACTGGAGTATTGAAAAGCAGTGATTAGATGGGTTTCAGTTTACAAGTGTCTTTAAAGTAATGAAACACTTCCTTAAATACACAGATGCCCACAAATCTCTGCACAATTCTGACTTTATTCTCTTACCTGAGCACTTTTTAAATGGTGAAGTTGTATAAAACCCCTTTAGGTTTTGATACCGCTACACTTTCCTCTTTATAGCAATTAATAACTGCACCCAAGCGTTGCTGACTCCCTTAAGGGGGGAAAATATTTTGGCAAATATGGAAATGCATGCTGCATGGAGATCAGAGTATTACAGCTGGATCTGTTGGACACCTTGGAAGTGCTTTGAGAGGAGAAAATGTTGATGTCTAGCTTATGCTGAGTCTAGGAAAATCAGAAGATTTTGTTTATATTTTCAGAGAGTGCCTGAAAATTCACTCAAAATCTGTACCACGAGGCTTTCTTGTCAAAGCACATGTGTGTACCCATGTGCCTTCCGACCTCAGAGCACGATGGTATCCCTTAATTATTCCAGGGGATTTTTCTTTATCTATTAACAATTGTATTATTTGTATTTCTGTTGCCGGTTGCCTTGATATATTTGTAATATCAGGAGGAAGGTAGAAGTATGTGGCCGTTCCCTAATAATCTGAGAGACAGAAAGATGAGGAATTACGTATTAATATGTGTAATGGAACTTACTAAGAATTTAACCCGCCCTCTAACTTTGAATTGGGGGACTGTTCTGTTCCTTCTAATGCAGAGTGCAAATAAACTGTCTGGTTTCTAGATCGCTATTAATCTGCTTCGTGCGAGAACTTTCACAGCATCCTTTTTTTTCTGAGTGTAATCCACCTTTTATCGTTTCCTACTTTAAGATGTGCTGCTGCATCGCTGTGAAAAAAGAATCAAAAAAAATAACTTGCTGGGGCTTGTTTGCATGTATTTTAAATGAAATCACTTGTTGACGCTGAAAAGGAAGCCATGAATCCCTCTAGTCAAAGATACTCCTCTGCTAAACGGAGAGGGGAGGTCGGTGCTGGTGCAGGTGGGGCGGCGGGGGGGTGGTTTGCACAGTGTTCACAGGGATAGTGTTGGTGGAGCAGTTATTTACCAGAGGCACATGGCATGGTTGTGTCTCATCGTGGTACCCTGAGGTGTTAACGAGTTGTGTATCGATGGCGTTCAGTGCCACACGTTGCGGTGCTATAGATGAACATCAGGGAAAAAGCTCTGCTCCAAAGGCACAAGACGAAAGGGGTGCGAGTGCCTGTCCCTGCCCTGGAAGAGTGCTAAGCCCGCAGGTATTGCATGCCGGAATAGGAAACAAACACTTCTCGCTAACGGTAGATCATTAAAATAATCGGTGATCAAATAGAGTATTACTTAAAATATTCTAAAACATTTTATTTTTTTTTAATTTCATGTTCAAGATCTAATTTTCAGGAGTTTGAATCTTAGGGAGATGACTAGGTGTCTGGTGTGCATTTCTTTTCTGCAAACTGCTGCTTTTGGCTACAGTTTTTAGTCTCTAAAAACGCTACCCTGGCTTTCATTGAGCTGTATGTAATTTTTCACTCGTTTTTCTTGGGGGGGATTGTTCTGGTTTTTCTTGTGTTTTTGAATCCTTTTAGACCAATAAGCAGGTTAAACGGGAGTCCTGACCCTTCTTTCCGCTTAATAACACCCTCTCCAGGCTTGTTCCCGCAGCCGGTGTTGCATCTCCCAGTGCTGCCCCTGCGCTGTGTCTCCTGTCCTCCAGCAGCGCTGCCAGACAGTAGCGGAGGAAACTCAGAAACATCTCCGATATTTTTCTGACCCTTGCAGGAGTTTAAATGGCTAGAAAATATCCCCAGGCATCAGTAGGCATTTACGGCGTCTCTTCTATTTCAGATCAGTACGGAGACGTATTTTAGCAGCAAGTTATTTCATGTAATTCACAGCGCCTGCTTTGGATGTTTCTAGGAAAACTCTCAATGCAGTGGTTTAGTCTGGCGAGACCTTTGATAGTGCAGAGATGCAGGTTGGTTAACAACAGGCTAATGTCACCGTGGGAGTTTGACAAGGGAAAAAAATGCATTGAAACGGAAGGAAAGGGGGTCTCAATATGATGATGAACCTCCATGAGGTTATCTTAAGACTTGAGAAGGACTTCTGAGCTAATAACCGCCCATCTTAAATTCGGTCATTGTGGTCTGGAAAACTAGGTCTGTACGACATGAATTTATTTTTCTGCTCTGTTTTTTTTTCCCCTAGTGTCCCAATGTAATATCAGCTTGAAGAAGCAGAGGAGTCGAAGTATCTTTAGCACCTTATTCTGCTGCTTTCGTGACTACAATGTCGAACCACCATCTACCAATAGCACCAGTGCTCTTCCTCCTTTGGTGGAGGAGAATGGAGGACTTCAGAAGGTCAGGCTTTTATCTTATTTTGCTGTCATATGGGTCTTTTGTAACCAAAGTTTAACTGTGCGCTTCTGAAGGTTTGCCTTAATAGGTTTCCCTCATGGGGAATGTGTTTAAGAGTTACAGAAAAAAATGAACTGTTTTGCTGGTGAATTGCCAATACTATCTGTTCAGCTGCAATTTAAAACTAACTTTTCCATGAAGGGTATTAGCACTATACATTTTATGAGCAAACAACATTTAAAACCTGAGTAAGACACTAAAAAAATACGGACTTGTCATACTACTTCAAACGACGAGTTGTCTTTAGCTTTGGTTGTCTTTCCCAGCTACAGGAAGGTTAAAATGCGCCCACGGGAGCGTAGTGGAACCGTTTTGAATGTCAGTGGAAAGGGTTTTCAGTGACGTAAACGCAGTTCAAAAAGAGGGAGAACTATAATTGTTTGTACCTTTATTCTAACCATTTCACCTGTATTTAATGCACCCTGAGTCCAGAGGTATCAGCTTAATAACCTTTTTCCAGGTTATTTAAGTTTTGTTTACCTAATAAGTCAAATTAATTGATAAAAACCTTTAGCACTGCAAAGCGTTGTATGTAAGAGCAGCGTGTTCCTTTCATTGAGGTCTAGTAATTACACTGGTTTGCCATATTCGTAAAATCACAACACACATAATTTCATATGTTCTTTTCAAATCTGACAGCACTGAGAGGATTTGCATTATGTTGCTGAAGGATTTCAGTTCAATATAGCAAACGCAGGGATACTACCCCTTCCGTACCGTGTTGTTTTTCAGCACTCTCAAAAACTCCACCAGTGCTACGCTCTTATTGAAACACCATTCCCGTCGTGTTTTTCCAGGACTTTAAAGGATTGCAAGCATAGGTGTATCCGTGATGGAGGAAGAATAGCAGAAATTCTACTCTTCACACTAATTTTTCACATTTGATGCAGCTGATTTCTTACCTGCCACGTTCAGTGCATTTTATTTTGTTTTAAAATGTGCTGGTTACGTCTGAATTATGAACAGCTCAAGAGAGAGAGCAGAGGAGCTGCTCGGTGAGAGAGAGGAAAGGGAAATAAATTGGAGTGACTGAGACGAAGAACACATTGGGGGCGGGTAGAGTCTGAACTGCAGCAGTTGGTGCTGAAACTGCTCACGCAGGGGTGAAGCGCGCTGAAAATTCCTCTGCCAAGAGGAGAAATCGTATGTGTATTTTTAGATGTCTTTTGCTGGCCAAGGTACGTTTTGACTGAAATGAGGGAAACCCAGGCTGGAAGTGCCGAAGGGAAAGCTGAGTAGCGCGTAGTATGTGTGCGCACGTTCCCCTGGGAAACGAAGGGAATGGGAAGCTGGTAAAGGAGGCAGAGGTGAGGCTACCGGCAAAATGGCAGCTGAGAGAAAATGGGAGTTCATTAGAAAGAAAAACAAAAAGTTTTTTTTTCTTCTTTTTAGAAAGAAAAACAAAAAGGGGTTTTTTTTCCTATAGAACACGTGAGTTTAAATGGTCTGGAGTCGGTAGTCTTCAGATGGCATTTTGTAAAACCCTTAATTACTTTGTAAATATGTCTTCTGCCTGGAGCGAGTGATCGCCTGTAGGTGCACACGAGTTGCCATCCTCGCTCCGTGCTCCCTTAGTGAGCAGTTCTGAAGTTGTATGTGAGCCGAAGACACAAATCCCACAACTCATGGCATTACCAAGACCATAGCTTAATTGAGTAACAGAGTTCAAGGAACATGTTAAAAATAACTATTAAAGAGTGCATTTTTTTTTTTAAAAAACGGAACAAAATGCACTCAAGATGTGCAAAGATCTTTGTAGAAGAGATGAAGTATGGCTAAGCTTTTGGGTAGTTCTAGAGTGAGTGCAAATAAGTCTCTTAACATTTCTATTTGAAATGCAATATTGAAGACGAATAAGCTTTGTATGTGTTTTTATATGCTGTTTTTATTTTCAGTGCTACTATGGTTAGTGTAAGTAGGAAATTCTTCTAAAGAAAGAAAAACAGCATTGAAGACTTGGATAGATGTGAATATCGTTGCGCTGTCGGGCTACTTGCTTTTTACCAGGAGAGCTGTGTGTTAGAACCGCGCAGGCTGGTTGGATTTGACCGAGTTACGCTGAGCGTCTTGTCTAGATGCAGAAGGGATATGTAAGTTGGGGGAAAGTACATCCAAGAGTGGGCCTCGGTTTCTAAATTGGTGAGATTAAATGTCCAAGAATGACAAAATTACCCGTTTTAGGAAAGGAGAGAAAGCCTGACAACACTCTGCTTAAACTCCTCTGCAGTTTAATTAAAGCCAGCTTAAGAATAGCTTAAATTTTGTTGAGCTGCTGTTCAAATGGTCGCTCGCTTATATCTGCTCTCTCTTTTGTATGTTGTATTAATTATTTAGCACAATCACAGGTGACCCCTGACCACGGCCCAGTCAGTTCCTGTGTTGTGGCCCTTTCCTTCAAAAATTGAAAAAGAAAATTGCATAATAACGATAAATAGTTACTATTAGAAACTAGTATGAAATGGCTTGGATGTACTTCCCTTCCGTCTGTACTGTTCAGTAGGGTTGTTACATGAAAACTGGTGATAAAGACTTCAGAGGGAAGGACAGGAACGGAGAAAGCTTCTGCTGGTTTCACAGGAATTCGGTGTGTGTCCTGTGTTGCTTCTGGCGTGTTCTTGCAGTTGAGGTGACACGCTGACTTCCTTCTCGTTAGGAGTCTTGATTCTTTCAGTCCTAACCTGCTGTAAGGGAGGGAGAGCAGGAAGAGCATTTGATAAAGTAAATGAAAACACAGTTCTGAAGTTTTGTTCAGAGTAATTGCCTTGTGTGATTTTTAAATTTTCTATCATTATTATTTTGCCGTATTAGAAAAAATGAAATCAGTGCTTCAGATGAAATCGCTGCTTCGTTTAGTATTTTACCAAATGATGTGACTTGACTGTTCTTGGCAAGTCAAGTGTCAGGTCACTTCTTCATAGGATTGGAAGAAACACCAAAATGAGCATGGTTTTAAATAAACGGGGTTTTTCAGCGCTGATTTCTATTCCGTTAGGGGGGGGAAAAAAAAAGCCCAAAAACTTCTTTAAAGTATTGAGTTCACTTTTAAACCTTCTACTCACAGAGCAGTTGCTTGTCCAAGTGTGACTCTAATACTGGTAACGACTGTAGTTCTGTCTCTAAAGTTTCAATACAACATTTTTCAATGATAACTTGTATTTACTGAAACTATTGTGTGTTTGCTTTTCTTAAAATGCTACAGCTTGTTAATGCAGCACAAAGATGTATTCTAAGATGTAATATCTATTACAGTGGGTATATGTCAGCCTCTCTGCAGCTTGGATGCCGAGCCAGATGTGTCATTGGGAGCACACAATGTTCAGCCTCCTGAAATCCTTGCTATTTTTTTCCTGCCTCCTCAGCAGCAGGCAGCTCACCGAGGCCTTCCAGCCAGTTTTGGGGGGTTTTTATTTAGAGGCCAGAGTGTTGGGAGAGGGAAGAGTTTTTTTTTGTTTTCTTCTAAACAAATTCAAATGTCAGTTTCTGTTCTTCAGTGAGCAACTTAACTCAATTTGTGTATTTTTCTGGGCATGCTTCTGGGTGTAAGGTTTGGGTTTTTTTTTTTCTGGGTAAGTTTGTTACTTGAGCTTTGAAGTGTTTGCAGCTACAGGTTTCATCTGCAGGCTCCAAGGAGGGATCTAGGTAGAGAAAGGTGAGAAAAGCTAGATGCAAACTGGCTTTCTCTTCCTTTCGCCTTTATTCGTGGTGGGTGAGGGAGCTCTGACAAGTCTATCAGCACTTTGCCATTTCACTTCCAGCCCACTTCCACCAGAATCATCTCTGCCTGTGCTTCACAGTTAGATGCAAATCGGGCAGATGGCTCGTGTTCAACAAGATGAAGCATGAATGAGGAAAGGCTTTTTTTTACACCTCTTGGATTAGAGGAGAAGGTCTTGATCCACGCTCAACAGGGAAGAGGACAGAATTAGAAGGTGGTTTATTCTGGGGGCAGCAGCTGCCCCCGCTGCTTTCCCTCTAAGAGGAATGAAGCCGGAAAGGTCAAGTCCTTGAGTTTCCACCTCATCCATCCTAACCACTACAAAAGTGAGGTCTCCTTCTCCTCACTGCTTTTTGCTCCCATGATGCTATGATTTCCAGGGTGAAGCTGGAAAGCTGTTTTGATGACGTATTGTCATGTCTCCAACACCTTTGTCAGCTTCAGGGATCTCTCTTTCTCACACACTTGAAAGTGCAGGGGATGGGGTAGTCTCTGTCCGACGAGAAGATGGTTCACCGGAGTGACAAAAACAACTTGTAGGGAGCACGTTCTCGAGGTCAAAAGTAGCATCTCCTTCATCCAAGAGACCTGGAGGAGCCACAAGAACGTGGACTTTTGATGGGGAGTCTATTAACAGCATGTTTTCCAAATAGACATGGAAACCAGTCTCGCTCCCCAGTGTGGAGGAAGATAAGGGAGATCAATGTCAATAATAGTACTCCTTCTCCTGCTTAACCTTTACTGATCAGAGCAAGACAGTTTCTGGTGTTTGGTTCTGTTGGTCACCATCAGCATGCGGTATGGTAGGTCTTTTTAGAAAAAAACCCTCTGCGCAGCAGTGTTTGGTTCCTCTGTCTCTGCCTACTCATTCTGACCTGGGCCTCCCCAAAACGGCTTCTATATTAAGAGACAGAGCTTGAGAATCCAAGTCAATGAAAGAGTCAAATAGCTACTGTATTGTTTTTAGAGAACCTATCACGATCTAGTATAAGCTTTCTGTTAAAGAAACAAATGTGATAAATCTGTTCTTTTGATCAGCTGTTTCTTTTAAGGGATTGTTCTTTACAATGAAACGGCTCCTTATCTTTGAATACAGACTGTTCTCAAAAAAGCAAAATAGTGTGGTCTGTCACTTGATGCTCATTGATCCCATACGCGACCGTAGACAGACAGCATTAATGAACTGACACGGCACTGAAAATGTTGTCTCTCTCAGACTAGAATTACGTAGCTAAGGGAAAAGGTAGGATTTATCGTTTCATCTGTATATATTGTGCCGTGGAAAAAAAACTGATTTCAGTGGCTGGACAAATCGGTTCCTGGGTTATCTTAGTCATACAGTGGGGAAATTTTGGCATTCTAGGAACAGCTTTGTCCTGTTACCAGTATCAGGGGTTTGTGGAATTACTTCAACAAATGCAGTCATCTGTCATCTATTTCAAACGATAGCGTTATGACCTACTTCCCTTCCTGTTCCAAGGCACCAGGAAATGAGGCAGGACGCTTTTAAAAAGTTTCCCATAGCAGCCTTGTTTTTAAAAAGTATTTGCCCGTTCATGAACACATATGCTTTACCAGCAGACTCTTGCATTTATCTTTCTGCTTCTTCTTCCAGTTGTCATCATTATCATTTTGATTTTTGCATAGGCATTTTCAGGGTTCCTCTTAGGAAATTCGCTTGTTTCCCTTGTTCTTTGATTTAAGGAATTCCACAAGAAGAATAAAGCGAACAGTAAGGCATGTCCTTTAGCAACTTAGATTCTGGATTCCTATGAAAGTCGGGCTTAAGAGTTGCAGCTCTTGCTGCAAGAGATTGCCACAATGGAAAGCAAGATACGCCGCAGTGGTGCCTCTTGAAGTCTGTGGGAAAACCTGGTGTGATACACGGCTATATTTGTGTCCAAGAGTAAGATAATCTTGTACCCTAACTGTGGATATGCCTCTCCCTCTCATATACTGTTTTCACCTGTTGACAGAAGAGAAGCTCCAGTAGTATTTTATTCTCTACCAGTGAATTCAGAAAATGCCTTTCAAAACAAAACAAAACACGGGTTCGCAATCTGCACTCTGCCCGTGTAACCGTATCCTCGATAACAATTTGATCTCAAGCCAGCAAATCCGACTGGCACCTACTCAAATTCACCCTTTCCTGAAATGGCCCACAAACTCCAGGTGATATTACACTAACAGGACATGGTGAATTACTTTTTTTTTTGTTTGTCCTTTTTTTTTTTTTTTCTTTTTGCCATTATCTTGAGGAAAATTTGGATTCTTACCAATTTTTCTGTGTTTTGTTTTTATAGAGATCAGGTACTTTTTACTAAATCAAACTTCTTGATAGTTCACGGTGGTTGCTGCGTTCTAGTTCCTTCATCAGCTTCTCTGGATTTTGGTCAAACTTCAGTAAAAATTTCTGCTGCCGCAGCAATAAAAAAAGAGGACTTTAAAAATAACATTGAGTTACTTTTGTGAGTGATGTGTCAGCACTATGTTAGACTCCAAAACAAGTGAGCACAGGACTTTTTCAGCTGGAAGAGGATATTCCAATGTTGAAAACAGCTCTTCCAATAGACAGTCAGTCTGCTGGTAGTCAGAGCCTGTGTTGTCCAAGTAATTAAAGAATAAAACCATGTACCTAAGCAACACCTACACTAGAAAGGTCAGCTTCCTTTTTTTTTTTTTAAGTGCTGTGCCCACCAGAAAACAAATCCTTGTTTTTGACAGATTAGAAAGATAAGAAAATAAGAGTTCCTATTTCCCAAAATGTCTTGCATGGTGAGTTGGTGGCCCTGTGACCAGCCTTCTCCATTTGGAAGCTGCAAATGGAAGTGTCTTTGTCTCCATGTGTCGGGTCCCAGGATGGAGAAGAAGAAAAGGTCAAGTTGGCCAAGACTGTTTTCCCTTCTCCCAAGTACAATACAAAAGGGAGACCATGGGAAGATCACTGATAGCGTTGCCTCTGTCTGAGTGAAGCAAGTGGGATTCCTTGGATTGGTTTATCATCATCGTGTCCTTCTCAGACTTTTTTTGCTGTTGCCAAAGCGAAAATACTGTGTTTTCTGAGGCAGTTGTCTCAAGTGGAGTTAACTTCAAGGAGTGGTCTTCTGCCCTGCTCCCAAGGTCTGGCTGAGCCTCTTGTTGCTGCAGTGAAAATAGACGAATATACCCATTAGTAGATCTTAAAGCTGAGAAAGTTACAGTAAATACAGGTACTTTCTTATTATCATCTCTTAATTAATCATAGCATGGATTTTACCAGTCCAGTCTTCTAAAAGTCATAAATGCCAATATACTAACAGATCATTTCAGCAACTAAAATGCAAGATCCTGGTTTTGTTTGTTTTGGTTTTTTTTTTACCCTGGTTTCTTGAATACTTTAAACTTTTGGTTTAAAATGTTTTGAGTGCTACGTTTACTGCTTCAGACCTTTGTTCTACCCTTTAAAAGCCATTACCCTTACAGTGATTTATTTTTTTTTTTTCTTTTTCCCCAGGGTGACCAGATGCAGGTCATGCCTATACCAAGTGTATGTATTTTTATCCCTTTTTCTTTTAATAATTTTCATAACTTTTGCTTTGATTCATCTTATGTTGCGGTCTAACAGGTCTGTTTTGTGTTGCATGTTAACAAAAGGATTTTATGTTCTGTCTGCAATGTTGTATGCTCAGAGATGAACTGAACTGCACATGTTGTACAAGGACTAAAAGAAGGGTTTGGGTTTTACATGGTTTTCATCTTGCATCTCACTTAAATTTGTTTCTGAATTTTTACCATTTTGAAAATGCGTGAAGTAGCCTGAAAGTTGAAGTTACTTCCTTTAATAGAGACAAAAGGTGACTCATCATCATGATGGGGGACACAGTTACAAAAACCTAATTTTTCCCTATATTCCAGTTCGAAGAGAAGAGTTAGAAACTGCATAATTTGTTTGAAACAAGCCGCTATAGGAAAACAAAGACCATAGTTGCATTTCTGCACTCGTTCAAATTGATGCTCTCAGTATCAGCTGCTGTTTTATGGGCCTTAATATTTCTGCTTATCTGCCCTGGATTAAACTTGGAATGCCATTTGGCATCTGAATTATTTTGCAAAACGAAATAAAAGGAAGAAAGAAAAACCTAGCTCTTCAAACTGAAGCTTTTAATTTAATCAGGTTAAAAAGCTGGTCTTTTTCTGCTTGTTTTTCATGTGGATGAGGACATAGACTTTTAAAATCTGGAAATACGGTGATTTTCGAGCTCTTTGCTGTTTATAACGATTTATTAGTGCAGAGTTTTCCAGGAAATGGCAGTGCCTGGTGTGTGGAGTTACTGACACAGCCCTCTTTTTCTCGAGAAATTTGGTAGCCCCTAAAGACCAGAATATTCCCCGAAATACCATTTTTTAACTTTTTCCCTTCCTTCTCATGTAGCCCAACATTACAAAGACCTGTAAGAACCCTGTCCCTGCTGTGGTGCAGTGGTGTCAGGAGATCGCTGTAACTGTGCAGATCACTGCCCTCCTTCACCACTTTTTCTTGGATTTAAGAACTGTTAGAAATTACTCTTTATTGCTTACCTATTATTTCTGATAGGAAATGACTTCTAATATGGCTCATGCATGTTTGTGTGCATGTGTGTATGTATACACACACACGTACGTGCATGTAAGTTGTATATATGCAAGTCTGGGCATAGGAAACTTTGAAACCTGTGAAAATACTGATTCCTAAATTACTTTTCCTTTCACGTACCTGCCAGATTCGTTTGGTGACTGTAGTTGCTCTACTAGTAGCTGTTTGAACGTAAAACATGTTCTGGCTGTGCTCTGACCTGGAATAAAACTTTGCCTAAGAGTGAGTGTAGGTATTCATGACATAAGAATTCAAACAGAACAAAATTTTGACGTGACAAAAGAGTACAGGTACGAACACGGAATGAGATGCTTTGCTGGAACATCTTTCTGATGTTAAAGCAGTGCTCTGTTAGGTTTGGGTAGTGGTAGGAAAAGGAATCAGGGTTTGAGGATATTTTTTTCAGGATTTTTTTTTTTTTAATGGTACCTCAACTATTAACTTTGCTGACCTGTATTCCCAGCGCTCTGTTAAGGCAGTAAAATTAACTTTGCAGTTATGATGTAGAGTTCTGAATGAGCGGGTGACCTTAAACACGCCCGTTCCTCTTCTCCAGTGCCATCTGATGCCGTCTTCCATGGGGACATGCACGGGGGGTCAGGCAGCCCTGGCCCCCAGGCACTTGTGTGACATTTGCTGCCCCAGTGTCAGTAGAAGCCGGCGAGCATTAGTACGTAATCTTCTAAATAAAGACAGAAGGGAGCTGCGTGTGGAGAAGGCGGTAGGAACAAAGATGCAAAGCCAGCATTAAATTTGAAAAATACCTAAAATTAAAGCGGTCCTTTTTGCCGATCTTATGAGGGCTGTTTGTCCTGGGGGCTGGAGCCCAGAGGTTCACGCTGCAACAACTCTTCACCGTGTGTTTAAGACCCATTAAAGCAGAAGTTCTTGAGGCTCTGCTTCATGGGGTCACGGCTGAGGAACAGGCTGTTTGAACTGCGTAGGTTGTACATACCAGGAGAAAAATCTTCTAAACAGAATGAGCTCGGTCACAATCAAGTTGGACATTTACTTTTTATGGGGCTCACTGCAAATGTAGTCACTTCAAGTGTTCAGTGAATTCCTTAGTGACTCTGAGAAGAGCACTGCCCGCTCCCTGCTCGTTAAACTTTCCAGTTGAAGCCTCCGGTTGAAATATGAGGTTTTTCTGGAGCTTTATCACACGTGTATAAAATCTAGCAGCCTGCTGAGGTTTCACCTGTTGGAAAACTTCCATTGCTTTATGCACATATGTTGCCCAGAGGAGCTGTGGGTGCCCCATCCCTGGAGATGTTCAAGGCCAGGTTGGACGGGGCTTTGAGCAACCTGGTCTAGTGGGAGGTGTCCCTGCCCATGGCAGGGGGTTGGAACTAGGTGATCTTCAAGGTCCCTTCCAACCCAAACCATTCTGTGATTATGTATCAGTGAAGTACATCTTCTGCTGAGTCAAAATTCTCCTGTATTAATTGCACTTAATTCAAAAATGTGAGTTAATATGAATTTTCACTTCAATATTCATAGAGGTAGCTGATCAGCAAAAAACATTCCGGCTTCAAGTTGGGTTCTTCAGAAAATAGAAACAGTGTGACTTTGTTTTTTTGAAGGTGAACTTTATCCTGTTTGTATCTCATATTCTGAAGCTGTTTCCAGATAAGGCATAGATTAAACAGCAGCGTAATTGATTTTTTTTTTCCTAATACTGCAAAATGATTTGGTTTTAGGGCTGAAATAAACACACGCAAAACTAGAACAAACGATAGCAGCTGATAGTTGAGTAGAATAGTGACGTGAGGAGTTTTGTGATAGATTTGACTTAAAAATACAGTAAGTGTAGCTCAGAATGCCCGTGCTTTCCTGGATTTTTCTCAGGAATATGGAAAGGAATATGATCTAGAAATCAAAGTAGGCCCATAGTGACTTCAGCACTTGTTTTCATTCCTTTGGGTGAAAAGGTAGGTGGAAGTACAAAGCCATGCTCATGCACCTGCCTAAATGAGTCCATTTCTTCTGTTCCATTTCAAATCCCGGTGCTGAGGCGTGGTACCAAAAGCAGCCCACAGCATCCCTGCAGAAGTTAAATCTTGGCACTGGGATATGGCGTTTTCACTTGTCCTCACCTACGTTTAGACAATTTCTTGTAATCGCTTTTTCTAGAAGAAATTTTGTGAACTGCCTGTTTCATAACAGTAGCTGGTGTCTTTTGGCAGCTGTGTTCTAAGTGGGAATAATTTATCTTCTATTAGAGCGTTTCTGTGCGTAACTGCTGGGAGAAGCTGTTAGCTACACGGAGTGCAGCCCAACGTGTGACCTGAAGGGACGATGAAGAGTGAATTAATGTGCCGCACTTACGCTAGACAACATTTCCAGTGTTCAAAGAAAGGGCTTATTAATTCCGATACTTGTCTCTGTGGGAAATACGGGCCTACAGGGAAGAAAGGTTATGGTTGTTTTATGCAGTAAATTTCTGAAAGGTTTGTGTTGACCGGCTGTTTATGCTTCAACTAAAAGTCCTGTTTTCTTGCCACCACCACCCCCTTTTTTTTCTTTTTTTTTTTGTCTTAGGGAATATACTATTTCCACGGGACTGAAGCAGTGCAGCAGTCGTTTCACTACAAGGTCTGTTAAGCTGATCAGCCGTGAGACCTGGCTGGAATGCATAAATCCCAAACAGTGACTAGTTTAAAAGCTTTAACTTGTATACAATTTGTTTCTTGTTGGAATTGAAGACCAAGCTAGGACGTACAGTACTGAGATGCCACATGTTACTTTTCTGCTGAGTTCTGTGGAAGTCTGCAGTCTTTTGGAGAGTATTACATAGTAAATATGAGTTGCTGTTAGCCGCAATTAAATACTCTTAATCGTCTTCGATATCTTTAAAGCTGCTATGTTTAAAAAAAGGAATTATCGAAGATCCATAACTATTCACTATTAACTCTGATGGAAATCTGGTAATTACAGCTCTTCTTGGGTATGTCTCCATTAGTGAGGAAATTAAAATACAGTATTGAGTAATGCTTGTTTCTGCCTAAAAGCTTTGCCACTCTTGGCATGTGGAAATTGCCTTAGATCAGAAAGCTCGAAGGGCAAAACAAATGGGCTGATACCTGTCGTATAAATGCTTTAAGTTCTTAAAGCCTCAAAAATGTCATCCTTGCTCCAAAGTCCTACACCAGATGTTCAGCACTCTCACCACTTGCAGTGCCTTCAGCTTCAGAATAGTTTCCTTGTCCCTGGTAAATGTGTTTTCAAAGCCGAGAGTAACAGAGATACAAGTTTTTAAATGGAAAAATGTATTTTTTCTAACCTTCAAATGTGCAGACTGTTGACCAGATGTCTTTGAAAACAGGATCAGATTGAATTCAAGAAGCCAAAGCTTGTAGGAAGGTTGGTGTGTCCTACTGGGAGACGTTTCCCAGGAAAAACCTTGAGGTGTAGTCTTGTTAGGTAAAGTTAGGTCAATAATTAAAATTATCTCCTAAGGCAATACTGAAAAGGGAGAGAAACTCCACAGATGTGGTCACCAGCACATCTGTGTAGATAGGGCGGGTAAGCTTGTTCCTCTCCCAGCCGCTGCGTTTGAGAGATCAGAGCTGCGGTGGGCGAAGAGGATGGGAACAGGCTGGCCCTCGCCTGCGGACAAGGAATTTGGGTTCACAGAGTTGAACTCACACTTTGTAGTCCTTGGGTATATATGTTCATCCTTCTCCTGATGACAGGCGTACTAGTTTCCAGGTAAAAACCAAAGATACCCGTGATGTGACAGTGCTCATATTTTTCATATGCATATTTTGATATGAAGGAAGATCTATTTCCATATATTTTCCATACACATAGATATTTTCAGTTTGAAAAAGGATTCATATAGCAGAAGAAATTGCTGGCTTTGAACTGCTTATGCAGATTAACTTAGTCAAAAATTCAAACTAAATACTAAGAGTCTTAATACAAAAATGAACTGAACTGCTCTTTAAAAAATGCAATTAAGGTTTCTTGGGTTGTTCCTACCTTTTTCTCCTCTTCAAAGACAAGAAATCAGTATCAGAACGCGGGTTCTGAAGATTGTCTCTAAATGGATGTGATTTCCTTTCAATAAGCTTTTAGTCTATTTAGGTTGCAAGTCTGGATCGATCTTACTATGAAAAATTGAGGTGGGCCGCCTGCGTATCTTTTTAGGTTGTGAAATAGGAGGGGAAAACCTAAATTCCGTAGATCTGGTCCTAGTTGCAGACAAGCAAAGGCAGAGCTCAAGCAGTTGTGGAAGCAATGCATACATAGGGCTATAACCTAGAAAGGGTGTCCTATACATTTCAGTCTGCTTAGGTTCCTCTGACAGACGTGTATGTACAGGCATTAAGCAGTTTTTCCTTAAAGGTCATTTAGATTTGTGCTGAGAGACAGTGTATTAAGACAAGTGGCTTATAAGCAAGGCAGCTTCCATTTTGGTAGCTGAGGAAGCTGCTGTTAATGTTAATTGTAAGGAACTAAATCACTCTGAGCGCTCCTGAAACTCCCCAATAACTTATACTTTAGCTAAAGACACTTTTACTTCAGTCCAGAATCTCATTTGTTAGTTACTTCATTTAAACGAGAACTTACTAGGCATCATTGACCGGTATCTATCAACTTAAGACGATGTCCGAAATCAGTCAGCGGTTAATGAAGAATCTGTCCCTGCTGCCGGAGGGTGTGCGGGGGGGGGTCCGACTCTTCGTTTGTCACCCCCCCGCTGCAGAGGGGTCTCTGCAGGCACCTCTGCAAAACGCTGTAGAAAAGAACAAAACCCATGATAGATGCATCCGCACCAGAACAACGTTGTCTGAACAGATAAAAAGATAGCAGCAGAATGAAGCTAGAGTGCTGTATCCAATTCTTAATTAATTTCCTCTCAGTCTCGAGCTTCTCCCTATTGATACTTTTCTACAGAGCTAGTCCATTTCCTTCATCAAAAAATCCCCTTTTTTAAGCGAGAGGCAGCAACGTTTCAGCTCTAAATGGAAACGTTCTCTCCCATTTCTGATATTTCGGGACGTAGCCAGTGCCGAAGTCTGGCATAACATAACTGTATTGAAGGTTGGGATGTTAAAGTGATAAATGAGCAATCAGACGACTATGTGACTGTCTGCATTGCTTCCAGAAAAATTGTCAATTCCTGTAATTGGTACCATTTTTAGGGAGGGCAGCGTAATGTAGAGAGCCTGCTTTGGCAGGGCTTCCTCTACTGCAGTTTTACTGCCTTGATTGGGAACGTAATTCACATGAAAGCTCATGGCCAGCACCCTCAAAAGTGGTAAAAATGAGAGTGGAGACATGTCCTGGAAGATCACATTATTAACACTGTCTTCCCTCAGAGTCTGTTTCTCCACTTCAGCGTCTTTCGTAGCAAGCAGAAATAATGATTTGTGTAAATGTCCCTCGGTGTGATACATCTGGAACTGGCGCTGACTGCAAATAGGATAAAAACAGCATCCAGACCTGAGACGTTAGGAATAGGCTCGCTGGAAAAGATACCGTTGTATCAAATGTCCTATTTTCCTCTGTTATTTTTTAGCTAGTGGTGGCGGTTTACCATTTTCATTTCCAATGCTTTAGAGATCGTTCTGAACAAGTCTCTCATTTACAAAAAGGGGGGGGGGGGGGGGGAGAAGTCCATATGGGTATTGCATGAGCCATTAATTTCCATACCTGTACTTGCGATGAGCCCAGAAAAATATTCAACTTCGAGTCATGTATTTTAGTTCCCAGTAACTGCTAGAATAGTAATGTTGGCAGAAGAGTTGCCCTTTCAATAGAAGTTTTACTTTTTTTTTTGTTGTTGTTGTTGTCTTCCTCTTTTCTTCTTGTTTTTAGCCACCAGCTAAATACCTCCTGCCAGAACTGACAGCATCAGACTATGGGAAGAAGTGTGTGGTCATTGATTTAGATGAAACTTTAGTGCACAGTTCATTTAAGGTAAGTAAATTCAAAAGCCATCTCTTGCAGCTTGAACCCGTCAGTGCGTGTTGTAGGAACTGTTAAGCCTCTTAACACATCAACCAGTCTTACAGGCTCTCCCAGGGCCGACTGCTAGTTCTCAGCGTTACTCCTATGATTATTCATCCTAATTTAGCTGTAAGAGGAGTAACACGGTAACTGCTATGGTTTTTGATTCTGAGAAAGTCACACCGACTGCGACAAGGCCCGGAATGGTGATTGAATTAACCTGTAAATGGTGATTATTCCAACAAGGACCTGTATATCATCAGGAACAAAACTTGTTGCTCTGAAAATATGGTTTTATTTTTAATGTTTAAATGATGCCGTAATTAGCCTAGGAATTCAGCATAGCTTTATGCTGGGTAGATGTACCTTAAAACAGTAAATTTGGGGCACCAGTGTTTGCTGTGCTCTGTTGCCGGAGAAGATCACTTTCCGTGTCAGGCTGCTGTCCCTATCGCAGTAGGTATTTTTAAGCATTTAGCTTTCACAACAGGAAAGCAAATAGCATTTAGGAGTTGCTGATGAGTCAGTCATCTTGTAGAAGCAACTTTTATAACCCTTCAGAATTCAGCATGTGGTGGAAGTAGTGGTATTTTTCTATTGTTAAGTAGGGCTAAAGTTAGAATAGGAGAATTCAGAAACACAAATAACCTACATTGGCTCAGAGCACTGGTCGTGTTTCTGCTTAGCAAATGTCAGACGTGATAAAGCATCAGCCGGTTTTGTACTTTTGATAGTGGAGAATTTATAAGTATCAGCGGTGTGTTTCCTTACTAGCAACAAGCTAGAGATACCACCAACTTTATGGTCTTCCAGTCTTGATAGCGCTCCATTTTTCACTGCTAGCGTAAACTCACCGTTTTAATCCTGCAATATTTAGTTGCCAGCATTTAAATATGCAAACCATAATTCATGTAGTGGTTAGAATTTGGCAAGGGCCTGTCTTTGTTGACTTAAAGAAGACCTTATATGGAGATGCTAGAACAAATATTCCTGTGCCTCAAACTGAAACTAAGATTCTGCTCTGTCTTTATTGTGCCTAACGGTTTATAACAATTCGTGGTGGCGTACGGGAACCTCTTAACCTCAGTGCCAGGTCCTTGTCTTCTCTACCCGTAATGAACTTGAGAATTTTTCAGGGGGACTGGAAACAGCTGCATCGGGAAGGGAGGGACCGTGCCTTCCTAATTAAACAAAAGTCAAAAATAGGAAGGGAAAGCTGAATTTGAAAGTTAAATTTACATAAAAATAACAAACTATCGGACTTAGCGTTATCTGAAAGTTTGTTTTCTGAATGCTGAGGGTAACTTTGTACTGTGATTTTTTTCTGGGTTTTGAAACAAAATGAGATTCAGTTGAGGTGGTTATTAATTTTTTTTTTTAGCCATTTTCAAGGAATACACGTTTAATGGTTGACATAGCGTAAATTCTTTCTTGTAGGATTGAGGTTTGCATTTATTGCAGAGTCTTTTCTTAGTGGGCTCGTTTTAATCGTGCCATTTATTGAAATGGCATTTAATGGGTATTTAAATGGTGTTAAATAGAGATTTAAGACAAATCAAAAGGTTATTTTACTTAGTCTTGAACGCTGAATAACGTTTTGTGTTGGGAAAACTGGTCCTTTTTTCTGTGAAGTAAATACTGTGAGGCGAACGTTGGAATTCCTGCAGTATTGGAGTCTTACAGCTACGATGGCGTTATTTAAAGGTGAAGCCTTGTGATGGGAGTATGTAAGAGACAGCCGAGGAAATGGCTGTAGTTTTTAGTGCCTGGCACTGTCCAGTGGTGCCCTTTGGATTTTGTTTCACAAAAGCAGATACTTCGGCTGCCCTAAGGCGGTTGGGGTCATCAAAAATACGATGCGTTTCCAGAAGACCAGGGCTTTTAGCACCTGTACTCACGGTGCTTTGCCCGAATAATCAAGTTACTTTTGCTGTTCCTTTTAAAACATGTGTGCTTTACCAGGCAAGGCACTACTTTAAAAGCTGTAAAAGCATACATAAATCTGTGATTTTTAGTACAAAAGGCTTTATTTAAAACACGTGATGTTTTAGAATTCATAATTCTGTTATGAAATAGGCTTCATATTTCAAATGCAGATAACTTTTTTTTCTTTTAACACAACCAGTGAGGCAGAGTATTTAAAGTGCTCTTTCATGAAAGCAGCAACATCTGAAGGAGGGTAATTCTCATCTTTTTATGCCCCTGCATATTTGTGAAGCTTTAAGGAGGTACTAGTCTTTCATGTTAAGTGCATATTAAAGGAATAAAGTTTGGGGTGCTTTGGCAAGAGTAAAAAAGGAATAGATAGACATTATAGTTATCATTCCCATCATAAAACAATAATAGAAGCAAAAATCATAAATTATTAAATCAAAGAGATGTAAACATGGTTTTGTATAAAATGAATTAAACCACATGTGAGTCTGGAATGTAGTCATATTCAAAACTGGCTGTGAAACTCTTTTTTAGAACATGTAAAACTCTGAAGCATTCTATTAAATAGAAACAGTTCTGACCGAAGTGGAGATTTTCAGTGGAAATACACTGTCTTCTTTGACCGCTCTCTCTGTGGTTCCCACTCGGGACATGTACGTGCTTCACATGCGCAGCCCCCGAAGCCTTTATCCAGCAAAGTGCTGCAGGCTTTTCTTCGGCCTTCCCATCATGATGAAGCACAGAACCCCGGTCCACGCTCTCTTCCTTATCGCTTGCACCAACGAGAAAACTACGTAGCACCTAAAGTACAAGCGGGGGAAGTAAATAAGTGGTTAGGAGCGGCTTGGTTAGTGTTACAGAGTCTAAGGGTGAGTTTTACTTGTTAGCAAAAATTAGGTTGTCTAAACAGAATGTGGTGGTCTCTGACAACCAGAATCCGGTTGGTGTTGCTCCTGTTAAGAAGGTGCAGTAGTAGCTGTGTTTTTATCAGTGGGCTTCAAAACCTTTGCAACTCGCAGTGACCTATTCCTTTTCTGCTGCTACAGGATATTTCCCTTGCTTAAGGGAGTCATGCATATATAAGTTCTTCAAGTGCGTGCGAGTCTCTTCAAAGCATGCACGGCACTGGCACCCCATTGAAAACTTTGGTGGCTGAGTCTTATTGACAGTTCATTTGGGTTTCATTTAAGGTGAAGCTTCAGAACATTTTCGTGTACCTGTTCGATGGCTGTTAGAGATGCTGCAGTATATCTTCTGTCCGAGGGGCTTCATGCAGGTGACAGATAGGAGCCTCCCTCTGTCTTTTACAGAAGCAGGGGGATATATCTTGGAAATTGCTTGATATCAGCTAAAAAAAACCAAAATAAATCTAGATTGTATCTGCGGGCATTTGAGGAATTCTTTAGATCGTACTAGCATAGTGGTCATCAACAGGATGGAGTTGATGATGATGAGCCAGCAGTGTGCCCAGGTGGCCAAGAGGGCCAACAGCATTCTGGCTTGTATCAGGAATGGCGTGGCCAGCAGGAGCAGGGAAGTGATGGTGCCTCTGTACTCGGCACTGGTGAGGCCTCACCTCAAGTACTGTGTTCAGTTCTGGGCCCCTCTGTACAAAAGGGACATTGAGGTGCTGGACCATGTCCAGAGGAGAGCTACCAGGCTGGTGAGGGGTCTGGAGACCAGGTCATATGAGGAGAGGCTGAGGGAGCTGGGCCTGTTTAGCTTGGAGAAGAGGAGGCTGAGGGGAGACCTCTTTGCCCTCTACAACTCCCTGAAAGGAGGTTGTAGAGAGGTGGGTGTTGGCCTCTTCTCCCAGGTGAATAATGACAGGACCAGAGGAAATGGTCTGAAGCTGCAGCAGGGGAGGTTTAGGTTAGACATTAGGAAGAATGACTTTACTGAAAGAGTGGTCAGGCCCTGGAACAGCCTGCCCAGGGAGGGGGTTGAGTCACCATCCCTAGAGGTGTTTAAGAAACGTCTAGATGTGGCACTTCAGGGCATGCCCTAGTGGCAGAGATTGTAGGTTGTTTGGTTGGACTCGATGATCTTAAGGGTCCTTTCCAACCATGAAGATTCTGTGATTCTGAGTTTTCCAGCGCTGGCTGCTCTGGAGGTTTAGTTGCCAGTACTGCTTGGTTTCCGTGGATTCAGTGTAGCTTCCCATTTGCTCTCTGACACAGGACTTGCAGACGTCAGACCAAACCATCTCCCTCATTAATTTCTTCGCTACTCGGAGGCTGTTGCCTGTATAAGTTCGTACAGTCACTTTGCTCTCCTTGCAGGAAGGTCGTTTGACAGTGGAATTAGAACCTCATTTTTCCAGGGAATGGGATCAAAGTGGTGCTGTCAGGTTCATCCTGCAGGATTCTTTTTTCCTACTGATTTTCATGGAACACCTGTTTCAGGCATACCAGTTTGTGATCTGCTTCTCAGTCTCTTTACCTTGGCTGCTCCTCTGCTTCCTTGGCACCCCCTCATCCTCCCGAAAGGATTTGAAGACTGTTTCTAGTCTTGCAGATTCTTCAGGGGCACCTCCTTGGTGGTACTTGAGATCAGTCTGTTGGCTGATGCAGAAAACCAGGTGGGAAGGTCTGTGCAAGTCTGACAGGGCTGAGCAAAGATGTTTTCCAGCCTTAGTAACGCCATACTGGTTACTGGCCAAACTACTCCCAGCCTTTGTTTTAGGCTGTTGGCCATGAAGCGTGTTGTCTGCTCATCACTCCTGTTAAAACTATATTTGGCAGCTCTGTATCTCGGCCATTTCCAAGCTGCAGATCATTGGGTGAGTTACAGACTTCAGCTGGGCATGTTTACATTATATTTTTTTTCATCTCGGATGTCATGCATGACGGTACCAAAGGATTCTGCCAAGTGTGATGTCCATTTGAACTCGTGAACGCTGCTAGCAGCGTGTTCCCCAGCTACCGCTGCTGCCTGGCCAAGATATAGACTATGTACTCTTCAGCTGCCTCCAAGGACACTTTCCTGCTTGCCAAAATAATTGCACCTGACCAACAGTTTTTCTCGGTGAACTCTTGAGAAACAAGTTGTGTTCAACAGGCTAGAAAAATGGATTCAAGGACCTGGACAGAGTGCTCCTGCTCTTCCCTTTTGAATTAAAATGCAGTTTTACATGATTAATTTGATTGGTATAGCATGTTCTTTTGAGGCGTCACATCTTTAACTATATGACTTGCGTCTTGTTGCAGCTCCTGATTCAAATATAAACTTCAGGTATTACTTTTACCACTGTCTCTATTTTTAATTAATTGTTTATTGATGACCCAGAGCAGAATATGCGAAGCGCATAGCTGAATTTCTTTGTCATCATCCACACAGACTTGATGAGAGAGTTATCGAAACAGATTTTTATCCTGGTAGTGGGGGTTATTCAAGCAGTAAAGTGTTTTACATTGTATGAAGATGGAAAAGATGAGGGAACAGGGAAACGCAATACCCGGTGAATAAGGCTGCGTAAGGCTTCTGACGTGTGTGTGAAGGGCACACACGCAGAGTGGATTTCTGTAATTAATAATGCTTATTAAGTTGTTCCTGAGAAGTAAGTACTCTTCTCTGTTACGCCTCTGAAACTTTCCCTCTAATGATAGTATTTTTAATGTTGATTTATTTCCTTGTCATTCTTTCTAGCCAATTAGCAACGCTGATTTCATCGTTCCTGTTGAAATTGATGGAACCATACATCAGGTAAGCGCTGGCGTTCCTTGTTCTAGTAGTGGCACTGTCCTCAGTGTCCCAGAGCGTTGTCTTTCTCCATTTGCTGCTTTACATTCGATAACTTGTCCTTTTGCAAAATACAAAAGCCGTGTGCTCAGGAATGGATCATTCAGGCAGGCATCCCTGTTTGAGCCGGTTTGTCGTTTCTAACTCCTAAGTCTCCGTTTTAACTTTTTTCAGTTCTCCAGAATCTCTCTCCCACGACTTCAATACTTGACACTCTTGTCAATTTTAAAACGCTTTCAAACGGGACCTAAGCATGGGTTTTCAAAGGTTGCTGGGCCCAGAAAAATCTACTTCAGTATTGCATTTCTCATTGCCTCCACAGACAAACAGGACATAAGTTGGCTTTAGTGTCTGTTGGTAGTTCGTATGCACAAAGCTTTAGAAAAGTATTAAGGAAGTACAGACATTTCTTCAGTTTTTGTGGCAATCTGCGTTTAAGTTCTGTCCTCTCTTCTCTCGGCAAGTAGTTTAAGTTCCTCTGATAGGACTTTCTATACACTTCAGCATCTTTAAAAGGTCTCGACAAAATTGCAAGGAGACTTAATTTTTATCTCTTATTCTTTAAGAGCTTCACTTAAGACTCTGTGAAATGGTTTTCAGTGAATGCCAGCCACCCATAATTTGACAATCAGTCCCCTTCATGTATCTTAGCGCCGTTAATCAGTGGTCGTTTCTGAAAACGTTAAATGAAATAAATTACAGCGCCGTAAATTTTCCTCTTCAGACAGACATTAAAGTTCTTGCTGGAGATGGGTTTAACTGGTTAATGTGAAGTTGAACCTTTCTGATGTATGAATCTTGCAAATTGTTTGAAAGTTTTTTCATTGGTTGTTGTAAGTTAAAGATAATACAGTTATTGAGTTGCAGGTCTTCCCTGGATGTAATTTAATGGGGGGTTTAAATACTTTAATTTTTGAAATGTTGTCTTTTGTATGGATTACTTTTACTTGGAGAAATAGTTTCATATTTTGATCTTGGAACAATTGATAGATCATAAAGTTAGTTCATAGTTTTGTTTGATTTCCTTTTATGAAAACCGTCCGCGTGATTGTCACTTTTTAACTGATTACTAAATAATGTCAGTGGACTGAAATGTGTTTTAAAGTGATAATTGTTTGACAGTTTCTACACTGTGCCTGTTTTGTGTAGCGAAATTCAATACCTAGGGTACTTAAACCTGTAATGTTCACCAGAGCTGAGTGCTTAAAACACGTGAGAGTTTTGGGAGAGGTTTATGTTGTGATATCGTCTGTCCTCATTTGATGGGGCTTTATTTGGGTTTGGTGCTGTAACACGGACATTTTCTCTCCTAAAACTTGCTAGAATGCTTTTGAAAGGGAGTAAAATTGGTTGCTTAACAATTTTGAATGGTTTAGGATTGCCATCGCTTAGCTTGTCAAGATTATATACTTACATTCTGAAACAAAACCCAATAAAGTACTATTTGGGTTTTACAGTCGAGCACTTCAAAAGCCTGTTGCTTTTCCGTTCCCCGCTGCAGACTTTCAGATTCTTCACCAAACGTAATGCAGTTAGGCATGGGGGGAGAAAAAAAAAGGAAAAAAAAACCAAAAACAACACAAAAACAAGTGGTGAAAGGGCGCGGATTTGTCCATACCCTAAACGTGAATGGGAGGAAGGCTGCGCTTGACAGAGAAGGTCAAGTGAAGTCAGAGACTGACTGTGCTTTGCCGGAGACTTCCTGCATAATTTTCAAGGAAATTGCTTAATCTCTTTGTATTTCAAGTTCTTAATCTGTAAAATAACTAAAAATCTGAGTCGGATCTGGGTGGTTGAAGTGAAGTTAATTGTCAGGAATTTGTAATCTTTGAAGTAAAGGTAATTTATACGCTGTGCAGAACAGGCACAGTCTTGGGTGCCTGTGTTTGTAATGCTTCTGCAGGCAAAGTAATGTACTATCGTCCACCAGTCTTTATAATTTAACTGTGATAATCCGAAGGGCAAAAGCAGACATTCTGGCGTAGTCTGAGTGTTCACACATGCTGTAAAGCTTTGACAACCGCTTCCCACTTCAGACCTGTAATTTTTTTGTTCACTTAGAGCACGAACTTGAGCAGATAACAACTTTTTGTTATCTGTCAGGATTTGTCACGTGCATAATGCCAGTCCATTTTCTTAAGCAGTTTATATACGCAGAGATTAATTATTGGCATTGGGAAACACTTCCACCTGTTTAAAATATTGCAGGACGTGTGAAATGTTGGTATCCCTGCCTGCTTTATCCGTAAGCCTGGTGTCTTATCCAGCAGGAGATTGTCTTGACAGAGCATTGTTGTACTTGAACTCTGCCTTAGACAGAACCCCGTGGAAAACAGATGGAAAACACCATTTCAGAAGTGCCCATTCAGAAAGAAATTTGAAATTACACGAGATTCGTCAGATCTCATATACCACAAATACAAGCTGTGGCAAATTCAGTTGCTGCACGCTTGAAAGAGTTTTGAGACCGACGACTTATCTAACGAGTTTTGTTTGTGGTAAATGTTGCAATTTTTTGTTGTGCAACAGAGGTATTCAGAAAAGGCTGCCTTTGGTTTGGGGAGTTTGTTTTCCCTTATGTTATTTATAATCTAAAGGTCAGAGAAACTCCTGTTCTTCTACAGAGAGGACAATTCGGATCATCATCTTAAAGGGTGCTTGGGTAAACCAGCTTCCCTAGATTAAAAAATAGCTTTTCTGAACACCCCTTGTCCCTCTCCCGTCTTTCTTTCTCTGGTTTAATTTACCTGCTCTTTAGAAAGAATCTGTCATTTTTATTTTACAAGGAAATAACTCATGTGTGGAGGTTCCTCTCTTTTCCTTCTGTTGTGGGTCTTAGATGCCTGCAGAGACTGTGCCCGTCTACAGGGCAGCTGAAGTGACGGGAGATGAATCCCCCGCTTTGTGTTGGCAACGATGGCACGGACACAAAAGGGCAGCTCTAACGCAAGCTGACACTCTCCTGGCCGGTTCTCTCCTTTCCCTCTGCTGCTCTGAATAAAAGGAAACCAGAGCTGGTCCCCTCCTCTACCAAATTGTAAGTGAGAAACTGGGGGAAGTCCCGTGAAATGCGTTGCCGCTGAGAACGCGCTTTGGAGGAAGTTTATTGAGGATGGAAGTAGTGGCTGGAGAAAAGCTGTTCAACCTGTTTGGTACCCTTGGCGTAACTTCTGCGAGAACACATCCTCTCTTTCGGAGCGTGTTTCCCATTTAACAAGCGCAATTGCAACGCCCAGATTAGAAACTGTGCGTTAAATATAGCTTGAATCCCCAAGGGGTAAAGGTTTTTAGGGTATGGTGGTCTTTTGTCTTTTATCCAAATCGACTTGCAGTGCCTTCGTGCCTTGCTGTCGGTGTCAAAGAGTAAAGCGGGCGGCCAGGAAGAGTTTGATTCGGTGTTACTTGGAACTTCATTCTTGAATGTAATTTGTGTGTTGAGGGGAAAAAAAGATTTTAAGTGTTTGGTTTTGTTTTTAATTAAATTAATAGTTGCTTATTTTTAGTTGTTGAAAGCTAAGGAAATGTTTGAGATGTATACTTTGAATGTAATGTACAAAATGTTTTTTTTATTGGTGGGGGAAAACGCTGTTCGAATAATGAACTTTCTTTCCACAAAGGACTGAATTCCTTAATTCTCCCGCAGCAGGCCGCGGCCTGGTTCAAGTAATCCAGGATAGGCTGTATCCGTTCTAGCTGGCCTATTCTTGGTTACTTGCACTGGGAGGCGACCACAACTGCAAGAACCAGAGAGACAAGGCTCAAGGACGCGTGTTATTTTCTGCTTGCTGTAATGAAGATGCACCCAGCCCACAAAACGGGAGATAACAGGAGCTCGAGTTGTCGTTGACACATTACTTGGTCATTGCTTGAAGATTTCATTAATGTAAAGCTGATTTTGAAAGGCAATTCTGTGTGTCCTAATTAGTTGATTAAAATTGAGCTGGGTTTCTCTTCTGGTTTACAAATACTGAGTCTTTTTTAGGTTAAGACTGCTTTGAGGTATAGAAAATGTACGTGGAAATACCAGATTCTTGAAAACAATTAAGGTTAATTACTTGTGTTGTGCCATTAGCAGCTGTAAGTACAGAATCTTGTGAAAACATGTCTAGTGCCTGATTTGTGCCTTAACATTTTAAGAGCAAGGTTCATTTTAAATCAAAAAAAAAAATAAAAAATGACTGTATTCCCCTAATTTCTTACAGTGATAAGGAAGAAATTAGTGAGCGTACGATTCAGAAAAACTGGAGGATTGGTGGGTTGTTTTTTTAATGCCCTGAAGACAGTATATAAATCTCAGAAAAATGCCAGGAGCCAGTTAGTCTACAGACTTAAACTGAAGACATCAGGGAAAGGAGGAAAAAGCCAAGCCACAAATAACCATGCGGCATTGAGATGCAAGTCCAGCCGCTAACAAAGTAAAGGGGGAAAAAATTCCAAATGAGGAGAAAGAGGAGAAAAGAGCTGCGCTGTCAGCTGAAGAAAGCTTTCTATGTGAAGTAAACCAAAGAGATTTTGTAGCCCAGGATACCAGTACGCTTGCAGTTGCTTCCAGGATCGAAGTAGGACTTCTCAAAAAGCAACAACTTCAAGGGGAGTAACTGTGCAGAGTACTGAGATATGTTGTTCTGAAAAAAAAAAAAAAAAAAAAAAAAAACCAAACAAAAAAAAAAACTTTAAAAAAAAAAAGCAAAGGAATTGTTTAGATAGGGAAAGAATTAAGGGAAACATTTGGTGAGACCTCATCCTAAGAGATCGCATTTATTATTAATAAGGCATTTAACATGAGGAGCGAATCTGGTGGCCAGAGCCCAGTAGGTAAGATTTGAGGCAAAACAGCAAGAGAAAACTCAAGTAGAGGAGGCTGAGGGTGCTTCGTGGTGGATCAGGAGATCTAAGCTGCAGAAGGGAGACAATACAACTTAAAACGCGGTGTATTTACAGCTAATGCTGATTAGTTGCAGTATTAGGAGACCTAGAAATTGCCAAAAGAGCGCATATTGCAAATACTTGCATTTCTGAGCCCATTCCTGTCCACAAGCCTGCGGTTAAGGAGCTCTCGGTCTGTGGCTGCGGGGTTGATTTACTGTATGCTCTCTTTATGGAGGAGGTGGGTTATGTTGCAAGCAGCAAAGTTCATACATATCCTTGGCTTGGAGTTTGTAATTACATTCCAAGTGGAAATACTTCACTGACACGGGCGTAGATAGGGACGGAGAGTGAAGAGGAGACTTCTTTTGCTGTGGCTGAAAACACTAGGTTTTAAAAGGGAAAATTAATACTAAATTCCAGCACTTACTGTCCGAGAATGACTTTAAGACACTGGGGTGTCCTTTTTGTGCCCTCAAAAATAAGTGTAGGAATATAATTAAAGGTTAAATAATTAAAAACTTCATAATGAACTGTAGAGTTAAGGACTAACTTGCTTCCTGCTGTCTTTCCTCTTAAAACTGGCAAGTCAGGCTCTTTCTGGGTACCCAAACACACAGGGACTGCAACTGTCTTTCTACCTGTGTCTTTATAGAAGATGTACTTTGGAAAGAAAATACTACGGCATAACTTTGTGGAGTAGTATTTAAGTGCAAAATTAATTGCATTGTTGCGGGAGAGGAAATTACTTGGCTTGTGCCTAATGAAATACAGGAAACTTTGCTGTAATTATCTGGAAAGAGAGCGGCATTGAAGGGCATCTGTTAACTGTCTCTAATTCATAAAATGTCACGTTTATTTGATTGGTTAGGTGCTGCTGCGGTTGTTTAAAAAAAAATAAAAAAAAATAATCTGGGTTATAAATTGTTATCTGTATCAGAGTTTGACTGTATTGTTTGAATTTGAGGGACCAGAAATAGTTTAGGTAAACTTCATAGCGTAACTTAGAGCAGATCAAGTCATCTGACTATGAGCGATATGCTGCGTAAAGTGGAAAAGTAATTAACATTTCTGCTCCATAGTCATTAAGGTACAGCTCCATCATATATGTTTTTAATAAAAGTTTGCTTTCAGGTTTAGGTTTTCAATTTCAAGTCCCTATTATGCAACTTTTTTTGTCTTCTTTTGCTAAAGGCTTTGATTGGTCCACTTCAGTTCAAGCTGGCATTTCCATATTTTTCTCCTTCGGCCTTTTTTTCTCTGGATGCCTTATGTTTTTACCTCTCTATTAATATGAATCTAGTAAAATACATACAGTTAATCTACTTCTCGATGTCAAAGAAAGAAATTCCTGAAATGGCATCGGTCTTGCAATTCTTCCTGAATTCAGTTCTACGCCAGGCTTCTCCTCTTGAAATTTCCAGTATTAAGGATTATTTGCCAAACGAAGGAGATAAAGTGCTGCCAGTGTTTTCTCTCAAACTTGTAATCTAACTGCAAACAAGATGGATAAATATTTTTCAAGCAGACTCCCTTCTCCAGCTTCCCGGTAGATTGTTGAACTACTTGTAAGCTTTCTGAGCAGCCGTTATCTTATCTTGGTGTTCTCTGTGAAGGCAAATCGTCTTGCTTGCTCTGAAAAGAGAGGCAGGGAGGCTCTTGTATCTATTAATCGGGTTGTTGACAGTAGGCAGCCGAGCTGCCTCTAGGGTTGTCGGTGCAAAAAGGCGCGATAGCGATGCTGAAACCAAGCTGCTCGAGAGGAGAGAGATCCTGAGCGTTTACCATCTTTATGGCGAGGTCACGACAGAAGATGCTGTGGACTTTGCCACCGAGTTTTGAAAGCAGCCATTTGCTAGACGTTCTGCATGGTGCTATGAAAATTTTTGGTGAAAACTCTCTGCGGAGCCAGATGACTGATAACTGTCCCTGGTGAGATATGGTACTTAGCGCCTGGAATTTGAAAAATGAAAGAATTAGCCACAGGAAGAAAACAGTTCCCTATTGTGCAATTCCTGTCATCATAGAGGTTTCATCAGATTTATTCCTTCTGTAAAGCTCTTCAGGACTAAAGACACCAGCACCAAAATCGTTACGGTTGAGAGATCTGAATCCTGGCTTCTCGAGAAGCCCTACTGTCTGTCTTTGCCTTTAATGAGATTTTTCAAGAAGCATCGCTCCAGATGATGCACAGTATTTGCAATTGCATAATCAGCATGAGTCTTGGCAGCACACGCGTTCAAATCTCTCATTACTCATCTCATTACTGGATGTCTACTTTTATCTTGTATACTTTTTCTTTTTCCCTTGCAGCATTTCATTTGAACTGCTTCCATGTTAACTTTTGTTTCTTCAAGTGCTAGGATTACAGGAGTGTTTGGGTTTGGGTTTTGTTGGGTTTTTTTTTTTTTTCCCTTTCCTTTTACCTTCAGCACCATTTGACCTAAATAGTCATTGTCATTCCAGGTTTATGTATTGAAACGACCACACGTGGATGAGTTTCTTCAGAGGATGGGAGAGCTCTTTGAATGTGTACTCTTCACAGCCAGTCTAGCCAAGGTTTGTTCCTCTCTTCATCTCGTTATGCCTTACGATGCTGGTCAGTGGACTTCTGGTTGGGTTTTCTATGGATAATTATTTCCACAGTTGGTACTATCTTAATTTTTCCCCTTCTTTTCTGCTTCTTTGTCTGACAGTGTGTACTTTGTCTGCTAGTGTGTGGGTAAGTGTTTCCATGGTAACACCATCACATATGGGCTTGTCTCATAATGTAGCCTCCATGCATTGCTCATAATGCCAATATGAAAGGCTTACAAGTTACCATGGTTATAGTGAGAAATTAGAACAAATAGCGTGCAAGTAAAGCACTGTATTAAAGCTGGGCATGAAATAAAAGGCACTGTATTTAACACTATCTACACGATCAACTGATGATTCAGAAATTTACTGCGTAGGGAAATTCGGAAGACGTTTTTGTTCTGTCAAGGTGCAGTTGCAATCTGGAGTTAGAAAATCGGACGCTCTGTAAAGCTTGAAACGTCAACAGGAATATTTTGTGCCCTCTGGTCTCCAGTAGCAGTAGTACCTCGTGGGTAGTTTTGTGGTAGATGTTACAGTAGTAGACATCTTAAGTTCTTCACTTCTTTTGGTGTATTGTAATTGTGGTGTCTTGTTTGTAAAATTATATTGTTTATTTCTAAATAGTACTCTAGCATAGTAAGCTTTTACTCCAACCTAATGTAGCGATGGTGGAAGGGGACAGGACCCCCTTTGGTCTGATGTAGTGCTGCCTTAGCGGAGAATCCTTCCCAGCACTCCGTTTACCGTGTTCAGTTCAGTCACACTGTGAAAATCCTAAATAATGGACCAATTTCATACTGCAGTTAGATGTCTAGCAGTTTTCGTAGTCAAGAGATGATTGATTTTGACATCAATTTTGTTTCTCAGTTTAAAATATAGGTAATGGTAACTCCTGTCCTGCAAAAATAAGTTGTAACTTAAAAAGCCATTTTCAAGTACGTGCCTATTTCACATTCTGATTTCTCTGCATACTTTTCCTTAGACAGTTTGTATCAATTGCGGGAATCTAAGCTGTTCTTTGCTTAAAGTATCATATATAAAATGAGAATTTCCTAGTATTGCAGATGGGTGCTTTTCCTACTAACAGCTTTGTTTGATCTTTTATGGCCCAATTGTGCAATTTGGTAATTTTAAGATCCCTACTGACCTGGTGGCTCCATGGGCATCATTTGAAAAAGCTTCATCAAGCTCAGATGCCTTCATGGCAGTTTATTTTCTGAGGCACGTGGAAATGAATCAGCTGTGCAAATGGCTTTCTATAGATTTTCTGTTAGTGTTGGTTGGGTTTATGGTAATGATAGGTGAGATCGCCGGATCCATCAGCTTCTAGGGTAACTGTAAGTTGGCCCCAAGAATAAAAGCTAATTGATAAATCACAGAAAACATTAGAGGGCAAGTTAGCCTTCCATAGAAAGATAAGCGTCCTACTTTTGCGTTATCTCTCTATTAATCACTTCAGGTTTGCAGGCGTGTAAGTTAATTAACGAGGAGCAGGAAGAAAATGAAGAAAGGGCATTTTATCTGAAGTGATTTTGTGTCCCTTCTTTGTATGGTTCTGTGAATTAGCCTTATTTGCACATTGCTAACTTCATGTTTCTAACTTCTGTTTTTAAGTATGCAGACCCAGTAGCCGACTTACTGGACCGCTGGGGTGTGTTCAGGGCAAGGCTCTTTAGAGAATCCTGTGTTTTCCACCGAGGAAATTATGTGAAGGATCTGAGTCGACTGGGACGTGAGCTGAGTAAAGTTATTATAGTAGATAATTCTCCTGCATCTTACATCTTCCATCCTGAAAATGCAGTAAGTATTCTTAGTATTCGAAGTACTCGAGCGTAACTTTATCTTTCTGGTCCTTGCCCAGACTTTCTGATTCAGAAAGTAGCCTTTCAGCATGCTAACCGTATGAGTTTCTGTATTTTCCTAGACCGCAGGTGGGTAGGTTCTAGTATTCGCTGCCGAATGGCGAAGGACTAGGGCAAACTGATCTTGACAGTGTGTCGTAGTCGTGACTGTTCATCTGCGTTCAGTTTTAGCTTTTGGCACGAAGTCCGGTACTTCTGAGAAATACCGAGCGGTAGAGAACCTGAATAACCTAACTCTAAAAAGTGAAGCTGCCCTCCAGCATGGTTTTTGTTCTTTGGAGCGGGGATTACGGAAAGGATGGTTTACTTGAACTGCTTTTGGTGCTCCAGCTTTTTTCATTGTGTGAACAAAAATATTTATTAGACAAGATAGTTAATGTTTTACTGGTTACAATCTGAGTTCTGTATTTGTAGCTAAGGGGAAGGAAAAAAAAATCAAGATCCTGTTGTGTTCTGCTTTAAGTGTTCTTGTGATAACTGGCTTCATAATTAGAAATGTTAGTTAATCAGTTCAGTGAGCTTTAGGACTAAGGACAAAAGGCAGGCAACAGTACTTCAAGGGAGAATAATTAGGAGCAACGCGCATTTTCACGGTGTGTTCTCGTGTCCGCTCCAGGAGCTGTGATGGGATGGTCTGGCACTGGCTCCGTCCGTTGCTGCAGTCAGTACAGATGCTCACATCTGTTCTGTAGCTGCCAGGATAGCAAGCTGGAACTCCCCTCAGATCTACTGACTTTTGAACAACCAGGCTGTGCAATGTGTTCTTTGGTGGTTTTAGGCTGCCTTTTTTGTGAACTGTTAACATAGGAAATTTTTATTAGGGACGCTGTTTTGCATGGTCCCACCTCCCTGGAATAGCTTTCTCTTTTTTACGTGAGCTATTTATCTCACAGCAGTCGGCTTTTAAGATCAGATGCTGATCCTGAGATGCCCTAAATGACTGGGTGAAAACATTTTTCTGGTTGGTGCCACACATGGGTTAAAGTTGCTATTTATAATGACCAGGAGCTGTAGCTCTAATTTATGTTCATGGTTAAAATTAAAAACCTGATCCAGATCGTCATTTGGTATCTCGGAATTCGCTGCCAAGAAAATAATGAGCTGTAGATTTGGGAGATGAAATTAAGGGCCTTGTCAGTGTGGTTTAATCATGTATAGAAAAGTGCTGTTAGCTAACTGATATTTGAGTCTCTGCAGAAAGCAGAGCTTGTAACAAGATCCAAAATAGTCTTTAAAAGACCTCAGTGTACTTCCATAGTGAAGATACACAGAACTCCTTCCCCAAATCCAGCCCACATATTTAAGAAGTGTTGTTATATGCATTATTTTTTGAACCCGCTCTCAAGGTCTTACATTTTTATCAGAGAACTGTTCTGTACTCGTTGTTTAAATATTTCCTCCGCAACCTCGTGCCAGCAGGGGCTGTTGCTGCATGCCCATGTTTAGTGACTCACGCTCATAATCCTTAGAGGGGAAAAGACGACTTGCCCGTAAATAAAGTGTCAGTACAGCTTCATAACTCGTATCTTCCTTCCAGTCTATTCTGAGTATCAAGGAGGCAGAGCAAATTGAGCTGCCCAGTGGTGGGTCATGTAGGTTACCTGGACACGTAGGAGAAGATCAGCTGCATGTCAACTCTTCTACAGTTGGATTTGGAAGGTCAACTGTTTTATGGTTGGATTTGGGGTTCATGTTGCATACTAGAGAACGTGGACTTTGAACCTTGTTCTCTGCTAATCGTGCTAATGACGAGCACTTGGCCTTACTGTGATGGCAAAGAGTATTACAGGACATCTACATAGGCTCACGCGTTCTTCACATCATGAAGTCATCTTAATATTTATCGGTTGCTTCGTTTCAGGTGCCTGTGCAGTCCTGGTTTGATGACATGACAGACACAGAGCTGCTAGATCTTATTCCTTTCTTTGAAGGACTAAGCAAAGAGGAAGAAGTTTACAGTATGCTTCATAAACTCTGCAACAGGTAGCCCTTAACTTTGACTGACTTCTGCTACTAGATTGCAGTTGCTAGAGGCTGTCTCCATCTTTTTCAGCTCTTTCAAATGTAAGCTTTGGGGAGGTCACCCCTGTCAGAAGTGCTACTCTTGATCTTCCTGTTACATTGGACACGAAGGACAATCACGAGTGATGCTATTAAGCCTTCAGAAGCCTGACTCCTAAGGTCATGTGTTCAGACTACTTTTTTAAAGGAAAAACAAAAAAAAAGAAGCTATTTTAAATGGGACTCTTTTAATGAATTTCATAAATGGACATCTTTTACTGGATCAGCTTTTCTTAAAACATGCCAAAAAAAGAAGCTTGTATTTCAGCAGTTGAATTTCTCTCCCTTTCTTCCCCTCCCACTATGCAGACAATTTTACCCCCCTGCTTAGAGCAGTTGACCTGACTCTGAATTTTTTCTTACAGAATGAAGTGCCTTTTTGAATGTTATTTTAAGATAAAAAATTCATTTTTGTATAAGACGTATTTCCAGACATCTTTTAGTCTTGTATTGTCTAAATGCTTTAAAAGGAAAAAGGAAAAATTTTATAGAGCACTGTAATATATAACAAAGGAAAAAGTTGAAACAAAGATGCTGGGTTCCTGTCTCCACAGTGACATTAAGATGTATTACATTTTGTCATGCTCAGAAGGTTTAAGCGTTTGTGGGAGGGGTGATTTGGGTTAATTACATGGTTGTTTCACTGATATGATTTTGGGCACAGTTTTGAACATATCTGCAGTTGTTGAAGTATTAGGGAATGATGGCGTTGAGAAAATAAGGTGGCTAATAGATCTAAAGCACCTTTTATTCTAGACAGATTAAGTTCTATTGTCTCTGCTTACGCACAACTGCCATGCCTCTCATTTTTTGGAAAACCAGTTATTATCTTGGGAGAATGTGGAGGAGATCTATTTATTAGTTTAAGATTCCTTTCTTAAAAAAAAAAAAAAAAAAAAAAAAAACCACACAAACAAAAAAAACCACACAAAAAAAAAAACCCAAACCCATCTGGGTAAGCTGGATCTGTATTGAGCTGTTTGGAGTACTTTTTTCTTTTAATTGCTGCTACTGTATACTCACCAAATGGAGTTGACCATCGGCTGTTATACTGTTTTTGCCACTGTGCCTGTGCTATGAAACATTTTCTGTAAGCTGCAAACTTGGGCAATAAACAAAAGGCAGGCTTCATAACCCACCCCCATGTATTAATCCTACGGTATCTGATATACCAGAAAACTCAGTTAAAGGTGACCTGCAAAGGAAATTTTATTGGGTTTTTTTTTTGTTTTGGTTTGTTTTTTATACTGGGATGAAGCTCTTTCCTTTCTTTGGTACATAAAAATGCAAAAACAGTATTTTTCCCACATCTCTGATTTATATTTCTTCCTCCTCAAGGCGTAAGGCACAGCTTTATCGAGTCTTGCTGGAAGGGCAGAAGTTGCCAGCCTAGACTAAAAGTGGTCCTCTGGCTTTGGAGTTGAGTAAGTCTCATCTCTGAATCTGAGAACCTCCTTAGCATCTTCTGTAGTGTCACTGGTGCCCTTTTTAAAGAATAACTTTTAAATATTTTAAGCCTTTGAAGAACAAGGCACACCTACTTATTTATTTTGTTTCCTTTCCAGTGTCACCTTTTAATTATTTTCCACACCAGAAATCTACAAACGTTAAAAATTGCAGCTATGTTTGGCTGTCATCAGAGGAAACTAAATGGAGTAGTTGGTGCTTCTAATTAGCCAAGTGCTAAATTCTGAATGGTAAATCCCCCTTGGCCTTCTCTGTTTTTCTTGACAAGTCTTGATGACTTTGGGGGGGGGGGGGGGGAGTTTTTTTGCGATGGACTGGGATATTGTCATCCTTGTCTATAGCACGGGTGAAGCAGCTTAACAAATTCATTCATAGACGGGCAGGCCAGCCTACGCAGGCAGTGAGTAGGTTGTCGGAGGGGCAGTGTCAAACCGAGAGAGGACGTGCCCCCCCCTTGCAGCGCAGCTCGGTCTCGTCGCGAGGGATGGCAGAGGCAGCCCCGTCACGCTCGTGAGTCTGTACGGCATCACCGTTTTGTTTTCCTACCGGTTGGCATTACCCTTAGTACTGTATTATTCTGTGCCACAACAAAAGACAAAACTGTCAAACTTATTAAAAAAAAAAAAAAAAAACAAATACAACCTACATCGTTTTTAAAAAAAAAAAAAAAAAAAGACGTATGGATTCTGGTTAGTCCATTAACGTTTACTTTCAGTTTAAGATTGTTTAATTTTTTTGTATCTGACTTCAGAGTAACGAAACTGTAAGCTGCCAAAAAAGTTGTTCTCTGAGCAGTATTTTCAACTGTGTTGGTGGCTGCTGGGCTTCAAACACGGTTTGCAGGGAAGTATTCAGGTTGTAGTTAGTTGTGCAGGTATGATAGGAATGGCTGAAAATATTCAAAGACTTTCTCGCTAGCACTAGACCAAACAATCTTCCAATTAGACAATAAGTAACCCCACCGAGACATTGCCATTTAGCGGTTGTGACCTGTTGTAGGTGAGACGAACCATGTCATTAGTTTGCATTTATGAGAGCAGCGATTTCATGAACCAGTTGCCTTAAGTCTGTGAATGAATGTTGATTATTAAAGTGTCTTGTATTGTTTTAAAATCCACATATAATGGACAACGGAACTTCTGCATCAGGCTCTGGAAGAACGGTTCTGATGATGTTCTGTACAACTGTACTTGTTCCGTAGTGTTTATTTTGGCTGTTGATATCCACAAATTAAAAAAAAAAACCCACCTTATTTTAAGTTAGTACAGCATTAAAACAACGCTTGCTGACAATACAAACGTGAAAAACTTAGCAACGGTTTTGATCTCTGTTAGTATCTTAAGAGTATTTTCTGTAAGTTCTGATGAATTTTTTTTTTTTTTTTTTTAAACTCGTTCCCATTGAAATAGAACTTGGAGTGCTCTGCGGTCAGGTTTGGACTTCCCTGGGTATTCAAATTTGGCCAAAGGGATCAAACTATCCCAGTTGTTTATTTTGACGCTGTCATCGTACTTGAAATTTCAAGTGTCAGGTTTGCGTGGATATACATAGCGCTGTGTATTTAGAGTTTCTAGATTTTAACAAAGCAATATAGTTCTGTCCATAAAGTCAGACAATGAGTGGAATGTTTGTAAAATTTGCAATACGGGTATTTGATTGTATTTTAAATACAAGATTTTAAAAATTACAATAGGAAGAAATACTTGTTTCCTAAATCTCTTGCGTATTTTGAAGTGCAGTTAATGCATGCAGGTCGCCAGGGCTGTTATAAACCCTGGGCTTCAATGCTATTTCTGGGTATTATGGAAGTATTAAAAAGCCTTTTCCAGTCGGTCATTCTGTTCAGCTGAAGAAACGCTGCCTGGCCTGAAGTTCCGTTGTCCTTTTTATGTCGGGTTAAAAAAGGGTTTTTGCCTGTATAGGTATTTTTAAATTAAAGCTGTAAGGCAGAATGCCTTAGATTCTTGAAATTCAACTGAAGTGTTACGATTAAATTGCCATTTGTAAACTAGGGCTGTGCGCAGAATCCTTGTTCACCACCAGGAAGCGTGGCAGGTTTGGGACGGAAGATGGTAGCAAATGTACAATATTGCTGTGTTCATTGAGGTAGCTTTGGAAGGATAATTTGTCTTATTTGTTTTGCCCTTTAATCTTCTTTAAGCAGCAAAGTTATACATGGAAGAAGCTCAACACCTGAAGAGATTTGGTTATCAGTGTACGCAATCACTTTATCACAGCATGGTTTTGATTAGACTGGTTGGGGACAATAAAGTATCTAAATGACACTGGTGTGTACTGATGTTGCAGCTTTTGAAATTTCAGTGTAAAAAAAAAAAAATAATAATAATAATAATCTGTAGCTATGTAATTTACAAACACGTAATCCTATGTTTTACAGATTCTTTTTAAACTAATAAAACACAGTACCGCACAGCCCTATTTGTAAAACAAAAACAAGTTTGTGCCTCTGATTTCCAAGGTGCTGTGATTTATGCCTTTGTGGGGCCAGGAGGGCAGGTGAGGTTTGCGTGGGGCAATTGCGTTTAAAAAAAAAAAAAAAAAAAATATCTCTGGGCTAACTATGCAAAACCAGCTGTCAGTTTTCTGTTTCACATATTGTAAGAAATCCAGCTGACTTTTTTTTTTTTGTTTGTTTCTTGTTAAAGATCTATTGGGAAGCTCTTAACAGAGGAGTAAGCGATGGAAATGTTTCTTTTTCTTTTTTCTTTTTTTTTTTCTTTTCTAATAATGGAGCTGTTTACACTTTAATGCAATGAACAATCCAGCGATACTTGAGAAACACTACAGATACCATATGAGTGTTTTCAGGAGAGAGAAGTGTTGTCAATCAGGTATTGAATGGTTTCTTTACTGTCACAAATAAAAAAAAAAAAAAAAAAAAAAAAAAACAAAACTTTAACAATACAGTTACTCGTGCATGTAATACTTCTCTGGGGGAAAAGAAAGAATTTCTGCACTTCTCCTTCAGCAACAGTCACTGCCTGAGTTCGACAGAGACTTGATTCCTGCTAACGCACATCCGTGATAGTAAAATCACCCATCTCTGTTCCACCCTCCTCTTCCTCTCCTCTGCGAAGTCGTGCGAAGGGCTCCTCGTGGGCTGCCCTGGCACCTGCTCGTGCAAACAGAGCTGCTGAACTACTGATGAACTCGGCGAAATAAATTGGGGGGGCGGGAGGGTGGGCTCTGGCAGATGTTCCAGCTATTTACATCTCGTGGATGAGATCATACAACAATTTGTTCAAGGCTCAGAGCTGTGTGACTCCTTTTTGAAGGGCTTTACTGCAGCTACTTGAATAGCTGTTCTTAACATCGCTGCCGTATCCAAATGAATATCTGAATAAAACACTTTATTTGGTTGGAAAGTCTATTTTGGGACTTTTCATCTGACACAGTAAGACTTCGGCAGGGCCTTCCTTTCTAGGAAAAGGCACATATTATTAGCGCTTTACGAGCAGAAAAAAACCTCAGGCCTGATCGAATATGCAGCTGGCGGAAGATAGCACATTAGTTGCAATTAAAAATATTTTTTAGTTATTCCTGTGATCAGTTAGAATGACCCAGACTGCCTCTACTTTGTACTGGTGGGTTCAGGTTTTTCATATTTTATTTTTTTTTAGGGTTTTTGGTGGTTTTCTTTTTAGTTTTACCAATCTCCTTAGCTGCTACTTAGGATAAAGATGCCTTTCTTTCACTCAGTAAAACAAGCATGTCAAAATTCATAAAACGGCTCGTTTATAGTGGTGAGAAGGATACTGTTCCATCCGAGCTGATTGAGAGCAAGTGTTTGCAAAATTGAATCCACCACAGTCTATAAATGTACCTCTCTGCATACGCCTTCCAATATTATTTTATTTTGCCTTTTTTTTTTTTGTGCATTCTGACTCAGAAGGAAAATCAACTGCTCCGAAATTCCCTGCAAGATGGGTTAGGGCTCTTCCAGGTGGGAAGAGCAGTTGTCCTGGCAGGCCACCTCCAGCAGTTGTCCTGGCAAGCGACCTTCCCCATACAGACTTCCAACCAACCCAGCTCTGCTGGCAGGAGACCAGGCAACGTTCTCCTGGACTCTCCTCTGTTGGTTCTGCTGGAGCTACTGGAAAAAAAGAAATGATCTTTGGGTAATAAATTGGTTTGGACAGGTTGGCAAACTCAAACTTGAAAAGCTTCCAGCCGCGTTTTGTTTAAAGCCTTCTCAAGTGGTATTTAAAAGGAGCTGCGCTGAGGAGCAGGTTGTCCTCTAATTGCCCCATGCCACCTTAATCAGCATTTCTGAAGCACAGGACATACACAAACATCTTGGACTTAATAGAGATTGATTTGACTCAGTAAAGTAGGTCTGCGCCTGCAGTTACCTTCCCACGCCGCAACTTGAAAAGGTTAGACTTGGTCATTGCTTAAATCGGCAGCAAAGGGAAATCTTGGGGTGACGGCTGTTTCACCTGGGTAGACCCTGTGCTGCTGTCGTCCCTCCCACCGCTCTTCTCTGTGCGACTGCCATCGTTTAATTTTGCAACCGCCTTTTAATTTACTCATGTAGACGCGTTCGATCGGGATGTAAATTGCAGGAAAACGCTGGACAAAGAAATGGAATGCAGCTGGTCCCCGTCAGCCTCGGCCATCGTCGCGGGCTGGACTCCAGCCAGGAGAAGGCTGTTGCTACTTGAAGGCGAATGGAGGAGTCACCGTTAAGCCAGAAACCTGTCACCCCCTCTGAGATCCACTCTTCTTCTAGAGAATGAGGGCTGACTGCGTTGTTGGTACAAACGCCATGTACACCACCTGTGAGTTCCCAGCATTTCAATAAACGTTGCGCTTGAAGAGTCTGAGGGTTGTTGGAGGAGTTACTGGCTTGACAATGGGTTGTTTTCTTTATCAGATTTTAATGAGCTTTTGTGATTAAAACCAAATTTCTTTACAGTGTAACTTTGTGATGATTTTTTTTTTTTCATGCTTTGATTATGTTTGACAATAAACTATCTCTGTTATTTTTTTCATTCTCTCCATGTCTGATAATGCATATAGTTGAGGTCCGCCTCCAGAAATCCCCTTCTCCCCTTTGCATTCCCTTCTCCTTGGGGGAAATATCGGGGGGAAGGGGAGGGGGAAACAAAGACTTGATAGAATTAGGGCAGAAAGTTCTTGTTTCGTTCCTGTCCCAATTCTTTAGACTTGATGGGCTTTAATAAAGATTAAAGCCTTGAGTGCTAAACATCAAGGGCTTCTTCCTCCAGCAGCGTATTTGGCAGGCAGGTTCAGTTCCTCTTGTCTTTCGTTAACCTGCTGAGATCTGAATTGAACAATCTCGCTGCTATCAAAGCCTGTACGTAAGCTGGAGATGAGAAAGAAGCAAATCCTGGATTCTGGGCGGGGGGGGAGGGAAGAAGGTGCTAGGAGAAACCAACTGGTGTGGACTGGTGGGGCTTCCTCTACAACTCATTTGCGTTGCATGCAGCATCCCTCGTATTGCGTTGAAGGGCACCCCGAGAAGCAGAAGGTTGGTCCCTCACCTGCCTGCTCTGGGGTTGCACAGGTCAGGGGCGGCCCGAGTGTGGATCTGGAGCCAAGTCACCCCGTTTTCTTCCAGGCTACGGTGGCATCGTCACTCCAGCGCTTGGCAATGCCTCTCGTGAACACATCCATCGGTGGTGCCTTCAAGCAGGCAACCTGATACTGGGTCTTGAGTTAACCAGTGACGACCAGTCTACAGTCAAACGGCATTTATACCCTAAGCAAACTGGAGGGAACTGGGAGAGCTGCCTTTTGCTTGAGTTGACTTGGTTCAAGGTGACCGTGTGAAGCTGTGTTTCACCTGGCACATGTCCCCGAGTTAAGTCAGATGGTAGCATGTGAGTAAGTATCGTGCTGAAGAAGTTTGGTGCAAATGAAGCATGTGTGGGAAGATTAGCCCACAGCAATATGGAAGTCTGACATATTTTCATGTGTGTTTTTAATAGGAAAATCCTTTTGTGAATGTTTTTAGGATTTTTTTCTAATCTCTACCTAATGATCTGGTCACCAAATGTCATACCATGAGAGGCTGAGAACCAGAGATAAATGTAAAGTCTATGCGTGTTTTTAGGCACCTGAAAGTTTTGGCCATAATACCTGGTGTCTTGGGCCATTTTGTTGAGAGGAAGGTATTTGTCGAGACCCGAGCCCATTTCTACTTTAGTGGGGCCGCGTGCTGCGTAAGAGTAGGGCTAAGACCGAGCATTCGAGGTCCTGTCTTCGGTTCTGCACCACGGGGGTATGTAGCTCTGTCATCCTTAATCTTCCTTTTGATATTTTCTCTAAATGATACGTAGAGTCTTGATCTCATCTGAATCCTCCATAACGCATCTTAGCCATGCAGTTAAGGCAGGTTCAGATGAATCAATAGCTCACCAGCCCTGGTCCCTACTCGGCTGAATAGATCTCGAAATAATAACTGGAGGGATGTGAGCAAATATTTGGGATGATGATGGTCGCGGTCGGAAAACAGTTGGGCTGTTGCATCCCAGAGAGGAGGATGAGGAGACAGAGAGGATGGGAGCTGGGGGAGGTCCGGGGTGATCTAATCACTCTCTACAACTACTTGGAAGGATACTGTAGAGAGGTTGGGGCTGCTCTCTTCTCACAGGTAATTAGCGATAGAACAAGAGGGAATGGGTTCAAGCTGCAGCAGGGTAGGTTTAGGCCGGACATTAGGAAAAAATTCTTCACAGAAAGAGTGGTCAGACACTGGAATAGGCTGCCCAGGGAGGTGGTGGAGTCACCATCCCTGGATGTGTTTAAGAGTCATTTAGATGTGGTGTTGGGGGATGTGGTGTAGGGGAGAACTTTGTAGAGTGGAGTTGATGGTTGGACTCGATGATCCCAAGGGTCTTTTCCAACATAAATGATTCTATGATTTTGCAGCACTGGACTGGGGTGGGCCGAGCTGCAGCATGGTCTGGCCATGGGTGCACTTGGCTTTTACGCATCCATGGCCAAAGTCTTTAGGAAAACAAAGAGGGTTTTAAAGGCTTGGGCTGTGCAGGGCTTGGTCGCACCACGAGATGGTGCAGCTGTGCAGCGTTGGCTTTTAAAGGCGCCGTAAAGGAAATTTAAAAGACCTTATCTCAAGTAAAAGCATCACCACAGCTTTGGCAGATGAATCTCCTGCCAGGGCTGCACTCCACAGGTCCACCAACAGATAACGTCTTCCTGCAGTTAAAAATCCCTCTTAGTATTTCAGAGGCAATTTCATTCCAGTCTTCATTTGCCCAATGAACACTCGGTTTCCTGTGCAAAAGGAACTGGTGTCTCCACAACTGAACACAGGAGAGGTGAGTATTGGTGTTAATTTTAGTTACTGATTAATTTCTTCTTCTATTAAAACACGGAATCGTATGATCAGTGCATGAAAAACAAAGAGGGAAATCACCGTTTCTCCCATAGTTGAGTTCCAAACGATGTTACACCTTCCCTGGTATTGGTAAATCTTTTTTCCTCCCAAAGCTTCGCTGCTAACCTTTTCCTTTTATTTTTAAAGCAACGTCATTTTAAACTGTTTGGCATTTGGCTGAAGTACGTCACTGGGACTGTGGACAAATGTTGTGTCTCCAGGAGGGGGGAGGAAAAAAGAAGAAAGCAACCCAATGCCAAGCTGGCAGGTGTGTAACAAGGCATCGCTCCCTGCGCCTCTTCCGCTTCCCCGCCAGCACCAGTGCGGATGCTCACGGTGTGGCCGAGACCCGAGCCAGCGCGGGGGCGAGGGGGGACAGTGGCCGGGCCAGGGGACGGTTCAAGGCCAGGCCAGAAAGGCAGCATCTGCCCGGGAATGGGCCACGCTTGCAGGGCTGTGTCTCCCCGTTGGTGTAGCGTCTGGTTTCACCTGCCAAAGACTCGTGTTTGCTGCAAGAAGGTGGTTTTGCAACTGGTAAGCCCCCCTTGCAGCCCATCTCTCTGGCTTTCTGCTCCCTTTGCATTTTCAGTTGCCTGCTCCTTCCCACCTGGAAGAACCTGGAGAACCTGCCTTATGAGGGAAGGCTGAAGGAGTTGGGTCTTTCCTCCCTGGAGAAGGCAAGGCTCAGAGTGGACCTCATCATAGTATTCCAGTCCTTAGAAGGTGGCCACAAAGAGGACAGATACGCTCTCTTCATAAGGAATCATGGAGAAGACATGGGGCAACAGGTACAAGTTGCACTGGGAGCAGTTTTACTTTGACATAAGAAAGACATTTTTTACAGTGAGAACAGTCAATCACTGGAACAAGGTCCCCTCCAACAACTCCGTGGTAGGGTCACCATCGCTGGAGGTTTTCGAGATGACATTGAACAGGGCGCTGGATAACCTCATCTAGGTTCCCCTTCCCATGAAAGGTTGGACCAGATGATCTTTTGAGGTCCCTTCCAACCTGGGCTGTTCTGTGATTTTATGATTCCCATGTGTCTTCTTCCACCTCTCAACTGGGCTGTCCCCAGGAATGGGGTGGCCACCTCTGCTGGTGAAGGAGGAGAGCTCTGCGGCTTCAGCAGCAGATGAGGATTCATCTGATGGGGGGTATCACCCCAGCTCTGCTACAAGCCTTCCAGATAACCTTGGACACGCTGCTCACTTCTGGCTTGGTTGTTCCTTCTTCTTTTAGAAGAAGGAACAGATTTCCCTGAGTGTTGGTTGTTTTACTTCTCCAAGTGCAAAACATCTGGATTGGAAGTTCACACTAAACCCTTTCCATCCTGCTCCTTGTCAACTCTGGGGAGCAAAGCTGCTCTTCTTAGAATATTATTTTGCATGTATTGTTGTTTGATTTCGAGAAACGGTGTTACTAAAAGGGAAGCTGAGCATCACCGAATAGACAACGTGGTGCCAAGAGGTGCCGATGGGTGTTTCCAGGTGCGTACAGGAGAAGCGAACCCCGTCTGGCTTCACTGGGGAACACGGTGCACCGCAGGGTGAATCGCTTGTGTTTAACGTGAAGGTTCATTCATCCCCGTAGAGCTGTTTGAATATTTCGACAAGACACAGCTCTAGCCTCGAATCGGTGTGTTTGTTAATCGATGCCCCTGCAAAGAGCAGAAAAGGTCATTCTTGTGGATTTAAATAAGCAGGTTTTCCTGCCTTCCCGTGCTGAGGGGGAAGCTGCCTTGAAAAATTAAATCCCAGGGTGGGATACATGCCTGGGCCAAATTCCTGTCTTTTCTAGGTGACATCTTTGCCGCCATGGGCAGCCTCCAGCAGCACAGGGCCCTGGGGTGCCGGAGGTGAGGGGATGCTCCTGCCGATAATGCCTGCATCTCTGCTGGCAAAGCAGTGATGTCCTCTGCGCACCAAAAACCATATTATCTGTGATTCTGTGTTCCCCATGAGTTGCAGAAGGAAGGTGCAACTTCATCAAGGCAACCCAGCCAATATGGAGAATATAAATTAAAAGGAGAGAAATTCCTTGCGAGGCATCTCCCAACCTTTCCAGTCAATACCAAACGCCAGGGAAAAGGTCAGGCTCCAGAGAATGACTTGACGTTAAATGCGGCTCCGATCTCTCCAAGAACCTGTTTCTCCTTGAATCGTTTCAGTTGCTTGGATGCTGTTGGGGTACAGGCGCTTCTCGCCTTCACTCCGATGGAAAGGAAGGAAATTGTCTGAGTTCCCATTGTCTATGGGGTAAAAAACAATTCACAAATAATATATTTTCTTATATCTTCTGTAAAGGCTGTAGCCTTGTCTCATTTGATTCTGTGTCACTCTGGCTCTCCTGAAAATCCATGCCTTGGGAGCCGGGGAGAAACGCTTTTCATCTGCCTGTGGTGAGTCATCTACAGGCAGCAAAGGGAACCGGTTTTTCTGGCTGCTTTAGATTTTCTAAATTTCAGCTTTTCAGAAAAATCAAGCTCGTCTTTTAACTTCTTTGTAACCAGGTTGTCAGCTCTGATGCTTTCTTGGTATGTTTTTTAAACACTGAATTTATGTGTTCTCTGACGGGCTGGGTTGCAGAGTCACCACTTCCGTATGCTCTCACGCATTTTTAGGGATCTCACCACCAAAACGAGTATCAGCTCCATCCTGGAGACAGAAGTGTTGGAGCAGAGTGACTAATTAGTTATAATAGCAGGTGCCCTTCCCTAATATCTTTTTCAGCTTTAGAGCAGATATCCCCCGAGAACTATTGCTTGATATTAGCGAAGCAGAAATCAGATCATGATGAACCTCTGTAATTAAAGAGAATGGCAGCTCATCCTCCAGTGAGACGAGTGGTTTGATAAATGTATAGAAGCGCTCCAGCAAGTGAAGAGGTTCAGGATCTGATGAAACTTAACCCAGAGGCAAAGCGAAACACCGGTTAGCTGCCGAGATGGTCGGTGGGATGAGAAATCAAAGTGGTTTATAGGTGTCTCTGCCTTCCGAGCAGAAGAAAGTAGTCACCGCTTCATGATCCTCAGCAGCTTTGTAAGAAACATGGTGGCAGAAGGGGGAGTGCTCCATTGAGGGGACATGTACCCGTTTTACAGATGGGAAGTGGAGGTGTAGGAAGGAAAAGGAGAGGCCATCCCAGATCACATAAGTGACCTGTGGCAGAGCTTGGACGTTGGCTCTGGGTCCTGTGTGTTTCACTCCGTGGTTCACAACGTTGTTCCTCCAAGTACCTTGTGAGCCCACGTGTTCACCACCCAGGTACTCACAGCTACATGGGCTGTTGGTGATGAAATACTGTCAGTTTTTACTGGACTGAGGCATGTTTGATTTGATGCCCCATCCCTGGAGGTGTCCAAGGCCAGGCTGGACGGGGCTTTGAGCAACCTGGTCTAGTGGGAGGTGTCCCTGCCCATGGCAGGGAGGTTGGAACTAGATGGTCTTTAAGGTCCCTTCTAACCCAAACCATTCTATGATTTACTGGTCCATACAGGCTTGCAGCCCAAACCACCTCACCCTGGCTGGGGGAGGAAGGACACCTCCAACCCTTCTCCATCTCCATAGGAGATCATCACCCTCTCGACTCTGCGGCACACCTCTCCAGCCCCCGCAATGTTTGCTGTGGTGTGGGGCCAGACTGGCTACAAGAAACCACATCCAATGCAGTGGCCTTTGCCTTGCTAATGCTGAAGGACTGAAGAGGGAAGAGTAGTCTTAAAAGCCTAATCTTGCTTGTGTCTATATCCTGCCATTGCATCAGCTTTGGTTTGGATCTGAGTCACCCAGGCTGTGCTCACCCAGCCAAGTGCTTGGACGATTTGTGTTCGCTGATGAAAATAAATTCTTTGCACCCTGGTATAAAACCACAAACCATCTCCTGTCTCTGCTTCCCCGCAGGCATCGACTCCAGATGCAGCACATCACCTCGAGGTGGCCCCTCTCTTGCCTCGTGGTCGGGTATTGCTCTTCTCTTGATGAATTATTTTCAGCAGAAGTTGGCAATCTGGAGCGGCAGTGCAGCGTCTGGAGTAAACTCAGGTCATGGTTGAGCACTGGCTATGGCTTAGGAAATTGTCTTGATTCAATATGGTAGTTAAGGTGAAACTTGCTGTGGGGAAGCATCTCTCCGGCGAGAGGAGAGGACTAACAAGTGCGTGGTGAGCGCTAGCGGGTCGTTCTGGTGGAGGAGGGACGCGTGTTTGCTCCTAGAAACTCCTAACTTCATGCTGGGAAGTCAGAGGTTTCTCTGTAGGCGAAGAGATCCCGCCTGCCGTGGCACTGCAGGGAAACCCAGCCAGGAAAGGTGTGGCGCCGAGCAGGGTTTTCTGTGCTGTGTCGTCCCAGTGCTGCACTCCCTGCTCTGGAGAGCTGGTTCTTCCCTAACGACGGCAATTAGAGCTGGGTGGAAGTGCTCCGAGTTGCTTTTTTAAACGCCAGTCTTTTAGCAAAACAAACCACAGAGTTGTCAATTCCTATGAACTTCCCGCTCACCTCTCCTGTTTTATGGCCGGCTGTAGAGCAATGAAAAAATGTCACATTTTTTTAATAGCGTTTTCAAAGTTCAAAACAGTTCTGTGATTATTATTACCCATTTTTGCCTTAAATGAGCTGCAGCTATGGCCTAATTAATTTTATCTTCTAACAGCCTGATCTAAGGGCTGTTATAAATAAGCTACACTACTGTAATGAAAGAAACACAGATATGGGAAAACAAGGGCTGCTGCAGTCCCGGGGAGCCCTGCTTGCCCTCCAAACGTTAAATTTTAACATGTAGCTGGCCTAAACCACTATTCAAGGAAAAGAAGTGGAGAGAGATGCCAATTTCTAAACGGTCCCAATCCAAGCCTATAAATTGTGCGAAGGCACCGTCCTGTTTTCCTAAATGTCTGCTCGGAGCTTATCCTGATGCTCTCTTTAAAACTGCACGGGGGCAAGGTGGGAGGGGAGAATGGCTTGATGGGGCTAAGGTAGATGGGAGGATGGGAAGCCCAAGCTCTCAGGTACCAGAGCTCCTTTCAGATCTACAGCAGAGGCAGCAACTTCAAAGCACTTCAACAAAACGCTAGCTCTCTGAGTTGGAAAACGTGCAGGATTGGGAAAAATGACGTCAGATGCTTTTTGCTGGGAAAAACAGGCGTGGGAGGAGTCTCCCTCATCACAGGTCAGCCCAAGCCATTGGGTGTCAATGGCCAAAACGTTGTATCCTCTTGAGGTCGATGTTTTTCCTGCTGTTACCAATGTTTGTCTCCATTAGTTGCCTGTCCAGAGGTACGTAACATGGCTTTGTTCATCCTGCAGCTCCCCCAGCCTGATCCGAAGCGCATTGCTTACAGGAAATTTGGGCAAAAATTGCTTTAGTCATGCCCAAAGCCCCGTGGAAAGAACTAAACCCCCCTGTCTCAAAGTTATCTACTTAAGCTCGGTGGGGCTTTCCAAAGATCATTTCCTAATGCAGTTTCCCACAGGGAGAACACTTTCCCGCATGGTTTTGGTTACTGCCTTGAGCAAATCGAATTATCATGCTAGAGGAAGACAAGAGAGGCACTATTTTAAACACCGCCGTTATTTTAGGGAAACTCCATGCAAAATTACGTTGTTGTCAGTGGGGCTGTGGGTACAGTCCCACCTGACTGATGATCTCCCAGCCAAACCAAGGAAGCAGTGCAGATGATGGGTCTCTGAAGCCATGGAGAAGTGACCTGTGGTTCAAACACCATGAGGAGTAGAGGTGCGTTTTCCCGGTGATGATTAAAATTAGAGATGCGAGCAGGGAGGTATCCCTGCGTGATAAATCCAAGCAGATCAAGTACATGAGTAGAGACCAGACTGCATGGTAGGGAGCCGTGCCGCAGAAAGAGAGTGAGGAGACGCGGTGGATGACAAGGTCTGGATCACTTATGCCATGCTTCGGAAGAAAAAACAACCACAACTTTATAAAAACAAACCCTTGCCAAAAAAAAAAAAAAATGCCAAAAAAAAAAAAAAACACCAAAAAAAAAAAACCAACTCTCATTCGAGGAATGTATTCAAAAGGAGAGTTATGTAAAATCTGGGAAATAATTGCTGCTGCTCTACTGGATGCCAGAGAGACTTTGATGGGAGCTGTGGTCAGTGCCAATGTGCTCTATGGCAGAAATTGTAGATAAAGTGGGCTGGCAGAGCCACAGAAGGGAGAGTATGGAAAGCATGGCGCGTAGGAAAGCCACGCACAGGGAGGTCCTTCTCGAAGAGAGAGAGAAGGTTGCTGTCAGGATAAATGCCTGGTTTTCAGCAGGCTGTCAGATTCGTGTCGTGTCTGGAAGGCAGCTTAATTTTCAACAACGAAATGATTTCAACAATGTATCATGACTACCATGCAGCTACCTCCTAGCTTAAGGGCACATGATGTGATTGGACAAGATGATCATTGTGGATCCCTTCCAACTGAAATCTCTTCTCTTCTCTTCTCTTCTCTTCCCTTCTCTCCTCTCCTCTCCTCTCCTCTCCTCTCCTCTCCTCTCCTCTCCTCTCCTCTCCTCTCCTCTCCTCTCCTCTCCTCTCCTCTCTTTCCCTTCCCTTCCCTTCCCTTCCCTTCCCTTCCCTTCCCTTCCCTTCCCTTCCCTTCCCTTCCCTTCCCTTCCCTTCCCTTCCCTTCCTGTCAAATATGAACGCTGAGGCAGGATACCCGGAGGAGCTGTGAACTCCCTTTATTGGAGGTATTAAACAACAAATCCAGCCACCAGACTTCGGCCACGTACAAGTCTGCAGACTCCAAGCATGGCCAGGCATGAGCTGTGTGGCCTCTTCAGGGTCTTTCACACTTCATATTTGCCTTGTGTAAGTGGGGACACCCCTCATCTGGACAAACGAAGTTGAGCACCCTGCCACCATCACCACGCTGCAGGTGATGCTTCTTTCCCTTGCCCACCCCAGAGCCGTTGGCACCACCAGGCACTGGGCATTTCTGTAGGCAGGCGTCTGCAGCTGGGATTTTGTGGCATGAACGAATCTGGACCCATCTTCAAAAGCAAGTGTTGTGAAAGCTCCCAGTGGCCGGGCAGGACACTGACCTGCTGCTGCTTTGCTTTTGGGGAGCTTGAGATGCAAAGCACCCCAGTGAAGGACCGTTAGAGGCATCTTTGGGAAGCATAATCCTGCTGGGAAGGCTGGTTTAGGAGAGGAGAAAGGGGATGGAAGGAAATAGCTTCAAGCCTGCATCATCGGAGGTTTGAAGCATTTGGCTGAAGTGGCTGAGAGCTGGGGTGTGGGTTTTTATTGAATAATCATCACTTTCTGGGTAAAGTGGAAAATGTTCCTGTGAAAACTCTAGATTGTGAGTTGTTCATGTAAAAAAGCAACCCTGGACCATGCAATTCCTACGTGCAAAGTGCAGTCCCGTTAAAGTGGCAGGTCCTTTCCTCCCCAGGCGGGTGATGGGAGCAAAGTCCCCGTGCTGCAGGTGGCCTCCCCAGGGAGGGCAAGGACCAGGCAAGGACAGCAGCTGCCACCACCAGCAGAGAGGTGCAAACACGCACATTGCTCGGTGCTAACTGCTCTCCTCCACTCCCACCGCCTGAAACTTGGAAACCAGTCCATCCTGTTCTAATCCCCTCCCGGTTCCTGGCCTTCTTCATTGCCTTAAAGATGGGCTTTTCCCTTGTGGGTCTGGAAAATGATTCATCCACCAGCCCAGGAATGCAACCCTGGAGGCATCCTTTGCGGTCCTCCCCCAAAACACTCTTCTGGAGCTGGATTTCTGTGTGGAAGGAATGTGGTCTGGAAAAGTCCTCCCCAGTAAATCTTTGAGCAAAGAGGAGTCCCGGTCTCATCCAGATCCTCAAGTCGTGGTCTCATCCAAATCTTCGCTCGGGAGAGGAAACATCCTAAAACCGAAGGCGGGTGCAGCAGATCCGCCCCCAGAGCCAGGACTCGGTTCCTGCTCGGGGTGCGAGTGCCCTGCCCTTTCCTCCTCCCAGGGCTGGTGAGTCTCAGTATCACCCTCCTCCTCCCCCCTGTTTGCAAAGGGAGCGATGCTTCTGGCTCTGGGCGAGACAAAACCCCCGCAAACATGACCAGAAAGCCCACGTGTGAGCGCACGGCAATGCACGATGACCCTGCCATCTCGTTATCGTCTGTCTCCGAGCAGTTTTGGTACGAAGTGGAATTGCTCCTTGCGTTGTGCGGATGCCTACAGGCAAAGCTGTTGTCCATTCGCTCTGTTGGATAATATGTTTAATCCAAATAAGCCAAGCCCCTGGGTGTAGCACTGTGACTTCTGATGCTTTCCCTTCATGCTAAAAAACGCTAAGATAATAGTGCCCTTTGCAGGATGGGCTCTTTATGCAAGTGCTGCTGTTCGGAAAAGCCAGGAATCATAGTAAGGAGAAACACTAAACTGGCCAAATTCTGTTGGGGAACAGCACAAGGGTGCCCCAAGCATGACTTCTTGCTTGTATTAGAAAAAGTCCTGTCCCACACAGAAATAACACGGGTTTCTGCTCTAGTTGAATATGTCCCTGCTTACTGCAGGGGGGTTGGACTAGATGACCTTTAGAGGTCCCTTCCAACCCAACACATTGATTCTATGATTCTGATTGTGTGATTCTTGTTTGGTGTTCAAACACAGTAACCAGAACTGCCCGGGAAAAGGCTCTCGGCTCACGGGAGCTCCTCGCCAGTGTCATTGCTCCAACCCATTGACGGTGGGCAGTGTCGGTGTTCGCACCAAAAAGGCTCTTGAGAGGAATTGGGTGTATCAGCCTCAGGGTGACATTTTTCCTGAAAATGAGAGGGTTTTGGGGAGCACCACTGTTCCTCACCGGCCTCTCATGGTGAGGAATGCTTGATGGCAGCTGGAGGACACCATTGCTTGTTGGCACCCAAGCCAGCACCCATAGCTGGCTTTTTAGGTCTAAATGCAACACGCTAGTGATGTACGGGACAGTGGGTAATACAGGGGGTACAAGACAGCTGGGTTTCAGCTCTGGCTTTGACTTTCTCAAAATCATTTCTGATAAGGCGACTTAGCTCTTTAGACTGTGATGTTGCCTAAAAAAGTGGCTGCATGAATTCTTTAATCATTGAAATATCTGTGATAACAACAACAACAACAACAAAAAAGTTGTTTCCCTCAAATAGTCCTTCATCTTCCCACCTCAGAGAAGCTCTGTGGGTCCCAGTTAACCCAGCCCGAGCCATCCCACCCTCCATGCCACCTCCTACATGTGATCCTTGGGCTGGTCTAGAAGTAGGTGGAGATGACATGCAGAAGGCTGAAGACCACGTGAGGAAGCACATACAGCACCCAGCGAAGTGCCTGATCTTCCATCATCAGCTGACCCAAGGTGGCGATGAGTATCGGTGCCCTTCTGCTCTTGGCAGCGGGTCTGACGGGTGGGGGTAATGGACCAAGCGCCCACGTCAGGCACAGATGCTGCTTTGCACCCTTTGGGGATCCTGAAAAACAGGGAGGGGCAGCATTTAGCAGGACGACAACTTCTCAGCCTTTAAGGCGATTGATTTTTCTTGCTCCTTCCTGGTTGGCACAGGCAGGGCTGCATTCCTGCAAACAATAGCTCGCCGCCAGGCCGGCCCCAGCCCTGGCTACCTGCTGTACCCTGAGTCCTGCGGGCACGATCCTGGCTCTGCCTGCAGGTCCCCGGGCTCAGCAGCTTGCGTGATTTGTCCTCACACCCCTTCACCTCCTAAAATTTGAAATTCGTTAGCTCTGTTTAGCAGGTGCGAACAACAGGCATTGGTAAACTCATCTCAGCTACCAGACTACCTGTCTGTCCTGGGGAAATTTTTGCTCTTTTTCAGGCAAAGACTTGGGGAACAAACCCCAAAGTCCCTGAGAAGAATCCAGATCCTCTCCCAGGACACAGTTCCCATCTGACCTGGTGCATGGACGTCCTCCACACTTTCCACATCTGGGCACCACAGCCTGGCAGCTTCTGTGACACGAATTTTGGGGGGAGAGGCTCGTGTGTGGTGGCAGCAGGGCAGGGCTTCAGGATTTCATCCTCCACCCCAGCCCTCAGCAGAGCGACTTTGTGTAGTCAGACGTGCTGCCGGGTCACTGAAACGAGATGGGTTAAAAATTAAGTTTGCAAAGGAGGATGGAGTTATTCTGTGAGCACTCAGGTATGGTCACCAGCCTGAGCAATCAGGTTTCCCACAGTTGTGAAAGCTGCTGGTCTGCCTGAATGCTAAAAATAAATAAATAGCGAGGGTGAGAGCTCCAGCAGCCTTTGTCACTGAAGCCAGCGTGTCCTGCAACTACACCTTTCAGCATCCAGTGACTTTAACTCCCACTAAATCCATTGGGACCAGTTGGTTTCACCGGGTGCTAAAGGAACAGCCTTGTGCCCACAGGAGACAAACCTGGGTCACATCTCCTGTAGAATGGGGGTGAGCTGCTGGGGACCTGAGTTGACTTTCTGGTTCATGCGCGGACGTTCCATGTAATCTTGGCCAAAAAAGCATAAATAACCTCCCTCCGCTTGAGCTCCAGCATCAAAACAGGACATTAATCCCTCATCTCGCTTTGCTCATGGTGTGATTCCCATGAAAGGACAGTCAGTCCCAAGGAGCCTGGACCTCAGGGGGGGTCACCACCTTGGCACGAGTGAGTTACTCCATTGCCCACGGGCTGCTGTGGGACAACCTTTGCCAGGCTCATACACCCATTAACCAGTGCTGGCGCGGCTGAGCCTCCCCTGCCCGCGCAGCCTGTGCTGCCAAATGTCTCCTTTCTGCTGGATTCAGCTGATGCTGGAAATCGCAGAGGCTCTGCTTGATGACCCTGACCAAAGCGTGCTGGAATTCGCTGGGTTTCATAAGGTTTTCATTAGGGCTGAGAGAGAGAGAGAGAGCCCCTGAGGTTTTGTGCAACTCCTAAACTATCCGTAGCGCAGTTTGCAAAACCACCCCGTTTGTGGGGATGTTTGTTTTTACTGATCCCTCTCTGCTTTTTGTCTTCCTCTCCTCATTGTCTTCCTCTTCAAGGTAGACGTGCTGCTCTGCCTAGGGGGAACATCTGCTCCCTACCGTGGCTGAGGGCTGAGGACAGGATGGCAACAGGGTGCTCAGGGGGAGGCTGGCCTTCGTTACCAAGTTGCTGGGATGGTGCTTGGATGACCTGGGTTTGTTTTTGTCTTTTCTTCCCAGTTCCCGCAGTGATACTGGTTGGGAAACCTTATCCATATCTATCGCTGCTCCCTCCCTCTGGTATCATCCCTATAACGGCAACTGATAACCCCTGCTACCATCTCAAGTCAGACGTGGGACAGGGAAAGATCTCGGTGCAAGGCTCCCACAATGCCTTACCCTGGGACTGAGTCTGTAAGTCATCTACATTTGCTTTGCAAGGGGCTGAATCAGGATTTAAGATCTCCCGAAGAAGATTGTAATTTAATAACAGTAATCAGCAGCTGACTGTCTGGATCCTCAGCTCAGCGGGTCGTGGCTTATGTAAAAAATGGGAAAAACACTCAGGAAAGGGAACACAATAGTTTTGTCCTCCGGTAAGTGGTTAGACTTGGCGAAGTCCACCACGTTGCCTTAAAGCTCACCCCATCAGACTCTCCATCTCTTTACCTGAAGGGTCAAGTCCTGATGAGTCTTCATTGCCACCGAGTACTTCCCTAAGGCTTTTTGGCATTCGGGAAAAGCAGGCTAATTTTCTGGAGTAGTAACAAATCTAAGCTTTTCTAGCACAAACCTCGTTCATCCTAGCAGATAGTGAGCTAATAACCCGAAGAACACCAAGTGCCTGAACTCTGGCATCAGCATTAGGAGTAGGGTTTGACAGTGATGGGTCTGGGGGACTTGGATCCTTCTGGAAGTTTCCTCAGATAAAGCAACGGTCTGAATACATCCGGATCCGAACTGGGGCCCCTCTGCCGCATTCCTCCTCTGGCTGGAAGGCAGCCAGGGCTGCTGTTTGCCCGTGCCACGTCACGGTCCCGCCTCGGCTATCCTGTTTTCTCAGTGCACCTGCTAATCCTTGGCGGCGGGGCGGGGGAGCAAACGGAGAGGGTGCCGAGGAACCCACGCCCGCAGTGCACACAGCCGCCCCCGCAGGCTGCCACCTCCCCGGCTCACCCTGCACCTCGGCCAGTTGCAGATTAACCTCCGAAAGGTGACGGCAACTCTTTTTGCTCCAAGGCAGGAGTCCTTCACCAGCGGGAGGCTGGAAGAAACACCCTCCCTGAGGATTCTCCTCCACATTCGCCCCATATTTACTTTTTGAAAAGAAAATACGCTGCAGTATATCACTCTGCAAAGCCTTTGGTAGCAGCCAGAGCGCATGCAGAAAGACCAAGAGAGGTCTGGCATGGTATGGCCGTTTCCATCAGTGTTGTTATATCCCATCATTGTAGTCAGTGCAGTTATAGTCACTGAGGTATTTCTCCTTGCTAACAGAGACTTAAGAGTTGTATCTCCCACCTTCAAGGACAGGACATAGACATTTTAGGATGTCGAAGAGGGGTTCAAGACTGGCCAGAAGCCCTGGCAGACCTTGCTGTGATGCTACAAGGTGTCATCATCTCTGACTCCTCTCTCCTTTTCTTTTGCAGGGGAGTATTTTCCCAAAAGCCTGAGGAAACATCAGCCTCATATCCCCAGTTCACAGTCCAGCATAGCTGGCTTAAAATGGGTTTTGCACTAAGATTGCCAAGCAATAAATTGGAGCAACAGGTACAGGTTTCTTCTGCCTCAATGTTGTAACCCCTGTGCCAGAGGAACTGCTCCTGTCTTAACCTGCTGCAAGCTGTTGGCTCCGGGAAGGCAAACTGCATCTCTAGAGCTCTCGCCAAAACTGTTCCTGCCCCAAATCAGCATTTACCCTTGTGCCCTTGGCTTGCCGAGGCCAATCCTTTCTTCTGAATGGGGAGAAGAGGATTTGGCCCCGTCCTGCCCCTGCCTCCACGGGATCCGCCGTTCGCACAGCTCTGTGCGCAGCGTTGCCCAGGAGCTGCACTGAAAGGGCTGGTTTGCAGGATCAAGGTGTCTCTGTGTGCTGAGAGCCACCGACTGACATGAGCCACCCACCGGAGGAGGATGCAACGACTCGGGATGGTTGTGTCTCCATCGGTGCAGCACAGCCGTGCACCGTGGCACCGCCGCGCAGGAGCACTCCTCACCCCGGGGCCCCATCACATTCCCCTGTCCCAAGACATTTCCATTTGCTGCCGTTAACCATTAACCAGCACGCTGCTACCCGTCAGAGGCAGCTCTGTGCTGCCGGCCCAGATGGTGCTCCCAGAGCAATGCCCTACAAAAGCGTTTCCCACAGAGCCCCGACCTCCACCGGTCCGAGCCCACCAGCGCCACAGAGCAAAGCCGTGTTCCCTTCCCCGCATCAGAACTCCCCTTGTGGGCAGCTGGGCCAAATCCTGAGGCTGGTGCTCAGTCCCTCACGGATATCAGTCATCCCGCCTTGCTCACTGGTTAGATGCTGCGGGTGGCTGAGATGTACTGTTATGAGGAAAGGCTGAGGGACCCGGGGCTGTTTAGCCTGGAAAAGGGAAGACTGAGAGGGATCTCATCAATGTTTATCAATATCTAAGGGGCAGCTGTCAAGAGGATGGGGCCAGGCTCTTTTCAGTGGCGCCCGGCGACAGGACAAGAGGTAACGGGCACAAACTGGAACACGGGAAATTCCATCTCAACGTGAGGAAAAACTTTTTTACTTCGAGGGTGGCAGAGCCCTGGCACAGGCTGCCCAGAGAGGTGGTGGAGTCTCCTTCTCTGGAGACATTCCAAACCCACCTGGACCTGTTCCTGTGCCACCTGCTCTGTAGGGGGTTGGACTAGATGATCTCCAGAGGTGCCTTCCAACCCCTGCCATTCTGTGATTCTGTGAGATTCTCACGGGGTCTTTTGCTTCAGCAGGTTATAAGCCAAGTGAGGTTCCTGCATGTACTATGGCTGATATACACACACGTATTGCTTTCTCATCTTTTTCCCCATAGCCAGGAGCACAGCAGATGAGGGAGCAGTGAATTATAGCCCAATCATCTCTATCAGATCCGTAGGGGATCTGCCTGTAAAGGGCACTACCTAGATTTTCATTTGGACATGATGATTTTGTAGGGCAGAGCGATGAGTTTGTAGACCCTGAGCAAGGCTACGTGAGTCATGTGTAGTAAAATGCCACGTGCTTTGGTCATGGGTCAAGAAAAGCTCTCCTGAAACATTCTCAGAAATACATGCAATGCTTTGCCTGCTACAGGTCAGGACATTTAACCTCACCTAAGCAGTGATGAGTCTTTGCACTGGTGTCTTGAGCAGCTTGTGGGGTTTTTTTGCCTCCTTCCCCTGCTTTTCCAAAACGTGAGGCCCCTGCCCTGTTATCTCATCTGCAGGGCTTGGCCCTTCCCTCTTCCTCCCAGAGTCCCATACCCGAAAGCAGGGTGGAAATACCTTTGCAACGTGTCATTTTGCAAATACGTCCTTGGCAGAGCCTGTTTCCCCGTGCACAATGTTAACCTTGTCCACAGGCATGTGGGGTGGTCAAGGCTGAGGCAGATGTGGGCCATTACGCTGCCAAACTTCAGCAGAGTCTTCCTCCCAGCAGCTTCTGATTTACCCCAGCATTAACCTGTGACAATGTCTTCAGTGTCTTCAGGCTTGCACTGGGACACTGAAAACAGCCTCATCTGCCATTTGTACACATGAAAAAACAACCACCTTTAAATCACAAGGTCTTTAAGCTCTGGGAATTCCAAGTCAAGGCTTTAGGACCAGAGTGTGAGTGCATCAGGTCGTGCGCATGGGAGAAAATAGCTGGAACAGGAACTTCTCAGATCATGTTTCAGTTATGAAAGTCGGGCTATTCTCTTTTCCACCAGTACTGAGTTAAACTGCTCGGAAATAATGTTTTCTGCTCTATAACCCACGGCATGACCAGAATTAGCAGGAAGCAAAAGTGCCTACAGCTCAGCACTAAATGAGCCCATGGTTTATGACAAACATATTCTTTTCCCTCGGTGTTGACTATTCTAAACTGCTTTACATATATTTCTACAGATATGGGCTCCTTAAAAGCTCACAAGGATTATACACAACTTTCTCACTGTGGTGATGGAAAGGAGTAGGGACAGGCAGCTCAGACATCACCTGTGCACCAGCCTGACGTGCATTACCAAAGTTGTGGGCATAGGAATGACATGCTTCATTCCAGAGATCAAATTCGTGTTGCCGCAGCCATGGAAACGGGTTGGTTTACATCAGCATAGATATATGCTCTGAAAGGACCCAGACACACAGCAGCTATTAATTAAACCCTTGGTGCTGGGGTTAATGACTTCATGTGGCAAAAGGGGAACTGGAGCACGATGGGGTTTGGTGCTGGTCCTCTGAGGTCTCCAGGTGTCCTCACCCCAGCTTCTATCTAACGCTTCCCACCAGAGCTGCTGATGTATGACCCTCGCTGCTGGGCCAGCACTGGGCTTGGGGGGCAAATACACCAGAAATAAAAGCAGGTCCTGCCACAGGTCCCCATCTCCTGTGGGCTGGATGGAGACACAAAGCATGGTGTCTCTGCAACAGAGGAAGACGCTCAGCATGATGGAATGAGAAGAATGAAAAATGAAAGGTGAAGGCTGTTATGGGTTTTATGAACTGTGACCTGCTGACATTAAGACATAAATTGCTTGCTAGGGGTCAGTTTTGCATCTTCAACCATGAAACTAAGATCTCTGAAGTGTTCCTCTCAGATATGGGCACGCCCAGGCTGAATGAGCAGATTCAACCCATGCCCTGATTTGCAGCTATTTGTGATTAGTGGTATACCGGGCTGTAGCTAACATCATGAGTTTTTTGGGCACTCTTCCCATTAGATGTCCCTTGGGGTCAATGACTAGGTCTGTGGAGACTGTTGGTTCAAACCTGTTCTGACACCTGATTTAACTGATGACCTGATCCATATCTATTTTCAGTTTGTGTGGGTTAATGTAAAGAACCAAGGAAATGGCAAGAGAAGCTTGATGCGTAGGAAGGGAAGGACTTGGACGGTTCGCAGTCCAGAGAGGTCGTGTAGTGTCCATCCTTGGAGATATTCAAAACACAGCTGGACACAGTCCTGGATCCCCCAAAGGCAGAGGTGACCGGTGACAACAGGGTAAGACGTGTTGCCTCCGCCTCTCTCCAGCCAGGGACGTTCCCTCCACCAGCAGCACCATGCAGATGCCAGGCAGGAGCAGCTGGGACTGAGAGGAGATGGTTTGTCTTAGGTCACCCACTGCCAATGGCATCGGGGCAGCTTCCAGAGGGGGTAGCTGCATATTACAGCCGCCCTTTGCATACACTTTTTTCTTAACAAACGTATCCCCAGACACAGCTTTGCGCTGCAGAAGGTGGCTACGGCAAACACTGCCAGCTTCGCTGGGTTTTTCTGGTTTATCATTACTTATCTCCTGGGAGGGCAGCTCGGTTGCACGCCCCAGTGCTCCATTACGTCCTTGTTTCAGCCAGAAATCCTGACGGCAACCCTCAGCCCAGCTCCCCATCGCCCTGGGCTGCACGGGGAGACCTGGCTCGGCGTCACGGGGAGCACGGGAGCAGGCTGTCTGCCCCAAGCACCGCTCCCCTCAGACCGACTGCGCCAAAATTTGGGACAGCTGGAGCCAGCGACTGGAGGTGGGACCCTCGGGCCCAAGCGTGAGCGTGGCACTGAGCAGCACCACACCTCGCTTTGTCCAGTGGGGATAGATAGAGAAAAGTCGGGGGGGAATAAAACCACCCTCCCCTGCCCTTTTAAATCAGGACTGAACAGGTTTCTAATTAAAGCAGCACTTAATCATTATTGCTCGGTGAATGCAGGGCTGGTGGGTATTTGATGCAAACAGCGAGTTGGTTGAAACTCTCTCACACCGGCTCCTTCTTTGTCCCTCCGTGAGCCTGGGAATGGGTGTGATCTCCGAGTAGGAGTGTCTCTGCGGTTAAGTAGAGGATTGAATTACGGAACGCTGCTGTTCCCGAGCTGACAAGGTAGCAGAACAGCAAACAAAAGTGCCTTGAAACCAGCTCACCCAAGAGGAGAGAAAGTGCCGGGTTCGGCGGCGAAGGGAGACCTGCGAGGACACTTCCCAGCAAGGTAAGCAGCTCCCCTGCACCCCGCTGGGTTTTATTTCTAAAGGCCAGAACTCTTTGATGTCTTTTGTTCTGTGGGATAGCAAAAAAAAAAAAAAACAACAAAAAAATTAATAGATTTCATGTTTGTTTTTTTTTAAAATCGCTCACCTGGTGTAAGCCGGGATGTCTTTACTGAAAGCAATGAGCCCATCCCAACTAGCACCATTTGGGTGTTATTAACCCCTCTTGATGAGCACCATTCAGGGTTGGAACCAGCAGCTGTCTCAGCTCCCCGAGAACCCGGCCAGTTCGCGATTCAGTTTGGAGGACACATGCTTTTCGTTTAGCTCTCCGCAGAGACTGGCTTTGATTTCGCACAACGAGCAATTAACGGCGCTTTGGTTGGGCCTGGTTTGTTTTACCCTTTGCTGCTGTGGGGATTTGCTTAAAGCTCGCCCGCCTTTGCAGTGCTGTTATGGGTCCAGGCAGCGATGAAAAGTCGTTGCAAGTTCTCATCGATAGGTCTGGTTGTCATCTAATCGATCGATCTGCTCATGGATGAACTCCTGGGCTGTTTTGCTCTGTAAGCACAGAGTGTTTTCTCATCCCCTTCGTTTGAGATGCAAATTGCACTGAGATAAAATTGAGTTGTAATGGAGTTGAGCTGCAGGCGTACTTGCCAGTATTTTTCTTAGGCGTGCCTTTTAACAACATAAATATTTAACACAAAGGAGAACTGATATAAATTAGCGCCTGTGGGAGGTTCGCGCTTATTCAAGGCTACCCCGGCACAGATGTAAACAAAGGTTAGAGCAGCTGAAGCAAACTGGCCCCACAAGAGCAGCGCTTGGAGGGTGAATCACCCAGGTGCTCTTTACACACCGCGGCTAAACGGGCAGATTAGAGCCTGCAAAATAGAGATTAGACAATCAGAGAGCATCGGCCTTCCTTTTCGGTGGAGTATTACCATTCCCTGCTGCGTGGGCTCGGATGCTGGGTGGAAGGAAAGGCAAGGATGGGCTTCAGCCAGTGTCATGCAGATCGGGAAAGCCCTGACCTTCTTCCCTCACCTTCCTCCTAGCAGAGCCAGGTGAGCCTCCCCTCCTCCTCCTCCTCCCTGCATGGACAGGCTGCCCTTTTCCTCCTCCAGCTCCCTTCCCACCAGCGGACATGTAGGTCTCATGACGTTATTTCCTAGGCAGGACTTTAGAGTCATAGAATTGTCTAGGTTGGAAGGGACCCTTCAGGTCATGGAGTCCAACCATTATGACTTTGTGGCAATGGTTGCCAAGGTCTCCCAGCAGGGAGCAAAGGTTTCGTGCCATGGCCACAAGCGGTGTCACCCTGGTTTCCTGCCTTCCCCTGTGTCCTCGGGCTGTGGTTATGCTGAGACAATAAATCCCTGCTCTTGCATAGCCAAATATGCTGAAGATCCTCATGCTGTCTCCTGATCTTTTCCATGGAGCTGCACAAGTTTTCCTGGACTTTAAAAGTACCTTTCCTGCTCTGGACCCCCCGGGGATGTGTGGGACATGTGACATGGAGGAGATGCACCATGAACTCTGACTTCAGGCTAGATCTGTCATGCAGGCTGCTCCTCCAGCAACACCCACGCTGCTGTCGTTCCTCCCCAGGCGAGCAGAAGACCATCTCAGTCACCTGCCCCATGCTTGGAAGATGCTGGGGCTTTGCTCTGTGCCGGGCACGTCCTACTGGACCAAAAGTCTTCCATCAATTTTAATAGAGCTAAATATATGGTAGCCCACTTGGAAGCAGAACCCTGAAATGCCCTGTGCAGCAAAGGGGGGCTCGGGGCACAGAAAAAGCCTCGGTGATACCTTTCTGCTAGCGGCCCAGCTCCATTTTAGCTGCCCCTGAGGAATATACGTGCCACCACCACCCCTCCTCAAGGCTCATCCTTCGTCACAGGGAATGGGCTCTTTTGCAGCCTTCTGAAATTTGCTCTGGGACTGACACGAATCCACGGGTCAGGCTCTCTGTGCATGAAACATCCAACTGCACAAGGAAGGGCTCCAATGTGGACACACCACACCCAAAATGTCTCTGCTGCAGCTCTTTGTTTATTCACACACATTCTGCAACTTCTGTTGGCCCCTCAGAGAAACAGATAGTACAGTCACAAGGAGATACATGCTCCTATGACTCATTAAAACCTCTCTTCTCATGCTCTCCCTTTCCACATAATACAACTCTGGAAATGGGCCTAATTATAATTTATCCTGGACGTTTATACATTTCCACCCATTCTCGGTGTAAAAGGAATGCAGGAAAGGGTCAATATTGTCGCTAAGCCTTTGGCATCCGTCAGTCCAAAAAGTCCTCAGAGATGTAAAGTTAATTTCCAACATCAGATGTTGTGCATTTTCTTCAGTTGTCTTGGATTCCAGGGACCTCTGCTTGAAAAAGGAATCCTACCTCTTGTTGTCTGTCTCTATCTGAGCCTATTCGTGCTTATCTGAGGCTTTGCTGGTTAGAGCAACACTGAAACTTGTTATTACCTTATATCCACGTCAAAGACAGGAGACATAGGGGATGCTAAATTGCATGGTTGACCTCCATCCTGGGCAGTTCCTGTGGAATGAGCTATTCAGAGCCACCGACCTCTCCCACCTAAAAATGTCCTGTTGCCATGCCCGGGGATGAAAGAATAGGTTTCTGGATGGGCCTTTATTTAAAACCATTCTTACAAAAACAGCTGAAAAGGGTAAGAAACAGGCAGCGCTAGAAATTATCTTCTTTTTTTTTGGGTGATGGAGACTATCTAGATACCCACCTTCCCTTTGGGAGGGTGCTAGAGCCTAAATTGTTGTACTTGTTGCTTTCTATGAAATAGCTGTCTGGGTCTGAGCAAATCCCACCCATCCCAGTCTTTCAGACGCCTGAATCCTTTCCCTGTGCTCAGACAAAAGTCCCATTGGCAGCTCCGGGTGCAAAAGGCGGTCCCGGATGAATGACTCTTTCTAAAGCTGTTTGCAGTATTTGCGGGGATGTTTTATTCATTTGGCTTTGCGCAGCTGACGTGCTTCTCTCTCAAAGCTGGCCTTCGTTTCTGCCAAGAGGGGATTGCACGTTCTCCTCGCGTTTGCATGCCGTGGTCCTGCGTGGGCTGGGTTTCAGTTTTTATGCCAGGCGGGTGCCAGACGCACGGCCCCGTGGGCTAGGGCTTTGCTCCGTGCTGTGCCGTGTCAGCGGGGAGCTGTGCTCAGGAGCCCCAGAGCTGGGCAGCACAGGGTTTAGCTCACAAAGTCGTGGTGCACCGACACCATCCATCATACAGCACGTGACACCACAGGGGTGAAGTTACACCTCCTCATTGCCCCATGTCCCTCTGCCCTTCATTCCCAGTATCCACCCCATCTCCATCTGCCTCGTTGTCTCCCCGGATCCCTTTCCTACCACAACAGAGAATAGCCACCGAAAGCCGTCTCAGGAAGGAGACACAACCACGGGTGTCTCTTGAGGGTGGGACGGTGCTCCTCAAGGAGCCATCACTTAAAGTGAAGGGAGGCAGGTGGAGACTGAGCAGCACCCACAAAGTCACAGGAGAACCAAGAGTGACCTCGCAGCCCACCCTGGGTCGGAAGGGCTGGATGAATCGGTGACAAACACACCACGTATGTCGTGCTGAACGCAAGCCTAGAGGATAACACTAGTATGGGTGACTGCTACCAAAAAGACGTGTGTTGCTGCTGTTCCCTTGAGAGAAGACCCCATGAAGGTCTAGTTCTGTTTCAAAGACCTTAAAGCTCATATAAGGCAACTCATACCTTGGCTCAGCACCCTGTCCCAGTGGAAGCCTGGGTCGGGTTGGTTGGTACTTACTTGTTTTGACACAATTTAGGTGTCTTTCAGCAGAAGTGTGTCAGCCAACATACACAAAAAGCGAGCTTTCCTTTGCAGCTCGAGAAACAAACGTTCCCCCTGAATAAATCCATTGCATTTCACTGGCCCAGCGATGGAAATGCGGAGTCCCCTGTGGATCACCATCCTTAGGTCCAGGTCGTTTCATTTGGAATCCGAAATGCAAACCTGTTTTTTTCCAGAAGTCTTGGGTTTCTCTTCCCAAGTTTGATGTCTTACAAGTCTGAATTGGAGCAAAACTGGAACGGTCCCTTCCTTTTGATAGCCAATATTAACCTCAATGCTTTCCATTGGGAAGCCAATGCTGTGGGAACTGGTTCTCCAGTGGTCTGAGTGGACCCAGACCAACACCCCTGCTCCATCACCATGAGAAAAAGTTGAATTAGCAAGGGCTTACTCAGCTGCACTGGTGAAACAGAGGACCAGGGAAAACATCCTCTTTATCTTATACATGTGTGCATATATATGCATGCACACACGTTCTTACAATAAATATAAAGCTGTTATATGCAGTAGCAAAAATCATGAATCTTAGACTTGTTTTTTGAGAAGGATGGGCCAGGTGGGCACTGGTGTTTGGGTTTCGCTGTGGTTTATTTGTGGTATTTGCCTTGTTTCATGGCGACGGATCTGGCAAGCAGGGTCTCGGGGCACGGTGGATGAGACTGAGCTCCCACGGTCTGAGAGGTGAAGGGCAGCGTGGCAAGCTGGGCTCTCCACCCGGTGGGTTGCCCCATAGGCCAAGGGGAGAGGAAGTCCTTCCTGACCAAGAGTCACCCATAGACCCATCATCAGGATGAGGGGATCCACCCAGGGAGAGTCCTCCTCAGACTTAACCGCCTAAAACTAAGACGCCTGAGTGAGGGTCGTTGAATCCCAGCCTCTGACCCCCCTCTCCTAGCCTTGCTCCAGGCTCTTTTAACCCTCCATAGGAAGCAGTGGGCTTTCCCCGGTTTCAGGTGGGAAAATGCCTTCTTTCGAGGGTCTCTCCTCAACCTCCAGTTGTCGCATCCTTCCTGTAAGCTTCTGAAGGGCAGGTGCTCCCCAGGGCTCAGACAGCTCTTGTACCCGTGACCAGGCACGCAGGCTCTCCACTCTGATGTCTCAGCTCTGGTTTTACTTACCTGCAGTCATGAAGTTAAATAGTGGTCTGTTAAAATGCTGATGTGGGAGAGGATCGTAACGTTTTTTTCCTGGATCTTTTCCTGGAGGTGGTGAGTAATTACAAGTTAGTTTCTGAGAATGTTTCTAACCTGAACCACTTCACTGGAAACGAGGAAGAGGAATTAAAATGGCTTCAGCTTTGTTTTCCTTCTACGTCCATCTCCTGCCATCACGGTGGCACGCAGCCCTGCCTTCGGACACAGTGCTGGTCCCGAGCCAGCGATCTCTCCCTTTCACCAGGGCAGAAAGAGCTGAAAGAAAGGAGAGATTTGTTCGTAATGAATTGGCAAACTAGATGCTCGCCTTTCCCTTGGGACGGCTCTGTGCCGTTCCTGACTCAATAACCTCCCGACGAGGAGCCGGAGGTGGAATGGATACCTCTGAAGTTGGTGTGCGCCAAGCTGCATTTTATTATTTGAAAATAATGCAGCTGGCACCACCCCAGGGGCAACGCTGCTGCAAGGGTTTTAGCAGCTTCTTGTGCCACTGTTTTTTCTCTCACGGAGCCTATGAGAGAGGTGAGTTTGCGTCAACAGAGCTTGTTATCGGTCACTGGGACTGATCTCAGGGGGAAGTTACTGCAGCTCAGACTCCTCTGCTGCTTCTGAAAGCTGTGAGTCTAATAGGGCTGCCCTCACCCCGCAGAGATGCTACCTGCCTGGGAGAGCCTGCTGCTTTCAAAGACATCCCGGGGAAGAAGGACTTCCCGGGAAAACAGTCAGTCGGGAGCTGCGTGGGTGCTCTGACCTTCTCTGTAGGACACCCAGGCAAGGACTGCCAGCCTCCGCGTTCAGCCAGCTTTCTCTCCCTTCCCCAGCGCCAGTCACCGCTGAGCACCGGGCTCTGCATCCAGCCTGACGGATGTGGAAACTCAGACTGCGCGGCTTGGGCGTTGGGGTTGGCATTCAGGCGTTCCGAATTAATTGTCAGTACATTGTTCTGAGGTTGTTGAGAACTTTGCTGGGACAATACAGCTCGACCGTTCCCAGGAAAAACAGTCAGTTGTGAAAATTTTAGAGGGAGGATTCAGAAATAGCAGCAGTTTGGGGAAAATCTGCTCCTACAAATCAGTTTCCCAAGACCATCTGCTTGAAGATCAGACTGCTGGAAAGCTACCAGCAGTGAGATAAATAGGAAGGACATAGGAGGTCATAAAGAGAGGTGTAGAGAGATGAGCAAGATTTTCTGGATGGAGCGAGGTGTTGAGCTAGAATTTATGGCAGGTGGAAATGAGGCAGCTGCAGGGACTAGTCTAAATCAGAGGAGATAAATCATGAGCTGCCTGCCCTTCTAAATCAGATGTTCTCTGAGGAATTTGAAGAGACAGATGAGGTACAGAATGAGGGCTGTTGCGACTGGGAGGGTGGTTATTTCCCAGTAACCTGGTATTTCCTTGTGCTCCTTCCTTTTTAAGTAAGAAGCAATGGTAGGTTTGGCGAATTAAAGCCCTTCTGCATGTCCCACAAGGGGCTGAAAGGTAAAGGCTCTCAGCACCCATGGGTTTCTCGGAAAGACTCTGTATACGCTACTAAGTCAGAAATGCTAGAAATGGACAGAGGGTGAAGACACAGGTTGCAGGAAGACACACTAAGCTGAAGTTCTCCTCTTGACAATGCCTGGGATGGTGGTTGGAGATGGGGTAAATTTGCAGGATTCAAGGGAGAGACAGCAACGGGGTCCTGGGGAGACTGGTCGGCTTTTGTCAGGCAGGGCAAACTGGTTATTGCTCATGCAGAACCTGAGAAATGACTTGACTAGGTGGAGCCAGGTTTGTGCGTCCTTCAAATTTACTGAACAGGGAATTCAAACCTCCCCTGGGGTATAGAGCACGTCCAGTTTGAGAGGCTATCAAGAACATAAAGTCATCTCAATGATTCTCTTCACCCCAGGCCCTTAAGTCTTCACTCACAATGACACTGAACAGACTTCAGCATCTCAGTCCTCAGCATCCCAGCCCTTGCCCCATGAACAAAGAACAGAAATGACCAGCTGCTTGTGATGGCAGGTAGCTGTTTGGATGAGACATGATCTGATGACCCCTGGCAGCCATTCGTGGAGAAAGGGAAAACCTGACCATCTGAAGTCCCTTCCTAGCTCCAGAGCCATTGACCCTGAGAAAGTGAGCAAGAAGCTTCTGCACAATCTTCGTTCATCTTGTCTAATGCCCCATCTCAAGTTTTGATCCATCTCCACTTAAGAGAAGACTAAAAAAGCCCTTCAACTCCTTTCATGATCCACACAGATGATTTGGTAGCATGGATAGGGCATCTTTTCTGACCTATGGAGATGGCTCAGTACAGCCCTGAAGCAGGAGGATCAATCCCTGTTATTGCCTTAATGCCAAACCAATGGGAAGGCACAGCTTGCCGAAAGCACAGAACCTGAGCAGGGTCTCACGGTCGTGGACCCCCAGGGAGCCGAGCCCAGAGAGCACACCCTGGCCATTTAGCCATCTCATTTCAAAGACATTAAGTAAAGGCGAGCCTGCCAGCTTCCCTAATAAGCTGTTCCAATATTTAATTGCCCACCGTGATCAGAAATAGCATCTTATTTCAAGGCCTGTTTTATGTAATTTTAGCTGCCAGGCAACAGCTCTTTCCAAGAAGGCTGAAGTGCTCTCTGTGGTCAGCCGTGCGTGTCTGTGCAGAGCCCTCTCCTCGGCACGCTGGCCACACCGAGCTCCTGAACCTGAACCTCACGGGACCTAGGGGAGGAGGAGGTGAGCCGAGCTGTACTTCTTCCTCCTTTGCCACTCCCCAAAAGCCCATATCCCATTCCCTACCTCATGACTGCATCCCAGCACATCCTACATGGGTAATGTGATTCAGCTTCTCTGATTGCAACCCTTCCTGTGATCGTGCAAGAGGACGGGAGCTGTCACCAACACACTCATACACGTATGGAGATGTATGTCACAGGTGCTCTCACTTATGCAAACTTTGCCTGCCTGACAGAAAATTGGAGGAGGATATTATGTGCCTGAGCGTGTGACATAAGAGAGAAGACAAGCCCCCGTCCTGGACCTCTCTACCCGTCGTTTCCATGTGAGATAGCATCATAGAATTATAGAATTGTCTAGGTTGGAAGGGACCTTTCAGAGCATCCAGTCCAACCATCAACCTAACACTGCCAAAACCACCGCTAAACCATGTCCATCAGCATCGCATCTAATTGCCTTTTAAATACCTCCAGGGATGGCGATTTCGCCACTTCCCTGGGCAGCCTGTTCCAATGTTGATAAAAGCCTCTTCTTCTCCTCCTGCAACAGGAAAATAGAAGACAACTTATATCGGTTGAGTGCTGTACTTCTGGGCAGTCACTCGCCGGGGACAGGCATTGTTCAAAGCAGCGGTCCCAGGCCCCAGGGCAACTCAACGCTGAATTTCATTCCTCTGGGCAAAACAAGAGTTAACTGCTGTCCTCTGTGCAAACAGAAAATGGCACCTACTTGGGCCCAGATGCCCGGCTATGATGGAGACAATGAAAGCAATTCAACAGCCCTGGTTTACCTCATCTAATGCCAGTCCAAGTATTCCCAATAATTAGGCCTTTCAGCCTGGAAAGGCTGGAGCCACAGCTGCTTCCTATTTTCCCGAAGCTGTACAGAGCATTAGTCATTTCACTGGGTTTTTTTTTTTATTACCGTGACTACAGCCGAGTAAGCGTGCCGCCAAACCCCAGACAAGCCAAATCAGGCTCAATTCAGAACAAACCCCGTGAGTTTGAAATTCTCTCCTATCCCCCTTCTGAGTCCTTATTTTCCCTCCCCACCCAAACAGCCTGAGTCTGCCTGGAGAAATGTCCTGCGAGGTCTGCTTTCTCAACACGTACCAGGTTGACCAAAACGAAGTAGTGATTGCTGGCACTTCCACCCCAACTGTTACTCATTAACCAATCTTGGGAATGACCTTGACACTTGATTAGTCATCTAGTCCTTCCTGAAGGCAAAGCTTTTCCCCACACTGTGCTGGTTGGAGAGGGGATGGGGATCATATTTAGCAAGGAGGAGTGTTGCTGTGATTTTGGCAGCGTGTGACGGGGGCAGAGACCCATCTGCCCTCACCTACCAGCTTTGTTACTGAGGTCGCGTTAGGGAAGGCTTTGCTTTTACCTCTGGAGGCTCCAGGTTGCCCTGGCTGTGACATTTCAGCCAAGAGACCAGCCACCAACGTTTGGTTTTCAGGTCCTCTGCCCTCACTCAACAGCAGCATTTGCTCGTTGCAGTTTAATTTATAGTGTCTCAACCGAGTGGTGATGCCCCAGCAGAGCAGCTCCAAGACAGCAGTTGTCTTTGCTATGCAGTGGCCACCTCAGCCTGCACTCTTGTCACAAGGTGTGAACTTGTCTCCTCTTTCCATGGTTGTAAGAGTCCCTGGAAATGGTGGAAAATGGGTTAGCTGGCCTTGGAGGTGGAAAATGGGTAGTTGTAAGTTACTAATGTGGGGGTAAAGAGGGGAGCTACAGCTGCTTTAGTGCCTCTCTTCCCCCTTCACAGGTAAAGCTGTGTCTGTACAAGGAAGCAAACATCCATCCCCATAACCAGGTTTTTTTATCCGATGAATCCCTGTCCCAGAGGCAGTTGACTCATGCTTCTTGCCAATTTGTCTTTCACCTGGCGCTGGGCAAAACTGGTTTGATTTAGATAGGAACTGGCCCAGACTCTGCTGTTTAAACCCCACAGTGAACCCAAGGCCTCTTAAGATCCCTTTTTTTCTTCTTTTTAAATTAGAAAAGTTTCTGCCTTTCCTAATTTCAGCACAGATGGGAGGTTTTCACTCCATAAATACTGGATTTTGTGTCTGGGCAGGAGTTGAATTATGGGATCATCTGATTAAAAACCCACATTAAATCATTAATGAAATGAGCTGTCTGATTATATAAGTCATATTCCTATTATTTCTAACTTGGCCACCAGCCGAAAGAAGCTGGAGTCCAAAGAAACAGCCAACCTTGTCTGTGCTTCAGACTTCCCCCATTTTAATGACTAATGAGGAAGGGAGGGACAGCGTTTCCCAGAAAAGCGGGGACCGGTGCTAACAGGCGAGTTTGAGATGGAGAAAGGACCCCCAGGAGATCCAAGATCCCCGATTCGAGTCAAAGAGGTTTGGGTGGGAATCGGTAGAGCGTTGCTGGCTTTCGGAGGGTTTTGTCCAACACAGCTGTCTGCATGTGGAGGAATCTCAGCATCCTTTGGGTTAACTTTCCCGACTGCAGAGGTTGGGATGCTGGGAGACGCAGGAGCCAGCTGTGTCTCACAGCTGGCCAGCTGCCGGTTTCCTGCGCTGTTAGCAGGAGAGCAAGACGCCTGCTGGCTTCCACGGGGAGCAGTGTCACTTGTGCTAAAAAGCTTCATCCCCCCCCACCCCGAATTCTCCTTCGCATACAAACATCTTTAATTGGCTTTGTTTTCAGGTTGTTCCTGTTTTGACGCTGGAAGGAAAAACCGTAAGTAAATTAAAAAGATAGCTGAAGGAAGGCAGCTTCATTTGTGTTTTTTTTTTTAATTTGATAGGGACTTTCCAAATGCCATATTAAAAATAAAGGAAAGGTCTTTTGGTTAAAGATCTGAACTGGGATCTTTTTTTGGCTTCAGTTTCTGATAGCCATGGACTTCACAGTAGATGAGTCAGGACCCCATTCAGAAAAGCATCTAGCTCCTCTGTAGGCACTGAAATATCTTCCTGGATCTGTCTGTTAATCTGTGTGGGTCTCAATTACCTTTCTGGGAATTGAGACGAAATTTGGGGTTTTTTTTTCTCCTTGCTGTTTCTTTCCTTGCCTGGAAGTTACCTGGAGGAACCGAAAAGGAGATGAAGGTTGATGAATGTGCCCCTGATAGGTACATGAGGCCACATGGACTCAGTCTTCCACAGTCCTTCTGATATATCTGTGTTCAGAAAGGAGTGAGCATGTCTGACTCCCGCTACTGAGTGGTGCCAGACTGTGGGTGCCTGCTCAGTTAGCACAGAGGTGCTGGGGCTACAGCCAAAATACCCCCTGGAGGTACTTGCATCTCTACCACCTGTGCAAGGAGCCAGAGTGGCAGCTCTGGGCTGTGGGAGACCTGGATGGAACAATGTTCTTGCCTAGAACAGCAATTTTTGTACTCTTACTTAGTGTGCAAACTCTTCAGAAGAAGGACCATGGCTTCTTGTGACTTTGTGATGCCAAGTGCAGCACAAGACTCCATGCCCTCTTAACATGAGCAACAAACACGCCTTCTGGCAGGGGATCACCTGTCTGTGTTCTTTTCCTCCTTGAGAAGAAGCTTCTTCCATGGCTTTGTGTGATAGCTTCTTTTATTTTTCATCTTGTCGTGGCTCAGTTGTTGTGCCGAGTTGAGGCAGCCACGGCACCGTTCCTTCTCGTAGGCGGTTTCCTACAGCTGAGCAGAGGAGTGTAGGAGAGGCCCTGGCCTACGATCAGTGCAGTCTTTTCATCCAGAGACAGAGAAGAAAATGCAGTCAATCAAGTTGTTGCTGTTGTTTTTTTTAACGTAGTACAATCGTTCAGCCTGTCATGAGCAAATGCAAATCAGGGGAGCGCACTAGTGGAGCAAATCAATGCAAAACGCAGAAATCAGCGAGCTGTGTTTTCTCTCGGAGCTGGGCTTTGATTCGTGAGCAAGACTGACTCATATGGGAACGGCTGATATGGGTCTTGCCCCTGCACAAACACAATCTGTCCCGTGGCCACTCCATCGGAGCCGAGCTGCTCAGGAGGCACCTGCCATGCACCACGGGCCAGCCAGCTCTGCTAGGATATAACCCAGTGTTTTCACATACGTTGTTTTTGGGTTTGATTTGCTTCAGGGAGTTGCCCTGTAAACAAGCTGGGTTCAGAAGTTGCTTCTTGAGCAAAACCTCAGCTATCCAAGCAGTAGGAAGAGGGAGCATAGCTAAGGGTAGTCCTTTTTCCTTTTCACAGATGGTAGGTATGATAAATAGGAGACCTTCACTCACCAGAGGGGTAGCTGGAGATACCAAAACCATCTCAAATGTTCCCAGACACCTTTGTGTGGGCAACTGAAACCTACCTCTTCCCCATACAGGCAACAGAGCCTAGGGAGCTCTGTGTGTAAAGTAGACATCTGGGTCATCCGAGATCACTCCGTGGATCACTCCATATGCCCTCCTCACTGCACTGGTTATGTCTCCATTGACCTTTACAGAGCTGAGAGCCTGGTGCCCTGCCCTGAGATACCTGCAGGTGTCTTAATTTAGAGCTGAAACTTACCCTGAAGTGGAAGGGCTTCATTCCTTGGGCTCCTAGTGCTCAAGGGTGCCTGACCTGACCTGAAGCAGCTGCTCCAGGAGGGCATGGGTCTCCTGGAGGTCCACTGTTGTCTCTGACACCCCTCGTGCCATGGTGGGAACAAAGCAGTACTGATGTCAGGGCCAGCACCCTGGTGAATCCTTTCCACCTATTCAAATGGGGGAAAACTAATCCCACACCAGAACGACGGTATCCTATCCAGTCTTTGCTGGGCTGTGATCCCACACTTTGCTTGGCCCCCCATGAGCATGGACAGCCTGTGAAGGGGAGTTCATCCCACCTAACTGTGGGTAACTACAGCTGTGCTCTTTGTAGTCAGCAGAGAGAGACACTTCAAGGTGTGGATTGTCTGTATTAAACCTCGACTGATGGCAACAGGAACCAACCTGACTAGCACACTTACTGTTGTATCCAATTATATAGTAATTTTGTTTTTTCTTCTTCCTTTCCCTTCTAGCTCAGACTGCAGGATGACAGACGGTGACACAAATCTCCCAACTATCGAGAGAAAGCTGGGACTGCAGATATGGGGCATAGAGGTATGACAAGAGGCAATGATGGCATATGGCCTTTGCAAATGTTTGTGTGTGTGTGTATGTTTCAAGAAAGAGATATTCTTGAAGTAGTCTGGGTGGGAAAAGAAGGTCTTACGGATAAGATGCAGTGGGAAACAGGAGACCCAATCTCTGGCAATGCAACTTTCAACGTGTTGTTGCTTTGTTTTCCTGCTCTGTAAAACAGGGATAATATTGAGTAAGGAAACATGAATGTGGTGGGACAGAACCTGTTCCTCCAGCACTGGAGGCTTTCTTACCCACTTTGGCAACCAATGCAAGGCAGCTTTAGCACACCAGAAATTAGTTCCCTGTTTCACCAAGAAGAGGGCTTGTGTATAGGTAACCTTAGTCTATACCAGCAGCTGCTATGGGGAAGCATCCATTTTTGCAGCAAAGGCATCCCATGGAGTCTGTTTGCACTTCATCCTTGTCTTTCCCACTCTGATCAATGGATCACTGCAAAGAGAGATACTGCCGCCTGCAAGGTCACCTTCTGCTTGTGGTGGTATTTGATTTTGTACTGGAGCCAGGCTGTGCTCAATTCTGCCTTTTTCTGGCCCAATTCTCCAAGAACATTAACCTGCAATGAGAGGGGGCATAGCCTGAGGTGCAGAGTCCACTCAGGGGAGCAGTGGGAAGGGGCTCCAACACGTCTCCAAGTGGTGGTGGCCCTCTGCAAGTCCCAGCTATGTTCCAAACATCACAGGGTTGTTGCCTTTCCATTTCTCTCCAAAGCACTGTACTAAGCTTCTTTCCAGAGGATCTGTAATTAGAGACGTGTCGGGTTCACAAGGGTCAAGCTGGTATGCTGGGAAACAAGTTAGGCCACCAGAAGAATGTGTGTCTCTAATTCCAGGGAACCACAGAGCCAATTCAAGCTCAGGAGCTGTGTGCGTACTGGTGGGTGGCGCATCCAGGCACCTGTGCTGGGCAGGCATGGTTGGTTAATTGTGCACTTGTACCAGATGATGTGTGCAATTAGGGTCTGGAGAGGTGGAGGGACATATCAGTTTCCTCAAGTCTGTCTCTTCTCAGCACTGCTAGTTGCTACGAATCCCTGGCAAAGTGGTTATCCTAACAAAGCTCCAAAAGTTATCCTTGAAGTTGCAGGTACTGAGTAAAAACCGTGACCCAAAACTGAACCTAGGATGAGATGTGCTCACTCCCTGGGAAATTCCCTACAAAAGCAAGTTCTGGAGCACTTCAGCCTGACCTCCAGGTCATCTTGCTGTAGAGCTACCCGATTGCAGGAGGGCAAGGAGACTAAAAAACACTGGTCAATCTGTCCAAGGAGCATTATCATTTATCATTTGCCCCTTCTCACCCCTTAGTACTTTCGGGATTTCCCCCAGAAGTGGCTTTTCCTAGCATAGAAGCACAGCCCTGGTTCTTCCTCCTCCAAACCCTGCTTGTCACCTTAGTGTTTCATGCACCCCAGCCGTCCTGTTTCGCACACATCAGCTTCTGGCTCTGAAGTTCAAGCAATGACCCAAATGCTCATTTCCTTACAGAATATGAAGATGGTTCCTGTACCTGAAAAGGCTTATGGGACGTTCTTTGAAGGGGACTGTTATATAGTTCTGCACGTAAGTAAGGCTATCAGGCATCGGTCTCTGGGTAGGCAAGTGGTTCAAACCTTTTTGTTTAGCTCTGACTTGGACGCTGGGTATCCTCACTGCTGAGAGCAGCACTGTGGGTAAAAGTGGTTGGGCGTATGCGTTCACCATCTAATCACGCACCTGAATTTAATGTGGCTGTTGCAATAAGACTGTGTTTAGTAAATTAGAACTCCAGAGGAACTGTTAACTTAGTAATTCATTAAAATTATTTGTTTTCTAATCAACTGAATCATGTCCAGACTTGGCAAAATGACCAGTACATTCCTGAGAAACTAAATCAAGGTCTACCTTTGCATGACTTAAGGGAGTCTTCTGGGGGCGTGAGGGGTGGTTGACTGGAGGGTCTTGTTTACAGCAGGTGGCGTGGGTTGTGTACCACTTATTCAGTGTCACAGAGGCTCTGCAGCCCTTCTCATGTCCCCATTAAGACGCTTCATCTGTCTAGACCTCCATGCAATTTGGTCTAGGCTTACTTGCAACAGGCTGAACCCGAGCTAGCTAGAAGCATGAGGAACTTCTGCGAACCAACTCTACTGTATGGGCTGTACAAAGTGCCTTGTGTTCCCAAAGCTCTGTGGGAGGATGATTGCACTCAGCTCCCAGACTTCGTTCCAAATCTCTTCATCTGCATAGAGCAACCCAAGCCCCATTGCATCAAACAACATCCATACAGCGGAAACCAGAAGCATTTCCCACTTCCTGGGTCTAAGTGTCCCTCCTGCAAACATCTTCATCAGTCAAGAGACACCAGAGCCTCCATTATTCCATGATAAACAAATCCACATCCTCTGTATGTGAATCCGGGAAAGCAGGCTGGGATAGCGACACAGAATGAGTCTTCTGCTCTAATTCCCCATCCATATGCCTTTAAGCTACTTTTTGGGTGCTTTTGGCGAATCAGTTTGGTAGCGGCCACCCAAAGGCATGCTTAGAGGAGAATATGAGTGTCCTTGCAAGCAGTTGACTCCAGATACCACTATAGATTTTGACGCTCAGCTTATGTTGCAGTAGCTTCCCCAAGTAGAAAAGCATTTAATCAGCCCACTACTCTCCTCCCCCCCGCCCTGCAGATGGGAGGGTAAAAATACCAATCTTTGCATTCTGCATCTTGACTGGAGGCTCTCCAAACAAAGGCAGTCCACAGAACAATGGGACTTTGATCATCTTCAATAACAGCGTATTAAATTGAGCGTTTTTTGCAACAAATTAATTAGCTGTGCCTGGAGGAACTGAGCTGTATTTTATTCAAGTTTTTCTAGCGTGTTTCGCTGTGGTATCGCTGCACAAAGCAAATAAACAGAGCTTAGTGTCAAATCCAGTTTATAAAATGAGCTTTTATTACCTTTCCCAGGTGTCCATGATAGGGTTTAACACAGTAGGTGCTGAAAAATAACTGGCACAGCTCACATAACGATAAGCACACCTGTTCTCAGATCGCTCGCCTCCTCTTTCTAGGCTATTGGGTTTTTCTGTAGTAAGATGAATCACAGCATGCACACACAGGCTCGGCTTCATTTGGAGTTAAGTCTGTTTTGCAAGTCAGCAGGAATTCAGAGGCAGTTTGCGTTACTACGTAGTGTGATGTGAGGAAGAGAAAGGGAAAGAAAGGATCGTATATCCAGGCAAATAAATAGCAGTGTACATTACATTTAGAAAGGAGATCTATGAGAAGAGTCTCCTTTAAGTTTTAATATCAAAGTCTACAAAGGTAGGACAGGTTGAGCGCATTAATTTTTGTAACCGCATGGGTGTTCAGTTTTCCTTGATAGCAAGAGTTATAAAAACACACAAGACACAAACATCCTTCAGTGCAGTGTTCTCCCAAATCAGGTCCCTGGCTCCGGGCTGAGCTCCCAGGGAGTATCCTAAGGCTCCATCTTGTCTCCCCATACCCAGGAGAAAGGCAGAACAGGGAAAGGTCTCCATGGTCACTTGGTTTTGCCAGGTCTCCCTGGCCAGTCATATTATTTGAAACACACATATGGGCTATGTCTTCATCCTGACTTGTCTTTCCCGCCTCTTCCAGACCAAAAGAACCTCTCGCGGCTCCACTGTGGATTTGCATTACTGGATTGGCAAGGACTCATCTCAGGATGAGCAAGGTGCTGCGGCCATGTACGTCACCCAGCTGGACAATGTGCTCAGGGGGAGCCCCGTGCAGCACCGGGAAGTGCAGGGACATGAGTCTGAGACCTTCCAAAGCTATTTCCGCAATGGCATTATGTGAGTAGCGTAAAATACCCCACAACGAGCTGGGTCATGGCCCCTGGGGTTCCCTCTGCTTCTCTCCATAGAATCATAGAATCTTCATGGTTGGAAAGGACCTTTGAGATCATCGAGTCCAACGAAACAACCTACAATCTCTGCCACTAGAGCATGCCCTGAAGTGCCACATCTAGACGTTTCTTAAACACCTCTAGGGATGGTGCTTCTCAGAGCCATCAACGTTTCAAATATCTGAAAAACGTGGATCAGCACTGAATTTGGTCAACATTCAGAAGGAAAATTTCCCTTTTTGAAAAAAATTAGTTACAAGCATTGGGACTGGAACCGAGTCATTCTGTTCTACTGGTCGTTTTCCCAGATATTTGCTATAAATGCATCTTAATCTCCCTTTTGTTCACCCTAAGGTCTTCCTTCCTCTCCTCCACATGCTTTAGATTAATATGCCCATTCAGAGCACTTCAGACTAATATCCACCTTGAAAAGAAGTGCCGATTTGGCTCACACTGGGAGAAATATTCCTGCAGTGGAAGCAAAGTTTGACTCTAAACTTTGGCCATCTAAAATTGGGTTGAATACAACCCTGTGGTCGTGGTTCCCTTTTGGGTCTTTCAAAGGTGACTCCAATGTCTGTCTTCCAGGAGGACCTTCACTGGCAATAAACAGCCTAAGTGCCTTTCTTTTAAACCGCTGAAGAAAACTCAGATGAAAACCCATCCTTGGTTAATACCCTCTATCCCAGCCTGTTTTTTTTATACCTCTGTATTGTGCATCTCTATAACCTCTCATGAGTTTCCTCAGGACTTTTGCAAGACAAAAAAGTGCTTTTATCCTCATCTTAAAGGTAAGTAAGGGCCAATGACGGACTAGAATTCAGACCTCCAAAAGTGTGTAGGTCTGGAAATCTATTTGGAAACCGATCTGCCTGTGAACTCAGTATGAGTTAGACATCATCTTGGTCTAAACCACATGCCTAAGGTCAAACAGGAAGTCTGAGGCAGAATGAGAAATTAAAGCAGGCTCTTTCCACAACTTGGCAGGTGGACAAATCACCAGAGCGTCCTTCTTGGATATATTCAACTAGGCCAAACAAGTCTGTATTACTGTGAATCACTCACACAGCTGACCATGTTTGTCAATCTTCTTACAAGCTATGATAAAATACACATATTACCCATATGGCAAAAACTATACAAATTTCAGCAATTATCTGTTTCCCACAAATGGCAATTACATCATGTCAATTATTACCGTAAGGCCTGAAGAATGAACATTGGATCTGTCTTCTAATATGGTCTAGGATACTTGGAAGTGGGTTAGACTTGTTCAAAAAACATTAAAAAGGCTCCAGGAATTCCTTTGGGGACTGTGTCCTCTGAGGATGTGATTGTGTCTTCCTTGCAAAGTTGCAGGGAAAGGAGAGGATGGCATCATGTGGTGAGGCCACAGCAGTGCTAACAGCAGCTATTGCAAAGTCTGTGTTCAAAGATGGAAGGACAACAAAACTGATAGATTAAATCTGAGAGAAAAGCAATGTCCTGTACCTGTTTACGATAGCATTTTGTTCTGCTTATGGCAACAATTTCCTATCTAAGCTACTTTTAATAGAATAACTATTTTGAACAAAAGCAAATTTTAGCAAAAAGTCCATTTTCTGCAAAATATGTTTCATTTTTTAATTGAGTGTTTATGGAATATTTCAATTCTGAGATGCCACTGACATGGTTAATAGGATTTTCTGTTTGATTGTGTTATGTTTCCACTGCCATCCCTCACCTGCCTGTTGATCTACACACCTTCTCCCAAGATCACAACAGCAACACAACACCCATAACAGGCAGATGGACACTGTGAGGAGTCATGGTTTGACCAGGGACCATGAACAGTAGAGTGAGGCAACACAGCATTTGACATTCCATTTTTAGGACTTTGAGATTATATTGGATCTAGATTTTTCAGTTGTCACCAAAAGCTTGAGATGTTCTCAGAAGATAAAGGGGAAGGTATCTTCTAACCAGCTCTAACTCTTTACTCCCTGCTACACAACAGCTACAAGAAGGGAGGAGTGGCTTCAGGATTTAAGCACGTGGAGACTAATATGTACAACATCAAGCGTCTTCTTCATGTCAAGGGGAAGAAGCACGTGTCAGCCACAGAGGTAAGAAGAAGAGCCCTTTCTCCTTACGAATCATATCTCCTTGCCTCTCCTCCTACACCCTTTTTCGACCAGCTTTGCCTGCTAGATAGCTCATCTCTGCTCAAGAGATGCTGCTCCACTACAGCATCAGTTTCAAGACCTGGCTCAGGGGTTTGGTATTACCATGAGAGAAGCCGTTGGGCTCAGTGAATAGCTGAGTGCTAGAAAAACGAGCGTGTCATTGCAGACCAGTTCTTACATCCCCAGGGGCAAGTTCGCAATGGCTGTGCCTTGTCTCCTGCAGCTCTTGTTGTCCCCCACCATCTGCCAAATGCTTTCATTTCCTCGTGACAGGTAGCGCTTTCCTGGGACAGTTTCAATAAGGGTGATGTTTTCTTGCTGGACCTTGGGAAAGTGCTGATTCAGTGGAACGGACCCAACTGCAGCATTGCTGAGAAATCCAGGGTGAGTACAGGAAAAAACCCCTCAGTTTACCAATGGTATTTTTTGATGCTGGGAGGGGGGAAAAACAGAGAAACAGCGCTCAGTGTTTGCACAGTGAAAATGTCAGTAAAACGACCAACACGCAGATGAACAGAGGAAATCATGACAAATCATCTACTTCTCCATCTGCTGATATCAGAGGCCCAGGGAAATTCAGAGCTGGCCTCAGCTCGGGTTTCACGAGCAGCTGTGGGCACATCAATAGCTGCATCTCCAGAAAGGCATCCAGCTCCCTCTGGAGAGGTCCATCTGCATCCCTCTGTGCCCCGTATGCATGACATGGGACTAAAAGGCAGCAGCGGCACCAGTAGTTTTAGCTGCAGTAGCTACCCCATTGGTAGATGAATTTTTATTTTTTTTTTGCAGTATCAGAGGGAATTCCAGCTTGGTCAGTATGAGACAAGCAGGAACATGTAACCCAGGAGCTGCTAGGTCAGATCTATAGCTCTTAAGGCACTTTTTGAAAAGGTGTCATTATCTTTATTTTCCTTACAGAGGAACCGAGACACAGAGATGTAATAAAGCAAGATATTATCAAGGTGTCATCAGCAAAGTTGATGGCCAACCTCATAGCCAGTCATTGTACACATTAAAAGGCAGGTGGGTCTGCTCTTCATGTGGTGGCACCTGATGAGCCAGGAGAGGGGGAAGCTTCACAGGGAATGCAGTTTTCCAGGACACGATGGTGAGGGGAGAAAATCAAACGGAGGGTGAAGAAAAGACAAAGAAACCCTCAGGACACAAAGGAGGGGGAGCAGGTAGAGGGAAGCCTGCTCTGAGGAACAGGCCATAGTTCTCAGGCCTGGAGATCGAGCAGGTCATTTCCTAGGTCTAACAAAGAGGGGACCCTTTTAAATCATTGCAGTAAGAGTCATGGAAAGAAAGAATTCAATGGAAAATGGAGATTTCAGCCTAATTAGTTGCTTGGCATCTCACGCTGCTTTCTTCGCAGAAAACATCCCCTGTTTTTGAATATTTGAAACATTTAAATGTAAAATGTCACCACGGGGCGCCCAGGGTCCTGCAGCTCCTCAGCGTCCATCCCTGTTGTCCTCAGCATGCGTGCGTCCCTCTCCCAGACCACCTCAGAAGATCATTGGACCTGCTTATGTGCAGTCGCACATAGGCAACACCTGTTGTGGCTACCGTGCGCCTGTGCCCTGCGGGAGCAAGCACCAGGAGCAACTGTAATAAGCAGTATTTTCCTGAGAGTTAGTTAATAAGTAGGCATTATAGGCACATCCCTTTTTTTAATAGCTAAATTTGGAGGACACTAGAAACTTCAGAGACTTGTGGTCGTCTGGCTTGGACTATTGGTGCTCAGTCATTGCTCTAGGTCTGAGGCTTGTGGAAGTCACTGTCTGGATCAGGACTTACCCCCTGGTGATCCTTGTTGCAGGGTCTCGCGCTGGCTCGCAGCATCAGGGACAGCGAAAGAGGCGGCCGCGCTCAAATCGGCATCATTGACAACGAGAAGGACTCCCCAGACCTCATGCAGATCATGAAGATGGTGCTGGGTGAGAGGCGCGGGGAGCTCCGAGACGCCATCCCAGATGCGAAAGCAGATGAGCTGCAGAAGGCGAATGTCCGGCTCTACCAGTAAGTCTGGGGATGGGCGCCAAGCCCCGTCCTTTCTCACAGCGGGCACTGTATAGCCTGACTCCAATCCGTGACTCTGTCTTTCAGTGTCTATGAGAAGGACAACGACCTGGTGGTACAGGAGATAGCCACCCGGCCCCTGACACAGGATCTGCTCCAGCATGAGGTGAGAGAAAGCCTTCAGCCCTTACAGTGAGAAAAGGATGCTGTGGCTTGCTTTATTTTCATCCGAGCACCTGTTTTAATGGGGCACCCCATTTCCTGAAAACTATCAGCCCTCCCATCCTTCATTTTGTCAGGTGTCCTCTGAAAACAGGACAGCTTGGCCCTGCTACAGCCTCAGTGGCTGGAGGTAGGTGGTGCGTTGAAGCTGCTCTAACGAGAGATGGCAAATCAACCTTCTCAACCAAGGGTGATATTAGCTTGGCAATCAGATTCAAGGAGAGCTGTGGGCCAGGAATAAATTCCAGATGGAAATAAGTCTTCTTAATACCTGATGTTCTGGGACAGCCCTCCATCTGCCGAATTCAGAGCAAATAAATGCTCTGCTCACAAAATCATGAAGATATGTTTTTCTGCTGTAGCAAGTGACTGCTCTGTGACCCACCCTGGAAGGACATTCCTTACAGACCCTCTGTCCAAAGGCTTTCAAAAAACAGAGGCTTTCCTAATACTGGTGGAGAATTGCTCATCCTTAATTTTCTGCAGTGCAAACCAGCTTATTCCAAACCAGCGTTGCACTGGAAGGCTCCAGCTCCCTTATTCACGCTGGTGTCAGCCTCGTTAAAGCTCAGTCTCCTTTTACAGGCATGGGAAGCTTTTGCTTTTCTTGTCAAAGCTCACTGTGAAAAACGAGAAGCCTTTGGTCACCCAGCGGGTTGTGAGTTTGGAGCACCAGCTCTCTGCGGCGGAGACAGGCTGCCTGGCAGCCATCTCATCCCGCTTGGGTTCGGGATCCTACCGCGTTCACAAGGATGCAATGCTTTTAGCTCCAGACTGGGGACACAAAAGAGTCATACGGAAGATGTCTAACTTGAATTTTTCCTGCTCCTTTAGTAGCAGATTTGGCATAAATGAGCACCACCACCAGCAGTGCTGAGGGTGATATTTCAGCGTAGATGTCCCCTTGAACCTTTCAGGGCTGGTGTCTCTGTTGATTTGGGAACATCCCCCATGAAACAGTAATGGCCAGTTTTGAGCAGTGCCTAGGAAAAATGCATATTTTAACTCACTACAATTAAAGGGCAGCTGCCTGGGTCAGGTGTGCTTGCAAAGCCAGCATGCCCATGAACCCCCTCACTGTAGGGCTGATGGTAGTTGTAGTCCATCTATGAACCGCAGTAAATCCATCCTCTGCTGCCTCTTCTAATGGTTGCACCAGGGTTAGAGCTCTGCAAGGCAAGGAACTGAGCTAGGTCTACATCTAATCTAAATCTTCCACGAGGGTCCAACCTGGGTAGGCTACAAATGAGGACATTTGCCTGCACAGAGCTTTTTACGTATGCTTTTTTGTTTCCTCTCAGGACTGCTACATTTTAGACCAAGGTGGTTTTAAGATTTATGTCTGGAGAGGAAAAGCTTCCAGCCTGGAAGAGAAAAAAGCAGCCTTCACTCGAGCTGTGGTGAGTTGCAATGCAGTGCAAACAATGTTGTGGGAGGTTAACTAAGTGCTAATCTAGATCTGACCACTAATTACAATTAAGTGTAGGTCTTGAGGAGCTGGCCTGTGTAATAATAGAGAGAGAAGTTAAACGTCTAAGGAAGGGAGGTGTGATGATGTAAATACAAAATTGTTAGTCACCAAATTGCACTAGAACTAAGACCTGCCACTAAAACTAGGAAGAAATTCATTAAAGAAAAGAAAATATGACAGAAAATTCTTTGTTACACAGTAAGTGGTGGAATTCTGGAATTTGTTGATTCAGGGCATGGTGGAGGCAGAGAGAGTATCTGTAGGGTCCAGATGGAATTAGACAAATTCGCCATCACCAGGTCTGTAAACCTGGTATTTACAGAATCTGTAAATTAAAGGAGCTCTTATATCCTCTCTAACATCCAATATTGAGGATGCTGGGGAGAGGGGAGGGATCACACTGCAGACAGCCACCAGGCTCACATGTGCTCATTAGACAGCACCTCGTAACGGCACTGTTCCAGGCAGTGCAGACCACTGCTCTGACCCTGAGAAGCACCTCTTGTCTTCCAAACCAAGTGGGGAACTCAATTACTTGGGCTGTCTGGAAAAGCCAGACTTCGTATGCAGGTGCTACAGGCCCCAACCCCAAGTCCATTAGGGGCAGCAAGTCTTTTTCACAATGCCAATGGGCCTGAGCCAGGTTCTGCGCGTGAATTTGAAGATGATACAGGGCTCTTCCACTGGGTAGAAAAGGATGTGTTAGTAACTGCTACTAATTCAGATGGCCAACCTGAGGCAAGACCAGGGCTCATGTTAAGGTAGAGCACGTCACCGTAGCGCCCTGGCACCTCCAGATGAGCTGCCATGCAGTTATTTTTTGGCAGAGCATGCCTCAACGCTTCCTTTCAGAAACAATTAGCCCCAAGGGAGCCCGTGTGAGTAAAGTGTTTGGTAGGTTTTTTACAGGTTGGCAAGTTGAAGTGAAGGCTACAAGGGAATGTAGCTTTTAATCCGTTTACTTATGTGAAGACCATAAATGTCCTCATCTTCAGTGAGATCTTACTAGGAAATACTGAACTTCAGTGGCCCCACCTTCAATAAGGTCATGCCTGGAGACACCCAGCTCCAATGCTGATTGCAGCTATTGTTTGCAGCTATTGTCTTGAAGAAGAAAAGCTTAGACAAACTTTGCCTTACAACTCCTCTCGAAGTCCTCAATGCTCTTTTCAAAAGCTTAACTCAGATGCTTTTTAATAGGCAATCAGCTCTGCAAATTCTGGCCCTGAGCTACACGTGTCGAACAAAAGATATCTCTTTCTTTCAGTGTGGCAGGTGGGAGGGATGGGAAGACCATCTGCTCTGCTTTTCCCTGGGGGGAGTGTGTGCCTGCAGTATTTACAGCAGAAGATGAATGCTCAGAAGCCCACAATCAAGCTCTTTCCCTGAACCACGGCTGTACCTCCAGGTCATCCTGGAGCCTGCTGAGATAAACACAGAGCACTTCCCAAAAACCGCGCAAGGACTTTGGCATTGTAGCAGAGCACAGATAATTTTCTTCCCTCTCATATTGTATCAAGCACCTCTGTTGAAGTAGCCTTCTAACTCGACAGTGGCTCTATTGCAAAGAAATAATTTGGTTTTAGGAAAAAATACAGGAAAGAAAAATAGACATTTCTGAGAATTTAGTCCGTTCAGAACACAGCTCATGCTCTGGGGTACTTAGCTGCCTCCACCCCTTCACTGCCTTGGCATGCGTGCTCTCTAGCATGCTACAGGGAGGACAGTCTCCCTGTTTTAGAGAGGGACAAAAAGTTTGGAGAGAAGCAAAGAACTGCACTAGGTTCTCAGGTCATGGACAATCATCACTGCTCCCTCTCTCGACACCTTGATCCATCACCAGAAGCCATCTATGGACCTGTATGAGATAGAGCAGGAGGCCTTTCATTGACCCACTGAGTGAGATTTTCTTCAAGACTAAGGTGCCATGTACACATTAAGTTTAGGATTTGATCCAGACGACCAGCCTCTAGGGGCAGGGTTCAGTCTCCTAAACACAGAAATAAACATGGTCACTACAGTGAGAGCTTGTAGACACCTCTGTTTATAAGTCTGAATGTAAGTCTTGGGGTGAATCCTGCCTTTGGTCATGCCACTGTGTTCAGTGGGGCACGTTCACTCTTTGGGCTGGCTCAGGTCCACACCCCTCTTCTCATATCTGTAAAAAGCTCCGTGTGTCCCCACTAATGTCCTTTTCCAACACCACTAGGGTTTTATCCAAGCCAAAGGCTATCCTTCATCCACCAATGTTGAAGTGATCAATGATGGAGCAGAGTCAGCCATGTTTAAACAGCTCTTCCAGAGATGGACAGAAAAGAACGAGACACAAGGGTTGGGCAAAGTCTACACTACTGGCAAAATTGGTGAGCATGTTTCTCCTGGATTTGGATTTCCTACCTGTGCTAGGCAACAGCTGAGGGAACATCATTCACATTAACTGTCTCTTGCCTTCAGTGTCTTGAAAATCTAGTGCACATTCTTCTCATGCCTTGTATTTTCCACCTTCTTCAGTAGATGCAAAGGATTCAGGAACCGAGCAGTGTTCAAAACTGCTGAGGCTTCTTTGACAAAACAAACTTCCACTTATTCCAAATGGGAGAAGATCACTCTTGCCTGAAAAATTGTGTACAAAAATTCACACTTGCCGAACTTCCTAATTTTCCTTATAAAGGGCTAATGATGAACCTGGTAAGGAAGTGTTGAACAATACTCTGCTTTCATTTACACTGGCATCCACCCAAGGTCCTCCTGACGTCAATGGAATTATTCTGTATTTACACCAGTGTAAGCGGTGCCTCGATTTACCACGCTGCTGAAGTGAATATTGCAATGCATTAACCCCAAAGAGTAAACAATACTGAAGAGAGAGAACTTGGGGATGAACGATGGGATGGTGACAGAGATGCTGAATGTCTCCCTCAATAATAGCTTCAGGGCTGCAAATCTCTTTCCCTTGCAAGTTGTCTCTTTCTCTCCACCTCTGTCTCTCTCCGTCCTGCCCATAAATGCACTCTCTCTTTACCATGAGCTGCAGAAATGTAACCATTTTATTTCTGAAAGAAACATTTTAAAAGGAAGGGAATATGTATGGATTTGGAAACCAATTATGACTTTTCAGTCAGGAGACAACTAATATTTTTACCAGCCAGCCATCACTGGAACGTTCTATATGGCCCGTTGCCAGCCTGTAACAGATCAACACTGGGGTGGTATGAGCTCTTGAATATTCCAAAATCAACATTGGCTTGCTGGTGGCAAGACGTGGCTTCATGCAGCCATGGACCAGGTTTTTCTCATGTGTATAAAGATTGTGAGTGCATGAGGGTGATGCAGACAGTTGGTATGTTATTGTGCATTCACTGGGTTCTTGTTTTTATTCTGCTGGTGCATGCAGCCAAGGTGGAGCAGGTGAAGTTTGACACCACTCAGCTCCACGCCAGACCGGAGCTAGCTGCTGAGCAGAGAATGGTAGATGATGCATCTGGGGAGATAGAGGTGAGAGAGCTCCTTTTGCTGATAGAGGATGCAATAACCAGCGTGTTTCCAAACGTCCCTGTGTTTCCACACACACCAGCTGTATGGAGCTGTGAAGGTGTGCCCACCCACCTACCTTCCCCAAGGAAGCATGGCTGCAGCCAGAGCACACTGCTTGTGAACTCCAACTAATGCAGCAGTTACAGTAGCTCGGGGGTGTTTCTCCTCCAACCCATGACCAGTGGAGCAAAGCAGTCACCAAGCTGACTCCTCTCCTGCCATGTGTGTGGGTCATGAGACAGATACAGTCAACTCCCTTCTCACGCTGTCTCCCAGTTAGGTCCATATCAACCAAACTTGCGCAGAGCAGAGGCTCCTCTCCCATTCTGGTGGCCTCCCATAGCTGGCTGATAGAGGGGTTGTGGGACTGAGGGACCAGGAGGCTGCTCCTCCTTGAGGGCCACCAGCTGCAGAAAGGCTCTGAATGGCACACGTAGTGTGGCAGTCACTGGAGAGACCTGACTTGGACAGCAAGCACTTAATCAAGCTGGAGGAACATAGACTGGCATCCAGGGGAGAAAGGAAGGGTTCTCCTTCCAACTGAAGACCTGAACTTCAGTGGTCTGCTGGCAAAGGGGCTGTGCTCTGTCTTCACGTTTTGACTCCTGGTGTCTGACTTCTGACTCCACTGCTGCTCACCAAAATGTTTCTTTCGCTAGGTGTGGAGGATTGAGGACTTGCAAATGCAGCCAGTAAATCCCAAGACATATGGGCAGTTCTACGGGGGTGATTGCTACCTGGTCCTGTACACCTACCTGAGATCAGGCAGGCCTCACTACGTCCTCTACATGTGGCAGGTAGGTCAAACCAAACAGAGAGGACTGCGCTGTATCTGCTGGAAGCCTGAAACTGAAGGAAGCAATTAGATGCAAAAATCCCAACCCAAGCCTTCAGAAGAACTCACATGCCTTTTGCTCATCAGTTGTCCATTGTGAATATCCCAAGCTGTGCTTTGTAGGCAGCACGGACTCTCCGAGCCCAATCTGGCATCAGACTGAGAGCTAACAATTTCATCCAGAAATAGTGAAGGATTACAGGGCTTAGAGTGCTGAGGTCAAACTTTGCAGTCTTTCAGATCTTCCCTTAAAGCCTCAGCTCCTGGAGTCACGTGAGTATACAAATATCTCTGCTTTCCTTGTTAAAGTAAATTTACCTCCCCTGGAAAGCAGAGAAAATCTTTGAAAATGGGATGTTAAAGTTGCCAAAACCAGATTGAAGTGAAATTTAAACAGCTGGTAGTTTTAACGCTGATCTCACGATGTTGTATGAAGGGCTTGGGATTGGCAAGATGCTACATCGTGCAGAGCTTTATGCCCTTCATCTCATCACATAGCGTGTGGCATCTGTCTCTTCCCCAGGGTCGCCATGCCTCTGTGGATGAAATCACCGCCTGTGCCCTCAATGCCATCGAGCTGGACAAGAAGCATGGGGACGAGGCAGTGCAGGTGCGCGTGACGATGGGCAAGGAGCCCACACACTTCCTGGCGATCTTCAAGGGCAAGCTGATCATCTACGAGGTAACACGGCTTTGGGTGCGTGGGCAATGGAAGGTGCAAGCACCAACCATGGCTCAGCAGTTGCAATGGAAACAGTCCAGAAAAATCGGCTGATATTCAGGAAAGGAGCCTGCCAGGTCTGCATGGGCTGGCAGATGGAAGTGGTGGAACATTTCTACTCCTTCCCAAGTCGTATGAACACCATATGTGTAAACACAGTCCTGGACTGACCCAGACTCAGCTGTCCACCCCTGAGCTCCAGCGTTAGTGTGTGATGTTCTTTCCAGCTCTACCCCAAAATATTTTGCAGAGTTACAGTAAGACAATCATCCTATGAATTACAGATACCACTATCCAGAGACAGTCGTCCAAAATATCCTACAAACACACAACTTGAATTGTCCCTGCCTGAATTTTATCACGTTAATTACTAACCCACTTCACCAGCTGCTTTGGCTGTCACCATCTGCGGTGGAGGCATTGCAAATGGCTGGGGGAGAGGGCAATTACCCTCAGCTCTCAGTATTGTCCCACCATACGGCTTCCATGGCAGATGTTCAGCTAAGCCGAGAGCAGCTGGAAATCAGAGTCCAGCTGCCTTGCCCAGTTTACATGGCAAATGCTTTGCAGACACTAAGATCTTCTCACATTGAATATGAGCATCTTGATGGGAGCTGGTCAAGACTCAGAGTAATCAGGGAGAAATGTGGAAGTTATGCCATGTGGGTTTTATTCTGACCTGGAACCAGAAGGTATTTGGATTTCTTTCCCTGCTCTGTGCAGGACCATGGTCCATTGTTGCAGCAGCATGGAAGGTTGTGACCCCAAGAGCCTTCTTCCTTAAAAGGAATAGGCTGCCCAGGGAGGTGGTGGATTCACCATCCCTGGAGGTGTTTAAAAAAAGGGTAGATGGGGCACTTAGGGACATGGTTTAGAAGTGGCTTTTGTCAGGGTAGGTTAAAGGTTGGACTTGATGATCTTAAAGGTCCCTTCCAACCTCAGCAATTCTATGATTCTATGATTCTAAAACCAGTTGAACCCTGGATTTGCACACCCTACTTGCCTCCCAAAACCAACCTTCCCTCTGTTTCCCTGCAGGGTGGCACAAGCCGGACTCAGAAAAGCATGCCCGAGCCAGCGATCCGCCTCTTCCAGGTGAGAGGCACGGATGAGATGAACACAAAGGCCACAGAAGTGCCAGCCCGGGCCTCCTCACTCAACTCCAATGACGTTTTCCTGCTGACGACCAGCCAAGTCTGCTACCTGTGGTGCGGGAAGGTGAGAAATTGCTGATGTGAGGCTTCAGTCTCCTACCTCCACTGAGCTGTGTAACCTTGGGTATGTAGACCATTAATTCCAATGGAGGAAGGAGCACCCAGGAAAAGGTTCTCTCTGTGGAGGATTAGCAGTAACACAGCCCTCTCTATATAGAAGTAACCTATCTGGGGCTTCACCTCACCTCATTTCAGATGTTCGTATGACTTTCAGACAAATAAAGCACCCCAGGTTCTCCACCTGTAAGAAATTTGCCAGCATTAGAACATATTCATTTATCCTCTTTTAGTCATCTGCTTCAGGATGAGATGGTAGATAAAACCAAAACAGAAGGGTCGCCCGGAGAAGTGGTGGATGCCCCATCGTTGTAAGTGTCCAAAGTCAGGTTGGACAGGGCTTTGAGCAGCCTGATCTAGTGAAAGATGTCCCTGCCCACGGCAGGGGGGTTGGACTAGATGCTCTTTAAAGGTCCCTTCTAACCCAAACCATTCCATGATTCTATCAGTTGTGCCTTAAATGCCATTGGCTGCACTGAATGTCCCTTCAAGGACTAGAAATGGATTCTGAGAGATCAGCTCATGTGGGACCCTCAAAGGCATTCCAGCAGGTCTAAAACTTTCCAGAGGAGGGCATGGCCAGCTTTTCCCCACCGGTAAGTTTTGCCACTCTGCCCCTAACTCCACCTCAATCTTATGTCCCGAATGCAGGGATGCAGCGGAGATGAGAGGGAGATGGCAAAAATGGTGGCTGACATCGTCTCCAAACGGGACAAGCACACCATTTTGGAGGGACAAGAGCCAGCAGAGTTCTGGGAAGCCTTGGGAGGCAAAGCACCTTACGCCAGTGAAAAGAGGTAATAGTAACCTGCTTGCTCCTCTGGCCTTGGCCAGGCAACACTAAGCAACCACACTGAGATGTCTCTTTCATAGGTTTTGGGTCAGGCCTTCTGAAGTAGGAGCTGTAGATCCGAAAATCTGCAGACAAGGATGTGCTACACCCTCTTTTCCCCACAGTAAATCCATTCCATATCTTGTTGTAGGGGCTACATGAACCACATGCTCCATTTCCAGCCATTATTACCTTTATGGGCAGCCCCGGAAGATTTATGAAACTAAGCCTGATTTTGAACAACCTGGTTTTCTCCAGTCCTCTGGGCCAGCGATGTGTTCCTTTGCAACCACCGTGTGGCTTTCACCTGACAGCACAAGGACAGAAGGGTTCTGCCTTTGCTGTCTTTGGGTGGAGAAAAAGTTACCTTTAAAAATTCTTAAAATGATACGAGAATCCCCTGAGACCTAACATTGCCTGACTTTCAGGCCCTCAAAGGACAATTGCTATGTTCCCACCTCTTCCATCAAGGTCATGACAAGTAGCACCAGGGCCCTGAATAAACCACGAGGGAAAGGTTTCCATCTCTATTGCTTTTTCTTTCCCTGCCATGCATGAGGAAGGTTTCAAGAGCAAGTCACACACTACCAGCCTCGCCTCTTCGAGTGCTCCAACCAGACGGGGCGATTCATCATGACAGAGGTGGTGGGCTTCTGCCAGGAAGACTTGGACGAAGATGATGTCATGCTGCTAGACACGTGGGAAGAGGTCAGCACTGACTACCCCTCCTCTTCCCCTCAGACGTATTTTCAAACAGGTTGTGGCTTAATTCATTTTAATCCATCATTCAGCATGAAATCAAGGGCAATAAGCTCTCTGTCCCACCTCAAAATCCTTCATGATGCTCGGTCAGACAAGCAGGTGTATGTCCAATCCTGCTCACCCAGGTACAAAACACGAGTGAGGTGGTATTGCTAGCCCTGTTTCACAAAGGAGGGAACAGAGACACCTGGTCCATGCCTTGCTCCAAGGCAAGATGAGCTGGACCTGCTCCAGTCTTTGCCAGCTCATACAAGGGGGTGGCACCCAGAAACCCTCCCCCTCATTTCCCAATGCTGATGGTGAGGACTTGCTTTAGACTATCGGAAACTGGCTCCGAGGGGTTTGCTTTCTGAGGCCATTTGATTTTTTGGCCCTGTGAGGATTGGGTTTAGCTACCTTGAAGCATGGGAGAGCTGTTTTCTGAAATATTTATGCTTTGGGCCTGTCTCAAAAGCAAAATCCTTCTTGCCTGGGAGGAAGTCTGCAATCAAAATCCCAGGGGACTATTGGGAAACAACAATTCCTGTCTTATCTCTGCTTCAGTTGGCAAGGCTGAACAAACAGCCGTGCCTGTACAGGTCCTAAGTACTCACCGGTCTTCAACACCATCTCTCCTTGCAGATTTTCCTTTGGGTTGGCAAAGCCTCCAACACCTACGAGAGGAACGAGGCAATTGCCTCGGCTAAGGAGTATCTCAAGACCCATCCAGCAGGGAGAGACTTGGCAACTCCGATAATACTGGTGAAGCAGGGCTATGAACCCCTCAACTTCACAGGATGGTTCAACGCTTGGGACCCCTACAAATGGAGCGTAAGTTGCTGGAAAAGCCCCGTGGTGTGCACACGTGCTCAGTGATGCTTCAGGGGTGTGATTGGCAGCAAGCCATAGCCTCTGTGGTGCACGGAGCAAAACCTTGCTATGACATGTCCTGAGCTTCACGGCTTCCTGGTGCTACCTGAGCAGCTTCTGCTCCGTTGCCAGCAGAAAGTACCTGTTTGGTGAAACTGAGGCTTTTGCATATATAAGTAAATGTGCTTTAATTCACCATATTCACAGTTTTATTTTACAAAAGATAAGGTTCCACATCAGGTTTATTATTTCAGCCAAAAATGGGTTGGGGCTGCTAGTAGTAGCATTAGTAGTAGTTCAGAGTGGCAACAAAATCACCCCACATCATTAAAAAAAAATGAAAAAAAGGTTAATTTTTCAAAACACAGCCACAGAGAAAAATTCATGACCCAGCTTTAAGGGCAAACTCCAGTGAAAAGAAAGATGCGAGCAGACAGGTCTCATCTCCAGGTTTGCAGAATGCCCATCAGAGCCCAGGAGCTCCTGAGCAATGTCACCCTTGGTCCTTACATACAAGCCTTCTTCTCAAAAGCTGATTTACAAATACCAGGTCTTCACTTTTTAGAAATGGAAACTTTCCTGAGGAGATGCCTGGGAAAGGAAGAAGCCCTTTCTTTCCTCTTTTGAAGACACAGGCTTCAAATCATTTCAGGAGTATAATGTGGAGCAGAGATTTGCTTGTGTGGCCAATGAGTAGGGGCTCACCACGTGTTGTCAGGCCGGCATCTCCAACTCTGGTTGTGCACAGCGTGGTTGGGCGGAGGAAGGAGCAATGCACTTAACTCTAGGCAGACCATGGACCAGCTGGTCCAGCCAGCCTCGGGGCTGGGTGCCGCAGCACAGAGTGTATTAGGAGTAAAGGACAATCCTGGGGGGGCTTTGGTGGTTAATGGAGACAGTGTATTGGTTCATAGCAAACAGACAGGTGGAAGCAATGCTGCCAGGCTGTGCACCTAAATTCCTGCCACCCGATGGCACTGGTGGGAACGGTTTAAAAAAAAATAAACCAATAAAAAAATAATAATAATAAAAAAAAGATGATGTGCAGCTGGGAAAAAGCTCAGCTCCCAGGTGGTGTTCTACCAGACCCTTCCCCGGTGAGATCGCCCCTTCCATGAACATCAGTGTTCGGCCAGTTCACAAGAAATCCTGTCTTCTGGTTGCCCAAAGGGCTGTGAGCGAAGTCCCGCACTGGAGGTGGGACAGCTGGGGAAGGGGGGTGACGGTCCCCAGGAGACTTCACACTGCAGGAAATGTCATACAGAGATATTTTTTTTCCTGTAGCTGGGTTTGCATCGTCCTTCTTTGCAACCGGTGTGGTGGTAGAAAGCCTGCCTTGACAGCCGGATTTGGACGGATAAGACAGCAATTCCCAGAGCACTGACCCTTAAAACAATGTTGATGCTTAGAACAAAGGTCAAAACTTGTTTGTTTTTTTTTTTTTTTCTGAGGAACTGCTGAAAAACAAGGATACAGCTCATAAAATATGTGCCTCTCAAAATATCCCCTGCAGGCAGCTTCAGCAACTGCAGACAATCCAAACTGTTGACATCCCAGAAACATCTGGGGGGTGTGTGTGTGTTCATTGCTCAGTTTTGGGTCTAAATCTGTTTGCTCTGCAGTCCATGTGTTTACGTTGTTTGTTCTTGTTGGGGAACTTTGTTGGATGATTCTGTTAAGAACTGACATCTCCTGGTTGCTCAGGAAAACACAGTCATCAGCTTTGCCAATACATCTAGTGTATTCCTTTTTTTTAGGAAATAAGAGGTAGCTGGTGATACGTGGTACCAAACTACAAGAAGTCAGGGATTGAGGCTTTGAGAAATCTGTTGCTTTAGCTAAATGAATCAGGGAAGGGGGGAAAAAAAAAGGAATATAAGTTTATCCCAAATTTTCATGCTCTGAAAGATTCTTTTAAGATTTAAAAGATTTTGATCCAGTGGTAAATATGATTTCTCTTTATTTGCCTTCTGCTCACTGAAGTCTTTAAATTTCCTTTTTTCACCTGTTATTGTACAACTGCAAAGGCTAAAGTCCATTTGTTTCTTTGCTTTTGAGTGAAAGCTCTGATTCTGGCATAGTCTCCTGACTCCAGGAGCTGGGGATCATGGGAGGCAGCAGCTGCCACCTCAATGGGCATCGCCGGCCTTTAAAATTCCTGTGGTCTCCTGACCCTGTTAGAGACCAGGACCACGTGCTTATTAAAGGCTGTCTGCGCTTCTTACAACCCTCTTTACCTTTAGGATGGCAAGTCCTATGAGGACATGAAGAACAGCTTAGGAGACGTGTCGGCTCTTTCTGAGATCAAAGTGGTGAGTTGCTTCTCGACCATGTGGGTGGGAAACACCTGGGTTTAGACACCACCGTGTCCTCCAGCCTGTTTGCATGAAGGAGAGGACACAATGGTCAGAGCAGGCGTGGGGACCTCAGGCTGCCAGGGTCAGAGCTGCGCTCTTCTGTGGAAGGCAGAGGGAGACACGATTAATAACCCCTATGGTATGAGTAGTCTGCAGTGCTGTGGCCCCTGAGAACCCAGACAAAGGGCCCCTGGTCAAGAAGAGCACAGCCCAATGGGGATCCTACGAAACATGGAGGAAACAAGGTCCCAACAGTCCCAAACGTGATGGTCACACAGGCTCAGTTCTGCCCTGGACAGGGGCAGGAGGAAGGCTGGAAGAAAGTGGCATGGGCTTTGAACCAGGAGAGATGGCACGTCAGGGAAGGGTACCTAGGTAATTTAGATGTTTTAGACATGGCAGATACCTAATCTCACCTCCTGTCCTCCCTCCCACACCTCCCCCTGCTGTTATCTTGAGAAAAATGTGACAACTGTGTCTTCAGTTACATCAGTGCTGTGCTTTTAGCAGTCCTACCATCAAGACATAACATTGATGGAGGTGCTGGACTAATGTTTTAGTTTGGACTTTCTCCTTGCTGCTTTGGAGCAGCAGCCCAACAGATAGCTTGTGTCAGAAACAGATCCCCCCCAACCCCAACAGAGAGAAAGATCCTGGGATAACACCCAGGTTGCTCTGCCAGAGCTTGACATGTTTTCCGCCGTTTGGCAGGACCTTAACAACATCAGCCTGAACAAGAGAACCCTCAGCATGACCAACTTGGGTGGTTCAAGTACGGCCAGTGCTTCCCCAGACTACAAATCACACTTCAACCACAGCAACAGCTACAGCAACAGCAGCAACTACAACAGCAACAGCAGCTCTTCCCTGGTGCACAACGGTGAAGGATTCTACTCCCGAGAGGTGCTGATGAATAAGACAGTGGATGAACTTCCAGAAGGCGTGGATCCCACTAAAAAAGAGGTGACAGCATTGCTGGCTTGATGCCTTTGTAGCTTAACCTGGAACTTGGTCATTGCCTAAGGGCACTAGTACTTTAGACTATTAAATCCTGCTTCAGGCTCAAGGAGACAGTAGCTGGACACGTAGGTCTCATGAAAAAGAGGGAGCTTCACGTGAGAGGGAATTGTCGTAGTTTTACCCTAGTGGAAGTATTTCTATTTTTTTATGGCAGAAAAATGAATTTAAAATAGTCATTTTTTAAATGTTTTTTCTTCTGGTAGAGTTGTTGTACTCTGCCACCCAACCTCTGTCCTTGGAGGGACAGAGCATCAAAAGCACAGCTCCTGCGAGACAAGGTGACACAGCTGAGAACGAAGCCAGGATTTGCATTTCGCTTGGGCTGTGGGTGCTTGTTTTCATTTGAAACTCCTTCCAGAAGGCATCTTTTTCTTTTTTTTGTTGTTTGTCAGAAAGCTTTCATTTCACCATCCAGGGACAGGGAGGAATGTCACATTTCAGATTTCTGATGAGCCCAAGGATTTTGTCAATGTCCGTAGCTGAGTCCAAGCAAGCCAATGGAGGGGAAGAAAGGGGAGGGCAATTGCCTCTGCTCTCTACAACCCAAGTTTGACCAGTTTCTTGCCCCAAGAGGTCTCCTGGCAGAGGCCGAGACCCACAGACAGAGAGCTGATCCACAGCCGGGCCAGCAGCTCTGCCACACGGCAATGCCCATGGTTGTATTTCAGCTGTACAGGGGTGCTTTCTTCTCCCCAAAATGCCAGGGAAAACTCAACCTCAGTTGCTCACAGGGTCTTTCTCACTATCACTGACGAGCCTGCTATCTACAAAACTTTCTGTCTTTCCAGTCCAGGGGGAACCGAGTGAAGGGGAGATGCTTTCCCTCTGAATCACTACCTAAGAAACCACCCAAAACTTTGGCCAGCAGAATTTTTCCCATGCACCATTAATGGTCCTGGCCTTAGAATGGTTGATTAGTGGGGACCAAATTCCAGCCAGAGCATGCTAACCCTTCGGAACCAGAGCATCCCTTTGGGCTGGTGGGCTTTTATTCCCCTGGTGCTTTAGGAAGGAGGATGAGGAACAGTTGCTGGAACATTCCGCAGGCAGGACAGGCAGCAGGACAGGAGCTGTTGGCCTGGAGTTGGGGGTCAGCACTGGCACAGTGAGAAAGGGACACAGCTGATGGAGGTGTCCCAGCCCCTGCAAAAGCCAAAGCTGACCTCTCCTTGCTCTCCTCCCGCTGCAGTACTATCTCTCCGATGCCGATTTCCACGATATCTTCGGGAAGTCCAAGGATGAGTTCTACCAGATGCCCAAATGGAAGCAGCAGAATGAGAAGAAGCAATGTGGACTCTTCTGAGACCGCAGGGGCCACCCGGCATCCCGTGACTCTGGGACCAACCCTCGCTCTCTTAGGAGCGTCAGGGAAGCAGCACAGACATTTGCTCAACAAACCCAACCCAACATCTCAATCAGGCCAAGCTCCGATGCAGTTGTTCCAGCAGCCACTGTTCAGGGGATGGCTCCTTTCTCCCTGCAGACCCTGAACCCAAGGAGACAAAACCTTTTGCAGCAACGGCTTTGCAGGATGTTTTTGTCTCTTTTTGACACTTTATTGCTGGTAGCCATGAAGACGAGTGTGTGTCGCACAACCATATTGTAGCCTCTTCTTTCCTCTCCCTTTTGCAAATCACTACATGCACAAGGTCACGGTCTTCCTTCATTTGTAGAAGTTTAACATTAAGCCAGAGAAAGGCCACTGGCAGCTGCTATGTAATTTCTGGGTGGGGAGGGGAGAGGGAAGCCTTAGGAGGACAGAGGGGGAGCCTTGAGTTCAGGAAAAAGGTAATGAAGTAGCCAGATGTGTGACGGGGTAGCCCATGGGGTGAGACCAGCCAGTTCAGTCCCTTCTCACCTTGCAAATGTCTTCTCGCCAAAGAACAGCAAGAATCTGTTGTAGACCAACACGCATAGCCCAGTACAGAGAACAAATGAGAATCTGGCTTGGAAAAAAACCCAGCTCATTTGGAACATATTTATTAGCTGATCTATTTCAAGAGGATGATGAGATCTGGGGCTACACACAGCTGTTGATTTTGACTGCCAGACAAGACATCGTCTATTTTTCTCTCGTTCAGACAGCATCTCCAATCTCACCCGGCCTCCCTGAGCACAAATGGGTGCAAGTGAATGTAAGAGTCCACCGCCCTGCAGACCAGAGGCTTGGGGAAGCCAGAATGGTTTGTGGTATGACCTGAGGCAGAGTGGGTCCCGCTGAAGGTTTCATCAGGGCTCCATCCCTATGATGTCCATGGGGCTGAGAGCTCTCGTTCCTCACTGAGAGCTCAGTCCGATCGGGGGGGCAGGGGGAAATGTAAGCCATCAGGGAGGGAGACAACTGTAAACTAAAGGAGGGAAGACATTCATTTAAAAACTCAGAAGATGTGGTTTTGCAGCTTTACTCCATTTCCAGCCTGATCAGTGATTCCAAATAAACAGCCAGCAGCAGCACTGTAAGTGTCCTTGGTCAGCGTGTGGGGTAGGACGGCAGTGGAGAGAAAGCTCTGCAGGGCCACAGCTCCTTCAAACGCCTGGTCTTTAATGGGATTTGGGATTTTTTGAAAAGAATAAACCGAGAAGGTGGGGCCCCCTCTGTTCCCAAACACCACATAGCCAGGACCATTTGTCTCCCCACGCCCACGTACCCTGCTCCTGAAGCCGCTCCATTGCCCATGGTGGGTACTCGGCCAGTCAGCAGTTGGCCTGGCTGCCCACCGCTGCAGCAGGGATGCGGGGATGAAGCTGAGGAGCTGCAGGTGGTGGGCTGGAGGCAGGGACCTCCGGGAGATGGGGTTCTTCTGGACAGATCTTTGTGTTTAAGAACTGGTAGTTACTTCACGTAAACCACCACCCTGTCATTATCTCCATGCTCCTGCCACCCTTTCATCCCACTTCTGCTTGAGGGTCCAGCCCAAAACCCATTGAACCCAGAATAAGGTAAGAGTCAAGCAGCGACAGTAATCAGCCAAATTACCTGCGTGATTGCTCCTGTTGTGCTCACGCTGGATACAATCAGTGCACATTATCCCTGTTTCAGCCTCTATTGCCACTGCTGGAAGCAACAATATTTGCATCGCCCCGCTGCGGCGTGCTCCTGCCAGCTCCCGGATTAACGAAGCGTATGTGCTCCTCAACAAAATGCAGCAATGCCACCTATCAGCCCTGAGCGTGGGCCTAACGAGCATCGTGCGATCAAATGGCGACCAGCGGATATACCATTGGATTAGGGAGATTAGGCCAGTTTGCTACAAATTGTTTTAATTCCTGTTGCCACGATACTCACCAACACACACTAGCAGAGCATGGGGCATGGGATTTTGCAGATAATAAATTCCACTGATATTTGGGCCCGTTGGAAACTGCTGCTGCTCTCCTCTCCTCCTGGGCAGAGCTGGTTTTACTCTCAGCCTCTGGTTTCTAAAGGAAAGCTGCTCACCCACATCCTCCCTTTTGTGTCAGTTGCCCCTTTCACGGTGAGCCATGTCCTCTTTCTGCTGCTCTTTTTACAGGAGCTCTTCCCCAGAGTGGGGCTCCAGAACTTCCCAATCTGCTCAGAGATGAGGTCCCTTGATAATGGCATGGACCATGTCCCTTCCTGTGGGGAGAGAACACATCTTGCAGCATTGTCCATCATGCTCTGGTCCATCCCATCTCCGTCTCAGTTACTTTCCCGCCTGGCTCCAGTAGTTTTTGCCCAACTCTCCTACCTGATGAGGGATGTTCTCTCTTCCCATGGATCTTTCCTACCTTTATTTAAGTGTTCAACAGGCAGAGGAAACCCTGGCTTTTCTGTGTAGCCCATCTAAGCCCATCTTGGCCCTGGATAGTGTGGTCCTGCCCCCACATCGCTTCCCACTCCCTGTCCATCACTTCTCTAGTGCTGGCCACAGCAGGCAGGTGAGGGCTGGTACCTGCGTGGCACAGGGCAGTCCTGGGTATCCATCGTTCGTGCATTTTATCTCATGGCTCCTCAAAACAAAATGCTCAGAGCATCCTGGGAGCTGGGACCGAACTCAGGCTGTCCCCAAGTTGGAATCAAGGATGTTCCAGCTTTGGCCTTCAAAGGCGTCTCCCGATACAACATGCCCCATCCCAGAGGTGAGTTGAGAGACAGCCCCTGTCACTGCAGGACACCCTGTTCTGCCTCGGTGGCCTCTGCCACACTTGAACTCTTTCAAGTTAATTCAATACGAGCCTTTGAGTTGTGGATATAATTCACATTTAATTGGCAATGGTTTACAACATCACACGATATTGTAGTGAAGAGGAAAAAATCAATGTGTCCAGCAATTACTGCTGCAGCGTGACAAACTCCAGGCAGGACTAAATGAAATCCAGTTTTGCAGTGGACCAAAAAATCACTAAATCCAGGTTATTTTGGAATCAAAAATAGGTGGGGGAGTGAGTGGATCGGAATTTGCTTAAAAGGACATTAACCTCGTTGGTAGCAGCCCGTCCCCTACACCACCAGGCATGAAAAACCCCAGAAAGACTGCGAGCTTTAAGAAATTAAGCACATCTAGCTCCAACTTCATGTGTGTTGCATTCAAGTAAGACAAAGAGGCAAATAGTGACAAGTAATTGGACTTTTCCAGATATTTTTTTTTTTACTTTTAATAGTCTAACATATTGTTAGTAACATAGTTGGCACTTCAAAATATATATTATTCTGTTTCAACAATATTCCCTTAACTCTGTGGTTGTACTTGAAGATAGATCACCTTTTGCCATAAATACTGTCGCTGTTCAAACCGCTCTTGTCTGTTTGTGCTAGGCTACCTCTACCACTTCCTCTGCGTTAAAAAATGACGTTTTTCTATAAAAACACAAACAAAGAAAGTTTTACCGCATTAAAAAAAAAAAAAGAAGAAGAGCCCTACTGTCAGTTGAGCGCCTTTCCACCGTCATCGGCAAAAGACATTCTCTGAGGTCCCTTTGAGGGGGTTTCACTTTGGGTTAGAGGGAAACCTGCCGTTCGGCAGCTTCTTTCTCCTTCACAGGGTGAGAGCCGGGCTTTGACTGCAAAGCGAGCTGGCTGAGCGCCAGGCACGCAGGCGGAGTAGTGTTCATGTATTTTTTATTGTAATACAAAAGGAAAGTCGAGTTACATAACACGGGCCTTTGTCGTGCTGCTTTCTTTTTCAATCTGTAACAGGAAAGAGGAGAATTGCATCCCCGTTTAAGACTTCATACGGTGAAAGATGGCTGACATCTGAAGTCGCAAGAAATCACCTGGCATCTGGCCACTGATTTCAGTGGTGGGGTGGATTTTTTTCTTGCGCAGTTGTTGGGTGTTTTGTCCAGATATCTGACCGAACCCAACCCAAGAGCTGTACTTTGCTAAAAAGGAGTCCCTATCCTCTCGCTAAAAGCAGAATTTAAAAAAACCCACACTAAATAAAGTGAACCAAAACCACAGGTGGATTGGTCAAACAGGTACAAAAGGATTAATTTCAACGGCAGCATTAGGGTGTTCCCAGCATGCAGAATGGAGAAGGTTGATGGCTATTTCACATCAGGGGTCCTATGGAGCACCATGTCCTGCTCCAGATAAGGCACTGGGGATTTGTTGGGACCCTGACATTGTCAGACTTCACAGGCTGAATTCCTTCTAGGTCTGTAACGAGGTTCACTGTGCCCTGAAAGAGCTGAGCTGCTAATCACAGTCCTGGATATCGATGTACACAAAGAGGGTGGAGGAGGAGTACGGGTCTCCGTTCTTGGTCAGAAGATGGATGTGGCGGTAACCTGGAAGCAGAGACACAGATGGAAAGTGGCCTTTAGTCTGTTTGGAAAAACATTTGCTAACATTTGCCAAGAGCCTGCAAACACATCTCCCTCTCTCAGGGCGTTTTCCTCCCAGTACCCCACAGAACAGGTAGGTCTGAAATGCACGGCTTTGAGCGCTGGCAACGTGTTGTGCCCAAGGCAACTGGTGACAAGGGGACCCCTTCCCCAGAGACAGTGTTAACAGCTGCACAATAAACCGTTTATCATCTTAATCATTGCCCCAAGAGAGGACCTGTTCTGACCCGAGGTATGATGGGTCTGGACCGCTCATCACGGAAGCTTCCCAGAGGGCTCAGTGATTGTGAGGAACGGGGAGCAGGGCCTTACCTTGCTTCAGACTAGTGAAGGGAAGGGTGTACTGCCCAATGAAGTCGTTCTTGGTCGACATGTCAAAGTCTTCCACCACAAACCGGACCAGGGCAAGTGCAGGGATCTCTATGTCAAATGTAAACTCTTCATCCCATTTTGGGTTAAAGCCTGGGCAACACAGAGAAGGACGGAGATCAGAGCTGCTCACAAATCAGGAAAAAAAGTGAGAGACGCTCACAAGCAAGGATGGAGGTCAGAAATGCTGGCAGATAAGGACGGAGGTCGGAGATGCTTGCAAATGGATGGAGACTTTGCCTGACTGCCAAACTAATCTGAGCCAGGCCAACGGTCTCACGAGGTGCCAAGACCACTGTTCCCAGCTCTGACGCTGATTTGCTACCTGCTACTAATAAATCCTTCAGCTTAGGCTGCTCATTGCAGACCAGCACCACGCTCCCAGAAGGCAGCAAGGAGGAGGAGGGAGGTGAACTCGGCTCTGCTCCACAGGCTCTTGTTGGCTGATACACAGATGTCTTTGGTTGCCATTGGACCAGCTGCAAATTTTTACAGCCCTAAACCAGGGGGGAGCAGAGAGGAGGGCTGTGCCTTTGTGTTGTGACAGCCTTCTGGAACCATCTGTCACCACTCTGTGCCTCACTTTCCCTGTCTGCAAGAAAGGTACCTGATTACAAAAAGCATCATCAAGTCTGGAGAAAAAAATGGTTTCTGTCTCCCTATATAAGGGCAGTGTCTGAGACAGCCAGAATAGCCCCACTTCTGTTACGGATAAGGATCTCGTGATCCGGACTCACAAAGCAAACAAGACCCAGACCGTCACATCAGATGAGGAATGAAAAGCAAGCCCAGTGCTCTCTCTGTTGGTCACAGCGGGTGCTCTCTGCAATTTCAGTAAACCACTCCCCAGAAACAAACGGGAGGAGTGGACATCCTGTTTGAAACTCTGCTGCCATTGGCCCAGCCTGTGCAGAGCAGGAGCCCAAAGACAGCAGAAGGTCAGCTGAAGCCCTGATCTTTCAGCTGGCCCTGAAGGGGCTGAGATGGGCCTGTGGACAGTGCCATCACAAAATACCTGTGCTGGGTTGGTGAACTTTATTTGGACTTTAGTAGGATTAAATCAACTGGACTGTTCAGATAACGCACATCTGCTCCTCACCTCCTTCATCCTTGGAGAAAAAAAACAGTGTTGCTGATGCCATGGGAGCAGAAATCATGAAGGGAATCACGAGGGAAAGTCATCAGCCCTAGGACCGTAGGTTTCACTGTACTGACATCTGTGGGGGATTTTCAACCCGTCTCAGAGCCATATGAGATGCTCAGAGCTTCTGAGCCAGCAGGTTCCCACAGCCTCTCACACTCCACAGCTGCACTGCTGGGACCTGATCTGTGCCCACAGCACCTGCTTCCGTCCCACCAACACAGAATCATAGAATCATTTACGTTGGAAAAGACCCTTAAGATCATCGACTCCAACTGTAAAATGTCAAACCAGGTGAGCTGCTGAAGCGTGGTCACATATATGAAACCTCAGCCCATGAAATGTAACCCCCTCTCTGCAGTGGGCCCTTTCCAACACTGATGTTTTCATGGTTTGATTCTTTTTCCATTGGGCAATGCTCCCTCCAGCACCATTCCAGCACTGCTCCAGTATCGCTCCAGCTAGCCAAGGGCCAGCTGTGGGGCTGGGTGTGCTGAGCAGACCTGACGAACAGGTCTGGCAGGTCTGAAACATTCCCTACACAGTTTTCGCTCATTATAAAAATTATTGTAGGTGACGGAAATGGCCATGAGCTTTAGGAGCCACGCCAGATTTACTCAAACAGGAAAGAGGAAAAGCGAAACATTGTTAGCAGGGAGGAAAATATGCATTGGCTTTCTAGCATTTGGCTCTTACTCCATGCAGAAAAGCAGCGTGTGTGTGTGTGTACCTGTGTGTTTGTCAGCAGGAGGGCAAGGACTAATTTTTCAGACTCCTACTGCCTTGTTATTCCCACGGGACAGAGGGCTGAACTTGCCCTTTGCAAACTCAGGCGGCCACAATATTCAGACTTTCACTGCGTGGAGGGAAATCACATCCATGTTTGACCGTTGAGAAGTGGTCCACCGGGAGGTGAAATGTCCATGAGATCTCTGAGGTTGGAGCTGGGTAAGGCTTGAGCCCGGCTCTTTGGAGATCGGGTCTTACAGCTTTTACCCCTCAACGTGTACCATTGCTGTGATATGCATTAATTTAGCAGCAGTGCCACTTTGGCAGAGAGGACAAGCAGATGCAATGTCCCTGCCTTGTGAGGAGGCTCTGAGCTGCAGGAAATATTTTCCTTTTGCACAGGCTATGTTACATATGAGAAGAGGCTGACAGAGGTCGAGTTATTCAACCTGGAGAAGGATATGGGGGTTATTATTGCCATCCTCCACTACCTCCTTATAGAGAAGATAAAGCCAGGCTCTTCCTACACGTGCACAGCAAAAGCATGATGCACAATGGGCACAAACTGCAACAGGAGAATTTCTCGTTAAGGATATGGATATCTTATTTTATCATGAGGTCACTCAAAGACTGGATCACTTGAGAGAGCCCAGAGAGACTGGGGAATCTCCATCTTTTGAGATATTCAAAATTCATCCAGGCAATAACCTGAGCAACTTGAGTTAACTTTGAGGTTGGTCCTGCTTTGGGCACAGGCTGGAACAGACATTTCCAAAGTCCCTTGTAACCTCAACCTTTTGTGAGTTTGCGACACTTTTAGGATAAAATCAGCCTCACAAGAAGCATTCTCTGGGAAGATGTTAGTGGTGACCCATGCATCCCAGGTCAAGTCCAACTGCACGGAGGTAAAGGGCACTTCCAAAGTTCTAGCTCTACAAATTTGGCAGCCAGCCTCAAAACGAATCATACGGCTGATGTTGTTTTGGAGGGAATTTCTGTTTCCAAACATCTTAGAGAGAAAAGAGAGGGAAGAACCCCTGAAAAGTAATTCTCCATAGGGACATCAGTCTGTGGGGCTAGTTCATGCCACCAGCAGTCTATAACCAGGGTCCCTGCACTGAATTAGGCCAACAGCACCTGGGCAGATCCAGCCACAGGGCAGCAGTCTTGGCAAGGGACACCACTGCATGAAACAACTGGGTTACCGCCCCATGGGAGCACGGCATGGAAGAAAACCCCTTACCATTGTTTTCAATGACTTTGGTCTGCTTCTTGTTGTTATCCTGTTGGACACCGTGGATCTCTACTGTCACCTTAGGATCAACAATGGAGTTTTTGCTTTTGTTCACCTTGGGCAGCTGCTGACCAGAGATGATCTGTGGAGGAAACAGAGGAAGAGGTCAGGACATCATTAGGAGAGACGGCTCCCTGGCAAATGTCCCTCTCCTTCTCCAGGAGCGCAGGACCTGTTGTGACAAGCTGGTGCTGGTCTTTCAGAGCCAGCGTTGTGACATCCTTCAGTTTAAGTTGTCACAAGCCAAAGCACCTAATGAACATTCCTCCAGCCCAGCAAGCTGGCTAGGGGGCAGGCAACTTTGCTAACTGTTGCCACAGGGATCAGATGATACTTGGAAACAACAGTGGTGACTCTTGACTGTCTGCCTGTATGTTTCTGTAACGACAGAGAATACTGTCATTAGCTCTCCTATTGCTGAACATTAAACATGTGATAAGTCCCTGGAGGATGAGCGCCCATGCAGGACTGAAGCAGAGACCCCAGTGGTTGGAAATGCATAGGGTTAGGATAACATTGCCCAGGTGGGACCAGGAGAAGGAAAAGGTATGACCTACACCCCCCTCCCCCCCCAAAGGTGGATGCTACATTTTCTGACTTCTATTCTTACTTTAAGCAGAAGCTTCTTCTTTGTCCCCCATGTTCCTTCTGTGATGGATTTTGGATTGAATTTGGTTTGCTCATCCCGGAGGAATTCCGGCTTTAAGACGTACCCAGAAAACCCATTGTCCTGGAACCGACCCTGGTAGACATCCATTTCTGTGCCTGCTGTCTGGAAATTTAGGGCAACTGCAACATAAATAAATAAATTCAGTCACTTTCAGATAAATCAATGGGACTTTTTTAATACTAATTCTGTTCACATGAAATTGCGCTTTATGGACATAAACATTGGCTTTTCCATGCTTTAAAGAGCAGTGATGAACTCTGATCCTCGTAGTCTGCTACTCCTGAAGATTTCTTGCGTTAGAGATAGGAAACGACATTACAGTCACCTCAGTTGTTCTCCTGACTGCCACCGGGTCAAAGAGAGTCCCGCACTGAATTTCTGTCACCTGGTTGGACAACTGCATCTTTTAGATAAACCCATTCATTTCTATGCTGAAGGAGTTATCTCCCGCAGTGAAGACAGAAAATCCTTCTCAGATTGTTATTCTGACTACTTAGCCTCATTATAAAACTTCCTTTCCAGCCCAGATATGCCTATTTCCAATTGCCATCCCAAGGGCCATTGATGCCTTTGTTGGTTAGCCTAGAGAGCTCTTTGCTGTCTGAACTCCTCATGCTGGAGTACAGAAGCTGTGATCAAATCATCTCTTTATTGTCCCCTGCCCAAAATAGATCAAGCCTCACTGGTGTCCTAATGCCAGGCAGATTTCTTGTATTCTTTCCAATTTGCCACCATCCTTTTAAAAGCATTGATGTCAAGTCTGGAAGCAGTCTCAGTGAACGGTCTCACTAGTATCACACAGGGAGTGCACATGGACCCTAGCACCTCCTCAGTACTCCGCTGATTTCTCAAGGGTGATGCCAACCTCTTTAGCAACTTCTAAGACAGCTCTAGGACAGATGGCAACTTATCCTGGTCCTGGGTCCTACATAACCTGTAATACTTTATGCCCAAAAGCATTTTAAGGCACTCTCCTGTTTTTCCACCTGCAAACAAGACTTTAATAATTGCAGTATAGCTGGGAGCTACTATATACTGGGAGCTGCAAGTACTTGGAGCTTCTGAAAAAAAACTTATTTTGGGTGCCCAAATACTGAATTCAGGTCAGATAAGGCATGCAGGTCTGGCTTTAGTGTACCCCGAGGGACCTGATGTTTCCTCCCAGAGACTCTCCTGAGGCCAGACTCAATACTGGAGAGACAGGCCAATGGATGGTACATCCATCCCCTACAGGGGCGGCAGCACCCAGCGAGTTCATATGCTGACAGCCACATCCAGCCCATGTAGGTAGGTCTACACAGCTGGGGGCCAGGGAGCCCTGCATCTGCAGATTCTCTTGTCTGGCTGGTCCATGTAGGCATAACTGGGACACTTCCACCATCCAGCATCACCAAGAGAGCCACGTCATCACCAGCCTGCCCACTTAACACTGCACCAGGTTTCCTGGATGAAAGCTACAACATAATTCACTTAACAGGCTCTGGGTCCCTTGTTTTCATCAAATCTCTGAGACATCAATATACTACCAGGGGCCTCCATGCCCTGGGAGTAGGTATGATGAGCTGCTTTGACTACAGGGAACAGCTCAGGCCACAGCTTGGCCCTTACGGTTATGGCCTTGCTCTAGGGCTCAAGAGAGCTGAGTTTGATTTATGTCTCTGCCAGAGATTTCAGCACTTTACAGTAAGACACTGTAACTCCTGGCTCCCTCCTGCTTTGTTAAATGGCAACAACACATCTTCCTGTGAAATTGCAGGGATGTGCACATTCACGTGCAGGAAAGACTCTCTTCACGGTTTTGAGGTGGGCCAGAAAATAGTCTATGAAAAGTCACTGAGCATTGTCTGAAGCGCTGATCTCTCCCAGTGTCCACTGAGCCTCTCTGCCTGCAAATGGCTTGAGATCGCACATCTACTTCAGCTGAAGCCCCTTCATAGCTAGGCCATGGGTGACCCACCCATGTTGACCCTCTCCAGCCTCCCAGTTGCACCCACCAATCTGGCAGCCGACGTTCCACAAATCAACGGGGTTGTAGTTGGAAGAATCTGTCCTCCAGCCTGCAGGGTAGATCCGGCTCAGGTGCCTGATGTTGTGATGAACAAAACTGGTTCCTACAGACAAAAAAGAAGAAAATGTCCCTTTCAGTGATGGGAGCCACTTTTATCTCTTCTTGATGCTGCTGGATATATTGCTCCTCTGCCTAGTGAGTCTGGCTAAATGTGAACTACCTGTATAAAATGCCCTTCTTGGTAACAGCCTCTATGATGTTATGTTACTCCTACTGTTTCTCAGTGACACGCATGGCCAAAGAGATCATAACCAACATCTTTCAGGGTGTTTTTTCCTCATGCTTAACCACCACTAGCTGTCCCTTTATGGGGGACTGGGACAGAGGATGGCCTTTTGCCAGGGCAGAACATACATACCAGACTCCTGGGCTAGTTTCAGAGCTTTGCTCTCCGTGAACGATGACATCTCGTAGAATGCCCGGGGATGGCTGGGGTCCTCAAAGCCATTGAAATGGACACTCTTGCAGTAGACAACTGTGTCTGACAGCTCCTTGGCCAGCTTCAAGGTGTCACTCTAAAAGCAGGAGAGCAAGAGGTTTGTGGGGAGTTTCTGCAGCCACACTCAAAAGTCATAATCACGCTTTGTCTAGGACCCCTAGGGCTTCTCTTCTCCACCATCTTCACATGAAAAGGATGCATGCTATCAACACTCAGTGGCACCGCTATGCAGAGAGAGGGTGCAAAAGGGGCAGACTGCCCTTGCCATGTCTCTTGCCCTGCATGGAGAGTGCTAATCCCTCCTCTCAGGGCATCACTGCCCTCTCAGGTCCATCCTGGTCTGTCCCATGATATCACTGACTTCCCAAGTGTTACTACCAAGATTTAATTTCATCTGGGCCATTCCTCCTTCTACATTTATTTGCATGTTATCATGTGAATGAGTATTTCAGGTTGGCTATCACAACTCACAAGTGATTAGTGCTACAAACACAGTAGCAACCAGCCCGATCGGCCTGTATTGGTGAACTAAGAGAGGATTTCACACAACAGATGCTTTGCTGTCCCAGCACCCTTTGTTGCATGATGTTCGACAGAGGGATTCTATCTTTGTTGGTGGGATACCCTTTCTGCTGCTCTCTGCATTTGTATTTCAGCATCAATGGCTGTCTCCAGTTGCTAAACTTTACAACAGAGCCTTAGCAATGAGTTTTCCATAGTGTCCTGGTCCCAAGCACGGAAACCAGGAAATAAGGGGAAAGGAAGGATGTTTTGGCCTCTACAGAACTTGGACTTTTTCCCCTTGAACTAGGAAGTTCTCATAATGTAGGTACATCCTACTCCACGGCCACATTCATTGGTGCAGGGGTGAAGTGAGAGCCACCAGCTCCCATCAGATGCAAGGAAAGAAAATGTCAGACTTCAAAATTATACGCATTATTGACTACAGTTCAGAGAAAGAAATAAGACCCTCAAAGAGTGAGCAAATCAGCAAGGGGAAGCACAGATCAGACCAGATCCAGAGGCAATACCAATTAGCTTTGCCATCAGTGGGACTGAATGTATTTATATCACCTATGAACCTGGTCCTTAAGGGATGTGGCCTTCACAATGACCTGCAGTCTGGAAAAATGAATGTCCTCACACAAGGGCGCAAAACACTGGTGTAAAGGCCAGCCTTTTCCACCCAGAAATAGTGATCCTAACTGCTTTAGTAACTGGCCACCCTTTCGCCATACATCTGTAGATCTTCCCTCCCTCCTCCAGGTCAGAAAAACTTGGCTGGTGAGGGTGCGGGTATGTCCCAAAATGTGACTAGAAAAGCATCAGTCTCTGGTAATAAACAAAGTCATGATAGTCCCATGACAAATACATTTCTGGAAATCAGACTGAGAAAGACTGAACATGTGTCCTTCCACTGCTTCCACAAAAGCTATATGGCCTGTCCCAGCTGCAGGGTCCTGCAGCCTCATTTTAAGGAAAGAAGCTAACCTTCACGCTTGGCTGGCTCTGCAAGATCCCTGTTTGTGCTCGGGACAGAAATCATTAAGCTGAGCAAGGACCAGGGTCATTAGCTTCAGCAATTTCAACAATTCACCCTTACGTGTTCCCAGCTGAGTAGCTGAAAACACACTGAAAACTGTCTTAGCTGGGAACACGTTGAAAGTATATTTCAATTCCAGCATGAGTCATGGGATAGGCTAACAAGATGGGATTTCCTGATGCAGGATTTCAGAGCCTCTGTAATAGGCAAAGATCTTGTTTATAGCTTTTCTGCCTCTCCAGGTCTGCCCCTTTTCAGGACTCAGTTACTTCTTTTATTTACCTTCCCCTTCTGCTGTATCTCGGTCTTTACTGATTCATCTTCGATTTCAGCTGCTTCGTCTTCATCAGAGACATCCTCAGCCTCCAGATTGTTGTTCCCATTTGTTCCGGTGGGGTCCTCCTGCCTGCTCAGCTTCTTGCCTTTCACAAGGATCTTCCCTTTCAATTGCTGCACAAGGAAAAGACAAAATAGATGGTGATTAAGAAAAGGTTCTGCCCGCTCTGAAGGAGAAAGGATGTAACAGCTCCTCAGCTGCAACAGGGCCTTTCAGAGTTGCATTGGTCACTGGTTATTATCCATAGATACAGGTAAAAATAAGTCTGTTTTTCCACTAAGGCCTTGCCCTGCCTCTGGCCAGCCTCTGAGACCACAAGCCATGAGTTCGAATACCCCAGATAGCCTGCTGATTCCCCTCTAATACAGAGCTGACCATCCCCTCAACTAGACGACTTAAACACTCATGCTCTTAGAGGCAATAAAAATATACTTTTTTTTCCAAAACTGAATGGGGCCCAGCAAACAAGGCCAAGCCTGGAGGTCAGGGCTCATGGAAAGTATTCGTGGCACTGTTTCTGCCCCTCTGTTATTTAGTCTACCCCAGTCTCTGCAACGTGTGGTTATAAACACATGCACAACTTGGGAAACGGCATGAGATCCATGCAGGGACTGAATCACTGCAGCCTTCTGCTCCACTAGACATTTTAATGGTGACAGAGGTCCATTAAGTTCTGGACGGGTGCCTTGTGGATAGCAGACATGGGATTTTAATATGTAAAGGGATTTTTCAGGTGAAACCTCAGGGAGCTGACAACCTAAGGACAAGTTCCCAGACCCTTCTCAAAGATATCTCCTCTTCTGAAAAGAGCTTCTCCTGCGACTGCTAGCATGATACAACACTAATCATAACCAGCAGCACGTGCCAAGATAACACAGCTGGCTGCTGAGCTAATCCAAGGAGCACATTTCTTGTGCTGAATCAACTCTCTCCAGCCTCTTTCAAAGTCCACATAAAACCTCAGGTGAAGGAACAGGCCATCAGCGCATGGTTGCTCGCAGACCCCCATACCACTGATGTATCTCTTGTGGTGCAAGATCTGACTGTGGGAGGAAGGCTGAAGCTCGTAGAGGGCTGACTGAGTCCAGACAAGGCAGCAGCGATGCTGGCAGCAGGGAGCAGTACTGAGAAGGGTGACTGCCTGGGTGCAATCTCTAAGTGAGCGGATTATGCTACCAAATTAGTTAATTCAGCCCAGAAGCATCCCTAGATCCTGCAGTTTCCAGTGAAATCAGTGGGAGATTTGCTGCCACATGGATGTGTTTGGTAGTCCTGGCTTTGGAGGGTGCTAGTTATTCCAGAAAAATGCAATCTCAGAATTAGCCAACACCTCACTCTGCATAGCATGCCTCCCCCCTGCCCCCTCCACCCAGTGACACCCTGTATTTGCCCTTTCCACAACAGCAAAAGCAACGTTCTCAAATGACAGGACTGTGGAAAATCAAGGATCTTTCAACACAGCCATTTTCAAAGAACGTTATTCCCGTTTTGTGGGTGCAAGCAAATTGCATCACATCTTTTCAGAGACCAGCCCGACTCCTCACCACCCGGCTAAGCTGTGGATGAAGCTTGGTTGGAGCTGAAATTTGACACTGGCACCCGAGGCAGCAGCCAAGAGCATTTTTCTTCAGCTACCACAAATTATCTGTTTACAGTGGGGCACTTTCCCTGTCACTCAAAAGCTACACATAGGCAGCTGGAAGGAACGTACCAGTTACCAGGAATAAAAGGCCCAAAGGAGCAGTGAGAGCATAGCAGTATCCACCTCATCATCCCCAGACCGCCCTCCATCTTCCCAGCCCCTCAGCCCTCTTCCAGGCAGAGCTGTGACCTGCTTTTCCACATCCATGGCTGGGAGATGAGTTGGCTCATCTTCAGAGTCTCTCTTCAGTCGCATGTCTCTTTCCACCCTCCTGCCCTCAACATCCAGCTTTCCACTGTTCTTCCACAACATGCACTGGCAGCGGACGAAATCCAGTTCTGTGAGAGTTTTTAGGCTCCAGTCAACACTTTGTATGGACAAGCCTGGAGGGATTGCACTGGGGACAGTGAGGAGGGGCTCAGAGAAGCCTTTCTTGTCCTTTGTAGGCTGCAGACAGCGTAATGCTGTATAAGATATTACCTGCCTCTGCTTTCTAATGTCCCATAAGAAATGTTAAGAACAGCTCAACAGTAGAGAACTAGGGATAAGGTATTTGGGGCAGGTGGCTCGATTCATGATTACCAGTAGGATTACCAGCCCCTTTTAAGCTTCTCCAGTTCAGGACAGCCTGTCCAGCAAGTGGGAGGTGTAATTTCTGGCACAGACTGACATGGCTGAATAACATCAGCAGTGAAGGCACAGCGACACAGCCTCTGCCTTGTCTCCTCCCCACACCACATACCAGGGCTGCCAGCAGTCGGTCCTCGGTGCTGCTGTTATCCTGTCTAGACTGTGGTTACTCTGGGAAACCTTGGACATGCTGCAGATGCTCCCCATGGGCACAGGCACACTGGTCAGCCCAAACTGTGCTACACAAGACTCTCCATAGGGCGATTATGGTGGTCCCCTTTTGGCCTTGAAATCTAAGATGTTGGCTCCATTCTGGAGTCCTGTTGCATTGCAGAGGTTGAGCATCCCCCTGTGCAGTTGACTTCCACTGTGCCTACATGGGAGAGAAGTCCGTGTACCACCTAACTCCAGAAGAGATGCATTAGCTCATTGGTCCACAATGAGGGGTGAGATTCACTCCAAAACAGAGCATTTTCATCTCCATTTCCTGCAGAAGGTGCTGCATTGCAGTGAATCCACCCTGCAGAAGCTGCCAGTTTCAGACATTGTCTCATTGTCTTCTTTCATTTAGGAAGCAAAGTCCAATATTGGAGTGTTTATCTTCTTTAACAAAGTTTTAAATAAGTTGATACACACAGACACAAACACACACATGCACATGTTTCATCTCTTTTGGTTCTCCTTCATGTGATATTAAGTATTTCTAGCCTGAGGCGAAAGACACTCAGCTTATCAGTTCAGCTCTGTTGAGCAGATCTCTCGTCTTAGGAAGACGCATTAGCTGAAATACTCAATAAAATATTCTCCAAGTAGACCATAAAGCTATTCTAACTGCCAGTGGCAAGCCCAAGGTTGAATACAACCTAAGAAAATGGGAAAGGCTACAAGGACATAGACTCTACTGAAAGCATACAGCAGAGCGGCTGCTGGAATAGATGCAACTCTTTCCCTTCCTCACGTGCCCTGTAAACGGCATTGCCTTAGTTCTCCATAAATGGAGCTCCCCGGCTCTCCCACCTTTTCTACTGCATGCTGAACAAGCTCAGCTCTGCCAATGAAATGGTTCTGACGCATGGCTTTGCTTCCTTTAGGAGTCTGTGAATCAGGACACGGCAACCATCTTAAATGAAAGCAGCACTGATTTTATCAGAAGGAGCAAAGCTGTAAAGAGCAGAGGATTTCCAAAGGTCTGCATATACATTTATCCCACCTGAAAGTTTCTTGCCCCTATTATCAACCTGAAAGCCATGGCAAGGTCTGATTTCTGGTTTTCATCTCAGTGGGAGTGGAAGATTTATAAAGTGATCCACCTCATCAAATTTTCTTTGCCTTCAACACCTCCTTTAGAGTCAACAGAGAAAACTACACACTCCCAGGGTGTGATTCTTCTTCTCTATTTCGACAAACACTTACGAGGAGGTGGACCACACCTCCAACTCCCCCAGTTGTATTAACTAGTTCTCAAAAGGAGCCCAAAGTGAAGTGCTCACATATATGGATATACAGGGTCTGAGCGCTGCCACTTTACATCCCACTCTTTGGATGAAGATCTCCATCTCCCCAGATTTCTGAGAAGCTGTGAGGATTAACGTGTTCACATTCATAAGAAGATGTGCAGGCCACATGCACTAATCGATATCACATCTCCACCTGTCTATGTCGTTCAGCCTAGTTGTAAACTGAAGCGTTGCAGGGTTTAACAATGAGTGGCACCGGAGGATGAAGGGAGTCTCCAGAAAAAGGGAAGAAACACATTATCAAAGGAGGTTTTGAGAGATTTGAGGGAAACTCATCTCAAGAACTTCAGCCAAGAAAATGCCCTGCAGATAAGGCTGACACAAGCTGGGCTAACCTTGGAGAAAGGCATAGGTGTGGAGTTAGCCATAAGGCAGAGGGACTTGAAGCCACATTCATGCTGAGTATATGATGCAAAAGTAACCCGCCCAGGCAGACGGCTCTCGACATCCACTGCTGGCTGAGAGACCTGTGACTGAACCCAGTCTGGACTTAGCCGAGACAAATCTAGAGGCATTTACTGCCTTGCTGCGAGCACATGGCAGAGCATGGCACCCCCGCTGCCATGCAGATCAGTTGTGCCGAGCCCTGCACTGCCATGGCTATAATGGCAGTGGTTCCTGAGCTGCATGGCTCAAAGTGATGTTAGATGAGATGGGGAAACTGGACACAGCAATGGATGTGACTGAAGGGACGGCTGGTGGGACAGTGAAGGTGTGGGATGGAAGAGGCCCCTGCCACTGCACTGGGGCTCCCAAGTAGGGCGCTCACGGTCCTGAGGGTCACCTACCAAGACAAGTCTGTTAAACCCAAATCCACTGTTGTTGTAAACAAGGAAATCTAGTAACAAAGAGTTGGAGGGGTTTTGGATATGGCTGATACACTGAATAGTTGCATGCGCTGTTGGCAGCTGTTTTAATCTCATTCCAGGGACAGGGTTTTGCAGTATTTCTAGCTGGGATGCAGGCAGAGGGAGAAGGGGCCCTGACAGATCGCTGTGCAGACCAGAGATAGGGCAGAAGGGCCTGCAACAAGCAACCAGCAGCAGAAATTGGAGTAACTCTTCCCTACAACCCTGGCACTGCCTGTAGATTTTGTGTGGCTTTTGGCCTTTCATCCTATAGACCTTTAATTTACTACTGGGACCTAAAGAGAGCAGCTTGAGAGAGATACTTAGATGCTCTGTGTAGTCCAATGCTGTTCCTGAATGGAGCCTAATAAATCAGATGCCTGCCCTGGGCTGTGGTATGAACCATTAGTGTGAATCCAAACTGTGCTGATCTTCCTTTAATTACTGACACTGCCCCCCTAACACAATCCGCAGCAATTCTTCACCTGGTTCTATTTACAGACTTTCAACCCTCTTTCCAGTGACAGATCCCACCCTTTGTCTAATATAATAAATAGTACGTCATCCCGGGCTTCCCCATGCCAGCTTCACAAGGAAGTGGAAAATCCAAGAGGTTTTTGGTTTGGTTTTTTTTTTTCCCCCTTAATGTTTTAGCTTCGATGTATTTTCCACCAAAAAAATCAGCAGTTCAGCCATTTGCACACTCCTAGTTCACATAGCAGGAAGGCAGAGGAAAAGTACCAGAGGGAGAAGGATAGATTTTGCTACATTGGCAATTTTTCTCCCTTTAAACTAAATGGATCGGTCCCTCCAATGGAGCATATCAGCCCAAATCCATTCACTAAGGTAGATCTTGGCTAGATCTTTGTTCTAGCTGGGGCCACGTGTCCATCTGGGCAATCAGAGCAGGAGATTAGACAAGCACAGGAATGGGAAAAACGTCTTTGGGAAGGTGGGGTCATTCCCTTACACTCGCATCACGCATTTCTTTCTTTGGTGTTTCTCTTTTCTTTCTTCGTATCATTCCTCTGGTCACAAGGCAGCGTTCTGAAAAGCTATCAGCGGCTTTCCTGATACCACACCAGGGACAAATAGCAAGCCAGGAGGTGACACTGAAGACTGATTTTTCCAACTCACTAACAGCCTGCAGAGACCTGTCTCCATGTTTCGTGTATCCTCACCCTGGGAGAGTCACTTCTTAAATGGAGGCACCTTGTCTGTGCCAGTGCAAAGGTCCTGCTGAAGCAGCAGCATTCAAAATTATAGAAGATATTTTGGGTGGATCATTTTTCTCTCTCCCCTGCTGACTGCCAGCTTTATCCCACCCACAAACTGCTTCCAGCTCCGGCTAGGCATGCTGATCCAATTTTTGGCAAATGATTTCTTTAGCAAAGAAATGCAATTTAAAGGGGACTGCAGCTATTCACACACAAGTCTGTTTCTGCAAAGTGCTTAGGAGAAAAGAAAGAAAGAAACCACAAACCCAAAGGGCGGAAACAAATGAATGTTTCCTTTCTGGCTTCTGTTTTGGAAACCGTGTTATTTCATATCAAGATTCCAGTTCCAATTTTTTCTAATTGTCAGCTAATGATTTTATAGTGGTGGTCCGCTGTTGAGGGCTGTATCTCCTTCCCCCCATAGGGTCTGAGGTCAGCTCCCAGTTTCACGGCTGCCCTCATTCATGGGGATCAGAGGGGATCTCTATGCAGCCTCCTGCGTCCCCTTGTCCTCCATGGACATCTCCTTCCCTATCACCCCAGGCCATTCTCAGTGGGATGACACTTTGTGCTTGATACAGTTTTAGGCTACCTGTACTGGTTTTCCCCTTGAGTTTTGAGGGGCAAAAAATCACAGCTGTCCTTCCAGCCCTCATTGCTTCCTCATCCACAGTAGAGCAGCCGAGGCATTAAAGGGGGAAGGGAGCACAAGCTACATCCCTCAGCAAAGGGCAAAACATCTCACCTACATTGAAATCAGGCACTGTCTAGTCTTATTGGATTAAAAACACAGGGACACCTTGTAGTCACTCCTTGTGGTGCTCATCTTCCCTGTACGTGCAGCAACCTAACAATGCTTCAGAGGATTAGCCTAAAGAAGGTCATATTCAGCTTTGGGGCCTGGGGAGCTGACACAAGAGAGACTCTCAGGATTCATCTCCTCTGGGACAAGCCAGAAAAGCAACCACCTCATGGGATGAAGGACATTCCCTGGCCTTGGTAAATGGATCAGGAATGTCTTCAGTCCTGCAGGGATGTCTCCTCTGAGACCTTAGACAAGAAACAAGGAGCAACAGGGCATTTTGTGTTTGATGTGCACAAGCTACTTCTAGATACTCTTATTTCTTATTCGACCACTGCCCACAGATAACCACTGTTCCTCAGCAAGACCAGTTCTCACCACTCCCCATGCATATTGTCCACTACTTGGCACTCAGCAAGAAGACAGACTTCTCTCTTGTCCCAGCCTCAGAAGGCAGAAAGTGCCTTGCTTACCTCTGGGGAGGGGAACTGGGATCTGTTTCCATCAACTGGGGCAACCAAGAGCATGTCCTGCAGGATTGTCGTCATGTGCTGAGCCATGACCTTCTGCTGGTCGACACTGCAGTGATTCTCCAGGGAGATGATGACAGGATATGGCGAGGTCTAGAAGAAGACAGCAACATACATCATCAGTGAACTCTGCAATTTCACCTGTCTATAGCAATTGATATAAAACCCAGCACTGTTTTCTGTGGAAATGAGTGTATCAACAGTATTCTGCTAAAATGAGCATCTGTTAAAAACGGACAAATTCAACTCTGCAGTACCTACTCAGATCTCTGCTGATGCCTTCCAGAGATGACGATCCAATGGACAGGGCACTAGGCTGGGTCGGGATGCCTCCCTCGGACTTGCTGGGGCACTTTGATGAGGCTCCCTGTACCTCTATTCTCCATTTGCACTGTGGGCCAGAGCACCTTCCTACCTCAGGGGAAGGAGACTGCGAAGGAAGGCTTTGAAATCACTGGGTTTGCTCAAATCCTTAGGTGATGTGAATCCTTCCTCCATTCGTGCATAGGCCTGATCTGGTTCCCTGTGGCACCCCCTCGTCATTTTGTGTGCTGAAGGCATTGTCATTGTCACTGCTTTGTAGCCCCACAGGAAACTTGATACTAGCTCTCAAGTTCACTGAAAATAGTGGAAAGCCCAGTGAGTCTGGACAGACCCAAGGTTTTTTAAAGGCTGCTGGCCCAGCACTGCCATGGAAGACCCCAGACCTGCTCATTCCTTTTAAAGCAGAGTAAATGCAGTCCTTTGCATCAGTCCCTCCAAAACACATGCACATGAATTCCTCTAAACTAGGAATGGACCCCGAGACATCAAAGCCACGCAAATCATGGTCTTGTTTGTGTTTCCCACCAGTTACGCTCAAGATGTTGGGAATTATTTTCATTGCAGTGGGGTCCAGGATGCAGCTATGCTGGGATAGATTCAAACTTGTCCCCAGGTAGTGCTCTGCCTGTCCAGCAACCCCCAGGAAAGGATCTCTACAGAAAGCAGAACATGGATGCCCAGATGGAAGGACACATCTTGTACCCATGAGAAAGGTTAAGGTGAAGTCTTCATTGCTTATGCTGTCTGCTGGGAGGGCAGAGACCTACTATCAGTCTTGGATTGTGCAATATGTCAACTCTTAGTGGGTCCCTCGTCCTTACTTTGAAAGCATAGTTCTTGATGGCCTTAATGACATCGCTGAAGAGGATCTTGGAGGTGAGAGTGTAGCCATGATAAATGACAGGCTCCGAGTTAGGGCCGTCCCAGCAATCCAGTTCCACACAGCGGCAGCCTTTGGTGAGGGCTCTGGAAACAAAGAAGGGACCTGGTTGGGTTCTAAACCTTCTGCTCCGTCTCAAAACAAGGGTGCATCAGGCACAGGTATTGCCTGGGAAGGCTGACAGGAAGTTTAGGGATCAAGGGAAAAAAGAGGAGCTTGGAAAAACAGGAAAGCAGATGGAGAAAGGATGGGATCAGGAGAGCTCAGAGTCAGCAAAGAGAGCTCAAGGTAGAGCAAGGAAAGCACAGTGGGATCTGAGAAAGGAGGTAGTGAAAGTCCAAGGTAAGAATTATCCAAAGAAGATGACACAGTCAGTGCCAGATGAGAACGGACACTCATGACTGTGCCCCAAGTCTTTTCCCAAAGATGGTGAAAAGAAGAGAAAATCAAGAATGGCTGCATTGGAAGAAAGACAGTAAGACAGCCAGCCTTAGAAGCCAGGTCATAAAGACTGAATCATGTGACTTCTTCATCTAGATCTGATAAGACATGAGAGATGACTCCTCAGAGCTGTCAGGGAGGGAGCTGTGAGAACTGCACCATAGCTGAGGAGACTGCTAAGGGCCAGTTTTCCAAACTGAATTTTCGCTTGAAACTCCCGCCTCTACATATCCATACTTTCATTTTAATTTACTTTCAAATGTAGGTTTCCCCTACACAGATCTGGGAGGTGATCTTGTCTCTTTTACAATAACCCCATACGTTTCAGATAACACAACTCCTTTAACTCATTGCAATAAGAATCATGGAATTTTTTTTTACAACCAAAACATAATTTTGCAATTTTAAGATACCGTAAGAGGAATTCAAACAGCTACTGAAAAGCAACTTGTGCCAGATTTCACTCTCCACTCTTTTGAGCTTGTCACTCAAGATACCCATTGTTCCCTGAGAATCAGATAAATAATAAACAAAGACAGAACTGCAGTCATTGGCTTGCTTATAAGGAAACACTGTCTCATTTGACGAAAGTACAGGTCATAGCAGAAGTAACGTAAGGTGGCTGTGCACATTAGTAAAGGCCACTGCAAACATCTGGCCATGAGACATCAGACAGCAGTCGTTGTTAAAGGCAGAAGTAGGCAATATCTAATATTCTGTCCAGGGACACTGTGGGAGCATCTGAGCTTCTAAAGAGGGACCAGGCGTAAGTTTCCTGATCACCCACGCTGCTTCATTAGCTCACCTCCTACCTCTTTTTTGGGAGCGCTCAAACTAGTCTCCAAAATAAACCCCAGCATGGTTCTAGGGATAGTCCACACCAGGGGCTACTCCCAAAAGGCAGTACAGATCATAAATATCATGACAGTATGCATCATTTTGGCTCCTTCCAGTCCCTACACAGTCTTGCAGCTCTATCCCAGAAATCTTTGCAACTTGTAAGCTCCTTGCACTCTCTCATGCCATATTCTGGGGAATGCAACATCCCCCTCAGCATCATGATTTGAAAACACCCTGCTAGAGGGCTGCAATCCAGCCTCCACATGACTGCGGATATTTTAAACTAGTCCCAAATGTACTAATTATACATCTTACAGTCAGGTGGACACCACATGGGGCCCAGCAGAGACCCAGGTCGAAGTGCTATGAAAAGGGGCGCACGGCCAACCTGGTTTAGAAACAGCTCACCCTGATGTGAACATGGGCCAGTCCACATTACCTGGTGTCAGGGTGGGAGTCACTTCTTGGTCCTCTTGCAACTGGCAGTACATATGCACCGTATGTCTTCTATAAGAAAGAGGCCAACCTCTCACACACACATAAACACACACACACACATACATTACCTGATATAGGCTTCTGTGCTGCTTGGACCTGTCAGCTGGTCTTCCATAAGATAGGTATTGTGTGAGGATGACACCAAGTAGTGACTGAGAGGTTGAGTCATGTCCTGGTAAACTTTACGGTGAGAGGAGTTGAATATATTCCCATCATCAGACAGCAGGTACATCAGGAAACCATCTTTGGTCATGGCATTACCCCTCTTGGCTGCCACATAAACAGACAGAAATCCCATATTGAAAATCTGACACCACCATCATCTTCACCATAATGCCTGCTGCTCTCCAGAGGACCTCAAAGGCAAAACATGCTCCCTAGGCATTCAGCTAATAGTAAAGATATTGGTGCTGTTCAGACGATGATGACAGCTTCATCTGCCTGAAAACGCTTTTAAAACCCCTTCACCAAGCACAGCTTTTTACAACACTTACTGTCCTTGATAAAACCTTAAAAGTGTCAAAGACAGCACTTACCTCACCTGTCTCTAGAGAGCTACAGTATAAAAATCTCCATTTGAGCACTTCAAGCTTTCTTCATGCCAACATAGAGAAGTTGTCAGATGTCTAAACATAGCCAGATAAATCCTATCTGTACTATCCAATGAATACATGATTTGCAAAGACTAAATGCAAAACTACTCAACTTTGGGGAGAAACTGAGAATTCCCCATCTTGAAGGTCTGAGATAGACCTCAGTCTAATCCCGAAGTCTGACATCTGCAAAGAATGTCCCTCTCCTGAAGGTATACAAGGATAGGACAAAAACAACCTATAAGCCTGTGTTCATTTCTTGAACATGTCCTCCAAGGTGCTCTAGACTGGCAATTTGCTTAATTTCTGAGCAGATAGTTCTGTGATTGCTCTCCTAAACAGCTGTCACCTTCTTCGCCCTCCACTCAGACATCTCATCGCTTTTCAGATGCCCCCATTCAAAAATATCTGCCCCCATTTCTGCTTTTGGAGAACAGAAATATCGGTACATTCTTAACCTTGCAAAGCCATGTCAGGTCTTGGCATGTGAATAAGCCATCAGAGCCTTTCCCTCAGGAATTCCACCACCCTCTAGTCAACTCTATATCAACCCCTCTCCAGCTGCTCAGTGTACCCAAGATAAAATTGATAAGAAATATTTCCCATGCTCTCCTGTGCTCTCCTCTCCTAGAGCTGCTAATGTTCCCTAGAAGACTGGTGTTTCAGAAGCAGCTGTGAGGAGAAAATAACACACTTGGCTGCAGAAGAAAGTAGCAGAAAACCAATTCATAGTTCATCAAGAAAGCAAGATTTTGAACCAAACCAGCCAGTGTTTCCGACCTACCTCTTTCATTGGGCTCATATTTCTGAATTAAGGCAGGGGCAGCAACAACAGCATCTTCTTCTTGCTGCGTCTCATAGAGGAACCTCACGAGGTTCTGGCAGGACATGAAACCTTCTGCATCTGAGTACTTTTGGAAGATCTTGTCTATTTCCTTCCTCTCTGTCAGTATCTTGTAAAATTCCTCTATCTCATCATCCTCCAGAGCCTCTGTTTTGGACTTGTCACAGTGCTGTAAACGTAGAGGGGAGAAGGAGTGAAAACCTTCTTTCCTTCTGGCATATGCCAGCCGTAATCTGCACCAGGGCTACACAACGCAGAACACAAAATATATGGAAACAGTTACTGGCCAGTGAATGAGAAGCACTTGGTCAATTACAATGGTTCTCATTGACAAGGCCAACAGTCATATAGCAGTTACAATTATTATTATTTATTCATATTATCAGTGTGCTGAAAAGCACCAGGCATGGCCTTGAGCTCCAGCACACTGTGTATTGCGCGAACTGTAAGGTAGACAACTCTAAGACAACTCAAGACAATCTAAGTACAAGTCAAGGCTCAACAGAAATGTAACTCTTGATCTCAAGAGGTGGAGGAATATAAGGAAACAACTAACTCAGTACATCTTAAACTATTGAGAGAGACCGTGGCCTAAAATCCAGTAAGTGAAAAGGGCCTTCCCTTTGACCTTAGTGAGTCTGAACTCAGGCTGCAAGAGTCCGTCAAGGCTAGCAGTAGTGCTGCTTGCACAGATGGCATCAAAACAAACTTTAAAAAAATCCTGCTAAACATGTGCATGTTTAGATATGAAAAAAAAAATCCCTTTTTCCTTGGAAATTTTCCATTCTCATCCAAAACCTACCAAGTAACAAAATCTCCACAAAATTTCAGATCAAATATCAGATTCTCGAGGATCTATAATTCAAAATCTTCATGCCCATGTGCTCCTCTGTGGTTTGAACCTCTCCTCTAGATAATAGCTCTGACAGAGAACCACAGTCAAGAGCTTGGCTGAACATAAAAGATCAGGAGTTTAAGGTACACATGTCAGTGTCCCCATGAAGGACAGCACCTTTTCCAACAACAAATATTTCCAGTTTATTTAAAATGTTCCAGATTCAATTTTCCATTAGAAATTAATTTTTTTTCTGTGGCAAATCTTGATATGAATTTTGTTGTTTGTTCCTAACAGAATTCTTCACACAGAGGTGAATAACTATTTTTCAGTTATCTCTAGGATGTAAACCTCTGCTGAGCAAAACAAGCTGCAATGGAAGCCAAGAGCCTTTCTCAGAGGCATCACTTATGGGCAGGGAGCGTTATACCGCTTCCAAGTGTATTCCCCTGCAAATTTCAGCAATCAACCCCCTTTTAGTGAATGTCTTGTTATTGTGATGATTCCCTCTTCCTCAATATCTAAAGCAAGCACACAGAGCCTTAACAGTGGTGTCCTCATCTTATACAGCCCGCTCACATCTTAGATTTCATGTAGGTCTGAAAAATGTCATTTTTGGCATGGACACACAAACCCCTGCAGGACATGGCTTGCCTTTCTTAGTCTTTGGCCTAAGAACTTCTCTTCTTCAGGCCTGAACTTGGAACGGAAAGTGTGCTCCAGGCCACGCAGGGGAGGTTGCGGTGCATTTCATTTCACCCTTGCTATGGACAAATTGGTATCAGTTACAAGGACTTCACTGACAGATGGTAACTTTTCAAACCAGAAGAATTAAATTGCTTTCTGTCTTTGATCTCTTATGACAGATAGAGGTATTTTTCTGGGGTTTATGACCAAAATGCATGTCTCAGTTTAAGCAGTCATCGTACTAATCTCAACCTAACTCAAATAAGGAGCTCAGTGATGGCCATGGTGGCTTTGGCAGTGCCCCAAGAAAGATGACAATGAGGGACTTACATCCCTTGCAAATCCTCCACTGGAGTCCTTCACTATCTGTTAATGGTGCACATGTAAAACCAAACAAAATTATCATGATGCACAGCATTTCACAAACTGAACCGACAGCAAAAAGTTCAACTTGTCCTGACTTCAGAATCTGCTGGGTAGAAGCTACGGGCTCAACTCAGGGATGGGACAACCTGTGAAATGCTCAGTCCTACAGACACCTTCACATTAGGTTTGAGCAGTCCAGGGACTGTCTTTTCCTTGCTGTCTTCCATGTCTATGATTCTGTGCTGTGGCTTTGGCAGATCTCACAAGCTAAGATGAGCATGATGCTTAGCAACTGAAACAGGAATATAAAGAGGGAAACCAACTGTTGGGGCTGCAGGGATGCTGTGAATGACAGGTGTTCTTCTGTTTAAGACACAGCAAGGAAAACGACATGATATTACTTCTAGAAAACTGGTATTATAAGTGATGTGCCTTGGGAAGTTTGTTCATTAGTGGCCATTAAAGGTTGTGATGGAAATAGGACAATAGCACTGGCATTATAGTCGTATTCCAGGACAGATCAGATGCACAATATGAAAGTGTGCTCCTTCTGCTTTGGCTACAAGAGCTTCAAATTATAAAAAGAATCTCAACCTAAAGTACTGTGTTTTGCCTCACTTGCATGGAGTATGAACCTTTCTGATGCACCAGAATGAATATTCAGGTTGAAACGAAGCGAGCAATTAGAGGAGCTCTGCACAGTTTCTGGTTGCGTTGCATATGCCTTACTCAGGTGTGCCTAAAGCCTAGATGTGGACACAGAGTTACGTGATGAAAGGCAAGAATGATGTGAGAACATGCCCTGTAGGTCTCTCTTGAATCCTTGATCATCCTTCCTTCCTGTGACTAAATGAAGAAAAACTCACTAAGACAGAAAAGATCACCCTTTTAATATCCTGTAATGTCTCTCAGTCCATCTCAGTTTAGGCATTATGTAAACTGAAAATGTAATTGCTTTAGGAGCAAGACAGAATTTTCCTGGAGGCAATTCAGCCCACAAGAGATCTGAATTAACCTCGGAAGAGCCTCTCTTTCCAGTGGCTATACAGGAAACTTAAAACAATTACATGCCTAATGAGGGTACTTCAGCTAGATGCCTGCATTTAGATGGGTTGAATCAAGGTTTAGCAATTACTTGGAGACCTTAAGAAAAACGAGAATTGAACTTCATCAGGTTTCCACTCCTAGAGCTCCCTTGTAACTATTGCAATAGCTGAAGAGGTTCATTGAACAAAGAGACTGCGCCTTTTAAAAAAAGTGCATCTTTTCAGATTTTTGACGTTTGAAGATATAGGTAGTGATTCATCTGGCAGATGTGAGATGTATCCTTTAGGATGAGGTGAATCGCACCCCAGTCTCCATTATTGGCTTGACCTACACAGACTGCAAAGGAAGCATAAATGTTGGTGACTAGTTCCGATGTAGATGTCTGCACTGGAGACATCCAACCCAATCAGAGCAATCCTAGCCCTATTGCTCTTCTTCCAGGGTCTTCCTGAGCAAGGAATAAAGCATGGGATGTGCCAGACAGAGCAGACAGTACATCTGGAAGATTCTGCAAGTTGAAATTCTTTAAGAACTGCTGATGACCTCCCCCAATTCTTGCAGAGTTACCAAAGAGAGAGAGACCTTCATAAAGCTAGGATTAGGAAACTTGTATCTCCTCTGGGGGAAGGTCCTAATAAAATCTTGCCAACTTTCCCTCCTATGTGCTTAGAGGAAGAAGCAGGAGAACTACTGCCCGGCGCCCAAAACCACCCACGTGTTACTGCTGATGAGTAAAAGTGTTTCTGAAACCGCACACCCATGAATTCAAATCCTGCTTCAGGCAGATGAAAGCTTGGAAATTATCCATATGTTTTATCTCACTTCACCAGGAAGGTTTCTTCAGAGAGAACTCAAAAGCTTAACAACTGAGAAATTTTCATCCCTTATAGGCTCAGCCAGCAAGCTCAGTCCTGAGAATTTAGAAGCGTATGTCTCTGACCAGAAAGCCTTGGGCTATTAAATCAACCAGGCTGGTCCAGGCTTGGGTGCAATGTTATGTATCTATCATGAATCTGGCATTTTTTCCCTAATTTGCACTTTCATTTTGTTTACCTGTCACTTGTACCCTCCTCCTCTGAGAAGGTGAGGATATGGGTTCATAATTGTAACCAAACCAATTTCAGCCAGACTTAGGCACTGACACGTGGTTGTGGCACACAGAACTGCCGAAACACCTGGGACTCAAAGTGCACTTGAACTTTGCTTTTCCCTTTTTCTTGCATTATCCATGTTTGCATCTCGTGTTCTCTGAATCCTAACAAAAGTGGGCATCAATGGTAAAGACAGACCTTAACACACCTTCATCAAAAGCACTGTGCTGGCCTAACTTAGTTGTTAGTGGGAATCTGCTGAGCACCAAAAACTGAGAGCCCTTCCTTGGTATCAGAAAAAATGCTAGGAGTTCTCTTTAGAAAATGCTAGGAGTTCTCTTAGCTTAGGTCTCCAAACAAAGCTGAAAGCTGTGGGAGACCTTGATCTCAGCCAACAGCAAATACTTTATCTGCTTGCTCTCATTACCTGGAAAATCTTCTTGGCATGATAGTCATCGACTTCAATGTTCACTTCTTTCAGGAAGTTCTTAAGCTCTTTCAAGCTCATCTTGTTGTCTTTGTTTTTATCAGCTTTCCTCAGGCAGGTATGAATCCAGCTGCAGGATGATGTAAGGAAATCTTTCCAGGTCAGTGCCTAGCCCAAATACCACCCTTCTGCTGCCCATGGCGGGGGGGAAATATCTTCTAAAGACTCTGAACCACCTCTCCAGCTGCTGTAAATCAGCATGCTACCACTGAACAGCTTACATCATCTCACCTTCTGCTCTGAAAGAGCAAAATGGGGCTTTGGCAGAAGCAAAATGTTCTGTAATAAAAGCGATCATGACCCGGGAGAAGCTTTTCACCATCTGGCCAAGGCTGGATCAGCTCTCTTTACCCTGTAGGAGTTTCTCACCACAGCCAGAAACAGTTCGATTTCTCTTTTATGACAGAAAGTGCATTCTGCTACAGACTGCTAAAAGCGGATAAAGGACGGATGAAAAGAGCTCCCAAGTGGAATTTGGTAAACTCGTTATTATGGATTTGATCAATACGCAGTATATCAAGGTGAACACTGAACAGAGATTCTCCAAAAGAAACATTAATATTAATTTTTGGACTCACCTTCAGCATCTGTATTTCTTTACCAATTTCTGCCTATATGTCCTAATAACTTTGTTGCGAGCAGAATGAAACCGAACTTTATAGGTCTCTGCTTCCCCTCACGAAATACACAGGGTACATTACTGTATCGTACTGTGATAATAGTTTGTAAGAGCTTGGCTTATAATAACTTCAGTATATCTATGAATCTGGACTAATTACTATAAAAAATGAGATGTTTAATGTGATGCGGGATAATTTGAACTGGGTCTCCCATGTTCTTTCAGTCTCTTGGGAAAATAATGTTAGACAGTTGAAATACCTTGCAGTTTTAAACTAAAAATGTGCTTTTTGCATCATGGAACTGACTCTCTCTAATTTGCTTTACTGTCAAATAAGAAAGGTCATCCAGAAAAATCTCCTATTTTTCAATAGAAAAACATTTGAAATAAAAATTTGATCTCCACAAATGTAACCTTCCACGTCTTGCATAGGTAGCATTGCTTCAAACTCATTCTAAAAAAAATCTTTTAAAAACGCCCAATCTGGATGTTAAGCAGAGTAAACGTCAGGATCAGCAAATTCCAGCTGAGACATTTAGTACCTTAACATGTTAACTAGATCTTTCAAAATAACCCCCAAAAAGGGCATTAACTGACAGCCTTTGGGGCTATAGACATAACCCTGAAACACAGTATTCACCACAGCTACCACTACATTCAAATATTTCCGAACTATGGAAACATGCGTAAACTGTTTGTAAGTATTGTTTGTCTCATGGAAAGTTGAACTTTCTGTCTTTAAAAATCTTGGCAGGTGCTAAACAATGACCTCACACTGCATCCGTCTTAGCCTGGTAATATTAATATTCCCCTTCTTTAGACATGGAAACCAAAATAAAGAGAAGCTACATTTCCCCAGCTCCCAAGGACAGTCCAGGGCACTGAACCAGGGTCTGTCTTGGACTGATTCTTCCCAGAAAACCAAGATCAAGTCATGAAGCTCCCAGAGGATGCTATGCTGGAAGCACAACACCGTCCACCAGCAGCTGTGCTCCAAAGAGCGCCTGCTGAGCATGTCAACATGGTGCCAGTGGTGGTGCCACCCATTCATACCTGACCCCCGCACCTCAGCTCCCCTTCACAGCCTTCCCTAAAAATACAGGCAGGAGTAACATGCAACTCTAGTGAGCCAAGAGGAAATCCAGACTGTCACAGCCAGAGGTGAGCGGCAGGGTTGGATAACACTAGCCGTGCGTAGAAACTACTCTGTCTGCTCTAACCACTGCAAAAAAACACCTTTTTTAAAAGTCTGCAGTCATTTCCACTGATCAGGAGCACGCAGAGGTCATGCACATATCCAAAGCTGACTCTGGAAGGCACTAAGTGGGCAGTAAATGCATCTGCAAAAGAGTATGCCCAGGTCCTGCCTGCAAATGGAAGATACTTTCCTGTTATATCCCTCCCAGGGCAGCTGATCAATGTAGGAGTGGAATCAGAGAGCTCAGAAAGAGCGTAGGCACACAGTGGACCCTCTCGCTGCAAGAACAAGCAGCAAAGAGAGAAAAAGGAGACTACAGACAACTGGGGCCTCAGCCTGTTGTTTCAGCAAACAGCAGTGTTCATTCCCGAAAACACCCAAGCTCCCCATGCATCTGGACATCCTCAGGTTTGAGAAAGCTTAAAGGAGCTGGATGAGCGCCAGCTTAAATTCTTCTCATCCGATACAAACACCATTTTGCAGCCCTGGTTGTGGGTCTTCTTTTCACCTTACATGCCTACTTGGGCCTGGGTGGACTAGGAAAAAGCTGGTCCCATTCCTGTATACATCCAGAGAGAGCGTTCTTCCTGCCTCTTGTTTTTGAAGGATCTGCCAGCTTCAGGGCTACCAGCTTTCTCTTTGAAACCAGAGAGGGATGACTGAAACTATCTGGCAGATATCCCATGAATGTGCTCAGAACAGAAATGCTGCAAAACTTCTGGTAAGTGATTTCCAACCAGAAGAAAAGCTCATACATAAATCTCAGAATCGAAGCAGATGGTGCCACGCTACTCAAATGAAAAGTCCCCTGTATTTTCTGGTCTAAAGTCTTCCCCGCACACATACCTGCTGTATTTGCTAAATAACCTATGCCAGCTTGTTGCAGGGTTGAATCTGAGGCTTAATGAAACAGTACTGTAGGCATAAGGACATCAGAAGTATTCATCAAGCATGTGGGAGTTTTATCTTTGTAGGAATACAGAACTGGAAAAGACACGTAAGACACTAAATCAAGTCCCTTGCTACCACCAGCAACTCCATCATCTTATAAACTGAACAAATCCCATCTGAAACCAGCAAGGTTTTTGCTTTCAATACTTGTTTTCAAAATCTTGCTCATTCCTTACTTGCTTTGCAAGGTTTCGGAGGCTGGAAAAGATACACTGCAAGGCAATTCTCAAGTCATGGGGGACAGGCAGGGGACCCAACACTTCTCCTTGTCTACCGACTCTTCCCCTTCTGTGCTCACAGATGCGGAGAACACTTCTGAGGTTTAAGGCAGATCTGAGTAAGCCCACGCTGCCAAGCAAACCCAGTGAAGACAGACTAAATTTAAAATCCCAGGCTTTAATTAAACATCATCAAATTTCAAATGAGAAATCATGCTGTTCTGTAATTCCAGGTTACATTAAATGGCCTGAGACAATCGCAGATTGGAAGCCAGCACTGCACGGTAATTACTATTCCAGAAATATGGCTTGCCTACCCACACTATTTAGCTTCGATTCAGCTTTCCAAAGAGAGAGGCACTTTTCCACGCTGGAAATTTACAGCCTTCTTCCCTTGCAAATGTCATTGTTATTTTTCCCCCCTTAGCAATCTTGTCTCTTCTTATGGAGAAGTATTTCAGCAACATATTCAATCTGACACGCTCCAGGGACAACCTTCTGTAGCCCAGATCTTCCCCACACACTGTGGGGTGGGGGAAACCTTTGCATTTAAAAGGAAAACTGCCAGGGTGCAACAGTTCCAACAGCATCAAAGTTTCAAGATTTCAACTTGTCTAGGGACTGCTCCCCACCACCACAGACGCACAACTGATAACGCTGCTGAGAAATGACCTTACAGCCTAGAGCTTGAAAAACCATCCAAAAGACACTCACAGTGCAGGAGACAAACACAGCATCCCGCACACACCAGAACTAACGGAGCCTGATTCCTTTAAACGAACAGCACTATGGCTGTGCAAGTGCTTATTAGACTTCAGAGAATCCAGAGAAGAGTAAAGCCCGATGAAAGCTCAGCATTTATGTGACATCTCCTTCATCATCAGTACGTTATTACCCAGCAGGGAACCCACATGGAGTGAAGCCTTGACTGAGGGCAAGACTCCCTGGTGCCTGCTCAGGCTCAGGCTCCAGATTTGTGATTTTCCCCAGCTGAGGATTTTGCATCTCCCCTGCTCCCCACGGATGCTTTGATGTTGAACAAGGCATGAAGCTCACGCAGCCTTATCTCACTGAGAGCACTCTCTGGTTTCCTCTCCGATAGCTGGATGCCTATCTTTGTGAAGCTTAAAAGATTTTAATATTTTATGACTGCCGTGGCCCTGTCAAATCAGGGTGAAATCAGCCAACAGGTTCATATGTCATGGTTAGAGCTTCAGATACACAGGGACTGCAGAAAACCCATCAAACACTGCACCCACAGATATTCTGTCTTTTTATATGAACATGAGACCTGTGGTCACAAAGCAACTTACTGAGTGAAATACAGCCCCGGGGAAAATTCCCTGTGAATTCAGCAGAGCCAGGATTTCACCCAATAACTAACTCACTCTCCATTTCACAACTAATTCACTCTCTTTTCCTGCTCTGCTACTTTTCCCTTCAGATGTCTGCATTGTCATCAGAGCAATTGCAAATTCTTTTAGGGCAAAACTTCCATCCGTGCTGAGGCAAATAAGAAGTAGTTTCACTAAAGTCAGTGGAGCTACCCCAGAGTAAATTTGGCAGTTGGAAGAGGAGAATCAATTCCCTCGCCTTGTATTACTGAGAAACACGGTAAACAGTACAGGCTTTTCATGCCTTGCCAAGAAGGGCCTGACCTGGAGTTTACTGCAACGCAAGTGAAACAGACCCCTGAAGAATACAAAAAATAATGATTGTTTTATCTGGAGATCCCTGAAAGAGGCAATTCTTCGCTTAAGGAGCTATGTGAAGCCTGAATCCACTCTTGCTTCTATCACTGTAAAACAGGGGAAAAAAGCACCAGGGAGTTTGCCCGGGTGCAAAATCAGTGCGAGAGAAAACCCAGTGCCCAGGGTCAATAGGAAAAAAGGGGGTTAGTCTCCTATCTCCACCCACAGAGAAAGACAAGTGCATCTTTGTGTGTGATTAATCACTTCACAAGGCAAAGGATACTGTTGGAGTTTCTGTTTCTGGTTCATGGAGTTGCTGTGGGCTATGATTTTCCCAAGGCCGGAGATCCAGTGGTTGGCATCGTCCTCCGAACTCGCAATGAGGTCCAGGTTTTTCCGCTGGTCTTTGAAAACGATGGAAAAGCAGCGATACTCTGGGACATCCTTGGCGTATTTTTCCATACCTTCTGTTTTATGGCCTGACCTCACATCCCGAATATCTTCAATGGAGACTGTGGAAAGAAAGCAGAGCCTGCTGTCAGCAGGGGTTCAGTCAGCCTTATCTCTACTTGGTGAGGGATATTAAGAAATTACTCTTTCTCCTGTTCCTGCATCCTCTGGAGGATTCCCTTCCCTTTCCCCCCTTCCCCAAACTTTAGTACTAAAGAAAGCTCAAATCAAAAGGAGCAGAAAGAGCAAGAATTTCCTTTTAAAAAAAACAACCAACCTCTTTCCCCATGTCCTTTATTTAACAAAGAAGCCAAATATGCACTAGATGCCATACTGTGATATCATGTTTATGAGATACAAATCACTGCCAAGAATTTGGTTCCAGTCCTTGGAGCAACCCTGATTTGATCTCTGCCCCCATCTGAGAGCAGGGAGAGCAGAGCTGTGCCTCCCTGTGAACACCATCTCACAGGAAAATGAGAGGCGACTTCAGTAAGAGCAGGACAGGGACCAAAATACTCATTCTTTAGTTTAAAAAAAAGTGAGAAGGTAAAATTTAAAATCCCTTATATTATTCTCAGCCACACTAGTGCAAATAGGGAGGGAAAAACCAAAGCTTCAGAGCAGTTGGTGTCACCCATACTCCATCCTCACCCCCGTCAAGGGTAGAATTGATCCTCTCTGCTGTTAGAAAGCAAAACGTTGTTTTCAGGACCATCCTTCCCCATTTCCATCTCTACCCTTCAGCTAGTGGCAATGAGCCCTGAGGTCGCACCAAGTTTGCAAAATGCACATACAAGGCAATCCAGAAAGAGCAGTGCATTCAAGAGACTACATTACTAAACAAATGTAAGTAACGGAGACACGCCGACATTGTCCCTGAGAGCATGCAGATGCCCTCAAACTGTGCTGAAATCAGGCAAGCTCCCCGCAGCATGCACCCCCTTTCACGGAGTCGTTGGGCCACTTAATACATCTACAGAGGACTGAGAGGAAAAGGCAGGAACTTCTTCATCACACTTGACTGCTGAGAAAGGTTAAATACACACAATAGATGGCAAAATGCTTGCAAACAGTATTGGAATCCATAACCGAGAAAGTCTCATTGCATTTTCTTGGGTGGGAGACAGACTAGTTAACGTTTTGTAAACATCTACCAACACCGTCTCAGGGCACACATAGAAAAGGCAACACAGCTGAGAGATATTCAGCCATCTTCTATAACAAGCATGCCAAAAAATAGGTATAAACAACACAATAATTTGAAAAAAAATATTAACTTCTCCTTACCTGAAAATGTAAATTACACGTAAAAACTCTTTCCTGTGTCACAGCTGTGTGAGATCAATTTTATTTCTGCTTATTGTGAAGGAGCTTCATTGAAAAGCAGTATGTGAGTGTAAAATATCCCCACTGTTTATCTGAATAGGAGAAGTTTGCCTTTAAACATCCATTTTATCTGCTCCTTCATTTAAGCTTGTGCAATTTCACCATATAAAGTGCCCAGTTCATTCAAAGTCAACACTGCTAAAAAACACAACTCGGCACCCACCCTGCACGTTTTTAGCATGGCTGCCCTGGGATAATCCAAAATTCATCAGATCCTCATTAGAGTTTGAAAACATTCCTTTTTTCCCCAAGACAGTCATGATAATACTCAGCTGCTGGGGGGAAAAAAAAAAAAAAAATAACCAACAACCCCAAACTTCACTCTTCAAAAAATCAGTGACTTCCCAAAACCAACACTTGACATTTGCTTTAAATTCCCAACACATGTTGGGGTGGTCAAACATCTTCCACAGCACTTGCTGGTTTGGTTCCTATACAAGAGCAAACCGTGAGGACCTTCCTTGAGCTGGCAAAGCTCCTCCCTGACAATTATGAGCAATTATCTTTGTGTGGTCTTTTATGATCACTTTGTAAAGGCCAAGAGTTGATCAGTCAGAGGGGAGTGGAGGATGGTTGGGTTGGGATGGGATGGGCTGGGCTGGGCTGCTGTGGAATTACATTATCTGGCCAATTTACTGTAGAGTGAAAGTTTATGGTCTTGAGTACTAAAACCACCCTTGAAAGAAAAGTGTTGCAATTCCCTTGCAGCTGGGCTGCCCTGCTGGTGATTTTGCCTGTTAACTAGGACATTGGGCAAATGACAGTGATCGTGCCCTAGGTAGAACTACACCCTTAAAGTAAAGGACGCTATCATGTTTGGACGGATTCAGTTCAGTCAAAAAGTCTAAATTTTAGTTAACTCCCTTTTATAGCCAATGGGAAAAAAAAGCTTTTGGAACACAAATCCTCTGTCCTATTTAGACAAAATCTTTAGGGTAGTATAAATCATACCCTTAATCCATGGCTATAGTGGGCCCTTGATCAGAAAGGAAGTCCAGGCTGAGCATCTCAGATGCAGACATGTGCCATTCAGATGGTCCATAAGTAGGTGATTCTCCTCCAATACCAGTCTCTTCTTGTTATGGCTGTGCAAGGAAGGATCATCCTGTTCCTCCTCATCACCTGCCAACTGCTCAGCACTCCTTGGCTCATAGGAGTTATTGTCCCTTCAGAATGGCTAGCTAGTCTGCTTGTGCAATCAATTGCTAAACTTTGGGTTGGCAAAGATCTAGTGTTTCCAAGACTAGAAAATCTGATGTTAAATATTGGAAATTTAGAATGGATTCTTTGGAAACCATTACCTGGCAAAATGTATCCACTGGAAAAGAGAGCTGTGTGGGAGGAAAAAAAGATTGAAAACCTGTGTCTGGAAGGGCTGCCTTGATCTCTTTGGGGTATTCTGAGAAGAGGATGATAGAGGGCACAGAGCTCCTCAATGCAGAAAAGGTACAAGGAAGCCTGAAGAACAGGATTGATGTCTACCATAGTCATGCAAGTGACAAGGACAGAAACTATCAATGCAGGAACTGTTAAAAAAGCAGGGTAAGGGAGGGTACTTTTTAAAGCTTTCCATAGCTTGGTCATGTGTACTGCTTTCATCTATCATTAAAAAAGCTGAAGCCAAAGGAGTCGACCCAAGCCATCTGCAAATGTTATCTCTTTTCTGGAAAATCTTAACCCAGCATGAGTACATTATCAGCTGCTCCCAGACAGTGAACGTTCTGTATTAGCAGTCCCAAGCTAACTGTGTGCTCAGCTGAGCTATCTGCAAGAAGAAATCAGAAATAACTGGGGGACAGACATTTCACAGCAGAGGAACACTTACAGCAAATACCCATCAATCACATATCCCTGCAACCTCCCTGTTCCTCTCCATCACGCCACAGTGGGGAGGTAACCACAAGCAGAAGAGAATCTGGAAAGTTTGCATCTACTTCTCTTGAGTGTTTACGTCTGCTGAAGAGGTGGTTTGTGTAAAGCCCAAAACATGAAGCACAACACAAGGAAGCTTGTGTCCTTTCTGGCCTCCAAACATTGAGTCAACCAGGTTACATCCTGGTCAGCCTTCCTGGCTGCTGCGGATGCCGCTTGGCCAGTGTCACAGCCAAAGGCTCCCCACTGACATGGACATACAGCAGCATTCCCTGGAGCCGGTGAAATTACTCTGTCTGAACTAGTCTCAGGGATGATACCAACATACTACAGTTTGTATAACACTGTAGGTTTTAAGGGCTTTAGAATAAAGTATGTAAGTTTAGAAATGAAGGTGTGGTGAACTTTGTACTCTATGTTCTGCTTGCGTAAGTATCAGTAGAGCAAAGGAAGTCTGAGAGACAAAGGAGAGACAAAAGTCTGGCAACATAGAATCATAGAACATGTTGGGTTGGAAGGGACCTCTAAAGGCCATCTAGTCCAACTCCCCTGCAGTGAGCAGGGACATCTTCAACTAGATCAGGTTGCTCAGAGCCTCATCAAGCCTGGCCTTGAATGTCTCCAGGCAAGGGGCCTCCACCACCTCTCTGGGCAACCTGTTCCAGTGTCTCACCACCCTCAGTGTTAAGAACTTCTTCCTGAGGTCTAATCTAAACCTACCCTGCTCTAGTTTAAAACCATCGCCCCTCATCCTATCGCTACATGCCCTTGCAAACTGCCCCTCCCCAGCTTTCTTGTAGGCCCCCTTCAGGTACTGGAAGGCTGCTGTTATGTCTCCCCGGAGCCTTCTTTTCTCCAGGCTGAATAACCCCAACTCTCTCAGCCTGTCTTCATAGCAGAGGTGGCTCCAGCCCTTTGATCATCTTCGTGGCCCTCCTCTGGACCCGCTCTGACAGGTCCATGTCCTTCTTGTGCTGAGAGCTCCAGAGCTGAACACAGTACTCCAGGTGGGGTCTCACCAGAGCAGAGCAGAGCAGAGGGGGAGAATCACCTCTCTGGATCTGCTGGCCACAGTTCTTTTTATGCAGCCCAGGATGCTGTTGGCCTTCTGAGCTGGAAGCACACATTGTTGGCTCATGTCTAGCTTTTCATCCATGAGTACCCCCAAGTCCTTTTCCGCAGGGCTGCTCTCTACCATGTCATTCCCCAGCCTGTATTGATAATGAAGATTGTCCTGACCCAAAGGCAGGACCTTGCACTTGGCCTTGTTGAACTTCATGATGTTTACTTGGGCCCACCTCTCTAGCTCGTCCAGGTCAACATGCAGTTGAGCAAGATAAACATGAGATAAACCAACCTTGAAGGTAAGAAGGAAGTTAAGATGAGGAATGGAACCCTGCTCAACTGAAATTTGCACATCAGCAAACAACTCCTTTTCAGGAAAAACAACCTCAAAAGCTGGTCCAAGGTTAAACAGCAGATAGGGTTGGAAGTGCCAAAACGACCACCAGGGACCACCAGAGACCATCGACTCAATTCATTAAGCATGCGTGACTGGGAGGAGAATATGTAAATGAATTCAGGGAACTAATTAAGATATGTACTTTTTTTTGAGAAATGTAGCGAATATGTAAATATTATGACCATAAATATGTCTGCTCTGTGTTGCCAGACAGACATACTTTGGAGGAGCAATCCCCGTGTGTCTCCAACACTGCAGCTTTGCCAGTAAAGAATGCCTGCTTTCTAAGATTTTCAAATAAAGTCTTAGAGAGTTTTATTTGCCGCTTTTACAGTATCAGGGAGATGCTGAGAACTTTCTTTTTAATCCTCCTCTAAATTTTCATCACTGGATACTGCCCTTGTGCTCCTCCCTTGCTAATTCTCGGCCCAGTGCCCTTTTGTTTCACCCATGGCATTAGCAGGCAGGTATGAGTCAGGCCTGCAGAATGCAAGAGGCCAGGTTTGACAGCCATGATGTGTTCAAGCAAACAACATGTATCTTTTGGGTGTCTCTTTTGATCTGGGTTTCTCTCTGCATGGCTTTCAAGGAGCTTGCTGTTACACTTGCAAGCTCATCTCCTCATGCAGAAGGACGAGAAACACCCCTCAAAGCAAAACAAAAGCTGTGATTCCCACGGATGTGCCTGTAACCAGACTCAGCAGGTCTGCAAGTACCCAAGTCCAAAACAGTGACCCACAAAATCTTGCTGAGCGGGTGCAGAGCCTCACCTGTGCCTCTGCATGACCAAAAAGCTTTCCTGTGCCCCAGAAGTTAGTTTCTTCCTTCAAGTGGCCCCTGTGCAACAGGATTCCCACCTCCCTCCATCAAGACCCGGGCTGGCCTGACCACCCTCCACGAGGTGTCCTCAGACACACCCCAGTGCCAGGATTTCTGGCATCCCTCTGCATGTGCAGAGGGGATGGCCATTTGTGTGAGAACCATTCCTGCGGTAGGGAGAGGGACACAAATTCCATCTCCCCATCACCCTAAAGGCTGTAACCCCACAGCTTTCAGGCTTCGGGAGTGCATCCGAGTCACATGTATCTACTGTAAGCCAAAAATACCAGTGTTGAGGAGCCAGAAGGACAAGCCTGACAAGGTGCCTAATGATTAGAGCACTTGTCCGGGAGATGAGCCCTGGCCACTGGTCTCTCCGTCTCTTCTTCAGTCGCTGCTCCTAAAGTGAAACGTCCAGACTGTGCTGGGGGCGTGGACAGTAAAACACTTTGGTAATCCTAAAGAATACAGGGAAAGGAGGAACTGAGGCATAAAGCAACCACACTTTGCCTTCCTCCCGTGTGACAGACAGCGCTTTGAGAGGAGATATTTTTTCGAGTGTCTTACAGAAAAGAGAGAAAACAAGGAACTGAACCTACATCTCCTGCAAACCACTGAGCATGTGAAGGACAAGGACCAAAAGGTGCTTCTCCTTCCTTGTGCCTTTGCTGATAAAGAGGGAGAGGAGAGTCAATGTATAGCGATTTAGAGGCACTGCTGGCCTTGAGCTGGCCTTGAGTTACCCATGAGGGGAGGGGGGCAGTTTTTTCACTCTGGGAGAAATACTCCTCAGATCCTTCCCTTTCCTTATCCGGCCTCCCTGTCATTAGCAAGCGATCTCTGCAATGTGGCATTCAGTCACGTTGAATTACATCCCACTCTAATTGTCTCAATAAGCCACTTCTGTTTACTGTCAGGAAATGCAGATGAGAAATGTAGTCAGCTGTTTAATGGCTTGTACCATATTTGCACACGATACTGCAGAGGGATCAGACCTTCACCAGCTGCAGCTCAGCCAGGCTGGCTTAGCATCTTTGTCAAGAACAAATGAAAGCCGCTACCTGACCCCAGGACCACCCTGCCAGCCAGGATGGCTCCAGCGGTACTACACGGATTTCACAAGATACGGAGCGTGTGGGGCAAACGAGCACTGCGTGCTGCTTCTCTCTTTGGTTTCACCCCAGAAAAAGCAGTTTAGTTGATTTCAGTTTCACCATAGGTAGCTGATGCTAATGGCCAAATGCAGTTGTGATCAGGACCTTTGTTATCAGCAGGAGCTGGAACACTGTCAGCTCCCTGGTCCGGGAACACCAAAGGCTATCCATCACCCTCATCGCTGAGGGATGCTTTAACATAATGCTTCAAGGGTGGGTTTAGCACAAGCCCCACTGTGCTGTGCCTTCTCACCCCTGACCGCGTTGCGCTCTCGCCTCCCTGTGTGTGAATTACTGCAGGTCCCAGCTGCTGATTCCTCATCACTTCTCTTCTCCTCTCCCCCTCCACTGACTTGCTCAGCATATCATTGCTTTAACTTGAGATCTGCTGCACAGCAGTCTGCCCTCATTGCTGGTGTGTGTCACCATCTGACAACCAGTGATATAACGCACATGTAATTTTACAGGTTGTTTGGAAATGCCTTTTAATATAAGACCTTTACCCAATCTTTCTGCCTACCCATCACAGTTTGGGGCGTTGATGTAAATAGAGTGATTTCTATTTACATTCCTTCCACACATCACAACCAGGGCCCTGCAAACTATTTCTGTAACTAGTTCCTACTTCTCCTGCCATTACAGTGCTACTAAATTTGGATCTAAGGCTCTCAACACTTCTGTCTTTGCATTTAACATATGCTATGGAGAATAAGGTCAGTATTTGTCAGCACACTGCCTGTGATGAAAACTGTCCCAGCAACGCATGCGGTGGCCTGATTCAAAATTAAATCGAAAAACCAGGCAGCTCTGCATTTGAAATGATTTGTTTTACGGATTGAGTGATTTTGATAAAAACTAATGAGACCCACAGACAGACGGTTTTGTTTTCACAGCTGATGGCTGCCTTGCATAACACATTCACATCAGCAAATATTTTTCCAGGGACAATTACATGTCTGACCATGAAGCAATGATTCCTAAAGAAACTGCCTGACCAGTTCCAGAAGGAAGGTGTAGGTGCAGTCAACTGCCTGCTGTGTGCATACAGGTTGCTGAGAGTTTCTGTTGACTTTAGGCAATTATCAGGACTAATTTCAAGTTTTCACTTCTTGACTTGAGCAAGCACAGAGCACTACCACGTCCTTTCTGTTTTTCTGCAAGCAAGTTCAGGGCATTAATTCAATGGAGACAATCATTCATTCTTCCACAAAAATGGTATGGTATGTTCTTTGCATGGCATTTAAAGGGCATTCTTAAATTTCACAGGAACCCAAAAATGAAGGAAAAAGGTTTCTGCTGAACACTGTTGGTAGGCTATAAATATAAAGCTTTTGTACTATTTTTGAACCATGCACAAATATCCTGTAATTGGGCTGGAAGTCATAGGAACTGTAACAAATTCTGTGCATTTTTAATAGTAAGCATAATTAATCATTAGATCAAAATATCAATCTCTTTAAATAATAATACAAACACCACTTGCAACATTCACTTGTGCAAATGAATTTATCTCACTTCTGTAAATTGCTCCCCAAACTGATCCTTTTAAACAAAATACAGAAAAAAAACACCCAACAATAGTAGTTTTTAAGTAAAGCTTTTGGCCAGAAATGGAAATATTTCAGCCAAAACTCCCAAACTTCTTTCTTGACTACACTGCTTGTGACTCAACGACGCACCCCCAGTGAGTCATCCTTGGTGTAGTGTGTGAAGCTCACTCAAGGCTGTCATGGAAAACGTCATCTCCCTGAGCCTCCAGCAGAGAAGGAGTGCAGGAGGCAGCAAAGCACCAGCTTCTCCGAGGCTCCACTGTAGCACCCCTAAATATAAATGACTCATTCAGTCTATTCCTTCTGGCTTTGAGTATTCTGCTTCTCCATCAAATGCTCAAAAGGATGTTTCACTGGAAAGTTTTCAACCACCCTTACAAATCCCCCAGTTCAGAGAGTTTTTAAAGGAATTGAGTGTGGCTTAAGTGAGCTCACGATAGGGATTTCAGCTGGTTTAAGGAAAGACTTTCAAAAATCGATTTCACTGAAAGCAGCACATGCCTTTTTGTTCTTTTTCATGTAGATGAGACCTGATATTTGAGCACAGCTAAACAAGACAGTGTTACTGACAGGTTCTTGCCCTTTGAACACAAGTCCCTCTACCTCCTTTGGCTCCCCTCCTCCCCACCGTAGTGATGCTCAGAAGTGAACGGGCTCTGACTGAACTAGCTGTTTACCAGACCCCTTGCACAGACCTTTTCTTTGCCCCAAAATTGTTAATCCTGCCACTTGAATTGTGTTGTTTCTGCCCTAGGGAGAAAGCTGTCCCATGTGTAAAACCCTCACGGACCAAAGAAGCATCCAACCTGACCATGGCTCTATACAACATTTAAGATAACAGAGAGCAGCAGTTATGGGCCCAGTATGCAGCTCAGACACACGATGTAGCAAGTTATGGTGAAATGTGGATTTTTAAAGGTGCTTTTGTGAAGCCCTTCTTGCCCAGCACTGCTACGTTTCTGCTGGAGCCGAACAGAGAGTACACACAGGGCATAGCATGTTTGTTGGAAAACTGGCCATTTAAGATGCTTCAAGGGTTTTTGGAAAAAAACCTGTTCCCTTGGGTCTAAATGGAACATACTGAAAAATAATGGATTTTGGATAATAAGGAAAAAATGGATTAGGTTCTACCTGCAGGGAAACCATAGTGAAATGGCAGCCTATCCCCCACAAAGCCCTGTGGGTAAATCAGCTATCAAGACAGCATCCAATCTAAATTTCCGGTTGTTTAAAATAAAGACAACAAAGGAAGGTACTGGTTGTACCCCATGCATCTGATCCAGACAACATCTGTGCCTGTGACAACCCTGGTATGTTGGGTTTTTTAACTTCAAGCATCTGAGATTCTTCTGTCTAACCTTGGCAGCCCCCAGTTTTATCTACTAGACACCACCACACAATGGTTTACAAACAGCTTTTCTGCATGATTATAAGAACAGTAACAGGAATAACAGGAAACTGTCCGAACAAAAACATAACCCTTACCCAACCCAGACTTTGCTCCTCTGAGGTGCCTTCATCTGCTTGCTCTCAGCAATGCTGCAGATAAGATTAGACTTGCTGCTAAAACCTCCCAGTTTCCATTCTGCTCATTCTTTTTCCTTCCTAAAAAAGGCAGCTTATCGGCAGTTTTAGAAAGGCTTTGTACTGGAGGGCAAAGTTACTGTCTGTTAACAAGGAAGGGTGACCCTCTGGAAAGACTCGCCTTGAAGTCCCTGATTTTGAGTATCAAATCATGACCCTGCACTCTTCCTCTGCTTTTTGACCACCTACACACACCAGACCAAATGAGAAGGCAGCTGTAGTGACAGAGCTTGCCGGAGGACAGAACACTAACCAGGGGTAATCCTCTCTATACCTAAATCCAAAGCAGCCTGGTGAAATTAAAAGCTCAAGAAAGAAACTCAAACCAACCGATCACTCCGAAAACTTGGGAATGGAAGGTCTCAGAGGACCAACAGAGGAGAAAAGCATGGGAAAATGGATGTCCTTGGGGCTATGGCTTGGGACTGGGCAGGTGTCAGTCCTGTACTCATGTCTCTTGTTGACTTCCACGTTCAGATGCATCCAGGGTACCTGTTCAAAGCAGCCCTGAGGTGGTCCTCCAACCTTCCCAAAAGCTTGCGCCACAACTGCTGGCATAGCTTCACATCCTCCCAGGAGTGTGTGGGACATGGCCCGCCCAAGCACGCTTGGTAGGTCAACCTGGCACCAGGCATCTGGCACCAGGCATGTTCCCACAGCCATCTGGGTGTACGGGTGCAAAGCCAGCCCAGCTAGAGCCCTGCCAGAGCTTGCTTTTTCAGAGCAGCAAGGATAAGCTTCTCAACTTCTTTGTCTCCCTTCCTGCTAACCCAATGACAAAACAAGGAATCTTTCTCTGTGGAAAGGGGTGCATACGTTGAGGCATTATGGAGCGTACGTGTGGGTGTGAGTTGGTAGGCAATATTACTCCATCTTTACTTTGCACTGAGGACACTCCCATGGCACAGCAAGCTCTTCTTCCTGCAGTGGCACTGCCTCTGTCGCCAGCAGTGTGGAAATGTTGGTTGTGCCCAGTTAGCAAAGTGTATCTTCAGTGTTGTAAATCCCCACCCACACAGATACACTCCCAGCCTGTGCCCAACACCCAGCTCAAAGGATCTGATCTTGCTGCAGGGCTCTTATTGCAGCTCAGTATATATAAAAAAAGTTCCAGTTGCGCCAGGTCTCCATGCCACTGCCCCAGCCATGGAGGAAATGGTTCCACCACTGCCTCTCCAAGCAGACCTCAAAGTCCCTGGAGCCACAGCACAAGGACCCCCTCCCGTTTATTTCAGAGGACCAGGTGGGGTCAGGACTGTTACGGGAGTCGCTCTCAGACCCCATAATTTGGAAACTGCTGGCTCCGAGCACAGGAAAGCAAGCTCTGAAAGTCAGTCTTCTCAACTCACACCCTTGTTTGTTTTATAGCAAGACATTATCTAGGACTTAGCTTTTAAATGGGACACAGCTCAACAGAGCAGGCATTCTTAGGGAGCAAATGTTCACTAAGGCCTCTGCATTTGTTGTTGTTATCATGGGTTATTGCATTGGTACCTAAACAACTCAGCTGAGCTCAGGACCCTGCCACGCTGGGCACGCAGACACACAGTAAGGGACAGCCTCTAATCCAAAGCCTTTCATAGCTAGATAGAGAAGGAGAAATGAAATGTGTGGGGAAGGATGCACAAAGAAAATGAATAAGGTGCCCAAGGTCACGTGAGAAGAGCGTGGCTGTCAGGGTTACAAACCAAACCTATTTTGCCCTCCTACCTTACTCCTCCTACTGAAGATCATAGCACTTCTTGTGGGAGCGGGGCGGGGGGCATAATTTGGAAGACCCACCCTTCATTTCATTAATTGTGATTGTTACCAAAAAAATTGTGTAAATAACACAGGCGGCGTGTTCTACATTTCAACATGCCATAAAACATATTCCACATTATTCCTTTATCTCCTGGCTTTACAAGACTGTGATGATTAGTGACAGAGAAATATGTCAGAAAAATACCAAATGAGAAGAAAAAACAGCTATAAACAACTATAAACAGATACACACTCTGTCTGATCCCATTTTGACTGCACAATTGGGCTCCTGGGCGTTGCTGGCACAGAATGGTTTACCCTTTGTCCATACAACAAAGAATGTCATATCTGGATGTTTTACAGTGGGGCAGATTCTGAGTTTCCAAGATAAGGATGAGAACAAGCTTTCCTTCACAGAGAGATCTTCTGCCAGCCCTTGGACCTCCACATCTCTGTAGTTCCCTTGTGAGGTTTAAATGCCAGCTTTCCTAGGGGCTGCAGGCGGAAAAGAGGTGTCCCGGCAGAGCTCAGACCAACAGCCCAAGCGCACCATACCACACCGCAGATGCTCAAGCCATGTCTCACACCGAGCATTAGGTCTTGGGCACCTGAGTAACCCAAACTCTTGCTCTGGGGAAGAAACGAGGCAGGCAGGGCTGCTGAGCCCAGCGTGGCCCACCCCACAGCAATTTTAAGTGGTAGCTCATGAGCTTGGGAAATGCGACCGTTCCTGACTCGGCAGATTCCTCCCAGCTGTCTCTAGAGCTGACAGCATCACTCTGTGTGTTACGGGAGATGTGAAGGTCTGGTCTCATTGCTCCAAGCCCTACCTCCACACCGCAAACATGATGGTTCACCCCAAGCATCTCTGCCCGCAGTGTCCCGTGCCTGTGATGAAGCAAACTTTACTTACAGATCTGTGACTCTGGAGACCTCAGCATCTTCTTTGATTCCTGCCATATGGTTTTGCAGTCCTCCTGGAGCTTATAAAACCGCTCCTTTCTCCAAGAGCCTGACTTCACTTTTAGCAGCTGGCTGCCTTTCAGGAGGAACTTCAGATCCTTGTCATCTTTCAGGCCTGCAGAGAAACAGTATTGGTGATGTTGTAAGAGTCAACTCAAGAAATGCTGCACACAGGGTCTTCCCTTCCACAGGACACTAATCACAGATACAGACAGACCACTGCAGTGCAGCCAGGTCTGGGGGGGACAGCAGAGCAGAGGGACCCAGAAATCTGCCATGCCACACTTTACACTCACAAAAGAGACTGGAGCCTTGTAGATTTCTGAGATTGAGTCTAAAGACTTTTGTACTATAATTCTCAGGTGGTTTATAAGCATAAAATATCTTCTTCCCAGCAAATACAGTTTAATGTTAGGATGCAAAAAACATCAACAAAAACAACAACATAACAGTAAAAGCAGAGGACAGAAAGTTGTATAACTTGTAATTGGAGTACTGTCAGGAACTTTTAAGTGATTTCAAATCTATTCTGTGATAAATTTCCTTTGTGGAAACAAGAATACACAACAATATCTCTCTTCCTTCTCTGGCAAGCAGTCCCCTCCTATCCACATGGGAATTTTGAAAATCAGTGTCATGAAGCTTAGGACTTACGCAGATAAGTCTGGTGACAGGCAGCATCACATCAATAAGATAGCAATAAGGTAGCAACCATGCTCTCCTCATTGCCCGGCTAGTATCCGAGAGGACCTTTATCCTTCTTACCCTACTAGGCCATCACAATGTCAAGTAATAATAACCAGACCTTCTGGTTCCAGGAACTTCAGATTTCACATCTTAGGCTAGATTCAGGAAGACACTCAGACATCTAGAGACGCAACAGGCAGACTTTGAAAACATAGATTTGGCATTCTACATGGTTTTGAATGTCTCAGCAGTGTATTACTTACACATACCTAAATACCTTGGAGACTCTGTCCCTCAAACCAACCATTAATTACAGATCTGGAGCGTGTGGGCTGGGAAGGGTGAGAGCATGAAACATGAGGAACACATCCTGGGCTTTCTGTAATAAGTACCTTGCATCTCTCTGACATTGCATGAGAGGCTGGTTCAAAGCTGGTGAAACAGCACGTAACTCTGCAGTACTGACCAAGCACATCCCAACTCAATGGGATTTTTGCTAACCTTACCTTGACAATACAGATGAGATTGTCACTGATAACCACTTGGCCACTTGCAGCCACTTGACACTCACATAATGGGCAATTTCCCAATGCTAAGTAAACATAACGCGGGGTCGCACAAAGCAGAAATCCAAGTTAATTGATTTATGCAATAACATCTATATCGCAGTGTGGCATTCTCCTGTGACATTGGGCTTGTCCTTCTCTGGAAGATACAGCTGCCTTGAACTGTTGTTTTTTGAACAAGGCAATAAACTACCAAGCATTACTTCAGGCCTGCTTGAAAAACAAAACCAGCATGAGACCCAAGTGGCCAAATCCCCTCATTTCTGATAATTTGTACAGGAAACTGAAGTGCCAGGTGCTGCACATCACCAAGGTGGATCATGGTGTCAGCAGCAAAAAGCAGCACCACAAGTTTGTAATTGGGATACAATGGCCTAAAGAGAGCATTTTAGGTTGCCAAGAAAGCTTGACATCTCCATCAGAGATAAATATTAGGGGTGTCCAGCATCCACTCAGTGAGCCACTCACACAACCTTACCAGTTTTGCAGATGCCAAGGAGCATGACCAGAGCTGAGCCTGGCTGAGGCAGACAGAGTTGAAAGTGCCAGAGTGGGAGCTGGGATTCTGAAAAGGTGCCTGTGGCCTCTCTCTTTCCTCTACATTCCATTAGCTATCTCATTAATTAAGTGTCTTCCCATGCTACAGCATCCCCTGGGCCTCTTGGCTCATGTCTGGTCTGGAGGTTCCCAAGAGGAGAATCTGAATGCTTCCTCCTCTGGAAACCCTCTGCATCTTCACATCCCGACCATGAGAGGCATCGTTACGAGACTAGGAGGAGAACATGCCATCCTAGGGTGACATGAGGAGGAAAGCAAGAAAACCATCAATTCCTTTGGATGCCTATGTGCATAAATGTGTAATGAGAAATCCCTGTTAACTGGCATGTTTCATTACACAGACACTGCATGCAGCATGCATAACGTGTCGTGCTACCTGGACATCCCAAAGAGCTGCACCAATGCAATAAAAGCAAATCTGGATGGGCACAGGCAGTGGCCAAGGGCAGATTTGTCGCCTCTAGGCATGACTCACCCAGTTCAGACACAAGCTGGAGCTTCATCCTGCTCCAGCACAGCCTGGTCAGTGCATTAGTGTGAGTAAAAACTCCCTTTCCTCTTCAGAGCACCCACCTATGTGTTAGGAGCAGGCCTCCCACCCATCCTTCGCCACTGTGCCCAAGGATCATGCCAGGTTAAGTGACCCAGCAAAAGTGACCACTGCGCTTTGCAAGAGCAGAAGGGAAAGATAAAGAGGGGCAGTGCATGGTGAAAGCAAGGCAAAGATCAAAGATGGCAGGGAGCGTGAGTCAGAGGACAGTGAGAGAAGCCAGGGAAGGGATGGAGACAAGCTTGCCTCTAGGAGACAGCAGGTTTGGCCAGGAAAGGGTGAGAGGGCTGATCACAGGTGTCTAACGGCTCCGTCATTCCTTTGATGTGGGAGGCCTTTGAGATAGAGAGCAGTCACCTAGACCTGACTTCGGCCAGCGGTGACCCCAAGCACTCACTGAACCACCCCATCGTGGGTCTGGAGGAAGGAGAGGCATCCCCTTAACCAGGTGGACACAGCCTATTTCAGGCCTGCTCTGTGTCTGTCTAGCAGCAGTTCAAGCTCAGACAGCTAAACTGGCCGGGAAAGAGGGCCAGTGTTTTGGTCCCTGCCTCCTATGCCCAGTCCAATCACTGCCACAGACTCTTTAAATGACCTTGGGTGAGTCACTTTGTGTCTCTATTCCTATCTACAAAGCACCAGCATTCCGTTACGCCAGAGACGGAGCAGAAGATGCTCTGATCTGCTGATACAGGAACCGCAACTGCACCCGTGATGTGCCAGTGGGACATTACTTTCCGTTGGTCACTTGAGCTGCTTTCCAGGAAAAAACACCATTTCCCAGCAGAAACCTCAGTTCAGGTTTTATGCCTGAACCAGCTCCTGAGGATTTCTGCCTAACAACCCCGCGGAGATGAGGAGATTTGCTGTCCAGAGCTCCACCTCACAGCAATGGAAATTTGTATGAAAGAAACCAGTCATCATACACATATATAATTTAAAAAATCAAAAACACTCTGCAGCAGGACAAGGATATTGGTTTTCAACTCTATAACAACAGTGGACATGAGAAGCACAATCACCATACTGAAACATGCCTAAAATCACTGCCTAAAACACGTGGCAAGGCTGTGTCTTGCTTAGCATCTTCTGTGAAATACCAAACACGTACTTGGCATGCAAAATTGCAGGGTGCGTTTCAAGGGTCAGGCCCCCCCTCCTCGCAAATTATCAATCACACACTTTCTAAACAGAATATATTTAGCGTGCAGTAATGTTCGGATTGAAAATCATGTTTGGCAAAGGTAGGAGCGCCTCAAGCACACACAGCACTGCAATAACCATGAAGTTAATATACTGCACTATGAAGCTTTGCACACTAAGGCATCAAAAATGTTAACCTTTGTATTATCCATCTCAGGCTTTTAGCAAGCAGGAACCACAATAAAACAATAGCTGTCACAGTAGAAGCCAGGCTCTGAGTTCACTAAGGAAATAGTTAGGATGATGTCTATGGAAGACAGTGATAATCCATATTTCTGCATTGCTCACTCGCAAATCTGCTGATCTGATATAAACACGTTAATTACAACTGCTATAAAACAAGCCTCCTCCTGCCCGGTATCCCTCTCCCACCTGGTTTAAGACCTGACATAACTCACGTTCACCAGTTTAAAGGACAGAAAGCTTTTCTGCTAAAATTCAAATAACTCATGTGGGTAAATGGCCATTTTCTATTTCCACCTGCCCTCTGTAGCCACAGAAATCAAGGGACTCACATCCACTTTGGGCTGTGTCTCCAGAGAGCAGGAACCAGCAATGAGCCACACACAGAAGTTATGAAACTCCCTGGGTTTCCTGTTTCTTTTCATATGGTTAACGCAGACCTCTGAGTGGGTCCTTGGGCTCTTATAGCAACTGGCATTACACCACTGAGAAGTCCTAAAATCAGGCAGGAAAAGGGCACTGCCTTCCCCAAACATCCTCAACCAGCAACAGTTCGGAAAGACCAGCAAGAGATTTGAAAACCGACCCTTTGCCAAACAGGTCCCACTTTTTTTGATGCCTCAAATGAAGCGGTTTACATATCTGGCGGGTGGTTACAGGCAAAGGAAAGGAAAAGAAACATCAGGAGTTTAAAAATAACCTTAAGAGTTGCCTTTAGGGTGGAGCACTGCCTCTGCGCAGGGAAAAGAGGCAGAAATCAAGCAGCTGCCAGAGTGTCGAAGTGCCGAGGGTTTGGTCAACTTGTCCCTTACCCAGCCTGGTGCCGTTCAACTCGGCCACTCTACGGCTCTGCTCCCGTAGGATGTTTTCCTCGGACACGCTGCGCTTGGGCTGCCTTCGGATGCACTGCATGATCCAGCGCGGGGCTCAGGGAGAGGTGTCGAGTGTCGGGAAGGATGGGGGGCCACGCCACCCCTGAGGGGATCCCTGCTCATCCAGGAGCCTCCGGCGTGCGCGGTGTCAAACGGGGCTCCAAGGAGGGAGCGGAGACAGCGAGAGAGTGCAGGCAGAGGAAGGCAGGGGAGGGCAAAGTCCAGCTGGGGGTGGGGACGGTGGGAAGTCTCTCCTCCTGCTTTGCTCACCAGCTTCACAACACTGGAGGCAAAATTACACCGAGGCGCCTGCCGGCAACTGCCCAGGTAGAAGGAACAAGTTTTCCTATGCTCATATGCCAGTGGGGTTTTATGCATCATTTCCAGGCTGGAGGACTCTCAAATATTGTTTGTGGCTCCTAATCAGTGCCTAGGGCTTTGTCAGCTCAGCCTGCCCACTAATGCCAGGATCCGAGAGAGCTTGGCTCCACCCTTTCTCTTCCGTGCGGAGCTGCTCCGAGCTGTTCCCACTGACATGCAGTGAAAAGGAAGTTAAAACACCTTTTTGCCAGGGCAAACGTAGCCCAAAAGCAGCTCGGAAACTGTGTTATAATGCTCTTTTTTTTCCACCTAGAGAAGAGCATTTTCCTAAGACTCTGGAGACTGCCTTCTCTGCCACTGATTTCCTGTATGACTTGGGTGAGTCACTTACCCTGTGTTTCTGCATAGCTCTGGGTTTATTCTTGTAATTCAAATTTATCCTGCAGTCTAGTACAGGGATAAGCCCCCACCAGTGGTTAAACAAGTCACTGATTACACAGAATCAGAGAATAATTCAGGTTGGAATGGACCTCTGGAGATGTCCAGTTCAACTACCCACTCAAAGCTGGGTCACCCTCACAGGTAGACCAGCTTCGTCACAGCATTGTCCATGTGAGTTTTGGACATCTCTAAGTACAGAGACTCCCCAGCTAACCTAAAGCCCTGTTCAAGAGCTTAGATGTTCTCAGTGAAGAATACGTTCCGTATGACCAGGATAAATTTCCTTTGCTGAAACTCACGACCATTGCCCATTGTCCTGGCAATGCCTGGAGCTGAAATCCATCTCTTCCCTAGCCATGACCCCTCCTGCAGTGAGATATCGCAGCTATACGTATTAACCTGTTCCATTCTAGGTGAGTTTACAGACCTTGTTATGGATTAGTTTTTTTGTCCTTGCCTTTGCTAGCTGCTGCCCTGCCAGGCAAGCCAAGGGTGAAGATACTGCAGGGAGATGGAGTCAAGCTGCAGAACCAGTACATGCCTGAGAAACCTGACAGCGAACTGTATGTCACCGTTTCTGATAGAGACTTAATCTAAGGCTCTCCATCACCAGCCCCCCATCATATTCAACACAGGTTTTAGAAACATATTCTCTATTTCTGGTATCCAGCAATCCAGCCGTCTTCCCTTTCTTTCTCCGCATTTTGAAGGAAGCCCTACCAACACTCACAGATAAGCACAAAGGACTGGGTTATTTGACCAGCACAAGGACAGGATCAGAGTCATTAATCGCTGCCATATGCCACATGTAAGAAACACCCTGGGGACAAGGCAGAGCCATTGCTTGGCCTTGAACAGCAGTGCAACTAATAACGCCTTATTTACCTATAGCAACTACAAATCACAGACAGCGAAGGCGAATAAAGGCATTTTCTGGATGAGGCATTGCTGAACACATTAGCCAGGCAGTCAAGAGGTGTTTGAGGAAACACCTCCAGCCTTTTCTGAGCCCCCTGCACATCTAGGGGATGGATGTCGGAGCCGTAATCTCTGTAGTGCTCCCCTGGGAGCTGGGAGCTTTGCTTTTGCCTGGGCTAGGAGGTAGACACCATGATGTAATGGCTAGGGGATATTTATTAGCTACCAGACTCTGAGCACTTCCCGTATTTCACATTGTACTAGAGAGGACTGATCAAATTAAAGGAGTGGGAAACACAGTGGTCTCCTGTACTTGCCTTAGCAAAACAATTTGCTTCTGTGCACCAGCTCTCCCGTCCAGCAGCAGCCGGAGTCCCATAGGGATCGATCTGAGAGCACACAGAGCCCCTCTGCTTCATTTTCTCATTAATTCCTAATAAGCAGTGCCGGTGACAGCACTGCTTGGAGCTTTCCAGGCCCTCAGAGAACATTTTACTGTACTTATCCCTGAAGATTGCATACACACAAAGCATGGGATCAGCATTCACCGAGTTTAGATATTTCTCCAGAACAGCAATGTGCGAGTTTTGCTGTTGTGAGGCCTTCAGAGATGTGAGGCAGTTAAAATCAGTTTGGTTTTAAAACAAAGATGAGACAGAAATGTCCTGCTTTGGGAAACAACAGATCTGGATGTATTCCGGTCTTGAGGTCATTTAGAGACAATGTCACATCTCATAGACAAAGCCTGACGGATAAATGTGACACTGTGGGTTACACAGCATTGCTTATTGATGTTACATGATGCTGCAGCACTCTGCGGCGCTGGAGGAAGTGATTCCTGCAAATGGCTTAGGGACAAATTCTCCAACCCTTATTCACTGCAGGTAACACCTGACTGGGTCTGAACCCTGCAAACACTCAAGCATGCAATTTTACCCGTATGACCAATCTCACTGAAATCAATGGCACTAGTCACATGAGTGAAGTTATTCACGTCCCCGTGCCCAGGATCGGGGCTGTGCTAATCATCCTATTGATTCCAGCCGGATTAGTCATGGAGTAAATGGTAATCGATGTGAATGAGGACGTCAGAACATGGTCCCAAAGTCAGCAAAGTGCTTTAATAGCCAGGAAACAGGCACTCGAGACAGAAAGACTCTAGAGTCTGGTAGGAAATGGGCTATGTGAGAAAACTATTAATGCACAGGCTGCTCTTCAGACAATTTTCCAAAACGAATTAATCTCCATCACATCCTTATACAAAGGAGCTATTGCCACTTCACAGAGGAAGAAGCAGGTTGGTTTTGAGCTCTTTGGGGCTAGACAGACCTGTTCTCCCATCACCGCCACGTTTGGGCAAAACCAAAAGTGGTGTAACCCTAATACCGATCATAGCCTCTTTACACCACACTGACACAAATGACATGACAGAAGTCAGTTGCTGATTTGCCCAGTCTTGTGATAATTTGGGACTGGAATGAAAATACCTGTGCTGGTGATGACCTCACCACTTCCCCATTGCATCATGCACATGATGTAAATTACTCTGTTATGACAAGTAATGCCTATGGCAGTTACACAACACGTTACACAACAGTTACACAACACATGTCATTTTAAGAGGAGATTTTCCCACTAAAGAGGCTACAGGTTGTGCCTTGCTCTGCATTTGTTACCAAGAAGAAAAAATAGGTTTATTTTATATGATGTCATTCTTTGAAGAAACACTGTGATTTCACCTTCCCTCCCAGGGAAATTCAATAGAATTATTTTAATAAGAGTAACACCACAATCCAAGTATCACTGCTTGTTAACGAACTACAATGTCTGTCCCTACATATTGCTAGGCCTCAGCAATCATGAGAACGTGGAACCCAAGTGAACGCAGAATCAGTGAGAGTTTGGAAAAGCTGTAGTTCAGCTGGTCTGTAGTAACACGACAACCTTCCGTCACTTGTTAGGTTGACGGAGCACTCAAACACTGAGGTTGCTGATGGTAAATAAACTTTCATGATTACTTTTGCACACCTGGTACAAGGACCATTGTCAGTGCAGCAGCTGTTTGGAAATGAGTACAACCAGCTGCAGCACCGGGCAGTGGCTGCTGTTTGGGAAAGCAGAGAACCTGTCAAGTGACAATGGTTTTGTTGGTTTCCCCTGTGCTTTTGCAAATCGCTGATGTTACTTGTGAAGTGCCTCTGCAGAGTCCCCTTTTGTCATCTACCATCACCCCATCCAACCTGGCTTTTATATCAGCTCTTTAGCAGCCCTGTGCCTGGGATCGGTGTGGTCCCAGCAATGGCAAGTTGTCTTCCAGCTGCGACCCTGCCAGAGGACAGGACAGCAAGGCTCCTTCCACATCTGCAGGCTCCCACCTGCCCTGCCTTTCCCTCTGGAGTCCATTCTTCACTTCATTCATGCCCTCTAACATCCCACCCGTAGACACCCCTGCTCTTTCCTCCTTCCTTGCTACCTCCAGGACAGCACTCGCTGCTTTCAGCTTTATTCTCCCCAGTCACCAGTCACACCTCACATCCTCCGAGGACCAGGCCTTGCTGTTGGCACAGCAGAGCTTGAGAACAGCCAGTTTCTTACCACCAACAAATAGCTCCTCTACACCAGCCCTCCCCCTCTCGCTCCCTCCAGTGGAGCAGGGACCAAGGAGTGGGTGCTGAGACCATAAGCATCGGTGCATCTCTGGCCAAAGATGCTGCTGCTTGTTGACAGTGGGCGCATCTTCAGTGCATGCGGTATGTACCAAGTTCCACCTTGTGGTGACACTGAGAATGGGCTTCTCCGCAAAGCCTGTGGCAGCACCAGCAAACCTCCTTCTCTTCCTTACATTGGCTTTTCTTGCCCCCTTTAGTTCCCTTCCAGGGTGCTTGAGAGGTTCTGCTAAGCCGGAGCAGGGTGTTTCATATAGAAGGAATTCTCCCCAAGCATTCTGTTGCGGCTGTTCTTCAAATCATTGCCTAAAACCTTCCTCCATCGGCATGTTAGCAAGAAGCTGCATGATGGACAGGTTTCTGGTATACCGAGATCAGCACTGTCACCCTGCCCAGTATTTCTCTGCCTCACTTCTTCTGTGTATCCTTTGGATATCTCGCCTTGTCCGCAAGGTCTCTGGGAGGAAAACAGTCCTTTCTCCAGCTCTGCTCTGACTAGTCCATGCAGCCTAGCCATCTTTCCCCAAAACAGGCTGGCTATATCCAGACTGCCTACTGGGAAGGACTGCAGACCCAAGCCATCACCCAGATCATGCTATGTGCTAGCTTGCTATGGATCAGAACCATGCCAGAGAGTGTACTGGCAGTTAAAAGGTGCAAAGCCCTGGCCCTGGTTTGTATAGACAAGCCAGGCTGCCTGCTTAGACATTTCACAGATGGTATAAATTGTGACCTTTATTTGTGAATATCTTCATAAATCTTTCTGCCAGGCTGGGTCACTCAAAGGGCATGCAGATCCATGCACAGCACTGGCTGTGACCGATCAAAAGCTACTGCTGTCTCCCTGCACTCTTGATGAAATCCAGGTAAAATGCCTAACTGAAGTTCATTGCACTCGGGAACTCAAAACCAGAATGAAGGTTTGGTTCGGTCCTTCCACTGGTCCCTCCATCACGGTGCACATAGAGATTTGGCTGCAGAGCGAGAGGCACTGAAACAAATGCTGGCTTGCAGTAAATTACAGCTTTTCCAGTGGCCGGTGTGAAAAGGGCGGTAAGAAAGTAATTGAAAAGAAGGATATCAATTTGATGGATAGGACCAGCATCGACAGCACTCTTGCAGCTTAGTTGCTTAACTCCTAAGTCATTGTCCTGATTTGGGTTTCTGGGCACATGCTGGTGAAAATGTTCTTCTCATAAAACCAAAGTCAATTGTAGGTGGGTCACAGCTTCGTTTTTTTTAAGGCCACTTAACAGCTTTTCTCACATTTTCTTCAGGAGCTGAAATTTCTTCCACAGACGAAATGCTGATCACTGTGATCATTCTGTAGCAGGGCAAAATTTGTGCAATAATTAAATTGCACAATTGAATTATGCAAAACTAGGGGGAAAATCCTTTTTTTTCCCCTCAGTGATTTATCTGGAATTTCAGCACTCTGTAACTTTAGCCAAAAACAGACAACGAGACTTGTTGTGCGGTATCTCAACACAGGGCTTTAAAAGGTACCCACGAGAGGGGCAGCCCAAGGTGTGAGAATTCCCCCACACACATTGTCTAAACTGGGTCATTTAAGGTGTGGAAGTATCTTGGTTTAGAAGAAACTGTGGCAAAATCTTCTCTACCTGCATAAAGAAAAAGAGAAACCTCTGTGTTTGAGCAGGGTCTGCAGCCTTCCATTCTGGTGGGCTTGACTGAGTAAGGACTGAGACCCTCCACCCACGGTAAGGACCCAGGAGACGCATGGGCTGGGGGTTAGTCTCGCAGTATTTAGATACCTACAGTGCACTGTAGACAAGGGACCGGGAGAAGACAGGGTACAATTCACCTGTCTAGATCCCTATAAGCTTAAAATTTCTTGCAGACACCTACATTTAGCCAGCCTTATCAAGTCAACCATTACTCGTCTGCAGCTTTCCTTCATAAATACCTGTTTATATTTTTTTGATTTCCCTGTAAGGGAAATTATACTTTGCTCCCAAATCATCGGTATCTTTGGCTCCCAGAGCTGCCCATCCAGTCAGCTGAGCTTCCGGATCTTGCACAAATCATCTCTTCCTCACATATTTCTCCCTCTTGCTTTTCCCCTCTAGTTGGCTGTATCCTTTCATTTCTGCTACCTGCAGCAGTTTTCCAAGTGACTACATTTCCTTCTTCCTCCTCTTTCATTTCCTCCTTAAATTCTATTTTTCCCCGAGGATCCTCTTGCCCTGACTCACGTGCTTTTGGGTGTGATGTTGGGGCTTTGCACACCAGCAACAATCTCAAAACCAACCGCAGGCTTTAGTTTTACTAAAGACATTGCTCAAATTGGAAGTTTGGCAGCTTTTGTGTCAAAATAAAAAAAGACTCCAAATGAATTTTACTTGTGCTGTCTGAAAAAGGGACAAGTTGCATGCTTAACGCACTGCAAAGTGCCAGAATTGCAAATTCTCCTGCACTACTAGAAATGCTATGGCTCAAAAAACTCTCATGTAACGCATGAGACACAACCTGCATTAAGTGGGATGTGCTGGGAATATTTTGTTTGTAGGAAAGGAGATCAAAGTCACCGGCTGCTTCAGAGCAGATCCAAGCTGATCCCAGGTAATATTATCTCCACCCTTGGAGGCTGGAGCCCAGAAGGAGCCTCCTCAGTCCTACCAGCTGAGAAGGGCAGGTGGAGATGATTCATTTGGAAATTTAAATCTAGAAGAAGTAAATTCTTGGGAGTGACTGACAGAATAAACAGGGAAATGTCCTGTTTTGTATGATTTTACTAACCCTTCCCTGTGGATTCTCACGCTGGGCTGTGGCAGAGGGCATTCCCGTAGCGGGGCTGTGGCATTCCCTACACAATGTACACAGTGTCTTGGATGAAAAAGTCAGTGTATAAGAATAAGGCATAGTACAAATTAGCTATTCTATAATGTGTGCAAGCACAAGGGCTCCCAGTTCAGAAACAAACCAACTTAATGAGGCAAGAGAAAGATTATTAATAGCCCACCAAGTCTAGCACATTCATTACGTACTAAATGTAGATGATTCTTTACAAAATAAGCAACAAGAAGCTCATCCAGCTGAATCAAAGACATTCAAAATAAAAGGCACAGATCACTAAATCACAGCAGCTACTCTGTCTCTGCAAACAAGGGAGCATGCTCCGTTTTCTTCCCCGAACTCAGATCTCCATCCAAATGCAGAGTAAACAAAACTCTACAAACTTTTCAGAAACTCTCATCTATACTAATACCAGCTTCTGCTACCAGAAGGTATCTCAGGTGTCTCCTACCCATAGTCAGATATTTTACTGAGACTAAACCATGTGCCTGTGGTTAATTCTGACAGTAAATACAGCTGTTCTATCTATGTTGGAAAAAACGAGTGTAAACCAAAGAAAGAAACTGAGTTTCAACATACAGCCATAGACAAAACATATCTCTAAACCATAGTATCTGAGAAATTTCTGACAAACTACATATCACATGTCTGATCCTGCTAACAAACCAACATGTGAGCAACTCTGCTTGTCGTAAGTAGTCTGGCATTCAGAATGACTTTGGCACTTCTGTGTGTTATGTGTTAAGGAATTTCAGTAAATACTTTTTTAAAAGCTGGGCTCATTCAACACTTGTGTATTTTTCTGCCTGTGAGAAGAAAATAGATTAACAAGCAGCCACTGAATTCTTCTTGATTCCTAACCCCAGAAGACTAAATAATATACACTGAAAAATGACCCACAGCCCAGAATAGGAAATATTTTAATAGTTCCAGATGTATTCCTTAGCTTTCTTTCCCCAGTGGTTGTACAATGAATGGGATAGCTACAAAAAGTGTAACATTAACCTCTGTTTCACCTTCCTGTCAGATTTCTAGCATCTGGGGAAAAAAAAAGAGGGAAGATTTCTTGAGCCTGGGGGAATCTTTTCACATTTCTGCTGGTAATGCTAAACTGATTATGTTTATGGTCAATAACTTATTGCTTTATTAGTTGGGGTTTTTTTAATAGCTCATCTACAGTAAGAAAGCATCTGTCTCATGAAAAAAAAAAAAACTTTTCCCATTTCTCTGGGATCACAATATCCCATTTCAGTCTGTAGCTATCACAGTCCTGAGTTGTTTCTGCTCATCAGAGTAAGTAAAATACAATGAAGAGGTAACAAATCAATATATTAAAGTCAGACCAGAGAATAAGGGCTACTTCATTACCCTGTCTATCAGACAAGCCTCCCAGCCTCAGTACCAATTGAATTTTCTTAAATCTCACTTGCTGGAATGGCAGAGAGGATTTCTTCTTTTTTAGAAACATTACTTAATTTGCACTTAACATTTATAGCATCTTGGGGACAGACCCTGAGCTGAGGTGATTTATCCTAGCCCTGCTGTCTTCACCAGAGCCCAGAGAGTTTACTCAGTTGAGCATCCGTCCCACTCTCAGTTTCACCATAAAGGGGAGGAGATTTGGATCAACTTTTCTGGACTTGCAGAAATCTATCCAGCCAACACACCCTTCCTACCAACACAGCTAAACCTATCAACAGAGAAAAATCTGTCATCTCTGTAACACAGAGTAAATGCTGCATTACTTCCAAATGACAGAATGGGCAGGCAAAGGAGGAGGGAGAAGAGAGGAAGAAAAATAAAGCTTTTGGACAAGATAAGAGCTGAAATGCAAGGACATTTCTACTGACTTACTGTTGCAAGCGAGGAAAGTGCCATTCGATTCCATTGCTGCAAAACAAGCCGACGCGCAGCAGCAGAAAGGGCTCCGGGAAACAGCTGTGCCCAGATGTTAGCGCTGGCCCCGGCGTGGAAGCCAGACCCGTGAGGCTCCCCCTGCTTTCTGCTCCAGTAATCCCCAACGTCAGCTCCCTTCGGCGAGGCCTGCTCCTTCCCCTTGGCTAGAAATGCCTCTTCGCTATGACTCCTCATTTATTTCTCTCCCGCATCCGCACGCCAGTGCCTGCCCAGCGCGTCGACTGAGGCCAAGCGCCCGAGCTCCAGCGCCGCGCTGGCCCTGGCTCCTCCCCGCTGAAATCTGGCGTCTTCACCGCTGGCCCAGCCTCCTGCTTTTGCTACCGCTGCAGCTTGACAACGATGCCTCTTTTCCTGTTGCTGGCACATTTTCACGCTCCTCTCTTTTCCGGCAAGGCTTCCAGAAGACATCGAGTGCTGCAAATCTGTCCTCTGTGGTCCTCAAATCAAGGAAAGGGCCTTAAAAAGTAGCCAGGGATCGGAGTGTAGGTCTCAAGGGCTTTTAGATACTGGGAGGGGCATATTTCTTTTCACAGGGAAAAAAAACAAACAACAGGTCAGAAATTGCCAATGTAGAAATAGAAGCTGTAACCACAAACGCTCACAGAGGCATGAGCTGAAAGCAGGAGAAAAGTTACAAGCTTTGCTTTTGAGACAGCGAGACAGAAAGCAGAAAAAAATGCACTGTCCTGAGGCTTTTCCTGAGTGGAACTTATTTCTTCCACTCTGTCCCCTACTCTTGAATTAGATATTTTTTAAGGGTAGAAAGACAATGCTGGCAAATAGGGAGTGGGAAAGAAAGGGAATCCGATGTGAGAAGGTAAAGTTTCCCTCTACTTGAATGTTTGTGGGAGGTTTTCAGTTACGGTTTTGCTGTTATTTATTTCTGTTTCTGGTTATTTAGGTTATCTTGATGCAAACAATTGATGGAATTGTTGGCAGATTCAAAGCTCTTGCTCCTCAGCAGCTGTAAACCCAGCAGCTTCACCAACAGAAGCGAAAAGTCCCTCTCTGATGGTGACAGATCTGGGAGGCACATCATGAAAAATACCTCAGGGCTAGGACTGTTTGTCCCTCCCCGCCAAGAACTGGGCTGCTCCTTTTAGAGCCCAGATGTTGCTCTCAGTTTTACAGTCCACAAATACCAGGCTGCTGTCACCACCCAAGGAGAACTGCCCTAATATAGCAAAACTCCTCTGTGCTAGTACAAAACTAACAAAACCAAACAAGTGGAGAAAATAAAGAGCAGAGATTTCATCTCATCATTTCTCAAAATCCCACCCTTCTACCTCACGGCCACCAGCATGGCATGGCGGGGGGCTCGCGCTTTCTGAAGGACCCAGGAAGAAGCGCCCCTTCTGCAAACCCGCAGGCAATGAGACATTGACGCAGACAGGGGCAGACTGGCAGCAAGGTCAGTTGCTGGCACGACAGCAGCTGGAGGCACCCAAGAGATTCCTTGTACAGCCTTAAAACCTCAAGGCGGGGGCATTTCTGGAGGACATCCCCAAAACCTGTCGCCCTTTCAACTGACAGGGAAGAGCACTGGAGGGAGTGTACAAGAGGCTGGCAGATGAGTCAGGCAGACTGGAAACTCCAGTAAAGCTGAGGTGATGAGAACATTGTGGTTTTCACAAGGGAGGAAAAGTAGAGAAGGGCAGCGTGAAAGTGGTGACGGGAAACAGCATGATGGTAACTCCTTCACTCTTGTGTATATCACACCCCATTGCGTCCTCACATTGCCTAACACAAGCCCCTCACTTAGGGACGAACCAGCCGGTATCCCTATGCCCTCTGTGGCAAAGGGGGGAGATCTAAGAGAGCTACGTTCATCCCAGAAACAATGAGGACCATATTCTGGAAACAACCGCTTCACAGAGCACCAAGACATGACCATCACTCCCCTGCACCGCAGCGAACACCACTGTGATTGCACTGGCTGGTGGACAGAGCACCGTCACCGAGCGAGACTCAGTTTCTCTGCCATCATCCCTTGAGATCTGAAGATGATCCCCAGCATTTCCCCTTCACGACAGCCCACTGTATCTTCTTGTGCTTCCTTCTTGCCATGCTGCCTTCTCCATGATGGTAGAAGAAGTGGTAGCAGTAATGGTGCCTGTCACCATTCCCAATTAACAAAACCTTGCCCAAATTTTCACTTTTCCCCATTACACTTAGTCTCTCTGCTTCTGTATATGTCCAGAAGCATCACCATTTGGGCTGCTCTGAGCACTGTGGCACCTTTCTGCCACCTTAAGCTAAGTCATCACCATTCCTAAATCCCTGATGGGCTTCACGTTGTACGTGTGCTCAGAGCAAGCCCGGCATTTCCAGACAGCCTTGCATTCCTTGCAGTCATCAGAAAGTACAGTCACTATCAGAGCCATTAATACCCTGCAGCAAACATCCAGAAGCCGAGATCACACAGCACAGGTCTCATCAGAGCCCTCTTTCGGAAGGCAACCGTCCTTTTCGCTATATTTCTACATGCATACCATACACACTTGAATTCCCTTCCCTTTGCATTGCTGAAACCAATATACGTCCAGAATAACAATGAAACCAAAGTGATGTGAGGAGCTACTGGGCTCCTGTGAGCTGCAGAAATCCTACTAACAAATGATATCCTGAAAATAATTTGGAAGTTTAAGAATGTCACACGAATCAAATCTCTGATCCCCATTTTGGATCACAGCATTTATTGTATTCCTTCTCTGGTTTGGATTTTGGCAGATCTAGAAGGTGCAAGGTGCAAAGTGGGATTGCCCTCTGCCTGATTAAACCAGCAGCACAGCTGAGTGGCAAGTTTAAAACTGGTGACAGAACTGCAAAAAGTCGGCGTTCATCTGGAAGCCTTAAGAGAGCAATTGATTCTATAACAAAACATGTAGCTAAGATAGGCTGCAGCTGACTGCTGCTGTATCTTTGCTTATTTTTTAAAAGCTGTCTGAATTTCTGACTGCTTTTTCCCTGTCCTGAATACAGCTGCTAAGCTCTATCCACCAACTTGCTCACAACCAGTTTTGTGGTTCTTGATCTTTGAGATCAAACCAGGATTTGAAGGGGAGAGTTCAGTATGATTAAAATTAAACAGCACTTCTTTGTGCATGTTGCCTGTACTTACAGCAACAATACTGTTGCTAAGGGTCAAAGTTAAATACATACAATTTATTCTGGGCAGATCGGTCCTGGCATACGTAAGATGGCATTTCAATACCTTTTTTAAGGACCCCAGGTTTGTCTTCTCTGCTTTAAAAATTAACTTTTATAGTGAGATAACAACAGAATGGTAAAATCTTTTATTTTATTGCAAGGTAACTGAGCAAGATGATTGCATACTCTCTGCCCATGCTGACTTAGCTCTATTTATTCCTTGATAAAATTGCCTCCTCCAGGATTTTATAGCAGGCAAGTTAACATGCACTGATTGTTTCACAGGAGGAACACACCTTTTTAGCAATGAAGACAAAACCTAACAGAAAAACCTGCTCTCCTGAATTCCACAAATACATTAGAGATTACAAGGAGGGCTGTATTTATTCCCTCTCAACTCCTGTGGGCACCACCCACAAGCAGTGACTTCACTGCTGAGCCCAGCTTGGTGTCTCCCAGCTTTCCGCACGCTGCCAGTTATTATATTTAATGGCTCTTAGGAAGCCGCTTTATTTCCCTGCCTTTGTTGTCATGGATTTTAATTCCCAAATCATCCTGCAGGCTGAAGAGGAATGTGAGGAATTCCCTGTGGCGTCTCAGACATGTGTCTCTCCACCTATCCGGTGTTCCTTGGAGACAGGATCCTGACTTCCCATGGCTGTACCTGGACCTAAGCTCCTCCTCACTACCTTCCCAAAAGAAAGGCAAGGTTGGGGTGAAAAAGTAGAATACCAATAGAAATAGAAATGATAGGATAAGGGCACGTAAATCAAAGAGAGAAGCAGGCGGTGTTTGATGCACAGGGTTTGTTCTCCTTGTTTGCATGGGTAGGAGCTACAGGATGGGCCCCATATGCAGAATAATGCATTAAAGGGAATATTTAGAAATGCCAGTGCAGGAGGGGAAGGACAGGAAAAGACCCAAAGTCTACTTCGCAAAATTTTCTCAGGTGTGGAAAGAAACATAGACGTGGCAATCACCCAAGAAATAAGCAACCTGTTATTTTTTTGTCCCTTTCTCCTCAGTCTTTCCCCTCCAAGGGAAACTCTCCCTTGTGGCTCTGGCACCCAGGAGGAAGGGAAAGCACAGCTCCTCCATCCTGCTCCCAGCCCTCCCCTCAGCCACAGGAGAGGGTTGTCAGGGCTGGAGGAGGGACCAGGACTCTGATTTCTCAGTCACAGTGGAGAGGGGTGCAGGCAGGAGCAGGAGTCTCTGAACAGGAAGAAGACAGAGGTGCTGTGAGATCCTCCTTGGGGATTCTCTCTGGATTATGAGCATATGGATTTGCTGCACAAACACACCTGCGGCAGCAGAAGCTAAGGAGTTGCTGCTCCCGAGTTGCTCTTGGGGTGGGGAGATGAGGCTCCTGGGAGGTGGAGAGGGGAGGAGAGGACATATTGCAATACATGCATCATCTTTCTGGACTATCACAAAAGGCCTTTTCTCAGTCCAGAGCTTCAGGCTTATGCCAGTGACAGCGTGACAATGCTGGAACCCCCAGATCCTGATTAAAGGAGGCACAAAGACCTCACAAAGCCCATTTTGCTCCTCAACCTCTTTAATTTGGCTCAGCCACAGCCCAGACTTGGGCTCAAAGACCTCACAGCAAAGATGGGAAGAACTGACCCACACTCAGCTCTTTGCTGCAGCTATTTAAGACAGGCCTGTTCGTTGCACCAAATCACCTTCCAGACAAAGAGACGCAATCACCAAAGCACACACCATCGGACAAAGGTAATTCCATTTCAAATGAACAGAAAACTCCAAAACCTGCTTTGGGCACCCTGCTTTTTCCTTGTTCATACCATCATTTTCTGAGCCCATCAAGAAGCAGAGTCAGGGCATTTCTAGGGCTGGAGACAGGCTGTAGGATGGGCACGGCCTTCCCAAAGCAAAGCTGACACTTTCTAAAGAGTGTAAGGTAAGCGCTGTGGTATTTTACCAAAGGACAAGTCCTAAAGCCAGGACACACCTTCATTAACCCACTTGCTCTCTAGCCATATAAGTGAGCTTGAAAGGAGACAAATGTTGGCCAGGCTGGGTGAGGAGCCTGCTTCTCTCTGCAGCCCACCCTCCAACACATGTCTACACAGCTTGCCAAAATCATCAGCTGAACTGGAGTTGCACAAAGTCAAGGAGAGCTCCCTTTTCTCACGCACCTACACCCCTTTGCATTCTCCTCCTTTGTTTGTGCATGCACTGCCCAGCCCAGGCAGCAAAGAGCCTTCGCAGGGTTCAAAGCCAAAAACGTTCACAGGCTGCAATTCAACGGCGAACCATAGATCACAGCAAACCCAAAGCAAAGCAGTTTACCTGTCTCCACTCCGCCAGCATGATTCAAGTGTTGGTTTAATTGTACACAGTGGAAGGAGTAACTTTTCATCTCAGAGGAATGCTACACCACCTGATCACCAAGTATTTTCTGTGGAGAAGATGCCTCCTGGCTTCCTCTGCCCTTCAGACTCTCACACACACCCTCCTCATCACACAGAAATGTTCCCAACCGCCTCTCCCAAAGATAACAGCAAGGTGCTTTGTTTGATTTGCGAAAAGGACTCGGGATTTCTGCCACTGTGACACAGCAGGAGTGTAAGAAGCATTTGGGGGTTACATGGCCAGCAGGGAGCTTTGGTAGCCACGTGTTTGGGTTTTTTTTGTCAGCAGGAGAACTACTGAAACCAGCACAAAAGAAAATGTCATATTAAATAGACTTCATGTGAATGCAGAAGCGGGACTGGAATTTTTCAGATAATTCTGCTATGGTCTGGCTGTTCACTGATCTGCTTTTTCATGTCTTTTCCCAGTCCATTTACTATTTTAGATAGGGTGTCTTACCATCCTCAGATCATCTGGTCTCTCACAATGTAAATGCCTTTTACATTTTGGGATCTGCTCATCGCTCTTATTAAATAGTCTATATATCAATTTGGAAGGCCAGATCCAGTCACCCTGATGACTCACCTTTTCATAGAATCATAGAATCATAGAATCATAGAATCATCGAATGTGTTGGGTTGGAAGGGACCTCTAAAAGTCATCTAGTCCAACCCCCTGCAGTAAGCAGGGACATCTTCAACTAGATCAGGTTGCTCAGAGCACCATCAAGCCTGGCCTTGAATGTCTCCAGGCAAGGGGCCTCCACCACCTCTCTGGGCAACCTGTTCCAGTGTCTCACCACCCTCATTGTAAAGAACTTCTTCCTAATGTCTAGTGTAAACCTACCCTCCTCTAGTTTAAAACCATTGCCCCTCATCCTATCGCTACATGCCCTTGCAAACAGCCCCTCCCCAGCTTTCTTGTAGGCCCCCTTCAGGTACTGGAAGGCCACTATAAGGTCTCCCCGGAGCCTTCTCTTCTCCAGACTGAACAATCCTTTTGTAAAGGTATCATTACTCTTTTGTTATCCCTATTGTCTTTCATTAGGTGGACATAGTTCTTGTTGACAACAGGTTGTACTCCGTGCCTGTGTAAGATCTGGGATTCAAAGGACTGATCCTACCACTGAGTGTGCTCCACCCAACATTTATCTATTGGTGCATTTTCCCAACACTGACAGCTTTCTGGCAGCTGCTGATCCTTCACGTGCAAGAAACACGTTGCAGTGTGGGGAAGAGCAGCCTCACGGCTTGTCAGGAGCTGGCAGAGCTCAGCACCTCAGGAAGTCGGGTTCCCTTAGGACATAAATTGGAAAAAGCTGAGGAGTGGGATTTATGACTCTGCAAGAACAGTGAGATTATTGTGTTTGTGGATGACTCACTGGACACAGTAACTCACTGAAGTTTATAAACTAGGCTGGAATGGAATTAACACAACACAGTATCATAAAGTTCAGAGAACGGGTAGGGCAGCCAAATGCCTTGTTTATCACCACAGACAGCTGTGCCAAAATATCTTCAGCCTGAATGATGTTGATGTATACATCTGCATTTAAACCATTTATCGCAAGTTACTCCCATTCAGGAGAGAAGTACATGGCCACAGGAAAAAGAAGCAACAGATGCTGGGATATGTAAAGCTAAACCTGCTGCTGGCATAATCCCGTAGAAGTCCCATTAAAATTAATGAGGTATTTCTGCTTGAGCAGAAGATAAATTTGACTTACTAAGCCAGAAATACGCCTACCTGACTGTACATATTAAGTATTTGGACGGGTTTTCCCTCCACTTAGTGTAAGTAATCAAGAGCAGCTCTAGCCACCAAATAAAGCAATAAAACAATCAAAAGAGTCATCTATTACTGTATTGGTTGCACATAAAGACTTAAAGAGTTACCAGCACAAGTCCCAAATTGTTTTCAGACTGAAAAATTATATGAAAATAGAGGAAAAAGCACGATTATGCATAAGATTTGGCAATAAAAGACCTACATTTCTCTAGTTATTCCAAAAAGCTCATTATAACTCTGGGAATTTCAGTATAAAGGAGATACTTAAATAATTTGACCCCCATCCAACAGTATGATTTAGACATCTCACTAATTTTGTCTTTGGACTAATTTTGATTTGTGTTGAAAGTTTTATTTCATATTGGTTTATGTAATTTCTGTCACTATAGTATAGATTTCTGAGTGTTTGAGAGTCATTTGTGTGCATTTCTATGCTTTAACAAATTCAGGTTTAAGTGGGCCCTCTAATGTTTAATTCCTTGACTTTACATATTCTGATTCTGGGATAATGAAAATGTCTTTACTGGAGAGCTATACAGAAAAGTACATTTAGTCTTAAAGACTTATTGGCAAGATTTTTTGGGGGGAGGGATGACCCCAGAGACTTCTTTTAAAGCTGTGAAAAGCTCATCTTCTAACAGTGAATGAGAAGCTCAAAGAAAATGTCATGCATACTTCTCATCAACTTCCCGGTTCGGTGCATCAGTGAACAGCACAGATCAGCCACACGATACTGGACAACCTCATATGATTTATAATTGTGTGAATGATTTAGTAAATCTAACCATTAATACGAAGTTAATGTTGCATGAATGAGAAACAATAACCTAATTGGGGAACATAGTAACGTACTAGACTTTATGGTATGAAAACATTACTTGGAGTGATTATCACTGTTAGGAAAGAAGAACAGTGGGAGACTGGTCCCAAGGTCCTGCCACTTTTATCCATTCATGGCTCCTTCTGATATATCCCAGATTACAACAGCACTGAGATACTGACCCTCACAACCACTAACATCCAGGTTAGCAAGCACATTTCTAACCTTAAGAGACCACAGTCATTAGGCCAAGTCATCTGCTATCAGGAATGCTTGACACCCATCTCTTCTTTCTTGCACCGTTGCCTTTTTACAGCCAATAGCACTGGGATATACAAGTTAAGTATGGAGGAGGGCTGATGATTAATGTCATAATGGGTCCTTTTAATATGCTTCATCTGTCAGCTTAATTCTCGATAACTGGGATAATCACAATAATTAGATGCAATTGTTCATATCATTACCTAATTGCAGCTTTTTTCAGTGTAGCCAATTCACATGAATTTTAAATGCACAGAAACTATGGAAAGTCTGAATTACACCTACATTTTCGAAAACCTTATTATGTATAACATTGCCCCACAAGTTCAAACCGCACATGATGATCTTGTGATTCCAGAGTGTACAACACAGGTAATCGGTGATGTTACAAGTGAAGTGAGGCATTTTTATTTCTGATCCCAAAGAGTTAAAACTACAATTCACACAAGCTCAGTGACATCAGGCTTCCCTCCACCCCCATCTGAACAATTCATGCAGAGTACAAAAATGTTCTTGAATTGCTAACATCTCTGCAGAAGATGTTTGTGCCGAAAGTATGCAAGGAATTCCTGTGTCTCCCAGAGTCCTAATGAATGGACAGCATTTTTGGTGTTAATTTATAATCATCCATGTTCTTTGAAAAGCCAGACATGAGATGAAGAGAAAGCCACATAATGAAATCGTTTAGGACCAAAAAAAAAGAAAAGATCAGACAAGGTGACAATTTATTACTAGATTAATTTTTAGATTAACATGTTTCCTAAATGAATAAAAGGATGAACTCATAAAATCTCAGCAAATGTATTCAAAAAGAGTATTCATAACCTCTAATTTAGCTTCTTTAACTATCTAGTTTCACTGCATAAGATGAAAGTTACCACAGTTCAATAAACTGTCACTGAAGAGAGGGAAGCCTTTGAAAAGAATGAAGAGGACCAAATTAAGATGCTGAAGTATCTCAAAATAGACAGAGTAAATACCCTTCAGAGAGGTAGTGTTGTAAGTCTGAGATCACGGGCTATATCTTTATTGCAAAGGGAATAATGAACCTTTGCTTTAAGTGCAAAGTAGAACTTAAGTTTATATATAAAAGTGCAACAGCTGCTTCCAAAATTACGCAGTTATACTCCTGATAGAATCAAATCAGCCACATATCTTTGGTAGGTGGTGTTATTTGGATTTTTGAAAAGAAAACACTAAGGCGATATCAGGGTGCAGAAAGAACCATAAACGTTGCCCGTTGAGGAAGTATTTTATTATTTCTTGGTGCCTCCTCATCAGTTCTGCAAGCCTGGTACAGCCAAAGCAAAAAGGTTAAATGACTCATTTCCTTCCTGCTCCTGCTGCGGGGCACCTAAACCAGCAAAGCCTTCGCGCAGGCGTGCACCTCCTCCGATTGTAGAAGACCTGGTTTGTGCAACTGTGCAGACATGCCTGTGGGAACAATACCCGGAAATAAAGAGCTATCCGATTGCTATTAATAAATACTACCGGGATCCCAGCAACAAGCTTGTGGGCCATACAAGAACCAGAGAAGAAAGCCCTGAAGCCTTGCCTTTGAGTTTGTGGCACCTCGGGCACCTCCCTAAGCTCCCCAGGGCTTCCTTCATCCATCTAGTCCAAATTATGCCATCAGCTACCCCTGCGCCCACCACGTGATCCTTTAATCCTGAAAACTTCACCCTCCCCACTCTCTCTGGCCACTTGCTTGCAGTGGGTGAGAATCCCCACCAACATTTATTTTTCCACAGAAATTGCGCTTGTAGCTGACACGCTCCTGCTTATATCAGTGGTGGACCTCCTTTAGATGAAAGGTAAAAAGAGCTGCTCTACCACAACGGAAGACAACCCAACAAAACAGCTTTGGCTGCTTATTGAACAGTTTCACTTAAAAGTGTTGGAACCGTGTGGTGTCTCAGCACAAGAACACGCCAGTTGGACATGATGGGACATGTTCTCACTGCTTTATACCTTATATTCTTCAACCCCGATGAGGATGCAGACCTGATGCTTTTAATTCCAAGATGCCAGCTGCAGACCAGGTTAAAATGAGCTTTTGGAGGGGTTTGCTCACTTTCTAATGCATCAAGGATATTCTAGAGTGCACTTTGGAGATGTAGGGGTTTTTATTTTTAAGGCCAAGTGCAATTAAAAAAAGAATTCACCTTTTCTGCTGAATATGAAAAATATAGAATCATAGAATCGCTGAGGTTGGAAGGGACCTTTAAGATCATCAAGTCCAACCTTTAACCTACCCTGACAAAAGCCACTTCTAAACCATGTCCCTAAGTGCCCCATCTACCCTTTTTTTAAACACCTCCAGGGACGGTGAATCCACCACCTCCCTGGGCAGCCTATTCCAATGTTTAATAACCCTTTCAGTGAAAAAATGTTTCCTAATATCCAATCTAAACCTCCCCTGACATAACTTGAACCCGTTTCCTCTCGTCCTATCACTTGTCACCAGGGAGAAGAGGTCAGCCCCCATCTCTCTACAACCTCCTTTCAGGTAGTTGTAGAGGGTGATAAGGTCTCCCCTCAGCCTCCTCTTCTCCAGGCTAAACAACCCCAGCTCCCTCAGTCGTTCTTCATAAAGTTTGTCCTCCAGACCCCTCACCAGCTTTGTAGCCCTTCTCTGGACACGCTCCAACACCTCAATGTCCCTCTTGTAGCGAGGGGCCCAAAACTGAACGCAGTACTCGAGGTGGGGCCTCACCAGTGCCGAGTACAGGGGGACGATCACTTCCCTAGTCCGGCTCACCACACTATTCCTGATACAAGCTAGGCTGTTGGCCTTCTTGGCCACCTGGGCACACTGCTGGCTCATATTCAGCCGGCTATCAACCAGCACCCCGAGGTCCTCCTCTGCCGGGCTGCTTTCGAGCCACTCTGCCCCAATCCTGTAGCGCTGCATGGGGTTGTTGTGACCCAAGTGCAGGACCCGGCACTTGGCCTTGTTGAACCTCATACCATTGGTCTCAGCCCATCGGTCCAGCCTGTCCAGATCCCTCTGCAGAGCCAACCTACCCTCAAGCAGATCAACACGCCCGCCCAGTTTAGTGTCATCTGCGAACTTACTGAGGGTGCATATGGTGAAGTCCCCAGAATGAAAGCATTTCTTCTTGCATTAGGAAACTGGTTGTTTTCAAGCCAAAATTAATGCTGTAATTAACACCATGTTAAACTGTAGAACTGAGGGTCAGGCTATACTTTGGTTATTAATGTCACTGGTAGTCTCTGGGTGCTTCTGTGGGGGAAAAGGGCAGCTCCTTGAACATAAGGACTTTAAAAACAGTACTTAACTGCCTAAACACAGAATTCTTTATGTTGTTTCAAGGGCTGCCGGATGTCCCAGCTGACCTTCTGCTTCTGCTGCTGCTCCAGAAGGCTGTCAGTCCCCAATAGATCCTGCAACAAAGTCTGCCAGTCCTTTTTTTATGGATCCTTGGGCATCTTACATGACAGGCACCTAAATGTAGGCAACTGTAGGCAAAGCTGCTGTCCTAAGACCAAAACCTTCCCTTGGGAGACCCTTCCTTGCTCAGAACCCTAAGGAAGCTCCTATGTTAGAAATAAGCCCTGAAATGTTAAAAGATCATGTAACTAGCCCATAGACTGCCTAGAGATATAATAGAAACACAACTAATAAGCTTAATAGAAGAATTACTAAGTGCAGTTTACAGCAGGGCATAATGGAGAGGAAAACAGTCATTCTGGGACCTGCCCACTAGGGTAATTCCTTGCCCTTGTTTCAGTACCCGAGGTCAGTTAGATAGCAGTAACGGAAGGTAAACGGAAACCATATATCTCTTGCTTCATGATTTCCTGGGCACGGTGAACAGTACTACTGAAGGTGTCCTGCTAGCCTGGGCAGAAAAGAAGATGCTGATTCTGTAGGCAGGTACCAGTTCATCTGGCTTGTGAAACCAAGCTGCCTCCTCGCTTTCTTTGATCCACTGCAGGGCTCACATGGAAAAGCATATGCAAGCCTGCTGGTTTGGCTGAGCCAGCCTTATCTTTCCCTACCAGCAAAATGAAATAATACACTGGGAAAGCGATGTGATAACACAGCTGCACATTTTTCTGATGACAGACTCTGCATGTCCTCAGGACACCACCACCTCTCGCATTCTCCCATCCCAGTGGGACAGTTTTTCTTTCTTTCATACCGAGTTCCCCTGACCGTACTCCTACAGACACTATTTCCAGTGAGATTTGTCCCAATCTGCAGGATCTAGGGCACAGTTTGGAGCTAATGTGGGCAGCAAGAATTGAAAATGTCCTTAGGAAATCCAAGCTACTTCCTTTGCACTTCTGCCACCAGGGCCAGCTTGCAGCAGCCGTGAGCCCTCTGTTTCTCTGGAAGATGGCAGTCCCAGACCCCTCTACAACAGCACAACTATGTTCTCTCCTTGCACTCCAACTCTTTCCAACAGATGACATTGTTTTGCCTGTGATCAATTTTCTTATGTCCCATCCTACCCTTGCAAGGGCTTTGGAGGTAGCTCTTGCACGCCATATTTTTGTGGTCCCAAAGTGAACAGTCTCTTTGAGATGATCTTTTGAGACTAAAGCAAGATGTTCTTTTTCAGCTATGCAGCCCTAACTTAGCTGGCCTTCTGGGTCATTTGTCTGTGCCCAAGTTCCTGAGGATAATGGGGTAAAAATACACTTAAATTCAGCCCATTCATCACGCTGAAACACCATATCCAGTGAAAATACCGCTTGGAGCTTTGCCTAAATTCACAGTTTTCAGGGAGGTGAAAATAACTTAATGTTAAAGTAAAATTTACAAAGCACTTCTCCTGATGTTCATCTTAGAAACTCCCTTCCCACCTGGCCTGACGTCCCTATAAGCTTCGCCTCCAGTCTTCTCAATTGGCTGCTTCTAGCCTTCAGCGTGCTGACTGAAAGGGAAGACTGAATTCAACAGTTTACGCTAAATGTAAGCTGTCTGAATCTGGGCCTGTCAGCATCACCACCTGCTTCAAAAGCGGTTTTGCTCATGCTCTTTTTAAAGCAGAACCAAAAGCTGGAGAGAAATCCAGGTGAAAAATCCTACATGTAGGGTTGTTTGGGTTCCTTTTCCTTCAGAATTAGGTGGCAGTTCCTCATTGCACTGCACCACACAGGAGGCATATGGTGGGTCTTTTCCATCTTCTACTCCAAAGATTCAGACCTTGCCCCATTCTCTACCAGGCGACAGCCTTGCTCAGCACATCTTCACATTACCGAGATCTAGAGCACAGCCAGGCATGGAAGAATAATTTGCATTTTTCCCTTTAATTCACCCAGTGCACAAACCAGGAGAGCAGGGGGATATCTGCAAATACACTGTGTCTGAAAGTTTGCTGACAGGAGGCTGAGAAAAATCTTACCAGATAAAGGTAAGAAAAAAAGGTGTTTAATTTCGTATGCAAAAGGTTTCAAGATGAGGAGGGAAAGCCTGGTAGAGTACTGGGGCGCTGGGACAGCATGAGACAGGCCCAAGCCATGGTTTTCTGACAGCCATGGTTTGGCTGAATGAGCCCAGGCAGAGAAGTCACAAGGCGGTAAAAAGTAAGTAGTAGGGTGATCTCCGACAGCAGCTCCCAAGGGTAGGGAGAAAAGTAGAAAGAATAGGCCCCAAGTTTCTGCTCTTCCAAGGTTTCTTTGCATTTATAGAAAATCTGGCTGCTGTGTAAGGAGAAGAACTCCAAAAGAAACTGAAGCCCAGAAGGGAATCAAGGTAAGAGAGAACCATATTTCCTACTAAAAGGAGTCAATCAGTGACTTATTCCGTGCAGCACAAATTATCTACTGTGGAGTTCTGCCATGCCATGCTAGATCACTTCCAGGACAGAAGAGGTTCACACAAAGCTAGTCCATGTATATGTATCTATGGAAACCTGGAATCTGCAGGGTAGGTATGGGATACAGACATCTCCCCAGTGATGTCCCTGAAGGGTAGAACGCTATTAAGCATCAGTTAATTCTCTTTGTTACTGCAAAGTCTCTAAGATCTGGAGAAATTAAGGCTGTGGTCCACTACTGTGTAGGTGCTGTGCCAAAAACCAAATTCATTTACCAAAAATAGCACCGAGAAGACGCTTTATGACCACAGAAAAAATAAATCTGGAATGTGAAAATGCTACCCTTATTCTTTGACATGGGGAACAAAGGCATATCCAGAAGCAGAAGCCAAATATTGGGTTGTGAATCTAACCAGAAGCTGCTTTCCTTATTAGCTATCATAGACGACTTACTTACAAATAATCAGTGGACGCAGAATGGAAACCACTAATTTTAACAAAACACATTACTGGGTAAACTGTTCTGGTCTAAATGTAATAGCCTTTGACAAAAGCAGGTCAGACTCTGTAGTCCAATAACCCTCTCTGACCCAAGGACCTGTGAATATGATGGTGAACATGGAGTATGAGCCCCTCTTTCTGCTCTGCTTGAGAGTCCCAGTGTCACACCAGGACTGCACCCTCTGGCTGGATCTCTCTGTGGAGGTGTAGCCCATTTCCAGCTTAATTAGAGAGTGACGTATCTGCCCAGACACTGTTGGAAACAGATGACTGGGTCCTTTGTGTATGCATTTTCCACATGCTTCTCCTACATGTTGGGTGTGTCTAGTTTGTAAGATCCCATGCAGCTTGAGTGAAATTACAGCGTATTTCAGCAGAAGTACGGCAATACTCACTGACATGTTTTAGTGAGGGACAGACTTGTAGATACAGAAGAGATGTGTGGGAAACAAAGAAAAGCTTAAAGTCATGAAGTGTAAACTGGAAGCAAGTGAAAGGGTTGACTCACGTCAGGAGACAGCCACAAAATAACACCACACAAGATGTTAAGAGAGAAAATAATGAAGAATATTCAGGTGGAAATGCCAATTGCAGGTTGTTTCAAACTGTCTCCAAGAGAACTGGAGATGATCTAAGTACAGCCAGCAAGGCAAGATCTGTAAGAAATGGATAGCCTTTAAATGAATTAGGACATCTGAAGAAAAAAAACAACTTTGGCAGGACAAGGAAGCAGTGCAATGTGAGAAGACAGCTTTCAGAAACTAAGCTGTTTGGCATTTTTCACCTGAAACGAAAATGTTTCTTTTCCACTTTCCGTGTCTGCAAATTTTACTTGAGTTTTAAAGTCAGACTGTGGAGGCTGTTTTTAGTTCATCTTCAAGATACAGATGGTAACATGCAAAGGAGACCTGCATTCCGACGATACCTGTTTGGCTGCATCTCCAATAATTACGGGATAATATATAGTTTTGCCAGTGTAGTGAATAAGCACCCTTTACCTAATACACTGGTAAGAAAATATGCTAGATTGAGATGGAAGTATTTTTACCTGCTCAGTTGCCTGATCAGAACAAAGATTTAGTATGTTTTTAAAGGCTTTCCTGAGTACATAGAAACCTTAATAAGACCACTGGAGGGCAGCAATGTCAAAGTGAATCATCCACCAGCGTAGTTTTGGGAATTGTTTCCTGAAAACCCAAATCCACGAAGACTACTAGCAAAGATCTAGAAAAAATTAGAAATAATTTTCTGCTACCCAGATGCAAATAGGCAGAACAGTGCAATTATTCTAGCGCAAAAGATGATACTGCAATGTCATTTCCCTTACTTTCCCACAACTAAAGAACGCCACCTGAAGCCTGAATGACTTGCCTTGTTTTCAGAAAATACTAAAAACATCCAAAAAATGTTTGGAGTCTTCATGGATTCTAAACCCTATGGATTTGTGTTTTTAAAAAATCAATATATAACCCAAGACTATTCTGTATATCTTTTTATATACATATATATAATTTGAATTATGTGTACATTTGAGATATGTATAGATACATATTCCCAAATGAATCCATATTGTTGCATTAATATAATGGGAGCAGCACATTCAGCAGAATTTTTAACTTTTATTTTTAAGAAATTTCAAAGAAACCTTTCAAATATCAAGTGAGTGGAATCATTTTAGCGAGTCCTCCCTCTGTAAGGAAGTCCACTGACATTAGTGAAGATTTTGGGCTCACCATGAAGAGAAATGTTTTGAGCTTTTCTGCAAGCTGTTTTGATTTAGTGAAAGGATGCTATTGTTAGTTCAATATTTACACATTTAAGGAATAGATACTGACAATAATTTAGGATTATAGTTAGTCAAACTCAGCTGTCCATTGCTTTAAAATATATAAAAAAATATATTGGCTGACTTACAGGCCCAGGTCATAACACCCGTCTATACTTTTGATAAAATATGAACAAGGTAAATAAAAACGCTATAGAGCCTGCTATTTTTGGAAAAAGCGTAAGACACAGTTCCACTCTGCAATGTAACTATGTACACATCGTCTCTTACTCAGTCCTTGAGCTCCCTGATTGCATTCAAATCACATCTGGCCGTTTTATATACAAATATGTTCTGTTACTGTCCGTCTTAGAAAGCTAACAAGCAGAAAGAAGGAGCTGGGCTTGCCTTATCCATAATGTCATTTGGCACTCGGATGCCTGAACAAGCCACCCCCATGACTGTAAGGTGATTTTGTTAGGTTACAACGAGAAGGACCTTTTCTGAACGCGTTACGACCAGAAGAAAACATGGTTTGGGACAAGAGTTGATCTTTTAAGAGTTCACATGGGATAACAAGAGATGTGTGAGAACCACCTGGGGAGCACGAACAAAATAAATATAGAAAAGCAATACAATCTTGACAAGACACAGAGACTACTTTTAAGAGTGGAATAATGTGGATTTTAGCAGAATTTATGATTCCTCTTAGGTCCGTGACTTAGGTTACATCTACCTTAGCAAGTAGCTTGGTGCACTAGGAGCAGAACTGCAGTGCAAAAAAGTCGGTGCTCAGGAGACAATGTTCACTCTGTAGGCATTTGGGGATGTTTTATTTCAAACTAGCTTTTGTTTGGTCCTGTAGACTGAGAGCCCAGTAGCTGACAGAGCACATGAGATGAACTCCTGGAGACCTTAGCTTCAGATTAGTTTCCTCCAAGAGAAATGCCATTGTGCTCCACACTACACACACAAGCATACAAAGTGGGGCCCTCAGAAATCTCTTCAGGTCCACACACCCAATCCAAATCAAAATGTCCGCATAAAATCCAACCTTACATGATACCGAGAGGAAATACAAGGTAAAATGTCTCGTAGAAGTCATAGATGGCAGTTAGAGAAAGTGTCTACATTTGGACAACTTATACCTATAACTGTAGGCTAAAGTTTCTGGTTTTGTTTTGGTTTTTCTTTACCATTTCCCACATGCATGAGTCTCTCTTCAGCCTTTGGAAGTTAAGTATCTTAGAATGGTGATAAAGAAGATGATATATATGTAATTATTCTTAATTTTTATAGTATTTATATGGAAATGTGAATACATATGTAAATTAAACAGCTTCACAATTGTAACAGTGGCATTTATTTTTTAAGTTTATATAATTAAATGATGATGGCATAAAAATGGAGATTAATGAAATATATATCAGGGTCATATGGGAAAAAATTGTGTATAGTCCTGGACCAGTGTTTAAGCCCTCCCTTCTGATCTTGCATTTTTACTACCGGACAGATGGATCTCACCTTCAAATCCAGATTTCACGGTGGGTTTCTGGACTGCAGTTGGAAAAAAAATCCAGCTTCTAAACTGAGATGATCTGCTTGGCAAGTTACTGAAAGACAGTAAAGATGAAAGTACAGAAATTTTTTTCCACAGGCAGTTTTCATGTACATCTATATACTATTTTAAACAAAAACATCTGCTTTACTGCCACTACTCTAAGGCTTTTTTAAAGGCTGGGAAAGAATTCTGTAAAAAATGCTGGATTTTATTAACATTCCAGTTAGCAAACAGATGTTATAATCAATTGTAATAGTGCATGATGAGAAAAGTTGGAATTCTGATATGGAAACATGTCAAAATGTGGATGCTCTAACCTACTTTTAAAGGCAAGGACCCACTTACATGCCTGTATGGAAACAAAGCTGTGAACATTTTCTATGGGAAAACACAGGTATCTGATCGTACCCTCGTCAGATATCAGATCTCTCTGACTTGCCTTAACCTTTGGAACAGGATATTGCAGATTTACCAAGCTTTCCTTTGGGCAAGTTTCCGTTTTTCACAGGGAAACTAAAAACACAGCAGTGCCTCCGAGTCTAATTCGGTGCCTTATTCCAAACACAGGTTTTGATGAGCTGATGAACTAAAGCTCGTGATGCCCTGTAGCCACAAGCCCATGTGCCACGTGCCTACAAACACCAGTTCCTCAACCACCACCATGGCTGCCATGGGGTTTACACCCCAGGCCTTTTGCTGGTCTGCTCATGGAACAACACGGTTCGGTATATTATAATTATTTTTGCAGTGGCTATTTCCCTTGCACTACCATCGGAGGGCAGTACCATTGCCCACATACACTTCCAACCCCTGCAAACCCGCTTCACAGGAACCCCGATGGAGCCCAATGACCCTGGTAGGGATGGAGAGGCGCTGAGGCCCACAGTCTGGTTCTTTCACTGAGCAAGATGCAAGGGGGAGGTGAAAAAAAAAGGGAAAAATAGGAGGCAGAGAAAGCAAAAAATGCTATGCCGGGATGGTTTCTAAGGAAAATATCACCAACTTCAGCAGGAGCAGGCGGCTGTTGTTAGCAACTGGCGTACACAGACAGGCAGGCAGAGGGGGAAGATGAATGGTTCCTCGGGCCGATGATGAATTACCCCCTTTTCCTGCCCTGCCTCCGCGGGCAGCGTGTGGCAGCTGGGGAAGAGGGAGAGGATTTGTCTCCTTCCCTCAGCTGCCAAGCTCCCCGCCTGCACCGCAGTCTGACAGCAGCGGAGGAGCAAGCCAGGCCTCCTGCAAAGCCCAAACCCCCTCAGGGCTTTCAAGTCAACATTGTATTGCGTTTCTCACTAATTCCTGCAGCTGTGCTGCTTTACAAGAGTGCAAAAAGTACCTGTTTTGACAGAGGTAGGGCAGAAACCGGGTATGGGGCTCACAGGCTGCTGCCCTCAGCCCTCCCGTTACCGGTACAACAGCGCGGGCACGGAGGCGGGGAGCTGTGTGAGGAAGCCCAGGGAGGGGAATTAGGAAGCGGGGGCAGCCGCCGTTATCCCGCTCCGGGATGGCCTCGGACGGAGCTCGGCCCCGGGTGGCTCCACTCCGCCCCTTCCCTGGGCCGGTTCCCCCCGGCCCGGCGGCCTGGCCCTTCCCGCCCTCACGGTCGCTCGGCAACGGCGGCGCAGCCGAGCGGCGGCGGGAGGCGGAGGGGGCGGCGGGAGGCTGAGGGGACCGGGCCGGCCGCGGCCACCCCAGCGCCGGGCTTGACATGGCTGAGCGGAGCCTCTGGCCCGGCATGCAGGTAAGGCAGCAGGGCTGGGCCGCGGGGGCCCACACGCAGCCCGGCACACAGCCTCACAGGATGGGCAGCCATGGAGGCACACAGACAGACGCCTGTATGCACCCTGGGACACACAGACACACGCCCTCTACAAAGACTGCCACACACACCCTGTGCAGTGCTTGTGTCTCCCTCACGCACACACACACACACACCCCTCATAGCCCCAAACACACACGCCCCCTGCATAAACCATGGCACATGCTGTGTGCATGGAGAACCGTGTCTGCCACCCTCACCTGTGTGCATGCACGGCCTTGTGTACACACGCACACGCTTACATACACACCTCCACACACCTCAGTGTTCGTGTGTCTCCCTTTTCAGGGTCCTTCCCACTACCGTTCCCAGCCCTTTCTCCCCACTTTTCTGCCTTCATTTGCTAATTCCAGCCATTTGCACGCATGTCTTCCAATCCGATCTTAGGCCCCAAGCACTAACATCCTTCTTTTCTTTCCTCAGGACATCTCCCACTTGTTGGCAAGCACCTTTGAGGACCTGTACACTGGAGATGTTATCGGGGAGGACATGGAGAGAAACTGGATCAAGTCCCGAGGAGGCGACAATGCTTATCATGAGAGTTTTACAGAGGAGCTACAGAAGGTACAAGTGGAAACCAAGTCAGAGTTTGGAGCCCTGTTCAGCTTTCATTGCTACTTTGTAATTTCTAGATCTTCTGTAAAATAAAATAAAAAGGCAGGGTGGGATCCTAGAACTGACATTTTAATGGAAATTTGCAGGATCACAGTTTCCCACAGAACCTTTCATGTAAATTAATATTCACCACATGTTTCTTCATTATACTTTCAGCTCTGGGTCGCTTTTCAGATGCAGAGTAAAACCAGTAGCCCTTTAAAATGCCTATTGTACTGGCTGACAACCGTAGTGGTGCGCTATGACACATAATCCATTAGCATTTGCGATGCTGTTTGGGAATCTTGGATGAAATCAACAGTAGAAATGCAAAATGCTTGTATTAATCATTGCTCTGATAGCTATTGTCAGTGTATAAAAGTGTAGGCTATTGCTGGATGAGTTATGTAACAGGTATTTTTTCCATTCTGTGTCATCTTACCCACTTCAAAGGTTATCAGACGTGATTTTGTATTTCTTTTGAGTCATTTATGAATATATTAGTGGACACAGTATGTTCTGAGTAATAAATGGGAGTACTTCTGCTTGGATAAGGTTCATTTCAATTAACACTGCATATCTGTAACATGTACGTTACAGCTGAACTAGTCACCCAAGGCTCTCTGTATCATCAGAAAAAGGAAAAAAAAATCAAACCAGGCACTTTTAACGCACGATCCATCCGATCTATTTTAGGTAGCAACTTTGTCATGGAACAGGATCGTATCCTGGATTCCAGTGACAGTGGAGGGATCCCAGAATGAGCAGGACAGGAGGAAGCATCTCATTTTAGCTGAGATGCATCCTACCCTTTGTATTTAAAAAAAAATAAATGGAATTATTTAATTCTATTAAATGAATTATTAAATTCTATTAAATGAGCCAAAAGATTAAACCTTGTTACATAAAAGTTCTACAGAAAGCTCAATTAGGCTACAGATGTTCTTGAGACCAGTCTATCAGTTTCTCTTGGGGTTGGTCTTGTGTGTCTCTGCGCCTCTGCTATCTTCTCTCTTTAATTTACATTGATACCTCTTTCAGGCAGGATTTTTCTTTTTGAGTTGTGCTTGTAAAGCACTTACCACAGTGGGCAGAGTGATTCAAAATGTGTCAGGAGAAGTGAAGTATCACTATTGGGATATTCTGGAGTTTTAGAAACCTTCCTAGTAACTAGGAGGGAACATTCCCTTTAATTTAATCCTACATTTCTAGGCAAAATACAGTGCCATTGCTACTGTCCCACAGAAGGTAAAAGACAGACATTTCTCTTGTCCTGAGAGAGTTTTCTCGTCTTTCACACATTTTTCTTGGGCAGTGCTTCTTACCCAGCACAAGTTAAATGATAGGAATGACGGTGTTTTAGCAGGCCAGTTTGTGCTTGTAGAGTAATGATGGTTTTTTACCAAGCTATCCATTTACCTTTCAAAGGCAAATAGAAAACATTTATCTGCAAGGAGATCTTTAATAATTTGTGACAGCTCAAATCAGACTAATTTCTCTACGTTCACCTGTGCCCATGACAGCTTCTTGCTGAATATAAGTGCCGATTGACAGAAGCTGATATGGTAGAAGAGAACATCATACAGGCCCAGGATCGAGCAAAAGCTGAAGAAGAAAGGGCCCTAAATGTGATGAAGGCAGATGCGGGGGAAGATTTCCACAAAATGGGATTGCCGTCAGGTGAGGATTCTGGAAATACTGTCTCTTCCCAGTACGTGTTTATGGTACCTGGAGACGAATGTAACTTTCTTCTGGTAGGAAGGTAGGACTGACACTAGACTCAGTGAGGTTTTTGTTTGGCTTTACATCAGTTGAGCAGCTTTGAAGGATTTTGTGCAGAGATGCAGGTAGGTAACATCTGTGCAACACTGTAAGGAACTAAACAACTAGGTCATTTTCAAAGTAAATTTGCAATTAATGACTTACCACCTAACTTTTATTACAAGCATACGTACCTTGATATATAGCAGCAACAAAGAGGTTGTTTCTCCAGTGGCTACATAGCTGGGTTTGAACTGAATTTAGAATTGTGGAGATGCATGTCCAAGTCCTGGGATTAAAATACCAGACTGTTTCTTTATCCAAATATATTACCTGACAGTGATGAGTTACAAGGACAACATTACTTTGGATTGATCAAGACAGTGCATCGTTAAGGGGCTAAGCTTTTGCGCTTTTTTATTGGTTTTTTTTTGTTGTTTTGTTTGTTTGTTTGTTTTACTGTTGCAGTGGCATCCTCTTTTAGGTGGATTGTGGATAATGAACTTCTCAGAAAAAATCATTTAACCTGCCCTGATGATTACATCACTGATAAATTACCTGTTACTAGAGCACCAAAAGGTAACTTTTAAAGCAGAGAATAATTTAGACTTTTTAAAACACTCTCTAAGAATTGAAGCATTGGAGGATGTAGCAGATCTGAGTATATTTTTATAGTTTTCTACCAAAGCAGAAGGGACTCTAGTATTACAAGCATAAAATTCCGCTAAAGGAACATTGTCAAAATAAAATTGATAACTTAAAAGTGATCGACGTTAAATGTGCTTAATTATGAAATTTAATGGTGGTCGCACATTTGTTTACAGTTCTTTCCATCTGACACAAAAACAATATTAATTGTGACTGCTCTGCCTGTATTCATTTTCATTAGCACAAAGCTGCAACTACATCTTGTATACAGAAAAGGGAAGTGGTTACAGTAAAGTAAAAACTTTTCAGTGAAATAAAGTTGTATTCTTTATTTTGGGTTTAAAATTTTCCAGTTCTGGAAATGGTGAGACACTGGAACAGGTTGCCCAGAGAGGTGGTGGAAGCCCCACCCCTGGAAGTTTTTAAGGCCAGGCTGGACAGGTTGCCCAGAGAGGTGGTGGAAGCCCCACCCCTGGAAGTTTTTAAGGCCAACCTGATCTAGTGGGAGATGTCCCTGCCTATGGCAGGGGGGTTGGAACAGGATGATCTTTAAGGTCCCTTCCAACCCTAACAATTCTATGATTCTATGATATATTGGTTTAATTTGCAAATGAAGATCTTTTGGGCAATGTCAAGACTTCTTACTTCTTTTACTCATGTGCGAACCAAGGTGAAAGGTTTCAGTATCATTAAAATGAAATTTTTCAGTCAAGTGGAAACAAACGTTTCAGAGCAGTCAATTTAGTCACAAATTCCAAGATTCAGGGTTTTTCTTCCATTGTAATTCCAAACAAAGCCAAAAATCTAACATCTCAGGGTTTTCTCTGAGGTATCAATTTTGTTGTGTAACTATAGGAAGATGGGACTAGATGGTACATCCTGTTTATGTCACTTTTCTGACTGTCATAAGTCCATCTTACAGGTCTTTTTGTAAACTGAACAGAACATTCTAAGTTCTGCTCACTTGGAAGAGTAACAGAGCTTTCTAAAAGTATTATAACTTTCTTTGTGTGTAGCTTGTTTAATTAATATTTCTAAAAGCTTTCTTATTAAAGTAATAAGCTTCATTTGTGCAAAATAAATTATAAACATATATTAAATTCTAGATGATTTAAAATGTATTTTTTCCATTAAAAAAACCTACAATAAATTCATACACCTACACTTAGAACAGATGCTTATAATTCATGTTTTTCTCTTAGAGAATTAAATTTTTCTTTGAATTGCAGGAAAAACAGAACCTGGCTACATCAGAGAGACGTTTAGTTTTAAACAGCATGTTTCTTCAGGCTCACGGGACCAGATGCCTGCAGGGATTGCACACCTACAGAAAATACCTGGTAGTCTGCCAAGTGTGTCTTTATGCACATTAACTTGGCCTTCAACTCCAGAGTCTAGCTACCAGACTAAAAAGACACGTAAGGTACATTTTAGAGATTTGTTTGTTTTAGTCTGTCAGAACTGTAGGGCCTATTGCTGTTCCTCTAACAAAGGGTAAATATCAGTGCAGATTTGACTCCAGTACTTGGGTTTTTTTGATCTGTTAAGAAAAGAGAAATACAATATTTCTATATGAATTTTCAATGCTGTATAGCTTTAATTAGATACGTACAGATACCTTAGCCATTCTCCCCAAAATTGTCGTGTTTAATTTTGCACCATGGTCTTTGTTTTTCAAAGAAAACTGATGCCTCACAGAAGGTAGCCTGGAAAGATAGTAAGTGCAAAGCAGAGGAAGAAAGAGAGCGTGCTTACCTTGCCAAACTTGAGAAAAGACAGAATTACTTGAAGAACCCCCGCTTTTTCCCACCAAATTCTCTTCATGGAGGCAAATCTCTTGTCATTTCTCAAGAAAAGGTGGAACAAACTATAGCCAGAAGAAAAGCAGAAGATAATAAAGGGTATGCAGTATATACAATTTATTGATTCTGATCTGGAGCACACAGAGAGATCCACTATAGAATTGCTGTGGATTTACATGTAGATATTTTGAGCTAAATGTCTGTGTGGTCTCATAGGAAACAAAGTATGTCTGTGCGACATTTTGTTTTTGCCAAAGGGTACATTTTGCAATTTCTTATTTTATCAGTATTTATAGAACTAGGCAGTAAGATAATGTCTCCTTTTTTTTTGTCTTTCAGAGACACCTCATTTGTTCCTGTGTTTCTTGCCAATCCACCTACTGTTTTGTTTTCTGATTATGAAGTTGGCCAGGTTTATGAGGTGAGAACTTGCTGCTTTGGAGAGGGTTCGTTCGACCACTGAGAAGCATTATGTCCTACCATGATCTACACATTTCACTCACTGTTGGCTTTCTGCAGTTCAACAAAAGTCTGAGTTTCTTCTTACATTCAATTAATGACCCTTTAGCTTCCTCAAGATATTCTTTCACACATGCCACTGACACACTAACCAGTGAAAACTGAAAGGGACTCTTACCAGTCTTTGCTTGGGTTTGGTAGTATCTGATTCAGCCTTTATTGAATAAACTGAGATTTTTGGGCCAGTTATGATGATAAATTAGCTACTACTAGCAGAGTACTATGGAACTGCAAACATTATAATGAGTGTTGATAAATACAAAGGAGTATTTTATTTTCTTTTTAAATGAAGATGACTATAGAGCTGCAGAACATCACTTCAACATGTCATCACGTAAGACTTATCCCCCCCTCTACTTCAGCGTTTGCCATTGGGCCAGGTAAGGGTTATTTTTTCTGCCTTTAAGATGTTAACACATAAGAGATCTAATTTATCTGCTTGAACAAAGAATTTTCAGAGACATTATGTTTGGTTCTGCTGTCCCTAGTGCTCTGTGTAGGACAATATTCTGCTCAGTTCTTTAGAGACTGAAGGCCGTCTTATGTTTCTAGGACCATTCACGTGCAACTCATAAGCAGATTCAAATGGTCGAATTGGGAATTCAAGAAGACTAACTAACATTAACATGTTTGAAGTTAGATTGAAATATATCCATGGAGTACCTAGATTGACCCTTATCCAAAATTTATCTAGGAACAGACATAGTGTCCATTGAAATCAGTACTAGGAGATGGCAAGAAATAGCATACTTCAATTGGCACAAGGAAGATTAGGTGAGAGGAAAGGTAAGAAAAACACCTTTCTTACAGTAGGGTAGCCAGGAACTGGCATAGATTGCCAAAGGAGGTTGTGGTATCGCTGTCACAGCATCGGAGGAATATTGCGAAGAAGTTAGGTTCCCCCATGTAAACCTTGTTGTCTTGTGGCAGAGGAAAACTGGATAACGACTGTAAGTTTCTCCTCACTCGGTTTCCTCAGTTATGAGAAGCATTTTTCAGACAAAAAATCTTCTTTATGTTCAGTGGAAGATATGGATGTACAGATTACGCTGGCAGGCCTTCTGTGGTCATTCATTTTTATCAGTTTGACTTAGGCAATATATGGGGAGAGTTTACAGGCACCTTTCCAGAGGGAGATGTGATCATAAATACAGATGCCAACTTTGGGAGGTTTTAATTTTTTTAATTCCCTGCATATTTTTTTTTCCAAGGAAAATTTCCAGGAAAGGGAGGAATGATTGCTCCTGGGATGACATGCCAATATACGGTCCAGTTTATTCCTGAACATCTAGGAGATTATGAGGATCGTATATTAGTGGAGACTCAAGTATCAGAACCTCTTCTGATCCCGATCCAAGCTAAAAGACCACCTCCAGTGTTAACATGTCAGTAATGTCCAATTCTTAGGTTTCTCTAAAGTTAAACAGACTTGTTTGGCTTTTTTTTATTTGACTGTCTCCAATTTTATGTCACAAACCAAATGTTGACAAACTTGGCGGTGCAGTTTCTACATTTTGATATCTATCCCATTTTCACTCATAATAGCTTTATTAGTTATTAAAACATAATCCTGTCAAATTTTTCCTCAATTATTTTTGCTTGCCACATCAAGCTCATTTTTTTTCACTGTATTAGAGGATTGAGCAGGATCCACTTTTCTAGGTTTGTGTCTTGCCAATTCCTGAACTACTAACTGTAATTACCAATCCTAAATATTAAGGAATTACGATTTAGTTATAAATGTTTGATGATATTAATATTAATGAAATTTTACATTAATTATATACAGATATGACATCTGCAGGATTCACCTCTCAGATATCTAGCCTCAACTGTAACAACCAGGATTACTTTTGCAGAAACGTGCTTTGATACTTTGTAAATTCACTTTTTCTGTTATACTGAGCTTTTTTAAAAATCATCTCTTACTCTTTGTCATCATTCAATGCACTCTTTAAGTAAAAATCACCATTCATGTAAGATGAATGTAGAAATATGTACCTCATACTGTTTAACTTTCAAATTGAAAGAATTTAAGGTTTTTTAGGATTGCAGCACCCAGCATATTCATATGCAGTAATGTTGTCTTTAACGAGTTATTCAAGAACTGGTGTTGCCAGCTGCTAGCCTTCAATGTCCATGTAGTCTGATTTTCTGTGTTACTCATTGCAGTGCCTCACATTATAGACTGTGGTTCCTGCCTTGTTGGAGGAATAAAAGTAACGATAATTTCATGCAGAAATGAGGGATTTAGCACTGGGAAGTTCTGTATAATGCCAAAGAAAGCCTGGCCACCTCCGAATTCCAAGGTGAGTGATTAGAAGGGAAATATTGGACAAGGTATGGTATAAATGGCTTGACATGAAGGGCTTTGATCTAGTCATGATATAGAATCATAGAATAGTTTGGGTTGGAAGGGACTTTCAAAGTCATCTAGTCCAACTGCCCTTCAATGAGCAGGGACATCTTCAACTAGACCAGGTTGCTCAGAGCCCCGTCCAACCTGACCTTGAATGTTTCCAGGGATGGGGCATCTATCACCTCTCTGGGCAACCTGGGCCAATGTGTCACCACCCTCATTGTAAAAAATTTCTTCCTTAAATCTAGTCTAAATCTTCCCTCTTTTAGTTTAAAACCATTACCCCTTGTCCTATCACAGCAGGCCCTGCTAAAAAGTCTGTCCCCATCTTTCTTGTAAGCCCCTTTTAAGTATTAAAAGGCCACAAGAAGGTTTCCTTGGAGCCTTCTCTTCTCTGGGCTGAACAACCCCAACTCTCCCAGCCTGTCCTCATAGGAGAAGTGCTCCAGCCCTCTGATTATTTTTGTGGCCTTCTTCTGGACCCATTCCAGCTGGTCCATGTCATGTATATTAGCACAGAGGTCATAAGACCTTGCTGGGGACATCTGTATTGTCCCATTCTCTGAGGGGTTCCCATTTGTCCTCGAGACCAATCTCTCTGGATGTCTGTACCTCCTCCTTGTTCTCCAGCTTGCCTCTGGAAGAAGATGTTTTGCTCAGTGGTGAGGTAAACTCAGGCACAGGTCAGGGAAAGGGCAACTGGTTTGAACTTTAATCTTACCCTTAAAGCAAATAGAAATGCAATCAGTTCTAGCATCGCTTGAGCTCATTTTCTCCCCCTTCCCACCAAAGGTATCGCTTACTGACCTTGCTGCACCTCTAGACCCTAGCAGTCCACTCCAGTACCGCTCTGTCTTTAGCTTTCCATCACAAAACAGGGTCTAAGTGAAATGCACAAAGATAAGGTGTGACTGGTAGATTGGCATTTTATGTGCTGGAGAAAAGGCTAATGGGACAGCTGGTGTGCCAGATTGTCCCCCCTGATATGCTTTACAGTTCTAACTCAAAGTGAGTCATAAGCATGGCGAAACAGCCAGAGCTCCTGTGCTCAGGCATAGCTGTTCTTCTGTGAATATGAATATTAGGGCTCCTAACACGATCATTTGCCTTTGGTGACATCGTCTTCCCTCCTGCTTTCACCAAGGTCATTAAAAAGCATGGAGCATTTATTCTAATTGAGCTATATACATAAGCCACATACTTTTGACATGTGTGGAAAAAAATTACTGTAAAAGGTAGAACATTGATGTTGTAGTATACTGCTTGTTTTAGGTAAACCTGTATTTTAAAAACAACCACCTAATCAATTCAATTTATTAGTCTTTCTTTTTTTTTTTCTTTTTTTTTACACTTTAGGCTGTTGCCACTGTTGATTTTGTGATACAAGATCCTTTTGGGATCTATCCTGCTGTTTTTGAGCTAGCTCCAGGGCAGAGTACGACAGTAGAGGTTAGTACCGACTGCTACAGAAAGTATTTGTACTTTACCAAATACATTAGCAATCAAGATTATTTTAGAAGACCTTGGATGGACCTTGCAAATTTGTGTTTGTGTGAGCCAAAATGCTCAAATCTTGCTGTGCAATTATGTTGGAAGAATTGCAATTGTCTTATTGAAGCGTCTTTCACTGAAATTTCCAAGTGTTGCTTAGCCACTCAGAGACCAGCCAGATTTTCCCGATGCAAAGAATCTTGTTAGAGAAAACAGGAATCTGAGAACACAGGAGTCCTTATTTCACTCCAGCTGGGGCATCGAGTCCAAGGAACTTTTCCTTTCTGAGCTTCCTGGGAAAAAAAAAGGGCATCTGGAGAAAAGAAATCCTTTCATTGAAGAGCAGCAGGTACAAATCCTTCACTTATGCTGCGCTCTTTCCTGAAAAAGGTCCTGCAGTAGGTGTGTATTACTGGTAGTCACCACTGCTTTCTCTGATGTGGGCCACATTTTATTACAGCATCACTATGGGGAGAGGAAGAGCGATATGGAGAACATGGCTGTCCTCCAGCCCTTCCTTTCTCCAGTGCCTCTTGGCTGTTGGTAAGAGGGATGGTTCAGGCAGGTGTGGATAAAGGAGAAATGTTTCTTCTCCTTTCTCCCTCCCCAGGTGCATTGCTTCAGCAAGGCCAGGCACGTGTAGGACAGAAAGAGGAGATGGATTTAGCATGGGTTGGGTTTGCAGCCCGTAACGGACAAGAAGTAGAATAACCATTACACGGCCAAAGGTTTTGGCCTCTGAACAATTTTTGTTGCAGTGGAGCTCGGGGAAGGCACACAGCAGCTGCCCTGCTCACACTGTTGTAGCTTGACAGGCAGTGGGGGCATTGCTCCAATAAGTGACCGAGGGCAGATTAGATTCTGAGGGTCTAATTCATGTGACTGACTAACCCAGCAGAGTGCTCACATCTCCAGTGACTACAAAGTCTGGTGACCTTCCAGATACACACATGTAAGTTTAGTGACCCAGAAAACACCTATTTCTTTCTGGTCTCTATTAAGGGAATATGACACACTCTGTTTCTTGCAAATGTAAGCTTTAATTATGAATCATTAGAATTGTCCTTTAGTGAACATTTACAAATCGAAGCCTATTACTTCCTGCAAAGAAGTAACAGGCATTGCTATTTCACTTCTCTCTTTCAGGTAGTGTTTTTCCCTTCTTTTCCAGAAGTCTCACAGCAAATATACACCATTGTTTGTGACAGTTGCCAAGTCAATGATGTTACAGTCACAGGTTTGTTTCTAACACCTTTCAGAGATCGTGTTTCTAACACTGTAGATATTCAAATAATGTGAGTGGTGGTTGATGGCTTGAAGCGATGATAAGATTTAATGTCACTGGATTAAGCACATACTTTGTCCCCCGATGGTGTTAAATGGTAAGCTTTTTTATTATTATTATTATTACTGTTCCATCTCAGTGCATGAAATACATGGCATTCAGAAAACAATGAGCTCTTAACCCACTGTAGCCAAAAATCCAAATGTAAAATGTCACCAAGTAGCAGAAAAGAACACCTGTAGTCGGGTGCAATTCATTGCTTAGGCTTTTGTATCAGTAAGATGACATGACAAAGTATAAAACATCAGCTTTAACAGGGCAGAAATACATTTGGGTGTGAAGCAAATTTAGGGCACGTCTTGGTTGAGTATATTCAGGAGAGAGAGGCAGTCTTTGGATTAGCTAATGAAACCAGTTGAAATTCTCGTAAATGTTAGTGCTTGTCCTGTGATGTAATCGTGAGTGCTATAACATTAGGCTTGACTTGTAGTCTATTTTATCACTTTATTATAGGTATTTCCTTTGGAAATGTTTGAATAGTGCATTTTCTGCTTATTTTTATTTTAAGATACTGCTCAAAACATCTGGGAGCCACATTATCAACCACTGTAAACATTCTGCTCATTTCAGTGAAACGATGCTGATGTAAGTGAGCTGAGATTGTGCCCCTGAAATTCAAATCTGTTAAGTTCATGAAGAGAAAGATCTCAATTGATATATAAGTATCAGGAAAATATTGTACAGTTAACACATTGGAGTTCTGAAACTTGAGGAAACAGCAGATACAATCAGTAATGGCCATTGCTGGCATTTGCTGTTAATGAGTAATACGAACAATGTTAATAGCCAGATGGTAAACAGTAATACCTACTTATTTCTTCAAGGGGTTGGACAGCTGATAGCTCTGGAGCTTGTGTTCGTCACGGGTGGAGAAAGCAAAGCTGAACCTGGTGAAGTTACTGATGTAACAGCACAGCATCTCATACGATTTGACCCCCAAAACCCACACACCACCCAGGAGAAGAAACTGGTTATAAGGAACTCTACGTATGTAACTACTATTAATAGAGTAATGCTCTGCAGTCTGAACATACTCGTAGGGACCTCAACTGTGAGACCATCCTCTCTCAAGCTGGAGAAACCTTCATGCACTTGTTGATAAACTTTGTGCAGAAGCCTTGCTTCTTTCTGCCACATAGTTTAGTAATTAAGGTTCAAGGATATACTTGTAAGAGCAGGAACATTATATATAAATCAAACATTATGGCAACCATTAGCCATACCATTTGGTTCATACACTGCCAAGGTCAATATATTTGCCTTGGTATAGATAAATCTACAACTGCAAAAGATTCATAAATATGGATGGTTGCAGGAAATATTTAACAGGGTAATTGAGATGGGATTTATCTAACTTTACAGGTCTACAATGTATACTTGTGCAACTGAACTAAAAACCCTATACTCTTTTCCTTTCATAGTGCAGGGAAATAGATGCTTTTAAGGATGCAATTCTGACTGTGGACATCTCCCACAGAACAAGACATAACACATCCTGGACTCCCCTGCATCTCCATAGATTAAAATGGGAGCCCAACGTAACTAGCTCGTATTAAAATTTTCCAATGATTCCTACTATTGAGTCCTAATAGATCTAAATATAAACTCTATTTGAAGACAAGGAATATGTCCCTACGTGCAATTACGTTGTACTGAACATAGTAGAATCCTGATTTTGATCAAAAGCAGCTGGATGATAATAGAAGTACACTAATGTGCATGACTGCAGTAGTTAGAGGCTATAGACCATCAAAGCAGAGAGGAGGTCAGTGATGGTTTTAGATACGTTCACGTAAATTGCTACTTGCTACACTGAATTTCTGGAAGTTTGTTTTGTGGCCTGGAAACCACACATGCATAATGCCAGAACAGAATGCTGTTTGGGTATAGAAAGAGTGATTCAGTGAACTGGATACTGTAAACTGACGAAGGATGTGACTATGCCAATTTCTACATTTTCTCTGTGTTATAATCATGACAGCAGTCCCTGCACGTCTGGTATCAGCATTTGTATGAAACAAAGTTGGACAGCCTGAGACTGAACTCCACAGAAGCAGGAAAGAGAAAACTTTCTACTGCTATAGAAAGTGAAACAAGAAATTGTACATGTTCAGTTTTCTGTCGTTGACACTCACTTTCAAATTCCAGTGTCCTTCCTCCCCTTAGTAAGGCAAAGTTTTTGAGGTCAGTAGGAGCAAGGTTTTAAAACCCGTGAACGCATTCCATGGAATACAATTCTGCTGAAGCAACCCAGTTAAGCAACCTTTTCTGGATTACAGAGAGTGTTGCAGAGCCATTGCTATGATCTTAGCTGGAGCCCCTGTGTTTCTTGATACGTTAAAGACCACAGCTTGCACTTGGATTAAATTCAGAATGTTAATGTAGATCATGAGCAGTGATCCAATGCAAACAGACTGATATCAGCAGGAATTGTCCTGCTGAACTCAGATTCTTGAAAAAAGAATCGTAGAGTTTCCTAGAAGTTGCATTACATGACAAGTTAAATAAGGCAAGAAAGTGTTAACATATCTTGCTCATTTGTATAATTTACTTCCATATATTAGCATATTCTTTATACAATTTATATACTCTGACTCTATGCTGCTTCATCAACTTTGTAGCTCACAAAGACTGGTAACTCTAACCCTTGTAATTTTTAAGGAGAGGAATTCCCTACATGGAAAAAGGAACTGCAAATCTTCTCCCAATATCTTACTCAAAAATGTCTAATTTTTTTAATTATAGCTTTTTGTTGTTTATTGATTTCTTTGCAGCCACGTAGAACTTCCTTTCTACTGGCAGATAATAAAGCCTAATCTGAAACCATTAATACCAGAAGAAACTGCAGACTTTATGAAGCTCAAATACACTCAAGATACAGAGTCAGCCTTCTCCCTAAATCTTGAGCAGGGAGTTTTGCTTCCCCATGCTGATCATGAGTTTATTCTCACTTACACTCCACAGGAGGTATGGCTTGTGATTCCTTCCTATCTGCAAACTCCAGCTGTGTATTTTTATGCAAGTCATAAAATTCTTGCTGTGCAGCTTTCTGAATTAAATTTAATTAGTTGGTACTATGCTCTGTTAAACAGTGTTCAAAATGTAAAAAGTTACTACAAGAAAACATGTTTTGACTGCAAAATATGAGACAGTTTCTGATCTCATGTCATTTTTGGTACTGATTGGACACAATTAATTTTACACTGAAACTGTAGACGCATCCTCATAGCTGCAGCTGTGCTGGCTGGTAAAGTTACCACTCTCCCATTACCGGCTCCTCCACAATCTCCTGACCCTTCCCATCTGCTGAGTCAGCTGCTTTGGGGGTGTGCCCCATACCTGCTGCAGCCTAAATAATTTTGGTTAGCAAACAGTGATTATTTAAACTGTTTCCAACTGTAGCTTTTTTGGGCTGAAATGGGTCCTATGAACAGCTGTGTGGCAAATTAAGGGGGTAGTAGTAGCCTTTGGCAGAGAAATTATAGGATGCAGCTGTGGGTAAAAAGGGGTGCAACGATGTTTGAGCGCAGCTGTACCAGTGACTGTTGTCTTCGTTTCTGCTTTGCTGTCTGTGTAAATAAGGAGCATGAGCTCACTGTATTTAAAGAAACTCAATCCAAAGTAAGCCCAAGAGTGGGAATATCCCGTGCTGTGGTGATTGACGTACATAGGAACACCTCAAATAAGTATGGAAGAGAAACTAACTGTGCTTTTAAAATACTTCAATTAGTTAATAGAAAAATACATTGAATTAGCATATACACTTAATATCTCTCTAGAAACAAAGGAATCTTTTGCAAAGCCCTTCAAATTTAAGGCCTGCTTCTGTGTTTCCTTTTTTTTGCCCATTATAATATAGAAGGCATCCTCTTTTCCCATGACAGAAAAGTAGTGTTTCTTACTCAAAATCAGACTGATAGTCAATTAAGCTGAACGCCCTGGAGCTGTTATAGGAAACTTTAAGTTATTACAGCAGTACTGATCTTAATTTGGGGAGCCTGTGCAGATGCTTGTGTGTAGTATGCAATATACTAGGGAAATAATAACAGACATGTCAAAAATGAGTATTTTTCTTGGAACCATGCACCATGAGATCAGAATCTGGCTTAATATTTTGCAATCAAACATGTTTTCTTTTAGTTACTCTAGAGTTACTAAATATTGTTTATCAGAGCTTAGAACTCCGATGATGATTGTTCATCCTTTAAATGTAAACTACTTTTTCATCTCTTTTTAAGCCTCAACATAACTGATTAGTTGACATTAAAATTCTCTCCTCCTTCATCTGTATAGCTGAAGAGTTATCACAGTGTGATTCAGATGGTACTGAGGGACATCCCAGAATCACCTTGGTAAGCTGAGAAACAGTATTTCCTGGTAGAACGTGTAGCCACATTTTAGCTATGCTATGACATTAAGTTACTGCGATTCGTCATCTTTCTGGTCATGATGGACTGACAAATATAAAAGACTTTATCTGCACAACTAATTGTGGTACAAAGAGCATCGCTGTGATCTCCCCTAATGTCTGGACCCTAATGTCTCTCCTAATGCCTTAGCCCTAGCTAGGGCTGCGTGTCTCTTGGAAAAAATAATATTGTCATTTTGTCTATTTATTTCCCAGCTTTCTTCTGAGATTTCCAGCAGGTTTTCCTGTTATTACAGTTCGTCACAGCAGTCTGTGACTTACATACTTCTTCATGAACAGACTGAGACTACTAGAATACATTAAAGAACAACTATAATTTTTTCCAGTTTTTAATTGTCCCTAGCCTGGGCTAACTGCAAATGGGCAGTCTGTAGTTGAGAAACTTTTGATGATTTTCAATTTTAATCTCGCAATTAGAAGATGGGATCCAGTTTAAACACCGCTTTAAGATGCTTAATAATTCTACCATATTTCCTCCCAAAGTTTAGTAAAAGAGGGGATGCTTCAAAACATCCCAGCATACAAAGCAGAGGATGTAATAGCACTAGAAATAGAAGTTAAAGGATCAACAGAACCATTTCACCTTCTCCTGGAACCATACGCCATTATCATTCCTGGAGAAAACTTGATTGGTGTAAACGTCAGAAAAACATTTAAGGTTTGTTTGCTTTTGGCTTCATTGTTATCATGTGCTTTGTGTCACTAGATGTCATAGGTGTTACTAGAAGATATGAGAAAATCCATGGTATTTTAGTTTTTCTTAAATATTTTTAAAGGAGACTATGAGTCCAGGAGGGTCTGTACTGAATTTCCCTAGCAAGCCTCTTTAGCCCTACGCTCCAAGCAGCAGCTTTTGTTCTTTTTTCATCTCTCAAGTTTGACACCAGAGAGTTTTACCCTTCTAAATATTTTCCTGGGTCAGAGTCAGAAACTTGTTGCTTATCACTTTGTCACTCCTGTAGTGTAAAAGTTTTCCAGTTGGGAGGAATAGCCAATGGATGATTAAATTACTTCGTAACAGAGGCACTGTTCATGCAAAGAACTACAGCAAGCACAGAAGAGCTACAAAAGTCATGCTGCAGCTTACGAGACCTTATTCTTTCCTGCAGTTGTGATAATTTCTGTTTGACCATTATGGGACAGACTGCTGCTGCGATTGTCCGCTCACGCAGCGTCCTCTTCACTACAGATCAGGATCCTTTTGTTCTTAGACTTACTTGGGAAAAACAGGCCTGTTAGCAAGAGCAAGGCAGGAAGACATTTCCCAGTTAATGGTCTTTCCATTTTTTTCTTAAAGATACTGCTAAATCAGCATTTAGTTTTATGCTTTTTCTTCCTATAAGGTCTTTTTCAGCTTAAGACAGCCATTTCTTACTTTCCAGTAACGCAGTATGGCTACATGTGTGGTATAGGTAATTAAGTCACTTACTGATAATATAATGACATTCCTCACAGTTTCCAATTCTTTTTATTAGTCTTAAAAAGATAAGAGTTTAAACTGTGCTTAGAGATAATTGTGCTTCAGAGAATAAAGTTATTTGCTGTAATTAAGAAATAATGTTTGAATAGATCTGAAGAGCAGGCCAAAGATTTCAAGAGCTTCCATCTCCCTCACAAACAGATCCTTGGGTAAAAAAAAAGTCTTCTTTCAAAAAAGGATTTGAAGTTTAAGCTTAGCTTTGAAGTTTTGTAACGTTTTTTGAAATATGGGAAAAAGCATAAAATGCTTCAAATATGATACAGTTCTTGAAAAGAATGGTTAATGGATTTTCTTTAGGTTTCACGTAACACCTTCACTAGTGTGAAGGTAGCCACTGAGTTCACCTGACTAAATATGGTGCTTTCAGCATAGATCTCCACATCTGAGCTACCTGCTCTAGACTTCCCTTAGAGTCCTTGGAGATCTGGTTGGCAGCATCCAGAGGGTGATTCATCTCGTCCCACAGGCTAAAATAGGTCAGAGAAATTGGTCCCAGCATTGTCTAACTGGCTGTATATTCAGAAAGGAGAATTCCTAGGAGATGAGGTCATATGTAGAGCTCTTATCTGTTTTGCAGATACCTGAAATACAGTCAGGTAAATCCTACTTCTTCTTGTCCTTGTTTTGCATCACAGAGGAGAAAGGAGAGGGAAGACACAGCATTATCATGAAAATAACAGTAGTTAGTGCATGGCATTGGGTTAGTACTGTTCAAGTCAGAGGTTAGTTCTATGCCTTTCCACTCTTACCATGCTCTATTTATTTCAAGATTCAGGTGACCATAGAGTATGTTGTAGCTAGATTTGAGCTGTATTAGTAGGTTGTAATCTTTAGTGGTGATCAGGATATGGTTGCAAAGTCACTATTGCAAAGTATGTGATGTAAGACTTGCAATGCCTGGTTTGCAGTGCATCGGTACTCTCAGCAAATTGGCTTGTTGCTATGAAAGCTTAAAGTGCATTAATTGTCTCATTGATTTTAATGGTTTTAGATGTGGAATAACAGCAAATCACTGATCCAGTACACATGGGAGAAAATAATGCCCTGTGACATCATGGAAGTTGAACCTCATACTGGCATCATAGGTAAATTTTCTGTGACTTGCAAGCATCAATTAATGACAGAAATATTTAAATTGGTATGAGTGGAAGAGAAAAGTCACAGAGCGCTGTAATGCAAGCTGCAAAACAAGACCTGATCCCCAGCCCACTGCAGCCAGCAGGAGACTTAATTTGCTTCCAGGAGCTTCAATCACAGGCTTGCAGCAGGTGGTTTCTTTGCAAACAGCTAAGACGGGACCCTGATTTTTTCTTTTCTAGATATGAATAAATGCTGTGAATTTGAACTGGCAATTACTGGAAGCGAACCTGGGTGTATCAGCCGTGACCTGCGGTGTAAAATTGAACACTGTCCAGAGCCTGTTGTGCTGCATGTTGAGGCTGCTTTTAAGGTAAAGAACAGTGCAGTGTTGTGGGATGACTAGCTGTGCAGCCTGGCCATTGTCCGTATAAAGGTTTTTGCCTCTCAAAGGCATGACAAATCTAAAGCAGTTACAAATAGGAGGGAGGTGGTTTTGCTGTGTAGTAACTATTGAGGCAATGTTGATACTCCCATGACAATAAGAATTTTTCTGCATTACACACAATGCATTTGCTTTCTCCTATTCTCCGTGAAATTGAATGTTAATCTTAAATAATGTATGCTTCTTAATTAGGCAGGTTTGGCAGAAGTGTCCATTCTGACGTCTGTTTCCTGGTGTCCTAGGGTCCACTTCTTTGTATTGATGTTCCTTCACTCCAGTTAGGTTTGACTAAGCAAGGTGAGAGCGTGTTAAGAACCTTTGAGATTAAAAATCTGTGTCAGCTGCCAGCACGATGGAGAATGCAAGAAAGCCAGGTTTGTCTAGCTGAAAGGAATGAAGAGGTAAGTCACTGCTATAGCTGGCTATGCTCCCTCTTTAGCTATTTCTTCCTTAGTCTTATGAGTTGTAATATTCATTCCAGATATCAAAAGTTACAGTTTCTCTGACTTGTTACGAAACTGGTTCTGCACAGTTCCATAAGTGCTCAAATTCTTTTGAGATTAAATGCTTCTTTGCAACTTTTCTCCATTTCTATTTATTACAAATCCCCTGCCAGCCTGATCCAAAGAGACACGGAGTATTTCCTGTATGACGGGAAATTTATATCAGCTGCTGCTGATATAAATAAGAGGGAAAGACTTTATCAGAACTGAGGCTGCTAAACACTCCTCCCACACACCCACACCAGCATCTTGGACAAGAATCTCAGCACCTACTGAATTGGGCCCTTTTGCTTTAAACAATAGCTTTGAAACACAGAGGTGTGTCCCAAAATAACTTCTTATCACAACGAATACTGAAACTGTTGTTTAGTCTTATATCTTATATCTTCAGATAAGATATATATCTATATCTTATATCTTCAGAGCTCATTTCAGCGTTTAATATGAAATAACTAAAGCAGCTTGGAGGTAATACTGGTGGCAAAGAATTGAGTGGGAGCTGCTATCTGCGGACCATCACATATTCCTAAAATTAAAAAAAAAAAAAAGAAAGAAGGCAAAATACTTATTTCGATTATTTGTGGCACACAACGGGCTTTGTACCTAGGTTTCTCCTTGGTGTTACGCATTAAAGGGAAGTGAGGAAATCCAGACTCTGGGGTAAGTGCTTTATTGTTGTAATGAAAAGCCAAATTCTGCTTGTAGGCCTCTTTACATAATTGCCCATGCAAGGAATTGAGTTCACTTGTTTCGTGGCAAAATTGGTCCAAAAGCTGTTCAGATGTTCTGTTTTTCTGGAGAGACTGTCGGTTTTGCAATGGAGAGAGGGGTTGTTAAGGAGGAGCTTTCCATTGACCATCAGGAGATGGAAACCTGAGAGAAGTTGTACTGTATCCTCATGAGTTCTTGAGCTTTGTTTTCTTTTCTGTGTATCATGTAGACATCTCACCAACTTTGGGTGAAAGTTGATGGCAAAAAGAAAAGATTTATGAGTGGTGGTTATGTCAGCCTTGCAAAACAGTTGTGTGTGTATGTCTATAACTTTTCCCTCAGAATAATTCCAATTAAGTGCCTGATTAGGGATAGGGGTGCCCTGGAGGAGACCCTGTCTTCAGAGTCCTCAAGCCCTTACATCTCACTGTTATTCCTTTGTCCCCTGCCATTCCCAACAATTCCCAGAACCCCAGAGAGATTTGAGACTTAATCTCTTGAATTTGTCATCCTGGAGCCCATTCATGTCCCAGTGAAGATCCTAGATCAAGTGCTCCATTCCTCCTGCGTAAGAGCCACCCCTTTCCTTTCCTGAAACTCTCCAGCTCCGACCCCACACTGGTGCTCTTTCTCATTCCACTGCTCCAGCCCTCCTTTCTCGACTTTCTGTCCGAGAATCTCCCCAGTGTGTGGCACGTTGCATTGCTGCTGCTCAGCCCCTCCACTTGGGAGGAGACACTGCTACTGCTGCTGACTGGTGCTCCTTCACATTCCCCCTCACTCCAAGCACAGGCATCCCTCTTATGCCCTTGGCTCTGACTACTGTTCCGTTAAGTCATTGCCTTTTTATTAGCTGTCCCTATAGAAGGAAAACTGCGCTTACTGAAATCAATCCAGGTGGGACTCCAGGGGCAGAGAAAAAGGACGTGTGTGAGGAAGAACTAGGTACATGCAAGTCTTAATCAGATTGTGTGGCTGCAGCATTTTACACTTGCTTTGTAGGTGTCCAAGAAATTTCTGTTTCCTCTCTCCTCTTCTAGGTATCTCCCTTTACCATTCAACCATCTGCTGGAGAAATACCTCCTTTGGGTATATGCAGTGTGTCAGTTCAGTTCACATCGTTGCTGTGCCAGCGTCTCCAGACAGTATTAGAACTAGAGGTAGAAAATGGAGAAGGAAGGTAAGGGGGAAAAGTGGCATTCTGCTTTGTTTTTTTTTTTTTCTGAGATTCACATGTGATTTTCACTTTAGGTAGTTTTATCTCCTGTACCAAAAATATGTATCAGGAACTCAGAGCGGGGTTGTGTAACCTATTAATGAACTATCCGATCACTAATATTGCTAAATAAACATAATCATCATTCTTTCCAGCATGCTGTTGTATGTCGAGCGCATTTCATTAACCATAACAATAGACCATCTGTGTGTTTATTTCCAGTCACCTTCCTGTTTTTGTTGAAGTTCAGACCCCCCAAGCGTGCCTGATATCTAGTCATCTAGTATTCACTGAAATTTACACTGGAGTTCCTGCCAAAGCAACCAGCAAACTTTTTAACCAGACACTGCTGCCAGCAAAATACTTATGGGGAAAGGTAAATGCTCTTCCAGTGGATGAAGAATACAGCAGGGATAGAAATTGTAGTTTCTGTCAAAATACAGACTACTCTTAAAAGCTTTTCTGATGTGTCCTTTGAGTAGTGATTCCTGCTTACTGGCTTATAAGCAAGACTTCAACTTGAGACCAGCCTTGAAAAGATTACCTACCACTTGATATTAATAACATCTTACTGTCTGTGGATCATCCCTGGGAGAACAGGTGGGAGGAGATGTGAGGGGAAATAGGATTTAAGCTACCGGAGTATTAAACAAAGTACCATGGCAGTTTAGGGTTTGCATTTAATTGCAAAGAAACAATGGTGCTTTTGAATCACGTCTAAATTTTGCTTCAATTTTACATTCTGGGTGGGATTCAGCTCACAGATTAGGACCCTTAAATTGAATGTCAGTATGTAAGCTATGGTCTGAACTCTCTTTTCAGTCAATGGAAATCTGAGCTGGAAGTCAGTCACTAGAATATATATGTCTAGTGTCACTGTGGGTGGTGTAGAGTGTTTTTCCTCACCTCCAGGTGTCACTCAAGAAGTGTAGTCTCTTGTAAGTCTGGTCACACCAGCCTGGCCTGCTTGGATGGCATGGCTACCCTATGCGCCCACGTTTAGGCAACTGAATCCTACCTCATCTATCCAGCCAATGGAGTCCAGAGAAGTATTCAGCTCTCCCTAAAACGGACACCTACTTTGGTCTGCAGAATGCTCTCTAGCACATACTAACTGGATGTCTGTTGGCTACAATGGTAGTGTTGACACCCACTATGCATACAATTAGGTTAATTAGCCTGTAAGCTGAATCCTACTGTCAGTGCTTTGGTCATTTAGATCTACTCTGACATCCAGGGTTCAGCTCGGTTGCCTACATAAAAGCATTCAGTGCCATCTGAGATGTCCTTCGGTGCCCAAGACATCCTAGCTGAGTGTGCGGATGATATTGGACCTATGGGAAAGCGTTTTGGAACAGCTGGAGCCTAGGAAGGATATCCACAGCACTTACGTGGCACCTGATGTTCCTATATGAGCAACTGAGTTGAACCCCTGGATTCATGCCATGTGCATTTAGTCAATTAGGGAACGTGCCAACAAGAGGATTGTCACGTAGGCCACCTCTGCAGTCAGTGGAGAGAGATATGGCACCTGTAGGATCCTGCTCCCATATCAGATAGGTTGACTTAAGCCTGGAAAGCCTTGTGACTGTGAAAGGGACAACAGTGACTCTGCTGCCAGCCCAGATGCCTTGGTTTGGCACCTGAAGTCATTTGGAATAAAAGTAACACAAGGATCTTCTCAGCCATGGGGGAAGTGTGCTAAACTTTAGAATAACTCTGTGTTTATGGTCCTCTTTGATCTGAAGAGAAAATCTGAAAGAATTGGTGTTAATGAATTAAGAGAGTTAACTGAATGTCTGTCCTTTCTGTTTGGCAGCTCATTGGAAGTCAGGCAGCTTTCTGCTCCGTCGCTGTCTCCCCAGCCAGTGGCACCTTAGGCCCAAATGAAGAAAAAGAATTCTGCATAGAGCTGTCAGCTAACGTCGTGGTAAGTTTAAAAATTGATGCAATTTTACCAAAACAGCAACACTGGCATTCTCATCTCACCTCCATTTGGCAAAAGGAAGGATTTCTATACACAAAATATAATGCCCTTTTTTTCTCATACAGTCTCACTGGATTGCTTTGCTTTAGAGGTAACCGTGGTTGAAGGCAAGAATTAGATCAGTCCGCATGGTGGCAATTTTCTACCCTGCCGCTTTCTTTCCCAGCTGTTCTTTTCATTCTTTCTTGAATGCCTATTCAATTACTCTTAATGCCTATCACTTTTCTTAGGCATAACGATGCTCACTTTGGATTATCCCAAATGAAATGTAGCAGACTGGCATATGTAATACACATTTGGTTTTCTGAACGCAACTGGGCTCATGATATTTTGATATTTGAAAACTTAAAAGGGGCTGATGGGACTGAGGGCCTGCAAAATAGGGCATAGACTGCAGAGTTAACAAACTTCAGGAATTCAGCCGTAGACTTTATAGAGGCATTCAAATAGATGATTTAATGCAACTAAATAAAGGAGCTTCCTATAGGGGTGGTGTATTAGTTCCCATTACAGTCACTGGAGACCGAAGTTTCATTTATTCGCTTAAAAGTAGGTGTTCAGTACTATCAGAGATGCCCTAGAAGATCTCAGATACCCATGTATGTCTGGCGTACGTGGCACAGGATCCCAGTAAACTTGAGCTTTCTTCATGGAAAACTGGAAGCTTAACAGGACACACTGGGCATCTGAAAGGGCACTTTTGCATATGGCTGGGGAACTGAATGCCATCTGAGCCACCTACAAGAAAGGTTGTCCAGATTGTAGGTGAGCTAAATGCCCAAGTACCGTTAATGAATCAGTGGGGATCTAGAGCTCATATTTGGAGTTCACCTTTATAGATGAACTCAAGGGCTCACATTTAGACAGGTGTTACATTTGGAAGTCTGAATCTGGAGCTGAATCCCAGTCTGTTATTTTATGCAGGATGCACAGATTCATGTATTGATAAGGCAAAAAAGAATAGTAGTGTTGAATTAGCCAGAATACTGGTGTAAGTGGGCCACATGATTCATCCTACAAGTCCTGCTTTAAACGCAGGTAGAAATAAAACTTTAGTTTTGGAAGATTATTTAAACATGACTAGAAGTGATTAATGCTTAGAGCTTCAACACTTGCAGTGTAGGAATTGTGTCAAAAATCACTAGTGGAGCAGTCTTAGGCTTATAGACTGATGTGGGTACAAAGACACGAAACAGACATAAATTTTTACCTTGGTACTGCCTTCTAAGCAAATCTGATGGTGGCAGAAAATGCACTTAAAATAATTCAGTAAAACTTTTCACGATTCTATTGTAGTTCTGGTTTTATTCCAGTGAAGTTTATACGTGTTTTCTAAGTAAATTTCGTAGTGAAGCTGCCTTTCCTCTCTGATGTTTGCTTTGTTCACAAGAAAACTTGACTCTTCTCCTTTCAGGGTGAGCTGAAAGACCTTGCCCTTTGCTGTAGCATAGAAGACAAGATTGAACCCCTCTTTCTGAGCATTTCTGGAGAAGTGAAAGGACTGCGTGTCACCTACTCAGTACCTTGTGACAGTGGAGTTGCCAGGTAAATCAAGGGTTTACCCCTGAACTGGACAAAAATCACTTCTTCACAAAGCAAAAATACAATAGCGAGGGGGAAAAAAACCACTTATCCACATAAACTTCACTCTTCCTGCTGCTGTAGGCAGCAGGACAGTAAAATGTGCCAGGATGATTCACTGAAGGTGCCCATGTGAAGAAAAGGTACTGGGTTTTACGCCCTATCCAAATTCAGCACCTTCATACGCCCAAGAGAAGACTGGAGAAGAGCGCTACTCCACTCCCACCATTGTTTAGCTGAAACTAAATAAATTAACAACTGAGTTCATTAATTCATCAATAATAAATTGATGTGAAGTTAACTGAGCATTAGTGGAACTCATGTTCACATGTTATGTCTGTTCTCCCTTCCGTTCCTGGCACTTGTAACCTGCCAGTAGCCTTGACACTTCGTGTGTATAGACAGCATGAAAAATAACCTTTCTCCCTGGTAACCAAAGTGTGGGACCTCTTCAGTCCCTCACATGTTTGTGAGTGACAACTATTTTCTGGAATTACAAAAATTTGTAAATTCAACTCTTAGATGTGAATTTAGAATTACAGAATTGTACCCAAGATCCTGTAGTTTTTGATCATTAAGTTTTGTTGTTGCTCTGTGAGACATGATATTAAAGAAAGATGAATATACTTCTCTTTGACTTGGTGTTTCTCACTGATTTTATTTTTCTGATAATTCTGAGGATGATTATTCTCTTTTGGAATATAATCGTCTTTATATATTTTTATAAGTAAAAATGGCTTTAATTTGGTAGGTTGGCATGTATACGTGATAAAAATTCTACCCGAAATAAATCCTTAAGTGGATAGGAGTAAAATAAATGAAAAGCAGTAAATGCTGATGGCAAAAATAATAGGTTGCATAGTTGTCTCACACTGGTCGTCACAACCACATTGCATATTGCACATTTGAAAAATCTACTGAAATTATCTGTGGCATAAGAAAATGAAACTGATGTTTTAATACTAATGTAACTTTTTCTGGCAGTGATGAAAGACAAATGTTACAAAGCCTGTGTGATCTTCTTTTGGACTTTGGATCTGAAGTTGGATTCAAAGACATCGTAAAGCGTCAGCTAATTCTTACCAATCACTCTGGAATCAGTGCTCCATTCAAACTAGAAGCTGAGTATTTTACTGGCTATTCACTTACTCCAGGACAAAGAATGTGCCCGTAAGTCTTGCTTTTCTGCATAATGACTCAAATACTAATTTAGGTCTGGATTAAATCTGAAATCAAGACAGAGTGCTATTGCCTCTGGCACGAGATACGCTTTCTGCAGTGCTCTGGTGGGTTAGTTTTTTAAGAGGTTTTTACCTCTGACTGTGGTAATGAAGAGGGGCAACCTCAGAGGGCTGGAGCACCTCCCCTATAAAGACAGGCTGAGAGAGTTGGGATTGTTCAGCCTGGAGAAGAGAAGGCCCCGGGGAGACCTTCCAGTGCCCTTACAGCCCCTTCTAGTACCTAAAGGGGGCCTACAGGAGAGACAGGGAGGGACTTCTTATGAAGGAGTGTAGCAATAGAAGGAGAGGTAATGGTTTTAAACCAAAAGATCGTAGATTTAGATTAGATATTAGGAAGAAATTCTGTACTCTGAGGGTGGTGAGACACCCCAGAGAAGCTGTGGGCACCCCATCCCTGGAGGTGTTCAAGGCCAGGCTGGATGGGGCTTTGAGCAGCCTGGTCTAGTGGAAGGTGTCCCTGCCCAGGGCAATGGGGCTGGAACTAGATGATCTTCAAGGTACCTTCCACCCCAACCCCTTTTACGGTTCTATGAATGAAACTTGCTGGTGAGGCTTCCTGCAGAAATGGGTAGCTTGCAATGCAAGGACAGAAGATTTAGCTTATGTAAGTGTCAAAACACTATTGCTGCCAATGGACATAAGCTGGTTTACGCTGACCAAGGCTCTGTTATGTCAGATTGTACACAGAGTCTTGCACCTCTCAAGTTGATTGATTCCTAAGCATGTTACTTTCAAAAAATGCTTTTTAGGCAGTCCTTCTTTATGGACTACTATGGCTAGTAATGGCTAGTAATTTAGGAGTCAGGTAGAGCTCTTACTTTAGCAGAGTCCTGCTCATTTCACAGAAACTTCGTTGCAATTTTTTTTATTTTTTTCAAGCTCCTCAAGCCACCTGGTGAAAACAAGAGGGCCCGTCACAAAACACGCAGCCAGAAGAGCACTGTCAGGTATGAGAATAGCTGTTAATCCCCACAGTGGAGAGAAGGCAAAAGCCAACTGACTACCGTATTCAGCATTAAATGTTCCATTCAGGCACATCATTTCATTCTTGGAGTATCTGGCTAAGTCTACATTGTGAAATGACTTAGTTCCTCAGTTCATTCTTGAGTTTGAAAGTCCACGTTGCATAGGCATTAGATCAATCTCTCTCTTCCCCCTCATTTCTTTTTTCTCTCTCTTCCACCACTTCTTTCTCTCTCCCCCTCCCTTTCTTTCTTGTTCTCATTCTCTTTCCTCTTCTCTCTTTCTCAAAACCAACAGCCTGAAATAAAGATGGGTGGTTCTGGTGATAGTTCACTCCCAGGATCACTCCTAGCACAAAGTATGGATGACACGCATAACATTTGGCCATTTCCTCCCTACACAGTCTTCCAACACCATTGCAGCAGGCTTTTCTCCCTCAAACCCTTTTAGATACCCTCCCCACTGTGGAAAGCTGCAGCACAGCCCATCCATCATTTCTGATGCATTGTACTGAAAAATAATAATATTCAAAGCCCCATGAGACCCAGGGAGGGAGGAAATGAGAGTGAAATGCTGTAAAGCATAGATGTGTCTTCTGTATCCAAAATAAAACTTGGACATACTGATACCTTGCCATAGTGTTTGGTATGTGTTACAAAGACAGAGCTTTTCAGCTGTTGAATTAGTACTTAAGACTGGAAAAATGCTGTTCTGACAGATTCCATGCAACCTTATTGATTTAGAAAGCGAATGACTCAGAATGTGGAAAGGCTTTGCTCTTTGTAATTCATTCTTTGTGTTGAAGAGCGCACAGAGGTAAACAGGCAGCTGTTAATAGGAAGACAACCAGTTAGCACAAATTCCAGCTTATTTTTCTCAAATTGAGGGTGTGTTTTCATGTAGCCACTTAGTGCCTTGCATATCCCAAAGAGTCCTGGATCAGATTGTTGGAAGGGAGTCCCTCTATGAAATAATCTCTGCAAGAACTCTCAAAAAAAACAGATTAAGACCCACTGCAGAAGGGAAATTGGATAAAGTGGTATAAATGATCCCAGGTTTTTGTGGAGGCTGATTTTTGAGCTTAGGCTGATTAACACCAGCTAAAAATATGGTCCTAGATATTCTTTGAAAGACTAACTTTGTTCCATTTCCTCAAAATTCATCAAATGCTTCTTTGCTATGCTCCTTCAGAGTTTGCAGCAGCAGTGCTGTCTCATGGGAAGGGAGTAGCTTTCCATATACAACCTTCCACAGGAACTCTGAAAGCCTTCCAGCAGCTAATCATAGAAATAACAGCTTACAACGACATGTGGGGAGAGTACTGGGATGATCTTGTCTGTAAGGTAGGTGGAGCTTTGCTTTCAAGTAAAGTATTGCTATGGCAGATTTTACACCAATTATATTTCCTAGATTCCTTTCTGATAAAAATACATTTTCGTTAGGACTTCTGTAAAAAAAAAAAAAAAAAAAATCAGGGCAGGTATTGCTATACTGCTACCTCCAACAACATGTAAGGAACAACTGTTTGCTCTTAAACCGTAGGGTTTAATTTTGGTGTTACGTGTTCATCTCCTGGGAGGTTTTCATGTGCTGATTGCAGCAGTTTTGATTTATAAAATCTGTTTGGTAGCTGGCCAGTGCGCTACTCTGCTCTACCAAGCAGAAGGGAAGCTCGTGAATGTATGAGGTATTGCATTCTCCTGCTGAGAAGAGCTTTCGTCAGTGTATGAATTAGGTGCTGTCAAAAGAAATCAGACAAAAATATTTGAAAACTCAATCAGTTTTCAAAGCCTAATTTTGTAACCCAGAGAACTAAAGTTTCATCTTGCTTCTAATTGCAAAAATTAATTTTTAATAGGTGGGAGACTTACAACCTAAATTAATTCCTATGCAAATGACTGTGAAAGGCTGTCCAATCTTCCTGCAGATGACAGGACCACAAACAGAGCAACCCATAATCAGGTACTTCACACTATAGGCCATGCTTTACCTGATGGCCACTCTTAACTGGCTGCCAGTGCAGCCAGATATGTTTCCACTTTTAAACAAATCTTTAATGGAAAATTATTTCAGACATCCACTTCTGTTCTGAACGTACTGACAACAGCGTTTTCTCCCCCAGGTTTGGCACTCATGTCTCTGGAGGGTGTCCTGTCTTTCGGAGGGTCCGGCTCAACAATCCCACTCCCTTTGGTAAGACTGACTTTTGTACAGCAAGCATTGACACTTGCATTGAATTCCTTATAATAATAAAAAATAGAACCCATTAATCGTGTTAATTAACTGACGTTCTTGTTTCCTAATGAGGACGTTCTTTGTAAAAAGAAGACAGCTTAGATACCCTCTTATATACTGTTATTATAACTTGGTTAGTGCAGAACGAGAGTACATATTTGTCAGGTCTTTTTGTGCATAGTAAATCTTTATCATTATGGATTTACTGCCATGAATATTAGTTTGCTTTCTGCAACACGAAAGCATGTGAGCTCCAGCCAGAGTGTAGTAGAATTTATATAATCGACTCAACGTGTTACTACTATGAAACAGCACATCCTATCCTGATGCGTCTGGGTTTTCACTTATTGAAATGATGGGAATTCAGGATTTTCCATCCTCGTTTTGTGCATCTCTCACAGCATTGGCCTTAGTCAATCAGATACGCTACCTGCTTCTTAGTGGCATCATCTGGCTCTTCTGTGTTTAGTCTTTTTATCTCTTGAGTGAGATTTTAAGCTCTTCAAAGATAAATCACTTTTTTTTTTTTTCTGAATGCCACCAAACACATCTTCTTAACAAAAAAAATACTAGTAATTTACTTTAATGTTAATAAAAGTTTAGGCCCTAGAGAGCAGACAAGCTATAATAAGGGCATAGCGCACATGCTCTTAAATCATTTTAGTTTACAGCAAACATGGAAAGCTTAAGATGTGCTTTATTATGAATTCAGTTGCTAGAGACAAATTTGTGACTTGATATTCTGGTTCTCTGGTACCAACTAAGCTATGAGTCTTCTCAGTGGCCACAAATAATTGTCCTCTCTCCTTTTCAATTCAGACATCCGCCTGGACTGGGAAATCTACAACCTAGAGCAAGACGATAAGAAGCTGGTGGACCTGTTGATGTTCTTTGGAGACCCTTTTCCTCCAAAGGCCATGGATGAAAATGAGACTGCATCAATTGGTAGCAATTCAGAGTCAGAGATCGTGTTAAAGTTGGATCAAACTGCCATTCCCTGCGGAAGCATTTATCCAGTTTCGCAAACCACAGATGAGGTCAGCTGTTACTCTGTTTTTTATACTGCTGCTGAGATACATGATGGGTTTCCTGGCATGAAAGGTTGAAAACAATAACACGCGATATAACTTGTAACTAAGAGCTGGATTGTTAAAAGAAAAGTCAGTTCCTCTCACAGTCAAAGAAGCAATATATGGGTAGACGGCTATTGATTAGCAATCAGTTTCCAGAATGAGGTATGAGCAACTAGCTCTTCAGCTTTTCCTAAAGTTGTTAAAGAAGCTGATCAGATACTTTTTAAAATACTGTTATTAATAAACTAATGCCATTTTTACATTAAAGTGTTAAGACAGCTAAAACTCCTCAGTTTGGGTCTACTTTTCTCACGGGTGCTTTGTGGTGTCAATGTGTGCAGAATCTCACCTGCGAAGTTCAAATTGCAGCTAACATTTAGGAGATATTTATCCCAATAGCGCTTTTTCCAGGGGGTTCAGGAGCAGTTTCAGGAGAACAAACCTATGCATGAAAAAATGTCCAGTTTTTGTGCCAGAAAGAAAGAAACTGAAGCTGGCCATATTTCCTGAGTACCGCAGCAGTTCCCTGAACACTTCACTTGCATTCCTCCTCTGCTGCGTAACAGTTTTAACCATTCCCCGCCCTTGTGTCCCTGCAGTCTTCAGCCACTGACAGCAAAGAGGAGGAAATCATCACTCAAGAACCTACAATACAGAAAATTGTCTCTGTACTTATACGACCTCATGAAGGGGTTCCTGCAGACAACCCCTACTCCATTACTCCAAGACAGATTGTAAGCTTTTACCTTTTCTTTGTGCTTAGATGTAGCATATTTTCTGCAGGACAGAGGAGGAGGAGGAGGAGGTAGCTTTGGTTTTGGGTAGAGACTACTAAACAGTGAAACAGTTGGCTGGGAGGCTTTGGGATCTTGAAGATGACTATGAGAAGAGTTTGCAAAGTCAACAGAAAAAAGGAAGTGTCTTACCTACATTTGAGCAGTTAACTGATGACTGGAATTAAGTGTTCAGATGTACTAGGCTCTCTAGAGTGGCATCTCCGGTCTTCCCACTTTGGGCTGCCTCAGTGAAATGTGGGGTATTAGGCGGGAGGCATCCAGCGTGGAGTTGGAACCATTTTACTTAACCAGAGTAGGTTTGCTAAGTAGATGTGGTGGAGTTGGAAAGCAGACTGCGGGGAAAGGCGTGCTCTGTAGAGAGCTCTTCTGGATAAACAGTTGTAACCCACAGTACTTCAAAAGTAACTGGTGCAAAAAGGGGCCACAGTGTCGCAATTCCTTAGGAATAAGATAAAGCAAAGACAGCACTGGAAAGATCTAACTACGACAGGGTTGCCCAAAACATCAGTGTGTCTGTTTTGATTCTTAAATCAAGTTTTGTGCCAAAGGGTTTCAGTTACCAGTTAGAATGAGCTAAAGATTACATAAATAATTACAGAAGTGGCATCTCAAAGCCACGAAGCCTCCAGTCAGCTCTGGGGTGTCTGAAGCTGAGATAGCTCAGAGAAACAAGTGCTGCATTGTGGAGGCAGCCTCTACTGCGTGTAGCCGGCAGTGAGCTTGGCCCATGTGGAACGGGGTTGATGCTTATGGAGCCAGTCAGGTATTCCTCTGCTGAAATGTTCTCCATGTTTCTGCTGTGACTCCAGGAGGGTCTGTTGGCTCAGGTGTTGTGTAGCACAGTTCCATGGTTGAGCAACCAAGCTGTCTATGACCACAATGCACAGACCCTGCAGTGTTGTAGGACATGCTATAGCTCTGCTCTGGCCCTGCTGGACCTTAGGCAGAGCTTTGTTATGCTCCTCACCACTCTGAGCAGGGGAACGCGGTGCAAGGAGAGCTGAGCTAGTTTTGCTTCTACAGAACGTAGGTCCAGCAAGACCAAACATCTCACCCTGTGATCACATGAGATCGGGGAGTTTGCGTCTGCGCAGCACTAGGCTGAGCGCAATACATACCACATGGGCCCTGAGTTTACAACCTTGGCTAGATGTGAATTGCCTCTTCAGGGAGGTGGCAAAGATTTTTCTGCAGCAATAGCAGGATTTAATCATAACCTGCCGATGTTTCTGCAGCAATAACAGGATTTAACCATAACGTGCATAACGCACCTAAAGAAAGCAGAATCTATTCAACCTGTAAATCCCGGAAAATCCACCATAGCTGGCTAGTGCATTTGATTACATTCCCTGCTGTCATGTAAAATAAAAAAGCTGAGAGTAAACTGAACTGTAAAATACTCTTAATTCTCACTTGCAACTCTTCAAAAAATGTTTTTTGCATCTGTGAGTGCTGTCAGTTGTGGGATAATCATCTGAGTTGGCTGTGGATTAAGAGTGGCCAGAACTGGGTATTTTTAAAAACAAACAGGTAGGTACATCTGTTTGGGTACTTAGGGAGTTGTCTGTGACTGTGCTCACACTCTGTTGATGCTACAGTGTGGCTACGCTGATATTAAGTCAGTTTCGTTGTCGCGTGTTGTCATTTTGGTGCAGGCCTGAGCGTAGCCCATCCCCAGGAGATTTCACGCTCCTTGTGCGACTCGGTTTTAGCACCTGAGCGTTGAGGGTCCTTGTGCAGCCCCAAGTAGGTCCCTGCACTGCTAAACGGTTGTCTCTCGACTGCAGGTGGTTCCAGGAGGTGGCAGCATCTCCGTTTGCATCTCCTTCACCCCACGCCTCCTGCCAGAGGCCGTGCCTGAAGTGCAGTGTGAAGGGTTTGTGCTGGGTTTCATGAGCCTAGACGACGAGGTAAAGTGACTGTCACAGCAAGTCTAAAGATGACCAGAAAATAAGCGTTTCCCTTCCTGTGATGTATGTACAGGCTGCTGTGTACCTGGGCAGTCTGTATAAACAGGCCTGTTCCTGCTACCCTGTACATCCTTCCTTAACGAGGGTTGTTCGTTTGTTGCATTTGTCTTTTAGCTTGGAAGCATTCTGGGGTGGGAATGCCACTGTCTTCTGACATTGTCTGGTGCCACAGACCCCAGACAAAAGCCCGGGGTTTGAAACACTATCACAACATCAGGTTTTATTGATAACAAGAGTTAACAATGGGACTGAGACTCAGGACTGCTGAGTTCTGTTCCTGGCTCTGCATCCACCTTCCTGTGTGAATTTGCACAGCCGATCTCTCCTCTGGGAAACTTCCTCTTCAACAACTGCAAGCGCAGCTCACAGGCGCTCTGCGATTCTCTGACATGAATCATTGCAAAGGTGCATAGTATAATGAATGAACGGCAATGGAATATTTAATAAAAACATCCTTAATGTTCCTAAGTCCTGGAGGAAGAAACACTCGCGTCTGTATTAACCGCAGCCATTCAGAGTTCAACTACCGCTTCGCTTTTGCTGTTCCTTGCACGTTGCCGTCATGTCTTACAAACGGGCAATACGGTGTCAAGTAGAATCCCTTTTTGGCTAACAGCCACTCGGGCTAAAAGTAGAGTTTCAGGTTTTAGTGCTATCATTTTATACATCACTTCTGTTTTTCTTTCGTTGTCAGCTTGCAAAGACGGTGCCTCACAAGGTGCATCGCAGACATGGCTATGAAGCCCCACCGTTACGCATAGACTTGCAAGCTTTCGTAAGGCATCCTCTGTAAGTACCACCGCACCAACGGCTGCTGCGTGTGCAGAATGAATCAGCCTGGAGAGAAGGGCTCTGACCAGCTCGGATTCTTTACACTCAGGTTAAAAGTAGACATGGATCATGACGGAGGAATGGTGTTTTATTCAATGGCAAGTGATCTCATACCAGATCAGCCTCTGTTAGGAGTAAGTATTTCCTGCACCAATGTATTCAGCTGTTTTGTAATGCTGTGCTACTGTAAGAATGCAGAACTGTGTGTGTGTGGTTTTTAAAATGCATATTTATCAGCAGTAGCCTCATGTTGCAATTTTCTATCTTGCACGTAACAAGATAGGTAAAACAAAAGGATTACAAGTACAACAAGGAGGTTGTAGAGAGGTGGGGTCGGTCTCTCCTCCCAAGTAACAGGCGATAGGACAAGAGGAAATAGCCTCAAGTTGCGCCAGGGGAGGTTTAGACTGGATATTAAGAAAAATTTTTACGCTGAAAGGGTTATTAAGCATTGGGAAGTAGTTAAGTCGCCATCCCTGGGTGTATTTAAAAGACAGGTAGGTGTAGTGCTTAGCGATATGGTTTAGTGATGGTTTTTGTCAGAGTTAGGTTGATGGTTGGACTAGAGGATCTGAAAGGTCCCTTTCAACCTAGACAATTCTATGGTTCTGCTTATTAGCCAGAAATAAGAGAGGCTGAGGTCAGACAATGCCTATTTCATATGTCTTTTTTTTTTTTCTTTGCACAGGAGTTTGTAAGTAGAAAAATAAGTACTTATTTTCAGGACATAAAGGTCTGATAGCAGCATGAGTCACTTAAAGCCATGCGGTCAGTTTCTGTGACCCTTGACATTCAAAGACTTGTAAACTTTATTACATTATTTGTATTTTGGTTTTTTTACTCAAGAAATTTTGAATAACACAAGTAGAAAATACTGGGTTGCTTTGGGGTAAAGTCCTTCGGATCCCTGGTGGTGACCAGGGTGGTGAATGACCAGACAGACCAGCACAAACCTCTCAAGGGAGTTAAAACTAACGAGTTTTGAATCATTTCTCCACCAGGTTTTGACAGATTCGGTAATGACTCAGAAATTGAAACTCATCAATTGCACTAAGGTTCCTCTGTACTTCAGGCTCCGTCTGTCTACGCCCTTCAGTCTGTCCAGCACAGATCCCCAAAAGAACACCAAAACATCCCACAGCAAGAAGGAGGAAAACGAACAGCAACCGCAACTTGTACTTTATCCACAGCAAAACATGCTGGTAGGCTCAAAAATAATAATCCTGTGCCAGAATAGATAGTTTAGTAATTGGTGTGTTAGTGTGGACCAGATGAACCACAAGAAAAACACAACCCATATAGAAATCTCCTAATTTCAGGGGAAATAGTGGTATATTCGCACATGCTAATTACTGCCGTTTTGCCCGCTATACTGCGGGTACAAAATATTTTTCTACAGCGGCCCTGATGTGCTTGTCTCATCAGCTCTGACCTGTTGCAAATTCCTGCAGAAAACCCTGGGGTTTTTGGAGCTTACCTAAATCAATAGCCATATATATGCTGGACAAATTGAAACATTTCCACAGCCTGCAGTCCCTCATTTCCTTAAATTAGATGAGGCAGCGCAAACAGAGAAAATCTGGTCTGGTTTGGGTGTACGCAATTGACATTACAGGAAACAAAGTCCTGGAGTCAAGAATTAGCCAGAGTGCAAAGAATGAATAACATTTGCAGTTTTGACGTGTGCTTCTCATTTTTTCAGTGTTCATTTTGACATGAGACACACACATCTTAATTGTGCGGGAAGAAAGAGGACTTACATTTTAAGACAGCCTTAGGAATATGGTATTTGTAACCTCGGGAATTAAGAACCTTCGTCTCGCTAGCGACTGTTTCTCCCCTGTGGTTCAGAGATCAGCCGTTCACCTTTACACTCCCTCTCCGTGTGCTGGATTCATAGGAAATAGCTGTGTTTTTTTCTTTAATTATAATGCTTTGTTCCAGTGGGAATTTGGTTGCTGGCATGACACCTTTGGGTTCCAGTGGGAAAACGTGTGCCTGGGCCTTTGAGCAGTGTTTACTTTGGATTTCCTGCACACAGTGTCTTCTTATGCGAAGGTCATCCGAATTCCTCTTCCCGCAGGTGAAAGTGTCATTCCACACAACTCTGGAGTTACTTACCTATCAACATTTGCCAGATACCCAGCTGCTTCCTGGATTCCAAGTGCTCCAGTTTGAGAACGGAGAGAGAAAGCTGAAGTTTAATCAAAATCTGGTCATCGAATATAGTAACCGCACTACCCAGGTAAGCTCAGAACTAGATCTCTGGGCCCTGAGAAAGGGCTATGTCGTATCAGCACCACGTCGTATCAGCGCCTCTGACTCAGAATGGACGTGCCTTAGGATTTGTGGCCAGCAGGTGGAGGGAGGTGATTCTGCCCCTCTGCTCCACTCTGGTGAGACCCAGCCCGAAGTGCTGTGTCCAGCTCTGGAGCCCTCAGCACAGGAAGGACATTGGACCTGTTGGAGTGGATCCAGAGGAGGCCACGAAGATGATCAGAGGGCTGGAGCATCTCTGCTATGAGGACAGGCTGAGAGAATTGGGGTTGTTCAGCCTGGAGAAGAGAAGGCTCCGGGGAGACCTTATAGCCCCTTCCAGTACCTAAAGGGGGCTACAGGAGAGATGGGGAGGGACTCTTTATCAGGGAGTGGAGTGATAGGACGAGGAGTAACAGTTTCAAACTGAAGAAGGGTAGAACTAGATTGGGTATTAGGAAGAAATTCTTTACTGTGAGGGTGGTGAGGCACTGGAACAGGTTGACCACAGAAGTTGTGGCTGCCCCATCCCTGGAGGTGTTCAAGGCCAGGCTGGATGGGGCTTTGAGCAGCCTGGTCTAGTGGGAGGTGTCCCTGCCCAGGGCAGGGGGTTGGAACTAGGTGATCTTTAAGGTTCCTTCCAACTTGAACCATTCTGTGATTCTATGATTTACTCGTCTTTGCAATACAGCCACCTCTAGAGTAAATTGTGTCATCCAGTTGAAGTGAATGGCCGTGGATTTGCAGAAGGCGATGGCGCTCTGTTGAGACTGCAGGTGACTCTCAGATGGACAGACAGGTTTTGGGTCAGCAGCCTGGTGCTGGTGCCCCAGCTCTTTGCTCAGCTTCATGGCCTGGATGATACAAAGGGCAGCCCCATCCCAGCGTGACTCTCAACGTCCTTCTGAGACACGGGGTCAGGACTGTCTCAACCAGTGTGCCAGCGTCTGAGTCACCAAGCCTTGCCTCCTGCAGTGCCCAAGCACGTCTTGAAAGTGTCCCGAGTCTGTCTAACTCATGTGGTGTGGTCACAGCCCACACACGTTTAAAGACCGATCTCTTCCAGATGGAAAGCTGTAAACGCCCCCAAGTCTTCAGCAGTTCCAGTACACTGCGGGCATTCTTTTTTTAATTTTGTTTTTCATACCAGGTATTTCTGAGGACTGATCTGTGTAAGATCCGAGCACCATATCTAAGATACAGTCACTTTAATAATAATCTTGGGCAATCTGCACAAATCGAATGACTCACAGCAGGCCATATACAGTCCTAAGGGACAAGGAGATGCTGTAATGTCTGTATCTCCGCAGAAAACCCTAATAACAGATCAGAACGTTCACTCCATGTTACTTCATTAAGACCACAGTGTCTGGTTTGAAAACCTATCCCAAAACAGTAAAACAAGCAACAACTTAATTCACTCAAACCTGTAAAATGGGGAATTGACTCTATTAGAAAAGAGCACAGAACAACTAAGTGCTTGAGGTAAGAATGTTCCAGCTGTAGCAGATGTTATTAAAGCCCTATGAAAATAAGGTGGGTTTTCTCCTTTCCCTTTCCTCTGTTTTGCAGCTGGTCCCAGTGACCGCGTACCTCACTGTTCCGGTTCTGGAGCTCTCTTGCGACACGGTGGATTTCAAGACCTGCTTTGTTGCACAGGCCAAGACTGAACACGTCTTCCTGTGGAACAGGAGTGGCTGTAGAAGTTACTGGGCTGCTTTGCTGGGTATTCTGGTTTTGCAATTGGAATTTTGTGTTATATAGTTTCACTATTCAGTGTTTTTCTTTAGTAAGACTGCAGGCACTCATTCAATTTATAGCAAATATATGATCGTGTCGGCTGCAAACATGCCAGGTCTGCTTCTGTTCTCACTTATGTGGGCTTTTTCTTTTTTTTTTTGTTTGGATGTTTGTTGTTTGGGTTTTTTTGACATCAGCGTATCTCTACTGATTTCAGCAGTTAATCAAACGATTGAATTACAGCCCTCACAGGTGGTGGACACACTTTGCTCCTTTATAGTACAATCCTCAGAGGCGACAAGAAGCAGCAGCTCCTCATGAGTTTGGTTTGAGCTTGTGCCTCATGATGTTAACAACAGGTGGATTTCAAAGGAAAGATCAGGGCCTTATTATTTTGACGTGGAGGCCATTGATCACTCCCCTTGATTAGAGGATGGAAAGAGCAACTGGCCACACGCAGAGAAAGCCTCTGTCAGTGCAAGACATGAGTTATCAATTGGCTAGTAGCAAGGAGGAGCATTGTTTTGAGTGCTACATGTTGTACAAACTTATACAAAGAGTCTTGTATTGCTTTGTTTGATATTTGCCCCTTCACTGCAGATGACCAGGAAAGGCATAATGACCTGGAAGTGTTTTCTGTCTCCCCTACTAATGGCATTTTGGAGGCGCGTGAAGGGGACCCACCTACCAAAGAGATTTTGCAGATCAGCTTTACTGCAAGGTACAGTTCACAGGGCTGAAATCTCGCTGTTTTTCCCTGTCAAGCCCAGACTTACGGTGTGAGTAGTCACTGAAAGCAGAGAGCAACTCTGCTCTGTTCATGGGTTATCTGGCTGCTCGCTCTGCTTCTACACTTGCCAATCCTGGCCTTCCAGCTGCTACGTTTTCCATGTAACCATGTTCCCTACACTGCTCCCTTATATGGAATTTCGTTTGGAATTGGCACCCAGAATTTCAGGCTTTAGATTTACCCTCTCAAAATCATGCTGTTCCCACAGCTGGCGTGACAACACGGACTACGTACCACCAGCTAAAATCCCTTTCCTTAGGGCAATGTCTTCAACAGAGGGCAAAGCTCAGGCCTGTAAACCAGTGTAGAGGCTGATACAAGAGTTGAGTCCTTTCAGCATCCAGCACTTTATTAGGACAGAGGGAGAACTGCATCTGGAGTAGTTCAGAATTCCCATAAAGCATCCGTTTGTCATGCAGAGAAGTGCAATGTCTTTTGCAGTTGCTCTCGGGGATCCTTCATCATCATTTATGTGGCTAAAAGTAACTTTTTGAAGTCCTGTACTTCCCTACCTGCATTCAGAGTTCCTCCTGATGAGGCAAATAGAGGAAAATGTTATTCCAATGCAGTGATAGAATTTGTTTTACTCTTCCTTAGCCTGGTGCAATGTTTAGTGCAACAGTCATCTTGATGTTTGATGAGAGAAAAAAAAAAAAAAAAAAAATCAATGTATTTTTGTTGCCTCTAGTCCAAATGTTTTCTATGCAACAAAGATAATGTGAGCTGCAGGCTCAGATGACCGCAAAGAACAGAAGAAAGCAGGTGAAAATTACTTTCATTGTCCTAATCATGTTTATGGCCATCTTATCACAACCTTTTGTCAAGGCTAGCCATAGTTGTGAATGTACGAGGCAATGACCCAGAGCCTTTAATGTCTTCGCTCTAATTAGGGAGATGCAACTCCTGTAGGAAAGTTCAGCTGCCATTACGAAGTGTTTTCTTGGAAGTTATCACATGGTGGCAGAAAGTTTGAGAGAGAGACAAGTCTACTCCTGTGATTTCAGTGACCACTGAACGCTGCTGACAGGGAAGGTTCAAGAAGCAAACTACAGCCGACACGTTACTGCCCAACCTCGGGACATGCCGCCCGCCCTCCATCGCTGGAGACTCTGAGACCTCAGTGGGACGAGGCCTGGAGCAGCTGCTCCAAGCTGTCCTCGCTCAGGGCCACACCATGGACCAGAGACCTCCCCAGGCTCCTGACCGCCTACATTTTTCTGGAGTGCTTGTGAATATGCCTGAAGCGCTTCTTTTTGTCTGACAGATACACTAATTAGCGTGCCTGAAAGTACCAGAAAGTACCGATGTTGCTGTGGAGCGGCTGGCCATCTGCTCAGCTCCAGACAAAGAATTCCCAACATAGCAGAGCCCAGGACCAGCGTGGCATTAGTAAATAATGATATGCGAGATGTGAGGTGGTTTTAATAATTCAGCTCCCTAAATCAGTGGTTTTCCTGCAGGGGAATTTTGCATGAGAGAGAAAAAAATACAAGTTGTCTGGCAGAACAGGCTCTTGCCCCAGGCCTTTACGATGGCCGTCTCTTCCCCGCAGAGAAGTCTCAGATGAACAGTCGCAGGAGTGTCGGGTAGCATTAGCCTTAGGAGAGTTACACTGTAAGAATTCTGCTTAGTGCACGGGATAAAACCGCACTTGCTGTAAGCTTTCTGATGTTCATTTACCACCTGGACTCTGTTAACTGCGACTTGTCTCAGGGGAGTTGATGGAAACTTTTCAATTTCAAACTCCGTCACAGGGATGAGTTTTCACATCGGGGCAGTGCAGGCTCCCAAACACTAGCCCCCAGCAGAGCGTCATCTTATTTATTTAACTAAAACAGAATTTAACAAGTAGAGAGTCACTCAAGTTCTTTCAAACATGAAGTTAATAATCCAATGTCTTTCCTTCGGGCACAAACTGGACCATTCTTTTCAAACATCCCCTATGTAGCCACAGGACGCAACGCCATGGAGCGAGATGGCCACCCGCAGACTCCACACTGACTTTGGAGCCCAGTGGCTTGTGACTCGAAGCGGTTCATGTCTCAGGGCACCGTTCCCCCCTTTTTCGTCCACAAAGTAACTTGTCTCATCCTTAAACACAGAATTGCAGTAAGCACAAAACAGCTGTAACTGAACTGTACTTTCCCTCTGCATTTTAGGAGTGACATTGAATATGAAACGATCGTGACCGTTACCGGAATGCTGGGAGAGAAGCCGTGCAAACTACAGCTCAGGGGGCGAGGAACATACGATGGGAAGTATGAAGACCCGTATTTCATTTAAGCAAGACAAGGTGGGACACGTCAAGGTAATGCGTTGGATGCAGATGTGCCATCAGTCGAGCCTGTATTTTCACCTACTTCAGTTGTTTGAATATGGACTGGAATTTTAGCAGAATGAAATTTTAAGTTATGAGGAAAAAAAGAAAAGCTCATGGTACTTTCAAGAAAACAGTCATAATCTCATTCTCTATTATTTTATTGCTGTGATAAACTGACCCTTTCCCACAGATCCGGGCTCTGCAAAATAATCGGGTTTAAATTGCAAAGCAGCTACGGTAACAGGCCAAAACCCTTTGCATATCACAGCCTGCCTCAAATTACAATTAAAGACCCTTCGTACCTTAAAAAACAGCTTTTGTTTTGCCTTGTTTATTTGTTTGACATTAAAATGGACATTGACACATAATAAAAGCAAGAATTAGAGAACAGGCCAGCATTCCCCTGGCTGTTTCCTCAATGCCGGAGATGAAAAGGGGAAGAGCCAACTTTCCCCGGACGCCTTGGAAAATTCCCAACCTGCATGTTTCATCATGCTTGGGTATTGAGAACATCCCCTTCGGCTGCAGAGGGAGGAACCTGCTTCCTTTTAATTCTTTCCCCCCACATGGTTCCCATTTACTCACACTTCTCTTTAAATGTTTTTAGTATTACTTTAGCTAAAGGTCACCGAAATTCCCACTTCTGAGCCTGTTAAGTTTTCCACTCCCACCATATAAAAGGTTTTTGTTAAAGGCAGTGTGTGCAGGGAGGAGGGGGCTGCAATCCACGCTGCAGAACAAAAGATGCGCCATAGCTGCCTTCTGCCTGCTTTAAAACAGACTCGTACCGGCACCAAGAGCTCAGTTCATACCCGGCGACCTCAGCGGGAAAAAAGGACCCTCAAAAGATGCTAATGCCCCTCTCCCTCTTCTAAAGAATTTAGTCTCTTTTTGCTCTAAAATACCACACATGATTGCCGAGTGACAAGGCTACAGAACAAGAATGTGAGAATATAAAATATCTCTCAAGCTAACGACGACCTCCAGCTACCAATCACCATAAAAAGAATACAAATATATTGCAAGAACCCAGTTGTATTAAGTGCAAAAACAAGAGCCAGCACAAAGAAATTCAGCCTCTGTTACAAACTTAAACACTTCTAACATGTCAACGATGACGAGTACATTTGATGACAACGATGATGAGTACGTTTCTTTTTCAAGCCGTTAGCTCTGAGTTTCAGTGGTCTGACAATTCCTCCTAAGAGGACGAACAGATGCGGGAGACCTTTACAGGATAAAACACACATTTCGCTGATGCTCATGTAGTGCTTGCAGTAAGAGTAATGCTGAAATCTGGTTTATGTTAGGTAAGTAAATATTATTAAGCATAAGCTTCTCTTCTAAGTTAGAGTCACACAAACTGATAATTAGAAATGTGTTGTAAAAGGTGGAATGGCCAATTTCAAATTCCTGGCGTCTATAAATCATCAAAACCGTTCTGTTCAGGCACCCCAACGGTTTGTTTGCTCCTGAGCAAAGTAATTTTTAGTCGTTCCACGTTCCCCCACTGGAGGCTTCAGGGCAGCTTGGTTAAACATCGAAAGGTACAGCCCATCCTCCAGCATGGGGACAATTTAAGACATAGCCGACTCACGGCTTGGACAGACAGAGTTGTAAAGGTGTTAAGTCTTTGCACTGCCTTCAAAACAAGCTCTTCTAGACTTCCTACGAGATGGTGAAATCTTTTCAGAAAACCCTGGAAAAGCCTCTTCACCTGCACTGATGTTTTCATTTTGAGCAACCGTTTTAGGCAATTTGTCATACAAAAATACCGTACCATGAACTACTTCTCGCTGATAATATTCACAGAATAAAGGGATCAATTAGATTAGAAATATTCACTCATGGTCGCCACAAAAGGGCCTGTAGTGGAACTTCAGCTGAGCTCACTTCTCGTGTCAGGATGTTCTCAGGCAAATGCCAGTTTTGCATTTTCCCACCTGCTTAATAGATCTGTATGATTTGTTCTGCTTCCCAATTTGTCCCTACAATTTGTAGATCTAGTAACGAATCCCTGAATCTGCTTGATTTCACAGTGCAAATCGTTTGCTATTACTAGCGAAGGCAGAGAATTAGCTGTTGCGTTGTTTCGTCGGTACAACTGGAGTTTAGTTCCCTGGGTACTCAAATACGGCTGCAGCGCCCATGCCCGTTCCAATGCACATGGATACAACGCCGTATGCTCTGAAACGAAAGAACACATGGAATTAAGAAAAAGACAGATCAGATTTAGATCATCTGGGGGAAAAAAGAATAAATTTGAGCTACGCACTGCTCTCCTGTGTGTCACCAAGAGATTCTAATTCTGGAGCAGGTCCTGGTGCCCTGGAGGGTGTTTGCAGAGCACATGGGGACACGTTTCTCTGCTTGCTTTCCGGCCAGGAGCAGTGTGCCAGGAGCAACTGGGAGGGCTGGGGCCAAACTGGCACAAAGCTGGATGCAGCCCAGGTTTGCAGAGCCGCCAGCTCCGAGCACTGACTGGCTGCTCTAACGCTGCACGGCAGAGACGTCTGCTCAGGGCCCTGCACCACCACGGACCAGGAGAGACTCTGCATTTGTGGGCAGCAAGACATTGCACAGCTCTCCGTGAAGAGAACCATCGGGAATTCGTGTCCAAAGCTAGCAAACGGATGGAGAAAGCTTGACCCAGCCTGATGGTTACTTCTGAGCCCAAGTTCCTCACCTACACATAAGGCATTACAGCGAATACAGAATACCGTTCCTCAGTGCTCACCTTCTCCCTCTGCGCTTCAATTCATTGAGCAAAGTGACAACTTGACGAGCACCAGTACAGCCCAGTGGGTGCCCCAGTGCTATTGCTCCTCCCAGCGGGTTGACCTTCTCCATGGGGATGCCCAGCTTTTCAACACAGTACACGGCCTAGAAAGACGGAGGGAATGGTTTCATGGAGATGCTCTCACCGCCGTTAGCTTTCACCCCTCTTGCAATAGAGAGCTAAGAGGACTGCAGAGAAGACTGGTGGTCTCGTCCACATATAGAAAGGGGCAGCAAACAATCCCAGGCAGCTCTAAGGGCCTTCAAAAGATTTGTGCTCAAAATGAGTTTAGCTCAAACTATGTTTATTATTACACAAACTCCACATCATTGTGTCAGCTGCTCTTAAAGGATTAAACAGTACTTTTAACATGGTCCTGACTCCAGCCGGACCGTGCTTCCCAGTGGAAAGGAGTGGAGCCGCATTGCAAATCCAGAGCACAGGCCTGTCAACTTCATCTCTAACTCAGCACACGTACCTTCTGATGGGCAGGTCACAGGTTTGTGAAAGACACGGTACTGACGTTTCTACCTTTCATCAAGGACCTCCGAACTGGTGAGTGCAACACACTGACATCACCCAGTAACAAATTACAGCCCTTGTGAAACACAAGTTTTGCAAGTTGGTATGAGGATACGATAGTAAAGATTACGTTCTTATTCAGTGGACGTATTTTTCTCAGATTTTTTTTCAATATTAAGCTGTATAAGCAATGCCCTGCTTATTTTTATTTGAAGGAAAGGCAATACAGCCTGCGCATGTTATTAACGTTTGGCTGAAGACGTAATACGTGGAACAAATTCAAATCTTAATTTGGAGACCAAGCTGAAATGCACTCAGTTACCACGGAATGTAGCAGCTCGAACAGGACGATCACTCACCTGGCTTGCAAAGGCTTCATTAATTTCATATATATCGATGTCATTCAGAGTCAGACCTGTGGTTCAGAAAAGTCAGGATTTAAAAGGAGGTATTTTTGCCTTATAACTACATCAAAGAGAATAATTCACTTAAAGCCTCCCTTTACAAATCCTAGTTCTACTCCACTAATGACAATAAGAGGGGGACCTGGGCCCCTGTGGGGTACCTACACTTGTACGCACGTTTATGTACAACAGCGCCTAAAGACTGTAAAACATCACAGTCCATGGTACTGTGTCACTGAGTTCACCAAGTTTCCTTAGATTAAATGTTATTTCTTTGCAGAGGGATTAAAGACTGAAGGGTATTTCGAGACTGAAAGATAAAACTATAGGTGAGCATGTGACCACAGCAATGACAGGCCAACGCAACAGTAATTATCAGTTATAAAAGCTATTTAACCTGATGAGTATGATAAGGATCTCTTAAGGTTTTGAATTTAAGTTCACTGTTCCTACGGCTGATAGCTGCACACGCTGGAAAACTATAACCTCAGTTTTCAGTCCACAGAGTCCAATCTGCCTTGTGCCCAACAACGTACGAACGATGAGCGGTTCTTACCCGCCTTCTCCACAGCGACTGGGATTGCGTAGGCTGGTCCTATGCCCATGACGTCGGGTGGGACTCCAACCACAGCAAAGGACCTGAGCACCCCCAGGACCGGGAGTCCCAGCTGTGCTGCTTTCGAGCGTTTTGCCAGGAGAACAGCAGCCGCTCCATCACTCACCTGGCTGGCATTACCTGTTGGAAGAGATCCAGTAACACCTTTTTTGCCTGGGCACGTTCTCTTACAAGGCAGGTAAAGGACAGGAACAAGAGGAATTTAAGAACAGAGCTGACCTGCTGTAGTGCTACCATCCTCTTTGAAGGCAGGCTTCAGCTTCGCCAAACCCTCCAGGGTCGTGGAGGGTCTAATCCCTTCGTCTTGGTGCACGGTGATTGTTTTTTGGTTGCCTTGATTATCTAGAACAGTGGTCTTCACTGGAACAATCTCTGTTTTAAAGAGTCCCATCTGCTGAGCTTTTGCTGCTCTGTTAAAGAGTAGGAAAGGTTAAATATTGTGGAGGCGAACTGCAAGAGAACTAACGTCAAGGAAACCAGTTAGTAAGAGAATAAACTGAAGCGTGACTTGGTACACAGGTACCTCACCGAGTAGTGGACAAGAAGACAGGAGAATACTTATTTCCATTCATGGGAAGATAAACTTCTTACCTCTACATCACAGGAAATAGATCACTAACATTATGAGCATTTCACCCCAAATCCAGGTCAGAGGATCACATGCTTCTGAGCAAGATCCCCGTTCTGTTCCCATCGAGACCTTTGTGACCGACTGACCACCACCAGCCCACAGCATGAAGCCATACCTGTCCAGTGGTACAGTCACATCACAATTGTAAGAAAATAAACGAACCCTGGTCTTCAAAACATCAGTTCTTATTTTTGAGTTTAAATGGGACAAGTGGGCTAAGCTTCCACATAACGCTCGTGATTTCTGACAAGTTAAGGAATGCCTGGAGTTTTGTCCTGGTTTTGTCCTACTAAAGGCAAGTTGAGTAGACCACATACTTCATGTATGTGGTCTACCTTTCATCAAGGTAGATGATGACCACATACTTCATGTATGATCTTCTGGCATTTAAATGTAAGCTTTGAACCCCAAATGACTGCGACTTATGTTGCATAGTTCAGTGTGACTAGTAGAAGGGTATCACTTGAAGGTGCAGTGAAGACAGACAGGGTCTGGTCCCTCAGACAGCAGCATTAGCAGTAGGGAACAACTGACATGACCAGACTGATGTAAGCAGGCAGAATGCAATTAGCTAAATTAGAATTAGCTAAGGGCACATACTGTTAATCTTTCATATCAGCAAGGTATTTCAAAGCCTCCACAGTAAAGCTGATTTAGAAGATTCACCTTCCAGCAGCAGAGCACCCTTTACAGGGAATACACACTGGAGACTGAGAGCTTGTTTTACCCCTTTGTCACTTTACACTTTTACTAATAAAATGAAAATATTTAATACTCCCAGGTAAGCGAGAGCTAGAGCAAAGTGCTGAAGGACAGACACATCAGTAGCTCTGCAGACATCCTGAGACCAAGGCCAGAAAATCACCCCTTTCCTCATGCGAGAGGCGAGGATCGCGTTCACATACCCTTTTGGGTTATCGGTGTCAGTGAGAAAGGCTGGCATGCCAAGTTCCCTAGAAGCAGGGCCAGAATTTAAAGGTTAACTGGCCTGTGCAGTGCCTTCCTGGATTAGATAAGTAATTGGCCGGGGCGATGCTTAAACAGAGCTCTGAAAGTTAGTTTAACTCTTTGACAGCAGCAACGTTAACGTACCACCTGTCACCGGACTGACAGAACAGCCCCCGGGATCCCAGGGGTCAGTTTACTTTGGCAGTGATTTAACCCAAGAGGAAGGTCATTAGAGGTAGAACTGGACTCACTTGGAGCCAAACACCTGCAGCGAAGAAAAGCCTCTTCTCAAAAGCTCGGCAGTTCTCTAGAAACAGCTACGTTGAAATATTCCCGCTTAGGAAAGGTTCCTTCTGCTGCCGCTCCCGTGTTCAGTTTCAAATGATGCCGAGCCAAAGCCACTACGAAAATACTGAACCACACATTCGTTCCAGAAACCTCGTGGAGGCTGCATCCCTTGGATGCTGAAAAGCACAGGGTGCTCACTGCTGAAGGCTCGTGCGGCCTGACACGGCGCAGGGTTAGGCACACAATCCCCGGTTCCTTGTCACACAGCCTGGGACGTGCTCTGGTCTTCGCTCTGACCATCTCAAGCCTCTTTACTCACTATTAAGGTTTGGAAAGCAACGCAAAGGCTGCACTTAACCGCTCTTGGGAAGTAGCAATGTGTTTTCTACTTGCATTCCTTAACTAAAAGGTTAAAAAAAAAATAAAATGTGCATTTACTTTTGTTGGGAAGCCAAGGCAAAGGCATCTTGCTTCTTTCGGGAAACTCCAAACTTCTCTGCCACATTTTCTGAGGTTATTCTGGGGAAAACAACATCATAGAATTAATGCAATGACACAGCTAACGGAGCTGCAATTGGCTTCTACTAAGACAACTCAAGGTCCAAGCACTGGCTTTAGTCTCAAAGCGAACTGCTGCCTTCTCAACCGAGAACTGCTGGGAAGCAGCAGATCCTGAATCGAATCCAGAGACAAAACAAGGTTCAAATCCACTCTGAAGTTTCTGCTCATTAAACCACTGAGCTTAAGACGCAAAACAAGAGAATCTTTCATGGGAGCTGCTGATCTTCCCCCCCATTTCACACCATGACTCCTCAACCATGACCAAGGAGGATGCCGACACATGCAGATCCCACCCCACGACGTTTGGATTGATTTGAAACAGCATTTGTCACCATGGACACAGACCATCGAGAAAATCCTTAAACTCTGGGAAGAAGAACCACTTACCCCATAGGAATAAGACAATCTCGAGCTTTGCTGTTTTCCATCATACTGGAACTGATATCACCAGGGTTATTTGCATTTCTGAGGGACATCGTTTCCACGCTAAACACAAGAAAAATTTGAGTTTGCTGCCAGTGCTTTCACACTATATTTGCAGTAATTGCTCAGTTAAGACTGATCAAAAGCATAGTATCTCGACAACGTGCTTTCCTTTCATCCCAGAGAAACACAGCTATTAAGAACTGGCTGAGGCAGAAGCTCTTCAATCATCAATATAAGCATTACCACGAAATGAAAACAGATTGCTAGATTAAATTGGTCCTTGTTTCACCAAGAACGGGATACCAATGTCAACAGCTAATTTCTCTTATTTCCACAGCTAGGAAGGAATCGTTCCCGATTCTGGCACTTCTGTCCTCAAACGTAACGAGAAATCTAAACTGGAGTTTCCAGCGAGATTGTCAACAGCCATAAAAATGCCACCTACAGCCTAAGAACTGCTTGGCAGTATAATAAGAAAAGCATTGAGCAAACCATGACAGAGACCTCAGTGAATTATGGCATTTGTATTTCGCAACACGGAGAATTTAAGACATGGATCCCAGAGGCTGCAGTCTTTCCCCTACAAGTGAGGTAACGGATTGAAGGCATCCAATTTTACTGTATAAATACACAGCCATCACTTAAGACTAGTGAGCTTTGTATGTCAGTCTAGACCATGAAGCCTACCATGGGAAGAGGGTTTCAATTGTGCTCTGCACCGCAAAAATACATTATGAAGAGTAAGTAACAAAGAAAATATTCCTGGAAAATGCAAGACAAGCAGAAAATAAGGCTTTTCCCCAAGCAGCTTATAGTTTAAATTCCTGACAGCACTTACTAACTCTAATATGGGACGCTACGTTACTTGACTTCAGCTGCGCCTACCTCCAGATGGAAGGTATAGAATTGGGCTTTAAGCAAGAGCAAACCACAGCTACAGCATTTTGTGTTTTCATCCAGTGTCTCTCCGCCTACAGAATGGGTGAGTCCTCTCAGGGGAAGAGCACGACCGGGGATAAACCCAGCTCACAAATGCCATTTGTAACATATGGATTTTATATCTTCATGGAGGTCCCGGCGGGGTAGAGGCCAGAAAACGTCCCCCAGTGAAGCGTGGTGGCCGGCATTCCCAGAGGCACAAGGGCTGGATCCCAAACCCTTTGAGCCTTTCAGTACCTTCAAGCGTATAATTTTGGAAGACGGTGACAAGCAACATCTTGAAACAAAAGTGTGTTAACACGCAGGAGTGAAAAGCATCACGTGCTCAAGCACAAGCGTTCCCGTGAAGACCCAGTGCCCAGCCTGCAGCAGAGGAACATGCCTGTCTTGCTGAGCTGTTTATTTCGCAGCAGTCTAAGAAGGGCGTTCTCAGCATCAGATCTTGCTCAACCAGGTACGCGCAGGTGTTGAGAAGTTGTAAATATAAATATTTTCCTAAGGGCTACCAGATGACTGTGTAAATCAAGAAAGATTTAGAGCTACCAAGGTAAAGAAAAAGAGAAATCCAGTATTTTAGCCTCAGGAGTACTGAATTCTTCTTTTTTCCATTCGTTCTTCTGACATGAACGTGTACATGGTCACTGGTATTTCTCCAAAGCCAACCTAACATTTACACAATCTTCTAAAAAATAAACACTTCTTATGATGTTAGAACTGAAGCAAAGAACAGCGTGCCCATCGACTGCAGAAGAACATCTGCTCTAAGTCTATAGAACAGTTATTAGCATGGGTCTTCTAAGTGGTCTTCTAAGACACTAGTTAATCAGAGATTAGTTAAAAAGCTAATTATGGCAGGCTCTTCCAGGCTGTCAGAGCTCTGCACAGAAGTGGTGTCTTACAGCAGGGCCAGAGGACCCTAATAAAACAGGCTCATTGCGTGCTTCTAAGAGGTACTCAGCCTCTTACTGCAACCCCAGCAGACATGTCACCGAGACCAACATTTCCATGAGAATTAAAGGATTTTAAAGCACCCTCCCTCAGACTCTTTAAGATGACCTTATCTTCTGCCAAAGTACTCAGAAGCCTCTAGAAATACATTAATTGCATCTGCAGCCACCACTTAAATTCAGGTCCTAATTCTAGAGTTTATTTACCCATTTGTCAAACGAGGACAGCACCTACTTCCTTGGTGGGGACAGACCTGGTTGGAAGGGATTTCTAACTGCTCACACAAGAGCTTCTGCAGAGGGACTGAGCGCTACTGTCAGGCAGCCTACGCAAGTGCCATAAAAAGACTTTCTTACCCGCAGGCCAAGCCAATGTCATACGATCCATTTCGGATGCCACCTGTAAAAGCAGGGCAGAGACAACCTTACTATCATTAGGAGCAAAAGCACTTCCATTCCAGCTGCGGTTCCATGGACACCTGAGGCATCCACTACAGCCAAATGGGGTGTTCCCTCTGCGCTACCGCCTGCCGGAATGCGAGCCAGGTCAAGGAGCTGGTGGGGCTGAGGACAAACCAAGACCTGATATGCAACCAGGGAAGACAGGGGGGACCCTTCTAGAAGCCGCCCGATGTGGAAATGATGGCAGAACTCATCCTCAGAAAACCGAGTTACTTCTATAGGGGTAAACTCGGCCACTCGAGGATATAAAAGCACTGAACCAACACCACAATGAAAATTTCTAACAGCAGAAGCCATTATCACTATTTTTACTGCTCAGAGAGATTTGAGGATGGGAGAAATGAGCGCTTGGGGCGGGGCAGGCATCAACTCTGATCCGAGCGCCCATAACGCTTACCAGCTATGTTGATAATGGCTTGTAGTCCAGAGGAGCACTGCCGGTTCACGCTCGAGCACGGCACCGTCTCTGGAATACCACTAGAAAATAAGACAGCGTTGGCAAAGGCTCAGTGACAAAAACCACGCCACAAAGCAAACATCCAAAGACAGCATTAAGCCATCTGATTAAACTTTAACCCTGAAGTTCAAGACAGATGCCTTTACGCGTTTGTTGACCTATTTGGTCCTGCACCAAGCCAAGGCAAAGTTCATGGATAACTTCCACATGTGATATGTAAGCGGCTCCGAGTGCTGTTTCCCCACAGGCCTGTCTTCAGAAGGTCCTCGGTAAGCAGGACCCTCTCGTGTGCCTGGTTCCCGAGCTCTGACCAAAAGGCTCTGCGATATTTATATCGCGACGCACATGCAAGAATTACTGGTGGGCTGCCTCTGCACCTCTCCAACGTGGTGGCTGTGCACTGATTGACAGAAACAAACACCACTTGGCAATAGGCACTGGCTGAAATATTTGGAAGCCGGGAGCCAGCTCAGTACAAGCCATTGACCTCAACACCAGGAAACGAACAGAAAGACCCGAGACAAGTCCATGGTTTCAGGCCCACGCAGAGCAGACAGAAGCGCAGCCTCGCAGTACGGAGTGGCAGCGGGTGCAGCTGGGAGCCCACAAAACAAGATCTCCCCTTCAGAGGCTCGACACAGGCGGCACAAACTGATTAACCGGCCTCACCTCTGCCTCCCTGTCCCTTTGCCAGCAGTGTTCGCCAAACCCCGCCACGGTTCTCCAAACGCTCGATCGAAGTCTAATTTCTAGGCAAAAGGTGATTTGCTGTCGCTTCTTAGGAGCGCAGCAGCCTCACTGCAACCTCTGCCCCAGTGCTGCTCTGTAGCCAAGGCCTGAGAAGGGGAAGGAGGAGGAACCTTGAGAGTTTACCTTAGAAACTGCGCAACTCTTGCAATCAAAGCGCCAGCTCCAGGCTGCAGCACATTTCCTGAGTGCAAAGATACGATTCCAGTCAATGGGTTGCGTTTCCCTCACTATTTGCTGCAGGCGTCGAAGGGATGTTGACGTCGCCACGCCTTGGTACCATCCGGCACCCAAATCAGAGCCCCACCACTTGACAGAACAGTCGTGAAGGACACACGGATTTCATAAACCTAAGGCTACACATGAACCCCTACCAACCCCACGATACTTGCAAGCGTCCCATGGGACACCAGGAGCAGCGTGTCCCAGAGAGCCAGATCCAGACCAGGAGTTTTGTGTCGGGATGGAGGTGGTCCACTCACCCACACAGATGTCTCCCAGGGCCTCGGGACGAAGATTGACATCTTGAAGGACAGCCGTCATAACGGCAGACAGCAGTTCGTCGGGTGTAGTATCCTGAAAGCACAGGGGATTAGTGCAACTTAACAAACACCAGGAACTGCCCTGTCACCAGTTCACCCTCAGACTACTTCAGAGGGCACAGCACTTAGACAGCTTTACTCCACCTCTCAGCTCATGAAGGTCGTTGTTTTCCTCAAAAAGTAAAATTATTCTGTGTGGTTCTTACCCTGGGTATCTTTCAAGCACTGTAACACACGCTGCTTTCTTACCGAGCTCAGTTTTACATGAGCACGCTTTGTAGGGCCTTCAAAGCCAAATAACCACCATGAGTTATGTTGCAAGACTTAGCGAGTGGAGCCTCTGAATTCATTTAACAAGACCCATTTGGAGGATGACAAGCAAGGCACGTCCTTGGAGCCATCCTGGCACCGTGTTCTCGCCTCGATAGGAGACCCAAGGCTCTCTGCTGGCCACCCGGCGAGGAAAAGAGCCACTCAGGAGCAGGGTGGCAGGTCCGTGGAGATGCTGCTTTTCTAAGTAAGTGGTTACTCCGTTTGACCAAGCAGGTGCAAGCAGCACGGCAGAGACCTGCCCCGGGCTTCAAGGGGAGCTGCGAAACTTGTCAGTACCTTGGCTGGCTTTTTTGGGGCTGCCGGTGGTCCTGCTGCACCGGCGCCGCACACCTCGGCACCAAACCCTCAGAAAATGCTGCTTTGCGACTGTTACAAAGCGGAGCCCGGCTCCTGGGGAGCAGTGAGCAGGGATGGGGGTGCAGGGGGGTCCCCACCTCCCTGGGGAGGCTCAGAGCCTGTGGGGGTGGCCTCAGCACCTCAGGGGACCCCAGCCCAGCACCCTGGGGGGAACTCAGCGCCCGAGGGGACCCCAAACCACCCGGGGCGGGGGGACCCTTAGCGCTTGAGGGAACCCCGACCCAGCACCCTGGGGGGGGCCTCAATGCCTCAGGGGACCCTAACCCACCTGCGGGGGGGGGGGGTGTCGGCGCCTATGGGGACCCCGACCCCGCACTCTGGGGGCGCCTCAGCGCCTAAGGGGACCCCGATCCCGCACCCCGAGGAGACTAAGCAATCGGGGGACCCGGCCCCCGAGGGACCGCTGGGCCCCGCAGCTCCCCGGGAAGGGGACGGGCGGGCAGGGCCTTCCCCCGGTCCGTACCTTGAAGCCGCCGCGCTTGGCGCGGCCGATGGCGGTCCTCCGCCCGTGCACCACCACCACATCGTCGGGGCTGGTGGCCCCGGCGCGGCTCCCGCAGGGCGCGGCCCGAAGCCCGGTGCCGGTGCCCGTGCCCGGGGGGGCCGCGGCGAGGTGCCCCAGCACCAGCTGCACCCGCCGCACCGCACCGCTGCCCGGGCCCGCCGCCATCTTGTCACCGCCGCCGGGGGCGGGGGCGCCGAGGGACACACCCCCCTCATTTGCATGTCCTCACGCCCTCGTTTGCATGTCCTCACGCCCTCGTTTGCATGGCCACGCCCCCGGCCCACCCCGCGCCCCGCCTCCCGCCGCGCGCGGCCACGGAAAGTTCCCCCAAAGCCGCAAAAAATAAACCGAGGCGGGCAAACAGGGACCGGATTAAAACCAAACAGATAAATAGTAAAATGAGTAAATTTCAAATAAATTTAAAAATGCATTGGTAAAGAAAAAATGAAAGCCATAAAATAAAATAAAAAAAAAAAAAAGAAAAAACATACTAGACGAAGAGAAAAAAGGAAAGCATGGGAAAAAAAAGGCAAGAGAAAAAAGAAAGCAAGAGAAAAAGAAAAAACACGGGAAAAAAAGAAAGAGAGAAGAAAAAGAGAAAGAAAGAGAAAAGAAAAAGAGAAAGAGAAAAGAAAAAGAGAAAGAGTAAAGAAAAGAGAAAGAAAGAAGAACTAGAAATAAGAAAAGTAAGAAAAATTTTCCTTAAGGTAAATTTAAAGGGAAAATAAATAAATAAAAAGAAATTAAAATTAAATACATTTTTTTAAAAAAATCTAAATCCGGTGTGTTTGGAGCACCTGAGGACAGCAGCTGCCAGCACAGAGGGACGGGCAGAGCCGCGGGGTGCGAGAGCTGCCCAGATTCATTATTTCCAGTAACGCTCAGGAGCCCCCAGCTCCGTCCCCACCGTATCGCCCCCCCGGGACGGTGGCGCCAGGCGGCCCCTTGCACCCCCAACAGCTGCTGCCTACTGGGACCAGTCCTAGGGGGAAGGGGCTGTACTGGTGTGCAGGGGACAGGACGTGTCCCGCTCCAGCCTCCCCCCGGAGAAAATCAGTTCCCCATGGACGCGTGGCAGGGAAAGACACTGGGCCCCATAAGCGGCAAAATAAAACAAAACTAAAAACAACACCACAAACCAAAAAAACCCCAACTTTACATGGCATAATATTACATTCTCTTTTCCTAGTTCCATTCTGTACATCAGAACACTGCAAGGGTTTTAAAAAACAAAAAGGCAAAGGCACCTGAGGAGCGAGTCGTGCGCGCACACACACACACACACGTACCCACACACACACGCACACCCCCGCACACACACACGTACCCACGCACACACCCCTGCACACACACACGTACGCACGCACACACGCCGCATCCATCCACGGGAGGGTTTAGGGGCCCCGGGAGCCCCGTTTTGCCCCCTCAAGGCTTTGGAAAGAAGGAAAAACACCCACCCACCACCGAAGGGCTGAGAAAATCAAACCTGAACAGATTCAACGAAAGACGAGAAAACAGCTTAAACACGGGTTGGTTGGGTTGCTTTTGTTTTTTGGTGGTTTTTTTTTTTTTTTTTTTTTAAGCTTTGTTGAAAACACACTTTTCTGACAAAAATCCTTCCCAGCCAACACTGATTATTTTTGTTTTCTTGTGTGTTTTGTTTGTTTTTTCTTTTTCCCCATCCGTCCCATGTTACAGAAGGGACAGATGGATTTGGTCCTATTCACAGAATAAAATTTTTCATTTTTCCCCCCAGAGGAAGGGGATGACTTTACCCCCCCAAGGAGAGCTGCCCATCACCACCACGCTCGTGAACCCCCCAGTGCTGCCCCCGCCCCAGCTTCGCCACAGCCCAGCCTGGGGAGGAACTGGCCTCCAGGAACCCTTTTAACTACTTCTTTTAATTTGCCCTAGTACTACCAGGTCTTGGTTTTCTTTAAATTGAAATAACTCGAATTTTTGCGTCTCTTTGTGGAGCTGCGGCCGAGGAAACGCTCCCACCGCCACAGCAGCGGTGCGACGTCTTCATCCCTTCCACGCAGAAGAACTCAAGGATGCGTGAAGTCATACGAACAACCAATTTCTCAATTTCCCCTTCAGTCCAAGCACCACTTTGCATTTGCAATTTAAAAAAAAAACAAAATTAAAATAAGGCTGTGTGTGACTCCTTGGCCTGAAGCTGGCAACACCCCAGTATCTGCTTATTTAACCCTTACTGAGATAAGTGGAAACGGCTAATGCAGCAGGGAAAGGGGAGGGGGGATGGTGCAATTAATTTGCCCAAAATAACCAAGATCTGGTTAATTAATTAGCTTCCAGAGACTCTGCTTGCTCCTTCCCCAGGTTTTTCGGCTAGTCAAAGAGGCTGTAGCCCAACTCTGCTTTCAACTGGCCCATTTTCTCCTACAACTTCAGGTATATGCTGCATGAAGAAATCTGTTTCCAGCTGCCCTCGATGGAAGCAGCTCCGGCTCTCCCCGCCTGTGGCTTCGTGGGCCTGCAGCTGCTCCCTTGGCACCCCCGCGGAGGTGACATCCCCGTCCTCAGGGCTGGTCCCACGAGGCACGGAGGAGAAGACACCCGGCCACAGGTGCCGGTCCTCTCTGCCTAATTTTAGGCACCCGCTTGGGTTTTACGGAGAGCCACTGGGCTCCTCCTGCAGCTGCGCTTCCAAAACACGTTGGCACCCCTCCCAGCCCCAGCGCAGCCACGTGGGCACGGGTCAGCAGGGTGATGGCTACGAGCAGAGAGCCGCCCTCGCCAAGGCTCTCCCTGTCTGAACCCTGGCTGTTCCCAGCAGGAAGGGGCCGGTGCTCAGCCCTGCCCACCGCAGGCGTCGACAGCGTTTCAACACCCCTCCGCAGTGCCCGTGGCAGAGGTCCCAGGCATCCGTCCATGCGTGTACCCCGCAGAGACCTCCCACGCCCCGAGAAGACCCCTTCTTCCACGACTCTCACGCACACACGCACGCACACACAAAGGCAAAGTCAACACGGCTGCTGCATCATTGCGCCCGACTCCGTGCTTTGTGCCGAGTTGAGCATCACTCCTTGATTGTAACCGCTTAAGGCACAGAACAGTATTAAAGGCCGCCCCGCTGGAGACGCCGGCTGGTCCCGCGACCTCCAGGAGGGTTCGGTCCCCTTGTGTGAACGGGGACACTCGGGTCCCCCCGACTGTGCAGTCTGAGGATCATCTCCCTCCGGCTTGGCTGAAGCCTCTGTCTGTTCCCCTGCGCAAGGTGGTGATCGCCACTGAGCATCTTATTCCTCCGCTGCTCCCAGGGATGCTGCCAGCGTCGCTGTCATGCTGGGGGCGGCGGGACAGATCCCATTCGCCGTATTTTCCCCAAGAGATAAGTAACATGGCGAGGAGGGGACGACCCTGACATCGCTGGCAGCAAGAAGGTTACTTGGTCCAAAGCCAGCACCCGCCCAGTCCGGGAAAATTCTTCGTTCTGAATTCCCAGTGCCGAAGATCCCGAGCGCAGCTTGGAAATCCAACAACGCGGTGGGTACCGAGCCGGTGCCGAGCAAGAAGGTACCCGCGGGGGGCACTGCCAGGACGGCCCAGGACGGAGGTCTGAGCTGCTGAGCGCAAAAGGCCGCGGGTCTGACGGCCGCCCCCCTCCCGCCGGCACTTCCCCATCCCCGCTGCCAGGGGCTCAGAGCCCACAGTTGACGAAGGGGTGTCTCAGCAGGTCCTCGGCCGTCGGCCTCCGCTTCTCCTCCACGAAGATCTGCTTGAGGAAGTTGCGGCAGGAGTTCGAGACGCCGTCGGGGAGCTGGGGGTTGGTCGGCTGGGTGGCGATTTTAAAAATAGCCGCCATGGCTTCGAACTCTGCCCAGGGCGGCTTCTCCGTTAACATCTCCACCACGGTGCAGGCCACACTCCTGCAACGATGCCAAGCACGCGGTGGTGAGACAGCGGGTAAGGGACTGGGTGGCTCTGCATCTGAAGTCTAATCGGCTCTAGGATTGCCCCTGCCTGGCACGGACTGCGCAGGGAGCAAAGCCCTGTGGGAGACAGGGGCACGTCTCCAGTACGCGTGGGCCCATGAAGCTCACTGGTCACACTGGTCCTTGGCACAGGGCGCTCTGCTCCCACTAGCAAGGGAACTTGCAAGCCTTGCCCCAAAGCTGGTGGCTTTTCTGCCTATGTTAATGGGCAGATATTAAGTTTCATAAAAGCACGTGAGGGACCTTATTGGAGCATGTCCTGAAGGGAAACCCAGGCCCAGGATTAGACGTCACAGTTTCAGCAATAGCACATGGTTCCCCAGGAAGCTGAGCCGGAACGAAACGCGTTCACCTACATCTGACTTCATCTCAGATGTGCATCTAAGGAGCACGTCGGATGAGCAGAAAAGAGCCTGAGAGCTTTTCCTGTGCTTGCCGAGGAGTCCTTGTCTCAGCAGGGACCCTCTCTGCCACCTCCATTCATAGTTGCTCCTAAAAAATTGAACCCCCCCCATCAGCCGGAGCAGCCGGTGCAGGGCTAACTACTAAGGATTCCCTGGGTTTCCTCACCAGGGGTCCAGGGGAGGGACCAGTTTTTGTTTACCCTACTTTGCTTGGGCACCCATTGGAGAGCACACTGCGAAAACAGTGCTTCCTCCCCGTTTCCCGGGAGGATGAGAAGCGTTATCCCAACTCTTTTAGGCTCCAGCTGACATCTGTGGATCTCCACAGATCAAAACATTCACAAGCAGCCAGTAATTTTGGTCGTCTTTGTGCCCGAGCCACACGCAAACACCCGGCGGCAGTTTTTGAGAGGCTGCACGAGATCCCCCTCCGCCTCCAAGCTGGGTTCAGCTGACCTAAGTTCAGAGCCACTAAAAGTCAGCAGCTCCTTTAGCAAACTTTGTTATCAACGTGCTTTCCAGAACTAAAGAGCAGCTACGGGCTTGAGCTGCGCATGGCCCTCAGACACGATAAGAGCTTCCAAAAGCAAGTTGTGATTTTGATGGCTCCTGTTTGGGACTTTCAGCTACAACGTGGTCCCTCTGGCTATCTGCACAGTTGATCTTAACATTTAGCTCCCACTTCCATCCTTTGCACTGCTCCATCTTCCAACTACCAGCAATACCTGTTGCTCCAACTTCCCAAAGGGGTCGTTTGTTTAAGCGGCAGTGGTGGGGTTTCTATCGTATTCCTTACCACACGTCAGCTTTCCTTCCGTAGCCTTCTCCACTGATAACCTCTGGGCTCATCCAGTATGGCGTTCCCGTGACAGATTTAATCCCAGTCCCAGACATGCAGATGGTCTGGATGCGTTTGCTGGCCCCAAAATCTCCAAGTTTCACATTTCCAGCAGAATCTCTCAAAATATTGGCACCTAGGGGTGAAAAGACAAAAAAACAAACCCCCAAGAGATGAAGCAGCAACCTGAGTTGAAGCGGGTACAGTGAGGAGAGCAGGGAGGGCAAAGGCAAAGAGCTGGACATGAGGGAGCTTTGAGGGGCTGGACTCAGCATTACGCAACCCCCCCCCTTCTCCTCAGGCAGCTGCTCTCCAAGGGGGTTGGCTCCCATCGGCTCTCCCGGACAGTCTCAGTCAGCAGATTTCCCAAGAGCGAGCAGTGAGTGGGAGACAACAGATCATCCTCCCCGCACATGGGCAGCGGAAGACCCTCAGATCCCTCTGGTCACCAGGGCCTCTCAATTCTTGGGTACGTTACACCAGGTTTTCAGATGTGTAAGGGCAGCTAACAATAATCCCTTTCAAGAACACCAAATCTGGGCTTCCCAAGCAGGAGGACAGCACAAGATTTTTGGTTTCAGGTGCTTGCTCAGGATTCTCATGGTTCAAGTTGGTGAATACCAGCACTATGTTTTGCATAATAATTTATTTTGGGGTGGGGGAGATCGGGTTGAACAAATCCAAGCAAGCAAGAGGCCTCTCTGTATTATCTACTCACCTTTAATGTCCCGGTGGACAATCATATTGCTGTGTAAGTAGAAGACTCCCTGCAGGATCTGCCTGGTGTACTTCCGTGTGACGTTCTCGGTCAGAGCACCGTAAGCTTTTAGCTGGTCCTTTATTGAGCCCTGTTGCAAAGAAACAACACGCACCAGCTGTAAGGACCAGCAGAACCCAACGTACCACATCGCAGTGACTTTTTAAACTTTCCCGACCACTCCCATCTCAAAAAAAGCCACTTTACCCTAGAAACAGGAAGATAAAAATCCACTAAGTGCTGAACGGAGCACAGGCTTGTCCTCAAAGTCCCAGATGCCAGTGGAGAAAGAGGTCTCTGGTGCACATCAGTGCTACCTTCTGCCAACACTGCAGATCTTTTTCCCCCTCTAGTGGCTGGACATCCCCAATAGCCCATGGAGAAGGACCAGATTGATGAGGAGTTACAACTCAACTGAGAGGATCAGCTCAACTAGTTCTTCAGGGCCAACCTGATGAGTCAGTCTTCTCTGAAGCCTCCCCACCCCCCAACTTGTCACAGCAAGGACTACCCACTGCTATGAGGCAGACAGACTCTGAGGGACATGATCGGCCCCACATGGGACTGCTTCAACAAGACCCAAGTTAGACAATTTGCAAGTACCCAGCCTTGAATTTCTGACCCAGGCACGCCGGTTCCTACTGGTTTGATTTTACTGATTGAAGAGGGAAGGAATCAGGGGTGCAGACACCTACCATCTGCAAGACGTTCACCCCCTTGGTTTTAGCTGCATTTTCCCACATAGAGGGATGTCCCTCACTATGCCGGAGCTGGGTTTTAGCAGGGATGAACCAGAGGCAGATTTGGGGTTCAACCAGAGAGGTCGCACCCAGATCTACCTCCAGCATCCAGGTTGGCTGAAGAGCAGGAGGGGACACTCATCCTGTTTCTGCTTGTCCTGCAGCTCCGGGGTTGATCCAAGACTGCCACAGGCCTTGTGTTCAGGGAACAGTGAGCTGCTGTGCTCCAAGTCAGTCACTCAAACTGCATCAGCTTTTCCACAGCCATCCACCTCTGCTGTTGCTCTGCCCAACTACTGTTTTGGCCTTCTTTTGAGGCTGGTGGTGATCCTGTGGATGGGCCTCTCTTTTCCCTTTCACAGTGCTGCTGAAGTAACCCAAGATGCTCTGAAATTAGCCCCCCAAACAACTTGTATGCAGGGTATGTTCCCTCACCCACAACCCGAACAAGCTTTCTTATCCTGGCCTCCCTCACCCTGATGGAGGGACATCAAACAAGAAGGGGAAATGGGGTCTTCAAGGCTGTGGTCAAATAGGCCATTCTGTTTTCCAAGCATAAATTCAAAAAAAATTGTTTATGGTCAGGGAAGGACAGAAAATACAGTCAGCTATTTAATGGGGGCAATCATAAGAATGCCAGACTAATGGTGGACCCAAGGTTGGCCCCATGAAGACTTTGCCAAGTTGGCTGTGTTAAGTCACAAGCTTGTCCAGGCCTAGCGTTGCAAAGCTGCTGTCCTGCAAGGTTTGGGAACTCAATCACTTCCACTGGCCTTGGAAACTAAAGCCCTGAGCTGCTTTTGTGAAATGAGCCGTTGCTGCAGCACGGAAGTCAATCTGTATTTGGTCAGAGCTCTGGTTTATCATTAAAAAAACAAACATTCAACTTCCAGCCCTGCTGGACACTGCCCCAGCATCAAATGTTGGTTTCCTGGCCGCTAACAAACAACGGCACGCTGCAGAATAAGTGGCAAAGGGACCGGTGAAGCTCCCGGGGTTCACTCCTCTGGGTCCGTGCCTTGTGGCAAGGCCTGGAAGTGAGACGCCTGCCCGCAGGGACAGAGGGAGGATAGGGCTTTGAAGGGACTCAAACACGTGGAAGTCCACCTGATTATTCACGTGCAAGATGTGTTAGGAGAGCTTCTAGCACGTTTACTAATGACCAAAATTATTTGCAACCAGATGACTTAATAGTCCCTTCTGACCTTACAAATCTCTGTATAAACAAGGGTTTATTCTCCCACACTCTGGGGACTGAATCCAGCTGGACAGGCGGGACTTAGGAGAACAGATCCTCTCCAGCAATGTAAATAGCGTTATGCTGGTTTATACCAGCCCACGACTTTCTCTGGATGGCTGAGGTAACTCACATGCTCACAAACGGAAAAAAGAGATGTTCAACTAATCTGCGTGCATTCTCCAGCCCCTGCTTAGACACCCTCAAAGCTTCCTGATCTTCTTTTTCCCCTAGGTGGAAATCATCCTATCCCCGTATCATCATTCCCTAGGTAGAATCATCCTATATCAGCAAAGTCACAAATTGAAGCCACTCCTGCATGAGAGGATAACGCTACCAACGAAAAGCTCTGTCCTGAACAGAGGACGACTTTCAAGTGAGTAACACTGTTTTCAATACACACGTGCTGAAAGCCGTAAATAATTGGTGACAGCTGTGGGTGGACAGTTGTACTATTAGCTTTTCCTGCAGGGATTTGCAATAAATACTTAAGGACGGGCTCAGGCCACAGTGTTTGGAGCCAGATCTGGATCATGTCCCATGTTCACCAAGTTCAGATTCCAGAATGGGAACACACCCTGCTCCAGGACTCAAACCTAAAACCTGCCTTCAAGGCTCTTGATTTCACCCACTGCATGTTGAGGGGCGTCACCGTGACATCTGACTCACAACCGAAGCTTTCCCAAGCCACACGGATGCTGAGATCCACTGTTTTGGTTTGGCTTATCAGAGATAGAGCAGCTCAACTGTAGAGTTTAACGCCAGATCCAAATTTCACCAAGCTCCAGGGCAGTCTAAATCTGTCCTCTGTCAGTCAGGACAATCTTTAGCAGGAACCGCGCTTACCCCTGGCATGTATTCAACAAAGATAGACAGTTTCTTCTCCTCAGGATCCCGCAAGCACCCGTAGTACTGCACTATCCTGTCGTGACGGAGAGTCTTCAACAGCTGAATCTCACATTCCAAGGCATTCACCTCCTGTAATAAAACAGCCACACTTCGTGACAAAAGGGAATGGTTACTTTGGGAAGATTATCCAAATACTGCTTGAGGCCGAGCGCTCTTTTCATAATGCCCGTGAAGCTGCCCACGAGGGCATCAGGCTCAGAAATGAAGAGCGTTGCCCTAAGGTAAGGAGAAAGACAGACGGGATACACGAGGGCTTGGCTTTGAGACAGGTTTGCTTATTTACTCGTGCTCAGGGAGTTTTTCAGAAAGGTGTGAACGAAGACACCAGCGAAGCTAATGCTGCGCCCAGAGCAGGAATGTTGCAAGAAGGTGCAAGTGAACGGTGCAAGAAGGCTGAAACTAAGGAAGAGACAGACCTTCAAGAGACAATACCCAAGACGGAGTGGGCCAACATGACTAATGAACTGGGAGGTAGAGAGGTCACCAGAGCATGGCCACAAGCCATTGGGGACCACTCCGAAGAGGGCAAACACGCACTGCCTCCCATCAGGGACACAGACCCCTCTGCCATTCTGCCCTCAGCCTCCAGCCCACAGTCCCACAACATGCTGCAGAACGCCGTCCTGCCCTCATACTCACTTTACTCGTCTCTTGACTGTCGGGGTCGAAAGGCACCTGCTTCACCGACAGCTCCCGGCCAGTGTCAGCATCGTAGCAGAGATAGACTTCCCCAAAAGCTCCTCTTCCAAGCAGCTTCCCCAGCCTCCAGTTCACAGGTGCCTGCAGGGCTACGGGAGAGAGGAGAGGGTTGAGAGAAGAGCACAGCAGGGAGACTTCGGCATGAGGGTCCATCTGCCCCTACAGACTGCAGATCATGCTCGCAATGTGCTCACCAGGGCAGGCAATGAGCCACCCTCTCCCAGGGGCACCACAACAAACCAGTTTTAATTGTACTAGTGCTGCTGGTATGTGTGTGTGTGTGGGGGGGGGGGGGGGGGGGATGTCTCCCAGTCTGCATTAGTATTAAGCAGAAACAGGTCCCAGAAAAGTCACATTTCTTTAGGAGTCCTTCCTCCAAAAGCTGCTTTCTTAGCGAATGCTTCTCTCCTCTGCTATAGGAGTGGTTGGCGGGATGCAGCATGGCTGAGCAGCAACCCAGATAGGGACCAGCAAAGAGTTTTATCTCACTGCTCATTCCCAGGTTGTTACCCACCACCGAACAGGCCCAGAAGGCACCAATCTCTATAGCTCGGGCAGTCATGCAATACCAGAGCAGCCTGCAACACCATCTTTGGGTGCTGGGATGATAGCAATGTAAGCCAAGGATGCATTTGCTCCCACATCCCAAGTCTCCTGGAAGCTTCTGTTGCGTGAGCACACTGACAGCCCAACACACAAACAATTTTCTGCAACTCAGCACGTGATGAACACCAGTTGACCCCAGGCACGCTCTCAACTCAAGGCCAAGGTAAGAGACAGCGCGTTGTACTAAATCTTCCTCATTGAGACATAAAGTGGCGCAGTCTGCTCCGTGCTGGGGATGGAATCAGGGTGCATTCACACACGGCTAGCTTAGCTGATGGCCAGTAACTCAGCAGATGATGGTAACTCAATTTTGTGCCGAGACCTAGATGTACTGAGACCTCAGACACCAGCGGCTTTGATTCACTTACAGTTCCTAGCTTTCGTAGGGGAGGTGCTGAAGACCTGCAGGCTTTTTTCACAATTGTTCCACCATTTGGGCCTGTACTCGTTGTACTGCAAGGTGCTGAGCTTGCTGTCCCCGTTAAAGCTCTTGGTTCGGCTAGAAGGGACAAGCTGAAACAGGTTCTCCTGTGGGAAGTAACTCCTGGGGAAAGTCCTCCGGCCTGTAGGAGAAAAGGGGAAGAGTTACAGCAAGAACACACACACCGGCTTAGATCTACCTATCACCACCTTCTCACGTCACTGCCCAGAGCCAGTGATGCACCTCTTTAAATTAAACAAAAGAAGTTTAATGAAACTGAAGCAAAGCCTTGTGAACGTTTTTAATTCAATTTAAGAGTTGTTAACAGCAGGCATTACATCTAATGCAGAATGTTTCCAACGATTTAATTACATTAGGGTTTTTTGCTAGTTATTAATCACAATTAAACTCTGAACAGGCTGGGATTTACACTGCAAATTATCCTTGGCATCCCCTAAGACCACAATACAAATGACCACACAAGCAGTGCCACATCTCATGATAACTGCTTGCACAAGGGTGGCGTCAGTGAGAGATTAAATTCATTCTGAAAGGCTCAATATGCTGTCTGCATGTCCTCCGTATTTTTTTTTCTTCCAAGGGAATTTGATTCTTACTCAGTTTTGCCTCCCACCACTTACAGTCTGACACAGCGAAAGAAGGAGCAGCAACGAGGTGACGGAGTGGTCCCCAAAGCTTAAAGCTCACCAGCTTAAAACAGAGACGTGAACAGATACTGCTACCCCGAAATTGCTCAGAGACTTCGTACAGCTCTGTGAGAAACCTGCTGTAAAGGCCATAAACCAGCATCCTCAAAAGCAAGCAATTTAGGGGAACAGGTTGATATCGCCAGGGATAAGAAATGCTGCCCGTCCATGTGGCGAAGTTAAAACAGTAGGCATAAGGAGAAGAGGAGCTGAGCACTGACTTTCACACATCCTGGAGATCCTCAGCGCTTCCCAAGAGCAGACCTGCAAGGTCTCACAGAGGATGCTCTTCAGAATACGCAAGTGAATCCCAAATTACTTGATTCTTCTCCTTTTATTAGAAAATTCTCCTTCCCAAGTCTTACAGTCCTAAGCACTGTCACAAACCACCAAAATCCCAGACCACGCACCTCCCTCCCCGACCCTCCATCATTTCCTTACCATCACTGTAGTCCTTGCGACTTTGGGAGAGGTGGTACTGCCTTGGGAAGGTCCCACCTTTCCCAAATCTCTCGCAGAATGGGATGTCGAAATCTGACAGGAAGGAAGAAGAAAGGCATTTCTGAGTTCAGCTCAGTATCAAGCGCCCAGAGCATTTCTTATAGGAAAGCATTCTGGTCTTCACGTCTTCACAGGCAAGAACGAGGTAACAAACTGTTCATTTACAAAACCAGACACCCCCCAAGGCTCATCCTGAAACCTGTCCGGAGTCACACGCTCCTTAGTGGAAAGGAGGGTTACGCACAGCGGTCTTGGTCCCCCCCTAAAGCAAACAGAGGTTTAACCACTGACTTTATGGACCCTGGCCCTCACTGTTCAAATACAAGTCAGGGGATTAACATCGACAATGCCTGGTTTCCAAAACAGAGCACTAAACACCTTATTCGCACGTGGAAAAACGTAAAAATTAGTGTGGAAACAGAACTGCTGGGCAGGGTCAAGCCTAGATCCATCTACTCCAAAACTCTGCTCTGATAACAGCTATTTCCAGGGAAATACAAAAACCCGGCACTTGGCTAACACCGGACAATCCCTCCCCTGCTTCTCAGATGCGACTCCTGACCTCTGAAAGCCAGAGACCAATTTATACCCCCAGAGCTCCAAACTTGTATATTTACTTTGATTAAATGCTAGAAAGATAGAATATACAGAAGGGATTAAAGATCATCAGAGTTTAGATTAGATAGAGATTATGAGACTGATGGATGGACGTGCAAGATAAGGACTTTTTTTTTTAATAAAAAAACACAGCACAGGAAGCCATTGCTGGTAGCACTGAATAACTTGAGATTAAAATATCTGTCATTTCCCCCCCCATCTTTCACCTCCTGTTTTTCCTCCCTCCAACTCTAATGACACAGTCCATTCTGATTGTTTGTTTGTCTTAGCCTGGGGCCAGCAGCCGTTCCTTGGAGACCATTCCTGGCCTGGGCCGCGCTGCAGCATGATTTCCCCATTACAGCAGCGTGCAGGAGGAACGCATAATGGCTGAAATATGGTCAGCAAGAAAAGCAACAGGGACAGGTCAAAAGGTTCTCAGCGAGCCACGTGTGAGCGACGATGCCGAGTGGTGTCTCAAAGCAGAACACCTCCCCTACCACTAGGGATGTATTAAAACCTTCAGCGACGTGGACTGACTGCAGCTTCACCTCTACGGTTCAATCTAGAAACCCTGCCTCGGGCCAGAACCGAGTTATCGTGCCACAGGCGGCCTGCCATTTGTTCATTTTTAATAGTAAAAGTCATTACAACATTACAGAGTTTCCATGACTTAACCAGCTGGATGTTTATAAGTGATTAAGCAGTAACCTACGATCCTTGCAAGTTACCAATGCACTGTCTCTAACAGCATTTGCGGTACGACGGATTATTATTAATGCAAGTGGAAGAGGGATAATTCCCTAGAAAGTTTAGGACTCGGGTTTTGCTATGCACGAACTCAGGATCCTGAAAGTGCAACTCACAGGAACTAACAGAAAGAAAAGGTGATGCCACAAGGCTGTTTCCGCATTCTCGGCATCTTAGAGTTGCCTCTAAATACAAGAGCAAGACGCCCCCCCTCAGCACAATCTTCCAACACACAGCTCGTATCTGATCCTTCAACAGCTTTATTTGCTTTAATCCATTTACTTCAGGGCCTTTGCTGCCCCAGTGTGCACTGTTGTTGCTGTAAACGGATTCCCAAACCGGCCCCAAAGGTTCTTCAGTGCTACCACTACTGCTGCAGAGCCAAGAAAGGTTAATGATGACCCGAGCAGCCCTGCCTGCGTTTGATGCTCTGGGTCTTTTGATTTTAGAGCACACTTGTGTTTGATCATTGCAGGGTCATTTTTGAAGTGTAACCTAAGCAGTGGAGCTGGTTTGCTTGATTGTTTTAATTACTTTTCATGCAGTGCCGTCTCTCTAATAGCCTTTATCCAGTCTCTTTACTACATGCTTTTTATACTTTTAAGCAAATACAAACCTCCAAGAGTGCTTACCCATGCAATCAAGACTGTCTTTGGGATGGCTCTTCCTTCCAGGAACAGGGGTTTGGGTAAAGGGAGGGCTGCAAAGGGATGGAGGAAAAAAAAAAAGAAAAAAAAAGATACACACTTTATTATATCAGAAAGGCTGTGGAATGAATTAGAAAGTGATTACACGCAGAAAGGACAGGCACACAAGATGCACTGATCAGCCCAGTCTACCCAACTGAGCTCCCATCCTCAACCTGCACAAGAACGAAGACTGTTTTTTTGCTGGGTCACAGCTTGTTGCTGCAGCAAACAAAAGGGATGCCACAGGAAAGAAACACAGTCACCAGGCTGAAACGAAGCGGCCAAAGACCACACCACCTATGCACACGACGGCACAGAAGGAGGGCTGCAGATTTCTCTTCCCTTAACGTCAGGCGTTGAACCACACAACTCTGCTTTCTGTGAACGTTGCTTAGTTGTTACGGATGAACACAGTGAAGTCCTTCAGTCATGCTTGACTCATGCGGGTCTCCCCTTCTCTGCAACATCGCCCCCCGCCTTCCTCACGCAGGAGCGTCCATACCACCACCGGGCACACACACCCTCCCAGGAGACCAGGAGGGAGAGAGCGAGCTTGGTGCTTCAAGTCTCAAGGTCTTTAAACGACACTGAGAAGATGATAAAGCACTGCAAGGGGATCTCAGCCACCCTAATTTCACCCTTGTCTCTGTAAGGGCCAACAGGGTGATCTGGACAGGTTGCTTTTCCACTCTCCCTTTTAACAAAATGTGCATAGTAGTAGGAAACCGCTTTGTAAAGTGCTCCGAAATCTACTCACGTCAAAGCTGATCATAACAGGTTTGCTACAGTGAAGAGCAATTTGTCATGTTATTTCTTAGCATCAGACTGGTCACCATGCCTGGTGACTAGCTCTGCCCTCTTGAGGCTAATGCCATCTCCAGCAATTGGTTACAAGGGCTCAGCTATGGCTTTGCAGGAATAGGCATACTTACTCATTCTGCCTTTGAAGAACATAACCCTCCTCGTGCCCTTTTCCAGCTCCTAGACCCTATGACCGAATACAGCTGCCTGCTTCTTTGTATGTGAAACCAAGCCATGTTACCCTCTCACAAATATTCCTAACGCTCTTCTCTTGGTTCACAATAAGGCGTTAGAACCAGGCTGTGCTCTTTCTGTCGTTCTTCCTAGCAAAGTCTACGCAAAAGCGAAGCCGGGGCATAGAGGCTGGGAGCGCAAGGAATCCAGCTCCAATACAGCCGTAACAATGAATAAATACATCACAGGAAATTATTAAAAGCCACAAAAAGGAAACGGACCTTGATGCTGAGACAGACCCAAAGCACGCAGAGCTGGAAACCCGAAGCATGCCACACAATCAAATCAGCACAACGCAGACCTGCCGGAATACAGCCTTATGCTGTACAGCAAAAGCAATGGCGGCGGAGGGGGGGGTGGGGAAGAAAGTCTTTCATGCAGATGGAAAAAAGTATATATTGCTTCCCGAAAGGACACTGTGTCTTATACACAGCCTACCGTGCACAGCAGCAGACGTACAGTTGCCGTGCACGTGTGAGCTTGGACCAACCGGCCGCACCAACTATTGAACTGCAGCCTGTGTTAGTACAACATGTCCTAGTTGCTTCCTGCTGAGAAGCTAAACTTAGTTGCTGCTCGTCTGGTGTCCTCAGCACCTTGACTGACACGTCTGTGGCTGCTGGCAGTGCACAGGGGTTGCCGAATTTCCAAGCGGTCAATGGAGAGCAGGCAGCAGGCCGGAGTAGGAGGAGGCACGGAGAGGCTAAAGAAGTATTGACCCGGTGACTACAGAAAGCCAGAGGGTAGGAGAGGGATCTGGCCGAAGCAGAAAACCTGGGCACACAACGCCAGGCTGTCCGCAGATCCCCGGCTACTTTTGTCCAGCTCAGATTATGGCAATTCAAATCATACCATTGCATAGATGCCTGTGATATGATCTGCTTTGCAGCATTCAAGATAAATTTGTTTTGCTCAGGTGCATCCTCCTCCCAACGGCAACCTCGGCCTCAGGGAATGCCACTGACCCCGCTCCTCTCCTGCCACGGAGCGGAGGCTGCGTTTCAGCTTGCGAACGCGGTGACGCTCACGACTCACCTGTCCACAGATCTGTCCAGCGACTGGCAGCTCCCAGACAGCGACTCGTCGGGGCTGATGAAAGCTTCAAGCATCTGGCAGCGAAAGAAAAGGGGGAAACAATAAAACCATGCACTGTAGCTCTTCAAGCTCCAGTCCCGGCAGACCCCTGCAGGGTCAACAAAGCTCCACCGAAGCTGGCTGACTTACACCAGCCGATGCCAGCCCCAGTAGAGATGAGACCCGATCTAACTAAAGCCCTCCTCCCAGTGGAAATGCATTTATGATGCCCTCTCTGGATTATTGTTCTTTCCAACTTCTATTTGCTAGCAGGGAAACCAAAGCGAAGATAATCAGCACCCTGACGTTCAAACCACGCCGAGAAGTCAATGAGATTCAAAGTGCTCAAAATATTGGGTGGGGGGGGGGGGGGCGGGAAGAAAAAAAAATAGTATCAGGCCACAAATGATGTGTCCAAAGCCGAGTGGATATTGTGTGCTGCAGCCAGGATCACAGCCCTGGACTCCTGACTTCCCCAAGCTGCCCTGCCACACAAGACCAGCCTTCCTCTCCAGTGATAAGCAAAGCATCATCAGGGCTTTTGGCTGGAGGAACTGGCTTGGCTCTCACTAGCTCAGTGAGTCAAAAGCTGCATTTGTGTTGCTTCCTGGATGAGACATTGTGCTGGACGGGGTTATTTATAGCTGGTTAGTAACAATAGAGGGTTTGTATTGAGTGGCAAACCTAGGGGCTATGCGCACTACTCTGTGGAGCGAACTTGCTCAGGGCCACGCTGTGTTGTGGTCATACGATGCTTCCTCCTGACTGCAGACCCACCGTGGACACTTGCTAACCCCTGCTCCACAGCCAGCCCCAAGCCCAGCTCGTTCCCTGGAAACCTGAGCAAGGAGGGTTAAACACCACATGGAGTCCCCCTTTGCTGGCTCCCAGACCCACATCGCTCCTCCTTCCCCACGTCCGGGAACAGCCTCCCCTTTCCATGTGCTGTTCCTGTGTTAGACCTCCTCAGCCGGTTGTCATAACAGCTCGCATTGTTTTGGCAGGACGGTCCCAATTGGAAAGTCGGATTTTTCTCCGCTTCCCAGTTTTTACCCCAAAGCCTCATCCATCGAAGTACACCAGCCAAAGAAGAACAAGACCTCTGCTAGACCCCACTCCCCACCTCTGCCAGCCATGCCAGGCCCCTCCCAGCAGTTAAAATAACACTGAAACGGATTCATTTCTCAAAAGCATAGAATTGGGAATCCAGGCAGGCTCCACACTCAACCTCTGCTCATCTGCCAAGCTGGTCTCAAGGCAAAGACTGCAGTTACATCACAGGCTTGCACAGGGGCATTCCCCGGAAGGCAGCAAGCACCAGCCTGTAGTTGGTTTTCCACAAGGCACATGTGGAAGCTGCCGCACGAGGACATGCTGAGGGCAAAGCCCAAACGCATGGCTGCTCAATCCCCAAAACCCTGTTTTCCTGCATGTAACTCACCAGGGAAAGGCAGCAGGCCACCCGCAGCGCGATGCTGGGGAATAGTGAGGAGGAGAGCATCTGGGAACCTTCCTAAGGAGCAGGGTCAGAGCTCAGCTAGTGCTAACGGAGCTCCGTTAACAGCCAGTGGAGCTGCGCTGATTTGCACCCCAGAGGGGCTTCATGCGGACCCTCCCCCTGCACGCACACACAATTTGTCTTAATCCTACCAAACGTGTTTGGAAGCCATGTGAAAACAATAGAAAGCCAACTTTTGGCTGCAAAGAGCACAAGATACATCTGCACTCTGACGCTGCCAAGACTCACCCGGAGTGACTTCTTATTTTATTAACGGCTGTATAATAAACTGTTGAAAACACAACTTTGCCATAGAAACACTGGCACAGCCTGCACACAAAAGCAGAGCTAGTGGGTGCTACCTGAGTTAGGAAATGCTCATGTCCCTAAGGAAGATCCTTGGGGGCTGTCACAGCATCCTGCTGGAGTGAGGTTAGTGCCTTCTGGCTGTCCCTCCACGTCCCTCCTGCACAGCCAGCCCTCCTGCAAATTGTGGAGCCTGGTCCTGCCCTTCCAAGAGCTTTGCAAGAATGAATTGTGTGCCCAGTTAGCCCAGCTGATTTCACAGGACCTGTGCTAAGCTCTTCAGAGCTGTAGCTTACGCAGAGATGCAAATGGAGAGGGAGGTGTAAGCTGCTCCTGCTCTGGTCCCTTGACACTCCAGTTTCCCCAGTCGTGGGTACCAAGCTGACTGGAGGAAGAGGTACTGCTCATCACTATGCTGAAGAACTAGCTGCTCTTTTATTACTGAGGGATTGGAATATACAAAATCCTTACTAACAGAGGGGGAAAAACAATATATATGAAGGAGGGACACAGAGAGAGGCTGCGGGCAGAGCCAAGAACTGTAGACGGAGCTCAGGCAGAAACAGCACCTGGGAAGCAGTGAGAGTTGCTGACGTTCCCAGGCTGTTGCAATCACAGGCAATCGGTTGCTTGGCACAGTCCCTCCTGCTCCGCGGGATCTGGGAAGGCTGCAGCAATGAGGGCCTGGCAGCTGGTGTGCACGTGTGTGCCAGATCTACACTCCTCCAGAGCTACCTGAGCTGCCTGAGCACATTGCCATCACCACCGCAGGTGGCTTTTAGGGTTCCTGGAAATAGGGCACGCTGTTTCTTCAGCATGTCAAGCCCAGGGGCACCCATTCCTGGAAAAAGCTGGCCTGAGCCCCACGCGCAGGGCCCACTTGGGGATTTAATGGTGGGAACGGCGCTCATAGCACAGCCTCGCTCGTGCCTGACGCTGCCCCGGTTTAACCCACGCGCCCCAGCCCCACTTACGTTCTGATCCATGGTCTCAGGGATGAACTCGCCTTCACTGTTGATGCTGGTATAGGACCCCTGGCGGGCAATCTGCTGCTGCTCTTCGGGAACGCTCCCCGGGGGCGGAGAGCTCCGGCCGGTGTGCAGAGAGCCTAGGACACGGGAAAGGCATGGGTCAAGGAGAGGACTTGCCACATTGAAGTCCTTCCAGAGATACTGTTCCAGTGATCACAGACCTCCTGGAGACGCTGCTGGGTTTGAACTTGCGTGGAAGGGAACGGAGCTAGAGACGCAATATTGTTTACAGACATCCTACAAAGCTTTTGCAACAGGAACAGCTTCTCACTGTGGGGCCACACAACAGCTAGCAGACTTGGCCTTCAACCTACCTTGGATCCCACACTGTATCGAGGTGCTCTGTCAATGCTAGAAAGATAAGAGCTCCAGAGTTTTATTGTGATAAGATCAGTCAATCTCAAAGCAAAACGCACCTCCAAACCCACCTCCCCTCTTCGACCCCCAGGCATTTCCTCCCTAGGTCACATCACCGCCTCATTCGGCTATGTGGGAAACAGCCCGGATGAACTCGTTGCAACATCACTTAAACGCTTCTTATACGGAAAATCACTTGCACTCAAATACCCCTCTTCTCTCCCCCTTCCCTATACGGAAGTAAAGAGGAAGGAAAACCAGCCCTTAAATCCAAGAACCATGGGGAGGGGAACGACCTACGGGATCAGCTCGTCCTATCTCCTGCCCAGGGAGGGTTGTCTCCCCTATCTGTAGCCCCAGAGGCTCCACGCCTGCAGCTGGCAGATCCTCCCGGAAACCCCCAGGGCTTTGCAGCGCATCATGCGCACGGAGCAAGGCTTTTGCGGGCACCCCACAAGAGCTGTTTAGCAAAAGGGGTTTTCTATTTTGCACCTGAGAGGGAAATCCACAGCTTCCTTACATCAACGTCCCATTCCTCTCCCTTATTCCCCCAAGTTCACCCTAATTGATTCCTCGTGCCTTTTCAGGATGTAGAGAGTGTTGCCCTCACTTAGCCCAGATGCAAAGGCTTGGCTCTGCTTGTCTTTCTGCAGTCCCTCCCCTCCATCCCTGGGCTGTCATCACTTCATGGCAAGGAATTGCTGACGGAGGTCCGTGCTGCTCCGTGCTGGAGCTTAAACCAGTCGTTATTGTGCAATGTGAGCCTTCGCACAACACAACAACTTGTTTTTAAGCAGACTTCTAAAAAGCACACATCCTTTAAGAATTAAGAAAGCACATGGAGATGCGTTTCCTTACACTTCGTTTCCATTTTTGCAGCACTCCTGCCAACTCTTTGGTTCGTTACTACCATTTGGTAACAACATGCCCAGGCTAAGCGTGATACTGCAAGAGAAAGGTACCGGGAAGGGGCCTATCCCATCGTGAAAATTCAACACCGATCAATCAACACAACGCTTCTGCCTCTTCTGCATCACAGCTACTTTGCCAGATAGGTCTCTGGCATAAATCCATCAGCGTGATCAACACTACAAACCCGAGTCCCCACCTCTCACTTAAGCTGATACCCATCAGGAGCTGCTAACATTAGCAGTGTCACACCACCATTAGAGATCACTAAATCAGGCTTGCTGGATGTATACCAAATACAGAGATATCTTTGTCCCACAGTACGCCTCCCTCCAGACTCCCTGCTCAGCTTGTAAAAATAAGAGTCATATGGCTTTGAGTTACTTTTTTTTTTTTTTCCCCTTCTTCTTCCTATTTTCTCCTTCACAGATTTCCTGCAGGATAAGAACACAGTGAAAAAAGTCCAACTGAAGTAACGCCAAGATCAAGGGGAGAGAATCTCTCGAGTGCTGCGGCGCTCATAATGAACTGGCCTTCCACCAGCCCTAAAAACAAAACCAGTTGGGAAGTACAGCATCCTCTCTTTGAAGATAAATAAACAAACCTTTAACCATTTAACAGTTCGGGCACCCTGGATAAATCACGGTGTTATCATCCCCTCATTTGCTTCGCAGATGTCAACCCAGAATGCCGCATAAAGAGATTAGGGTGGCTCTTGCTCCAAAAAAGCTGCTAGAGGATTTGGCATGGTATACCCCCTGTGTCTTAGCTCTGTTGAGCATTTTTGTTGCTGCCACGATGAGGTGTGGGTCTGCTCGTGCAGCGCTGGCATCTCTCGCTGCAACAACCCACCCACCGCCCAGGATGTCTTCGACTCTGATTTTATGGAGAGCTGTACATGCCCTGTTTGATTTTGAACCCAGGGAGTTAAATGAGATTTATCACAAGCGTAAAGACTTTGCATGATCTCACATCAAGCCTTTGCCTGTAACAACTACTCCCAGTCATCGGGTCAGTTGTGTTTGACCTTCCAGAGTCACATTTCCTGCCAAAAACTGCAAAAGGGGATAAGACACTAGCTATTTCCCAGCAGGCGAGGAAGTTAAACAAAACGCTCAGCCTTTTGCACGCCTGCAAATGGCTGGATTGAACCCGATCCCTTTCAGACAGGCTGTTTGGGTAGAAATGCCGCTCAAAGTAATTTATGCAGCTTCACATCTCCAGGAGCACTGGTTGCTGCTGGGTCGCATCCACGCGTGCCCATCTGCCCGGGAGGAATGCAGGGAGGTGGTGGGAGCAGAGCTCCGGAGCCCAAGGTTGATTCCCCCCCTCCAGCCCTATCCTGCCCTGTTAACAAAATGGGGGAATGGAAAACAGGGGCCAGGGAGATAGAGCAACTGTGGTACTCAATAGCAGGCTTAACTCATAGCAGAGGCAACACAAGGCATGCTGGATACGTTAGATAATGCTGCTTTACACACCCGGCGGCAGAGGAAGAAACGGACAGACAAGCCCAGATGTGCCCGTTTGACACATCACAGATGCTCTTCACGCTTGACCTACTACTCAAGAAACAGCAGGAGCACAATGCAGAGAGAGGAGACCCCCGAGGGACTGTCCTCATGGAGTCTAGGGGATTACATGTGAGCTCCAGTCCTCAGACCCAGCGGGGATGGGGCGGGCTCTGAGGCTCTTCTTTACAAGCCGAATGCTGGCTGGATCTCAGCAGCTCTATTCAGAGTTCCTGAACTCAGAGAAACTCTGCAGATTGGCACCAGCTGAGCATCTGACCTCGGTTACCCTTTGCAGCAAGGTGCTTTGGGAAGGGACTCCTGCCCCGTGTTACACACACTAATGTAAAGCCATATGTTTGAGACTAGAGCACAGCATGTCCCGAGCAGGGTGAACCAGGCCAGCACGGAGACTTAGAGTCACTGCTGGCATCTTTCATGTTCCCTTCCGTTATTTTTATTTAAGAAGTGTCTTTCATGCAGTATGTGCAGAGTTTGTGGTGCTGCACGTACAGCCAGCTCCCCTGTGCCAGGCCTGGCTTCCCTCCGCCTCCCCATTCCCTGGCTTTACCCTTTCCCTGCCCTGGCAGATCCTTCCCAAAACTTCATCCATCACCGATCGGCATCAAGCAGGGGTCCCGATGGAGAAGAGAAGCCCCTTAAAAGTCAAGAGCTTGGGAGGGTTTGTTGGCAGCCACCTACGCTCACAGCTGCAGCCACGGAGAGCCCAGCCCTGGGATGACATCGCCGCAGAGCCGAACGAAGGACAATGACGTCAAGATGTGCCGTTCCTCCGAGCCCTGGCAGAAACACAGGGCTCAGGACACAGCAGCACAAGAAGGGATAAACCTGCAGGAAGTTTCTCATTCTGTGACTGTCGAGGAGAGGTGTGAGCAGATGGACCAAATCTCCCTCAGTTTATTCTTTTTCAGCAGGACCCCTACAAGTCTCCCTTCTTCTCCATGCTGATCCTCTGAGGATGGATTCCTACATCTTGATTTGAGACAAACTTTAGGGTACTTCTATATTAATAAGCAGGACAGAGCCCATTTTCTAGCCCTAAAGCAGCTGGCATGATGCACACAGCCAAATTCTCCTCTCCTCAAAACAGAGGGGGTCTCATCCATCTCAACTCCTGCGAGAGGTCCCTAATCCACGCTGCCCAGTTTGTACCTGGGCACTGCTGGGATGCCAGTCATTGCTAGAGGGCTGGGCAGGGAATCTTCTAATGATTAAGCAACCTCATAAGTGGCCAGCCAGTGCTTGCGTCCTGGCCCAGTGAATTTAACGGCACGGATATCACCTCCAGGCCTTTGTTTCTCAGAGTCACCTGGCCAGCAAGGTCTTTCTATCATCTCTCTCCAGAGATCTGCATTCAAATCCTCCCAGGGGTTAGATGCTGCTGCACATGTGTCCAGGCATCCATGAAAACCTGGGCACCATCACTGTGGTGGCAATTCTCCGAGGTGAAAGTCCTGCTGTTCCCATGGCTGGTCCATATTCGACAGCACGGACCCAGCCAGCATTTGCTCCTGGTCGGGAGAGGGTTGGCAGGCACAGGATGCCACGACTCAGCAGCCTGGTTTGCCACCGTGGAAAAATTGAAATAATAAAAACATAAAGCTTTCGGCAAATGTTTCCACTGAAATGGTGATTCGGGAATAGAGCTCTTGAATAATTTGCAGGTAATGTTGTGAAACATGTATTTCTTCAAAGTACATAAAAACAACCTTCAGTTATTTGAAAATCCAGAACCCCAATAGATTTTAGCCAAAATTTCCAGGCACTCAGCTGAACACTTGCAGATGGTGGTCACCAAGAGACTGGAACATTTTCCACTTCAAAAAGAAAAAAAAAAAAAAAAAAGAAAAAAGGGGGGGGGTGTTCCACTGAAAAAGTTTATGGGAAAAAAAAAAAGAAAATATTGACTTTGCATAAGGTTTTTCAGGGACATGGAGTGAAGACATTTTCTGTCCAGCAGAAGCAAAAATAGCCAAAATCTTCCCCAGAACATCTACCCCCCCCCCTTCCAATGTGCTTGTGCCAACAACACGCAGTTTTGTTATTTTTCACTGCTGCTAACATGGCAGAGTCAGCAGAAAAACGTGAGACATCTCAGAAACACTGAGAATGTGACCCCGAACCACCTTTTTTATAAAGTCGGTTTAAATCTCCTTTGAAATGTGGTTTCAAGAGAAAAGCTGAACTGAGTTAAGATCCTCTCTTGACGGCAGCCGCTTTGACGACAGCGGAAGCAAACACTGTGAAATACCTTGCGACTGCAGATGAAGAGTAGTTTCTCCTACAGAAATCCCAGCCTCTTAGGCTGCCTTTTGACTATCCACCAAGTTCAGTGGAATCCCCGGTTCAGGGAACCGCAACACAGGATCATCCGTATCTGTCTGTTGCCTGACGTTCAGTTTTATGCTCCCTTTGAAACACTGGTCTCCCTTTCAGCTCGCTGGAGTTTCTGCCCAGATGCTGGATTACCAGTTCTGACACAGAAGGTGAAAAAAGTGGATCTGCTGGATTGTGAACGCCTCCTAAGCAGGGCTGCAGTAGCTTCCTACAGATGCCAGATAACTCTGAAGAGAGGTCTGGTGTGCTGTTACCCACACAGAGGGTTTGTTGCAACCTCTTTTCAAACGAAGAGCAAGGAGAAAAAAAAAAAAAAAAGGAAAGAAGAGAGGGATGACCGTAGCATGGACTGGTGGCCTTTGCTACCTAGCTATATTACAGCGCCGAGGACAAGGGTTTTGCTGCATTAGCAGTCATCGTGCAGACCCTCCTGAAGATCCCAATGTTATCACACTCTGCATCCCCCATCTGGTCTGCCCAGTTCTCCTCCTCCTCCGTTACCTAGATTAAACCAGCACGTTACGTCCATTCCCCCACTCTGCTATTCAGGCATTCCCTCAAAATCCATCTGTACCTCAGGCTCTCACCCTTGCAGAGCTGATATCTCCTCCTTTGTCTGCCTTGTCTTACCTACAGGACGCCATTCAAGGCAGTGACACCTCACAGTCAGTGGTGTGGACTCTTCATATTACAGCAGCTCCAACGCAGTAAGGAAAGGCCAAAACGTGACACAAAAGTCTAACTTTGCAAGAACTCATCTTCTCGCTAGCACAGCTACACATGGGATCATGGGATCAATTCTGCCCATCACGCTTGGTTCACACATCAGTGACAGCTGCCGGTGCCACAGCTCTTCGCTGCTTTACATTAACAGCTTAACAAGTGCCAGAACAGAGCGGCAGGGGTGTTCCGCACAAGCAGAGTTTCTGCTGAGGCTCTGTGCCTTACCATGTATTTCTGTGCGCATTTCATTCAGAAGCATCTAGTGACTCTGCCAGACTTTGGGCAAACTCTCAAGAGCCGTGCGAGCTCGGAGAAAACACCCACAATAAAAAAAGACATCCCTGGCACATTCAAACACCAGGCCCAAAGCGGGCTCTTGTACCACCCACGCCTGGCTTCAGTAAGCGCTGGGCATGGCTGCACAAGGGGCTATATTGGACCTACCCTAGAAGAACGTTTCCTATATATCATTGTCTGAGATGCAGCAAGCCACAGGCTATGTTATCAAGGCAGCACAGGCTAAGAGACAGAGAAAGGGCAAATCCTTGGAGAAAAATACTCTTTTGTTGCACAAAGAGTTTGGAAGCGTTTACTGCCATGTAAGTACAGAGGATCTTTGGAGGTTGAAGCATATTTGTATAGGAGGACCCCACTGTATTCAAGGCCTCTGATGCTGCCATTTCTACAGTTGTCGACTAATTGTATGAAAACAATAGAGATCTGTAGAAATTACTCTAACCAGCGCTCACAGGTGCGGCAGAGAACATCCATTGTATTTCAAGATCATTGAATCTGCCTATAGGTTGTAACATGAATAATTATGCCTCTGCTGTATACCAAGAAAAGCATTAACTGAAGCACAGAAAACCAAAGAAAAGATCAGACAAGGCTACAAACAAACTCCAGTGCCTGCAGACTGCAAGAGGAGACCAGGCATTTGCCAGAGCGGCTTCAGAGGCTGCAGGTATCTACTTCCCAGCATCTCTGAAGGAAAGGGATGCCTCCCTGCATCTGAAACACGAGCACTGCAAGACACTGCGTGCATCCATGCTCCTGAGAAACCACAAAGGCAACTACCACAGACTCCATTTCACCAACAAGAACAGATTGGTGGCAGGGAGACATATATTTGGTCCTTATGTGGTCAAGCTGGTCCCAGCTCAGGATCTAAGGAATACAAACCCATTCAGCTACATTATTGTGCTAACTGGGGACAAGGGAGAGATGCCGAGAGGAATGACAGCAGATGGTTAAAGGAATAACCATGTCAAGGTCTCAAAAAGCCTTGGCTTTTCATAGATCCTCACTCTTTGCTTCAATAAAGCTCAGTAGCGTGGATTTCAATGGAGATTTTTATTGCTGCATTTCCCCCCTCAAATTACACCTCAGATCCCCTGCTCTTTTTAGCTTTCAAGCCCAACATAAGACTCTGCTCAGTACAACCTCGTCTGATCCGTGCAACTTGCAGTCTCTTCCTCAAGCTAAGGATAAGCAGCAACTGCACTGAGCTACTGGTGGGAGACATCAGGGTGGCCGTCCAGACTATAGCAGCTACAGGGTTGTGACAGGAAAGAGAAAGGCGATGGTGGCCAGCTTGTAACAGCACAAAACACCCAGCAGAGCATTGCATTTCACTGACCTGTTGAATACTTCCGCGTCCTCTCGGAGTCCTTGTACAGGGATCCCATGATATCGCCCATGGATCTGGAGATCCTCATTTCATGCTGTTTACTGTTGTTTGGCTGCAGGAGCTGGTAATCAGACAAAGGGAACGATCAGACTCTGTCAGAGCCCTTGCAGACACACCATGTGAAACCCTGTATTTGGCTCCCCATGACCATATTACCCAAGAACCATAAAAAAAAAGGACACGTGTGTAATCAAGGGCGATTCAGAAATCATTCACAAACAATTCGCATCTGCTATTAAAATACTCTAATAAGTTTGAGCTCCAGTTGATAATGATAAATACAGACATTTGACATAGAAGACTGTTCCCACACTGCATTATTTCCACATAGATACAGAGACTGATCCCGAACCCAAGTTTGCTGTCCCAAAAATCAGAGCCTGTCCTCCATGCTCCACAGCGGCAGAGGCTCCTCTGTAACAGAGCAGAGGAACACTGAGTGGAGGATCAGGTTCTGCTAGGGAAGATGGATCATGGGGAAAGCAACAAAATTACAATCCAGCTGGTGACTTCAGTGGTAGTGGCCAAGTCGAAGATAAAACACTACAGCACACCGTGATTTTGTGATAATTTTATGTATGACCTCGGAACCATATGTTCTTGCATGGTTACATGCTTCAGGAAGAGCCTGACTGACTCTCAAAGGTATGCATCAATCTACCTGGCTGCTCTGGTCTAAGCAGTTAACTTGCAATACTGCAGCGTTCCTGCAGTTACTAGGGCAGATTGTCCCATTGCTGCCCAGGATTTAGGAAACACTGATTGATGGCTCAGTTTTCTGCTGGGACTCTGGTCCCTGCACCTTTTGAGAGCCTCTCAAAAGGAACGGAGAAGTTCCAGGCGCTGCGAGCACCAGCAGCAGCATGAGGACAAGCAGTATGAGTTTAAAGACAGCCAGTCTCTCTCCAGTACTTCTACGAAATATAAGGAAGAAACGGAGTTGCAACATCTGCAAATCCCTTGCTTTACAGCCTGTGCTTGGGGCAGCACGACATGTGCTTTGGCAAGACACTCTGTGCAGGCGAGGTCAAGCCAACAGGCTTAACTGCAAAACCACTGAGCTTAGGAAAAACAAGTAAATAAATAATGGGGGAAAAAAAACCAAACCAAAAAAACGACAGCCCTGCATGAGACTGAAGGATTCTCCAGTTTGCTCTCCCTGGCCTTTAGTACTGCAGCACCACACGGAGGGAACGGTCCCCACGCTGCCACCCAGCACGGCAAGGGCCAGGGCTTGCGACGTCTGTGGAGGAGAGGCTGCGGAGGAATGGTGACAGCATCCCTAGGCGCAAAGCACAAGGCGTTCTTGTGGGGTTTAACTTTGTTTGAGGATCAGTACAATATTTAACCCTTCACAGGCTCCAGGAGGAGCTAGGGGAAGCTGAGCTTGGCCTCTGGGCTGCTACCGCAGGAGGATTTCCAAGCGGCTGAGCCAGAGGAGGGCTGACCCCCCTCCTGACCAGCTTGCCCTCTGCTCTGCACCGTCAGGAGACTCGTTTCCACTCCCCAACACAATAACAAGGCATCTCGCTCCGGACACAAAAGAGCAGAGAAGGTGAAGGGCTCACATTCGCTTTCTTTGGAGCGCTCACAAGGATCCGTAGGCTTTTCAGGGAAGGGCTCAGCTCCAACTGTTCCATCGCTTTGTCCAAATCTTCCTGGGATTTCAGCGGGATCAGGAGCTGGAAGGGATTGAACAAACACCGGAGCACGGCAGCGTCACACTTTTGGGTAAACAGAGGAAGCCAGATCCTCACAGAGAGCAGCTTGGGAATCGGGGGATGAGGGAGGAACCCAAGAAGGCGGATGGAAAATAGAGCCCCCATGCCCTCCAGCTTGCCGAGCTCTAACATTTTCTTCCAAGTTCTCATCTACCAAGGAAGAGACACAAAAAAATCACAACAAAAAACATCTGCAAGGAGAGAGCTTAAAGGTCACATCACCAATTCAGCTAGTGGGAAGAGGAGAGGGCTGAGATGAAACCTTAGGCTTGCTGCCTGCTGCTCTGAGGCTGCTCTGATCTTTAAGTTTGTAGGCAAGACCTGCTAATACCCAGTCCCAAAGCAGCGCCACATATTCCTCCTGGGAAGAAGGTCATGCAATGGTGCTCCAAGAAAGCAGTGAGCTGCACCAAAGCTCTGCTAGATCCCCAGTGGCCTTCCCTACTGCTGGAACCTGTGCTCCTGCACACTGACACATCTCCCTAGTGTTTGGGCATCAGGTGAAATCAGGGAACATCTCACAAATAGGAGTGTCTTCCCTTTTGATGTGAAAGCTGTGCATTGCTCTCCTTCCAAGAACCACTTCTTTAACTCCCAGAAGGACAAATTCAGCTTCTGATCTTTGTAAAGTAAACAGAACAAAGCGCTACATAGTGCTGCGTCTATCAGGTAGCTAAAGATCCTGATGTTTTCCTGGTAAGTGGCAAACTATTGCCCTCCTATCTCCAGAGGGAATCTGACCCTCCTGACATTGCTGTGTGGTGTACCACGTCCTGCAAAGCTTCCAACACCCAACACAGCTGCACTTCAGAGGGGCTCTGCGGCCTTCTGCTGCCTTGGGATAAGATTAAAAACATAACTTTTTGCCCCTCATCCAGGGGCACTCTGCCTAATCTCATAAAAACCAGTCCTCAGCCTCTGTAGGTTGCCTTGGGCATTGGCACCGAATCCAGCCAACACAGCACGTTATACTCGCGCCTGTGCCAAAGTACACAGCAGTTACACCTACCAAAGGGACCAAGCAGCCACAGCTCCCAGTAGGCTCCCACTGGTCTTACTGGGAGCCACAGCTGCCCAGAACTTCTGAAAGGCAGCTCAGCCCTCTGGGCAATCAGTTTTCATGCCACCAGCCGCAGTAAATGCGCCTCAGATCAACCACTCTAGAAGACGACACTCAAAAGCCGCCTGTGTCTACCTTTTTGATCCCAGGGTGTTGCCAAGGGTTTGGCTGTTGGCCTGCAGGCAAATACACCTCAGACTGTGTGCACTGAGGCTAGGACTGCCAGGGTGACCAGGTCAAGGGAAGGCTGTGGGGCCCTGGCCAACAAGGTGAGGTTTGACCTCAGGAAACTGCTACAGTCACCTTCTCCACCCAAGAATCACAGCGTGAGCCCATCAAGCTCCATCTTAGGTATCTCCGAGTGGCTCCTGTTTGTGCACTGTGAACAGCTCAAGGTTTGGGTTGTTCCCCCTCTCCCGTGTGATAGGAAGTTTATCTTTCCTCCCCATTTTGCAGACAGGGAACCGAGCCACATGCAGGCCACTTATTTCATATGATATACGTCAGGTTTAACATCATCATCCCACCAAGAAAGTCAAGCTCCTGCTGCAGTGGGCAGCGGGTGGTCCTCAGCTTACACCTACCTTATACACTCAGCTTTGAGACACTGAAAGCCGGGTCTGCAAAGGGGCACTGAAACAGCTAAGTTTAATGCAACCCGCTTTCTGTAGAGTTTACAGTCCCAAATTAGATACCCGGGACCCATACAGCTTGCATGGCAGAGTTAGATAACCAGAACTGGGATTAAGAGGCAAGAAAAAGAAGCTGACAGGCATAATTGCTGGAAGCAGTGATAATTGCTGAGGAAAGACCAGGCCAGTTCTCAAAATATATTTAAGCAACAAACTCCAGGTTGAGTTCGGACCATTCTTCTGGTGTAAGGTATGCAAGTGTGGTTGAGAAATTTCTGCAGAAAGGCAGAAAAAGAGACTCTAGGGCAAAGCATTTCACACATTCACCCACGAAGAGGGATAATCAGGTTGTGTACCCTTTGTCTGAAAACTATTTAGTTATTTGTGTAGGAAAAAGATTCCAAGGGGAACTCTTGAGAAAGCCTTGCCCCAGGATGTCCTACGGGCTGTTGGTGAAGGGACTTGAGCTCACAACCAAACAAGATGGGGAAAAGTTCAGGAAGATGTCCCTTCCCTCCCAAGCAAGGGACCTAACCAGGGTTTACAGAGAACACCAAGACCAGTCTCGTCTGGGCTGGGTTTCCAGCCTTGCTGGAAACAGGTTCCCAGTCTGGGACAGGGCTTGGACATGAATGAAAGGAAAGTACTCACCAGGTAGATACCAACTTTTCAGGGCTTTCAGTAGGTCCATGGAGTAAATGGTTAGCCCATGGTTAAACTTTGGGATCTAAATGAATCACTCTTGGTCACAGCAGACATCAGACAAAGATGGTATTGAATATGTCCCCCAAATGCTGTGCAGCTGTTCTCAGACAGCCTGTTTCCTTAAGCAGCACAGCTTAAGAGATGTTCTCTTGGTGCACTGCCTAACCCTCTTGAAGGTCACAAGGGCTCCACAGGTGCATCAAGCAGACAAGCCTTCCCTTCTACACTCCGCCAAACAGAAATGAGAACGGTGGAGAGTTGCTCCCCCTCATTTCGCCACCAAGCAGAATTTGACGCTGAACTGTAAGTCCCACTGCTCACCCATCCCTTTACTGAGCTCCTCACAAACATTCAGAGCAATTCCTCGGCTGTTCCTTTGAACAGAATGTTCTGCAAGTCACTCCATCTCACTCCAGTATCACAACATTAACACGTTTGCGTGCCTGCTTCAGAGAAGCCAAAAACATCAGGCAGAAATTGCCCTCCTGTAAAAGGGATTGGAGCCAGTATTTAGCTTGGCTTTACCTATTACCCACATCTGGCAAGTAGATTTTGCTCCATTTGGCTTCCAGACTGTGGCACACATGGATATCAGGAACAGATATCCACTAGGCACGAAACTAAATATAGACTCATGCAGAACCACGGAAGTAATTGCCAGGGTGCATTTCCAGTAACTGGGTTTATTCTGTCTACAGAGCGAGCAGCTGCGCTGAACAGCAAAGTTTACTTGCACAGAAGTTTCACTAAATAGAGCTCATGAGATTTTCTTCTTGCTTTTAAATAGTATACTCCCCTGGAGCCTGATGTGTGGGAGTTGGTAGTCAATCCACTGCAGACTAAGAAAGTGAGCGCAAAGGGCGAGTTTTCACCGGCTACAACAGCATTGCTAGACCTCACTCTGTAAGACACTGCAGAAAGCCAAAGAATAGTAGGAAACGGGGTTGGGGAAAAATCTGAGAGGTCAATTAGTTCATCTTCCTGCCCAACGCAGGACCAACTGGCATCAACAATTCTCGACAAATGTTTGTTAAATATGCTTTTAAACACCTCTCCTCCCCCCGCCACCCCGCCCCATAACAGAGCTTCTAATAGTTTTCTAGGCTTTAACTCTCCCTAAGCTCCTGAAATGATGCTGAGGGGACAGCCTCAGAGGAGACAACCAAGGGGACGTCAGAAGGGAACTGGTGGCACAGCGAGGTTCAGTGTTCTGCCTAAAGTGACAAATTGGTGATGGAGGATGGGACAAACAACAACGTAACACTTAATCACACCTGGAGAAGCTGTTTAGCAGCGCACACAGATGAAATTCCAGCAGAGCATTTGCTGAAGAAGCCTGTCTTTCAATCCATAACGCAGGCAACTATCCAAGAAACACCACGCCATGCTGTCCATGGCCAGGCCAGATTTTGCTGTCCCGCTCATCAGAAAGATGAGCCCAGCCTAACAGTAACATACAGACATGCCCCATGCGTACACCCACGGCCAGGCCCCACTCTTATCTATACCAGCCCAAGCCCGCTGATTCCATGGTCCCACCAGGATGTGATTCATGCGTGCCCCTGCTCCACCCAGCTGGCATGCTCATCTCCCTGATCTTGGCTTCAGGACTCTTGCTTCACCGGGACAGGGACTGACATGTAGCGAGCTTCTGTAGGGGCCTGTTGACCTCAGTGTAATTTTGGTCTACAAGGTGCTTCTGCAAGAGAAACATCTGATGGCAGCAAAGAATTACTGCAGAGTTCCCTTTGAGCACAAAGAAAGGGGGAAAATGGTTAGCTGCACTATGTCTGTGGTCAGGCTACCTCCGAGACCTGCAGTCACAAGACTAAAAAAACCCAACCCAGAACACGCTAGGAACCAGATGCCGGGGTGTCACCATGTGGACATGTAGGCTATCTCCCTGAAGGTCATTTTTGTGTGTTTACAGTGTTTCCGCAATAACAACCCTGAATTACTGTTGCTCGGCCCTCTTCCCAAAGGTGTGGGTTCTCACAAGGAGAAAATTTTTTGTATAGAAAAATATAGCACTGAAGGTCCTTCTCAACCCTAAAGAGTTAGGAGTACCCAAAGGTCTGCTCATGGTCCTGCAATGTGCTGTGCACGTGCCCAGGAAGACAGTCTGTAACACGGGATAAAAATGCATTATTTGAGCTTCTGTTTGCTGTTGCTGAAAAAAATTCCTCTTCCAGTGGAAAGAAGCCTGGAATGAAATGAGTCATTCCTAGAGAATTCAATGGCAGGCTTTTCCCGGGAGAGCTGTCAGAGAATGGCCAAGATTAGAAACCTGACCACACTCCAAGCCAAAACCCAGCAGACGCTTTGATATCATGAGGTACCTATTATAAAAGAAAAGCAGCCTTTTTTGTGGAGCAAGTCTCCACTGAAACAGAAGGAAGGAAAAAAAAAAAAGAAAGGAAAAAAATGAGAGAGAAAGCTGTCTTCATAACCTCCATCTCCATTCATACTTTAATGAGAAGCTGCAGTCATTTGCAATTAATACTTGAAGCAAGCCGACTGGACAGATCCAAAAGAACTGGTGTTTAAAAGCCCACCTATTTGTCATTTGGCCCTCTCCCCGTTCCCAAAGCCAAACCCACTTTAAGAGTCCAGTGGCTCCAGCTGCCTCCCCAGTTCATGGTAAGATGCCTCACAAGAAAACACTAAGCACACCAAAACAGATGCCAAGTATTGCTCCCTTCTAGGTAAAGGCCCTCATCAGTACCCTCCTTTCAGACACAGCGCTGGGCTCAAAGAACAAGTTGGAAAGACACAGTGGCCTGTGTTATGAGGAAGGTCAGAGCAGAAAGGTCTTCAAGCCTTAAAATGGAAGAATCACAGAGCGAGGGTTTCTTGGCTGCTTGTACGTGGCCACAGGACCTGCTAGAGGAACCTTCAGTGATGCACATTTCACTGCAGACCTGACCACATGAACATGCCCATGGTTACGGGGCTTTGGGGTGAAAAAGTCAGTGCTAGATAAAAGTACAGTGCACTGTTCCTCATGCTCTGGACTTCACCAGGCTTCTGTAACTGCCCCAAGGTGGGAAGGCTTCACATCCAACCTAAACACGCAGTAGCCTACAGTCACTTCACAGAATCATAGGGTTGGAAGGGACCTCTGGAGATCATCTAGTTGAATCCCCATGCCAGAGCAGGGTCACCTAGAGCAGGTGGCACAGGAACGCGACCAGGCGGGTTTGGAATATCTCCAGAGACAGAGACTCCACCACCTCTCTGGGCAGCCTGTGCCAGGGCTCTCCCACCCTCAAAGGAAAGAAGTTCCTCCTCATGTTTAGGTGGAACTTCCTATGTTGAAGTTTGTGCCCCTTACCTCTTGTCCTGTCCCTGGGCACCACTGAAAAGAGCCTGGCCCCATCCTCCTGACACCCACCCTTTAAGTATTTAGAAGTGTTGATAAGGTCCCCCCTCAGACATCTTTTTTCTAGACTGAAGAGACCCAAATCCCTCAGTCTTTCTTCATAAGAGAGGTGTTCCAGTCCCCTGATCATCTTGGCAGCCCTTTGCTGCACCCTCTCCAGCAGTTCCCTGTCCTCCTTGAACCGGGGAGCCCAGAACTGGACACAGCACTCCAGGTGCACCCTCACCAAGGCAGAGTAGAGGGGGAGGATGACCTCCCTCGACCTGCTGGCCACACTCTTCTTGATGCACCCCAGGATGCCATTGGCCTTCTTGGCCACAAGGGCACATTGCTGGCTCATGGCCATCCTGTCGTCCACCAGGACTCCCCAGGTCCCTTTCCACAGAGCTGCTCTCCAGCAGGTCACCCCCAACCTGTCCTGGTGCAGGGGGTTATTCCTCCCCAGGTGCAGCACCCTACACTTGCCCCTGTTGAATTTCATAAGATCCCTCTCTGCCCAACTCTCCAGCCTGTCCAGGTCTCTCTGTATGGCGGCACAGCCTTCCGGTGTGTCAGCCACCCCCCCCAGCTTTGTGTCATCAGCAAACTTGCTGAGGGTGCAACTCTATCCCCTCATCCAGGTCACTGATGAATATATTGGACTTCATGTGGCTCTCAGGAAAGCCATTTGTCCCAGTCATTCTTCTCTCTGCCTTGCGGGTGCTCTCACCAGCCAGACACATCTGAAAGTTGGTCCTATTGCCTGAAGGGGGTTCATAGGAAAACATCTGCTGCTGCTGACTGTGCAGCTGAGCTGACAATGTCTCCATCGTCTCGGTTACTTAATTCCTTACCTTGTTTGAGTGAGGGGGATTTTTTTGTTCTAGGGGAAAGACAACGTTATCATGTCACCATTTAGTTGGCCTTAACTGAAATAATTTTAAGAAGGGGAAAGCCTAGCTTGGAGTCTGAGAATCCAACTGATCTGTGTCTGGACAAGAGTTCTTGTACACTCACTACCTAAGAACCATAAAATAAGATCACTTTTCTTCACATCCACATACAACACTAAATTAGGGCCTTAAGAACAAGCCACCGTTCAATTGTGAAGCGGGGACCAGGCACCCTAAAGCTCCCCTAGCAATAAAGAGAAGAATACCTCATTGTTCACACAGACCAAGTCCATCGTCTGTCCAAAAGCATCTGTGACCTTCTGCACCACTTCTTTGAATTTGACTGGTCTTGGAAACTGGATAATCCTGTACACACAAACAAATACAAGAACAGTCTCGATTTAGTAGAAGCATATTGGAATTTGGGACTAGACTGACAATTCTGAAGCAAGGATCTGTATGCTTCTGTTGTGAAGCATGAAGCTTGCTCGTTGCTTTTACACTCATACTACTTGTCTGACATGCCCAAGACAGGACTTGACCTACCCTGTAAGAATATCTACCAAAAATCCTAGTGCAGCTCCTCTGCTCCTCCCCATACCATGAGGCACAAGTGGAAAAGAAGAAAGTCCAGTAGCCCTTCACTGGAGAAGGCCCAGGATGGGGCACTGGTCAGTGAGTTACCATCTCCACTTTCAGCAAGAGACTCTGAATGCTGAGGAGGGATGGAAGAGAGAATAATGCAGTCTGGCATCCTGTGGCTCTCCTGTACCATCATGTGCAGCAGCTCTATAGGCACACATCAGGTGGTACAGGCTAGCCCTACGGTGACATTACTTACATTTTCTTTGGCTTTAACATGCAACTTGGACCAGTAGCCTGCGAGTTTCCAGCCCTGTGTCCTGCCCTGCCACAGCCACCGAGCAGAGGTGATTCCATGAAAATGTCAAGCAGGGAAGGGCGGGCAAACTTTAACTCCCAGCTCTATTTTTATGGGCCCCGTGCCCAAAATCTGGTTATCTTAAGTAAGTGTCATAGGCTGCTAATCAAAGGACACATTCCTGTAGACTTGCAGCTCAGCTGCGGTTCAGCAGGGCTCAAGAATTAAAAAGAGAAAAGGATCCAAGCGTGTACCCTGTGTCCCTGGTAAGAGGCATTTAATTACTTCCAGCTTGGAACCACTTTGCCTGCATGCAAATCCCAGGAGGTACTTGTGGCAAATGGGATGATGAGGCCAGGCTCTTGCATATAAAATTGTAGTGGATTTTAGGGGAACGAATCCTGCTGTGAGCTCATCTGCAGCTGGCTGAAATCAGTAGGATGACATTAGGTAAAAAGGGTAATTTGTCCCAGCACACATCAGGGACTGGGTTGGGTACATACCTTTTCTCTCCTTCATATTCAAACTTGATCCTGACATTTCGCTGCTGAAAGAGAAAGCGGAAAACAGTTAGGTCCCAAACTGCATCCCAGACTGACATGCAGATGCAAAGCTGACAGCAGTTCTCAGGGAGACTCCTCTAACTCCAATGGGCAGCTGGCCTATTTTGGAACGAGCTGCCTGCTGGACTCACGGACTTTGGAGAAACTCCACGTTGCCAATAAAAGCCCTCGTCAAAAAATAAAATCTTCTGTAAACAAGAGGATACTTACTCATCTGTGCAACTGTTAGTTTTAAGAAAATGCGTTAATAAAAGTGGAAAGTTTTGAATGCTCTGAACTCAGTTCGGAACAAGGCACTACTATCAAAGAGGCAAACATGTTAAATGTCTGATGTCTGTCCATCTTCAGCACTTCCCATGGTTTCACTCCAGTACTTTTCTGTTGGAAATCCAAAAAGCAAAGCCCAGAGGATGTTTAATAGAACACAGGAATATTTGGGGCGAAGAAAGAAGTAAAAGCAAGCATGCTATAATGGAAGTGGAGGGACAGTCTTGGATTTTAAAAGCTAACAGTGCTGGGGTGGCGGTTATTTTCTTAGGACACACAAGACTCAAAAGTGCATCAGGCATCACTACACTATACACAGTAAATGCCCGCCCTGAACTGACCTGTTGCTCACCTCAAGAGAAATCATTAAATTCACCTAAAGAAGCGCCAGCAGAGTCATGGGCAGACTGGGCACACAACTGTGCAAGGACTAGTAAAAGCCACTTCTTCCATCCTCTATTTGTGCATATTTAGCAGCGATCGAGACCACAAGGAGCCTTTTCATTCATCCAGCCTTCTCAGACCCAGCCTGAGCCAAGCATCCTTCTAGCATCCCTTGGCTCATTCCAGAGCTTTCCGATGGTCTCCAAGGCAGATCAAAACCCTCTTTGCTTCCCAAACCAAGTTTAGTCACCCCAGTTAACCAGGGCTCTGCCTCTGCTAGTGCACATAAACTTCCCCAAATAGTGTTTTTATACCCATGGAGAAGAAAGTCCTCACCACCTCCCTCTGAGAGGGACCAGGGAGGGCTCGGTCCCGGGCTGCCTGCCTCTCACAGGGATAATCCCCGAATGGGCGGGTGACAGCCCTTCCTGAGCGAGGGCCTTATCTCTAACCCTGGATTGCCAGCGCGTGAAGGCACATTTTCCATCCTCTCAGAGGGAAAGCAGAGCCACAGTGAAGCAGCTTTGTCCCTAATGAGGAAAATGAGCTGGATGGGCATCTTCAGGTTTATTTTTAAACTGACAGCTCCTCGAGTTCTGCAAACACCCACTGAAGTTCAGGAAGTCAAGGCTGGAGGCGATTCAGTTGAAAAGCTTAAAAAAACCCAGCAGATTCAGGGTAAACATGTTGGATCATCTGAAGCGCATCCTTTTTATCTGTGCTCGTGGCATTTTCTGTGTTTCTAGAAAGGCTGGGAAGAACCAGCGCTGGGACAGTCACCAAATGGGGCACTCCAGCAGCATTACACGCCTGTGCTAAACAGGCATTTACATCACCTCAGTGGCTACAGCCAGTTCTCCAGACCCACAACATTTGGACAAACTCCAGGTTCACTCCTAGAACCAGACTCAACCTGTAAAAATACCAAACTAACTGTAAACCAGTCCAAAAGTCAGAAGGAGATGACCATAACCAATGTAGTGTTGAAGGTCCAAATCAATCTAGAGACACAGGCAAATACAGGTGGGATAGCCACCTTGGGTTATGTCTGTTGGAAAAGAAAAAAAAAAGAAAAGATATGGGCTCTTTTATGCCAGTTTTAGTTTCATGTGTCTCTCTGAACAGGGTTTGGCTGGTTCATCCCTCCTGGATGCTGGTATTAAAATCAGCCGGTGTGGGTTCACCGCCATGTAGCTCCGCAAAGCCCTTCTCTAGAGTAAGAGAAAGAAATCAGGGCAAGGAACTTTCAAGGTTTCTCCTTACAAAGGAGCAGGACGTGTAAAGGGAAAAGCTCACGCAGCTCCGGCCCTGGTGCAGGAAACCTCTCAAAACACGGGTTTCACTTTCAGCGCAGACCCAAACGCTGCACCGAGCCGGGCCGTAGCACACGTTGCCTGTTTGTGCTGAGCAACACAACTTTCGCAGACAAATAAGGTTTGAAGAACAGCTTGTGGCTGGAAAATGTCAAAACACTTGTATAAAGCTCCAGAGAGAGAAGAAAATGGGGGGGCGGGGGGGGGGGGGAATGTGCGGGGGGAGCCACAACCCTGCTGCATCCTTTTCTTCTACATCAATAACAGGGCTGATGTGCTGTGGCTCGAAGCCAAGAGAAGCGAGCCAGCTGCCCCACATTGCTCCGCTCTGCGTCTGAGCACAGCAAACAAACACACCGGCTGCAACAGGAGAATGAAAACCCCCTTCATTTCTTAATTAGATATTATTTTTTTCCCCTGATATAAACCACACTAACCTTTCGCCTCCCTTAAAGAAACCGAGACCTTAAGCTCGCAAGCGTTTAGAAGAGGGATAAATATATATTTATCTATAGTTCAAGAAGTTGTTTGCAGTTTTATTTTGCAGTCTTCCCCTGGTTTGCTCGTGTTTTTAACCCACAGCTAAAGCTGAATTCCTCACTGCTATCAGCAACAAATTTTTTTTAAGAAAAAAAAATATAAAAAAGAAAGGGAAAAAGAAGGGCCGTGCCCAAAGCACTAGGAAGTCCCAGGGGGATGCAAAGCACTTCCTAAGTGCCAGAGCAGGCTGTGATTTTTTACACCCATGGAAATCTGGTTCGGAGCAACTGGTTTGAGATTACACAGCGAGTCTTGGGGCACCGCCAAGTGCTGGAGCAAAGTCTCACGCGAGTCTGCACCCAGCGTCTCAAATGCTCGATGGAAGGGAAGGCAGGATCAGCATCTTCTCCGTAAGGACCTCAACACAACACGCAAATGCTTGAGGACAGGTCACAGAAGAGGTGCAGGTGGTGGCGGCTGCTGGGTCCTACTCACTTCTGCAATTTTGTGAGGAATGAAGACAACAGCAACTCCTCCTTGCACAATCCAAGCCATGATATTCACCCTCCCTGCCATCAGATGTCAAATGAAGTTAATGGCAGCCGTGCTCTCCCCACAATTAAGAGGTCGTTAGTTGGTGTCGGAGAACAAGCTGAGACATCCAAGAAGGGATGTGTTAAATACGGTAGAGGAGAGGAGTAAGGCCATGACACAAGACACCAGCCTTAAACACTGAGTTCTAGCAGAGGGTTTCAGCAACGGTATCACTGTGAAAGCTGAGGCAGATAATGGAGCAAGCAGGGGAAACTGAGGCACAAAGGCACAAGGTGCTTTGCCTCAGGATGTGAAGAAAAAGCCCAGCTTGGGAAAGAGAAGGTTCTGGGGAGACCTTATTGCAGCCTTTCAACACATAAAAGGGGGCTTTATAAGATGGAGAGAGGCTTTTTACCATGTCGTAGAATCATTTAGGTTGGAAAAGACCCTTGGGATCGAGTCCAACCATTACCCCACTCTACAAAGTTCTCCCCTACACCACATCCCCCAACACCACATCTAAATGACTCTTAAACACATCCAGGGATGGCGACTCCACCACCTCCCTGGGCAGCCTATTCCAGTGTCTGACCACTCTTTCTGTGAAGAATTTTTTCCTAATGTCCAGCCTAAACCTACCCTGCTGCAGCTTGAACCCATTCCCTCTTGTTCTATCGCGAATTACCTGTGAGAAGAGACCAGCACCAACCTCTCTACCATGTCCTTTCAAGTAGTTGTAGAGAGTGAGGAGGTCACCCCTCAGCCTCCTCTTCCTCAAACTAAACAGTCCCAGCTCCTTCAGTCGCTCCTCATCAGATTTACTCTCCAGGCCCTTCACCAGCTTCGTTGCCCTCCTCTGCTCTCTCTCCAGCACCTCGAGATCACTCTCGTATTGAGGTGCCCAGAACTGGACACAATGCTCAAGGTGTGGCCTCACCAGTGCTGAGTACAGGGGGACAATCACCTCCCTCCTCCTGCTGCTTGTTCTGTAGTGACAAAACAAGGGGCAACAGTTTTACACTGCAAAAGGCTAGATTTAGGTTGGATATAAGGAGGAAATTTTTTATTTTTTATTTTGAGATTGGCGAGATACTGGCACAGGTTGCCCAGAGAAGCTGTGGATGCCCCATCCCTGGAAGCGTTCAATGTCAGACTGGATGGGGCTTTGAGCAGCCTGGTCTAGTGAAAGGTGTCCCTGCCCAGGGCAGATGGGTTGGACTAGATGATCTTTAAAGGTCCTTCCAACCCAAACCATTCTATGATTCATTCTATAAAGCAGAGCGGCAGAGCCAAGCACAAAATTTAGATGTTTGCTCTCCTAGGTTGTATGTACTGAGCAGCTTTCCCTCTCCACGTGCATTTCCGTACGACATGGGGCACAGAGGAGCCCACGTCTCTTGGCTGGCGCCTGTAGGCCCTGCTGTGACACAAACAAAATAAGCAACAACCCTGACAGGAAATACCACAGTAATTCCCTTCGTTTCTGGAATAATTTCTTCTCCGAGATACTTGTACCGGCATTTCCTCTAGCCCCGCTAACAAATGCTATTTTACTCTTTCTTGCCATCCGCCTCGGAAAGGAAAAAGCAAAGCCACCGCAGTGGCCACAAACCCATCACCATCTTTCCAGGCTTTCCTTGAGGTATTTTTAGCTCCTTCCTCAAAACTTGTAATTTCACAAAAAGACCACAACTGCCGAGCTTTAGAGGAAGCGCTGACGGGAACTGGGGTGGGGAGGGGGAGGAATGGGGACAGACGACCATGTACCCCAGCAGGCCTGGCCAAGCTCAGCCCCTGGAAGCTGGAGCAAGCAGCCCTGAGCACTGGTTTAGATTAAGGAAAATTTTGGAAAAAAAATGGAAAAAGTGTTTCCAAAGGAGGTGAATCATGATCTTACACAGAGATCCCTGAAGAGCTGAGTGCTGTTTGTAATAAAAGCACACACGGAGAGCAAGAAAACATGCTGTTAGGCCTAAAATGGAAGTGGCTTTGGAGGAACAGAAGGTGCTGAGCACCCTCAGCTGCTGAACACCCAGAGGGTCGATCAGATCGGGGTATGGGTCCAAGCTGGGCAATGCCATGGCCATGGAAAAGGGTGTCTGATGGCACAGGGACACCCTCGCTGCATCGCCCCAATGCCGCCAACTGCAGGCAGGGAGCCGGTAGAGGACACAGCCCTGTACCTCCATGTCTGCCTGTGGCACCGAGAGCCAAAGCACCTAAAACTGCCACCCTGCAAAATCTGGGACCAGCACCAAGTTCAAAAGCTCCCCCCACCATGTCCTCTCCTCCTCCCAAACACAGCTGCCACCAGAAGCAGTGTTCTGCTCGGAGCCCGCCTCTGCGGCTTGCTTTTAAAGCTGCTCTTGTCAAACCTAACCAGAGGACAGCTTTGCCCATGCTGAGATACCACAGGGACAAGAGCCTTTGGATCACTTCTTCCACCCAAATCCATGGTTGCCTCACAAACCAGCTGGGACACAGCCTCTGACTCCAGCATTAACCATTATGAGGTCAAGAAAAGCAGGAAAAAAAAAATCATGACAAGGGGCCTTGTCTTCCCTTCAGCGCTGCACCAAGGGGGGATCATTTCAGCTTCACTCTTACCCACCCACGAGACCTCGGGCACTTACTTTGCCTCAGTCTCCCCCCTGGGTAAAACAGGGGCAAGGAAGGAGACCCACTTCTCCATGCTGGAGGGTAAACCAAGGGATTATTTTCACTTCTCTCCTTTTCTACTTGTTGGATTAGGAAGCAATGAGAAAACCCCACTGAGCGGTGCAGCGTTCAAGCATTAGGGCTCTAGTTACTCCTTTGTACAAAGCCACGAAGCGGTGGGATTTCTCCTCAACTTCTGGCTTCGGCCAAGAGAAATCAGCGCCACAGGGCCAGGCTGAGGGGACTTTGCACCTCCCCGACTAATGCACATTGTTTGCATTAGTCCTGCGCTCGCCCCTGCTTTTAGCAACGGGATGTTCGTTACAAGCCAGACAGCTGGACCGCGTCCCCAAACCGCAATAGGAGATGACTAATCCGCGTCATTAGGAATTATCTGCACAGAACCCCCACGCGCTTCGGGTTATTCAGCAATCAGACAGAAAGGGGTTTGTCTGGGATTGCCCCCTTCTCCTCTCAAGGGGGTGGAAGCTACAAGATATCCTGGTCCCCCTGGATCCTTGCAGCTCTTTTCCTCTGAAAAAACAAGCCCACCACGTGAGCAGCTCAGAGGCCAGCGGAAAGATGATGCCTAGAGGGTTCACTGCTCCCTGTTATAGATATTTTTGGTTTACACAGCAGCAGAAATCACAGGCTTCAAAATGTTTATCCAAAGCCACCTACCTGGCAGGGAATGGCTTTTTTCCAGCTGGATTTCTCCTTGGTCCAAGTCAGCTCCACACACAGACAAGGGAAAGCCTCTTCCCCAAAACCCTGGGACTCCACCGCCTTTGCCATCTCCAGCCAAGGCTTCCCCAGCCAGTGCCACTTCCCTCTGGGTCCCTTGCTCCTGCCCCCCCGGTGGGGCAACCTCAAAAGATCTCCTCATAGAGACTCCCGTCTTCCAGGTGATATTTATGGACCCCCATCATAGTCCCCAACGGTAAAACAGAGGAGATCAATTAGCCTAAAAGGAGTTTGGCTTTAAGACCTACAAACAGAGAGCCCTAGAACATAATCTGTATTTTATTCTAGTTATGAGCAAGCCTTGTCCCGCATCCAACTTGCCAAAAGAGAATCCGGAGGTAATTCACTAAAAGAATAACTTTTGGGTCAGTCTGACATTTGCTGTGCATGGGAAAACATTCTCACAAATATTGGACTTTATTGCCATGGGAGAACTCGCAATCAAAATTAATGTGACAGAGGAGTTGCTAGCTGTCATCGGCTGCAATAAGAGGCCCATGCCAATGCCTTGTCATTAGACTGAAACACAGCAACCGACAACCAACTTCATGTTGTGAGTTGCCAAGCGCTATTTATATAAATAAATGGATGTGCACATAAATAGACAGACACAAAATAAATATTAATGTAATTGCTCCTTTCTCCTCCACAGTTTTGTTTGGGATTTCTAATTCTTTGCGGTTTCCCTTCTTATCCCACTCATCCTTTTCCTTAGTGATCGCAATGCAGATCTTTATTCTGCTGTTTCCTCCTTCCCCTCTTCAGAGCCACTGCTATAAACAAACTCCTTTGTCTGTCCAGTCCAGGAGAAGGCCTGAAAGGGCTCCTTCCATCCATGGCAGAGGATGCATGAGGAATAATGGAGTGATAAAGGGAATAATGGAGGAATAATAGTGCAGAGGATGCACTAGGAATAACGTCAGGATGATCCCTCTGTTCCCAAAGAATGGCTCCCTTTTCAAGATGGTGACTCACATGCAGAAGGAAAAGGGTGTCCCATCTCCGTCCCTCTGCCCTGTTTTTTTCACAAGGCAGAAAGGCAGCAGAACTCAGCGGCTGACACCTGACCAGGACTCGGGAGATTCAAGCTCAGCCATCATATCTGCTGCGAGCTGCCTGGGCCATCTCAGGGAGGAAACTCACCCACACCATGCATCAAGTACAGCTGTTCCCATTTCCAGCTTGTTCTGCCATGAGGCATTGGACATCCAGAGACTCAGCCTCAGTCCTAAACTCACTTGCAAGGAAAGTAAACAAAAAAAAAAAAAAGATTCCACACACACACAATTTGCCAAAGGATGTTCATTTCATAAGATGATCCGAAGCAAAACTGACGTTATTTTGGGGAAGAAATATTGTGTAGCACACACCACCACAGACTGCTTTCTTGTGTGGCCCAGGCCTACCAGGAATACTATCTGGCAGGCTCCAAATTTCAACTTTTGTCAAGAGAGCACTAAGGAACCCCTCCAGGAGACGGGGATGAGATAGCGCTTTGGTTGTGTTTCTTTGTGAACCAAAAAAAACTGCTGCAAGCCACAAAGGGACAGGCTAGTTAGTCAACACATTCTTGTTTAAGTGTTTTTCAGTGGAAATTTGGAACACTGACTAAAGGATTCCCATGCCTCAGAAAAGCATTTTTCCACAGAAAAAAACCAGATTTTAATATTTTATTTTTTAATCTAACAACTGAACATCCAGAACCAAGTATTTCAATGGGGGCACGTTGCTGCAGGCCGTCATAAGAGGCACCGACAATCAGATTCCCAAGAGGAAAATTTAGCATCCAAATGCCCCATGCCTCAGTCTCCCTCTCCAAGAAGGGAGACTGTGCAGTGCATTCTTCAGCCCAACCAGCCAACCTGATCACAAGAAAAAATCAAAAAGAAAAGAAAAAGGGGGGGGAGAACACCGAGTACCAAAGGAACAACAAATCACAGGCATGACAACAGCATTTCCAAAGCAATCTTCCCCACCCCGCAATCAATTTGCGTGCTAAAAAACAAGGGGAAAAAAAAAACCTAAAAGTGACCCAAACAAGTCAATTAAGAGTTTCTGAGCTGCAAACGTGAACCAAGTCCCCACTAATTCCACCTACTTTGGCCACTCCCCACCTCACAGACTAGACTCCCGTCGTCCCGTGAGCCAGACTTGTTCCAGCTAGTCCAATTTAGTGAAGCAACAATTCGACATACTCCAACGCCCTTCATCTCGTGGGGCCTGCTGGTCTGAATCCTCAGCCCCGGATGTACAAGGAAAGCGGGATGCTGACTATGGGCACCTCCTCCACCAGCAAGCTCTGAGTAACAATGAGCACACAGCTACGGCTGGTCCGCTTATGGATAAATAGAAAAATCATAAAGGAGGCAATGTTTTTCCAGGCATCAGTGTTGTAATTGGGAACAAGAGTTTGACTCCTACTATAATGATATTAAACGCAAGCAGCAGCCAACAATGCTAAAGCTAACAGTAGAGCACAACATAACTCTAATGGTGATTTTATAAGTGAAGCTACAGAGTGGATGGGCTGTGGATACAAATTTGATTGCAAGACTTCAGTTTTATGAAACTTTTGTACGTAAGAATTCTGCCCATGAAAACTACTTTTCTTGTTTTCAACTAACTAGCTGGTTAACTGCGCATCTGCAGCTCTTACAGCAAAAGTTTGCTAAAATGACAGCAGGGATTTTCCCCCATTGCGAGAAAAAGACATGTGTTATTTAAGGGACATCTAAAAAGCTTTGCTATCCTGAAAGCAACCCGAGCTGCCTTGGTATGGTCCCCACCCATCAACTTGCAGAAAATGCTGCCCTCTGAGCCATCCAAAACTGCGCTGGATTGTCTGTCTTGCCTGCAGCTGCAGAGAGCCAGCTCTGAATTTCTCCGGTCAGTTTTGTAAACATCTTGGACTTATTTCAGCATGAGCTGAACACAAATCCAGTGATTCAACTGGGACAGCTGCTACCGCCAGGACACACTTTAAAACAGACATGCTACGTGCGCACGTGTTGTCATCTGCGTGTGTCTAGGAAGTCTAGAGGGATTCGGGGAAGGATTTCCCCCCCCCCAGCCCTGCATCCAGAGTTCTTCATTAGTAGCACTACTGCCATTAAAATATGTATGACGACAGTAAATGACAATTTGTTTTCTTCCTCGCTAGACATTCAGCAAGTTGATTGCAAGCTTATTCTAGGCCATAGCACTAGAAGTGGAATTCCAAGTGGATTTGCTTGCGTGCTTCTCCAGCAGCTTCACGATCCTCTCCTTATTTTTCCCCTTCTTTCTTTTTTTCTTGCTGTTTTGACAAGTGAATTCTTTCTTCACAACTTTTGTGCTCGCATAATATTTGTTCCATACGCAAAGAGGCTATTAAATCCACTGTAGCTATTATATCAATGTCAGCGAATAATTTCTGACATCACTCAAGGGCCAATGTTTTTGCTCACCGAATCAACTCGGAACACACAACAGGGCCAAAGTGTTTGGTTTTAGGAGCATAAACACCAGTAATTAATATTTAAACACTTTATATAAGAATGACATTATTCCTCCCAGAAGAGCCTGGGTGTCTACAGCTCAAAGTTGGCAGTCTGTCTTTCAAATATCTGAAGTAAAACATGCAGATGATAAATACTGTATTTCGTCAACGCTGTCAATAGAAAACATTTGACTAATCCAAAACTTAAAGCTGCATAGCCTGTAACAAATTCTACTACTTTCAGCGCTAAGCGAGAGAAAGAAGTGCCTTAGGGTGGGATTTGAGATCTAAAACCAGTTTCAGGCACTATTGCTGCATTTGTAAGTGATGTGGGGTATCACTCTTTTCTTTTGCTCTTCCGTTGCTCCTCTGTGATACAGGAATGCCTGTAGCTTCTCTTCAGAAAGAGGTCCTAAAGCTTGTGCCTCAGTAAAATTATGTTATTTCTGATGTGCTGAGCTCCTGCAGCACTTGTTAACTTCAGTTCCAACATTTAAACCCTGTTCTCCCAGCATGGTGAGCATCACGTCCACCTCTTTGGTTAACTGGAGTTTGGGGCGGACTCGAGCAATGCCTTACCTGTTTGCTGGAGTGGACGCTGTTTTTATTCCTGTTGTTGTCCAGCAGCCCCCCACATTTGCCCAACGCTGCCAAATCCTTCATAATAGAGTTCAGAGCTTCTTCTTCATCTGCAAAAGAAGGAGACACAACTGAAGTGTGGAAGGCAACCTCGCCCCTGGAAGCGCAGTGTAAAAATACAGCGATGCAAATTTTCAACCCAAACGGGTCAAAAGACAGGATATCCAGCATTCAAAGACCACACCACAGTCCCTCCCAGCCCACTGTGTCTTGGAAATACAGGTTTCTTCGTGTGAGAGAGATCCTCAGAAAAGCCAGTGGCTGAGTATGGGTGGCCACTGCTCCTCCAGTTCATAGCTCACGTCTACTGCCCATGGAGCCCTCTGGAGAGGGACCCATAGGCCAGTCGTATTTTCCAGGGGGCTGGATCCAGTTTGTGAGGCCTAAGATGATGCTCTACAGGGCAGAAACCTTTCAGGACCCTCACAGCTCACACAGCAGGTGATGGAATACGCCACAGTTCATCTCCACCTTTCCTTCCTCTTCATTAAAGATGCTCAAGAACCACAACTGATTTTCAAAACTAGAGCCAGTGAAACACCAAGGGAGAGGGCAAGAAAGCCATTAGAAGAGGCAACAGATTCAGCTATCCTGGATAAAAGAGAGAGATACACTGAGAGCCCAGACGGTATTCCTGACTTCTGCAGTAACGAAGACCTCTGAGGGACCCATTTGATCTGAAACCAGTCTCCTCCTTTTAAACGCTTTTACATCTGCTGCTTTAAGAGACCACGGCAGTTAGTAACATTTTTATTGCAAAATACCAGCCACAAGCACTAAAAGCCCTATCAGGATCCAGGGCACCGCATAGCCATTCGGAGGATGTGAAAACTTGTTGCATGCGGCAATGTTCATGATACAGTCAAGACAGGCAGGTATTGGGCACGTCCAGCTATTGCTGTAAAAATACAAGCATGGCTACTGCATTTTGTGTCTTCAGCCACCCCTGCTCCAAGCCAGCCTGCAAAGATGTGAAAGATGACAAAAACTGTATGAAATCACAGGGGACTGGACCCAAAGATCGAGGTTCTTTCCCCAGGGAGGTATATGCCCTGGATCCTCATGCTCGGATACAGCATCACCTCCTCTTTTCCTGCTTCTCCTGCTGGATTGTAGCAGGACTGAAGCTGTGAAAAAAGTGAAAGGTGTGAGAAAAAGATTTCTCATGCATGCTGTGCACCCAGAGCCACCTCTTTAAAGAAATAAGGGGGGAAAAATGGGAGAAAATACTTAGGATCCGGTGTCACTTATTTTAGAGCTCAGAAAGAAGCTCTAATGCCTACATGAGGCATCATGAAAACGCCTACGTTTTCCTTTAGGCAATGTGTGCGTATATATATTAAGACTAAAATATAAATATATATTTCTATATGAATATTAAATATTTAATTAGTAAAATAATAAATTTCACATCACAGTACATTAAAGTGCAATTCTTCTCCCCTTCCACGTTTCCCTACCCAGTAAAAACACAGGTATGTTTTTCCAGAGGGGTAAGAAAACACTCAAGAAAAAGATAACTTTTTTTTTCCCCTTTAACTAGAACCAAAAGACAAACACACACAACACACACCACCAAAACAAAACAAAAAGCCCACACATAACAAAAGTGTTCCCCTAGTTGGGTTTTTTTTGGTGCTTTGGTGTTTTGGAGTTTTTTTATTTGTTAAAAGGGACCTCTGGGGAAAGCATAGTTTTCCAGGCGTATTTTGTAGTAGGAAAAACACCAACACAAAAAAGAAGAAAAAAAAAAATATCTTTTTTGGGGGGGGAGGGGGAAGGGAAAGAGGGGAGGGACAAGTTAAAAAAAAAAACCAACCACAAAAACAAAACCCCCACACACCGCCCTCCAGGAATTTTCCACCAAAGCTATAATCTCTGAAATGTCCCTCACCCCTTTCTTTTTTCCAACCCGAGTGACAACAAAAGTTTCCTGAACTCGCTGACACAAAACCCCGTCTGTAATGTCACAGGGAAACAGGGCTTCAACAGGCCGTGGCAGAGCCGGGCTTTTGCTAGCAAAACCACCCAATTCACCACTCTTCCACCTCCAAACCTCCCTGGATGTGCCTGGCAGCATCGTTCAGGAGATCCATCTCTGGTTAACCCACCAGTGCCCTGCAAGGATATTCCAGAACTTATAAGATTCAGCACTGCCTGTCCCAAGGAGGTACAGCAGGGTTTGCTGGAGGTCAATACTACTACTACTAAAAAAAATAATAAAAAACCCTAACAAACACAGACAGAGTAAGTTTTAAGTTTTCTGGAGTGACTGTCAGCTCCTCCCACTGTTCCTCCCAAGAGAAAGACCTGGCAGCCCCCAAGAGCTGGTCCAAACCCTCCAACGACCACATCCCAGAGAGCTCCCACCACATCTCACAGGTACCCGTGAGGATTAACCATGCAGATGAGAGCAATAGCACGAACCATGCTTTTGTCAGGATGTCTGATGAGCCCATGGCATCACTGAAGATACCAAAAGAGAGGATCCGCCTCAGCTCAAAGATCTCCATCACTGTTACCCCCAGAGATGAGCATTCAGGGTCACTGCTTCAGTGTTATTCCTATGGGAGAGGTTACTTCGTCCCTTGTACGGACAAGGAATTGCAACATAACTTCACTAGCAGGAAGCTGGAAGTGAGCAACCTTGCAAAGGGTGGGACTGGAAATCCCATCTGCTGGGTGCACAGAAGACCTGGATGTCCTCACTGCCAATCCTACCCCACAGGGCTTACGCTGGCCACCACGTCAGGGTATTCAAACTAACCTGTGACAAGTTGTTTACTGACAGACAAAGCAAGGAAGGCCAGTTTCCCATGGACTTCTGTCTTCTCCTTAAACTCCAAGCGCTTTCCAATGTCCAGGAAAGGTTGGGTTAATATTACATTGCCCTCAAAGCAGTAAAACGGTCTTCCTCCTCTACCTACCCAATCAATTTTGTCAAAACTTTTTGCAACACAGTCTTCCGAGTCTATCAAATACAGTTTTAAAAACTCCCGGTACTGCAACCCCACCTGCAAGGCTGTGAAAGTTGCATTTCTTCAGAAAGTCAGGCTACACATCTCTGCCAGAAGCGTCCTCTTGCATCCCTCCCAACACAGCAAAGCAAAAAACATCCACTCACTTACACTAACTGCTTAAATTTAGCCCATTTTCAGAAATGCCCAACCATCAACTTAATCAACCTAGTATCAGTGGTGTAAAACTGGGCTCTAGCTGTCCTGAATCAGGTACTAGAAGGGAGGAAAAAAAAAGGAACAGAAAATATTTCTTGTATTTAGGCTGTCAACTCAGCATCTTTGCTCCTCCATCTACTAAGCAGCAGATGCCAAAGAGCATTCTGAGGAGCATTTGAGATTTTTTTTTTTACTAAAAACATGAGTGTTACTTGTCAGAAAACCAAAATACACATCTGTGCCATCACAGCTACAAAATAAGGTAAGAAAACATCTTTCAATATGAGAATGAAAGAACACGACTTAAGCCCAAGCAGAAATACATTGTTTCCTTGAAGTAATGTATTTCCATGTGCATAAATATCTTTTTAACTACACTTAGAGTGTGATTTTAGTCCAAGGGAACTGCAATTTCAGAGGCGCTATGACCAAAGCCTCAACTGTTCAAAACAAAGAGGAAAAAAAACCCCACACCAGGCTCTGAAGCAACTTCAGAGCAAGAGCAAGATTTGCATCATCGGTTGCAAAACTGACACTTCCCAGTCCTCTCCATGACAGCTTTGCACAGGGACTGGTGCTTTCCAGACTAAGCCTCTTGCCCATCCTAATTACCGCTCTTAGGGTCTCCAAGCTGACTCCCAAGAAGGGTGGAGAACTTTGTTCCATGGAAACAAGCGGCCAGCTCAGCCAGTTCAGTCAAAATTGAAGCACTGAAGCTTACTGGATAATTAAATCCAAATGCCACTCCTAAGCCTCTCCAGCAAAAGGGGCGTCACAGGCTGCTCGCTCTCTGCTTGGCTTGGTTCGAGCAAGCCGAGGGTGCAGGACGGACGGCTCTCCCCAGGAGAAAAATGCTGGGGAATCAACAGGAATCCCATAGCCCAAGGGACATGCAAGATCAGGATCTCCAGCACTGGCAGGACGGTCACATGCTTCAGCCTTGCGAGAAGGCAGCACTGAGACTACACAGCAAACATCTCCCCGGGCTTTGCTGTGGCTCCAGAGCAAAACAGCCGCAAGTTGCACAACACCAATGAAGTACCCGCAGAGCTCGGATGGAGTCGGAGACCCATGGAAACCACTGACTTTGCACAACACGAGCAGGTTCTTGCTCCTGAATTGCCGCCTCTTCCAGCTTCACTCTTGCACCGTTTTGTACAAATTCACTTAAGGTATTGTGGGCTGACAGGATGAATTGTACAACAAAGCCTGCTCCCTGCCCAGCACAACACGTAAACAGGAGTATTTCTATGATGGAAGATCAGGACAAAGAAAAGCTGATTACACAGACAGCAAAAATGAAATGTAAAAATCAATTGCGTTTAGCACTGTCCCTTTGTCCCCAGTGTCTCTTCTTCCATCCTCAGCTCTTTCTTTATTTTCAGCTATTTCCTTCAGTAGGAAACTTGTTTCTTTCTTCCCTACTTCCTGCCAACACCCCAATTTTGTTCTTTTTGAACCAGCTTCCTGTGACAAAGCTCACTGGATCACGCTGCCAGCCCATCCAACCAAGAACCACTTCCAACCAAATATTCCAACAGAGGTCTCAAAGACATTAATTTCCCAAAGGTTTGGGGCGGGGAAGAATATCCATAATCACATAGAGGAGAGGAACACAGAGAAGAAGCAAGCCAGGAGCACTCCCAGGAAGCAGTGACCGGTGGAGCTACAGTGGATGTGGGAAGGTTGGTTTTATATTTTAATAAAAGTACACTCATCCATTTTGGCAGGATCTTGTTTCAAAACCAGAATGCCCCCTTCTCTCATCAAGTTTTCAGTTCTGCAAGATGTTAAGACTCACAGGTCCCAGGCACAACCAATGTGAATCGAGGGCATTCGGCACTTAAAAAAAGTCAACTATGAAGTGAAATCAAAAAGCCACAAGATGACACATCTCTCTGCTCTTCAGATACAAGTTTCCGGTGCTGCTACATGGCTTTGGTTCCAGCGTGCGTGCAGGAGAGAGGAACCTGGAGTTTCAGTCTTAGTACAGCAGGCTCACTGCTGAACGAGGAGGGAAAAAAAAAGCAAGGGAGAAATACCAAGCCTGAAGGTCAACATGGACCACCCAAAACAATTCAACAGTCAGGAGAGAAAGCAAATGAAGAAGGGACAAAGGAATAATTTAGCTGTGTTCAGATGGTCTAGACAGTGCTGTTATTGTTGGCTTCACTAATAGGTCATTACTAAGAGGCAGCTTACGGTAGTTCCATGAAGCTGCTTCCATCAACAGCACAAAAAAAAAGCACCAGCTGGACGAAGTACACAGAAAAGCCTGCAGAAGTAAGACAGAGCCATGTAAAACACAGCAAGTTCTGATTTCGGCCTCTCACACACATCAGGCAGAGCTAGGGGTGGGAAAAGTCGAGGCAAAATCCCGGACGTTGCAGAAGGGAAGAATACTGTCCTCTGAGTCATTACTGAGCAAGGCTAGAGCATGGAGCTAACGGGCTGCACGTTGTCACAGACACTTCCGCTTGGATCCAGCATAAAACTACAGACGTGGCCACCTGTGGTCACTAAAGAGCCCTCTGCGCTTTTCGCAACCGTGATGTTGATCGCCCAGTTCAGCACTTGTGCCTGTGTAAATTCCAGCAGCAGCCTCCACCTCTCTGGAAGGTGATGCAACGGCTGGGGATAACCCCAGGCAGAGGGAAGAGTTCTGCAAAGGCTGAGAGGGGATGAGGAGAAGATGGGAAGCCTGCCAGAAACACTGGCACCTTCAGCAAAAGCCCTTTCAAAAGGCAAACAAACAAAATACTGAAATATAATAAAACATAGTAATGGTAACAGTTTTAAGCTGGAAGAGGGTCGATTTAGATCTTTACTCTGAGGGTGGTGAGACACTGGAACAGGTTTCCCAGAGAAGCTGTGGATGCCCCATCCCTCAAAGGCGCAGGGAGGTTGCGACTTTAAGGTCGCTTCCAACTCCAACCATTTTATGAAAAAGAAGTATGGAACCACATGACTATGGCACTGACAGTCTTAACTTCGGCCTGCAAAGGACATCAGCCTTTCATTTTCCTCTGGTTTTGGAAGACATGCATTTAACTGGCATACAACATTTATCACGTATGAAAGAGAACCTCAACTGAAAGCTAAGGCTCAGTACCTCAGCATCACTCAGCACCTGCAAGTGGCAGTCCCTGTTCTGATGGGCTTTCAGCTAAACAGTCAGATGGAAAGAGAGACGAGCTGTTATTTAGGTCTCATTTGATGGACAGGAATCTGAGACAGACAAAAGTCTTGCTCAGTATTACAGAAGTCTGCAGCCAGCGCTGAATACATTCACAGGGCTTAAATTCGGAAAGGACTTAACTTGGTCTAGCCTTCCTGGCTGTAAACAAAGGCCATGGAAATTCATTTAGCAGCCTCTACATCACGATCTTGACCTGGAATCAGGCAAAACAGCCTCTTTCAGAAAGCTGTCTAGAAAGTCTCCACTTGAAGAGCTCACGCACCTATTCCAATAACCTCCCTAGAACAAATCTCTCTCTAAATTCCAGTTTGAGTATAGCTCGCTTTGTATTCCACTCATTAGATCTTGATATCCCTATATCTTTCAGGGACCTCAGAAATCTGCTCCCCTCATCTTAGAGTAATACTTAATTCATTCCTACAGTTCTTCCCAGTTGTCCCCTTTTTTTTTTTATCTATTTTATTAGAGCACAGCAAATATCAGAGTAGGGTGCAATGTTCAGTGACCACAACACCTTTTCATTTTTATTTGCAGTGTGAGCACAGGGTAACAGCAAGCTTATCCCACACGTTACAGTGAAAGTTCACATCTACTGGACCAACAACTTGGACTGCCCACTGCCATCATCAGAAGACCGATGTCACACCAGTACTGGGAATGCTTTCCCAGTCCAGGGAACTAGACGACACTAACCTATGTGAAAGCAAGTGTCAAAGAACTTGCTTGTGAAGACAAATGCTGCCTTTTCTCCAAAAGCCAGAAGGAAAAAGAAAAAAAAAAGCTTGGAGATGAAGAGAAATCCAAGACCTTTGGGTTTCTTCAGTACCTACAAACATCATCTACAGACATGTACTGCCACCAGGATTCAGGCCATGCACAGAATAGCAAGGGCAGAGGTACCAAGACAGCATGGACTCAACCTTAAGGGTCTTTTCCAACCTAAATGATTCTATGATTTTTAATAGCTGAAGGGATCAATTAGTACACTAATCACACTGTCACAGTGACTGTTCCAGTCAATATTAGGAAGGAGACCAGCAAGCGACAAGCTCAAGCATCTGACTTGAAGTGTAACAAAAGCCGCCAAGCAAGTAAAGAAGGGACCCAGCCACTCTCACAGGCGGGTACAAATATTGCAGTTCACCCCCCTTAGAAGGGCTGTCTGCGAATGACCTGCAGCAAAACAGATTGCTGCACGCATCCGTCCAGTGACAAAGATGCTGCTAAACCTCCAGGTAAATTAAACCCCCATGAACAAATCATTTTGCCACTGCCTGGTGCAGCGTTCAGTACCTGATAAAAGTTACCCAGTTACCCTCCCCCAGTCCAGATTACCGTGCACTGGAGCAGACACACCAGCAGAGCACGTTTCCTTTGCAAGTCAGCAAAGGCTGGCTGGCAGCTGGATCCTGCTGTCGTTCACCCTCCTGCATCCCCACCCAAGGGATGACAAGGTCACCCCTGTGTACGGCTCCAGGGCAGGGCACAGCTCAGCAGGTCGAACAGAGCAATTATACAGGAGGAAATGAGGAAAGACCCTTCTGATACGCAGGATTTCTTGGCAGGAGTTTGCTCACTGACATCTTAAGCTTGGGACACACAAATTCACATGGGTAACTAAAGCTGTGAGGTGCTGGGGTTTCTTGAAAGCATATTTCTCCTTATCAAGAAGTCATGATGCTAAAGGGTGCACCATCTAATAGGTATAGAAGATTATTAATATTTTACCTGACAATTTGATGGTAAGTGTTTGCTCTCCATAAGTGACATTGGGTTGGATTTTGAATTTTGCTTTTATAGCACAACCAGTAACTGCTTTGTGAAAAGAAACAAAACCAAATCCATCAGAGGCTTTTGACAGCTACAGATGTCCATCATGTCAGATGGCCAATAAAACACCTGTGGATTTAGGGTGCAGTTATACTATCTCACAGACCCTTTTCTTGGAGGTGAAGCTAATTTTGAGAGTTCCTGCTTCCTCTTCCCCCTCTACCCCATGCTGTCTCTCAGGTGACCCATATAACGATTGGTAAAATCACACAGTCAACAGATCAGAGAACCCAAGGCAAGAATCTACTTTAAGAAAGACCTAATCAGTTCTTTTAAAAAATTATAATTAGTAGAATTATATATCACTTGTATAACTAATTCTGATCACCCAGTGGCAGGACCCAACCAGTCCTCAAAACACTCATGTACACAAATATGCAAACACCTTAACATGTCTGTAAGAGCACTGAGAAAACAGCAAGAGATAATAAACTGGCAAATAAATGAATATGTTATGTCATAACATATTTACATCCAGGGTGTGAGATAAGGAAAAACTTCAACTGCTCTGGATTTCCTCAGGGAAAACCAAAAGGTAATGCTACTGGGAATTCACCTCAGTTTACGGAAGGCGAGAGCAAGGCCCTCAAAACACTGGGTGATCGGTACCTTGCAAACACCAAAACCAGTATCTTTCAAGCATGTTGAAAGGCAAGTTTTATCATTTATGTAAAAGTTGCAGTGGCTAAGCCACAAATCATGTAAGAAGTTTCTCTTGACGAACATGAAGAGCTGTGGCATGGTACTGACATACCCTCCTCCCAGAGATTTACCAGGAACTTCAGCAATGGAAAAGGACTCGGGATCCAAAAGGTGTTTGGTTTAGCTCAGCAGGGAGGGAAAGCAGGGTTACGTCTGCAGTTCATTACAACCCTCTGCTCCCAAAATAGCCATCCCTCTGACAGTGCCACGTGCAGTAAAATTCCAGGGGATCAGAGCCAGTGGCAGAGCTCTCCCACACTCTGCAGCATGCCACCCTCCACCGTGGCCCCACCCCCATGTATACTCATCACCAAGCCTCCCCCAGACATCCCTGCAAACGCAGAGGGTGGCAAAGACCAGCTAAGAAGCCATTTTCACCCCCAAATACAGCCATGCAACATCACAGAATCATAGAATTGTCAAGGTAGGAAGGGACCTTTAAGATCATTGAGTCCAACCATCAACCAAACACTGGCAAAACTGCCACTAACCCATGTCCCTCAGCACCACGTCTATCTGTCTTTTAAATACCTTCGGGGATGGCGATTCCACCACTTCCCTGGGCAGCCTGTTCCAATGCTTGACAACCATTTTGGTGAAGAAATTTTTCCTAATATCCAACCTAAACCTCCCCTGGTGCAACTTGAGGCTGTTTCCTCTTGTTCTATCACTTGTTACTTGGGAGAAGAGATCGACCCCCACCTCTCTATCCCTCTCCTTTCAGGCAGTTGTAGAGAGCAATAAGGTCTCCCCTCAGCCTCCTGTTCTCCAGGCTGAACACCCCCAGCTCCCTCAGGCGCTCCTCACAAGACTTCTGCTCCAGACCCCTCACCAGCTCTGTTGCCCTTCTCTGGACTCACTCCAGCACCTCAGTGTCTTTCCTGTAGTGAGGAGCCCAAAACTGAACACAGTATTAGAGGTAGGTGCCCCAGGTACAGGGGGACGATCACTTCCCTACACCTAGTCACACTATTCTTGATAAAGGCCAGGATGCTGTTGGCCTTCTTGGCCACCTGGGCACACTGCTGGCTCATATTCAGCCAGGTTTTGACCAACACCCCCAGGTCCTTTTCCACCAGGCAGCTCTCCAGCCACTCTTCCCCAAGCCTGTAGCACTCACGGGGCTCTTGTGACCCAAGTGCAGGACCCGGCACTTGGCCTTGTTGAACAATCCAACAGCCAGATTCAGTTAGAGCAAAGCAGCTCAGGCATGAGGGCACGTAAACTCCGACAGCTCGGAGATGGGCAAAAGTCTTTGTCCTTGTGGGGTTTATCCCATGGCTTTCAGATAAAGGCTCAGGGACCAAACTCAGCCTCCTCCCAGCCCCCCTCCTCCAGCAGCACAGTGTTGCTGAGCCCTGTAACAACCTGTGAGGGTCCAGCCATGGCACCCCACACCCTTCAACCCTCCTTGGCTAATGGGGCAAACATCTGGGTGAACACTGTGTGGCATTTGGTGTGTGTGTGGGGGGGGAAGATTTGCTGAAGAGGGCAGAGTTGGGGAAAAAATGGGTGCTGCCCCTCATATCCAGCCAGTGACTTGGATCCTGGAGCAGGAGGCTTGATGGTTCAGTAATAAAAATTACACCAGTTTTCAGTGATATAAAGGGTTTCAGGGCTTCTCTGACACTTGCTGACTGACCCCACACCCTGTCACCACAGGCCCAGCCACCATGGCACCCCAGGCTGCAGCGGGGTGCGCAGGCCTAGCCGTGTCCCCAGGCCATGGGGGACAGGACAGGACCCTGGTGTGCCACTCGTACCCACCATCTCCCTGAGAAGCCACCCCTCAAATGCTCCTCCAGCCCCCATCAGGTGTCATTTTGCTGCCAAAAGGGTGGCAAGCACGGCGCCCAGCCCAGAATCAGCCCCCAGCGCCGAGCACACCTCACAGGGCAGGGACCCACAAGGGGAGTTCTGGCGAGTTCTACGCTCCTTAGACTATTTTTATATTTAGTCAACTAAGCCAGACTAGCACCCAAGCCCTGCCCTGTGACCTTCCATAGCTAATTGCCAGCTTGCTGCCCGCTTCATCCATGCCCCCAGCCAGCTCCCTACCCCCTGGGCTGCTCCTTGTAGGGAGAGCAGACGAGGCCACCCCATTTGGGGGGAGGAATTTGTCCATACCCACACACACAGTGCCAAAGCATGGGCCGTGGCAGGTTTTGTTGGCCACCACAGCTGTAACTGGGTAAGCCGCTTTGCCTCCAAGCGCCTCCAGACGTGGCTGTGAAGCAGGGACCATAACGCAGAGCATGTTTGCAAACCCATTTGAGGCACGCAGGAACAAGAACGCAGCCCGGTCCCCTGCTACAGAAGCTCATAAAAAGACCTAAAGCGCAGCAAAGACTAAATAAGCAAGTCTTGGTGAGCCAAAGAGCGAGCATTGACCCTACAGAGAAATTTAACCCAGCCTTGACCATTCCAGCTGCTGAAAGCTTCCCAGCCTTGGACAGGCTCCCGCACTGGGTGGCTCCCAGTTGCGGCCCAGGGGAAGACGGGAGGCAGAGACAGGAATACGGCAGCGAGGGCTTTCTTATAAAAGCACAGAGTGCTGCGAGATAAGCCCTGCTAAATCTCTGCCTCTTGGACAATCCTATTGCTCCTCATTCACTTTTGCAGATTAAAGTTAGTCTAGGAGAGCTGCAAGCAGGGGCTAGACCCTTAAAAAGCAAAAATTAACCACATTTAAGAAAGTGTTGTATGCCCATAGCTCCACTGAGCATTTTTAAGAAACAAAAAATAAAAAGAAATAGAGGGGCTGTTTGTTTTTATGGCACGATATGTTTTGTCCCACCACATCTGCCTGCAAAACTCCTCGCCACTTCAAAGGTACCAGGTCTCTCCCTCTCATCCCACAACAAACTTCCACAGCTTTTTTTGCTAACCCTGCCCGTTGCTCCACAGACACTAGCTACCTTTTCCTTTAATGGATTAACATAATTAAATCAAACCTGGGACAATTTTTCCAGCCTGTTTTCCTGCTAAGCTTGAAATTTACTCCTTCAGATGAAGGGCTTATGTGCCTAAAAGGCAACCTGGTTTTTTCCACCTCTATCAGTTTGGTCTAATAAAAGATATAACCTCTCCCCGCAACCCTTACCTCTCCTGAGCACACTTGAAAGTAGAAAAATGTTTACCCAGTGAGAAACACAGCTGGCAAGTTATTTCCCCCGACTGCCTCCGATACCTTTGAAGGTTATTTGTGGGCTCATAAAGACCTCTTTCTCCTTCCCAGCCCAGCTACTTCCAGTGCTCGCAGCCACAACCCAGAGCCCGCAAACTCCTCATCTGTTGCTCCAGCAACGGCTGCTATGTCCCAAATACAGTGATGGATGGTCCCACATTCCCCAGGTGCCCAAAGCACCTGGTGTGACCCTAAACAGGACAGTGCCAGGAAAGGGAGAAGGAGACAGGGACACCTCTTAACTCGGACACTACCCAAAAATAACAAAACCTGAGCTAGAAAGCCTGACGTGCCTTATAATAAGATAAACTGCTGCAATTCAGCCTGGTTTGTTTGTTTGGGTTTCGTTTTTGTTTTTTTTTTTTTAATAGCTCTCACCATAGAGAGAGCAAGTGAAGAGCACAACCATTGTCTTAGATTGAGGAATGAGGAAAACAAGGCATGGGAGAGCTGAGACATCAACACCTGCGTGCACGGGGAGAGGGAGAGTCAGTCTGTTCCCCCCACCAACTGGAGCAGTTCTCTCCATCTCAACAGCCCCCTCCAAAAACACTGAATTGAGTTAAATGGCCAGACCATGGCTGTGCAAACAGGTCCTTTCCTCCTTCACCAAGCTGCTGTGCCTTCTGCCAGCCCAGCCTGCAGTCGTCTTCTCCAAACACACCCCCTCTGTCAAGGCGATACTGTAAATCGGCATCATTCGCCCATCTCCCGCAACTCAGATTACCTTTCTCCTGAAGCAAAGGTCACACTCGCTCCAGAAAAGTACTACAGACATAAACCTTTGAGTTATACGTACATACACTGAACAGAATAGATAAGTGCTCCTGGAGTTTTTATCATCGGAAATACACATGCACGTACACAGCATTGCATAGCCAGAATTAAGAATACTTAAATCATTTTTAAGCAAAAAGAAAAAAGTTAAGCAATAAACATGCTGGTGCTTTTTATACCAGCTTCTGCAGCTTTTTTAATATTACTTTTACTGTGGTGTTGTATTTAAGCGCAGCAATTTTTAACTGCCATTGCCCATGGTCCTTCCACTGCGTTGTATTGGAGATGTGGACATCTTTAGAAGTCTCATATGCACTTGCTGGTCCACAGCTACATTTTGGTCAAACTATAAAGAGGTCCTTGGACCCTTGTGGAGAGGTGGCAGATGGAAATGGACTGCGAGCTGGAGGAATTGCTCTGTGCCAGGAGCGAGCGGTGGGACATCTTGCTTTAGGACACATGTTCTCCACTCCAATTTTTCTCTCTTTATCAAGGCTGAGAAAACCAATGTAAGAGGCATATGTCACTTGGACTCTTTGAGGCCCGAGAAGAATGGCAACCCAAGCACCACATTAAAAGTGAGTTCATTATTCTTCCAACCAATTATTCTTCCAGTACCAAACTGAGAGCAGATAACCACTTCAGGCTCCAGCACCATTTTGGATGACCAGTGTCCAGCGTAGTGTGTTGGGAACCAGCCTTCCTGAAGATGCCTCTCTCAGACCCATGCTCAGTCATCTTACCCCACATCACCACTACACCCAAGACCTGACCCACTCAGGAAACGTGTGGTCAGCTTCTGAAGCAGTGACTGAACACCTACAGCATGGCCACAAATCTCTCTAGAAATCACAAAGTCCTTCCAATGCCATTTCCACCTACAAACTATCCCACTGTTCTCACCACCTTCCTTTTCCATACAAAGAAAGGGTCAAATGCTTCAGTACAAATACAGCTGTTACATATCTGGAATAAAGTGTCTCAGGACAATGCTAAATGGGAGCCCAAGTGATACAGTGAAGCCCAAAGCATTAGGCAAAACCAGAACAATTCTGTCCTGAGATCCTATGCTGTGTCCAGTTGCTCTTCCCTCCAAAATTAAGCCCTCTCTGATCTATCCTGCAGAGATATGTCCAGGTCCTTCACAAACAGCACTAGGAGACTAAATAAGCGTTAAGTGACATGGTCATGGCCATGTCTACACATCATAAGAAGACCCAGTGCTGAGGACCTCTGCTTAGGCTGGCCCCAAGATGGCACACGTAGAGATACTGTCTTGGACCTGCAACAGCAGATCAACCTACCTGCAGCGCTGGGATGCCACGGCTGCAGAGGGCTAGGCCAAGCACCACATGACACAGCCACAGCGCTATGTCAGAGGTGCAGTCCATGGAGACACCAGAAGTCCCCACTTCCCATCTTGTGGTCTCCATACAAGGTCATGCAGCTTCCCTAGAACATGTCCAGGGGTGAACAGCCCTATGCTGAATTCTGAGACACTGAACAGACTACAAATAGGATCCTAGGAAGAAAGGATCCAACATACCTCATCTGTGGTCTACCAGAAGAGAATCAGTGACATGACTGCAAATTCCCTGCTCTTCCCTTAAAAATGCTCCTTCACCCCAATGCGCAGAGAAAAGAAACACACGTATAAAAGGAGGGAGGGAAGCGAAACTAATAAAACCTCAAAAATTTAGCCTAATTTTCTGTGCGTCAGCAAAGCTGTTGCAACGATCCTTTAACGAACAAACACCACTCAGTAACACTGATCAAGATACACATCACTTCATCCGTTTCACCTCAAATGGCCAACCCAGAGACCAGACTCAGGACCACAGCCAGACCCTTTCTGAATGTCACCTGGCAGATCTAACTGGTCCTCACACAGGCATTGATGCTATGTTAGTGGCGAGCTATAATAATGCTCCAAGCAATGACATTTGGGGAAGAGGACACACACAGCACCTTCCACCCACAAAGCATAAGCAGAACTCCAAATCCGCACAAGGCTCCTGCCAGTTCAGCTCCCATTCCCAAAAAACAGTCACAGTGCTCTCTTCATGACAGTATTCCCGCAATTACTGCTTCCCCAGCACATCCATATTACGTTTACAGCTCACAGTTTGAAGGCACCGAGCAGTTTGTATCCGCAACACTCTTGGTAGAAGAGGTCAAAGTGACTTTCTGCTGAGAACCAGGCTGGAGACAGCGACTCATTCCTTACTGGTGCTCAGAGAAAACCTGAACTTTCCTTTTTAAAAAAAAAAAAATAAAATATTGCACTGACAAAGGAGTGGCTTTAGCCTTCAAAGTGAAAATGTCTCTAAAAAATTTTAAACTGAAATTTGTCATTCTTTGTACTGAAGCAACAGGTCTGGACTTTCTCTTCCCTTCCTTCCCCACCCTTGGCTTTAAATTAGTCCTTTCGTTTATTAAACTCAAACCACTATTAAACTCTGAATCACTTTTCTACCAGGTTTGCAAGGGCAGTCCCTAAATTTACTGGTATTTCCCCCACCTCCTTTTTTTTATTTTTATTTTTTTAAACACCATTTTAATCAGTTTTGGGTGAACTTGAATAAATGCTGCAAGTGTAAAAGCAAAGTGCTCAGCTTCAACCAGGACTCCTCCAAGGTCTCTTCTCCTTTCTTGGCTCACCAGGTCAGGAAGCCGTTTCTGGAGATTAATTTATGCTCCTGTGTAACCTCTGCTTCTGGTGATGGAAACAGGACAATCCAAGTTCAATTAGCTCCACGTGTTAATTGAGCACTGTGAGGTATCATTCTGCCACGTGAGGTAGAACCTGGCCTTGTTCTTCAGTCTGCTGAGCTTCCTCTTTTCAGCAAAATCAAAGAAAAGGAGCAAAAGCCCCTGCAGCTGCTGGAGCTGCTACTGGCTGGCAAGAGGGCTTGTAGACCACTTTGGAATTGGTTTTGGGGTCAATGTTCATGCTGTAAAGAGCTTTCTCATACTTTGCCGTGCTCATAAATGCATGAAAAGCTGGCTGAATCCCAAATCTAGCAGTGATGCTGTCAGTAAGGCACGCGTCTCCCGCAAAAGTCCTTTAGTGACAATAGGGAAGACACCAGCCAGTCCCTCCCGCTGCATCCACTTGTGTGACAGGTGACAAACACAGTAGCAGAGCATGGATATTTTTCTGCAATCAAGGTATGGTTTTGCAAGAGTAATGTGATAAGTTCGATGGCCAATGGCATGATAAACTGAAGGGGGGCTGGGGCTCTCGCACTTCTCACCTGCTCACGTGAGACACCACCACTGATTCGATTATTCACATGCCAAAACTGAGACAGTCCAGCACTTCCAAGTGGTCCTGATTTCTGACATAATGAATTTTCTTTAGCAGTAGAGATAAGATCAAGATCATTATGTACCTCCAGAGCTATAAATAATCTCCCAAAGTCTCCCTCAGCACCACAGGGCATCTGATACATGACTACTCCGTTATTACAGCAGAACAGAGAGAAGGTGCAAGTAATCCAGGTCACCGACTAGAAAAGCAATATATTGAGGCTCTGTTTGAAACTGAAGCTTCCTTGGAAGAAGAGGTACAGGGAATGAAGATGGTCTGCCCAGAAATACAAGGCAAACTTAGGACTTATAGAACACAACCCACCAGATCACACTGACGGTAAGAAGAAAACATGTCCAATTTTGGCACCACTGGAAGGTAAAAAAAATTAGAAAGCAGTATAATATTCAGCCAGACCATCTTGGCAATGCCTCCCACTCTGTTGTCACGCTTGGTAGCCCCAACCAAAATTAGCAGGCTGCAGAAAATTAATTGCTACAGCATAACCCAGTTCTTACCCATCTTTCCATCTACATCAGGCCTCCATTCCACCGGTCCCAGCCAGACACTTGCACCTTATCCTCCACTCTCAAGCATCCACCCTGTAATAACAAACATACACAGAGTTTACAGATTAATTTTGACATGTCAACACAGACAGTGACTGAACAGGAACCACCCTTCACAAAGCATTTCCCCACCATCACCCAGGATGAAGGAAAGAGGAGAACCATTTAGTTAGGAATTGAGACCAGTCTGCCCTCCTTCACACACCCCAAAGGTAACACCCCACAAACCTGGTACCTTTATGGTTTTAAAATCTTGGGAGTAACCATCTTATACTGGTGCCACAGGTCTCCTTTTGTTAAGGGCAGACCGTCTTTAATACATTACACCTTTAATGGATTTCTACATTATTCAATGTAAACTTACAGAATCACAGAATGCTTTTGAGTTGGAAGTGACCCCAAAGATCATCTAGTTCCAACCCCCCTGCCATAGGCAGGGACACCTCCCACTAGACCAGGCTGCTCAAAGCCCTTAAAGCAATACCGTCTTTAACGCATTCCATTTTGTGGCATCCGTATGAAATAACACTCACTTGGGGAAGAGACCAACAGCAGAACATGGAAAGTCAGTCCCAAGACAGCCTGTATCAAAGCAGAAGCCTAAACTTAGGCCTTCCAAATTCCAGCCAAGGTTCCTCAAGGCTGGACCATCCTTCCTCTGACCGCATGGGGAAAAAGAAGAAATAAAACCCCGAGTCTAGACAGTTCTTGGCAGCAACGTATGCCCCACACATCCCTCTTGGCAGGCTGTGGCCCAACAGCCCTTCCAGGGTCTCTGACTGTTGCCAAGTGCCACTCACAATTTGCCCAAAACCGATGCAAAAGGGGGTTCAGTTACCTGGCACGCTGCATTTAGCCAACACTCTGTGCCCACCAAAGGGGTAGGGTTTTTTCCCCCCCCCACACTGAGAAACTTAGAGTGTAAGCCTGAGGCTGCTGCAGTCAGTCCTGCTCACTAGTGGAAAACCTCATTTTAGACTGAACGAAGGCATAACCCGCCTCAAGACGGGCACGTTTTAAAGAGCAATGTGATAGAAGTGACCAGCAAAGACCAGTCCACTTTAGCTGACTGATAAACATGCAGATTTCTTGGTCATAAATCCATGTGAAAACACAAGTAAGTGGAGAGACATCTCAAGTACTTCAAACTTGCATGGAGAGAGTAAGGCACTCCTGTCCTGCAGTCACTGCAGGCAGCATTGCCCCAAAGTCATCGAAGGCTGTGCGCGCCAGGACACAGGGATGAGTTCTGGAGTGTTACGTACAATGCATTGGGCAGAAGCAGTTTAAAAAAAAGGCACTTTGAAAATTTCCCAGCTCAGTCAAATCAATTTAAACGCAATAACAAATCTGAAGTGAACCAGGAATGATCGCGAGCTTGGATTATAATGGTTTTCTGCAGCTCTGGCGCCTTGGAGCTGGCAAGCAGAAGGATATTTATCCAACCTATTTTGAGAGAGACGAGCAGGAAGGGAAAGCGATAAGAAAGCAGCAGAGGCGGAGACGTACATGTGCCCCAAAGTGCGTTGTTCCTTTTGCTGCTGCAGCTTCCTCTCAGGACAGCACCATTTAGCCTAAGGGCCCACGGCCGCCGGGGACTCTGTCCATTTTCAAGACAAAGGAGGAGGCAAGGAAGTAACTAACAGGCTTGGAAAGGTTTAAAATCCTATATTGAGAAGGAACCAGCCAATCTATGCAAAAGTGGATCAAGAGTAGTGTAAAAAAAGTGTAAAAAATGTAAAAACACCAAAGAGTAGTGTAAAAAAATCCATCTGATTATAACAAGAGTAGGAAATAGCCCAAATCTTCACTGCTTTTGCTTTCAAAATTGATGCGACACTTCCAGCAATTAAGCTGCGTGCAGAGTTTGCACCAAGGGCCACCTGCAGATAGCCTGGATTAACCCGAAATTCCTGGGCTAGCCCAGGTTAACTCCCTCATCAGTGTAATAGATTTTTCTAATGGCTTTTTGGAGGCCTTCCAGACCTTTGCAATCCGTATCTAGTTACAAAAGCGTGCACCTACAGGAACCGTGCAAATGAACCCTGGAAAAAACAGGTGACCTTTCCATCAGCGGAGCCCTGCCCTGTGCTCTTCTCCATCACCTCTGCCACAGCGAGCCCCTGAGACCCCACTGCCCAGCTCTCGTGAGCAAACCGGCCCCCGTACGCAGTGCAGGAAATCTCCAGGGATCCACGGGAGAAAAGAAGGTTTTCTATTTTAGCAGGATCTCTTCGATCCTGAGGACAGCCAGCCTTCAAATTGGCCTGCAGACACCAGCGATTTCCGTGGCTTCCCAAAAATACATACCAGCAGCTTCCGTGTACAGAAGGACAAATTCCTGTTTCTAGTACAAGTTCTGTCCTTTTATCATCTCCCTTAAAAAACAGGGAGGGGAAAAAAGGAAAAAAAATAATAAGAGTGAGGGAAAAAAAAAAGAGGAAAAATCCTTTTTCTACTCTGATGCACTTCTAAGCAGCATCCCCCTTCTCCTCCCACTAAGCTCCCTGATCAGAGCCTTCAAGCGTTGGCAGTTTACAACACAAACCAGTGAGCATCTGAAACAGGGCTCCCAATTCACACTCCACCGCCCCCGCAGCTAGCGGAACCAGCCTCTGCTGTAAATCTCCTCTAAATCTCCACTGTCAGTCTACAGACTACTGCCCTGGTAACCTCACCGGGCACAAACACCTTCACCGAAACAATGGAAGTGAGAGCTCAGGAAAGCGTCAGCTCCCAGGGATGCTGGGGCAATACAGTACTTTTATTCCAAGTTTGTGTCTTGGACACAGGATACTTGGACTGCTCCTGTCAGGGAACTGCTGGAGGTTATTGAAGCTGCAGGAAAGCCCAGTAGAGATGCCCTCGTCAGGAATAAAAGCAGCCTTGATTTGACTGAGCTGAACTCAAATCTGCAGCCAAAGTGGTTCAACATCATTGCGGCCACACGAGTGCTGAGCCTGAGTACCCGCCTGAGAACCATATGCAAGGTTATTAATGCACTTTAAAAATTAATCCCAGATCTTCCCTTTTCACCCCGTACTCCTGGTTGGTAAGGGATTAAGAAAGACTGACTTCAAGGGAGACAACAGCAACAGCCCAGCTAGACGTGACTCCAGCCTCTGTGTATCTAGGTTGCAGAAAGCAGAGCAGGGGAGGAGAGGATGGAGAAAAGCAGTGTTTCCTTGGATGTGAGAGAAGGCAAAAAAGTGCCTGGAAGAGACCTACTGGGAGGAAGGGTGTAGGATGGAGGCTAGGAAAGCGGGAAGAGTACAGCCCATCATTGAGAGCTGGAGCTACCAGCAGCCTACGATTGACTTTAAATGGGATTTATAGTATCACCTACCCTGAAATGGGCTGTTCTTACCCCAGAGAAGCTCAGCATCCGTCATAAGACATGGCCTCCAAGTCAGGATGTCTTGCCACTACCGCAGCACAAGCAAGTGGCATCTCCCTCCTCAGTTTATCATCCCCAGGCTTCCAGGGAAAGCAGCACCTACCTATTCCTGCCTGAGCACCACTTAACACTTTGGTTTGGAGGTGCAGGGACACACCACCATAAAAAAAGAATAATAAGCCACAGTTGCCCCTGGAATGTGGCTCAGCTGGAAAGCTACTCAAACTAGCATTGCTAAAATTGGGACTTTCCTTGTTTTTTTTCAAACAGCAGGGAACAACATGTTGGGCTCAGAGAGTTTAACAGGCAGGAGTCAGGCGGAAAAAATCTCTCCTTTTTAAGAGTTGACCACATTAACTTTCAGCAAGTTTCCGGGAGTCCTGCCAGGGCGCTGGAGTTTTGTATACTACGGAACTGTTAAAAATATTATTGTAAATGTTATTTTCAAAAAGCTTCAGAGGCCAGGGCTGGGGTAGTGTTAAAAAAAACAGCAAAGCAAGTGAGATTGTTTTAATGGCGAGAATACAAACGTAGGCATGCTGATAGCTCAGTCAAACAGCCTGCAGGCTTGGCAAAGATGGATTCAAGTGCAAAGATGGATTCAAAAAGAGCCGTGGAAATATTACAGGTTTCCTCAGATCATCTCAACCTCATCCTTATGGTTTTGCCTAAACACTGTAGAACATCCGGCCTTCTGTGCTCGCAGAACTGCCTTGGAAATGGGACCCGTATTTTGGGCTACACAAAGAACAGCTAGGTTTTGGTGACACTTCAGACACATTTTCCACTCAGGTTATCCAAAGGATGGCAGGGGTAGTCAAAAAGTAGCCATTTAAGACTATGCATCTGTGTAGATGTGGCACTTAGGAACATGGTTTTGTGGTGGACTTGGCAGTGTTAGGTTTACAGTTGGACTGGATCTTAAAGGTCTTTTCCAACCTAAATGATTCCATGTTTATGAGCATGCAACTGGGATGGACTTTTTGCAAACAAACACACATGTAACCAGGCCAGGTTTGCAGGCGTATCTCCCAAGCGGGCTCAAGGGAGAAGCTTCATGAGCCAAGATGAGGAGGAAAAAAAAAACCAAACCTTTCCTCAGCATGCACTGATGAGGCTGCTAAGCAAGAAGTGACATACGTACATCAGCAGAGCTCATGGAAGGAGGAAGCCAGTGCTCTGGGAACTACAGCGCGTGAAAGCCAACAAGCAATTCTATATGAACATGCATCAGTTGTGGGTGTTTTTTCCCCATTTTTGGGCATGGCACCCCAAAACTGATGAAGAATCTTTTGCACTACGGTATTTCGCTGGGAGAGGAGACAGTCTATGCTTCTTTAAGAACCATCGTGCACGATGGAGGATACCTTCAGTGACGCAGCCAATGCAGCTGTATTCAGCAGCTGCTTCTAAAGAAAAATCTCCTGAGCCATCCTGTTCAATCTAGCACAACGTGTACGTAGAATAAGAGCTTTAAAACCTTCATGACTCCTGCTCTTAACTTCCACGCCAGAAAACAGCCATTGAGATCTTAAAACTTCTCCCCTTTCAACAGTTCCTCATCTCGCAAATGACTTTGCAAATGAGATGTAGCAGACAGCATGCTCCAGTAAGTTATTTTTTTCAGTTAGCTTCTTTTCTTGCTGTACAGTAATAATCCTTTTACCAAATTAAGTGAAATAATCATTAATTTATACTGGTATATAGAATAGCTTTGATTTTGCATACAGATCTCAAACTTCTGGAAACCCATAAAAGGAAGCAAATCAAAAATATTAGAAAGGGCTCTCCTATCAGCAAAAAAAAAAAAATAATCAGACAACACAGCCCTATCAGGTCAGCGTTCGTGCATTCTTTTACATTTTTAACAAAGTCAAGCAAAGCAAGTTTCCAGAGAACACACGTGGTCCCCACCTGTTTGGTTTTTTTACTCGCATCAGGGTCTGCGCAGCACAGAACTGTGTCTCTGCTGAACTCGCACTTGGTACAGAGGAACTGCCACCTCCGGCAACTGGTGGAGCCGAACCCATTTGCAGACACCCTGATTATACCCCAAAGCCCACCTCAGTCCCACCACACACTCTGCCTAAACACAAATCTCATCTCCTGCAACCCAGTACGTTCATCTCCCTGGATGCCAGCCAAGCCAGGATTATTTAAACGCACAGCCCTGCTTGCCGAGGATGAAGGTCTGCAGCTAGAGGAGAGCACTGTTCTGCATCATTTCCCCTTTTACGGGGCAAAATCCTGTCCTCTGACAGTTATCTGTGGCCTTATAAAGCAGAGAGAAACCCTGATGCAAGTTACACCAACAGAAACCCTCTGATTTCAATGAGCAGACCCCACTAAGCAAACACAGCAAAGGGGAAGGTGTATCTCTATGTAGAAGATAAAAGCCAACACAGAAGTGTTGTAACTTCTTCCTCCTGCAGGTTTTCATGGCCTTATTTTTGGTTTTCTCCTCAAGTGACTGAAAACTTTGTGCGAGGGAAATTAAAACAAACAAAAAAAAAGGCTTATCTGGAAAAGTGAGGCTTCAGGCCTCTCTCTTCTACGTCCCTGGGAAAAAATAATAAGAAGGAGCAAAAACTAAAACCTTCAGATGAAACATGCCCTCAGAAAAGCATTTGTCTCCGAGCAAAATCTTTCCTGACAAAAGCAATTGAGAGAAAAGTGTCTGTACAGCACCAATCTGCTATCTGGCATCAGAAATGAAGAGTCTCCGTCAATGAAGCTTTACACCAAAGAGCTGCAAAGCCAACGTCATGCAATGAGATGCCTGAGAGCCGGCATCTGCACCGGGACACCCAGTTATCCCCGAAGATAACGGCAGGCAGGAACCAATCCTGTCTCTGTAGCTTTGACCTAAGAGTATCAAAACCATTACAGACTTTATGACTGGCCCAACATGCTCTAAGGGGGAGGTTTAACACTAAGTGACCAAGCTTTGGACTGGGAAGGACAGAGGTCCACCCCGTTCCCTAGGTGAGCAGCAAGGCCCTGTGGCCATATCAGGGCTTTTAAGCCACTGTGCCATCTCTGGCGCTCATCCCACCTTCTTGCTGACCCACTTTCTCTCACTTGCAACACCCTGCTGACAGCATACAGGATAACGCCTGTATCTCCTACCAATTGTCCTACCAGCCTTTGTATGCCACTATTTACCCTCAACCGGCTGCGATCAATAGTCCCTCTCACAGCCATCCCACCGCACAGCTTCCTCTTTAATGAGCTGCAGCCTCACCCCTGCAGCCCATCTAGATTTGATTGATCACAACATGACTTTCCAATCGACTGTGAAGCCAAGGGATGAGGACTAATTGACCACTTTCTGCTCTCTCAGCAGCTACCTGGTTATTTTGCTCTTTCCTTGCGGGCAAGGAGCACGAGCTCCACAGTGCATGGGGAGACCAGGACCTGAGGATCAGCCCCCAGGAGCCACCGGAGAACTTTGCAAGGTCTTTTTCTTGCTCACACCACTTCTGCCATGCAGTTCTGGATCCAGACTAGACCAGGGGGAGGAAGCCAAGCTCAGCGAGTGCTTGGTGGCAAGCAAAGATTAAAACACATGCTGTGTTTTGGAGCAGAAGAATCAGGTTTCCACATAGCCCCAGGACACTGCTGTCTCCACAAGCTGCTGGCTTGTGCGTGCTGTTGGTGGGGTGATGATGGGGTTATGAAACAGAAACACGTGGGTCAGCTTTCACAGAGGTTTTGTTCTCCTTGTCCTCTTGTAGTATCACATGAACTCAAGTACACTTAGAATCATAGAACTGTCTAGGTTAGAAGGGACCTTTCAGATCATCGAGTCCAACCATTAATCTAGCACTGCCAAAACCAACACTAACCCATGTCCCTCAGCACCACATCTGCCTGTCTTTTAAATACCTCCGGGGTTGATGATTCCACCACTTCCCTGGGCAGCCTGTTCCAGCGCTTGGTAACCCCTTTTGGTGAAGAAATTTTTTGTAATATCCAATCTAAACCTCCTCTGTCACAACTTGATGTCATTTCCTCTTATTCTATCACTTGTTACTTGGAAGAAGAGACCAACCCCCTTCTTCAACCCCCCCACTTGCCTTCATGTGTGACTAAACACAATAGAAAATAAGCCATCAATAATGCAGGAACCAGACTGGGCAGCACATGGCCATAGACTCACGCCACCTTACAGGTCCATAGAGCACATGTATTACCCAAGGTTCAAAGTGCCCAAGGGCCTCCCAGGTCTGCCCTGCCTCTCCTGCCAGCCCTTCACCATCCAATTTTCACATGGTTGTGGCTCTGCAGAGCCCACACATAGGCTGTCGCTTGCTGCGGCAGTCAAGAGGCAGCTTCTTCCAGAGAAGTGGAAGCAACCTTGAGTTGCCCAAGTTGTGCCACCCACAGCCATCGTGTAACCGTGACCTGCTCCCCTACTCCAAGGCAGCAGGTCATAGCTGCTGCACTGGCTCTCCTTTGTTCTCCAAGCCCTGTGAGGGGGAAGAAAAGACGAGGAAACTGAGGAAGAGGCAAAGGCAGATCTTGCCTCTAAATCGAGCTTAGGCCATTGCTGGGTGTAAGGCTGAGAGCATGACAGCTCACCACGGCCGAGAGCAGTCTGCAAGGGAGGCAGAACGATGAGTAATTTCCTCTCCTACAGCATCCAGCCTGGTGCGGTGCAATGGAAAGTCGCCGGCAGCAGAAGGCTGTGGGCCTCTTCAGCCATCTCAGAGGAAGTCTGACCTGAAGACTTTCAGAAGAGAGAAGCCCATCACCCTCAAGTGAACATGGGCCAACCCTGAACTGTCCAGGCAGCCACACAACACCTCCAAACTGGAAGACCAGTTGCTCAGCTGCTCCGAAAATCAGGTCACTTAGCCGGCACAGTGGGGAAACAGTCAACTACTTTTAGAAGAAAGCTCTGGAGAAATACAGTTCAACTCAATATTGATTCCCACGGCCCCGTTACAGACAGAATTAATTTCCAGGATGGAAAGAACATATGCCTGCATATCAAAACAAAATACAGAAGCCTTTCCAGTTCTTCAGCTGCATTTCAATGGAAACCAGAAGGCTGTCACGATGGAAAGATTTCAGTTTTCTAATTAATCCTCCCTGCTGAGCGTTTAATGCTGCTAATTGATGAGGAGAGGCAGTGTCCAGACAGCATTTGCAATTGCTTTTTACATCTTTAGACCAAGTTTTCTCTAAATTAAATAATAATAAGGCAGATTTGCTCCCTGCATGCACTGTGCCGTCCTCCAACTCCCTCCTCCCTAGAAGATGTCTGGTTGAGGGAAGGGAGGCGAAGCCCATCTCAGAGCTCATTTACAAGCGTTGGAAGTTTTCCTGGAAAACGTCATCTGCAATACTGTCACTTCCACAGAACATGCCAAGAGAAAGACCATCGATGCCAGGGACACGGTCTGTACCATGAAACACCCAGCCCCTACCCTCTACGGATCTAGGGGATAGCTTCTCCTGATTCAACAGAGAAATCGCTTAGCCAAGACATGTCCCATAACACCTCCAGAAAACTGCACAAAATGCACTGTAGTGTCAGGAAACAGATCATCGGGCCATAGCACAGCCCCAGGAGCTCAACACAGTGCCACCACCATCAAAGACACCTCACTGGCGGCAGAGCAGGCTTGGTTGCTCACGTACACCACAGAATGGTCCTTGTCTCCAATCCTAAATATTGATCTCACACTGGTGTTGACCAGGAGACACCTCTGGAGCCAGCGGAGTGATCCTAAGGGCAAAAGCCAACACAGTCTCAACATGAGAAGGCATTTCAGCACATGCCTACCTATGAAATTTCTGCTCCCATCCCCTACCTGTGCTCAGCACATGCTCTAGTTCTTCCTTGAATTAATTAAGGACAGAATCTGTCCCTTTATACTCAACACTCAGCATCTCCCAGATGGGAATCGCTAAGTGCTCTGAGCTGCAGATGAAATCAGGGAGTGTGAAATAAAAAAAATTAAAAAAAAGCATGCATTTGTGAGGCTGTGCTATGGTTACTGAGGAGTAATAAACGAAGCAGTGCTGATGGTCCCCAAGCTTAAGCCTGAAACTCCAACACTGATCTGTTTGTCATAGCAATAGCATTTCCATCTGCACCTTTCTGATATCTCCTCCGGGAGTCTTCACACACCACTGTCATAGATCATGGCCAACGGAGCCCAGGCCAGCTGTGCAGATGTCTAGCTGGCTGACCTCTCCTTACCAAAAGGCTTCTAATTTCCCCTCCCGCCATTATTATTAGCTTTCAAACCACCTACTCCACCATAAATATAAAGTAAAATTAGCTTATTCCGAGAGCATTAAAAAAAGATGAGCTGACGCCTGCACGAAGTGAGTCCCAGCAAGTCAACGGGAAGGCTCCAAGCATGCAAAGAATGTCAAGTCTAGAGCTTTTTGGCCCTTTTACTGTGTAATCGTATTGCTGCAAGCAACTGGTGGACGTGCAAGACGAGTCACGGGCGTGCAGAATCCCTCACCTGCAGAGGCTGGCTGCCGCTCTTCCATAGTACCCCAAGTAAACTACTCCTGTCTGCCCAGCAGCCTATTAATAAATATACACCAGGGAGAAAAGCTGCACGCCAGCAGGGAGGTGGACGAGATGATCTAATAGGACCTTTTCCATCTCTTAACTTTTATGCTTAGTCACAGGATAAATATCTCCCACGTTGTAAAGAAACATGCTGGCTTTGCTTGCCTGCTTATGTTGGGAGAGCATTGCCCTCTGAAGACATTGCGTTTTCTGCCTGTTATTTCACTCATGCTAACAGGACTTACCCAAGGAGAGTCAAGCAAAGGAGGACTTGCGTTTGCCTGGCTTTATGCTTCAGTAAGCTCCGAGGCACCCAAGCGAGTCCCCTAGTTCCTGTCCCAGCAGCCACAAGCAGCGGAGGAACCCCGTTTCTGTATTATCAGAGCCCTTGTGTTTCTCTGAGCACTCAAAGCCTGATCCCGTCCAACGTGGAGAGGCACTCCATTCACTCTTGCAGAAAGCAGGTTGGCAAAAGAACAGACAGCAAGCACCCTCCATCAGCCAGCCAGGTCAAGCCTCCTGTGAGAGACTGTCAGAAAACAGCTCAAAAAAAACTTCAACCACTGCAAGGAACCAAAGGGTTTGTGGGGAAGAGAATCCAATGCAGCTTAGATAGTACAGAATAGGATACGATAGTACAGCTTGGGTTGGAAGGGACTTTTAAGTCACCTAGTCCAACCCCCCTGCCATGAGCAGGGACATCTTCAACTAGATCTGGTTGCTCAGAGCCCCGTCCAACCTCACCTTGAATGTTTCCAGGGCTGGAGCATCTCTCACCTCTCTGGGCAACCTGGGCCAGCGTTTCACCACCTTCATTGCAAAAAATTTCTTCCTTAAATCTAGTCTAAATCATCCTTCTTAGTTTAAAACCATTACCCCTTGCCCTATCACTACAGGCCCTGCTAAAGAGTCTGTCCCCGTCTCTCTTCTAAGCCCCCTTAAGTATTGAAAGCTTACGGTGCAGTTTGCATCGGCACCGATTCATGCCGCTAGCAGCGGTAAGGCCCTCTCTTAGTTTTAAAATGCAGAAGTGCAGTCACACAGAGAAGGGTCCAGCAGCTGCACTACTCCAGCATCTCCAAAGCATGTTCAAGCAAGGCATGCACCAATTTGCAAGGTTTCTACAAGAGGCCATCCTCACATAATCCAAAGAGCAATTGAGAGCCTCAGGATCACAGATCTGCAAATTTCACCATGTAAGGAAAAAGCCTTTTACCATATAAATTTAAAAAAAACCCATACACCATAAAAAAAACCCAAAAGCCACACAATCTGGGCCCTCTTGCAACAAAACAGACACCAAAGGATGAGGAAACAACACTGGAAATGGAGTCAGGGGTAGAAGGTCTTGCTTCTAGCTCAGCTGCTGGACCACAGGATGACCCTGAGCATTGCCAATTCTCATAAGATTCAGTGTTTGCCGTGAGTACCCAGTTCCTGGAGTCACATGATTACATCAGAATCCACACTTCCTTTTTTTTTCCCATTAAAAAGAAGTACTTGTAGGTGTCAAAAGTTGAAGAAAGAAGTCTACGTCATGAATTTTGAAGTGCTCAAACAAAAAAAAATATTTAAAAAAATCATTATTTTAAACTTTATTGTTCATTTTTTGGAGGCAAGAACATGATTGAGAATTCTTTTCTTCCAATGTTATACACTGGAAACCTTAGACTGGGCAGGAAATGACTTAATTCGGGGGTGGGGGTGTTCCAACATCCCCCTCTAAGTTACAGATGAGAAAATACAACTTTCATAGCAACAACTGCTTAGAAACTAGGTAGCCCCTTTGAGGTACCCTGATGCTGGTCCCTAGTCAAAAGAGCATATTGTCCCCCAATGCATCACGAAAGCACAGCAGGTTAAAAAAAAAATATTAAATAAATAAATACAGCAGAACAGCCTGTCAAATTTTGCTCCCACTTCTTTTATCCATCACCAAGCAGAGTAAAGCCCTGGAAGTCGGCTATGCCAGCTCATCTGCTGGCATCCTCTGCTCACCAAAACTAATGGATTTACAGCCACTGGCGAGTCTCGCCCAGCAGAAATACCTTGTGGTAAGAACTAAATCTGTAAATAAGGACTTGGGCTTCTGAAAAAGCCTTTGTTGGCTCTTACGGAGCTCATCCCATGCTGCTGCTGAGCCCTGGAGCAGTGCTTCAGCTCCCTGTGCTAGCCACCATGGCACTACAGGCACGTGGACTGCAGTTAGCCATTACTTAAGAGTAATAAACTTCAGCCCCACATTCAAATATCCACAAGCATGACAAAAAGACGACTGCAGGTCACATTTATTCCCTTTTTTTGCATGGAAGAAAACCATTAAGATCTAGAAGCCTTCGATCTGGGGCATACTATGCTATGCATTGAATACATTATATCCATGAATACATTATATGCCCCCACGAAGGGGGTAAACACTGTGCTTCTGATTCAGCCAGAGGTCTTTACCCACTCTGCCCAAAGCTAAGACGCAAAGAAATCCAGAGGAGGAGGAGAACAGGAAGGACCTGAGAAATCGTGGTGGCGACAGCAGCTTCTGGTGCAGGGTGCTTGCACAGGCAGCGAGCCCGGAGCCACCCCAAGGAGTAGCGTCCATCGCCCTGACTTGAGGTCAACCGTGCCATTCCTCGAGCAAGGATTTGCTTTGCATCAGCCGTGCAGGCAGAGACGACAGCAAGTCAGCTGTTCTTGCCTCGCAGAACGCGCACCGGGGCAGAAAAAGGAAGCCTTGCTGTTCTCACTTGGCAAACGTTTCTGAGTTTCTGCATTATCTCAGCTTTGAGATTACAAGGAAGTGAGCACAAACCTGTTCAGTCACATTGTTCCCGCTCACCCCTGGCCCACGGCCGGGCCATTACGCTCCTGGGTTCCTGCTGTTCCCAGGACAGAGCTGCAGCCCCTCTGCAGCCCTCGGGCAGCTCTAACCCATTGCTGCAGCACACCCCGACACGCTTCTGCCTGCCCCAGCAGGGGAATTTAACCACAGCCAAGCTCTGGCAGAGAGCATGCACAGCACGAGAGGTCGGTCCACGTCTATTAAATTCCTGGACTCAGCTAACATTGCTGCATACAGTGTTTAACAAGCCTAACCCTGGCTCTTTACACCACCTGCAAAGCACGGGCACATTAAACCCACCTCTCCGCCTATCATAGAATCATTTAGGTTGGAAAAGACCCTTGGGATCGAGTCCAACCATTACCCCACTCTACAAAGTTCTCCCCTACACCACATCCCCCAACACCACATCTAAACGAGTCTTAAACACATCCAGGGAAGGTGACTCCACCACCTCCCTGGGCAGCCTATTCCAGTGTCTGACCACTCTTTCTGTGAAGAATTTTTTCCTAATGTCCAGCCTAAACCTACCCTGCTGCAGCTTGAACCCATTCCCTCTTGTTCTCTCGCTAATTACCTGTGAGAAGAGACCAGCACCAACCTCTCTACCATGTCCTTTCAAGTAGTTGTAGAGCGCGATGAGGTCTCCCCTCTCAAACTAAACAGTCCCAGCTCCTTCAATCGCTCCTCATCAGATTTACTCTCCAGGCCCTTCACCAGCTTCGTTGCCCTCCTCTGCTCTCTCTCCAGCACCTCGAGATCTCTCTCGTATTGAGGTGCCCAAAACTGGACACAATGCTCAAGGTGTGGCCTCACCAGTGCTGAGTACAGGGGGACAATCACCTCCCTCCTTCTGCTGGTCACACTATTTCTAATACAAGCCAGGATGGCATTGGCCCTCTTGGCCACCTGGGCACACTGCTGGCTCATGTTCAGCCACTTGTCAATTAGAACCCCCAGGTCCTTTTCTGCCAGGCAGCTCTCCAGCCACACTGCCCCAAGCCTGTAGCGATGCACGGGGTTGTTGTGGCCCAAGTGCAGGACCCGGCACTTGGCCTTGCTGAAGCTCATACCGTTAGCATTGGCCCATCGGTCCAATCTATCCCAGTCTCTCTGTAGAGCCTCCCTATCCTCATGTAGATCAACACTCCTGCTTAGCTTCGTGTCATCTGCAAACTTGCAGATGCCACTCTATGGCCTTATCAAGGTCATCAAAGATGTTAAACAGAAATGGTCCCAACACTGAGCCCTGAGGGACACCACTTGTGACCGGCCGCCAGCTGGATTTAACTCCATTGACCACCACTCTTTGGGACCGCCCATCCAGCCAGTGCTTGATCTCCCTATTCAAACCTTCTGTACCTCCTGCCTACTGAGGATTTGCCCTCCCTTCTCTCTGCCCACTCTCCAGTGCCCGCAAAGGGTGGCCAGACTTGCAAAAGATGCTGCAGAGGCTGCTGCGATCTGGTCACAGAGGTGGCGAAACACAAGGGGACCCTTCTGCTATCTAAAGCTATCACACAGCTATGGCCGCTCTGATTCTCCTCCGGTTAATGCTAATCTTGCTGCACTTCGTTCTCAGGGATCTGAGTGCTGCTCCCTTTAGACTGTGCAGAGAAAACGAAAGTGAATCAAGGGTCTACAAATAAATATTTCTTTAAAAAGAAATGTATAAAAATCAATCTTGCTAATACTCTGCCTTGCTGGATCACTATAGAATCAGTCCTCTATTTGAGCAAACATTATCAACAACAAAAAAAAAAGGATGCAATTATGATTTTGCTTGCAGAATTTTCTCTGCACCTCCTTCTCTTTCCCAGAAGGATTTGCTTTAAAAGAAAAATACCACCCATAATGTTTCTATGCTTGCTTATTTAAGAGGAAAAATACAGCATGCAGCTCTAGTGTTATTAGTACCTTTCCTCTTTTTATGGCAAAACATGACTAAATGAGACACGCTACAAAAACTAAACAGATGTGGAAGTTACAGGTCTTTTTTTCCTCCCTTTTTTTCAAGTTAAGTATTTTATTATGCGAACTCAAAAACCCAGATCACACACAAAGAAACGAGTTTGGAAATCCCCCTCCCTCCACCCCCACTGCTATTTGCTAAGGAAACCAGATGCCCAAAGCCAGCCAAAAAATGATCTCAGCCATTCTTAAGAGAGCCTACAGTGCTTTTTCATGAGTCATGGAAAGCAACAACTCGTTGCTTTGGTAATGCTAGGTAAGCAACTGGTCATCCATCCACAACCAGACTTTCAGCAGTAAGTCGAAGAGCAGACCATTTCTTGACAGATTACGTCAGAGACAGCCCCAAAAATAGAGCCTCGCGGCAAATTTACCTCTCTGGAGGTTTTATGAGACACACCACAAAGCTTGTCCTGTAAAAGCATTTAGCACAGCATTCAGCAGCCGGGATCCCCCATGGTCCTGATCCCTGCGTGGCAGGGGTGTTTCTCAGCACCCCACCTCCCAGCCTGTGCTCTACAAGCTGGCAGAGGTGCCAGCAAAGGGAGGGGGAAGCGACAGCCAAAGGCAGGGGTTAGCGAGGAGGTGGCAAGTCCCTTAACCCACGCTCTTGCCATGAGCCGGGGCAGAGAGGAAACCTGCTGCCTGCCAGCCCAAAAGCCAATGCTGGGGCAAGCAGGCTTGTAGTAAGAATTGCAGGATGCTTCATCCATCAGACCCCTTCCAGCCAGGGGTCTGCGGTGGCTGCACAGCACAGACCCACAGGACACATACACACACAGGTGTGGGAAAGACGTGCTTAAGCTTTCATCAGTCCCTGACCAAATTGCTTGCTCTTCTCATTTCTGCAGGACTACAAGCTAATAACCAGCAGGTTCTGCGGTTAAGCAGAACACCGCTGTGTCTACTGCCACCTCAAGACTCACGCAATGAGCACACATGCAATTTATCCAAGCACTGCAATGGGAAAAGCAGTCTTTCAAAATACATATACATATAATTTCCCTACCACCTTCTCTGGATGAGGGAGGCTACTGCAGGCACCACTCAAAGCCCTCAGTGACACTCCTGAACATGGCCATGAAGATGGTGGTGTTGGTATTCTGTGATGCAGCCTAGAGCCCTTCAACCACACCTGTGCAAGGCACCCATCTGTCACAATGCAGGGCTGAGGTTTTGGAAATCCAGCCCAAGACAGGTCAGGGAAGTGGGAGGTTCCCCCTGCAGCAAGGGGAGACCCTTTCCAACACATCCCATGGTCTTCCACAAACACCTCCCACCTTCATCACCTCTTGGTGACTCCCACAGCAAACACACAGCCACCACTGTCCGAGAAGCTCCTGCAGAGGCAAGACACCAAACTGCACCTCTCTGGCAAAGCACGCTACAAAAGGCAAAATGGTTTTCTGTGTAATTATACTGGACAGTAATGATAGTGGGTACTGGAAGTCTTGCTCCATCTCATCCAAGTCCCCAACAGCTTTGGGACACTGTGGTGGTCCAGGATGAATGCGCAGCGTGCCACACCACCTCCCTGCAACAGCCCAACCAGCTTCCTGAAAGGGAAATTCTCCTGCAGAGGATTTCCTGGACATAGACCAGGACTGGAACTAGCTTGTCCCCGGCTTTCCCTCCATAGATGAAGCCAGTTACAGTCTCCAGCACCTTTTGTGCTGGGTCCAAAAGGTGATTGTTTGGCCTCCCCTCCTATACAGAACACACATCCTCATCCCTTATAGCCCATCCCAAAGCTGGCCAAGTATCCATCAGATGTTAGTCAGACTGGTAATGCTGCAGAAGTTACTGAAATATTGTGATGATTAAACATTTTCTGTTTTTTCTTGAGTAATTAGGCAGGTAACACAGTGACACACATCATGCACATCTCTAACATCACAGCACCTTGGCGAAAGCATCACAGACAGCCTCAGCAAGCATCCCCACCCCAAACAAAAATAGGCAACAGCAGCCATGGTTCCTCAAATCCTTCACACTCAAAAGGTCATTTCAGCTAAGCGAGGTAAAGCCAAGGCAGTCTTCAGAGACCATCATCAGGGTATGCAGAAATTAACACAGCTGCCCTTTCATCAGAGCCACTCATGACTTAAGTCAGCATCCAGAAGCACTTCATATTCTGTGGGCAGCACAGCCAAAAGTGACTGTATCACAAGCGGGGGAGCAAGCAGGCACCAACCCAGGCCACCAGTTAAGCAGATCCTCCCAGGCAGCAAAGCCAGGGTAAGCTGAGGATGGGGAGCGGGAGAAGGCACCGGGCTGTGTGGTCCCACATCCAGGCAGCCCTGATGGTCCCCTCCCAGCCTCAACACCCAGAAGGCTGCAACAGGAGACGTCAGCAGGGCTTCCCCTGGCTGCCACCATCAGAGGAGCAGCTCCTGGGAGTTAACAGGAGCCAAGGGCAGAGTCTTCCAGCAAAAACCCAAGAAAGAAGCATGACGGGACTTGCCCCATCACGATTCTTCACACGCACTGCAATCAACCCCCCTGCCACCACCATTCAGAAGGAATACACAGCGAGAGCACCTTTCCCTACCTTTCCCTGCGGAGCAGCTCGAATGCACCCTGCTGCTGGGTTTATCCCAGGCAGTAACAACATCCAGAGCCGGACCTTGAACCTTTCAATAAAGCCAATGATGCAATAAGCTAAGCACAGCTCAATACAGTCTCTGTTTATCTCTTTTACTTGCCACCAGCACCATCCAAAGAGAAATAACTGAAATATCTTGCATATTTCTCTAATGACTCTTGCTAGTCTGTTAGCACCAGCACTGAAGGATTAAGACCAAGGAGCAGCAAAGACATTCCACTGGTTTATTAACCAGGTGCTCAGGTTTCCCAAAAGCCACTCTCCAAGTGGGAAGCCAGCGGAAGGATTGCAGCAGAGGGATCGGTGGTGTATTTTTGTGCTGAAAGGCAAACAGAAGGCATCGAGGCTGCAGCGTGAGTGCCTTGCTTCAGCAAGGAAAGCTTTCCAGGAGCTTGGCCCAGCCTGGTGCCTACTGAAGGATACTTCATCAGTTCAGCAAAACAAGCCCTGCTCCGCACTACAACAATGCCTTGACCAACCTCAACAGAAGCAAAACCAAATCTCTCTTCTCTGATTTCCAAGTACTGGTTATTCATCGCTTACACACTCCCAGACCGCTCTGCCCCACCATCGCAGCCCACACACCTCCTTCCAGCCACAGCAACCGCGTTATTTCTGCTGCAGATACCAAGCTGAGTTATCAACCCATCAGCATCACCCAGCTATAGATAGCACTATCAGACGCCCTTTGTGATCACACTGCACTGACCCAGCATGCAAAAAAGGGACAGTCCTCCCCCAGGGCACTCCCCAGGTAGGGACAGAGTGGAAGAGGCGAGAGGCTGAAAGGAAGAGGGTATTTAAAAGAGGGTTTTTCCTGCATGCACACACGCCTTTTCCTTCAGTTCACCTGCACCACCCCCTGTAACAGACCTCACTTTCTCCCCAGGCCATTTTCCCCGACCAAGCCTTCCTTATCACAGGCCTTGGGTTGCCCCAACCCTTTAACCTAGATCAGAGGCAAGATTTCCCCGTCATTTGAAACACATGCTCGCCACCCTGTGTCCACCACCCTTCTGCAGGGTCCTCGTGCCTCGGGATAGGGCATCACTGATGCCACCTTGCAGAGCAGAAGGTGCAAACAGCCCACTAATTAAGAGATTAGATATCTGCTAGATTTTTTAGGCTCTTATCATTGAGGGTGCTGCACTATTTCCAGTTTACAACTAGACTACAATGATCTGATCTCTGCTGAACCATAAAAACCCAAAGAGGTTGTAGAGCAACTGCACCAAGCAATCCAAAGAATCCACTGTCCTCATCATGATGGATTTCCACATACAAGGACAGATCTCAACAGGTTCCTCCAAACCTCTGCACCAAGAGCAGCAGCAACAGAACTTACAGCACGATACAAGGTTCATTTTTGCACATGATTTTCAATAGTCCCTTGGGGATTTGTGGGCACTTGGAAGCCACCGTGCAAGGAACACCTTCACATGGACAAGACAGATGCAGTCACTCCAGGACAGTCCTAGTAGTGCAGGAGCACTCAAAGTATTGCAGAGGCCACAAACACCCTTCAGCGGTGTTGGATTTAAGACTTTCTTGCCTCCTTCAAAGACTTATCCCATAAATTACTTTCCCAAAACAATTGTATGGAATCTTTTTTCCTCTGAAACATCTAGTTATCAATCAGATGAGTTTTTGTTATTTGGCACATAAGTTCCTGGCCTTAGTAGCTTTGCAGAGCACCTCTAATCCACCCACCTAGGGCTATTTTTCCAAGCAATTTGGTGTTTAATCACTACCTGAAGACTCAACCCGTCCTCCCACCACCTCCAAGGAACCTGGCCCACACACATGCTGATTACACAGCAGCCCACGCAGCAGCTTGGCCAGCTCCTTACAGGATCTGGACCATGCTGCCAGGCATGGCATGCAGAACGCGTTGCCAACCGGACTTTGTCCCGTGCAGCTTCTATGGTGCTGAGCCAAACCCTGGCTCAGCTCCACCCTGGGTTTCATTGCTGTTGTGGCTTGTCCTTCCTGGGCTGCCCCAGATGATCTTGCACAGTGGAGGGTGTAAACTAGGGGAGCTTCCACGGAAGTGACAACTAGTTCTGCATAAAATGGTGGCCAACCTGGGTTTTAACTCAGGAGAGCAGGACAGGCTCCAGCCTACTACAGATTCTCATTAGAGTCCCTTGATCTCCACTAACATTTATATTAGGATCTTCCAGCGCAGGAAAAAGTATTTGAGGAATGCATTTGGCAGCTGAATCCCCCTCCCTCTTTTATGGTGCACAGGTATAACTTTCACCCTTAACTTCTAAGTCTCAGAAGGTCCAGGTCAGACCCTCTGGGTAGCCTTCACAGATGTTCCAAGCACTCTGGGAACAGCAGCTGGTACCCGAGACCATACACAGCAATGACATGTAATAGCATGTCCCCACCCCAGGTGATAGAGAGAGGGAAGCAAGGGGAAGAGCTGTGAGCAGCCGCAGGGCTCAACCATGAATCCACACACCCCCAGCTCGCTGAACCCTTCCACCACAACCTCTGCGGCACTGGGCAAGCCACTTTGGGCCAAACTCCTCCACAGGTGCCCACTGTGGGCCATACTGATGCTGCATCGTCCACCATCCCCAGCTCAGCTTGGCCCCAAGCCCAGTGCCTCCAGGGAAGGCTCCCAGAGTAACAGCCCCAGGGCTGAAACAAAACAGGGAGCCGTGTACCCCCATCCTGCAGCCCCAAAAACTCTCCGCTAGCCCCTCTACAGCGTTCTTCTCTTGCTCTCCCTTCCCATGTAATCAGTATCCTGCAGGGAATAGCTTCCCGGTGGCTTTGAAGAACATCTGGTTTAAGGGAGATCTTTGCTTTTTCTGTCTTGCATCATTACAGATGAGCTAGGACAGGCTGATTCAGTTGGACACTGGTGGCATTTCAGTGACTAATGGGAAGATTACTTGGCCAGACCAGATCAGAATTGCAGAGACAGACAGAAAACAAACAAAAGTGTCCACATATACATGCTCACGTGTGCTCACTTGTGCCTTCACAGACAGAAAGCACTTGTCTTGTCCATCTGATGCTTACCACGATGTTCACCACATCAGAGGAAGGCTCACACTGTGCAGGGTATGGGGCAAGCCCGCAGAAACAGCGTGTTCCAGGCACAACCGAGACGACATTCGCTATCTCTGCATCTCACATCGCACTCAGCAATGGCAGAAAAGGCACCATGAAGAAACAGGGTCCTGACCCAGCGTGCACAGCCGCATGCGGGGCTAGGGAACTGCTCCCCAGAGGCACTCACCAAAGATGCCTGGTCACCCATTCCCCTCGTGGAGCTTAAATAGGAAAATAAATAAAGTCTGGGGATTGAGGGTGAACCCACCAGGTTCAGGATCAGTGGGTCGTTTATAGCTTTTCTGAATAGTGTCTGAGGAAATAAGAGAAAGAAGTTGAATTCCATATTCTCCTTCTTATGGCTCCGCAATGCACTTTCCGTCTCCCTGGTGCACAGCTGACATTCTGCACATTTCTGTGCAGACTGCGCTTGGCCTGTACTACGTGCAGAGAAGGGAGTGGAAGTGACTGAGCCCAGCAGCCTCCTGCTGCTGTCAGGCACCAGCCAGCACCAGCCCCGTCCCCACAGCTGCCTGTCGTGGGAGCCGGGGTGCAAAGGCATCAGCCACCTCCCAAGAAAGGCTGGCACGTGGGATGCGTGTCCCTCTCCCGTGCTGGATCTCAGGATCTAAAAGAGTCCAGAGATTTGTAGAGAGAGAAAACATGTTTCCTTAGACCAAATGAACTGTACAGGCTGAACTGCAGTTGAATATCTCTTTTTCTTTTTTATTTTTTTTTCCTTTTCTTTCAGATTATCTCCTCGATTAGGAGAGCCAAGGTAAGCACAGAGCAACTGCTTCCTCCTAATTCTCAGAACTGAGGTTTGCTGCTTCTGCGTGTAGACAGGCCTGCGTTCACCAAGCAGTCTAATAAAAGATATCCCTTCTAACAGCAAGACCTGACTCACTTCCCTCTAGCCTTCACCAGCAGGTCTCCGATGGCAGGGCCAAATCAACCAGAACAGAAGATCCTGCCAGCTTTCGCACTGGTTCCCACGTCCGGCTGGGGAAAGCAGGGCTGGAAGCACATCACCTTCCATGCCACGGCAGCACACTCCATCCCACCGCTCTGCCAAGGAGCCAGGAACACTGCGTGATCCTCACCGGCATCTTCCCGAGGGGAAAATTCAGAAAATACAGCAATCCCAAGCTGCATGCTAACACCACAAAGCATCATCAAGCAATAGCAACGTTTCAGAAGGGATGGAGAGGACTACACTCCTCTGGCTGCTGTAATTGCCAGCTCTTCGCGATGCAGTCTCTCCGTCCCTGATAAAAATCCAGACTACATCTCTCTGCATGAGCACACTTCCCTCAGAGGCTCTAACAGCCTCCAAAAAAAAGAAGTGCATCACCGATCAGCACACGTTGACAGAGCAGAGCTCAGAAACCCATCAGGGTTTCTGATGGAGATTTAAGACCCATGGAAAAAATTACAGTACCAAAACCCATTTAGAGAAGGAAGGTATAAAAGAGCCTTTAAATCCACATTCCACCAGGCTGGCAGCCCATCCAACTTCTCATCCTGCCTCCAAGAGAGGAGCTCTTACAAGCTGCAGAACCTTCCTAGGGCAAAGGCTGTGCCCAGCTGCAGAGGTATCCCCCAGATCTGCAGGGGCCCTGGGAAATCTTGAATCCCCAGTTATAACTAATGTTAAATTAGGGGTTCTGGAAACTGGGCCATCTGACACAAATATCACAAGACACAGGTAGTCATGGGCAAGCCTCCAAACACAGCCCATCTCCCACATGCCTGAAGAACAGCCTCCAAGACCTGCACGGAGCTATATCAAACTGCACATGCCAGACTGGAAATAAGTTTACAAGGCACCACAGAAGGACATTCCCCCAAACCGCTCACCAAAAAAAACAAAACAGCTTGACCCTGGAAATCCCTGGGATCACTCAAATTCCACACAAATCCCAAGCGAGCCCCAGATTTTCAGTCCGTGCCACCGGCAATGCATGTGGACCAAACCAGGAGCAGGTCTACTTCCAAAACCCACTGGATTACGAGACAGGAATTGAAGAGGAGGATAAAAGCAGCAGCCCGAGGGGGAAACCACTCTCCAAGCTGTGTCAGGGACAGCAAGAGATGCGTTTGGCTGCCGTGCAGGACCTGGCGAGCCTTGCCGGCGCACACCCACTCATGCTGGCACAGGGCTCCCACCTCCGCTCCGCTCCCCGCCCGGCCGCAGAGGGACAGAGAGCAAATCCTCCCGGAGCATCAGCCCAACGCGTGGCACAGCTCCCCCTGACAGCCACTCGCTCCATCCAGGTAGAAATCCAGCTCCACCAGCCGTCACCATCACTCATGCCATGCAGGTACCAGCGTCTCTCACCCACGGGGGTCCATGCCTGCCACAGAGCCTTCCTCCTCACCGCTCACCCCATCCTCACCGCTCAAGACAGACTCTGCGCAGGGAGGACTTTGCTCAGGGGTGAGGGCTGGCCAGGCATTCCCACAGCTCCTTGGCATGGACACGACGCTTCCCACCAAAGCGGGACCCAAGCCACGGTAGCCAGCAACATACCCACTGGCTCAGTAGTTTAATGCATCCCCATAACGGGACCCTCTGTATTGGGGTCTAATCCCGGCGCTTGCTGTCCAGCAGCTGCGGTGGGACAGGCTTCCCGGCTGACTTCCCAGGCAAAAACCCGGGAAAAAAGAGTTACCCGAGTGCTCTCCCACCAGACGAGGGCTGCGCCGGGGAGGGTAAACCCCCAAAAGGGGCGGCAGGTCCTCCCCCTGTCCCGCACCCACCGCCCCCTCCTGGGGATCCGCTCCAACCCCCTGCTCACCCCCCCGCGGCTCCCCAAACCGAGCCACTCGCCCGGCGGGACAAGCTCCCACTTGGAAAGACCAGAAAAAGGGGAGGGATGGAAAGCCACCGAAGCTGCAAAACTCTCGGTCACCGCGGCGAAAAAGACAATTTAAAAAATAAATAAATAAATAAATAAAAGAGCGAAACAACCCCTCGCAGGGATGCGGACTTACCGGTCCGGCGTTCGCGGCTACCGGCGGAGAGCCATGACCGGCGACTCGGAGCACCGCGATCCCAACACCCGGCTCCGTTCGGCTGCGCTGGTCCCGGCGGCGGCGGCGGCGGCGCGCGGGGCGGCGCACAAAAGCGGGAGGAAGCGGTGACGCGCGGGGGCCGCGGCCAATGGGGCGGCGGGGACGGGGAGCGGGGGGTGGGGGGGGCGGAACGGTCCGGTCCCGCCGCCGCCGCCGCCGCCGCCGCCGAGCGAGCGGTCCCACCGCCGCGCCGCTAGGGGGCGCCCTGCAGCGGGGGGGCCGAAGCCCGGCCCGGCCCGGCCCGCGGGGCAGCGCCGAGCTCGGGGGTGTGTGGGGTACGGGGGACACGGGACCCACAGCCCGTCCCCTCCAGGTGAAGGCGGGGTGAAGGGATCGCTCTCCGCTAACGTGGTTTTGCCGCTTTCTTTTTTTTTTTTTTGGGGGGGGGGGGGCGGGAATTGAAGGAAAAACGAGCTAAAGGGTGGGGGGGAGGTGCTGGGCTGTCCCCGGGCTCTGCCCCGTTGCCCTCCAGAACAGCTCAGGGCTCGTCGGGCAACTCCCCGGGGCCACTCCGGTTTACACCCGCCTGGCCCGAGCATCCCGTGGCGTGTCCCGGTCCTTTCGGACTTGGCCGTCCCCACCCCCATGGAGGGCGGAAAGGCAAAATTCACCCCCCTGAGCAAAGGACCAGCGCGGGTCTGGGGCCTGAAAGAAGCGGGAGCTGAGTTTTGAACCAGTTATAGCTCAGACTGGCAGGAAAGAGAGAAAATTCATGCAGACAACAGAAAAGAATATTTTTCTGATGATTTCCCCCTTTCCTTATTTAGCAAATATATTGTGGAGAGGAACAGGAGCAAAGTCAGTTTGAGATTTTGGGGGGAGGAGATCAAAAACTGGGCAGAATCTTAAACCCAGACCCATTCCCCTCAAGTTTTTAAGAACAGGCTGCTGCAAGAAAGGTCGAGCCATTGCCTCCTATAAAGGCAACAGAAACCCCAACCAGGGACCCCTCCTGAGAGATTCAGCTCTCACATCCCCGTATACAATCGCGTGACCTATTAATAAAATCCATAGAAACCAATTCTGTATATACCAAATAACAGCAGATGGCTCCAGCCCAAACCACTCTGGGTTCCCTCACTCCATAAATGATTTTACTAGGGCCACTCGTGATCTTGATGTAATTGAATAGGTTTCACTCTTTTCTCTCCCCCTCCCCAGAATATTTGTGCAGCTTACGGAGAGATATCCAGGGGGACCGAGCTGTTGCTGGAAGGAACCTCTGACTGCAGCTTGCCTCATCCATTTGGGAAGCGGCGTAAGTCTATCCTAAGCCACCTGGCTTTGGGAAGGAGGTTGCTTTTCTCTGCACCTTCCCTCTAACTCTTACAGCTTTTAATAACATTCTGGTAACTTGGCACATTTGAAACGTTTTGGGCTCCTGCCCATCGGGGATGTGTGTAATGAATTCTTGCGCTGCAGATGCCTTTCTGAAATAAATCACATGTGTTTACCTTGGGAACCAGGCGCAGGACCCCAGGATTTCGGGTTTGAGTATTATAAGGCACGAAGCGACAAGCAGCTCCTTTAAAACCGCCTGGTTTTAATGGGAATGGGTTAGGCAAGCAACAATTAACTGCTGAAAACTCCTTTCAAGCAGCTTCTCTTTTCGGAATGTGTTTGATGCCCCAGGAATCCCACGATGGGGATTTCAGTTCAGGGTTTTCCTGAACAATATAAGGATCGTCATGTGTGCAAAGCCTGTTTCCATCGATGTCAACAGCTCCCTGCTGATGGGCGTGCAAAGGATCTGTCCCCGTATTCTGCCTCCTCAAGCTGCCCTTGAAAACATTTACCAAGCCTGGCAAAAGAACGGATGGAGGTGTGTGGCTCCGCGTGTCGTTTCATGTGTTCTCCTGCAAATTCCGACTGAGGGCCTTCGCCCCGTTTCTGGAGGAAACCTGGTAGAGAGCACACAGTGGAGAGCATTGGTAAAACCAGTGGTAAAACTGGTAAAAACAGTGCAGACAGTGGTTGTAGTGGAAATGCGAGGAAATAAAATAGACGTGAGGCTATTCTCTGTCCCTGAGGACAACAGGCACAGCATACCTTGTACGCATACAGCCAAACTCTCCCTTCGTTTCCAAAACAGTGTCCAAACTGCCGTTAGGAAACATTCTTTGGTGCATGCTGTCCCACGCCGGCGTATGTGCCAGCTGGCGAGATGAAAACTATGCCACACATAAAACCTATAGATGTGTGCTCTAATTCCTCTTAGTTGACTAGTATATATGTTGGGGTGGATGGGAAGGTCTACATCATCCTGATAATATCTTCAGTGAAAAGTTTGATGGCACAAGTGGGTAATAGCAAGCTATAAGAAAAGCTGATTGTTCATCCACAGACCAAGAACTTTGCAAATCGCAGCCCCAGGCTGTTCTATTTATGCTTCTCCTTTAATGACGTAAGCATTAGTATTTGCTGTGGGGAGAAAAAGGGGAAGATATTTGGCTTTTACCTAACTGCTACTATTTTGGGCTATGTCAGGGTTCCTGCAGGATGTGAATGCAGGTCCCAGAGCACCGACCCAATTCTTCTGTGACTAAATATGCTCTGTCTAACCTGAAATTCTCCCATGCCTTCTGTTTGATATAATATCCTTTCTTGCTTCCTGTCCTAAACGGCAGCATAAAGCTGTTGTGTGCTGTGAGACGTCTGTCAGGCTTTCTCTCCCATCGAGATGGGAGATGCCTATCGACGGTGGGTGAAATCATTCCTATACTTAGTTTGGAAACTGTAAAGGAATGATGCCATCTCAGTGTAAAGAAAAGAAAAGAAGCCAATTACTCACTCAGAAAAGGTGTGCTGCTTCACAGCTGAAGGCTGGAGCTGGTAATGGGCTTGGGTGGGATTTCAGCACGTAGGCACAAGCCTGTGATGCCGAAACCTCTGCGTGGCAGTGCATGGGCTTGGCAGACCTGCGTCGGCTGCAGCTCCTCCTCACCCAAGTTTAATCATGGGTCTGCTCTTTGCTGTGGAAAAGCAGGTGGAAAAAGAGGGCTAGAGCTGTCCTATGTCCCTCTTAATGATATTACCCGTGCAGAAGGCACATTTATTTTGCTTAAATATTCCCCCATTTCCCACGTGTTCTGACTGCTGCAAAGCTGGGCGATTTGAAGACTACCTGGTAGATAAACCTGGTCAGGACCCACCAGACCACACGTGTCAGCATTCCCAAGGAGTATGTGCTGTTCCCAGAACATGCCTGAACAAACGTATGCAGAGGTTTTCTGGGGACAGACATTTGGGGTTGGCACTTCATCTCTACCTCTGCTTCCGTTTCACAAGAACCACTGTGTGGAGCGGTTGAGAAGGGTTAGAGTCAGGTTCGGATCCCTGTTGCTGAGGGGCCACACGTTTCCCAGCTACATTTCTCTTCCTCTCCTGTTACATGAAATATTCCCTGGCTGATATCACCATAACCTCTGCGGGGCAGACGCCAAGATCTGCTGTATGAAAGACCTCACGACCAGGCAAGAGCAACAGGTGACCTCTCCGGCTCGATGGGTTTTGAAACCTTTCCTCTGCTGTGGCAGAAAACTGTCTCTCACAAACAGCAGATAACGCCGCCTGCCCACACAACAGATTAACCTCGTGGGTTAGAGCTTGGGTTTATACCCCCTCGGGCTGGGGAGGAAATCCTGGGCTCCTACCCAGGCTCGGTGTATGGGATATTTCTAGCATCCACTCCAGCGTAAAAGGTAGGTGGCAGCAGCAGCAACTGTATTTTAAAAGGAAAGGGTGAGTCCTGCACTTGAAGATAAAATGCACGGGCTTCATTCTAGAGGAGAGGGTCCAGAGTGTGAAGAACTGGCACTGGTGAGGCCCCACCTCGAACACTGTGTTCAGTTTTGGGCTCCTCACTACAGGAAAGATGCTGAGATTCTGGAGCGAGTCCAGAGAAGGGCAACAAAGCTGGTGAGGGGTCTGGAGTACAAGTCTCATGAGGAGCGGCTGAGGGAGCTGGGCTTGTTCAGCCTGGAGAAGAGGAGGCTGAGCGGAGACCTTCTTGCTCTGTACAACTACCTGAAAAGAGGTTGTAGCAACGGGGGGTCGGTCTCCCAAATAATAAGTGATAGAACAAGAGGAAACGGCCTCAAGTTGTGCCAGGGGAGGTTTAGAATGGATATTAGGAAAAAATTCTTCACCAAAAGGGTTATCAAGCATTGGAACAGGGAAGTGGTGGAATTGCCATCCCTGGAGGTATTTAAAAGACAGGCAGATGTGGTGCTGAGGGACATGGTTTAGTGGTGGGTTTGGCAGTGTTAGGTTAATGGTTGGACTTGGTCTGAAAGGTCCCTTCCAACCTAGACAATTCTATGGTTCTATGATTCTAAGAACCAAGAGCAGAGGCGTGCTCTCCATGCACTGTCGCCCATCGACCACTTGGGAATACTGCAACACCCCATCTTGGGGGCGCAGAAAGTTGCTCCGTGAAGGGGTCAGAGCAAAGGGGTAGCCTCCAGCCCTCTCTGTGTCAGCATTTGTGTCCCTCCACCCAGCCATGACAGGAGAGATTTTTCAGATCGTAGGAAACAAGTGCTGGAGTCTGTGTGTGACACGCAGAGGAAGGTAGCAGCGTGCAGCAGCCAGCAGCGTCAATCAACCAAAAACCACAGATTTTAACTCCTATTTCGAATGAGTTGGGTGTGACTACAATGAGATTGAGTTGTGTGGGTGTATTTTTTTTTCCTGGTAGTCATTGCATGTGCTTTGATGGCTTAATATAACTTTCCACGCTGTCCTTTTCCATGACTTGCCTTCTCTGCCCAAACAAAGGGAAAAGCATCTCCAAAAAGGACAAAGTGAAGGGGAAGAGGATCTGATTTTTGGGTGGATTGTTAAACAAACATAATTCGAGAGCTTTTCTCTGTGGTGCTTTTTCATGTATGCATGGAGCTTGGAACTTGTGTCATCCAAACAGTATTTGCAAGGTGACTCTATATATTGTGCTGGTCAAAGGTGTGGAGCTGAAAACCCTGGAGAGTTATTATACCTGTCTACAAGCAGACCCAGTTCAGACTTTCTCAGGCAAGGTCAGAACTATCCCAGAATATTTATGGGCTCATCTGGTGCCTGGATATTGTGGAAAATAGCACAAGCATTACTGTCCTTGCGGCATTCGCAGCTGAAACTGCAAGAAAGCCAAAAATTGCAGGGGACATCCTATGTTTCCATCCCACCTTCCCAGAAAGTTCAGAAAAATCTTGGTACTTCCTTGAAAAGAACCCTGATTCTCCACCCTGCAACTGGCCCCTCTTGAGTTAAGTCTAAGGGATAAGAGAAGGACTGAAAAGAGCATGGTCCAGACCTGGGTTTAGGTATGTGTATCCAGCCTGCCCTGTGCTCTGACACCACTGACTTCAATAGGATTTTGTTCCTTGAGAATATGACCCTGTTTCTCTAATCCCTCTCCCGATTTGAAAGGTAACCGATCTACAGGGATGCAGTCAAAGCCACCCATTATAATCACTGTATTACAGCTGCCATTTCAGTGGGTATTTTGGACTCCTTACTGTATTCTTGATGAAGAAGCTCCTACCAGAACCCTTCAGGCATATTTGTACTCCTGCAGCTGAAAGTGAATCATGTACGAGCAGCCATTGAGCCTGAGTTTCTTTGTATTTCTTCACATCCACCCACGTGGAGCTGGATTTTAGCTGACAGAAATCAAAGGAAGTAGACATTGATTTACCGCAACTGGGATCTGTCCCATTTGCCATAAACTTATCTGCACGCATCAAGTGGAAACCTACAGTTTTTCCTTTACATCTGTCACGAGGGGGAAGAAATCACTGAAACAATCAAAACCTGACTGTTTACACATGTTTTGTTTTATAAATGGACTTGTATAGAAAGTTGCAGCACTGTTGCACAGACAGCTCGCATAAATCTCTTATCACAAATGCCATATGTCCTCATTTCCTCATCTGCGGTAAAATACAAGCGGTGGCGCTTCGATAATTAGGAAGCTGGAGGTAAACCAGTCAGCATCCAGCAGTAAGAAAGTGTATATGGGTGAAGGTTACAAAACACAAAACCAAAACAGAGCAGTTTGGTTTCGAGTGGTGTCACTTGTCCATACAACTTTCCATTGTGTGACTATCGTTTGTGTGTTAACAAGCCAGTTCCTCCGCAGTGACGGGGGGGATACTGGAGAAAGCGGAAAGGTCTGAGAGGTGCCTGATCCTCCCCACTTGGTTTGCTCTGAGCTGGCAGCCTGGTTGCCCAGCCTTGCTGGGCATTTATCTTTCCCCTGAAAAGGACTCAAAATCTCACCTCAAAATGCAGTGAACTGACCTGCTCCAGTTTAAGTCTCTTTGATACAATCTCCAGACACACAGAGTTGGAGACGAGCTTCCATGGACGGTCCTGCAAAAAGCCTCATCGGATGGATGGCACAGTGGGGGATCCCCAGTTCCCTGCATGAACCTAATGCAGTTTCACCTGGGAAGAAGGAGCGGAAGGGTCCCAGAGGACTGCTCAGATATTTTTTGGCTTATCCCTTACCAAAAACTCAGACGACTGTCATCTGTGGCTCTTGTTCGGCACTGGTAAGCCAAGCCAGTGTCACTCGCTAACTTTTAACTTCCCCCACGTGTTTTCATAAAGCTACTCTGAGATGGATAAAAATTAACTGAGTGCGTACAATTAGCACAACTGTCGTTATGGCATGTCTGAGTCCTTACAATCTTTTATTTTTTCTAAAAAGGAGACATTTCCTAAATTTCAGATCAGCCAGCAATGGTGAAATGCCCTTTTGCCCAGCTTGGTGTGCTTTGTGTAAGGGGTATTTATTTAATCCATCTGAAACTACATGAGAAAGGAGAGAAATATCCCGGCAGCGAGATAAGATTATTATCTTCCTGGCAAACAATAGGAACACGGTCAAAATTAAAAATAATTTGATTGCAAATAGGAAGCCTAGTAAAGCAGCAGGACCAGAGGAAACATGACTAATTTTTTTTAGCTTGTCTGAACTCACACAGCAGAGCTTTGTGAGAGCCATAACTTTGAAATATAGATCTGTAGAAAACCCATGGGGGGAAGATGGCAACAATCCAACTGCAATAGTACAATACAATAGGGGCAAGTTAATGCAGCTGGTAGATCTGACCTAAATGGCTAAATAGCAACAGACAAAAGCTATTTTAGGTATAATTTGGTGAGGACCACAGTAAATAAGATTTGGTAAGAAGTGAGGAAAGTGAAGGCCTTTTTTCTTGACTCTTTTTTTGGTTTCCATTCATTTACCATTCTCCATGGCAACACAAGACCAAACCATGATGCCAGTCGCCTGCAGGATCAGGACCAAGCTCTCTATACTGAGCCTGCAGGCCAACACTTCACATCCTAGGACAAGGATGGTTCTTCCCGTCTCTGGCAAAGAACCTTAGTTTCTGCAGTGGAAGGAGGAGGTGGCTGCAGGACTATGAGGACCTTGGGATTTGTCTCCAAGAGAAAATTTAATAGATGTGAAACCTATACAAGGGCCCTTATAAAGGCATTTCCTTCCGATAATGATTACCTGGCAAAAGTGTTTATATGATTCCCAGAAATAGTGCGTACTAAACTACTACTTCCTTAAAACAAAACTCAACGTGAACCAACCTCCGTCCATTGGGGATGTGAAGAAGAAAATGCTGTTCCTCAGCGTCCATGGCAGAACTCAAACATCATCCTCTGTCCCACAGTGCTCATATCTGCTGTTGACGTGATGTTGAGCTGGGCAGATGCCGAGACTCACTGATGCTGCAGTTCTTCGTGTCCTTGTATCACAGCCTGCAGGTCAGAAATGGCTTAGGGACTATTGATTTAACCCAGTGGACGGCAACATTTGAATTTCTGTTTTTAAACATCTAAGATGACCTGACTGTATCCTTCTATAAATACTATTGTCTAGAATATTCTGTTATTAGCATTGTTAGAGATAGGTCTCTAATATGAAGACAGTCAACACTCAAAACACCCTGTGCGATAGGGAAGTGATATTACATCCATTTTGTAGCAGAAGAAATTCTGCTGTAGATAGAGGGTTGAAATGATCCGTTCCGAGAACATAGGGAGAAGCATGGATCAAAACACAACAAAGACATGATGTTCCCAGGTCTAGTTGTGACCACAAAACCACAATGTCTTTTTTTGATTTAAAAGCCTTTTGAACTGACATTTTTAGTCAACTGAGGGTTGGAGCAAATCCTTGGGTAGCTCCATCGAAGCCATGTTGAATTACGTCAGCCAAGGATATGAGTACACTTCACTGATATTAAGGTACTTCAGTTGCAGTTATGCGTGTCTGATCCTTTACCTGGGTAGGTATTTTTTCTAGTATTTTGAGGGCATAATATAAGTCAGGTGAGAGTGTGTTGCAAACCCATATGACAGCCATAAGCAATAGCTGACAGTAGATGCTAAACAGTATTTAAGCCACTTGGCAAACCTCATACAGGTCCAGTAATTGTAGGTGGATGAGAGCTTGCAGAGGGTCATTAGGTTCCTGATGGAGGAAATACTGCTGAAAGGCAGAAGAGGAAATGACAGATTTAATGAATAGTGGTCACAAGCTGAACTACAAAGAGCAACCCGTCTGTATGTTTTCCTACAAGAATGATCATAGCAGAACCAAGGCCAGATGGTCCCTGATGGCAAGACCCCTCCAAACCAGAAGGCATGACAAATGACACCAGGGAAAAGTCTCTGACCAGTAAGAAGAGTGGCTGCATTTATGCAGGCAGTGAACTGAACTCTGAACAGGGCTGTGTCATCCTGCTTCCACCACAGAAGAGAGTGCCAGGTCTTTTGCAGTCGAAACATCAAAGTGTTGTCTCTGGAATGGGAGGTCCCGGCGTTAAAGGCAGCTTGCCACTGTTACCAATGGTTCAAAAAGCTGAAAGATAGATCTAGGTAGATTATCAGATATGCGTGAAAAGAAAGAGGTGTTTCATGCTGATGGACAGGATTTAGCATGCTAGTCAAATACAAAGAAATGAGATTGTACTTGTCATAGTCAAAGAGACACTAGAGCATATGCTTGGACACAGCAGGTCTGGTAACAGAATCACTGTCTCTGAGCAGTGCTGCACTGTGTGTTGATCATGGAGGTTTTATGCTTCAATGAAAACAGCTAATGATGACATGATTCAAGATTCTGTAAAGGGCTCAGAGGGAGACTCAGTAAAACATCAAATAGTGATGTCAGACTTTTCAAGCATGACAAGCTAAATGCAAAGGCATCATTCTCACAGAGACTTAAAAGAAGCAACAGTTGGGAGTTGCTTCCAAAATGAAAGAGGAAATTATTCAGTCTAATTTGTTACTTTAAATGTGTGAAACACCATCTGAATGAAGATGGCGGCATGTATCATTAATGAAGTTGGGCACGGATGCTTATGAACATGGACATCAACAGATGACGCGTCAAAGGCTGAAATCAGTGATGTAATGACACAGCAACACTGGAGGCAAACTCTCCAGAGGGCGAAACCTTTATAGTCCTGGGGAAGGGTCATCAAGTGTAAGCCTTTAACACAATCAGAACTTCTCAAAAGAATACACAGCCAATGTGTGATAGTCACCTTCTACCTGATTGTTTGCAGTGCTGCTCAGTGCACGGGTGGATCTGCGCTGCTCTATATGCTGTTCAACAGGAGGCTGTCACTCTTGTCACTCTTGAGGAAGACTTTTGCCTTCTCTTGCCTCAGTGCTTCATCTCAGCCTGTTTCTGTCGAGGAGAACAAAAATGTTGGTGTGTGTTTGTTGTTGAACTTCCATCACAGCAAGCTAGAGGCAGAAAAGTAGGGAGAAGAGAGGGGAGGAGAAGAAAGAGGAGGGGAGGAAGCTTGGCTCACCTCCAGTTGCTCCCTCACAAAACTGTCTTTGTCTTTCTGACAGATTTGTTCTGCATAAGCCATAAAAGGAGAACTTACTGCAGGAGCGATGAGGTGCAATTCTATGGCTCTGTTATCCTAGGTGGGTACAACAGACATTTCTGACTGTAACACTTAACTCCAGGAACAAACAAGAGACGATAAGTGGCTTTAATGAGCGAAAAAGCACAGCCAGAGCAGCAAGGGGAAGAGTGCCACTGAATGATTATAGACTTGGGAGTTAGGGTCTGTCCAAGACCTCATATCCTATGAAGTTGTCCCTGAGAAACAGAGATGCCACTGTTCACATTGCAAGAAACAATTGCTAGATGCTGTCTAGCCTGGTAGCTAGGTTTCCCCTAGGTCTGGATGGTCCATGGTCATGTCTTTATCACAGGTCTCCTGTGCAACTTCATCAAAGTTCACAGACCTCCCCCCATGTCCCATGAATTAACTAACAACTTCAGGGCTCTGGGAAGGAAGCCGTTTCTTGGAGGATACTTAAAAGAACAAAATGACGGTGGAAGGCTTGTTCTCCTCCATACTGGCGTGGAGATTGCTGGTATGGCAGTACCAGCTTTTCTACTTCCCAAAGGGAGAATGGAAAGCTGGAACACGATCTTGGAGTAAAGAGGCAGGTGTCGGTGGAAAAAAAAATAAAGCTTTTGTTCTTCTTGACTGTGTTCATCTGAATGGAAAATCCAGGCAAGGAGACTGGAGAGCCTGCAGTTCACAATGCCAGGTCTCCTGGTTTCTAATTTTGGAACAAAATACTCCTCACAACCACTTTTCCTAAACACCCCCGTTACACATATTTTCAGAGGATGATTTCACAAGGTCTCACAGGAGCAGGGACTGAGCAGACGTACATGCAGAATCGAAGGAGAAACTACTGTGTAAGTAAAAACTATCACCCTCTATTATCTAGGTAGACTACAGATCAGCACTATTTCAGAAAGCACTGGCTTGAGCGCACAACAGGAGTGTCCTACAAGAGCGCAAAGGAAATAAAACTGACCTGCAATGGTGTGACAGAAAGGGCACAGTGCTGGGTGTAAGGAGGTCTATTTGTCCTTTATGGGCCTCTGTTTTCCCTGCCCGTTCTTGCTTCCAAGATAGTCACATTTAACAGCCCTGTCAGTGCAGAGTCTGTCATGGTGCTCTTGCCGCTCCCTCAGCATTGGACACCTTGCATCCTTTATGTAAATAGAAAGCTGTCATCAACTCACTTGCTTTTAAAACCACTTTTGTTTCCTCATCGGCATATCAAGAGTTTCAAATCTTTTTATTTATGTTGCAGAGGGTTTTGTTTAATGGTAGCCAGCACTCCCTGCCAATGGGAAATAAACCCTTTTCAGGCAGTAGGGCACCTCTCTCTTGCACGCCCATTAAATAAGACCTCTCTAAGTTGCAGTGCAAGTGGGTGGCTGTCTAGCAGCTATGAGTAAGCTACAAGAGGATGTCATTATTGCCAGACTTGGCCCAGCTTAATGTCAACCAAGACATTGTGGGGGAAACCTGACTGCAAACAAAAGCGAAGCCAACTGCACCGTTTGTCCTTGTCCAAATGAAGGCAAAGGCAACTGGATTTGTAAAATCCCTTCATTTCTAATACAATAAAGAGAGGTGTTGGCTTCTATGGCATACGCACTGCAAGCCGACAACTGTGTTTTCCTTGGGTACGCGCCAAAGTTTTGGCTCTACTTTTCTTCCACCAAACATGAGCCCTCTGAGATGAGTCACTGGTTCTTCTAGCGGGCTGCAGTCTGCTGAGCCAGGAAAAGGAGCCCTTGTTGCACAGAAAAGGAGTCAGGAGATGATGTGTCATGTGGGTCACAGGGGGAATCGGCACAGCTTCCCACAGCCAGCCAATGCAGGTCGTGTGCAGAGCACCTGCAGGCCTGGAAGAGATGGAAATAAAGCCAAGACTCCCAACCCACTGGGGTTTGGGTACCACATGTAATCTTTAGTGAGGATCTAAGAGTCTGTGTGACTCCACCAAAAGCTCCACTTCAGCAATTCAGGTACTTAAATGAGCTGCAGCAATTCGTTTCTGTAAACCTGGATCCCCAGTCATCACCAGCTCCTTGCTGCAACACGTTCCCCATCCTCTCCCACCCCAGGAAAGCCACTGGAGTTCCAAGGGGAGCATGTGGCTGGAGACCTCCGCCAGGGAGCCATGCAGGGGCTTGGTTGTTTTGTTTGGGTTTTTTGTGTGTGTCCTCTTACTATGAGAGCTATCAGATGAAATAAAGGATCCTAAGGGACAACTCAGTGAGTAAGGGATGTGTGATCACTGGTGTCCTACATCAACTTATGGAAACTATAGGATGAGGCAAGTCTTTTCACTTTGGACGCTGCTGTCAGTGGTGGGAGTGAAAAGACATTAATTATTGCTCATCTACAGCTCACGTTTTGTTCGTCAACAGGTGAGCAAACTATCCGCAAAGCCTGCTCGCATGCTAGCAGCCACGGGTGCGACACAACCTTGTCACTTACAGGTTAAATACTAATTAATATTAATAGAGAGAGCCGGGCGAGCAGGGCTCCTTGCAGGCGATTCACCATGGCGGCACAAACAGGGCAACGCTTCTGTGTGAGGTGGCTCCCAGCTGTGTGGAAGATAAAGAGATTATCGAGGTTTAAAAAAAAAAGAACACCAAACAAACCACAAATTCAGCAATGTGTGACCGGCCTGGGCAGGGTGAGAGGCTGCCAAAGAAAGGCGCGGGGATCTCGGACCAAGGGCAGGGGTCCTCCTGCCCCGCCGCCGCCTCCGCGCCCACGGAGCCCCCGCCGCCGCTGAGGGCTCGTCGTGGTCCCGCCGCCCTCCCGCAAATCGGGACGGGACCCGCCCGTCCCCCGGGCCCGCAGGGCGGCGGTGGGGGCGGCCGCAGGCAGCCGGAGGCGGGACGGCTCCTCCCCGGCGGGGCGGACTGAGGGGAAGCGCGGCGGTGAGGCGGGAACGGGCTGAGGGGGAGCGGGCGGTGAGGCGGGAGGGGGCCGGGCTGAGGGGGCCGGGCGGACGGAGGGCGGAGCTGGGCCGGGCTGAGGGTGTCGAGCTGAAGGAGGACGGAGCGGGGCCGGACTGAGGGAGGACAGGGTAGGGCTGGGCTGTGGGGGCCGGGTTGAGGGAGGACGGAGCCGGGCCGGGTGAGGTGGGACCGGCCCCGTCGAGGCAGCATGTCGGGAGCGGCGAGGACGGCCATCTGCCTGCTGCGCTGCGATCTGCGCGCCCACGATAACCAGGTAGGGCCCGGCCGGCGGCACCCCGGTATTTCTTTAGAGATAACCCCGCTCCCGGGTAGGCTGGGGAGAGATGTGCGCTGCATCCCGCCCCCGAGAGCTGCCACGGCCCTCTCTGTGTTTCCAGGTGCTCCACTGGGCTCAGGGCAACGCGGATTTCATTATTCCCCTCTACTGCTTCGACCCACGGCACTACCTGGGCACCCACTGCTACGGCTTCCCGAAGACGGGGCCCCATCGGCTCAGGTTTTTGCTGGAAAGTGTGAAGGATCTAAGGGAAACGCTCAAGAAAAAAGGAAGGTAATTGAGAAAGCATGGTGCAAATAACACATCTATCTTTTTTTTCTTTCTCTTTTTCAACACATATTTGTGCTGTGAGTCAAATCATGTCAGATGCTCTGGGCTCTGATGATGACTCACTGGAGAGCCACAGCCAGATACAGGAAGGTCCCATACATAACCCCTGTTCATATCACCTGCTGTGGCATCTGCAAGGGAGCAGAGAGCCCTCCAGGCTGTGTGCCATGCAGGGTTTTGCTTTCTTGAACTCAGATATCACAGATGGGCGTCAGCCTTGAGCTCTGCCTGGAGTCCTGATGATTGGAGATGTGAACGACAGTCTTCCGAGATGTAGGCAATGACAATAGCCACTGTGCCATCTATCCTTCCTTGTCCCTAGCGAGTTTGCCCTAGGAGTTGGCTTGAGACGTGGATCCTGACTTGTGAGACTGGGGGGTTAAGGTTGTTCATGCCCTGTCCCGCTAAACCCAATCTTTGTGGTAGGCTACACTGGGAAGGGGGTCTTCAGGGATTCCTCCTTCATTATGCCTTTAGAAATCGTAACTGGGGTAGACCAGGGCCTGAAAGTCTACATGCTGAAGAATCCCGTTACCAGATAACATCTGTCTTTGCTCAGCAGAAGATGCATCAGCCATCTCCCTGAGCAGCATAACAGTGGTAGTAGAAGCAAGAGGAATGGCTCTGGGTTTGCAGTGCAGCATGGACCGTGCAGGTGATGAATGTTATAGGAGAGCTGAAAGGATTGATCAGTGGGTGGGTATCTGCACCCACACCCTGCAGTGAACAGATTCAGAGCTGCTTGGATGCTGCTGTGCTGTGGCTGATGAGAGATCGGTCTTCTGCAGTGAGAGACGTGTGGTTGTGAAGAGCCATGCTAAAACCTAGGCTCCATTTCCACAACCATGAAGTATCTTCTTAATCCAGTGGTAGACAGAAATCTCCATATCCAATCTGTGGTATTCCCTGTGGGCAGCTTGGTCTCCACTTTTCTGTGGGAAGTGAGAGGAACAGCTCTCTCAGCTACTAGCACCCCTTGCTCCTGCCCTTGTCAGACCCAGCCCATCTTTGAAGAAACATCTCAGTTATGCTTTAAATTATTCTGGCAAAAACACTGTATTGCCCCTTGAAGAAAGTCTTCTCCAGCACAAGCCTCTGTTAGATGACACAGTAGTGTGTGTGTGTGTGTGAGAGAGAGAGACTGATAGAGGGACAGTCACATATGAGGCTCCTCACAGAACTCCGCACACACCTCTGACCAACTTTCTCACCACAGCTTCTCTCTTGGTCTGGTGCCCTGGGTACACAGCTGGGCAGTTGGTGAGACTGCAAGGCGGGAGGGAAGGTTTGTTGACTCTGTTACAAACACAGAGCATTCAGAGGAAAGAATTCCACTGAATACTCCCACATGAAAGTGGAGAGGGGTCTGCCCACAGACCACCACTACCTGTGAAGGGGATTGAAAGAGGAATTGGTTCTTGAATCTCAGCCTCAGTGTGTGAGGATGAACAGATCTGACAGATTTACTTTTAGGTAACAGCCTGGCTTTCTGCCCAGTCATCTTTTCTAAGGCATCCGGGGTGGCAGGAATGTATTTGACACAAACTCAGCCCCAGAGGCTTACAGACTGTTCAGTGGGTCCTAAAAAATGTAGGCTAGTCAAATCCTGTCTGTCTGCCTCCACATGCTGCCTGTGCTCTGTAGAGAACTAGTAGATGGTGCCTGGGCCAGAACTAGGGCTTCTGTACACATAAATGAGAATAACATCAAACCTAATTCAGGCCAATGTTTTGTGTTTGCAGTACCCTCGTTGTGAGGAAGGGGAAGCCGGAAGATGTGGTCCGTGATCTCATTTCTCAGTTGGGCTCTGTCAGTGCTTTGGCTTTCCATGAAGAGGTAAGGGAAATATTTGAGTGACATTGGTAAAAGATAAAATTAGGTTGTGGAAGTTTCTTCTGCAATCAAATGATGATGCAGATCCTGTCTGTTCAGAGCCTTGCTTGTCTGTGGGATTGTTAAGCTTGGGGAAACTGGCTAGCTCCTGGGATGGGGATGGTGTAGGTGTCTGGGTGGGAGCCCTTGCTGGATGACAGCAGCTATTTGTGATTGATCACTTGCAAGTGCTGTGTCTTGAGGAAGAGGAGTTTCTGTCAACTGGCATTTTAGGTCAGGTGAGCCCATTTCTCCTCCTGTTTGCATCAAGCTGCCTTTTCCTGGTGCCTTCCTTGCACAGGGAGCTATCTGCCAGGGGGCATATTATATCCAGTGTAGGAAAGGCCCACGGTGAGTTGGCAGCACCCATACTTAGGCTGTTTCCCACCAGTGTGTTGAAGAAAGGAACACGAGTCTGGTCCTCCACTGACGATGGGGTTGGCATGTCACTAACCTGTCTTCACTGAGCTGACTAAGTGGTTTGATCCAGAGCCTGCTGAATTCAATGGAGGGCTCTGGATCCAAACCACTGGTCCTGGAGGCTTTGTGTACACACACACACATACATATATACATACATAGGTGCACTCAGTATTAGCAGAGTATGGACCTCAGAACTGTCTAATGCAGGAATCACTCTGTAACCTGTGCTGCAGGTATGCCTGCTGACGGGCCTTGTAACTTGACAACTGACACATCCCATAGTGCCTTAATCCATGTAGAACAATTACAGAGGATCAGACAAAAGGCCTCATCTAACTCCATAGCCTTTTTCATGACAGTGACCAATAACAGATGCCCAGGGAAGCCCACAGGAGCAGGACAAATCTGTAAGATATTTCACCTGAATACTTTCGCAGCCTCCAAGAATCTGTGGCTCAAGGACTTCTTGAAACAGCAATGCTATCCTGATACTCAATAACCCTTGGTGGATTTCTTTTACATGTACCTGTCCAGTCCATGAAAACCTAAAAGATGTGCAACATCCTACATCAAGTAGTTCCTTACTCTGGCATTGGCACTACTAACGGAGAGTGAAAACAGTTGTTGGGTTTGGCAGGGGGAAAATACTCAGAGATTGATTGTGTGCACCTCTCTCTAAAGGGATGAAGCTAAATGGGGTGATGAGGGGAGAGGGCAAGACCAGGGACAAGGGTCTGTGTGTGTGTGTGAGCTGAGGCCGTGCATTTTGTTCTCCCTAGGCCACGCAGGAGGAGCTGGATGTGGAGAAGGGGCTGTGCCAGGTGTGTAGTCAGCACGGGGTGAAGATCCAGACATTCTGGGCATCCACGCTGTATCATCGGGACGACCTTCCCTTCAGGCCTATTTCCAGGTGGGCTGCTCCACAGTATCACTCACTCCTCCAATGTCCCATTTGTTTCTCACTCCCCTGAACTGGTCAGGAGGGATCTTGGTCATCCAGTCCCACAGGGAAGGGACCCATTAGCCCATCTGCATTTATGGAACGGTGCTGTCATGCTCATACACATCAAGGGGAAGGGGCATGTTCATCTCTCTGTACTAGTAGGATTTACACTCCAATATGCATAAAACTGAGGGGTTTGTTTGGCCATTTATGGAGGGACTGATTTCTCCTTGCCCTTCCACCAGCATGATTTGGATACTCAGTCTGCAGTGCCCAGAGTCCTTGTGAAGTTGGACTGGATTGCTCCATTACCCCTTCTGGCTAAATGCAGCTGCTTGTGACAGTAGCCCTTTGTGTGTGGACTTGTCATGGCTCCCTCAATAGTCACTTGAAGGTGTAGTTGATGGAGTTGAGTGATTCATAGTATCCTATAGAAAATGTATAAAATAGGGCTGAAGAGTCAGGCCATAAAAATGCCTGTTTCTTTCCATTGACGGAAAAGGCAGCAGGAGGTTGCAAATTTTTACACTGAGGCCAGCCTTGTGGGTAATCAGAAGTTAGGTGAGATAAATCTGACCCTCATGGATTGCCCCATCAGTACACACCTTAAATTGAAAAGGCACCATTTGCATCAGAAGCAGAAAGAAATTGGCTGAAGGACCGAAGTTCTGATTGCTGCTAGCCGCAGGGGCATCTACCTCTATTGTGCCAGGGAATGTAAAAACATGCATCAAAAATGAGCGCTCTGCCCTCAGGACACTGCAGCCTGGAAAGCTAACCCTCCCTCTGCGGAAGCTGTGTGGCGCTGTGGAGGGGCCAGGGTAGCCATCCCCGGAGATCTGACAGCACTATAATCTGTGCAGGTTGCCCGATGTCTACACTCATTTCCGAAAAGCGGTGGAATCTGAGGCGCGGGTCCAGCCAACCCTGCGAATGGCAGATCAGCTAAAGCCTCTGGCTCCAGGGGTGGAAGAAGGGTGTATCCCTACAATGGAGGATTTGGGACAGAAGGGTAAGAAAACTTAATTTGTCAGTTGCTCCCTTGAAATTCTACTTAGAGGTGTCTCTTACTGAGAATCAAAACATGGAGGCCTACCAAAGGCAGTGGTTGTCCTTCAAGCTGTAACTACCCTCCGTTCACTTGTACAGCGAATGAAGATGAATTCCCTGCCTGGAGGAGCTGCCCTGCAGATGGTAGAAAACATCCTCTTAGTCAGTAATTTTTAATATGTTTGATGTGGCCCTTGTTTTAAAGGAAGAACAGGGCACAATCTTTTATGTCCCCAAAGCAGACATCCCTACTGCTGAACATCCCTAGATTTTAGGCTCCCTACCTTTTGAGGTGCTTTCCAAGGGGGTAACAAGGTGATGTTTTTTTCTGTGGCAGACGCTGTGACTGATCCACGAACAGCCTTCCCCTGCAGTGGAGGAGAGACCCAGGCTTTAATGAGACTGCAGTATTATTTTTGGGACACGGTAACTCATACATTTCCTTGTCTACGTCCTCCCCCTTGTACATACGGCTGTGCAAGTGGGTGAGGCTGCAATTTCACTTCCTAATGATATTTCCTTAGTGCCTGTATAACACTTTACAAAGGAGGGTATTAGCATTATTTCAGTTTTTCAGAGAGACAAACTAAATCAAAAAGAAGTCATCCAGGAAATGGGAATGTAAGCCAAATACTTAGGAACCTAGTTTAGTGGCCATCCCTCTTAAGACTTTTTTTCCATCAGCTTTTGGGAATTAGGACAATTTTTTTAGCTCCTTTACCTTAATTTTTCCCTTTTTACTCTCCAGTCCCACGTCATCAGCAATGTAGTTCCTCCATTTTGAAGGTGTGAAAAGTGGTTTGAAGGGCTGCAATTGCAATTGGGGTGAGCTGCTGACTCAACTGACCCAAGCTGCTGCCCACAGTTAAAAATAGTAGGAGGTTCCCAGTAGTCTGTTTTAAAAACTTGCAGACAATAATTACAGCTACTTCTTGCTCCCTCGCTTTGGTGGAGTGAAGCTGCTGCTGGCTGCATTTTGTCTGTGCATCCTGACCGTATTTCAACTTTTGAGGAACTGCCTTACATTTGTCTTGTGTGAATTCAGATGTATGCTGATTTCCAACAGCATCAGACCCCACACAGCTTTGTGGATAAAGGGGGTAGCATCTCTCCAGCTGAGACGGGTTAAGAAGTGTGCTGTGTCCAGTGCACCTACTGGGACAGCCCCCAGGGGATTCTTTCCTTTCTGCCATGCTTCAGAAGTTCCTGCATTCCCTTGCTGTTGGGGAGCATTGTCACGGTTTAACCCCAGTGGGCAGCTCAGCCCTATGCAGCTGCTCCCTCACTCCCTGCCAGTAAAAGGGAAAAGTGAGGAAACTTGTGGGTTAAGATAAAGAGAGTTTAATAGGTAAAGCAAAAGCCATGTGCACAAACAAAGGAAAATAAGGAATTCTTTCACTACTTCCCATCAGTGGGCAGATGCTCAGCCATCTCCAGGAAAGCAGGGCTCCATCACACTTCACTTGGGAAGACAAACGCCATAACTCCCAGGTTCACACATAACACAGCCAGGTTCATAGTGCTTCCAGAAAGAAAAGTGCTGCAGGCTGAAGCGGGGAGCATAGCTTGTGACATGCGTCCCAGAGCTATAATGAAAACTGCTGGCCTGATTAATTCTTGTGCACTGGAGGCAGTAATTTGGCAGCTCTGTAATCCTTGCAGGCAGCCATGAGAGGGAGCTCAGCCCTACCAGATTGCCCTGGCTCCAGTATGAAAGAAAACATATTTAGCAGGTTGCATGTAAAGTATTAAACCCTTTTGTTCTTTTGCTCATGCAGAACCTGGTTGCATCCTACAAGGATACTCGGAATGGACTGGTGGGAATGGATTACTCAACCAAATTTGCACCATGGTAAAGATTTTTGTTGGGAGACTGGAAGCTCCTTCTTTACTCCCATCCCAAACTGATGTTACCTGTCTGCTGAGTGCTCACTGGGCATGGGTAGGGGTTTAGGTGTGATTCCTTTTGCCCTTTTTGTTGGGGTACAGCAGCCTCAGAGCTGCTCTTTATTGCGCTTCCAGGTAGCGGTTCCCTAGGAACATTCCTGCCATCAGGAATTGCTGAAGTGTAGCAGTACTGTGCCAAGAGCCCAGTGTGCTGGGAGCAGCAATGTGGACAGGGCACTGAAGAGACACCCCACTTGTCTTTGACTTTGTGCTGGTTTGTGTTTCGGGGTGGTTGAGAGCAGCCAGGGAAGAAGCATAGCTTTAGCATGTTGACAGGGCTGTAGCAGAATGTGATCCAGTCCTGGTTTGCTGAATACTGTGGGGCAAGTCACCTCACCTGACAGCCAGACGGCCATTCTGTTTTTCTGTGGGGTGAAGAGACGCTTCTGATTATTCCTATTGCAAAAGGACCTTTTGTTTAGGTAAATATGATTACTTCTAATTAGGGGGCTTAGTCTCCTGTGCTGGAAGAGGCAGAGTTAATTCCAGACTCAAACTGCAGCAGCAGAACCCAGTTCAGCCTAATGCTGAGAACATCTGGAGTGTTTTCATGACAGATTTGCAATATGAAATAATTTTCTAAGGCTGTTACAGGTCAGGATTTCTTATTTTCAACTGGCTTTGTGCTTTAATGGTTGCAGTGGATGGCTCCACCTGGTGGCACTTTGGGATCCCAGGACCACTGGCACTGCAGAAGTTCTTTATTTGTGGCCTCCACTAGAGTTTTTCCAAGCTGGCCATTTGCCCAGAGCAGGCAGTCCTGATCTCCCTGCCCCAAAGTGTTCCTCTGTTAGATAATCAAAATCAGCCCGGTTCAGACTGCAGCCAGTCATTCACATTCATACCCACCATTTGTAAGTGTTAGACCTGGTCAACAATTAAGCAAAAACTCTTCAGAGCCTTTCTTCCTGTTTTCCAATATTCATCAGAACATCAAATGTTTCCACGAGTCCTAGTGGGAAATTGCAGTAAAATACATTTCTAGGAAGATCAGGGTAAAAATCGTTCCTTATCACTCTTTGTGATTGGGTTGGAGTCAACAAGCTCTTTCCTGTCTTGCACAGCACTGATTTGGAACAAAGGGAGAGAGCCCAGTGGGTTGAAATGCCAGAGCTGGGTTTGATTCCCTAGTTTTCCTGCCCTGCCTGAGATTTTCAGCAAGTCACTTGCCTTCTGTGGTTATTCAAATGAGACGTTAAGGTACTGCAGGAAAAGGAGCCCTGGGCATATGATAAATAGGTCTGTAGTAAAAGGAGGACTGTTGAACAGCTAGGACAGTTGATGTAGAGGCTGACGCTTGAGATCGATTTCTGGGTTTGTTATTGGTGCGTTAGGTCACCAGCTGAGCAAGGCCTTTTAGGCAAAACTTGTAAAACTTGTGTAAACTGATTTATCTCAGTAGGTTGGAGACTCCTGTAACAGTCATGTGTTGGGAAGGGGAGGATTTTGATTCTCAGATTGAAGAGTTGCAAAGAAGTCATACAACTTGACTAAAGCCGTTTGGGAAGTCAGTGGCAGAACTGCAAACCATGCAAAAGTTTTCAGACAACAGCTCTAGACACGAAGCTGCCCCTCTGCTCCCTACACGCAGACATCAAGCTGTCAGTCCTTCATTGCAGTCAGGACATCATTCTTCTGATTTCAGGCTGGCGCTGGGCTGCATTTCACCTCGATACATCTATGAGCAGATCCAGAAGTATGAAAAAGAGAGAACGGCAAATCAGAGCACATACTGGTATGTCCCTGAACGATCACTGTGGCTTGTTTTCTCTGAAAAGGAAACTGGCATCTCATGCACAGGAGAGAGTGATTTGTTCACTTTCTTCTTAACTAATGTTTGTTTTTCCCGTGCCTGCTGTCTGGTTCCTCTGGGTTGCATTGCAGTTCAGTTTCAGTATGGATTTATTAGTCTGCCTTTGACATCCAGAGGCTTTAGGCACTTTATAAGTAAAGGTTATTAATGCTAGTTGTCATTATTATTGCTGGGAAATAGTGGTTTGTGATTTTTAGAACTGATCTCTGTAAATCTGCACCATCCCTCTCTATATCGTTATTACGGGCTAGATGAGAAGGAAGAAGAACTATTTACAAATAAAAGCCAGAGGGTTTCTCACGCCAAGGATATGAGCTGGGTTTCACCCAAAAGGCTCCACGGCTGTGCGACTTGTACAAATTACATGGTGACTGAGGTCAGTGTATCCATCCCTGGGCTGACCTTAAACTTGCTCATGCACCCTGATCTGCCCATGCACTGTCCATTAGAGCCTGGTATGGAGCTCTTACGGAGAAGCAGGTTCATGTTAGGGCCTGGCCTAACACTAGACCTGGATGGGAAAAAGCCCAAACCAGAAAGTCCGTGCAAACTGTAGAGCTTTATTTTCGTATTAGTTTGTTACATTTGCAACGTGTCAAACAGCGCAATGGTTGGTGAAGAACAGGCAGAACATTGCCAACAATTCCGGCCAAAATACTCAATTTCATTAAAATTCAAATGACAGGTAAAATATTGACCTTTTACCTGTTGAAGTATATGTTTGAGTTTTTTTCTTCAAAGCCAATTAAGAGAGGGAAGATTTCAAGAAATTAACATATCAATGTTTTTCTGTCTAACAGTCAGCCAGCCTGCCTGCAGCTGGAGTGACAGGGTGATCTGAGCATTTTAAAGTGATAAATAATTATAAAAAACATCAGCTAAGCAGAATATTTCCAATGTATCAGAGAGCTGAAGCAGGTCTCAGAGGCTGAGTTACCATCAATTTATAAGAAGCTCTTTTTAAATAAAAGTTTTCGTATAAAACTATTTTCTGTGGGCCTAGTACCTGATCTCATGAGCTAGACCACTGTAAACCCGATTTTGAAAGGTGCCTTTAAGTCCCTAACAATGCAAAGCTTCTAGGAATGTGCTGACATGCTTGCTCATGCGGAAGTGTGAAGCTGAATCAGGTCCTCGCCCTGCTCTTTGGAGAATTACATCCCAGTAGGGACAGATGAGAAACAGGTTTCCCAAAATTCGGCTCCTGCACTGGAGTTAAGGAAAGCTTCCCAAGTGATTCATGCAAAGTTTGCTTTCACTGTAGTCATCCAGGTGCAAGCTAGATAAGTAGGCTTGGGGCAAGAACTGGTGTCGTGGGAAGGTACGTGAAATTGCTCATTGTGAATAAACCTCACGGTGTTAATGACAGGTGCTATGGATGCAAAATCCTAATTCAGTAATATATCTGACGCACAGTGAAATACGGACATGACTTTGTGTTTTAGGGTCCTGTTTGAACTGCTGTGGCGGGATTACTTTCGATTTGTGGCCCTGAAGTATGGCAAAAGGATTTTCTCATTAAGAGGTGTGTATGGATCACCATATTTGGAGAGGAAAGGTACAGTCTTACAACAGGCGAAGTACGAGAAAAGGCTGTTGGCATTGTGTTGTACAAATGTTCTTCTCATAGCACCTGTGTCACCACCCTGGGATGTTGCTGGTGACTTAGTATTAACACAGAAGTGCTTCAACACCACGGTGCTGGATACGGTGTAGACACTGAGGCTTCTGCTCCAAATCTGATTAGATATGGGGAGTATTATTAACACATCAGTGGGAAACAGCAGCACAATAAGAGTAAAGATGCTGTTTCCGGAGACACTCCACCTTTGGAGAGAATCCAGGCTTCGGGCTTGCCCGGGTTCACCAGAGAATCTGACATAGCAGGAACTGACCCAGCAGTGTCAATCCCAAGACACCAGATATTCTTTCTGCCTTGCACTATACAGGAATCAGAGTGAGATTCAGCTCCAGACCCAGTCACTTACGTGCAGGTGTCTACACCTGAAACAGGGGTCTGAACTCTCAGTACAGCAACAAATGCCCACATAGTCAGGAAACCCTGCAGCTGATGCCTGTGCTGGGTGAGCTGTTCTCCATGTGATGCAGCTGCCCATACCTCAGCGTACAGCACTGATTTAGATGCAGTCTAGGGCAGTCTGCCTGGCATCCAGCTGTGGCTGGAGCCCATCTCCCTCAGGGCCTGTGTCACATCTGCCAGGCCTATGTGGCTGTTTCCGATGCCCTCTGGCATCTTGGATGGCGCTAGATGCTGGTAGTGGGCCTAAACTTATGTGTCTGGAGCTAGAGCTGACTCGTCCCCACTGCGTCCATTCCACCGTACAGAGGAACGGACTCCTGCAAACATAAAGGCATCCCCCTCATCTGTTCTCACCGCACTGCAGGAGCAAAGTGTTACTGGGGGCCGCCAGGTAATTCTGGTTTCAGTGTCTGCTACAGAAACAGATTTCACATAAACATTGTCCTGGAATAAAATTAAAAGAGAAAATATTAGGTTGTGCCAGGGCACATCTCTGGCCACTTGTGAGGTCTAAGTCATTTTTAAGTTAAAAAAAAAAAAAAAAGAGCGAACACCAACAAAACAAATAATCAAAATCCATTAGAGCTTGAGCATTCTTCCTGTGCACGAGACACCCCTTTGCCACCCTTGAAAGAAGGAACAGATCATCTCTAAAGCTTTGCAGAAGGAACGTGGCTTGTTTGTAATACCACTGAGAGGGCTAGCTTCATCCTTATGTCTTGTGCCAAGGTGCCTTTGGCTGTCATTGTTTTATTAATAACTGCCTGCGTCAGCATTTGTCTTCATTAGCAGTTCATTTTTTTTCCTCAATAGGCCTTCAAAGTAAAGAGGTCCCCTGGAAGAAGGACCTTCAGCTCTTTGACTGTTGGAAAGGTCAGTAGAAACCACAGGTTTGGCTAAGTGTGCTTTTGGTTTCCACGTGTTTGCATGCTAACACGTGCCCTAACACTAACTCAGATTTACTTAGGGGAACCGTCAGCACGATCAGGCCCCGTCATTTAAACTGTTACCACCAAACACGAGTCCAGTCGCTGAGTTCGGTGTGAGTGCAGGATACTTAGCTTCCCTTCCGAGGCTGAGCACCATACAGGAGCAGGCCCACAGGTTGTCGTGAATGGCCAGGCTCTGACTGGCTGCTCCACGCTTTGTGAGATGTACTGCAGCTAGATTTTCCTGCCCAGGTGGACCTGTTAGTGCCTTCTGTTTAGTCACCCAGAGGTTGACTAGCCCTTGTTATCGATGCTAAATTGTTCTTCCAGTTAGTTTTGGTTAGAAGGTTAAAACAGCCTTAGAATAAATCACATCTTCCGTTATGCCACAGCCTTGTAATATACTTGCTTTTCTTTAGCTTTTATAACCTTGTTGTCACATGAGTAGCAAGCGTAATATCTCAAAATTTGGAGGGACTAACAGATTAAAGTATCAGAATCAGTGAAATACACACCTATATATCTTTCTTCACATTAATGCCACGTGTGTCCATTTGCACACAGATGCAATAAATCTTTTCCTTAACAATAGACGAGGCTGTTTACTTTTCAGGTGCTAACGCTTGGGGACTTGTCCAATACGACCCTCTGTGCTATTAGTCCCCTGTCAAGAATCTTTCTGTTCTTGGCCCATCTCACTGTTATGTGTGTGTTTATTTTGCTCTGCAAAATTCCCTGCAACCCACCTGATTGTTTTTCCAGTCTGATATTTTTCTGTGCCTTGTTTTTTTTTTCTTGCCAAATATTCTCCTCATTTTAATTTTCAGTATCATTTCTCATTTAATTTCTAGTGGATCTTAGTGGCTGCACACCACCTAAACCTCACTGAAATCTCTCCCTCCTGCTGTATGCTGGCACTGTCTTACCTGCTTGGACGGCTGTGAATGCATGAACACAGGTTGGTTCCTGAGTGCCCAAAAATGTCATCGTGTCCCAGCGCTGTCTTTTGTCTCTGCAGAGGGCAAAACAGGGGTTCCTTTTGTCGATGCCAACATGCGAGAGCTGGCTGCGACCGGCTTCATGTCTAACAGAGGGCGGCAGAATGTCTCCAGCTTTCTCACCAAGGACCTGGGTCTGGACTGGAGGATGGGGGCAGAATGGTTCGAATACCTGCTGGTAAGACTGAACCCTTTGTGCACCTGGAGTTGTTTGTGCCCCTTGCCTTGAGCGACAGACAGGGGGACAGCTCTGCCTAGTGAAGGATACAGAAGATGATCTGTAATTTTCAGGCTGATATAAGTGCATGTATATACTGCTTGCATGGTATGTACTTCCCAAAGCTCACATAAGAAAATGGCCATCAACCAAGATGTAGTTAGGAGGTTTGCAATTATAGTTTTGATCCTCCATGTAGGGTTTTAGCCAGAGATCTGTCACAGTCGAGAAAATTTTCAAATGTAAATTATGTTAACAGTGCTCTGATTTGCTCACCCCAAAGGCTGGGGAGGAGGACAGCCCAGAAATAGAACATAAAAAGAAATGTGTTCTGGCCGCTGAAGCCAGTGTTGGCACAGCACCTTTGCATTGATCGCTGTGGACAGGGACCTCATCTAGCCAAGAACAGGCGAGTATGGACAATAGCTGGATCAGCTTCCAGAGAGCTCCACCCGAGCTGGAGTCATCCTTCACTCTGGTGAGTCACAGGCCTCTCTGCCAACTGGAGGACCAATTTGTTTCTCTTATGCCAATCGGCAGCCGTGCAAACACAGTTCGATAGCTGGGTTGCTCCTCCATCCTCTGTTCTCATAGCTTCTCCCTAGGAAGGCCTGAACAGGCTGGCAGTCCCCAGTGCAGAGGCGTGGGCTCTGTCCCTCTGTACATCTCTGCATCTTCGCTTGGTTGCCATTATCTCTCGTGGTACCAATGGAGCTGGTTGGACTAGATGATCTCCAGAGGTCCCTTCCAACCCTACGATTCTGTGCTTCTGTGAGAGGCGGTCAGTACCACCATTTTGAATGGTGAAAACTGAGGGTGAGGAGGTGATAATCTGCATTTGTTCTTCACCAGACTGAACGGTACAGACCAAAAAAGAATAATACCAGCCTCACATTAAAGATCTTGTCTGTAGGATACAAGAGGCTATTGGTAATGAGGAAACTTTCTACTCCCTATGATGGCAGGAGATACAGAGAAAGCCCAGTTGCCTCATCATTATCTGCAATTAAAAGAGCCTTTTTTATGAATAATTTTTTTTTGAGCTTCCTTGGAGCTGGGCTCTGACATGGCTTTGGCTGCAGAGATCTGCAGGAAGATGTGGGTGCTCTTCCCATTGCTGCAACTCACACCAGTGCTGTGAGCAGTGGGCTTGCACAGCAACACAGTGCAGGACTTCTGCAGGATCCTCCAGAAGGCGGTGTTGGTAGCTCCATGCAGTGACGCTTTTCCAGATGAGAGCGAGAGCCCCCAGCACATGGCACCAGAGAACTTATATCTGAAAAGTGGTGGCCTTATCCTTCATACCCTGACTGGAATTTGGGGTGGAAAATCTTACCTCGAGTGCACTTCTTTTGCAGTTTCTATGGGTGGTATAAGATAGCTGATACCCTGCATGCCCTAAGCTTTGTAGGAGTGCATTGTCAAGCAGTGGCTGCATTTCTAACTCCTGTAGGCTGAGTGCATTGTATGTGACACACAGTGGTCCTCCAGAACAATGGGCCACTTCACAAATGTGCAGACACGTCTGTGCATGCCTGTCCTTCAGAGTGAGCTGCTAGGACTGATTTGAGTGGCTTTTGATGGCATCTGTCAGCTATGGCTTTCAGAGCAGTTGCAAAGGTGACTTCATTTCACGGAGAGGGCAGCTTGCTTCACGTACAGGCAGGCCTCGTGCTTAGAGTCACCAGCTGATGAAGAGCTGGGAGTCAGGAATTGAGGCTTTGCTCTGATGGGCGTGCAGCCTTGCCTTCCTCAGGTAGGAGCTTGGTTCACTTTGCAGTCAGATCCAGAGGGCTGTGGAAGATTCCAGGTCCTATTCTCCAAGTGAGGAAGACCTGGAAGGTCTCACATTGGAAAGGTGCTCCCTGGGTTTCTTACCTTTATTCATATGGCATGAATGTTACCAGCCTTACTGGAAGCAGGATTTGGCACTCTGCACGAGCCCTTTCAGCTCGGGAAGCTGCAGATGCTGACTGCCGCTGTAGGTTGGCATGGCACAGGCTGATCCTTCTGTCCTCCTGTCCCTTCCTTTCAGCTTGTGTCACACTGATGTATTGCTAGACAGCTCTGTTACTTTAAGCTGGTGGCGTCCCCAGAGTAACATATAGGAGACATCGGTTTGATGGGGGAGAATGGTAAAGGCCAGTACAGAACTGAAACTGGTCTCACTTCCTTCCAAAAAGGGAAAACAATGCATTTTCCATCTCAGATACATCCACCAAAGGCCCACCAGGTGTTTAAGCGTGCCTGTGAAGAAGTGTTTGCCATCCACAAAAGACAGGCAGGGAGACTAAGGCAAGCTCTCTGCATCTTGCTAAAGGCAGGGAAAAGGACGGATCCCTCTGGTGTCCTGAAGAGAGAGTATCTCAGCCATGATTTCATTCACAGGGTCAGGCCCCAGGGAAAGGGAGAGCAACAAACAGAGAGAATGCCAGGAAGGGGCAAGGCTGAGGGGGAAATGAGCCTGCCTCCTCCAGTCCCCCTTGGATTTGCCCTCACCTCCAGCACACGCTTTCCTGCATGTTAATTGCACAATCAGGCCTCCGATGGCATCTTTCTTCCCCTGCCAACTGCAGGAAGTGCTGCTGGGAAGGGGAAGCCTGGCTATTGATCACCCTGTCCCCAGCTCTCGGCTGGCTTTGCACAGAAAGGGGAAGGGAACTGGGCAGAGCCCGCTCCCCTGTGTCTTCTGCCATCTGGGCGCATTGAGGTCCCCACTTTAAGAGGTTTTGTAAACATCACTGTGTGGAACAGTTGATGCCGCAGCTGGACTGAGGGGAGATCAGCACTGAACCTGCTTAGTGATGTGTTTTTGCAAACTCCGCCGCAGCTGCCAGCGCTACGCTTTCGCAATGCGAACACCTCTCCTAGGAACGCGCAGAGATCCCACGCCCTGTTCACTATCACTGCCACTCCCCTCCTGAGCCGGGTCTGAATTGCCCTGCAACTGGAAAGCTTCCGATGCTGGATTTAAGCCACCCTGCCCAGCTGAAGAGCACTCAGACTGGACCATGTTCTGCTCTCGTTTGTGCCTGTTTCAGGAGCCTTGCTCCATTGCACATAAGCATCCTTGAGAGCTTTTTATTTGCTTAGACGTACAATAGCTTGATGATGTGCAGCCTGCTGAGTACATCATGAGAGCGCTAGTGTTTCCCGTAGTAAAGCACCTCTCTATGCCAAGTCCCTGTGAGTCGAGGCTTATCACCTGATGAAGGTCAAGTACAGCAGGGAAAAAACTGCAGTGTTTGTATCTATTGCATCTGCATATACTCGGTGTGGTCATGTACAGGCTGAGTTAGATTTTTCTTCAATCTGCCTAATACAATCTGCAGAGATGATTTTGTTAGTCTGTGGTCTCTGGGTAACTGGTCAGGAAGAATTTTCTCTCGTATTTGAAATGTACTGTGCTGCTGTTTGGAATACGAACACTCAAAAGCTAGGGCTAGTTTTTATGAAGTCTGCCAGATGATGGCAGAAAGAGAAAGATTTTTTAAAAAAAGGGAAACTGAGAAAGAGAGGGACTTTGGTTGGAGTTTTACCTGTCTCATTGACCTAAGGCCCACGAAGCGCAGTAGCCTGGGAAGCTGGTCCCAGCTGTACAATACAGCCATGCAGCACGGTCCTCTTCTGAGCCAGATGGGAGAACTCTGACTACTCCAGTGTGGCCAGACTCATTCCCATGCAAGGAATTCTCCCCTTGAGATACGGGCCAGCCCAGCTCTTTTTACTGTTTCCTTCCTCTCTTCTCAAGGTGGATTACGATGTTTGTAGCAATTACGGCAACTGGTTATACAGCGCTGGTATTGGCAACGACCCACGGGACAACAGGAAGTTTAACATGATTAAACAAGGCCTGGATTACGATGGCAATGTAAGTCTTGTTTGCCTGTCTTATAAAGAAGAGTGCAGCAAAGCACATGTGATAGTTTCAGGGAGCAGAGGAGGTCAATCTGCTGTGTGGATACTGCTGCAAAAACACTTCTGTGATCTCCTTGCCAACAGTCAGGCAGGTTCCTCGTTGTTGTACAGGAAGATCTGACGTTTACAATCTGCTGCTCTCCCCAAAGAGGCTGGTGCTCTGTACGCCCTCCCTGCCCTGCCCATGGTCTGTGTGTTTAGTGTTTCATCACCGTTTCTTCCGGGTAACAGCCACATCCCATCCGTATCTCACATTTCCTTGGGCGCAGAGCAGCTTGTCGGAGAACTCGAAAGTGACAGGAGAGACTGAGCTGCTCACGTGGTGCCTCGGGAGGTCCTGGAGAGTAGATTAAACCTGTGACTCCTCTGATTGTCCTCTGTAAGTGGTGGGAGCAGCTAAATCGCCCTTTCCATGTGCTTAGCCAGTGTTCACATGCCAAATTACCTGTTTCCCCCCTATTCCTTAGCTTCATGGCAAGCCGCGGTGTTGCCTTTCAGCACGGTAGCTGGCAGGATTTAGCAAGGAGTCGGAAATTAGTCCTAGTAGGGGACACAGCAGTAGAGTTAGTGGGAGATTTGGGGGCAGGGGGGTTCATCTTGCCCAGCACAGAGGTGGGTGTGCAGCTGACCGAGGAACCCTAGTTTCCTTTACAGTCACTGGAAAGAAAAAGGGACTTCTTGGGAGTGACTTCATCTCACTATGTCCTAAATAGGGCAGGTGAACTGTACCAGAAAAGCACCTCTGCCTCCCCTTGCTGCCTGCAGAGTGAGCCTGGGAGAGGAGCTCCAGTATCTATGTCTCTGTGTTTAAGCGCTAATTCTCAGCAGAGGGTTTAGCGGGAGGGGCCGAGACTCGGCAGAGGTAACTGATGCTGCAGTACAGCAGCTGCTTTACCTGGAAATCAGGCTTCTTCCTTTCATGTTAAGACAGACCCTTGCTGGGAAGCACTTACAGATTGTTACTGAATGGATGCTGTCCTCCTGGTTCTGTTTGCAGGGGGATTATGTCCGGCTGTGGCTCCCAGAACTACAGGGCATAAAGGGTGCAGATATTCACACCCCTTGGGCACTGAACGGTGCTGCTCTCTCCCAGGCCGGAGTAACTCTAGGCGAGACCTACCCACAGCCAGTTGTGACAGCGCCGGAGTGGAGCCGACACATCAACCAGAGGCCTGTGCGTACTGGGAAGGTTCGGATGCAGTGGGAGGGCTTTGGGCATTTGCTCTGTGTGTAGGTGTGGCTGTGAATTCTGGTCTCCTTTCTCAGGTATAAAGGGAAAAAATTGCTTTAATGCAAAGTCTCGTTAGCTCACAGCAGAGGGTGGTCCAGCTCTGCCCAGGAACTGTGCAGCCAGGGTTATTTAGCTGTGTCTGTCCTACTAGAGTAAATCGGTCTGAGGCACAAGCCCAAGTACCAATCTCCTGTCATCTGGACAGTTACATTATTAGTGTATTCCCCAGCAATATTTTTGCCAGGGACAACCAGCACCTTCCAGAACCTCGTCCAAGCACAGTTTGAGGGTACCATGTGCTAAGGACTGTCACAAAATACAGTCTTGACAAAGCCACCCTACAGCATATGGACATAAACTGTGCCAGGCCAGTTGGCTTTAGGGCTGAAGAACAAACCCGTGCGTGTTTTGTTTACTGTTTTATAGGTAGCTCTTCTTAGTCAGGTTTTTTCCTTCTGGATATACATAGTTCCAGATATGAGTGGAGGGATGGGGTATCTCTGAAGGCCTCCACTGACCTAACCACCCCCTGATGCAGATGGACAGAAAGGAGTCAAAGTTGATGCTCAGTTTCCACTCTGTTCATGAGGTGGAGACTCTTGCCGTGCTTGAATGCATCCAAACTGGAGTCAGCAAGACAAGTTAACATGGGGACTGGCCCTTGCACTTTGTTTTTTGGGTGTATCTCATCCTTTAGAATGGGGAAGGATTAAGATGTGGATCCTGCAACATGTCAAGCCTTGCATCTACTGACTGGGCTGATGTTCTTGGAGGAGATGGGCATGGAAGGAAACTGCTCTGTAGGTCTGGGTGCAGTCAGTAGTGATGGAGCTGGAAGGGACGAAAGAAATGTTTGTGACCAGTAGTTGCGTATTTCAAGGAGTTTTCAGAATTCTGTCTCCCCCCATGCATCCTCCCTGCCTCCTCCCGAGTGAGGATACTTTGTGGAGCCTCAAATTTAGTTGTCATATGATGTTTGAGGAAGAATGAAGCACATTTTGGGTTTTAATCCCAATGTGCAGTACCACATTTCTCAGGCCGGATTCCTCCACCATGAGTGGGAAGTTTTGTGGCCATGCTGTTGAAGGGCCTGGATTATTACCCTTCTGCTTAGAAGTGCATCAGAGATCAGAGAAAGGACATTTTTCTGCATGTCGAGGTTCCTTTGTGATCAGATTCACTCTATGGCATCAGTAAATATCTCACTGTTCATTTTTCACTTGCAGCAGGGACAAAGTCCCCACCCCAGGGGCAGGAGGGGACCGGCACACACGCCAACGCAGCACAAAGACAGAGGGATAGATTTTTACTTCTCTCGCAAGAAAGATGTACGATGAAGCCATCCGGGTGTGTGCTGGAGGAGCACTCGGTGGGAGCTTGTGCTGCTGAAGATGCCAGGATAACGGTTAATCTCCTTTAGCTGAGCCAATGATACAAGTCTGGCCTCCACAAAATAACTAGGATCTGCCTCTCTGGTGTTCTCGGGGACAGGAACTGGACGTGGATACTCGGAGGCTGTGAACTAGCACCAATTGCGGTGATGGGATCTTGTGTTTTCACTTTGGTGCTTGGGCTGGTGCCGTGAGCTCGCAAGAACTTCGCGTGTCGCCCTCCAGGAGCGACTGCCCTTCAGTGTGGAGCATCTGACTCCCGTGGGCAGGGTGTCACTCTCAACTCTGTAAAGTCCTTCTCTTGAAAGGGACTGTCTAACTCATGGTAATTAACAAAAATGGCATGGCCTTTCTGTTTGGAGGAGGTGTGGCTGCTTTCCCAGTGCCTCTTGCTTTGCGCTGGTGCTTAAAGCTGTCACAGCTAAATTTCTGCCTCTTTACAGATGGTTTGTGTGGCAGGTGTTCAGTCTCAACTCTTTCTAGTGAACTTTCTTATGCTAATTGTTCATGTTTTAAAGCTTTAAAACTACCGATCGTTGCTCAATTAAAAGTTTTGCTACCGGAATATTTTCTCTTCCTCATTTCCACAGAGATCCAGAAACAGTGAGACTTCAGAGGATGTTCTTTTACTCTGGCTCCTCCAGTACTTTGGAGAAGCCCTGAGTTCCCTTGAAAACTGCCCTGGAGTCCTTGCAGTACCCAGGTGGCTTTTGGTACCAGCCTGGCAGCTGGAAACTGTTCAGTTCATTGCTGAGAACTGTGCTTTGTACTCGGTCAAAAACGGTTCCCCATCTGTTTTAAGTATTTTGGTTTTATGCAGAATGTTGTACATGCTGGAAGAGTTTGGGAATTTGGAGATAGCCATATTTGTGCTGTCGTGGAGCACTGTCACCTGATAGAGAGCCAGGTTTGAACCCCTCAATCCCAAAAGCAGTAGATGGAACATGGCTCTGAAGTTATTACCACGAGGGATCCATTTGGGCCTCTTCCAGAAAGAATACTACCTTACAGCGGCCTTCCAGTACTTAAAGGGGCCGACAGGAAAGATGGGGACAGACTTTTTAGCAGGGCCTGTTGCGACAGGACGAGGGTCAATGGTTTTAAACTAAAAGAGGAGAGATTCTGACTAGAGATAAGGAAGAACTTTTTTACAATGAGGGTGTGAAATACTGGCCCCAGTTGCCCAGAGAAGTGGTGGATGCCCCATCCCTGGGAACATCCAAGGTCAGGCTGGACGGGGCTCTGAGCAGCCTGGTCTAGTGGAAGATGTCCCTGCCCATGGCAGGGGGGTTGGACTAGATGACTTTAAAGGTCCCTTCCAACCCAAACTATTCTGTGATTCTGTAATTCTTTTAAATCTCTTTTAACGGTAGGTAGGTTCAGGACTGGACTGAGACAAGAACTGACGTGGAACACAAAAGCAAGTTCTTCTATGAAAAGGAAACAAATCAAGTGATTTTGAACATGTGCCCTGTCGGAGCCACGGTAATAACCCTCCTGTTGTGTTAGGGGGCTGGACAGGAATGTAGCCATCACGGGGTGACTGGGGGGGACACAGAGGAAAGCAGCTTTAGGGACAGCACTGTCCCCTCTGTGGCAGGAGTGACCCCCAGCCCGGTCCCGGCTCGGGGCTGCCCCGGGCCCCGTTCGGGAGGGAGCGGTTCCGAGGGACGGGGCGGTGAACCGGCGCCGTTCGCCTCCCGTGGGGCCCGTCGAACAACCGGTCCCCGCGAACCACCCTGGCGGCGGAGGCGGGGGCGGGCAGAGCCCGGGGGCGGGCGGCGGCGAGGCGGGGCGCGGCGGGAAGCGAAAGGGCGGCGGAGCGGGAAGTTGCCAGAGCGGCGCGGCCATGGACACGGCGCCGGCGGGCCCTGCGCCCGGCCCCGGCCCTTCGCCGCTGCTTGACCTCCACGCCGTGCCCATGGTAGCGCTCAACTACGGCGTGCGGCGCCGCCTCGGCCTCTACCTCAACCCGCGGGCGGCGGCGGCCGCCGACTGGACGGCGCTGGCGGAGGAGCTGGGCTGCGAGTACCTGGAGATCCGGCGGCTGGAGGCGCAGCCCGACCCCACCGCCGCCCTGCTGGAGGAATGGCAGTGCCGCTGCCCCGGCGGAGCCACCGTCGGCCGCCTCCTCGACCTCCTGCGACGCCTGGGCCGCCACGACGTTCTCCTCGACCTGGCCGACAGCGTGGGTGAGGCGCGGCGGAACCCCGCACCCGGGCCCGGCCCGGCTCCCTCAGGGCCCGGCTCCCTCAGGCCCTTCCCTCAGGGCCCGGCTCCCTCACACCGGGGCGGCCCTTTCCCTGAGGCCCTTTCCCTCAGGGCCCGGCTCCCTCAGGCCCTTCCCTCGGGCCCGGTTCCTTCACACCGGGGCGGCCCTTTCCCTCAGGGCCCGGCTCCCTCACGCCCCGGCGGCCCCTTATCCTCGGCGCCCGGCGAGGCCGGAGCAGTGCCCCACGGCCCTCTGTCCGCCTTCGGGGGGGAGCGGGGCTGAGCCGTCCCGCGGTGGGGGGGCCATGGCATGGAGGGGCCGTGCCCTTCGCCTCGGGTTTCTCTCGGGGACGCTGCCGCCCTCTGCGACAGCAGGGACCCCCTGAGCCCGGTGCTTCCCTTACGCCTGGGAGCGGGGTGCTCTTTGTGTTGGTCTTTGCTGCTCTGTCCTGGCGGGGTGTGTGTGTGTGATGTTAAGAAAAACCCCCACACAAGCAGGAAAGCCCTTCCCAGGCTGTGGAGTGGCCTCCTTGGAGGCCTGGAAGCCTCACCTGACATAGTTTCCAGGAGAGAAGGGAGAAGAACGCTGTATTTCTGCTAGCCATAAGCCTTGCAAAGTAATCAGGAGTCTTGTCTAATCCCAAACCTACAATAATAAAGTTTCTGTGTGTCACAGGATGCTTTGGGCCAGGTGAGGCCAGAGAGAGCTTGCACCAACACAGGACAGTGTGAAAATTATGACGTGTGGGTCGAATGTGATAGGAGATGCTCACAGGGAGAGATGAGGGATCTGTGGAACGGGATAATGGAAGGGAAAAATAATTAACTGGATAATGGAAGGGAAGAAAATTTCCTTGCAAACTGAAAAAAAAAAATTGAGATAGGTCATTGAGATGTAGGAAGGTCCTAGTGCTGTTTTGATAAGTTGTTCTTGATAGACTCCTTGTATTCTTCACGATCACGGAAATTCAGCGGGAACCCAGCTGTCATCAGAGGGGGAAATGCATTGCCGAAGGATTTACAAAGCCAGAGACTCTGATGAAGTCCTGTGTTGTATAATACAGTTTACTGGGTTAGTGGTGAAGAAATAATAAATCTCATTTCCTGTTATGGAGAAAAGTGAAGATGTAGAAATTCAGCCATGTAGAGAGCCTGACCAAGAAGCGGTGGAGGACTTTCCCATGCTCCTGTGGTTCTTCCTACTCAAGAACACATCCGGAAGACTCGGTTTGAGGAAAGACATAAAAATCAGTGTGTTTTGTGATCCACCGGTCTGAGATTCATAACAAATAGTAGAAGCTTCCAGCTGTGCGAGAGAGCTAGAGCTTTGCACAAACATTGGGCATCACCTTGGTTCTTCTGGCCCTTGAACTCAGGAGCTGGCCCACTGGAAGGGGACACGGTGGACGGTCTTTGTCAGAGCCTGAAAAGACAACGGCAGAATGAGTGGGAGGAACCTGACCTTCAGGAAAGTCACAAGTTTAGCCCGGCCATGGGTCACACTGGTAAGAGGAGATGGATAAATTCATGGAAGAAAGACCCACTGAGGGCTATTCAACACAAAAGTCTTGCCTCTGGCTCAGGAAATTCCTTAACTACGAATTAATTGTCCAAAAGATAGATTACAAAAATAGACTGTAGATTATACCTAAAAGATAGATTATTTGAGGAAAATATCACTGTACACTTACTTTATTCTTATGTTCTCCCTTAGGCATCTGTTTTTGACCACTGCTGGAGACAGGATGCTTGGCTAGATGGACCCTCAGCCTGACCCAGCATGGCCATTCCTATCTCTTATTTTTTTTGGCTGAGGACTGCAGCTAGGGCCTGCGCCCTGTTGCTAGCGCTCTGAACTCTTGCACAAGTCTGAGATATTTACACTCGTAAGAGGAAAGGAAATGGATGGTTGTAGGCACTCTTAAGCACAGTGTTCCTGACACCAGGGGCATCACTGCAGTGGCATTCAGCTCAGAATCAGAAAACATCAGTATTGAGGTTTCCGCGGTCTGTGCTTTCATCGCAGGAGGTGCAGATCTGGGGCGCAATTCGGCTGCCCACACAAAGGCATGTCAGGTCATTTGAGAGGCGTCGGGATATCCCACATGGCCTCTGCCTCCTGGTGGACACAGGTCATTAGTAGGGCCAGTGTCATACCTGCTGGCCTGTTGCAGATGTCTTGGACACTCTGGGATCGCGCACGTGACACCTGGTGTCTTTGTGTGGGCAAATGAGCCAAGCTCCTTTAGTTCCGCTTTCTCTGTACCGTGGGGCTGTATTCAGCAGCTCCCCTGTTACACGCTCTGGAGTACAGACACCTCCAGGATGCAGCTTTACCATCCCCACAGATCTGCCCTGTGCGTGATCTTTCTCAGCGGCTTGTTTTGTTGCACAATCATCTTTAGGGATGGGAAGCTCTTTGGTACGTTTGTGCTCTTTCCTGCTGAAACTCAGTTATTTTTTTTTCTTCCCAACTTGTTATAAAAGTGCTGCTTTGCTGCTTGACAGTTACAGGGTCTGTTTTCTCTCTCTCCTCATTGTGATAATCATTTTGCGCTTTTAAGTTTCATGTTTTTATTCTCTCTTTCCAATACCTCAGGCTTTTGTTTAACTGCTGGAGGAACGTAAAGCCTGTGCTGTGTTAGTTAGATGCTGGGTGGAGTGGGACAACTTGGAGGAGTTTCTTGCCACTTCTTTGTGTTAGTTCACATCCATTTTCTTGTACAGTCAGGCAGTGTTTCCAACTGGGGACTAATCCATGCCAAATTAGTGAATGTCTCTCGTCCCTTTGGGTTCGCCGGACCTATTGGCACTTCCAGGATGACAGGGCCCCCAGTTTGCACTTGTAATAAAACTGAAGGTCCAGTGTTTTGGTTTGGGAGCTTTGCCCAGCTCTCAGGTTTATCCTGTAGGGATAAATGGGGTCTGGGATTACAGCATGATGCCATCAGAACTGCGAGCGTAGGCTTGCCTAGGTGAATCAGGAGAACGCTGGTGTTAATGAGCGCGTGTGTCAGCCATGAGTGGTGTGGTCATGAGCTCTGGGCACCCATTGAGACAAACGCAGGTCAGGCCAGCATGGACACCACTTTTGCAGCTGGGAGAAGCAAGGACAGAGGACATGGACCAAATACACTTAAAATGAACATTTATGTAGCGAGCACGAGTATTTGTATGCCTGTAAATAGTTGCCTGTTCTTGCCTATTCAGCAATATTTTGTGAACCTGGCTACCTAGGGGATCACGGCACACGTAAGGTGGTGCCTGCATGTCAGTCCTTCCTGTGGAACTTCTGAACCCCTTGGTCCGTTTGAAGCAGTTTTGATCATGGTTTCAAAGACACTGACTCACCTGACATGAAATGTGCACATCTTGTGGCAACAGGCAGCTGGCAGAGAGCAGGCACCCGAGTTTGTGCTTTAGTGAGAGAAGACCTGAACCTTCTGGCTGGTAGAGAACGTGGCTGATTCTTCTCTCTGCTGCAGGACTGGGAAGGAGAGAGACAGACTGGGAATGCCTCAGCCTCAGGAAAAGCTTTGGTCAGATCTGACACTTTATTAGATTGAGGACAATCCAGTCAGGAGATGCAAAGCTGAAGTGGAAGCAGAGGATGGGGCTTCAGGAGCTGGGCTCATTACTGGTTAGGGCTGGGTTCAACCAGTGCTCCCTGGGGTCCCACCCGCATCCTGCACTTCCAGGAGACCCTTTACTCTGCTGCCGCTGTTGTACCAGCAGTCTGCATGCCAGCCTAACGCTCTGAGTGATGAATACTGTTCCGATTGACACTTGTTTTCTGGGTTTTTTTTTAATCTTAAGCAAAGGAGAAGGTTCTAGGGAGTTTCATCGTTTTGTGAAGTCCTGGTTTCAAATCTCCTTTTACTTTCAAGTTCTTCCGTAATTGCATATTGCAGAGTGTCAGAGGCTGCAGGGTTTCTTGTCACTTCTCCAAAAACTTTACATTTAGATTTTTCATTCATTTTTAAACAAAATCTTTTCAGAATAGATCTGTGTCCATCACTGCCCTGTTCGGGAAGTTCACAGCAGCAAACGTGACAGGCCTGCTTGCCCTTCAGTTATCCTAGAGGGGATAACTGCCCGATCTCCGCTAGTTGTTGATGATATAAAGCCTGTTTTGGGAGCTTTATAGATATAATTTATAGATAGAATTTTACATGCTCCTCCTGTATGTGGGGAGTGGATGTACTCATCATCACCCACAGGTCTGTCTGACGAAGGCTGGTGATGTGAATCGGCTTGTGTGTGTCTACGTTTCTTAGTAAAAGACAATACTAAGACTTCTAATTATTTGATGATTTTAAATACTCCAAAATGCATAACAATGAGAGCAGACAGTAGAGTTGAGACCTGTTACACACATGGAACATGGTGTTTAGGAGTACTGGGAACTAAGGATAATAGGAGCAGAATGGTTTAAAACAAATAAAAGAAAGTACTTCTTTACCCAGCAAGAATGAGCTTCAGGAATTAATTGCTAGGGGAGGTGGTGGAGGCAGCATCAAGAGCTTCAAAAAGGAGTAAGGGAAATTCCAGGACATCAGGTCCATAAACAGGTACCAAAAATGAGACAGGGGTTTTTTCCCTCTGATATCCCTGATCCATGAAATAGCTATTCCTCTTCTAAAGAACTCAGCAGTGTAAAACCGCCGTCACAGCAGCCTCTCGCCCTGGTTGTGTTTTTGCAGAGGAGGACTGTAGGAAGTACTTGCAGAGGAAGCAGGAGCAGGCTGACCAGCCGCTTCAAGTGCCAGCAGTAGACAGCAGCGTGCCGAAGACGTCAGAACTGATGGGCATCACCACCAGGGACGATCCGTATGGTAAGCACCCGTGGTTACATTGCTGCCGGATACGTCATGTTGGAATTGCCTTCAGCTGTAGCAGATCCCCGTGAGAAGAGCAGAAAACCTGTTTGTTTTCATTACTTGCCCTGAATTTTCGTAGCCTGGGCCAGAATGCTTCAGCTGGTAGTCTGCAGGCACTTTCATTTTTCCTGTTCCTTAGGGCAGAGAGGAAATGCAGCCCCAGGGAACGCCGTACCCAGAAACAGGCTGGCATAGAGCCCACTGGACACATGTGGGAGGAGAATTCCCAAAAATGTGTCCCTTAGCACAGCCTGGCACGGAGCAGCAGCTGCTGAAAGCGCAGCGGGTTGGAATCAAGGGGGAAGGATGTCCAAGCAGAGTGCCTTGGCTGCGTTGGCCTCTCTTCGGCAGATTTAACCACCTTGAATAAAAAGGGAGCCAGGTTTGAAGTACGGCTGGGTGTGAAGTGGGGGGAGAGAGGAAACACAGTTCTCTCTGAGTGTGCAGCTGTGGGCTGAGGGAGCGGACAGCCTATAACGTTCTGTGGCAGACGGAGCAGCAGCCGAGGCTGGAGATGTGTCAGCTCACCTCTTCAGCTGCTCCCCTGGCTAGTCCGACGTTGGGTGACCACCTTTGCTGTGCGTGGAGACATCATTAACCCTCCCCAAATATCCATCGACCGAAATGCCGGTGTTTGTACACGGCAGCTTTGCCTGATGTGACCCACAAGTTAGCTGTGCCCCTAACGCAGTACTCTCAGTTTGACTGACCTGGCAGCCAGTTACCCTTCTGCTCGACTGGATGCGTCTTGCGCTGGATCTGCCTGCCGGGTTGATACTTTTCTCAGCAGCTTTTAGAGCTTGACCTATTTTTTCACTGTGGTAGGCTTTGACTGGCATAAAAACTTGAAAATATAGGTATTGACGTTGATATGAAAAAAAAAATAAAAATAACACAGTGGGAAACTATCCAGCAGTATTAAGGCACTTAATTACAAGAGACATTGCTCTTAAAATGTAGCACTTTAATATTTGGATAACTGCTAAATAAACAAGAGCTTCCAGCCATTAACTTCATTGGAAAAGAGCCATTTACGTAGGATATGACTTCAGGTACCCAAATTTGACAGCCATAAAAATTGCAGGTTCCAAATTTCAAGGCCTACCTCGTAGCTCAGTAGACAGCAGATGTCAGGACACTTCTGGATGAAGGGCCTGCAGGAAGGTTTTGGTTGGGAAGTTTGAAGCCCTGTGACCCGAACTAGAGAACTGGGAGCCAGAGTCACAATGCTCTTTTAGGTGTGTAATTCCCAGAGCGTTGGGGCTCTGAGTTGAATCGTCTGGGATACTTCACTCCCTCCGGCTCTTCCCAGACTGTCTCCCCTCGATTCCCCATGGCTGGATGTTACTGCCCCTGCAGATTTTGCATGTCTGTGTCTCGGCGACCCTTCCCTCCCCCCTGCCAGCAAATGTGGGTTTACGTGAACAGGGTGGACTGTGAAACAGAGTGGTCAAGGCACAGACGTGTGTTACCTCCTGCCAGCCCTGTTATGGACAGGAGTCTGGGCAGGTAAAATGTTAAATTACCTCCACAAGTTTGGCCAGAGCTTGTCTGTCAAAGCTCCTACTTCTGAGTGAAAGTCTGTGGGAGCTAGTGAAAGTTCACTACAGGAGTTCATTTGTAGCAGAAGCTGACAGCTAAATTTTTAATGGTTTCAGGGAATGGAACAGAGATGTTTGATGCCTTCATCTGCTACTGTCAGAAAGACCTTCAGTTTGTCCAGGAGATGATCAGGGAGCTGGAGCAAACGGAGTTCAAGCTGAAGCTCTGTGTGTTTGATCGGGATGTCTTGCCCGGGACATGTGTGTGGTCCATCAGCGGAGAGCTTATAGAGAGGAGGTAAGTGAACCGTGGCTCTTTGGGACAGCTGAGTGTAATGGAACATTACGTTCATTTCACCGTGGTGGCTGCAGCGTGGTGCCAGAGAAGCAGTAAAAATCCAGAAGGATGTCTTTATGGGATTTGTTTTATGCTCTTGGCTCAAGAAGGAAGACTCGAGCATTCCCAAACATGTTGCTTCAATGTGTTCACAAGGAAGATGCCACTACAGTGATGCTGCTTGCATTTGATGCCTTTCCTTTGGCTGGAATATCCTGCAGTGGCATCCTTGGAGGTGATGTGGAAATGAACACAGCTCCAGGCCGAGTTAGCTCCACCACAGGGTTTGGAGTTGGAGGGGACAGCACTGGTGTTGGGTCTGGCACTGACTTCAAGGATCCTTCAAACCTTTGTGGGACTCAGGTGCTGGGTGACATAAAAGCAACTCCCCAGATAGAGACTGACCTAGAGGAAGTGCTTCTGGCGTGGAGAGGGCAAGTACTGGCCCTGGCAATTTGCTCTCACAATCCTGCCAAATGAGGCTCTGTGAAAAATCCCAGGGCAGATGTTTGGGTTTTAAACATCAGCCTTTCCGAGGGAGGGAGCTTGGTGTTAACAGACACCCTCGTAAGGCCTCACCATCCCGGCCCTTGTACAGCGTCCCCTTCCATAAAGAGCCTAAAATACAGCTTACAGCCAGGCACCTCAACTGAGTGTACGCAACACATTGCAGAATCAAGCTCAAAATTATGAAACCGGGTGAATTCACAGTAACTGGAGTACAATAAAGCTCTGTCCAGTTCATTCTAATATTAAGAAGTTCCTGTTGTGCTCGGTCAGTAAAGGCAGCCTGTAAGCAGATAATTACGATGGCATTGTTTGTAATACATAGACAGAGGATCAAAGATTGCCCAGATAATCCGGACTTCTCTATTTCCTCATTTTTTGGTGTATGAGTGTGTATTGGTAATGAGGTTTTTGCGTGTAACGTAGCTCTCTGTCTGTCAGTAGTCCTTCCGCAGTAGTTAGTTGCTGCTGGAACAGAGCTGGCGGGTTCATTTCTGCACCAGAGCAATTAGAGGAATACGTGCTTCTACCACTGGGAATGAGAAGCATCTCTGTTGACTTTTTTTTTTTTTTTCCCCCTCCCCTGACTGCTTCATCTTCAGGTGTCGGAGGATGGTGGTCGTCATTTCAGATGATTACCTGGAAAGTGATGAGTGTGATTTTCAGACCAAATTTGCTCTTAGTCTTTCCCCAGGTAAGACCGCACAAACGTCCTATTTAAAATTGCATATCAACATGATAATTTTTATTACAGTAACACCTCCAGCTGAGATCAGTGCACTGCAGAAATGCAGAATGAGGGGTGGTCTCAGATGTGTTTACACATATTAGATAAATATGGCTGAGAAAGGAGAAAATAAATAACAGAGGCAGTAACTTGGTCGCAGACCTGGGTTCTCACCGCTGACCTACGTTTCCCGTGTGTGAAAGTCCACCCGGGCACAGGGCTTGCCCTGGGTGTAATGCCCTTCACTGAGCAAACAGATTTATCGCTATTAGAAGCGGCCATTAAAAGTAACAGTGGCTTTGTAATTTCGTTGTGCAGGCAGGGACCTGGACTTGGTTCCTCACCCTGCTGCTGACCTTCTGCGCAGCCGCGAGCGAGAAGCTGAGCTGTCCGTGCTTCAGTGCTCCGGCTGTCAAGTGGGCTAACGCTGCCCGCTTCAGAGACGGTGCGGCTGCATGCCAGGCTTGGGAGAGGGAAAAGGTTTATAATAAATTCAGGGTGTGAGTAAACGCTAGGAATCAGGGAGCAGGTAATGAACGTGCAGCTTTTTGCAGAGATCCGGGAGTATTATGGATAGGTAAGCAAAATACGGAATGACCGTTCGACTTGGATTGGAAAAATCTGTTACATGTTTTGTTCTGAATTGAAAAGCCATCGATTTACTTCTGTCCAGCCTGTTCAGATTGCTTTTCTCTAACCAGTAGTTATCCTACAGCACAGCCTAATACTATGGAGGATATGTAATATCAGTAGGAGTGTCTGTACTTGCAGGAAAACCTCTTTTCTAGATGACGGGTCTTTTCTAGATGCAGAAAAGTCTCTTTTCTAGATGAGGTATTTGACTTGGTTTTCTAAGGGACATGCCAGAGGTTAAACTGGAAGCCAGTGGCAGAGTTAGGAGTTAGCTCCGTCATCCTTGACACAAAAATTTCATACAATGCCATAAATCACTGAACACCCCCAGCATGTTGCATCAGCCCCCCGTCATCCAGATTTGTAGCAAAGTCCTTTTAGGTCTTCCCCATTTTTTTAGTTGGCATCATGCCTTTCATTAGAACAACAGGAAAAGAAAAGCCCATCTCTAATGACCTGAGCTCTACCAGTAAAAACACACGTTTAAGTACAGGCTTACAAAAATCAGAGTTATGTGTTTGCGTGGGGTAACGTAACACACAGAAGGGTTTGGTGGCAAGTTCTGGGGGGTCCACAGATTACTTAAGCATCTGCTACCATTATGGAATCCTGGTTTCTTGCTTCATCCAGGTCTCGGCATCATTACTTGCGCTGGGCAGCACAGTTTAGGTGGTAGCGGGTGTCCCTGTGGAGAATTATAAGGGGAGAGATTCCTTTTTAGAGGAGCTGCTCCTTCAAGCAGTAGCAGTGCTAGGGAGAGCTGCCTCCTGCGCACGCCTCAGCAAAGCAGTTCATGTTAGCGGAGGGATTCCTCGCAGCCCCTTGTAATCGGTGCAAAATCAGCAGCAAACCTGGGTCTTGATGTGTGTGCTGCTGTGGGGAGCAAATGGATGTGGGATGACTCTGGCTCTGTGTAATCCTCTGCCCCTGTGACCTGTCTTCCAGGTGCTCGTCTCAAACGGCTGATTCCAGTCAAGTGCAAAACCATGAAGAACGAGTTTCCAAGTATCTTACGGTTCATTACAATTTGCGATTACACCAATCCTTGCACCAAAAAATGGTTCTGGACGAGACTTGCAAAATCCCTCATGCTGCCGTGATGCAAAGTCATGAGAGCTAGGTGCTTTTTTGTGATCTTTCCTGGCCGTGCCTTTGGACCGTGGTGTCGTTCACGCAGGGTCTTTTACCACTTCAGAACCTGGATCCTTGCAATCCGTGTTTGGAGCCTGCAACCAGAAGCAAAGAATGTTCTCTAGCACTTTTTTATAACTCGGAAGGGGAAATAAAGCAACCGCGTGGGTGTTCCTGTTTAAGTTAATCCTGGATGCAACAGCATCCAGCATTTTGTGTAGTAAGCACTGCCACTGAAAATACAGAAAATACACATTTAAAGATGGAGTGTCTAATAAAAGAAGGCTCTGTTGTAAGCATTTAATAAGATCTCAGAGCCTCAAAATGCAGGCTTTCTTAAACAAATATTTCATAATCATTTTAAAAGCTGTTTAATGGCTATAGTAACGTCTAAGGTGGTGGTGTGGGTTTTTTTGGTTGGTGGTTTTTTTTTTTTTTTAAATTCCAGTGAAATCGCATGGCTGCCTGGTGATCGGCAGGAACCGAGGTTTCAGACCCTGTTGCCTGCTTTGTGAACAGTCGGTGCCGTGAGAATGACTGATTTCAGCAGCCCTGTCCCTGCTGGGGACACTGTCCCCTGCCCTGTGCTGCAGCCCGGCTGTTGGGCAGCCCGGGGGGATGCCTGTGGGCTCTCCCCGGCCCACGCTTGTTCTCCTTCGGTCTTTGTTTTGAGAAAAGCAGAAGTATATTTTAATTGTTAAAGCCCTGCAAAGAAGTGAACAGTTCTTCGATTATTCTTAGCGATATCTGCAAAATTAAGAGTAATTATCCTTGTAATTATAACTAATGCAGAATTATTGACCTTGGTTTATTTGGCGAATGTTTTCTTCCTCAATATCACAATATTCCTGTCCTGTGTTTATTTACAGGGTAAATCCCTTGTCACTATTATTTTTGAGGCACTCCCTCAGATTTGCTCTAAGTGGTTATTTTTTGCTTGTCGAAAGCAAGAAGTGCAAGGAAACACACACTCTGGTACCACGTTGGTCTCTGTTCAGGTCATTTCCTGAAGTCATCTTATAGGAGCCTTTTATAGTCCCAGATCTTATTAAGTGTTTATGATAGTGCCTTTCTTTAGTAGAAATTCAGTCTTAAAATACATCTTTTCAGTGAAAGTCCTTACTACACAAAGTGCGGGATGCTGTTGCTCATTGACTTGACCAGTAATAGGGTGAGCACCTAAGTGGGTCCAGATCTTAAATTGTTTCACCTTTAAGAGACTTCCAAAACACATCAGCTTTTAGGATGTTGAATAAAGACTGTATTTAACTGTCAATTGGGCTGTTAAAAATATAAAAGCTAATGTTATTTTAACCGGAAAGAGCGTATTTTAATTAACCACCACAATCATTCGTGTATTTCTGTGACTAACGCGGATAGTTCTCTGCTCAGCCTTGAACTCTGCCGAGCGAGTAGTGGGTCTGCTCAGCTCTCAGTGCTCGGGGTGGGAGGCAAGGGTTCTGCCCAAAGTAGCATTTTAAAGCGACCCGTTGGTATATTAAACAGATTTACAGTAAATATTTACTTTTTAAATTGGTAAGAGAGGAATCCTGTTGATGTATCTGCAGTTGCTTGAACTCTACCACTTTGTTCATTACTTCAGCCACTGACTCATGTTGATTTTACGGCTCAATGTTTTACTCATTTACATTTGTAAGGTTGCATCTGCATGTGGTTTTCTTTTCTTTTTTAGTGAAGGATTTGTTTTAAAGCGTTACCAGGGCTGAGGCGCAGACGGAAACGTGTGCTCCTGCCTTTCCCTCGCCCACCCTGTCAATGAACGGTGCCTTACCAGAGGGTGCTGCGAACTCCTGTCCACGCGCTGGTTCCACCTGGCTGAGAGCGGCCAAGCCCTTGACTTGAACACAGTGAAGCTGGTTCATGCACCTCATGTTAGCATCAGGGGCCGTTTTCGGATAGGCCCCGCGAGCTGGGTGTTTTTCTGTCACTCCTACCAATGTAATTGCTGCCAAAGTGACAATGGCACCTCTCTGTCTTGCCAGAACAAGTGAGAAGTTTGTGGGCATGGGAGCAGAAAAGCTGATGAGGGGTTTCTAAATAGCGCAGCTTCATGTCCTGTTGCCCTCAGGCCTCTCCTGCAGAAGTGGAGACAGCGGCTTGCCTCGGGGCTTCTGCATAATCGTTAAATGTTAATTATAGAAGAGTTTCTGGAAGCCGCTTGATCCCCAGGCGCTGCTTGGGCTCCGTGAATTCTCCTACTCTGGAGTGTCTGTAAACATTAATTATGGGTCATTACTCGCAGGACCAAACCAGATTCCTCCTGTTTTGGGGAGCTGGAAGGGCTCCGGTAACTAACGAGGGGAGCGGCGGCGGAGGCGGCTGCGCTGCAGACACTAGAGGGAGGCAATGGACCGCCGTCACGGCCGCGTCCAGCTGGGACAGGAGAGGAGCGGGTTCTCTTTCTCTGCCCCTTCCACCTTCTTCTGTGGAGGCGATACCAAAAATAGTTGAGAATTCTGGCAGATGAAGCCTCTTGCGGCACCTTCTGAGCGAGTCCTGACAGGTGGTTTGGGACTTTGGGTGTTACAAATGAGGGAAAAAGAAAAAAAATAGCAGCAAAAATAATACTGTTGGTAGCAGATGACCTGGTGGTCGCCAAGCAGGGAAAGTGCTGCTTCTACAAGGGGAAGCAAAAACAAGAGCCGAATTTCTAAACCTCCTGACTTCCAGTAGATAAATCCGATATTCCAAATAATTGTGAAAAAAATTGCTCAGTGTTGCTTCAGGATCTTGTCATCACCCAGCTCTGTGCTGTCGAGTGTTACTGTTGTCGTACTGTTGCTTTATTGCAAACAGTTACAATTGTCTTGAAGGCTAAAATAATTATTTTGGGGTAAAGGGAGGTAACAGCCCTAAAATGTCAAGTACGTGCTTTAAATATGTATCCTTTTCTGTGTAAAAAACCAGTTCGTGCCCTTCGGACGTTTTCACATCTGCCTTGTGACAGTGACTGTATGAATTGTGACGTCTATGAACGATACAAAATCTAGTTACGGTAAACACATTTCAGTGGCAACTGTGGTTCTCCTCCCCTCTTTCACACTCAGTGGAAGGTCAAAATTTTGAACACCTTTAAAAAAGGGATTTAAAAAATTGTGATGTTATACTTTTTTCCCCATTTTGTTTCTTTCCCTCATTGAAATTGTCGTAGTTGAATCTGTTAGTACCAAATCATTTATTTTTATATAGATACATATATATTTATACTACTTTCTATCCTGATACAAATCTTTGTAAAAATGTACGTGTTTTATAGCCGTTCTGAAAATAGTCAACGATTCTGTGGATTTTTCCTCCTCAAAAAACCAGACTTTTGCTACTTGTGGAAACATTTTTAAAATAAAGAATTTAAACCCAGCAGGCTGAATCTTCTTCTTGGGCATCAGAGAAGAAACACTTGGTCTGAAAATGAAGCGTTAGTGAAGGCTAGTGCTTTTTTGTTTTTCTGTTTTGCCTAAACAGCTTCTTCAGGAGGTTTTTGGCCGTGCCTGGAAGAGCGAGAGGTAGAGTTGTGTCACGTCAGGAGGAAAATTATGAAGGAATTGCATTTCCTCTCCAGGTCTCAGTTTTGGCTTTTTGGCCCATGCCTTGCTTCAGCCCTGGTACCCAGCAGGCGGGGGGGAGCAAGGCAGGACTCCTGCTGCCCACCCCCAGGCATGCTGGGCCGTTCGCTCCTGCTCCGCATCCTTCCCAGAGGCCCCGGCAGAGGATAGACTGCAGGGCAGCGATCTGGAGGATTTTGCCAGCTTTATTTCCTTTGGCTCAGAGTCAACCCAAGGCAGGGAATAACTTACAAACCCAGCAGCTGCCGGGCCAAGGCCCTGCTACAGGAAAAGACGAAGGATCACTGAATCAGGGAAGCGTTGGTTGGAAGGAATTTCTGGAGGTCAAGGACGAGCTGCGCTTCGCAGCAAGAGGGGCTCTACGCTGAGCCGCTTGCAGGACGATACTCGCTATAAAGCAGATGAAGTAATGTCTTTGCTATGGCTACTATGAGTGAACATATGGACAGTGATATGGAAACCATCCCTGAATGGATTATTCGAGATAGAAGTCACTGGGAAGAGCAGCCTGCCAGGAGAGTCCCATGCCCAGAAGTGCTGGCATCCCATCCCTTTCAGCGCAGCCTCACACCACTCGCCTGTTTGGATGCTTTTGAGCAGTTAGTGCTTTTTGCCTGTATTTGGCAGTAGCTCAGACTCACGTGGGGCCGGAGGGTCTGGCTGCGGTAGCTCTTTCTGTTACTCCTTTTGTGCCAGAAGAAATATTCACAGGATCACAGAATGGTTCGGGTTAGAAGGAACCTTAAAGATCACCTAGTTCCAACCCCCTGCCATGGGCAGGGACTCTTCCCACCAGACCAGGCTGCTCCAAGCCCCATCCAGCCTGGCCTTGAACACCTCCAAGGATGGGGCAGCCACAACTTCCCTGAGCAACCTGTGCCAGTGTCTCACCGCCCTCACCGTAAAGAATTTCTTTCTGATATCCAATCTAAATCTACTGTCTTTCAGTTTAAGGCCGTTACCCCGTGTCCTGTCATTCCACTCCCTGATAAAGAGTCCTTCCCCATCCTTCCTGTAGGCCCCCTTTAGGTACTGGAAGGGGCTATAAGGTCTCCCCGGAGCCTTCTCTTCTCCAGGCTGAACAACCCCAACTCTCTCAGCCTGTCCTCACAGCAGAGGGGCTCCAGCCCTCTGAGCATCCTCGTGGCCCTCCGCTGGACCCGTTCCAACAGGTCCGTGTCCTTCTTGTGCTGAGGACTCCAGAGCTGGACGCAGTACTCCAGGTGGGGTCTCACCAGAGCAGAGCAGAGGGGCAGAATCCCCTCCCTCGCCCTGCTGGACACGCTTCTTTTGATGCAGCCCAGGATGCGGTTGGCTTTCTGGGCTGCAAGCGCACATTGCCTGCTCATGTTGAGCTTCTCGTCCACCAGCACCCCCAAGTCCTTCTCCTCAGGGCTGCTCTCAAGCCATTCTCTGCCCAACCTGTATTTGTGCCTGGGACTGCCCTGACCCAGGTGCAGGAGCTTGCACTTGGCCTGGTTGAACTTCATGAGGTTTGCAGTCCTCTGTTTCACTTTGATGCAGGAAGGTTGGACAGCATTTACCCGGTGAAACTCAGTAACCGCTGCAGAATGTCCTGAGCTTCGGAGATGGAAGGTGAGAGATGAAGTATTGCCCCTTGACAGATCAAATTCTGTTCTTCGTTATGCTGACATGAAAGGAGTTGCTTTATCACAATCACCGCTTGGTCCAGAGGGCACATTTACTGGAAGAAAATTAGCATAGGGAATAAAATGTAATTATGCATAAAAAATGGCTGGGAAAATGTTGTTTGAGCATCTTGGAAATATAGTTTAATAAGGCAATAAAAAGAAACAAAAACCACAAGGTTGACATTACTGGAAAGCACGCTAAGAGAGCTTATTAAAAAGCACCTCTGTCAGAACTATTGAGGTTTCACCGGACAATTAGACATGCGCTGTGTACAAATGTTTCTCTAAAGGTAATTTTCTCTAGGTGCTGGAACTATTTTTGGTTCAGCTGATCTCCACCAGGATTTTGAGATGACTTTGAACCTGATGCAACTTCTCCATAAGCACTATAAAGCCTGGCCCCAAAAACTTGTTTATTTTGTAGTAAAATCTGCAGTCAGGAGAATCCATGTTGTTGTATCCACTCTGGAGCTGTGCTGCTCTGCAAAGCTTTAATTAACTGCAGCTGTATTTAAGTGTTAAGCTGTTCCGAAGTCTGATTGACGAACAATGCATTTTCTGTTCCTGCAGCAGAGCCTGGCTTAGCGACGCGCTTTTCCCTCCTCCCGTTTCGCTGCCAAAGCCGCTCGTGCCCACCGGACAGCGGTTTATTCCATCTCAGCTGGGTAAGATGGTTTCCACCAAGGCACGTCGTGGTGCTCCAGCAGCTGCGTGGGATGCCTCCCTTCACTCCAGAGTGTCAATGTTTCACCTGGAGTTTCCCCTGGCTGGCAGCCGCCGGAGGGGCTTCGATTCCAGTTTCCCCAGTTCCTAGGCTTGCTTAGCGTGGGTTTTGGTGGGGCTGGACTGGAAGGAGGGAATGAACTCAATCTGCATTGGCCACAAAACACTTAACTACGCCGCTTTACAAAAAGGTCCTTGGAACTTTTTTCCCCCCTCCTGTTCCTTCCCGCTGCTGTGGAGAGCGGGGACAGCCGTGCGCGGTGGCTGGGGCTGAGCCTGAGGACAGCACGGTTGCTCCGTGCTGCGCTTTCAAGCCTCCCCTTCCCAGCAAACGCGGACCCCCCCTGGGTGAGGAGGCAGGTGGCAGATGGCTGGAAGCAGAGAGGCGCGGGGAGGAACGTGCCAGGGTTTCCTTGATATCCAAGAATCCAGACTTTCCCCGGACTGGACAGATTTCCTACAGCACTCAGCCCTACCATGCATTCACGCGGGCAAAGGGCAAAGTAGCGGTGCCAGGCTGGGTGCCAGCCTGCGGGGGAAAGGATCCGCAGGTCCTGCTGGCTCGTGAGGTGGGTGGCTGCTGGTTTCACCTGCGCCGAGGGAGCAGGAGGGCTCTGCAGCGGAGACGGTGTGGGAGCATGAGGAGAACCCTCGCTTCAAGCCCAGTGAGAACACACAGGCTCAACGCTACGAATTGCGTCTGGTTTGTTGATGAAATCAAAGTCACACGGCATTAAAATGGGTCTTTATCCACCGTTTGGGATGGTAGTTAGGAAAAGGATGGGCTCACAGGAAATATGTTGAGGCACATGTGGGGGTTACGATGAAGTGAACTTTCACAAAGTTTTTGCAGCATTTTTCTGGCTCTAATCTGCAGCTATTTCGCCTTCTGTCTGTGTCAGCAGAAATAAGAAGAGCTGCAAGTCCTAAGGTGCTTAACTGCTTGTGTGCCAGTTTATGATCTGTTGCCTCAGAAACAAGAAATACCATTCGGGAGGGGAAATACCAGGCAAGTGCACCCGACGGTGCCATTCCCTGTCCTGCCGGAGCCATGGCAGATCCTGTGCACTGCTTTACAGCAACATTTTCAAAAGTATCCCGAATTTCAGGTGGCTGATCTAAAACTAATGAATCATGGAAGAGTCAGTGTTTGATTTCTGGCAGCACTTGGCAGACACCCCCAGCTGAAATATACATGGAAATGAGATTTAAAGTGCTTCGAGCTGAGGACTAAAATGGACATTGGCCTTAAAATGTCAGTGTCTCAGCACCTCTAAAACCTCACATGGGTATTCAAAGAACATAATTTTTCAATAAAGGCTTTTGAGATCTTTAGAAAGAAAGGCAAAGAAGAGAGGCATCACATTTTTTACTCCAAAGCTATTTAGTCTAAAAATGAATATTCCCTGTTTTTCCTAACAGTTATTCTTTAGCCTCCTTGGTGACTTAACCTCTCCTAGCGCTGCGTCTGGCATCTGCTTAGCCCCATTGTTTTATCGAGCATCGGGAGGAATGGAAGCTTTTAAGATTTTCTCTCTGAGCTCTCAGAAATCTCGCCTCATCAGCATGCTGCTCTCGGCAGACGGGTTTTTCTTCAGCTCCAACACATGCATATTGATCAGTCATTTTCTTTTGTTACCTAGCATCCTGTCATCGATTTTAATTGTTCGGTATTGAAGAGGAAGCATTCAGTCCACGTAGAATTACCAACGATGAAATTTTGCTTTCCACCCCTTTCGCCAGACGGTGCCCGCAGCGAAGCCCTTAGGAGCTGGGGATCTCTCTCTCTCTCAGCTCGCAATCTGCACAAATTATGCAGCACTCAATTTTTCTCTATTAAATCAATTTCTGATTCTCTGTGACAGCTTTCCCTGCCGCATGATTTCACACTTCGGTGGTTTTGGTTTGTTTCTGAGGTGCCATGCGGGTTGTTTTTTTTGTTTCAAAGGGGTGGTGGTGGGAATCTGTTTAACTCAGATACCTTGCTCGTGTTTTCCCAGCTCCCCGGTCGTACCGCTGTCCTTAGATCTGCATGACTTCAGGTGACTCCTAGCGAGTCCCCTTCTCTCGCGGCTCTTCTCTGGCTCCTCATCAGCCCACAGGGCTGCTCCCGGGCTGTTCCCTGTTCTCCTGCTGCTGGAGTGGGACAGCTTCTCCAAGAGGAAACTGTAGCTTGGTCCTGTATCTGATAGAGATACGAACTTTCCCATCCCCATGGTGCAAAATACCAAACCCGGGAGCCGCTGCGATTCATTAACTCTTCTCCTTCTTCCGGCAAAATATCTTCTTAGATTTAGATTGTTTCCATCTTTTGAAAACATTCCTGTGCTCTCAGAGGGCTTTCATGACAAATATTTCCTGAAGGCTCTGTAAGAAGGAACCTTGGTCCCCTCCTACTGTCTCTCTGATTCTAGGTTTTCCTTTACTTTAGATAACAAAAAGGATCCTATTTTTAGCAGCCGGCAGTCAATGACACAGGAATTCATGAGTAGGGAGGAAAGGATGTGAACTATCCAAATAGATTTTTTTTTTCAAATGAGATCTCTTTACATTCCTATCGCCATAGTAATAAGCTATGAGTCACTGTTACACTGAACTATTACACTATTATTGTAAACTCATGTCATTAGAATCTGCTAATGTGAACCACAAACCTTGCCTGGCCTCAGCGTAGCTGGGTTCAAGAAGATGTTGGCCGTTTATAAGGGTAAGGACAATATTCCCTCACAAATCTTATTCCCAGATGGCAAGAAGTAAATGAAATCATATGCAACCCTATCTTTCTATTCCTAGAGTTTCTCTTCTCGCTGCCTTTTAAGAGAATTTATCGTGCTTCATTGTAATGTCACAAAAGATGTTTTATTTTATTTTATTTCTTCCAGTTTGCCAGCTGTAAACCGGGTCCCAGCACTCCCAGCTGGCAGAGTATCCATGCCGTATCACCTGAGAGCAGCACTGGCTCCTCCCAAAGCTGCTCCCTGTGTTCAGTCCTGCCACGGCCAGCCCTCAGAAGGAGATTTAAGTACCCAGGGACACTCAGGACTCCTCTGCTGCAACAGCAAGTGGCAAGGAGGGGATCTTCTCTGGCATTTGCTAAGCTGATTTCTGTCAGGAGTTGTGGTGTCTGGACTGAGTGTTTTTCTAGAATTTTGTTGAATAATAAAATGTCCAAAATGGTCTTAACTACACACGCAAAGCTTTACACGATAGAACCAACAGTCCTTGGCCACCCTTCATCACCTGGAAAAAAGCAGTCGGGCCAGGTGTACCCGCTTCTCTGGCAGGGTCTGGATGCTTTGCATCAGGCTTATTTTGCACTTTCAACAACGAGGGGAAAAGCTCTGAAACGCTTTCTCAACCCCCCCCCATGCTGCTCACCGGCTTAGAAAATGTTTTATGATGGAGATTTACCCTCCACAGAAAAGGCCAGTGGGAAAACCTTTCTGTACTTAGAAGCTGTGACATTCCCAGGGCGAAAAGAGGTATTGGCATGTGAAGTGTCTTTCATTAGCCTCTGTAAAGACAAAGCAGTGCGAAGAAAGCTTTATTCTAAACCAGAGCACAGCAAGAGCTGATTATTACACTGTGGTTCAGGTATGTGGTAATCAAGATCTTGTTATAATTATGTCTTAAACCAAGCATCAATTTTATATTAGATTTGAAGGAGGCAGCAAAGTTATAATTTGTTACAGAGAGGGTTAACTGGCTTTCGATTTGTGTACTGAAAAATCATAAACTTAGAAGAAAAGAGTAAGAAGAAAAAATTTGTCTTGGTCATAAGCTCTTTGCTTGTTTCCTGGAGCTTAAAATCCAGGGGGTATTTTCAGTGGAGGAAGTAAGAGAACAGTGCAGCGTTTCTGTTGGGACGCAGTGGTGGTGGGATAAGAAGTGTGTTTGCAGAGCAAAAGCTGGTTTCAGTAAACATACTCTGCGAACCAGAATTCACCTGTTAAAACCAGGCCTTCAGCTACTTGACTTCAAAGTGACCTCAAAGGTGAATTTAAAATGACTTAGCACACCGGCACTCAATGACGGGCCGGAGATACGTGGCAGTACACAGGATCACTTAGGGAAAACCTGCCGGTGTGGTTTAGGCTGGCATTTAGCTTGTGTTTTGAAAACAACTATTATTAAAAACTTGCTCCAGTTGGAGGGTTTTAAATCACTGCTCCCTCCTCCACTGCATGGTCCTTGCCTTGTTTCTCAAAACCCAAAGCAAAGGTGCCAGGGGAAATCCCTGCAGATAAAGCGCAGTGCCTGCCTTTGTTGGCTGGAGAGGAAACCGCCTTGTACTTTGTTAAATAATCAGCTGCTGTTTGATAGAGTAAGGTCCCTTCAATAAACCTGGAAGTGTTTCCATGAAGAAAGAATAGCGGGCAAATTTTGTAGTGAAACAAGGTCAGGCATTCTGCTTGCGGACGCACACTTGCCCTATTCTGAATGCAATAAGACAGGCATTGTCGGGTTCCCCCTTGCTTTAGCAAACCATGCCCGTACCAAGCAGTTCAATAAGCACATTAACTGCTATTGTTTGCAAGAATCATGGTAGCTAATGCATGGTCACTTACAAACAGCGGTTTATGATGCCTTAAAAAGCCTTTAACTAGAAACGCAGCAACAAATGCCGTGGCCCCAAACACTACTGAACTGTGACAGCAAATGCCTCTCCACGGCTGGTCTGAAAGAGCAACTTCAACTGTAACAAGAAGAAAATTATATATCCGAGAGCCCCTGTGAACTGTAAGGTGAACTCTGCAGTGCCTCAATAAGCAAACTAGAGTTTAGACTAGTTTTCTACAACCCAAGTGAAAATGAAGTTAAAGTTCACGCTTGTGATGATGATCACCATCAACCATCAAGGATCCTTTACAGCTACTAAAGCTAGTAATGTCCGTGCGCTGATTATTAAAATCACCAATCTATGCACTAAACATCAGTTTTACGGTAGCCAATATTACAGGAGTGGAAAAAAAGAAAGACAAAGAGCTGGATAGTGCCAGTAAGTTTCATTGAAACAATAAGTAATTGGCCCACAAAGGCAGGAAACCATGTGCCTTACGAGAATGAGTGCATTTTGTGCGAGTGCATGCGTCGTGTGCCTGTTGCGCAAAGGCTCCCAGCCAGTTGACAGGGAACATGAGCCCCAGGGACATCAGTGAAACGCAGGTGTCAGAAAAAAGCCTTTACTCCACAACAGAATCAATGGAAGGAGGGCATTGCCTGCTCTATTTGCCATGGCGTTTTATTTGAAGTCAAAAAAATATGGGAAACCCATCTCTGAGACTTTTTCTCAGACGGCAGCCTTCCTAACTGAAAGGCACCTGGAGTTATTCCACTTCTCAGTCTCCCCTAAAGCCTGGTCCAGAGTGGAGGTTGATACACCAGGAAACTGCTTTTCCACTTCAGATTTCTACTAAAATTTCTTCTTATTACAACAAACCACTTGATTCAGCAGCACCACTTCACAGGCTCTTTTATAAATAGTGACTTTGCCTCTGCCCTGAAGAGCTTACAACCTACACGAGACAGACAAAATAAAGCAAATCAGGAAAAGTAGGATGAGCAGAATATTAATGATGAAACAGGAGAAGGTGCTGCTTGGAGATGTGAAGTGGGCTAAGGATTAAGATCTTTGTGGAAGCCAGCTCCATTTTTTCATCCCTCAGCTGACTCAGGTTGAAATAACCTGCTGAATGAATAAATGCAAGAGCAATGCCTGACTTTTGAGGGACCCAAAATGCTGAGTTAGTTTAAAATAAAACAGAAAATTTGTGGGAACCCGATTCTATGTGAATGAGAGATTTTTTTGGTTTAAAAATGTGGAAATGCATTTTTCACTGCTGAGCTGGAAAACTAAAACACAGTGTTCATCTTTGTATGCTCATGTGGCCACTTGTGGTCTTGTCAGTGCACATTTTAAATTTTCATTTCTATCAAAGTCTGTGGTAACTCTTAAAGAACAAGGCTCATTGTGGGCCTAATCCTGCCCCATTGATCTAAATGAACGGGAGTTTTAGCATTGCCTTCAGGGGGAAGATTTTCAGCCTAAAATAAGAGAATTCAAAATATGGTTCTGACTTTAAAAACACTGTGGTAAAATCAAGCATATATAAGTCCCTTTTTGTTGTTGATGCTTGGCTCAGATCCATTTTTAACATGCTGTTAGCTATCAGAAATATGACACTGGCTACCCAAGTGCATGCTCTGGGGTAAAACCTGTTTTTAGTTGCTATATAATCTCCTTTTATAACATGGTTAAAAGATCACAGAGACAGTTCTGGAAAGTAATTAAAGCATATTTACCAAATATTAAAAATTGCTTAGCACAGGAATGTTTAACACAGACACATAGGAAAAACAAACAGCTTCTCAGTTGGAAGCTCCGCGTTACAGAGACCATCATTGTTGAGTGCCTGCACAGCAGCAAACTAGATGGGACTGGCGGCCTCTTGCTTCTGTAGCACAAAAAGAGTAGAAGGAAGGAGTAAGTGTCCTGCATTAGGTAGCACAAGGGAAAATACTGGAGTCACACCATGCATTTGGCAGGGTACAGTGGCCTTCTACAAAGCCTGGTTCATCAGAGGCATCTCAGGAATTTGTCCTAATAAGCTAAAAATGTGTATAACTGATGTTCTGTGATCACAGTAGTGCCTGACATCAAGCTACAAGAACAGCAACCAGTAAAGAATGAAACCCGATACAGAAATTCCCAATTAACTCTCATGATGGTTACTATCGTGCCTGGTGATACTGAGAGATGCACCGTTTTATCTATTTTTTGTCAGAAAAAAACTAGATCCCCAAACTGCAAACACTTTAAACCTAAATATATAGACAGCAGCTTTCATGGGTTCAAGGTACTAATTAGCCTCATATTCCTCACTCTCTTAATCTTTTTTTTTTTGGCCACTGACCACCAGATGTAATTCTGAATGCATCCAGATCAATGAAGCTCCAGCTATGGACTTGTGAGCCATGAACCATAGGATAAAGATGTTGGACAAATCCATGAACGCTGAAATTGCAGTATGGAGCAAGCAGATGCATTCAGCAGCTGGGAAACTGGAGAATTGCTCACCCTCAGAGGCGGCAAGGAGAAAGCCAGACCTTCTGATCCCTCCATACCCATCGTAACCTCGGGACCTATTTTTAAATACGGAATGTGGATCCCCTAAGCGCCTGGGCCGGGCTCCACACCTGCTCACTGCAGGCCCACGGCCGGCCAGGAAACGGAGATGAAAGACAGTGGCTCGGTACTCTTTGCCTCAGGATTGAAACGTTCCTCCTGGACCAAATCCGGGCAAAGCCACGCCATCGCTTTCTGTCCTTCCATGTGGTGGGTTCCAATGTGCCTGTCACAGCAGGGAGACATCCCAGGGCTGCTGCAGCTGCCACCACGTCTGGGAGGAGGGCTGCTGGCGGGCCTGCTCCCGCCCGCCAGGCTCTGAAGCCCCCTCATGGCGGGCCCAGGCCCGGCCACCCCTTCCCGCCTCTACCCGGCCTCCGCTCCCAGCCCCGACCGTGGGCCCCGCAGGGTGAAGGGACCCTGGATGCAGAGAAGGCGCGATTGACAGCCTCTCCACCAATGGGAGCGGCGGATTTGGCAGCCGGTAGCCAATCACAGCCCGCAGCGGCTCTTAAACCAGTAATACCTCCCGCCTCTTGTCTGCGGGTGGGGAAGATGTGCGTGGCCGCCATCTTGTGTGTGTCACCCCCACCCTTGTCTTTCTCCTCCTTACGGACTCCCTCCCCCTCCACCGTCCGCTTTCGGCAGCCCGTCGCACCGTCCCGTCCTTCGAGGCGGCGGTGGAGGCGGCATCTGGGTAAACCGTAGCGGGATAGTGTGGCGGCGGCAACGGGGTGCCACGCTCAAGATGGCGGCAGGCGGCGTCTACCTCCTTCCCTCTGTGGCGGGCGGGGCGGGGCGTGCGCGCAGCGGCGTGCTCAGGTGACGTCAGCGCGCTCTGGGCATGGGCAGGTGGAGGGAGCAGGCAAAGTTTGGCCGGCGGTAGCGGCGGAGGTGGTGGCCGGGTCGCGGTTGCCGCTGCCCGGCGAGGGGCTCGGCTGGGTGTCGGGGCGGCCGGGCTGTGCGGAGCAGCAGCTCCTCGCCTCGCCTCTCCGCTCCCTCGCTCCTGCGTGGCGCTCCCCCTCGCGGCGCGGAGGGCGGGAGGGAGGGCGGCGGGCGCGGTGCGGCCATGGCCGAGGACCCCAGCGCGCTGCCCTGGTCCATCAACAAGGATGACTACGAGCTGCAGGAGGTCATCGGTGAGCGGCGGCGGAGGGGCGGGACGGGGAGGCTCGACCCCTGCCCGGCGTTTGTGGGCGCTGGGGAGGGTCTTGTGTGGGGCACCCCCTCGCTGAGGGAGGTGTGTGTCTTCGCTGAGGGAAGTGGGGGGGTCTGTCCCCCCTCGGCTGAGGGGGGTCCTGTCACGCACAAGGAATGTGTGCCCCCGGCAGCGATGTGTTTGTGGGGAGGGCGTGAGGGGGGGTCTCGGCCCCCAGCCCCGAGGGGGTGTGTTTCTCCGCTGAGAGAAGTGGGGGGGCTGTCTGTCCCCCCTCAGCTGAGGGGGGTCCTGTCACACACAAGGAGTGTGTGACACATCAGCGATGTGCCTATGGGGAGAATGTAAGGGGAGGTTTGTCCCCCCCAGCCCTGAGGGATGTGGAGATCTGGGAGACCCCTTTACTGAGGGTGGTGGTGGGGGACGACTGCCCCCCCCCTCAACTCCAAAGCGGGTGTCTGGGGTGCAGGCCCCCCTGCCATGGGGTGTGTGGGCTCAGGGAGGGGTTGGGTGGGTGTGAGGGGGCTGCTCCCCCTCCTCACACACGTGAGGGACCCACAGAGGGGCCGTGGGTCAACTCCCCCCCACGCTCTCCCCCCAGCAGAGGCTTGGAGCAGTCATGGGGGGCACCCCCCTGTCAGGGGGCTCATCTCCAGCCCCTGTCTCCCTCCTCACCTCGTGCTTGCCTGAGGGGACAGAGTGGGACAGGGCCCACACTGCGGGGGCTCTTCTGTCTGCCTGCCACCCCGCGAAGTGGGACATGCTGGCTGTGTCGGAGCAAACCCCACACCTCTCTCCTTCCAGGGCACCCCCTTTCATTTTAGGGGCACGACTCCTCTTGGCAGTTTCGGAGCCCTGCATTGCTTTGGTCCATGCAGGAGATGAAGGGTTTTGTAGTGCTGCCGAATGAGCCTTTTATCCTGGGTTTCTGCTGCTGCTGTGGATTTTCATTCATTGTCCTCACAGCTCGAGGCCCCAGCCCTTCTCTCCATTAAATGATTTTTTTTTTCCCCCCCCTCACTGTCTCTTGACTTTAAACTGCACAGTTACCAAAGGCCTCCCGCTGTACTGATTTATTGGCTGTCTCAACCATTTTGTTGGGGTGAGTGTTTGAGGGATATATTGCTCTAGGGCGAGTATGTGACACATCTGAGGTGGTGCCACAGGTGACTCTAAGGTCAGTGCCTCCCGTCTCCCTCTCCGGAGGCACTGAATAAAGCAGGAGGTGGCAGGGCAGGCTCCTGGCCAAAGGCTTTTAGGAAGGAGGTTAATTTTTAGAGTAATCTTTGCGGAGTGCTTTTATTTGAAGTTTATAAATGATGTAGCACTATCATGCCCAAGCCTTCCATCTCTGCCTCGTGGGGAGACTTGTTTTCTGTTAAGGAGGGTGGGAGAGTTTGTGAAAATGCTGTTTTAAGAGATTAAATTCTTGGCATTGTTTAAAAGTAGGAAGGAACTAAAGCTGTGGAGGGGGGGAAGTCCTTCTGGAAATCCCTGTTGCTCTGTGAGATCAGGCTTTGTTCTCTCCCTTTGCTCAGCCGTACTTTAGGAAGGAGGCAAACTCCTTGTAAAGACAAGGTGTAATCTTATAGATCAATCCTTTAAACCTCCTTTGGAAAATGTGCCTTGGGGAGGATGATGTTCAGCCTCTTTGAGGAGCAGGAGGTAAAGGTGCGGGGAGGAAGGGGGAGAACATGCCATCCATTTCCCAGGGAAAGGGATCTGTATTTTCACAGAATTTCATGGAATTTTTCAGAGTTGGAAGGGACCTCTAGAGATCATCTAGTCCAACTCCCCTGCTAAAGCAGGATTGCCCAGAGCACATTACTCAGGACCGCATCCAGGCGGGTCTTGAAAGTCTCCAGAGGAGGGGACTCCACAGCCTCCCTGGGCAGCCTGTTCCAGTGCTCTGTCACCCTCACCGTAAAGAAGTTTTTTCTCGTTTGTGTGTGTAGGAAATGCTTTTTCCCTTTGGGAGCCTACAGAGGGGTGCTCTGGTAATGCAAAGCAGGGATTTGAGCTTGAGTATCCAAGGATAGGAGCAAACAGACAATCTGCCTCTTTGTAGCTGAGGAGCAGAGCGGGATGGGAACAAAAGGGAATGTAAATACACTTCTGCTCTTAGGAGAACTTGCTGCTGGAGATGTGCACCCTACAGCCTCAAAGTATGAGGAGGAGTGCAGAGATCTGTCATCATCTCATGTTAACTGACAGAACTTAGGGAGAAATTAGGAAAGAAGTATTTAATTTCTTCGGTATCTTCTCCCTGTCCTTCTGTAAACTGAGTTTCTGTATGTTGCCTGCTCAGTGAATGTGTTGGCTTTCTGGCCTGCGATGGAGTGTACACCGAAATGTGTATATTGCAAATATATGGTTTCTCTTTTTAACTTTCCCATCCCCCCTTACTCTTTTCAAACATTGGTGTGTCTGCCAGCGTCCTGGATGGAGATGTGACACAAGTTTCCTAGCACATATACGATTTGTGGGACAAAATGTCACTGTGTTAACTGAGCTGGACTGCCTTGTCTCCTGTAAACCTCAAGGTTTTGTGTTTGTTTGTTTTTTTTTTTTTTTTGAGCTCTCTTTACCTCTGTAGTTATCCAGCAGGGAAGAGGCGTCCTGGGGTGGAAAGAGATGAACCTTGCACTGGTGCTTTTAAAGGATTTAACTTGTTTCCTGATGAAAAACATTGCTCTTTACACTTAGAGTCTGACATTCAGTAGATTACCAGCTCAGCTCTTTTCCCACATCAGAATAAAGGAGATCCATGTGTAGTCCAATTCCTTAATTTCTGCTCGTTTGGCCTGAAAATAGCCATACATGGCTTTCATTTGATATGGATGGCTCCATACCACTTTGGGGCAGGAATTGAAAGAGCAAGTTTTCTATCTGTAAGGAGAACTTCTCCTGTAAAACTGCCCTCCTGATTCTGGCTAATACTAAAAAAAAGGATTACTCAGCACTGGGGATGACTCATGCCACTATAAAGGTATGGATTAATGCCTGTGTCTGTTGTGCTTGGTTAGTGTTAGTTACTGCTGAGTAGCCTTTGTAGGTTAAATATCTTCTGTTCCACTGAATCGAGGAACCTTGTTCAGGATCAGAACCCGACTTTCATTTCAAAAAAGGATAAAATGGACGTGGGGTAGGAGAAGCAATTTATAAAGCTTTTCTATGAAATGTGTACCCAGAGTAGCGATAGTCTTTGCAGGTGAATATCTGGAGATCTATCTAAGAATCTGGAGACATCTAAATTTTCATCTAAAAAAAATGTAGTCTGTGCTGGTGGTTGTGAAGGTGGTCTTCCAAGCGTGGATTGCATATAAATCACAGCAGTCTTTTTTGAAGCTTGGAGGAAAAAAAAAAAAAAAAATTCAACCTCATGTTGCTTGTGCTGATCAGGTACCTGCACATGCGGGTTCCCTTGGATCTCACAATTCCTGTTGGAAATGCTGGTAGCGGTAGTGAAGTTGGTTGGAACTGGGTCATTCTCATTTTGCTACTTCTTTGGAAAGATGAGAGCTGTGCTGGCTGTGGCTGTTTGATTTAGGAGCATCCTCTTCTCTGTGAACAGCCTGTGCCAGAAACAGAAGATAAATTAGCGGTGGGAGTCCTCCCTTGCTCTGTTCCTGTGCCCTTTCTCCCCTGACAGATTCCTTCATAGCGATGAGGACAATGCAGGCTGTGTGAACAGATGTGGTGGGAGTTTCTTCTCCCCTCAGAAATCAAGCTTAAATTGAAAATTGAAGTCACCGTTTACTGAATGATTAGGTTTTTTAATGACTGCGGTTCATGTAACTTTTGAGTTGGGCTTTGGCTGTGACCGTGTTGATCTTTTGGAGTTGAATATTTAGATTTCTAGCCACGTTCTTCCCAAGCTCTACATGTGAGCGTATGTATGCATGTGTGGGAGAAATTTTCTTTTACAGGTATAAAGGAAAGTCTTAGAATTAAGATTTCTGCTTCCCCAAGTTTTATCAAAATGTCTGTGTTCATCCATCTTGTGCTTGTGTAGTTATCGCATTTATTGAAAAAGCACTGCAGTAGGAAAAGAGCAGCCTATAAGTGCTCACCAGGTACGACCGAAGTCTTTGGATGTAAAACCCAGCCTGGAATGGGAGGGTCCTGTCCAAAGTTTTTTTTGAAGAGTGGTGAGTCTTATGTGCTAGCTGCAGCCAGTTTCAGATTAGGCATCTATTTAAAACCCATTCAAGAAAAACGTTACACACTATAAAATATAACTGCTTAAGAACTAAATTGAGTGTTTAGACTTCAGTCTTCATGCCATATGTTTTGTTTTAGCGTTTCCTCCTGGGTTCCCACTCGCCCCCCAGCCTAGCTAAACAAAATTGATTCCTACAGCGTATTCCCAGTATTCAGGCTGGTTAACGCATTTGAAGACTTGCTTTGTGTGCTTATGTGCAAACTTTTTCCACTTAAAGTTGGTAGAAGAGCCTTTTTGTTGTTATATATTATGTTAAAGCTTGTATAAAATTAACTTTGGGCAAATGTAGATCTGTTTAAAAAAAATGTTGGTGGTCATTCATAGTACTTGGTCTGCTTGGGCACTGGAGTTGGGTAATGTTGAGTATCGCAGTTTCTGGAGTGCTTGGACATAGACAAATATATTTTCTTGTGTATTCCTGAGTGAGACCGAATAGCCAGGTTACTCCTGCATCCAGGCTACCTTTCCTTTGAATACTTGGCACATCTCATTTCTTTAAGACTTTTGATACCATTGCTATACTAGAGTAGGGCGAAATTGAGTCGATCTTCACCTCTTGGGAAGTGAAAGCAAAAGGTGTTTAGTTGTGCGTGTGTCTTTTGTTTAGCGTTTCTGTTGCTTGCTCTCAGATAGGAAGGAGGATAAAATGCGCAAGGAAGCAGACTGAGGACATACAAAGCCAAGTGGTGGTGAAAGAGGCTGACCGGAAAGAAAACAACGGTTTTTATCAAAGCCTTACCTGCTGATTTGAGGGGGGGATGGGACAGGACAGGGATGGTTCCTGCTGCTTCCAGCTATTCTGGGGTATTAAGAAAAAAACATATGGGGTGTTTCATGTGGAAGTAGTTCATGCTCTCCTGTGGTTGATTTCTGTGTGGTAGGTTCCTGGACTGATTAATGTTTAACGCTTTAATTTCTCAAGAATACCATTTAAATAATTTCAATTTAATGCAAATATCTTGGCTAGTGCTGGTAAATTTGGAAGTGCTGTGCTCTTGAGCACACCTGAGGGGTGTATATGCTGGCTGACAGATGCACGCCTGGGAGCCTTGTTCCTTCTGCAACTGATGAAATCTTGGAGAGGATAAACTCTTCCCCAGAATGTTTATCTATTTAAACTTGGCAGCTTCTATTTTATTTCTGAGTGTTAGCAGCTTGCCCACCAAATCAGTGTCTAGAGATGTAATCTTTTAATAAAAGTTGGAGCTGTTTAAACTGATGGGCAATAACATTGGTTCTTATTGCTAATTGTGTTAGTGTATTGCGAAAAACTACATTTTGGTCAAATTTTCTTGGAAGAATTCCCCTAAAATGCATGATATCCATTGTAAATCTCTGTAGCAGTAAATTTAGCTGTGGACATGCTAATGGAGTGATTGTAAACTTGGTGTTATTAAACTTTCTTAATAGGGAGAGACAGACTTGAGAGCTTTGTGGGTGTAGAAGAATAGCTGTTGGAGCAGTGGAATTTGGCATTGCAAAATCCTTGAAATATCAGGATCCTGGGACTTTCCAGATGAGTTTAGCCTATTATCCTGCACTCCCTTTAAAATCAAACAAGCGAGATGCAGATATGAAGAACTTGGCTCTCAAAGTTGCTGTAGTTTCCTGTGATTTCACCTATGGGAGTTCAGCCTTGACATTTCTAAAAGAACATCAGACTCCGTCTGTCTTTCCGGCAGTCATGTGGGAAGGTCTTGGAGACAGGGTTAGGTCCCTGGCTGACAGAAGGTCATTGCTCTTGGTGTATGAGAGGAGATGTGGTACCTCCTGATGTGCAAAATAATGCCTATGCTGATGAAGGGAGCCCATACTAAGAACAAAATCAAACTGGTCTGAGTAAAACAAGATTACTGTAGCAAATATTGTAAATACAGCTAAGTAGCAACAGGGTTACAGGTGCCTGACTAGGTCCATGATACCGCTTCAGTATTTCTCGTGTTCCTCTTGTGCATGAATACAAGTGAAGAGATTGACCTTAGTGTGGGATTCTGTCAGCTGTGAGTTTGGTCCCTTTGGTTGTCTGGGTGCGTTGTTTGCCTCAAAGCACTGCTAATGCGTGGAGCTCTCAAGTTAATTGTCACAGCCTGCATATTGCTTGGTTTTTACCGGATGATGTTGTCCCATCACTTAGCAGGTAGGGATTTGTGGTGATCCAAGTGCAAAAAGGAAAAATCCAATATTTCTTTTCACTGCTACTCAAAAGCTAGAGCATCCAGCAACCTTTTTTTTCTAAGTCCTTACTTTCACCACTTCCCAAGGTTCTTGAAGAACATTGTTTCCTGATGTGCATCACTGCAAGCAGAATGTCTGCTTAACACAGGCTTTCTTGCAATTAAGAGAAATTCCACCCCAGGAAAAAAAAAGGTTATGTATTTATGTATCAGCCTCTATCAAACCAGAGTCTAACGTGCCTTTCAAGGATTTCTTAGACCTCTTTGGTTCTGCATACTGCGAAGTCCGCAGGGGACAGCTGTCTTCAAGTCTTAAAGGCTTCACAGATCCCATCCATAAATGAAATACAGAGTAAACTCACAGCACTGGTTCACTTTCTCACTGAATCGTCAAATTAGCCAAATCTTCCCTCCACACATCCATTAAAGTTTTATACAACTTGTACTGCATGCTTGTGAAACAACACTCAAACTCGTATAACTCAGTCAAATTAAAGTGCATTTTTTAGGGGATACAGAAAAGCTTTTCTGAATAAGGTTTTAGTTTCTGGCCAAATTTCAATTTTCTGCCCCATCCGTTTTGTCTTTAGAGCTTCTGAGTTGGGGGCGGAGCAGAGAAAAATTTCTTGTTTTGTTTCATTTCACTGTTTTCATGCTAAACTGACTTTATAGCATTCTCCCAAATGGATATTTCCTTCAGGTAGGAAAGGAACCTATGTAAATTCATCTTCGAGAGAAAAGGTACAAGCAGCTGTTAAAGAATAGTGAGAGTTGAAATACTTCAGTGATCATCTCTTACTATAGTAAATTCTCCTTGTGTTTTGCCAAAATTTTACTGCTTTATAGTCATGAATGGTAATTTAAGCACAAACTTTACTCTTTTTACTGCTAGCACCTTGCTATTAATAAAGCTGTGTGGGAGGATGCTCCGATTCCTTTTCATCCATCCACAGAATTGTTAATTAAGTTAAAACTGCAGAGTGAAATTTTGACCTTGAGTACCCTTCTGAGTCTTCTGAGCACGTGGCGTGTCCTGTGGTATCCTCTACTTGCTTACTGTGTGGGAGAAGTTAAGTTGCTGTTTGTCTTAGAGCAGAGTTAATTGACAAGTTTTGCAGTTTGTTAGAGGGGAGAGTGTTGTCGGGTAGGAAAATGTTCTAAAAAAACTAGTTGTGAACGTGGAATTGTATTTATGTGCTTGTGGTCAGGGCATGAGATTATTGCATCTTGTGGCAATTCAACATATGTTTTGTAAAACTGAAGTTTTCCTAAACATTGGATGAAAGCTCTGTAGTTACTGTTGGACAGGTTGTGTGTTTTCATTTTTGATTGGGTTTAAGTTAGGCTTTTGCTCATTTTTGGTCTTCAGGGGATTCTAAGTCCACTTTCTTGGGCTCCCGAGTTCATTCCATCTCTCTGAAAAGGAAGCTTTGGAAATGGTGCAGAGAGTAGTGGAACATGATGGCATTTGAAAAAGTGAGAGAGCAAGTTAATGGCTATGGGATGAGAGCACTTACAGAATATTTCTCTTAAGAAAATTAGCTGTCCGTGCTCAGAGCTGGTACCTGTTGAGGTAAGTGGGGCAGCTGAAACAGCAGTCGGGCATTTCAGGCCGTCTCCAGCTTCAGGCAGGCAACGCAATATTAGGTTATCTTGATGGTTTAAAAACTCATAAAGAAGATGCTTCTTGTCACAGAGTAAACACTTTGCCTTCAAAATCCCCAGAGATGGATTTCATTATGTCAATTTTCAGAACAAAACCGGAAAGCTACTGTCACTTGCTTAGCTGAGATACAGAGCTAGAAAGGACTCCCAGGGTCATGGGGTCCAGTTCCCTGCTATAGCTGATGCCAAATTGTATAATCCCTATACCAAATTAATGAGTGCTTGTCTTTGAAATGGCGCATGGGGGAATTACAGGCACACGTTCTATTAAACACTCAAACCTCTGTGTGACCCTGTCATCGCTGTATGAAACAGCTGCTTAATGGATTCCCTACGACAGTGGGAACTAACAATGCCTTCTCTTTAATAGCATGTCTCTGTATCTCGGTGTTTTTCTTATGCTGCTTGCTTTACATTCAGGCTGTATCTGCAAGGACACCTCCCAGTTGAAGGCACGGGAGAGCTGCAGCTTGGCGTTTGTACTGTCTCCAAACCTTAAATGTGTTGGCCACGAATGTGTCTGATTTGTGATTCCTTAAGAACTGCAAGTGGGAAACGAATCCTTTGGAAACTTGATGTTTTGTATGTCCTCACCTGTAAGAACTTCACCTCCTGTGCCATTTCTTTGTTAACCTCTTTCTGTCTCTCACCTTGTGAGGTTGCATGCCACGCAAGTTGAAAGTTGACACTGTAAGTTCCATCCCTTCACTAAAGTAAAAATTATAATCGAGGATGCCAAGTGCTGTCTAATAAATAACTTGGTATTAACAGCTAAGAAATACCTGGGTATTGACTTCCAGCAAACTGTATTTTACTGGAAAAAGCGTCTTGAGCATGAACTCTTTTCCTGTTGAACGGCTCACCGATGCAAATCTTTATTTGAACAGCTGATGGACCAGCAGCCTGAGCATAGTTGTTTGTCTGGATCCTAAGGCTTGGGATGGTTCTCATTACTCTTAGTTAAAGAAGGTAATTTTTAACCATGGGCTAATCTTGTGTGCTGAACACAGTAATAGACGCAGAAAAGACTTATTAGATCAAGCTATTCCCTGAAAAGAAAAGATAATAGCCTTCAAGAGAGGACGTATCTGATACTTAAAAGCTTATTTACCCAAAATAACCACTGTACTATCAAACATCTGCACTGTATGCAGACAGATTGTTCTGTTTAGTGGAATCCTGGCCAAATGAAATATCCTCTACAGTTAACAATTAGAGTTGAGACAGAGTTCAGAGATAAAGGTTGCGAGGGAAGAAAGGAGAATGCTGGCTTGGCTACTGTACCGGGGCTGTATTTCGAGCCTTGATAATACCTGATGACAGCCAGCATGATATTTACGTTGCTGCATATACCATAAAGGCAACTGACAGTGATTAAAAGGGAAGGATAAACCTTCTCCAGTAATATTGCTGTGTTTGGAAATGAGATGTTTGAGCCTGCTTTCCATCGTGCAGAATTAACACTGCATAGCTGCACTGCCCTTTAAATTAGCCAGAGATGCTGGCAAGAAATCAAATGAATATAATTGGTTTCAAACTGAAAATCTAATTTAGGCATGCTACTAGCATCTTAAGTAAATGTGGCAGGTCACACAGGACTTGTGTAACTGGCCCTCGGAGCACAGTGTAGTTGCTGCCATGGGGAAAATGGTCTCAAAGGTGTTCCCAAATCACCTCGGCACCTTGTGCAACTGGAGGGTGTTTGTATTTTCTGGTGAGGTTCTGGTCTCTTCCTTGCAGACCATCAGGGTGACAGTAGTGGTTCTGTCCTTTTCTTGAGGTGGGCTTTGGGTTAAATTATACCTGCTTAAAGGTATGATAGGGTTATATGCTACTTTGGAGTAATTTGGGGCTGCAGGAGATGAGGCATACAGTCACAGCAGCACCTTCTGGCCATATGTCTCTTCCATGCTTTGGTGTTTGCAGTGAAAAGGTTGGGGAGCATATTAGATGGGCTGATACTTGCCCCTGTCCTTCTCCCCACTGATACCATCTGTGACCAGTGGCTTTTTCTCTTGCCTGTATTTTCTTGCATCCTGTTTCAGTGCAGAGTCCCACGGCTGGGTGACTGCAGCCCTTTGCAGTGTTCATCACCGCTCGGCAGTAGGGAGGTGGCTGGAAGCCTGGCTCAGCTGTGTGCACTGTAAACTGGTGACTGTAGGTGAAACAGTTCATTGGTGAAATCAAACAGCAAAGTGACCCGGTGACAATTTTGTCAGATCTCTTATTGACATGCTTTGCATGGCCAACCCTATTCCTCACCCTCCGTTCTAGTCCTGGCCTGTGTTATACTGACAGGCTGACCGTTTTCTCCCCAAAGCTGTCACTTCTGTGCTTAGTCTGTAAGGATTCCCAACCTGAATGTTTGCTGAAGGTGGGAAAACAGATGACGTTTTTCTGTGTTCAGGCCCTAAGAGATATCGAAAGAGTTTTGAGAGAACAATGCGGCATGGGGTGGAGTGAAACTTTCCATAAGACTCCCCTTCCTTTCTGCAGAAACCTTGGCATTGAGTTGTGCGGTTTACAACAGCTAGATTTCTCTATAGCTTAGAAATCAGAGTCATTTATTTATAATGTGGAGTTTGATGGGGCCATGGGGAGATGTACCCAGCCGTGGCTATTGCCGATCACTTGCTGGTGGCTCTGAAAATGATATTGGATTTCATACAAGTGACTGGATATGGGTTTGCATTCCTCCTTTCGAGTTTGAGAACTGAATTAAAGACCTGGGCAATAAGTCTACAATGTCATTCTGTATTGATGGACCACTGGAGGGGAAGCGTGTCTAAACAAGTGCTGACAGCACTGTATGATCTTTACTGGTTTATCGCTGTTCTCTGCCGTACATGGAGCATTAGGCGTTCTGAGCAAGACATTGTCTTACATGGGCAGAAACCTCTGAGCTCTGAACACAATGCGTGGGTTTCAGTGGTGTTGTCAACAGCGAGAGCTCTCATCAAGATGGTGAATAATTGACTGTCAGCAAGTTTACGTGCAGTTCAAATATTTTGGCTGTATTTCAAATTTGATAGCTGAGTTTCAGAAATCTGCTGCTTTTTCTGAAATTCTTTGAACATGCTGGATTAGTGCTGGAATATGAGTTGTCCGTTGGATACGGCAGGTACTAACATGAAACAACTGAGCAAAGATTCTCGGGCTTTGGGTAAAACATGTAATTGAGTCTTAACAACACAAATCCCTTGTGTGTGAGTACTGTTTGAAATAAGTGGCCTCGCAACTTGCACAGAATTGGCAAACTACTTGAGCTCTGGCTATACTGGAGTAAATGACCAGAGGTCAATACAAAGAGATACACCTGCAATTTAAATGAAGAAAAAAAAAAAAAAACCCAAAACAAAACCACCATAGGAGTTCACAAGTAATAACTGTGCTTTGTCCCATTCGTCTTTCCAGTTCATTCATTAAAAGGTCTAGACTGTAGTCATCAGACGTGCTGGTGTGAAATAGAAGTAATTTGTATTTAAGTCTTAATTCTGTGCCTGGACATAATACCTCCCAATTATCACCCTTTCTCAATGGGTTGTCCAGCACATGCCCTGTGTCTTAATGTTCATACAGTCACCTTTGGCTTGAACCCAGCTAAACATTCGTGGCACTTGGCTGTGCTCAAGGTGAGCCCGAAAGAGGAATGAACGTGCTGCATTCAATGATGTGAGTTAGGCTGTATTGAAGGGCGGGGTGACATTTTGACATTGGCCACACGGAAATGTGAAGTTTCAGAATAATTTATTTAAAATAGGGTTGAGCTGTTCTTTCTTTAAAGACTCTTCCTCAGAAATACGAGGGTAGCTACTCTCTTGTAAATGCCTGCCTGTAGGACTGCTGCACACGCGTAGTGCAGGTGTCTTCATATATATTGTGTACTTATGCTGTGATATATAGTCAGTGGGGACTGCTGATTTTCCTACACGCCACCACCCCACCCCCCAATATAGGCTTTAAAACTGGCTTCCTTACAACTGTTCTGTTAAATCTGCTTTTGCTTTCTGGCTTTGCTTATGCTTCTTTGTTGTAAGAGATGATTTATTTCTTTCCTGCACTGTATTAGCAAGTATTTCTTTCCCTCTTTTCTGCTCAGTATCTCTTCGCCTCCACTGTAGGTCAAGTTGTGCATGACTGGAGTTGAGAGAGGGTGCACCAAGTTAAACCTGGCCTCTTACTGCCTCTACCGGGGTTTTAAATCAGGTATTGCCATCTTGCACTGTGGACGTGTCGTCCTTCAGCTTGTGGAGAAATGACTGTAAAGCCCTATTTCTCTATGGGAAATACTATTCATAGTAAATCCCTATCAGGAGCAAGTGATGGGAATTTCTGGGAGTGAGTGGGCTGTATTGGTGCAGCTCTGGGAGCTTCCCGGGGGTAGGCATGTGTCTGCGCTCCCTGTGTCACTGTTGGAGGGGAACTCCACTCACTATTGTGGTTGTGTTGCGCTTTTTTTTTTTTGTCATCTTGGCCATGGATTGCTCTGCTGTTGCTTTAGGTTTCCAGAAGTTTTCCAACCAGGCACAGAACAAAACTGGCTGAATTCGCCTTTACTGGTTTCACTGCTGCTCGCACTGTTTCTAACAGCAGCGTTCAGAGTCGGCTTGCTGTTTGGGTTCACTCTGAGCAGTGCTAGAAGCAACCAAGTGATCTTCCTGCTGATTTGGGGCTGTAACTTCACTTCTAGCATCGTTAACATTCGCAACACTCTTCCTGCAGTACTGCACTGAGTAGGTGACACTTTCCTGTGAAAGCTTTCTCCTCGCCTTGTGTGAGCAGACTTTTTGCGTCCTCTCTGTGTCAGTACTCGGAATACGTCTGAGTCCCATTCCGAATTCCCATTGCTTTTATTAATGCTCTCTGTAACTGTCAGTGTGGATCGCATCTTCCATTTTGCATCAGGAATTTGACACATAGTGGGAAGATGGCTTGAAGAGCTATGACTGTATTGAAGGACCATTAGCGTTGCCTTACTGCACTCTTCCTGAATCGTCAGGCTTGTGTGAGGAAGACTTTTGACACCAGTGGACTCTTCTTACCAGATCCTGCATGGGTAAAGCAGCATTCCCACCCTGTACTGAGCTGGTTACAAATTTAAGAGTAGGCTTTTTTGCTAACTTGTTTTCAGAAGAGGCTCATTCTTTGCGAGAGGACTCTCTTCTCACCAGAAACCTCAAAGGAGGTGGAGAAAATAGAGACATAACTTTGCCTTTGTAACAAACGGACCAAACACTGCAAGATCAGTCTGAGTTTGCAATCTGGTGTTTAATTTCTGGTTTAATTAGATCTGTAGCTGCCATGTGCTCTGCAAGAACACTTAAGAAATTCTATTCCCAGTCTTGTAGCTTTTTGTTTTTATTACTGTATTGTCCTTGGAGTGAGTAACCACAGAGCAGGGCTCCCACAGCTCTTTGGCAGGAGGCTGTCAAAGAGTTGAAGCATCCGGAGATGGAGCTTGCCGTCCCTGTGCCTGCGGTGGCCGGCATGAATACAGAGTCTGTGTTATGAAACATTAAAGGTCTCCTGGGCTTTGAGTGTCCTGTCTGTGTGATCTGGAGTGAGGGCCGTTAATGTCACATCCTTGACCAAGAGACCTTGGCCGGCCTGTGTGTGTGTGATCAGCTGAATCTTCTGCTTGTTATGATAGACGTGTAATCGCATAGAAAGATGTGGAGTGAAGCAAACTGTACTTCTGGTTGCTTCTGCAGCTAATCACAACAGGTGATTTCTTTGGTTGTGTAAGATAAAGCCTTTGAGAGATCGTGCCGGAGCCCACAGAACATAGTTCTGAATTTTTTCTTTTTTTTTTTTCCTACCTGAAACTGGATACCTGGAGACTGAAAGCTATTGCTTGGTCCAGAGCAGCCTTGCAGGGAAGTGTTTTGTGTGCATTGTTCATAAGAGGAAAACCCAGGGGCACAATTATAAACAGAGCCTGCGTCATGAGCGGCTTTCTGGCACTGCACTCCAGATAGTGGAGGACAGATTCCAGATCTTGCTTAAAAATAGAGAGCTTGTGTGTATGCTGGGGAATGGGGAAAGGAGAGGGCAGGGTTGTGCAGAGATGTTCAACTGCTCATGGTCTAATACTGCAGGAGACTTGGGAGGTGTGGATTTCTTCAGCCTTAGAAGAGTGAGCTAAGGGGGGTGTTATTGCTGTCCTCAGCTATCTAGTGGGAAGTTGTAGAAGAGATGAAACTGGACTCTATGGAGGTGCATAGTGGAAGGCCATAGCTGTGAGCAATGTAGGGAAATCTGATCAGATAGTGAGGTGAAAAAAAAGCTTTACTATGTGGGTGGTCAAACACAGGAACAGCCAAAAAGCTTGTAGAAATGTCTGTTAAATGTATTTAAATTTAGACTGACTTTGATGCTGAGGAACCTGATCTAACTTGGGGTTTGGCCCTGCTTTCAGCAGGAGAGTAGACCAGAGATGTCCAGAGGTTCCTTCCAATCTAAGTTGCTTGCAACATTCATTTGACCCTGGAAGAGGGTGTTTCCTCTGTGGAGGGGATTTGATACCACATTAAGATAAAGACTGATGCTCCAAGACTGTTACAGAAGATGTCCCCTATTGATTGAAACAGCTGTGAGCAACTGAGTTACCTTGAAGGGAAGTTTTCACATCTCCCAGGATACCAGAAACTCAGTTTGCAGTAGTGGGATGGGTTTAAATCTTGGGCAACACTGGTGGGGTTTTCTTTGTGGTTTTTTTTTTTGTGAGTGCTCTTTCTATGTAGCTGCTTGAAGTTGCCGTTGCGCGTGGTGGGGGAATACTGTTCAGAGCCAGGATTTGATGTTTGTCTTGTGACCATTTGGCATGACTGTTCCCATTGCTTAAGCAGATATTTCTGCCAAAAGGACCTCTGGCTTCAATTGCATTCGCCTGGGAGGAGGCATCAGTGCAATTCATCCCAGTCTTACTGGGAGAGCTGCAATGTCCTTATGTGGCTGCAGAGATTCAGTTATCTTTGGAAACAAAGTGTATGTGAACATGCTGTGTCCTCAGGTCAGTCCCCTGTCTTTCCGGTTCTCCAAATAGCCTTGAAATTACTGGTTTCCATTAACTTTAACAGAGATTTCGGAGGGTTTTTTGTTTGTGGATTTTTTTTTTTTAAATAAACAAACACACAAGCTTCATATAAGTTATGTGACAGCAAGTGACTGCAGAAGAGATGGCGTCCAGCCTCTCTTGAAGGCTGGAGGTGGACTTCTGTGGGGAGTTTGCCTCAACTTGAGAAGTTCAGGCTGGAGCTCTGGATGCTGAAGGTACAGGGAGCATGGATCCTGAGGACCAGAGGAGATACTCTGAGAAAAAAGGCTTAAGTAACTGAGTGATTGGAGACTTTTTGGTTTGGGTTGTTTTCAGCCTTTCCAGAGGTTGGTTTTATTTCAGAAAGAACCATTTAATCATAGAAAACATGAAAGAAGCAAGGGTTAGAAAGGGTATGTTTTCCTCCTTAGGCAGTGTTTCCTAAAGTAGGTCGTGACCCTTTTATGCAGGAATTTTGCAGCTGCTGTGCTAAGGGTTGGAATTGTATCTGAGCCTATAGAGGTGAAAGCAGGGGGTATTAAACAGATCCTAATACCACTCGGGGTCTCTTTCCTCCCCGTCCTCCCCCAACCCTCAGCAAAATGATCTGCTTTTCAGGAATAAAGCAGCAAGCATTTGGCTGTGCCCAGTTTTCATTGTTTTGCTAAGCTGTTATGCTGGGAAGAGATTAACTAGGGAGCAATTTCTCCGAAAGCTGATCTTGACGGAGGCTGAGGGAAGAGCCTCAGCACTGACCTTGATCGGAGTGTCTTGGGGTGGGGAGCGACCATCAACTGAGCCCAAGAATGTTAACCCAGTGCTGCCCACAGCCTTGCAGCTGAGCAGCGCCAGGGACTGCAGTCGGCTCTGAACGCAGCAGATCTGTGTCTGCTGGGAGAGCTGGGTTGTCTAAGTTGTGCCACCCTAGCACAAACTGCCCTTGTGTCTTGCTTTTTTTTCTCATTGAAGGTGGTTCATAGCAGCCAGGGAAATCACTTTGCTCCCCACCTTTCTCCATATGTTTGTCACTGCTCCTAAAATTTAAAAAACTTCCTTGCCAGGCTTGCTCTCTTTCTCTCCATTGGTGTTGTCATCTCTCATCTATGCTTGTTTTCACTTACCAATGTGTTTAGCATCCTTGCTGCGGCTTCTCTCCGTTCCTTCTCTTGCCACCCTGGAATTTCACAAACAAATTGTATGGCTGCAAAGCCCCAAGTGGCTGTGTTGCTATGTTTTCTGTACTCTTCAAAGAAGCACGGAAACCCGTCTTTGTTCGGTTCCAGAAGCGCGGCACGCCGCCTCTGCTGCTACCAAAGAGCAGCTTGCTTGTGGCACATCGTGCTGCAGCTTGGCTTAATCCTTGCTTGATACGCTTTTGAGATTTCATTGTTTCTCTATAATTAAGTGCTACAGAGGAGCTGAAAGAAATGACGAATTAGCAGGAGAGGGGGGAGCAGGGAGAGCAGGTGGTGATCGAACTGGAGAGAGCTGCCAGAGAAGTAGGAGCAGCAGGGAATTAAATGGGAGGAGTTTTGAGTTCAGATGATTCCCTGCCATGTGCCCAAAAGGATTTAGTTTGGGATTTCATTACTGTTCAAATAATGCCGTACACCCATAACAGGTCGGGTCCCTGTAGGCTGGGGCATTGTCCAAACACTTAGTGAAAAGCAGTTTTTGTCCTGAAGTCCTAGCAAGCGTTGATCAGACAGGCTCGAGGACTGGAGAGGAGCTGTAGAATGCATGTCCTGTTTTTAATTAGTCTGCATCTATTGTTTCTGGTCGTAACATTTAAAACAACCAAAAAATCCCCACACCAAAAAAAAAACACAAACCAAACAAAGAAACAAAAAAAAAAAAACCCAAACCCCAAAAACCAGCCACAAAGCCATTCTTTGTGTAGTCACTTCTATAAAATGCTGGACTTCACTCTCATCTTGTGATACCACTACTGTAGACCAAATCTTTCATGTCTGGATTGTAAGAAGCATCTCTGCCAGCCATGCTTATACCAACTGGGTTTAACTGGCACAGAATTCCTGGTACATCATCTTGTGGGGGGAAACAGATGCACACTGAAGCTACTGAGTGTCTGAGATACCCAGAAAGAGTCTTTGAGCGCAGATACTCTTGTGTTGATGAGGACCGTGCAGGTAGGTAGCTTTAGAGACAAAAATATGCACCGCAAAACTAACTGAAGAGTGAAAAGAGGTGTGTGACAAGACAGTCCTCTGAGGTGCACAGTCGTGTATTCTTACAGCATCTGGTTTGTGTTTTCAGGCTCCGTCTATTACTGTGCACCAAGGCATCCAAAGAAAGAAATCATAATATTGGTGCTTTGAATGTGTCAGCAGCAATGCTTCTTCTGGGATCTAACTCTTTCTAAAGAAATGATACAGGCACAAGTGTTTGTTTTTGGTTCTGACTTCTGAAAGGCTATTGCTGTAGGGAGACCAGCAGTGCTAGGAAATGCAGACTCGCTTCTCCTGCCTTCTGTCACCACTTCTGTATGCTCTGTTGTCTTTGTCTTGAGTCACTTTGTGTGTTTTTACTTTTTTCCACCCCAAAGAAGCAGCAGAAAAGTTTAGAGGAGCAGGTACTGGGTGAAGAGCAGGTCAGTGTGACTCAGGATTCCCAGTGGGGGCAATACATCCATGCTGGGGCTGCTGCTTTCGCGTTGGAGTCCCGCATCTTGTAGCGGACAGGCAAAGCGACTACAAGGAGTGTATGTGGAGGTTTCCTTTTTGGATATTTGTCCCGTGGTTAATATTGTGTATTTCAGCCCGGATTCTGGCACTCTAGCCAAAGTCAGCTGTCAAAACCTCCTCCCCTTGCTTTTTCTGAGTGCTTTTTGTTAGTGGCTGGCTAGACTCTTCCATTGTCCCCATCCTGTGCTCAAGACCTTGATTATAGCACTCAAACTTCATTTTCAAAGACCCTTTTAAATATTCTTGTCCCTATTGCTATCCTTTTCTTCCATCTAAGCTTCTCCTGGTAGATTTGTTTTGCCCTCTGCTAGGAGTAGTCTCTGAAAAATAATATGCGTGAAAGTAATACATGGCCTCAGTCTTGATCTTTTTAAAAACTCATTTGCTTCATGAAATAGTACAGCTTTAGCAATCTTGCTGTTTTGTATTCTGCACGTTGCATCCTTCTGCCATTAAAATGTAAACTCTTAAGCGCAGGGAATCAACTGGCAAGCTGAAGCTATTGTCCAGGGTACACTTGCAATGCCATATAAAGTGAAGTGAAACTCCTGTAGCTCCGCTGTAGTGGGTATTGGTTGAAGGTCAGAGGAGCAGAGTCCCACAGTTCAGGGCTTTGTAATTTGTTTCAGTGTGACTTTGGACGGAACACTTTTCATATCTTTCAGGGCTGGATTACAAGCTTTTTCCCCACCCGACACTTTATTTGAGTTGGGCTGTGACTTTCCCCAACTCACTGTGAGGAGTCTCTTGATGGTGGTTGTAGGGAGCTTCAGTAGCCTTTGTTTGAAGATGAGATTGTAGGGTTTTGTCCTCAGTTTATATGAACAGACTAGGAAAAAAAAATAGTTTGTAAGAATGTTGTGCTTGACCTGTATTGTAGAATCTGGAAGCAAGTTTTACAGCGTTAAGAGTAGGAGAATCTGGTAAAACAGGTGTTTCATTGCAAAATGCGGAATAGCTGTTCTCATCTCCTTCATCAGACCAAATGGGTTCAAGAATTATGCCTGGGTTAATGAAAAAAAAATAGCTGTGGCTTTATTTTTAATAACTTTTTAGAAAAGTGTTGGCAATAGGGAGCTCTTGTGCTGTTTTCCACCCATTGTACTCCTTTTTTATTAATTAGAATTTATTCTTCTGCAGTGAAGTGTGTAAATGCAATGAACCGAGATAGGGGTAGAAAATAAAGCAACAAGGTGTCTGATTGCTGAGACTTGAATGTTGCAACTATTTCTGGCCAACAAATAGGAGTTTAACATCAACTTGATTTTAAACCCCACTGTTGCAAACTCCTTTTGATATCAAAGGGTATGGTATTGCTGAGCAGTTTAAATCCAGGACTCTTATTCCTGCTTCTAGCAGTTGAACAACTGTACACTAAGACATTTTTTCCCCCTATTTAAATTTAAATGTTCTGTAGCTGTGGTTTTCAACCTGCTTACTGAGGTGGTGTGTTACCATGTGAGAATGGAACTGAACAGGCTTGAGTGAAGCCTACCTCGTGTCTTTGCATAAAATGAGGGGAGGCGAGAACAGCAATTAGTACGTAAAAATATTTGAAAAATCTCATTAGTGTTGGTAGCAATGAGCGTGGCTTGTTTCAACACTTTGGGTGAACACATCAGGTTAAAAGTCTGTGTGACCTCTGTGGCCTTTCTTTTAAAAGCACATCAGAAGAATCACTCCTCTGTTATAAGTAAGCTGGAGTCCGGGGTGGGTTTCTTTTGTCTGCAGAGCTATGGTGATCCCTCATAAAGATCCGCTTGTTTTTGTTCGGTTAGCCCAGTACTTCGATGTTGCAGCTGAGCTGACCTGCTGAGATACACAGCCCTGGAGTGTGGACTGCCTGTGGGGTTGCCCTTAACTGGGTTTTCGCCTGGCTCTGCTGTCTTTACTAACTGGCACTCGCAATTTTGTTGTCTGACCTCCCTTCCTTTCTGCTGAAGTCCTAGAAGATGTTGCTAACTCTCTCTCTTTTTCACCCACAGGGAGTGGAGCGACTGCGGTGGTGCAGGCAGCCTTCTGCGCTCCAAAGAAGGAGAAGGTGGCAATTAAACGGATCAATCTTGAGAAGTGTCAGACGAGCATGGATGAACTCCTGGTATGCAATCAAAATTGTCTGGGTAGTTGTATTTCAGTTAGCATCATCTCTGTTCGCTGACTGCCTTAAACAACCTTTCTTGAGGTGGTGTGAGGGTGAGGGGACTTGACTGATTTCACTAGAGGCAGTCCGGTTGTCCTGGTGGTGCGACACTACTTAAAATGTTAAAACGATCAACCGTTGGAGAACTTAGGCTATTTGTTTAGAGCTAAGTACTTTGTATAATCCCTTTGTTTTGAACAGAGTTAATGTGCAAGTGTGAAACTCAGCTGTGCCCAGAAGAGCTCTGCAGTTTGAGAGGGATCCAGAGCTACACGCTTCCAGACTTTTTAAAATTTAAGATAGTTTTGCTTTCCTTTCCTGCAGTTCTCTAGTTTTTTTTTTTTCCCTTCCACCTGTAAAGAGAAAAAAATGAATAAATAAGCTCTTGTTTGTAATCTCTTTCTGGTACTGATGCCAGCTAAGGGATCACTCTGACATATTGCAGGCTGCCATATGGAAACCTCACTAATTTGAGTTCAGGACAGGAGGCAGAGTCTTTTGGAGCTGTAGCTGTGTGTTTCCTCTGCTGTGTGCCTCTATTCTCAAGATTTTCTCAATGGAAAACAGCTTCTGGCAGGTAGTGGTGGTAATTAGAATCTTTTTTCTCATCTGGCTTGTATGTTGATGGGCTTCTTCGTCTTCTCCTTTACTTGTGCATGAGCTGGTCCTTCTGTAGCGCAGCAGCTGCCACATCTACCTCACATGTGGAAGGCCAGGCAGAAATAGGCGTTCCTGTGAGCATTGAGGCATCTCCACTAGAGGTGAGAAAGCTCTCTTTGGTAAAACTTTCCATAGTAAATATTGGCTGGCAGGGGTTGAGGAAAGGTGGGAAGATGAGGCCTTGTACCACCTGTCCTTCTAAAGCAACTCTCTAGGAATTTTTTAATGCTACCTGTCTGTCTTTCCACTTGAATCCTGACAGCTTCTGTAGTGTTACCTCAGGCACTTGTTTTGGTGACTGCAGTTAGAAAGTAGAACAGAGAGAATTTGGGAGTCCTGGCTAGCTCTTCACTTGTATGATCTTCAGCAAGTCACTTGAACCACGGTTCCAGTTTCTGTCTAGTGACTAATGCTATTTTTATCATTATAGGTATCAGCAAATCTGCTCTGGTAAGGAGCAAAGGCTCCATCCAAGCTGTCACATTTTAGTATGCCTGTGAAGGGTTGCGTGTGGGACTGTTAGGATGACCTGCATTCACGTCCTCTTATGGCTCATGCTAGCGTAGGAGTTTGAGATGTCTTCCCTTTTCACAGTCAGTCTTTTTGTCCTGATACCATTCCTTCGTACTCTTCTCAAGTGTCTTATGTGGCTTGTCCGTACTACTGTGCCTCAGTTGTATTCTGAACTGTACTGTCATGGTGTAGTAATTGACATTATTAGTCTTTTAGTAATTGGCAATTCTAACTATAGAAGGGTTAGATTCAGAAAGATGTGCCGCAGAAACTTGGCGAGTAATTTTAGATAAGTACTTCTAATAGCATATTTTAAATCTCTGCAAACCTGTTCCTCACAATAATTTTTCTTGTCATGGGTAGGACTGCAATGAGTTGCCATTATCAGCTCTCCTAAGTTTCCGATTTTGTGACCAGATCTACTGGGGGTCCCTGTGTGGGCTTGTGTATGCAACTATAGATATTCTTGAACTTAAAGGCATGGAGAGGTGGAGGGGGGGGAAGAGGATGGTTCTGAGCTGTAGGAACTTCCTGTGGCAGCGGTCACCAAGGTAAACACGTTGTCTGAAAAAGTGTTTTCTCTGGGTTTGTTCTGAATTCATCAGTTTATTGCATGTCACTTCTCAGTGCAAGAGCCCAAAGGATGGAAGTTCGTGATTTGCCTGCTCTGTGCTCTTACCTTCCCTACTTTTTATCTTGTCTCCATATTTGCTTCTTCCCCAAAGTAAATATTCTCAAGCTTTTCAGTCTTGTAGTCTCTGTTCATGGCACTTTCTCCAATCAGTTTAATTACCTTTTTTTGAGCAACTCCTTGTGATTGCAGGATTGTGTTGGGTTTTTTTTTTTCTTACAAAAAATGTAAACGTAAGTCCGTGCAGATTACAGTGGTTTTAAGAAGCAAGTGCAAAGAGAAATACGATGAGTTCATACTGGTGTATGTTACGCCACCTCCCTGATTTCTCCTCTCCCCAGTGCAGTTAAAAACACAAATTTGGGCTTTTATTAGATCCATTGTGCTGAAGGTATCTGAGCACAGTAGTCAGTTTACAGAAAACCTTGATGTGCTACCGGGGGTCAGGACAATGGTCTTGTGCTATAGCACTGCCCAGTCATCAGGCAATGGGATAGAAGAGGGATAATTGTGCTTAAATTCTTTTTAATTTTTTTTTTTCTACAGTGCTTCAGACCCATAGACTTCTCTACTGAAGCAAGCTTGTTTATTCCCAGAATCTGCCTAGCAAAGAGGGTAAAACAGTGTCATGTTGCTTTGGCAGAGGGTAGGGAGAGCAGCAAAAGGTTCTGCCATCCATAAAGATAACTTGTTTCTTCTACATGTCCGTGCTGCTTAGTGGCTGGTGCTTCTGTTTCTTGGAATGGAGGACAAGAGGAAGGTTAGTGTGGGGTGGGTTAGGAGATGCAAGGTAAGTGACTTTGAGCATCCTTTCAGCTTCTATAGCAGCAGGTGCCCAGAGGCCAGGGAATCTGGGACCACCTCCTACCTTGTGGAGATTCCATGCTTAGGGTAATTAAATGATATGACTTGGCTCATTATAGGTATTGATCTTGATTCCTGTATCTCAGCATACGCTTGAGCTGTGTGGGTGGTCAGACATAGGCTGCATGCTTTGCAAACACTGCACGGTATTCTGGGTTAATGCAATGGATTAATTTATTGCTGCTACAGGGTACGGAAGTGTAGGAAAGACCAATTTTGTTGCATGGTGAACAAATCCAAGTCGAGGGCATTCAGCTCTTCAGCGGAAGTGCTAATTGCTGTAAAGAATGTAGACAGGCAGTAATGCAGTGCGGAGATGTGGCCCAGCTACTGGATTAGGTGATGTTAGTCAGGAATTTATTAACAGTGCTTGATTATTTTTCTCTCTTTCATGGTACATTTTTGAATGCTCCCAGATCTTTCCTGGACTGCATGTGGGATTCAGCTGGAAGGGAAGTACGGAGTAGCCTGTGATTCTTGCTCACTGATGTGGCTGGGATTGGAGTGTAAGGAGAGGTGGTCAAATACAGTGTTGTCTACAATTGGTCTTGGGCTTTTTGATTTGTTCTTGAAGTTCTGCTTCTTATTTGTCTTGCAACCCATAGTAGTTAAATTTATGCAGCATTTGGTGTGTGTTTGAAAACAGTCCGCTCATGTGGTGTATTTCACAGCTGGACACTGTTCACTGCAGTGTTTTGCTCTTACCTCTCCTTTCCTTTGCGGGGTGCTGGTTAAGTTGCTGCTGTTGCCAGTCCTTGAAACACAGTGGTGTAACATCTACCTTGAAATAACCATGCCTCAAGCTTTTTTTTTCTTGTATAGCATTTTCTTGTTTTAAATAGTTATTGATCTAAAAGACCTTAAATCTTCCCTCTGTCTAGCAAACTCTGCTTCATTTTCATGCAATTAAAGCTGAGTTAGCTTGCTTTCATCATGATGGGTGGTTTTCCTCCATGCTTTGAGTAACAGATGACGTGGGTTGTCTGCTTAGCAGATAGTAGGAACGTAAGCCATGGAGTATTTCACACTGGGCTTTCCCGGCTGGGGGGAACTGCTGCCCGTGTAGTTCCTAAGGTGATTTAACAGGGGGCAGGTTCAGGAAGGAGCACGGGAGATGTGGCGTTGTTGCTTCTAGAAGGAGACTCTGAACTCTTCCTAGTCTAGAGACTGATAGGACTGGGCCTGACTGGTCCACATGTAAGAGGAGTGAAGTGAAGGTACTGCTTGTCCACTGCTATGGTCAGAGGGCAGTTCAGGAAGCCGAGGGAACAAGTTTAACTGCAATAAAAAGAGACGTCCTTTTGAATTTCATGGAATTAACCTGGGGAGCTGGCTGCCAATAATAACGTAGATCAAACATTGCGTGAGATTAAATAAATCAACCTATAGTTGAGAAGGTTAAATTAGATAGGATTATGAACTCCCCTGGTTTAAAGCATAAGCCAACTGTTAACTGCTCAGGCTTAGTCAGAAGTCTTTCCTCTGGGCAGATAATTGTGTAACTGCTTGTTATAGGGTTTTACACCTTCTTTTGAAGACTTGGAAAGGATATTGAAGTGGCTTTGATCTGACAGAGTAGTTCCTGCAAGTGGATTAACCAGACTATAAGGTTGTTGGGAACAAAGCAGTAGTCTGCTGTAGAAGTAGTATAGATATTTCATCCATGCCTGTTACCTTGTGGGAATTGCCATTACAATTCCATTTCCAGTCCTGAGGACCTTTACGCTGCTCCAGGGTGAAAAGTTCCCAAGTGTCAATGCCAGAGAGTCTGATGTATAATACGTGGCTTCTGCATGGTTATTTGATGTGCCATGTTACATGTTTTCTTGCATGATGGGATTGCAGCTTTATGGAGGACGTAAACCTAAGCTGCATGCAGCTTGGTTGTATTGTTTCTCAAAGCAGCAACAACAGAAATCTTAATTACTGTGCTGGTTGAAGGTGTTTGGTTGGGTGTTTTGTCTTTTGTTTTTTTGTTGGGTTTTTTTTTGGTGTGGGTGGGTAAAGTTCAGCATGAACATGGAGATTAATGGTGTGTGAAATCCCGAATGTACAATGTCTTCCTTCACTTGGCCTGGATGAGCATGAGATGGTGTATGTAAATAATTTTATGGACTCTGCAACTGCTGTGTGTATTAATCACAAATTTAAGGCATTGTCGAACTTTAAACACTGGGTATTGACCTGAACAGCTGTAAGGGTCAGTGATATGTTAGTCGGCAAAGTGGATAAAGTGGGCTTCAGTTGTATTTGTGAGGTGAGTCAGTGAATTGCTACACCATAACAGTTGTAAACATCTGCTTCCTTCAGTATGTTGTCACTAATACTGCAGACCTTGAGGGGAGGAATGACGACTGAATGATGTTGAAGAATAGCCATTGAAACGAGCAGCTGCTGGGTGACTTGCCATGGGGTTGGTTTGTTCCCATTGCCTAAGATTAATTTATGGATGAAAACTTCCTATCCCTTTCAGAATTGTTTCTTTTCCACTGTTGCTTTGGATGGGCTAATGTAAGTCCTTTTTAATTCTGCCAGTCTATCTCCTGTAGCCGCAGCTTGAGCTAAGGGGTTGAAGTGGATAATCTGGACATAGAAGTTGGATCAGAATGTCTGATTTTGAGCTATGTGCTCTTCCCCATCTCCTTCAAAAAGTGCCTCTCAAGTTGAGTGTGGTAGGGGAACGTTTGGTTTTTTTATGTTGATGTTTAAAAAGGGGAATGAATTAATATTCTCAGTTTTACAGCCTTTTAGTTAAACCATTAAAATTTCATTTGGAGCAAAATCTGAATGGTTATGGCTGCCTGTAGGACCAGAGCTCTAAATCCTGCTTTAAAAGGATGAATAGGAGCTTTAATGCCTTATACCTTGAGTTTTCAGCTGAGCAGGAAGTTCTTCGCCGTAGTTGGAACATTGGTATATTCAGGGGGGAGATCACGTCTGACCTGCTTTGATTTTTCACCCCGGGCGTGCTTTCCCTCCCCAATTCTCTTATGGTCATGATTGCCTTCAAACAGGGTAGCCAAGTTGACAGCTTTCTGGATTCCTCTGAAGTTGTAGGTAGCCACATAAAAGCAGATTGCCGCTGTGTTTTATCTCTTGAGTTCATGTGAACACGTGGGAAGTAAAACTAAATAAAGCCTGATTTTCATCCTTGTATTTGAGATCAAGTGTCTTTGAAACGTGCCTCAGGGGCACATAAACACAAAGAGTAGAAGGTGATGATGTGAACAGAAAATACCATAAGAAAGTTCAGCTAGTAGCTTAAATACGGCTTTACCTGCTTTGTATCTCAGCTCCTATTAACTTCACTTGTGTGTCAGTGGGCAAATAAATGCATTTCCAAAATAGCAGATCTCCAGAAGTATGTCAGACTTACAGGAGACTAATAGGTTTCTTATGATTCTAAATTATACTTCACAGCAGTTTTATTAGTGTTTCAGAAGCCTTGAAATGCTGCTTTTATTGCCCGCAGAATTACTGAAAACATTCATCAGAACCCTTAATGGAAGACACAGAGGCCTTTATAGCTAATCCCAGTCTATTTGCTTTTGTTGTTTGACAGTGCAGATATTTTTTTAATATCTAGCCCAGGGTGAGCCTTGTAGCCATCTCCAAAACATTGCCTGTGTCTAGACATGTTTTTATCGGTAATTCATTCTCCCAAGCTGAGCAGAAGGCAGTATAATTTATGGATCCTGAAATGGGGAATTGGCAGTAAGGCAGTGTCGCATAACTGAAGCCATCTAGTGCGAGGGGTGTCTGTGTCTACGCAACTGGATGGATGGAAGAGCTGTCTGCTGGCCACCGGATCTGCGGCTGGTTTGAGGGGTCTGTATCAAGTCACCCGTGACTCTTGGCAGAGCGGGAATAAAGCAACTTTTCCAGTTTAAAAGTTGTATATAGCAGCCCAAATAAATTCCGATGTTTAGTACTGGCATTATTACAGACGTGTAGAAATCACCGAGATCTTTTATTAGGAGTCTTCCACTATAGTTTCAATGCTAGTGAAAGTGAGAGGAGCACAGTTGTAACTCGATTATTTCTTCTTTGTGTAATTTGGGGATAGCAGACTTATTAGGGAGAAGGTAGGGAGAAGAAATCGTAGCTTGCTGTGACTTTATTGTGTTTGAAGAGCAGTGAACTCTCTGGAAAACTTAGGAAATTGTATTAAAGCTCTGCTTAGTAGCACGCAGAAAGGCTATTGCTGCATTTTATCCCCTCCTGCTCTCTCTTTCTGTAAGTCTGCTTTTGAGCAGAGCTCCCGGGTGATCCTTGACTTCCCATTGGGAATCCCACTAGGATTTTACGGTACCTAAAGGGGGCCTACAGGAAGGCCCTTCCACATAGGCCTCCCTATGGGGAGGGACTCTTTATCAAGGAGTGGAGCGATAGGATGAGGGGTAATGGTTTTAAACTGAAAGAGGGGAGATTTAGATTAGCTATTGGGAAGAAATTGTTTACTGTGAGGGCGGGAACAAGTTTCCCAGGGAAGCTGTGGATGCCCCATTCCTGGAGGTGTTCAAGGCCAGGCTGGATGGGGCTTTGAGCAGCCTGGTCTAGTGGGAGGTGTCCCTGCCCGTGGCAGGGGGCATGGAATTAGATGATCTTTAAGATCCCTTCTAACCCAAACCATTCTGTGATTCCTGCTTTAAGTACACCTCTTCAGCCCTTGCCTTTGCACTGCTGCAGCACAGACTGTTGTATGTACCACAGCATTGGCTTGATTTCAATTATGCGAGGAAGTGTTTAAACCACAAAGCCCACTGTGATTTGCCACCACCAGTTAAAACAGTTGTATGCGTTGAGCCTCCAGGATGTTGGTACCCTCTGTGGGGGTGAAGAAGAGCGAAACTTTGATGTAGTTAGTGTGAGATTAGGCTAGAAAACTATTGAAAATGGGGTGGGGGTGAGAGGGGAAACTCTGCCTGACTGCTGCTCTTTCTTATTAGTAATAATGTAAAAACACTGGAAAATATGGCTTGTGATGCAATTAATTATTCAGAGCTGTGATGCACTGTGTGAGAAATGGTTTAATCTGCCTGTGTTACACATCCACTGGCTGACGGAGGTGTTTAATTGCATGGATCAGATTTGTGATTACTGAGTTTCCCTCTTTGTGCACCAAAGCATATGACAGACTTCAGCTTTTTTTGTGTGCTTTGTTTTGTTTTTTCAAACTGTTTCCCAGCCCAGGGAGCAGACTGTGGTAATGAAAGAGAGAGGAAGTTCTTGGAAAATAATAAAATAGTAACTCAGCATCATGGAATGCCTGCAATATGCTGTAGTACAGAGCTGCTCGAATGGCAAAGATCTGATCCAGGTCTAGGTTCTTAAGTAAACTTGTTCCAGACTTGTCTCACCATCTCCTGAATTCCAGTGGGGTACACTAATATATAAAAAATACACAATGTTTGTGTATATTTCTTATACTAGTTTCTTGATCTCCCAGGGAGCTTGTTCAAAATATTTTGAGTGGTCTAGCTAAGAAAAGATAAAAACAGCTCCTCTAGGTGATTTCTGAGAATGGTGGATTTGGGGCAGATCTGGCGGCTGGGGTGATTAACTGGTCAGTGTCCTGCTTGCTTCTTTCCGCCTGTGTTTCCTTAACTAGGGGCTCAGTCCGGTGCTCTAAGCAAGTCCCAAATGATCCCGGGGTAAGCAAATGAGTTCAAAACTCTGAGCTCAGTGAGTTTCAGGAACGTTGGATGAATCAAAAGTCTTGCACTTTCATTTACAGACAGCAGCCCAGAGCTTCCCAACCAAGCCAGGTTTTGTGCGACAAGTGTGACAGAAGGCAGAAACCAGTGACTGAGTCTGAGCTGTGTTATCCAGGGCCCCCATTCCCATCCATCCCCTGGTAGAAATTTGAAGCAGGGAAGTAAAAAGGTTTCTGTTGCCAGCTTTGTCTGTTGAGGGGGTTTTCCTGCATTGCAAAGAAACTTCACTAGAAGGTATTAGAAAACTCTAAAGGTGCTGATTTATTTCCTTTTTGAAAAATAGCTTGACACAAGTGAGTGTTTGCAAGGAAGGGAGCTGAAGCTGTTGGAATAAGCAGAGGATATTGTTTCAGGCGGTATTTATTTTCATGGAGTGGTTTGTAGTCAAAGAGTAGACTACCCTGAGATGAATAGCCTGCTCCCCAGCTCTTCAAATATCCTTTCCTGTTTAGAAGGATTCTTCTTTAATCTGCTTATTGGAGTTTCCTGGAAAGTTGGTGCCTTTTCTGGAGAAGTAGAAAGAGGAACCAATTGTGTTTTATTCCTCAAATGCACCTACTCACTGAAAAGCAGTATTAAAGTGGATAAATCAACATTAGCATGTTTCTTTGTAGCTGTGATTGCCAGCTAAACCCTTGCCAACCCTTGCCAAGGGGAAAGCGGTGTGCCTTTAAGCTGTACTCAGTCACAAGCAGAGCTTTGTATATGAGCAGGAGAAGAAAATGCTGTGACTGTGGGGCATCCTACACATGGGCAAATCCTTCTCAGATCTCTCTCTTGCACTTTGGTTCCAGGGAGGTCTTGTGCTTAGAGGGAGGAAGGGATCAGGGCGCCAAGGGCCCTTGTTCTCCCTCCTTCCTTGTGTGTTTGGGATTACGGGACTTGGCTGAGTCGGTGTCATGGGGAGACTGAGCAGTGATTAAACCTTTGAAGAGTAAGTGGCATCCATGTGTTCAGTGAAGGAATGTCTTAGCTGAGAGCAGAAGTTCAGGACACCAGGGGATGAGTGTCTGGTGTGGATGGTGCTGGAGGGTACAACTTGACATGTTGGGGGGCTTGGCTGAAGCTACCAGCTTGGCTGAAGCACAATGGCCCAGCTGGGTGTAGTGCAGGGTGCCAGGCTTGGCTTAATGGATGGCTTTTGTCTATGGGCAGTCAAAAAACTGTGAGGCTTTCTCTCCATACTGGTGATCTGTACTTGCATAATGAAAAATCAGTCAGTGCTTTCTGTAGCATTGTTGGCTCCATAACCTGGAAAACCTCAACCCTTCACCTGTAACCAAACGTAAGAATATGAACAGTCAAAACTCAAACAATTTAATATCTGAGCATATTTCATATTGTACTCCCATCTGTAGTAGCTAACAACTTTCTGATCTTGAACTGATTTCCCTCTTCTTCCAGTATGACAAAAGATATAGAGCTGTCCTTTGTGCCTTCAACCTGATTGAGCTAAGCCATCTGCTTTCCTGCTGGGAAGAAACATTAGGAATAAGAGGCCTTTTTTTTTCCCGGCAGCAAATATTTCCTTTTCTCATCCAAATGATAGTCTTCAATAGATTAAGCATCTGTTGTGTAATATCTCACTGAAGGGATGAACTTCTTAGGTAACAAACTGGTGCGAATTTTCAGGAATATTCTGTTGTAGCTGCATGCAAGTGTTTGAGCTACGACCACTTTGCTAAGAGGTTCTTGGTCAACTTTTTCTTTCATCTAGACAGACAGGAAGAACACCTTAAAATACCTTTGGGCCCTAGTGTGATGTAGGCTGAGTGTTAAGAGTACTTCTGGATTTTCTACATTTAGCTTCTAGGTATCCTTTTTCTTTGCACCCTCTTTGAAGATTGTGTCTTGAGGAAGAGAACTTCTGTGCCCCAGGAATAATAACCACCGGGTCCAACTGCTAATGCATTATTTTTCTCTACAGAAAGAAATTCAAGCCATGAGTCAGTGCCATCACCCCAACATTGTATCTTACTACACATCGTTCGTGGTGAAAGATGAGCTTTGGCTGGTGATGAAGTTACTTAGTGGAGGTGAGTGGTCCAATTTCCTTACCCTAAAAGGCAACGTAAAAAGCTGTGTTCCTGTAATACCCTTTCCTTTGTTTACCTCCTAAGCTTCCCACTTGTGAATTAAGGCATTTGAATAACAATATTTAACTTCAATGCATTCAGCTCAGAAATAGCTTCTCTTGTTATGTACATCAATAGTAAAACCTAACTACATGATTGTTCTAGCTTTTTTCCCCCCTCTTATTTTGTGTATTTGACAGTATTTCATAGAGTTATTTTGAATATGACTCAGTTAAGTATTTGAAAACTTAAGCGTATGACTTGACAAGAGAAGCGTAAGTGCAGATGTAGTAGTTGAAACCATCCTGAACTTCTAGAACATAAATCTCACTGTCATCTTCTCAAATGATGGATCTGAAGTGGTGCTTCTTGGGTCATGTTATCAAAAGTTTCTTCATCTTTGCTCTGTGAGCCTTGGATAAGCTTTTGAACTAGGGAAATGTGCATCCAACTCCACCGAGCCCAACCATTTCCACTAGCTTTATTGTGAGACATTCAACTCCTCTTGCAAGACTGGTTCCTTGACCTTTTTCTCACTTGCAGCATGGAGGCCTGCATGATGCCAATGGCTGTTTGGTAACTGGCCATTCCATTGATTTTTGACTTATTGACGTGTTGGCTGCCCTTCTGAGGAACTTTAAATTATCTCTATTTTAGGCAGAGCTACTCCCGTAATGTCAGTGTATGGCCTTAAAAAGGGAGGAGAACAGCAGTGTGGGTGCAGCTTGATTTGTACAGTGTCGTTGCTCAGAGCTGGATTACTTTGCCCACTTCTTCCAGTTGACAAAATAACTGGGAATACTTGGGACCATTTCAAATTACGGCCTAGTTAACACAGAGCCAGGGAGACTTCCCCTTTCTGGATTTATTGTCTCAGACAGTGGAGAGACAGCTTTTTTTGAGCGAGAGTTTGAAAACTTATCAGTAATGCTTAATTTGATGTCATAATATTTTCCAGGAACCCTGTTTAAATTACAGTCATGAAAAGAAAGAGAATCAAGTTCTGGATGATAACGTAGAGGACTGTTGCTAAATCTTAGGCCTGTCTTTAAGAAGACTTGATTTTCCTGGCACCCTAGTGAAAAGGAATTGAAAGCCGAAAAAAAACCCCAACTGTTTTCTTGCTTTTTATAAAAACTTCTTGGCTTCTCTGTTTTTGGCTTAATACTGAGGACTGTAAAATGCCAGAAGATGATGTGGAAAAATCTGGCTAAACCTGTTGGCTTTTTCCACAAGAGCTCAACAATGACCATAAAACATTTGTCTTTGAAGATCTTCTTTAGAGAATTTTAGCAGTTCTCTTGGGGGCAATCAAATTTTATGCCAACTTAAGTCTGTCTTAAAGGGTTTTTAATGTCTCATGTGCTTATGTGTCATTAAGTAACACCATCTCTTTTCCTGGAGTGACACATAACAGGTCATTAAAGATGTGATTGCTGTTTCTGTGTAGAAAATAATCCCCTGCCGGCTTAATGCAAGTAGTTTTGCTGTGTGTCTAAAAAGTGTATCTAGGGGAAGGTTTCTACAACATGAGGAAATGGCATTTCGGGGGTGCGGGAGAGACAGCAGCAATGTTCTTGACCTTTTTCAGGAGAGTACACAACTTCTTTGAAGAAAATGCACAGCTGCCTTAGCTAGTATTGTCACGGTGGCTTTCTGTCAGAACCAAGTCAGGATTAGGCTCATCCTTGACCCTACGAATGTTGCTTTTGTTTGCCCTCATTTTTTTGGGGGGAGGGGAGTAAAGATGGAAAAAAAAAAAGAGACTTTGTGGACTATCTCTTCACTATCAAGGTACCACAAATATAAAGACCGGACTGGAAAATTTCTGGAAAAGTAATCATTGCTTCAGAACCAGCCTCTTGGTGGTGTGTATGATGACCTGTTTGTCATTTAATATTTACTTTGAATGGGCTTCTCCATTATACAGACTGATAATTGACCCTTGTGCAACTCTGGCATTAAGTGGGGTCCTTTCAGTAAAGTAGTGCTATGAAACCATGAAGGTGATCAGAGGGCTGGAGCACCTCTCCTATGAGGACAGGCTGAGAGAGTTGGGGCTGTTCAGCCTGGAGAAGAGGAGGCTCCGGGGAGACTTTGTAGCCCCTTCTGGTATCTGAAGGGGGCGTACAAGAAAGCTGGGGAGGGACTTCTTACAAGGGCACGTAGTGATAGGATGAGGGGTAATGGGGGTAATGGCTTCAAAGGGTAGAAGGTAGATGTAGATTAGATATCAGGAAGAAATTTCTCCCTCTGAGGGTGGTGAGGCACTGGCCCAGGTTGCCCAGGGAGGTTGTGGATGCCCCTTCCCTGGAAGTGTTCAAGGCCAGGCTGGATGGGGCTTTGAGCAGCCTGGTCTAGTGGGAGGTGTCCCTGCCCATGGCGGGGGGCTGGAACTGGGTGATCTTTAAGGTCCCTTTCAAGTCTAACCATTCCGTGATTCTCCAATTCTAAATCTCACTGCTTATCTTATCCTGTTGCATATGTTTAAGACTAGGGCTCATACAATAAAAGATGGACCAGTAGCAGTGTAATCCCTCCTTCTCAACATTTCCGTGAGCCAGTGTTAATTTTTTTCACTTAAAATGAAACATTTAGGGGGTGGGGAAGTTGCTAAAATAGATGGCAAGACTTTGAGAATAACTTGTCACTCCTTTTTATGCAGGAAGGTACCTTGAGAGGTATTTTGTTAACTGTTTTCACTGTATATTTTTTTTCTTGTCTGTACTTCAGAAATCTTATTTTAGACCTCATAGGCAAATTCTACAGGTCAGTCTTGAGGATAGGTGAAGAAACTTGTGTATTGGAGCCTTCTGACCGAAAAGCTTTTTCATTCACTTTTAATGAGACTATTTCCAGTTGGTTTTAGGCTGAGTGATTTATGTAACAAGAGACGCTTTAAAAACTGCTTCTCATTCCTTTCAGCTTATTTCTTATCAGTAATAAACTGGCTAGTTTTGTAGTCATCTGTCATCCAGCGGGAAAAATAATGGTCTGAGATTCTCAACAGGAAAAACCTTTGAGCTGTTTGTATAGACCAGAAAGGAGGGGGAAAATAAACCCCAACCCAGACCAGGGTGCAGGCTAACTCTTATTCTGGCTAACTATTCAGAGAGCATGGACTGAGATACTTGCACATCCCAGTAAGCACGTATCAAATCTGTTCTGATTCTGTATCTTGATTGTGGCTTTTGTACTTGAGAATTTCTTCTGAGTAAAAGTTCAGAATCTTATTGCTTCTCTTCCATCAGTGTCAGTGTATGCTGGCATGGGTTTCCAGGCTGAAACTAGTTTTAATTTCAGCCTAATTACACTGACCTTATTACTTTGATAAACAGCCCACAAGACAGACCAGTTTGTAATGCAAGCCTTTTTTTTTTTTTCTGTTGTTGTAAGTGCAATTCAGTTTATTTTCTGGTTGCAGTCATTTTGTTGAAATCTTAACCTAGTCATATATGCAAGTATTTGAGAAATGTCTCTAAGGGAAAATACTCTAAATCCATGAAGTCCATGAACAATCCATTGTTCTCTAGTAAGAGTGCCTTGCTCCTCTGAGCAGCCAGCTGGTGTGCTCAAAGGTAGCTTAATTGCCTGACTGGCATTGTTGCTGAAACAGAACTTTTTGTCTAAGCTTTGCAAGTAGTGTGTTGGTGGAAGATACCATTTTCTGTCTTTGAAAGTCAGCAGCAACGAGGAGGGAATGTACTGGTGAGCTGCTGGGGAGTAACATGTAAAACCACTAATGTGCATCAGAGCCAAGTCAGGCTGGTTGAAGTTCCTGCTGAACGCAGTTAGAAGTGGCAGATCTGACACCGAAGCAGATGTAGAGCGTAGTTGTTGCTGATGGCAGAAACGTGTCTGTGATGATATCCAGCTGGTACTGACAAGAGGTGCTGGTGTGTCCAGTTACTCTGACACCCTCTTTCAGATCTGGTGATGTGTGCCTGGATTGCGGTTGTGAAGTGTCTGCTGTTTCTGTTCCCTTCAGTAGAATTTTCAGACCCTTTCTTCCAATGATGAAGCTGTTTTGTAGGGATCTAAGCTTAGCAATGTCAACTTGGCACCCCAGCCATTTGGTCCAATGTTACTCCAAACTAAACTCCAATGGCTATTTCTAGACAGCTGCTGACCTGCTCTTTGCCTCGCTGGCATTCCCTTGTCGTGAATTTTACTCATGCCTTTTTAAAGCCATCTGAAGCCTAGTCCTGCTTTTGAGCTCCTGCAGCTTTTAGTAGGAAGAGGAGCAGCTGTCCTTTTGTTCTTGTGCTTTTTCTGATTGTGACCTGTTTGCTCCTCTAAATTCTTGCTGCTTTTGACAAGAGCTCTCATTTCACAGGTGACCCACGGCCGTAGCTAACTCTACAAAACAGTTGCTCGTATGAAACAGCTGTCTGTGGCGGCTTGCTACATCACACAACAATTTTTACGGTTGTAGCCTATAGCAGATGAGACCTCCGAAATATTTTTAAACTGTGTAAATCCTTTAAATATCGAAACATTTCCAGATGGGGCGCTTGGATCTTATGCCTTCTTGAAGGCTCCTAATTAAATCTGCTAAGGAGATTATTGTATTGAAATAGCCGAACCTTTTATTTTCCAGAAGTTTTTAAGATTATCTAATCAACCTCTTATTTCAACCTTTCATCTTGATTATCTGATGAAGCACTTGGCCAGCGGTTCAGCAGGCCAGACCAAAAGGGGAGGTATGGCAAGTCTTAGGTCTCCACCAGGGAGGCAGGACATCTTGTTCTACTTCTGCTGTGCTAATCTCTGATCTGGCCTCTCCTAATTCCAGCAGTGATTTACGATCAAAGCGTAAGCCACAGGTTCTTAGAAATCCTTGTGTTTATGTTGAGTTATCTTGTTGGGAGAGCGCTATGCTATTTTGAGTCTATCTGGAGGGTTTTTAATTTTATTTGTAGAGACGCAACTTAATTTCAAACAATTAAGGATGGGATAAGTCAGAAGCAGGAGGTGGTAGGCACTGTACACGATCGCAGAATGCAGAGTGTGTAGATACACTGCCACTCGGAGCTATAATAGGAAAAGCATGAAAAAGAAGTAGTTTGGCTTCAGATTTTTGCTTATAAATGCCCAGTCTCAATTGCAATAGGCGGTTTTGCTCCCTATATTTATTATCTTGCTTCCTGCCTTAATCTTGTCGTATTTCTTAGACATCCATGCAAGCGCTCTAGAGGGAAGGAGGCAAGAAGTGTAAGTTTCCTTAACTATTCCTCTGTGCTGAGGTGGCTTAACCAGAGTTAAGAAGCAACTTCGAAACCAGAAACCCCAGCAATGTACTTAAGTGTCTTTTCCTTTGTTTTGTATAACTTGTTCTTTCCTTTACTTGGGTGTTCTTTTGCTGTATTCTTCAGCCCCAAAAGTAGCAAATCCAATCAGCTGTTCCTTCTTCTTTCACGTTTTCTTCTCTGTTTGTCAGAGGCTGACAAGATGCAGATTTAATTCTTGGCTCTGATGACAATCAGGCTCACTGAAACAGCTGGCTTCTGCTGAGATATCTTAACACAAGCAGCAGTGAATCCTCCCAAGTCCTGGTTCTCAAAGATGCAGCATGTTCAGCATCAGTGTCCATCAGCGTTGGGGCAGATCTTGATTCTCACAAAACTGTGTAGTGATCCCCAGCGCTGTTTAACAGCCTGTTTAGGCCAGGCCTCTAAATGGCAAATCAATGCAGGTACTGTTACCTGCTCTTTAACTTACTTTCCAACCAAAAAAAAAAAAAAGAGTATTAAACTTTCTTGTTCTGCTTGCCAGACAAATTTAAAGGAGGAGTTTTCTTTGCATTTAACTTATCCTGTATCTTTGTCCTGTCACTTGGGTTGTAGTATAACATGCAAGATGTGGGTCCCAGAGCAACTAGCTCTGCTGTGCATTTCTGTTGCCTCTGGGGCCATGTAAAATTCCAGCCATAATACTCCTGCGTTTATCTGTAATCTTGTTCTAAACAAGCTTTCCTTTCTGCTCAGGTTTTTGTACCCTTCTCTGCTTCAGCCCCATGGCCTGAGGCATCAAGCAGCGTGGCTGACGACTGTCACGTGGACACTCTCTTCCTCTCCTGAGGAGAAACATTAGAATCAGGCTTCCTAAATGCCATTACTCGTGCTTGCTGATGTAGGTGAGGTCAAAGAAATACGCTTTGGATTTGGAACAGGAAGTGTAGATGTTTTGCGGTGGCTTGCTGTTGAAAGTGGATCAGTGGAACAATTAGGACTTCTTGCCCCGAGGGTGCCATTACACAAAAGTTTTTCTCCACCAGCAAAGCTGGTTTAAGAAGTTCCTGGCTGCTGGGTCTCCACCCTGCCTGGAAAACTGAATTACTGCAGTGATCTCATTTACAGTATGGCTTTGTAAGGAGGTGCATTGGCACAACAGGGAGGTAGTGAGCCATGGAACTCTTTAATCTCATTTTGTTGCTGAAGAAAACACTGGAGCAGCCCAAAGGACAGGGTGTTGAAGGAGGCGGTTTTACTGGGTACGTGTGTGGGGTGCAAGATAGGAGTACATTTACTTGGTTTCAAGACAGTCCATTGCAAATGGTCTCCCTGATGTCAACATACAAAAACTGAATATCCCTCTCTTACAAATTCAGGTTATTGGTCTGCTCATGGGTTTCTTGTCCCTTCATTGCCCTGATACTGCTGTAATGGGTGGAAACCAGCTACTTGCTTCTGGAAAGTTGGAACTGGCTTCTGTGGATTGAGTCAGACCTAATCAGATATAATCTAGCCGTGAAAAAATCGGAAAGGTGAACTGTTCTTCACTGCTGGAGAGCAGTGGAGGGAGCAATGGGGTATCTGTTCCATTTGTGCAGCTGGACAGATACCTGTCTGCAGAACTGGTGTCAGCAATAAGGACTCCGGGGAGGGGGGGGGGGAAATTGCTTGCTGCGTGTTTGTCTTTGACCTGTAATAGTTACAGGTTGGGTTTTTATCAGGTGTGTCTCTGTACAGCCGGTTCCCGGTGAGTTCCGCTGGCATTAGGAGCTATTGCATTAGCAGCTTTTAGAGCAGGCTCGGAAGCTTGTGAGTTTGAGCAGAAAACCACTTAACTTTTAATTGCTGTACAATTTGCACTGAGAGATTGTGCTTTACTAAGTAGATGTAATACAGTTTGCAATTGGTGTCAGAATATACTGAGACACTTTAATTCGTGATGAATGATAAATAATACTAAATGCTTTATCAGATTGCGCAACTTCTTGTAGGCTTCCTGTTCGTGTGCTGCTCTGTGTATTTGATGGGCAGGAATTTGTTTATCACTGCTTTTTTTTCCACATCAATCTCTAAATGTCCTCTCCGTTCGTCTTCTGTTGGGCTTTGAGATCAGTTACTCATCACCAGACTTCTTTAAACATCCTTATTAATGACAGCATTATTTATATTTACATGTAGGCTCTAGTTCTAGCTCTTCCCTCTGTCTTGTTTTGTCTTTTTCTGATACACTTCCTTTCTGGGCTTGGAAGAGCATTCCAGTCAGCCGCAGCCAAACTTAATTTCTTTCTCACTTAAGCCTGACCCTCCTGTTCTGTGAATCTGTAGCTTCTAATTGTGCATTTTGAATGAGAAAAATCAGGAGGGGACTGTTGTAATCAAACATAGTGCCATGTATAATACACACCAGGGTACTTCACAGCATTATCTGAAATAGAAGCTGTATTCTAGGGAGGAGTCAAATATTTCTTTAAAAAGAAAAAAAGACATCGTAGTGGATTTCTTCTATTGAAAATGTTGTAACTGTTCTCTGATACAGAGTGGGTGCTTTATTTCCAATGTGAACCTCATCTTCTGGCTGCTAGATTATGGGAGACGTTTGTCTTGCAAATTGTTCGATCTTTTTGTGCATGCAGACCACAAACCTATACTGAAACTACATTTAAGCAGAGATCCAACTCTTAACTTTCCCAGTTACTCTTAAACTAGTTGAGAAGCTGGCTCAGAAACTGGGCAGTACCAGGAATCATGATGGTTTTTTGAAACAGGATGATGGGTTTGTAAAGCACATGCTCTTGTGTAGGTCAGATCATGGTTCCAGTTCAGCTGAATTAGTTTACAGTTAATTTCTGGCAGTTAATGCATTGCTGGATTGGGAACAGTCCGCTTTGTGCGAAATGGTTGTTTTGCCCCTTAGGCTGAGGATGGGGCTCTGACCTACTGATCTATTGTTCGAGTGTGAGGCATTTGGTGTAAGTGAGAACTTGTCTACATGCTAAAGCAGTGGAGGTCTTACCATACCAACTGTGTCATATGCTTAACTGAGATCCTCGGGAACAACTGCATTTCAGCATCAGCCTGATAAATTCCATGCATATCTGCTTTCTAGCAGAAAGTGTTTCCCTCAACAGTGGAATTCCTGTGACTTCTGTGTTCAGAGTAGCTTTGTGCTTAGCTCTGGCCTTCTGTCTGGGGATCTGGTTATTCAGTTGCTCCATGTCAGGCCAGAATGGCAGAAGACTTTGAACGCAGCATGAAGCAGTGTGTGGAAATGCAACTTGGCTTCTTTCTTCATATCCCACGGTGCTGTGCTTTATGAAGTTGCAATTGAGTTGGGAAGCAGTACCTACCTTCTAAATTTACAGGTCTTTGAGGTGGAAAAATCACAACTTTATTGTGTTGTGGTGCCATCGCAAAACTCTTTTCCCTGCGCAAAGTAAGGATGATCTAAATGCAACTTTCACCAACAGGAAGGTGTCTCTGGGGTTGCTCTTCTGCTGCTCGTAGCCTTTGGGCTGTTCTCCTTTCTGTAGAAGACTGGCACATTCCTCCACTACTTTGAACATCTCAATGTGAAAGTGGTTTTTAAAAAATGTGCTTAAAAAGTGGCAGGCTGGGCTGGGATCAGATATAGTATGGGTGTGAATCAGCCCTTTCACAATAAAGGCTGGCTCTGTGCATGCCCTCTTGTCTGTCTAACCCCCACCCCCTTTTCTGGGTTAATTACAACCTCTAACTTGGCTAAATACAGGATTTTTTTTTTTTGACCAAATGAATTTGAACACCATATGATCTGCCTCCTCATGTTCCCTGAGCCCTTTGCAGGAGAAGGGAAATATTTTTGAACAAAGTCTGCTAACAGAGTTGTGGGTGGAAAGAGGACAAAACGAGTACGTGAAGAACCACATATTTTCACTGGACTTCTAAAACAAGTGACAGTTTGTTCTCCAGATAAAGGCACATTTGAGAGGAAAAACCTGAACAGTGAAAGTGAAGGGGGTTTTTGGTGGGTTTTTTTTTTTGGTGTCACAAAAATTCCTGTCCAAAATAAGATGCATTGAGGCTTGCAAGCACGTACTCTTAAAATATGAATACGTGACAAGCTGAATCCCAGGTGAGTCCTCATGACACACCGCAGAGGATCTTTCTCTTAGACACTAGAAGCAAAAGGCGAGATTTCAGTGGAGGGGAGTGTACTCTTACATCTGGGGTTTTACAATTTCCTTTGGTAGAGATAATCTGGCTCCCATGCAGGAAGTCCAATGTATGTCGAAACAACCTCAGTTACGGCTGGGTGGAACCTTTGGCTAACTAATTAAGACCCGTGTCAAAACTCACTAAAGAGGAGTGTGTTTCCGTGCTCAAGACAGGGTAAAGGAAGGCTGAACGCTGTGAAAAGTATTCTTGGATCAAATGTTGGGGGGATGTTGTGCAACTTCACTTCTATTTTTTTTTTTTTTTTTTTTTTAGTTTTCCTTATTTTTGTTCTATTTTGTTAGTGTCTGCCGTGTTTAAGATTGTATCTGCAAATACCTTGAACCAAGCAAAGTGTTTTTTGGGGAAGAGGAAGCTAGAGGTGCCATTCAGGGCAGCCAGGGAGCTGGTCCAACCTCTTGCTGCATTCACAAATGTGTTCTCCCTTCTTCTTCCCCTCCTTTTCCTCTTCATTGGCTCTGAAACTCCTCTGTTCAGAGGTTATGCTCACTACCAACCAAACATAGTGCTTTTTTTCCCCCCTCCTTGGTTTATTTTTTGGTGGATTTAGTTGGTGGTTTGGTGTACCCCGTGAGCACCGATGCCGGTGGGCTGGAGAAGATGGAAAGCGTGCGGTTGGGCAGAGGGGAATGGTGACTCGCCTGACTGCAGCAAGCTGCTAGATGAACTCAGCACATACCGTTTCCCACAAACTAAGGCACACTGCGCACCCATATAATTGTTTCCTGCACAGTTTGAATTGTGCAAAACAAGCCTTTCCCCATGATGTTAGGATTTCAGCCTTGCAGCCTTTTTGCTTTCATGTGAGAAGCCAAAAGTAAAATACTTTGCTAAGCGCAAACCTATCGGCGTGATTGTTTTGGCCAAGAAGTTCAAATAGGATAGTTAATAAAAGAAGTTTTAAAGGAGGAGTTTTTTGTCAACCTGAAGCTTAAGGATGAAAAGAAAAATACAAAAGCCTCCATTGCATTTTTCTGCTTGCTTCAAGAATTTACAAGGTGGAACCTGTAACTTCCACATTGACCAAATTAATGAGAGTAAATTCTCAGCTTTTACTGTTCTTCAGGTACAAAAATGTTTTGAGTCTGTTATGGGTTTTTTGGTTGCAAGTTAGGAAGAATGAACTTTCAGCTTTTCTGAACTAGCTGAGTTAGTACTGAGTTGTTCTTACTGTTCAAAGACAATTAAGGCTGGAATTTGTGCTTTGCAGTCGTGCCTGCTTTTCCCTTTCTTTAAGAACTTCCTAGTATTGCTGACATTGCTTTGTGTCCATAGCTGTAAAAATCCTACTAGCTGACTATCCAGTCATTAAACCATAGAAACCCAAGTTTGAAGGGGATAAATAGCACAGGCCTGGAAAACGGGCTTAGACATTCCATACTGGAGCAATAAAAATAGAGTTCTGAGAAGACTGTCTTCAGTCCAGCTGCAAATACAAAGAATACCGTACCCAATATATCATGAAAACAGGACCTTGCACAAGAGGCGTGTTGCTAGTCATTGATTCCGTCTATTCCTGGGTGCAATTCAAAGAGGTGGTTTGCTCTATAAAGCATGGTTTGTCATGCAAGATGATGTAATTCACACCACGGTTGGGAGAGAGCCTGATGTTTCTAGGGAAGGTTCTAAGCCATTCCAGTTCTGTACGCAGCGAAGAAGTGACTTATTGTCAGGATTTGGCCTCATTTGTTCTCTGTTTAATAATTTCCACTTTTTTCTTTTAGGGCAGTGTCATCCCTTTATGTATTAGATTTTTCTTGCTGTTATTCTACATCAAGTTTATAGGAGCTGAAAAAGAAAGTCTAATTTTATCAAGCTCGTTGCCTTCAGCTTATGAGTCCTGGCAGCCCCCTGCTTTTTCCATTTTCCCCTCCTGCTTCTCCAGTACTCGGTACTAAAACAGCTGTAGCATCGGTATCTACTTTAAAACCTTCCAAGAGTCCTGTGTATGTACACTTTACATTTTGGCTTGTTCAAATAACTTCTCAGTTACTTGTCATCACAGGGATTTTTACAGCCCACCTTGAGGATCTGCCCCCCTGTAAGCCACCACTTAGCTATGAGTTGGTCGTTCTAGTTTAAACTAATGTGTTTAACTCTTATTTTCTCTAGGCTCTGTTCTGGATATTATAAAGCACATCGTGGCCAAAGGAGAACACAAGACTGGTGTCCTGGATGAACCCTGTATAGCCACGATTCTTAAGGAGGTGCTGGAGGGGCTGGACTACCTGCATAAAAATGGACAAATCCACAGGTATTTTTCATTTTTCTCATCTTTGCCCAAAATGTGTGTTGCTGAAACAGCAGCTGAGCACATGCGGTCTCATCCTACAACCAGCTGTGAGGGCGTGGAAAGAGGAAAATAAAGGTGGGAGCTTAATCAAAGTAATCAAAACTCGGAATTCAGTTGTCTATAGTAGTAGCTGCTGCTATAGGAAATACTATGACTAGGCCAAGTTTGGGTAAACTTTGAGGTATTGAAAGTTCTAAGACAGAGAACCTTTTTCGAAATGTCAACATCCAGCTGCAAAGTGTAGTTGTTGGAGCTGGAAAACTTCAGCTGGTTTTGTTTCTTGCAGAGCTACAAATCACCGAAAGTACTGCATAAGAACTGTTGAGCAATTTAATGAGTCCTTCAAGCCCTGTTCGTTCTTTTTTTCAGGCTAGCTGCAAGATCAACATAACAAAACTTAAATTTGGGTAACTTCATTTAAAAAAAAAAAAAAAAAAGAAACAAAATTAGTGGAAAAACTCCGACTGCAGGCAAAACCCAGTTAACTAATGGTCTGTGATTTGATGGATCGCTGAAATGTGTGGGTTTCTGTGCTGCTGTGTCGTTTGGGAGGTATTTCTAAATCATGTTTTCCTCTCCGTTGGTGTCAAGGTGTGGTGTAGTTAAGGAAGAGAGGATACTAAGGCAGTATGTTCTGCTGTTAAAAAGAATAAGATTTGCAATCCTAAATATGTGCTGAAAATAGAATGTACTGCTTGTGGGTAATATACATCATCCCAGCCACAGACTGCTGCTGGGAACAACAGCCGCTTCTTTCTTGGGAATTTTGTGAGCTTGGCCGTCTTCTGGTATGATGCCATTATAAGCATTGCTGCTGCTGTGCTGGAGTAAGTTTCTGTCCTCTTATGATAGCTGAAGAGGTAACTCTTTTTGCCAAAATGTTATTTTTATTAGAAAATCCAAGAAGCATTTATTTCATATTTTTGGTCAAACAGACTGGCTTTTGTAGGTTGCTGTGGGTTAAAAAGAAAGAAATGGTTGGAAACAATTCTGGTGGCATTCCTTTCCCTGAAAGAAGTCTCAAGTTTCGGGTTCCAGTCTCTCTTAAAATTCTGATTTAGCATGAGTTGTCTTCATTGAAGACAGTTCTGATTTCACAGCTGGGTGTTTAACTTTGTTTTTTTTAGAGATAAGACTTCATGTAGCTCTGGGAAGTTAGACCAACTTACTGAGTGCATGGTAATTTTTCACCCTTGCCATAAGTAATTTACAAAACCATGCTTATTTGTGACTCGCAGTTGATTTGCTTGACTGATTTGACTCAGCTTCTGGTCTAATGGAATCAAAATATGTATGTTAAAGCAGCAGTAACCTGTTAAATTTTAGTTTTTCTGAAGATGTCACACGATGATCTCTGTATCGGAACAGAGGTGGTTCCCCTCTTGACTTGCAGTAGTGAAACAGCAGCACGAGTAATGGTGGTAAAGGTTATACAGGATGTATTCATGTGTTGGTTTTTTAACTGCACTTGGCAAAAATATGATGTTCACAGAAAGTTCAAACTGCTTGGTCTGAAGAAAATGTGATTCATATTGAATCATTTGGAAGCAGACTGAACCGAACCTGCTGCGACCATTCTCGTCCTGCTTGTTGGAAGCATTTTGCCCTTATTTAGGGGACTTCAGCAAAGAAATCAAAGCTGTGTCATTGCGGCAGCTTAAGCTTGCGGTTGTGTGTCAGCTGCTTTGCATGTGTTGCATCCCTGTATTTTGGGGCCACTCCAGCAATTGTGTAATGTTTTATCAGAAAAAAAGTGTTTGGATTACCTCATTGTGTGGTCTGGGAAATCTGGAGAAGTGCAAATAGTCATGATACAGAAGGAAAACTTCGTAGCTTCTTACCTGCGTTGCAAAGGTTGGGCGTTTGGCTGTTGGCAGAAAGCAAGCTTACATGCCTTTGAGGGGTGAAGCATATTTCCCGAATGGAGTTAATCATGCTGTCTTGCATTTTATCCAGATGTGTGTACATTGCCGAGAAAAAACACAGTTTAAAATTGTAGTGTAGACGGGACCTTTCCTCATGCATAGGAATATCTCTATGGTTTTCCCATCTTCCTTAACGCTAGGGGTCATAATATTGGTCATGCCTGATGGGAAAGGCAGGTGGAAATCTTGCAGTCGTGCCAGAGATGCTCTGAGAGGAAGCGTTTAAAATAACTTAACTTTGGTCCCCTGGGTCAGCTTAAAGTATCTGTCTCTGAAGGAAACCGACTGCATCAGGTGAAGGGCTGAATATAGTGTCTGCAAAGTGGGGCAGCTGCGGTTGGGGTGAGCTTCAGACCAAAACAAGGTCAACTGGGAAGGGTCAAAACTGAAGGTTTTGTTGACCTGGCACAACCATCCCAAAGCAAGCAGCCACCCAGCACAGCAAAGCATTCAGCTGGTTACACTGAATATCCCAACTCCGTTTGTGTTATATCTAGGAGAAGACGACTTGATAAAGTTAGAGACAGGAATGGATGTAATTAGCACATACGAAGTTGAACAGCCAGGCTGGTGGCAAGGCCCGAAGGGTGAATATCTGGACCCAATTATAATTTTGTGGGTGTTGTTGACCTGAAGCAGGGACAGCTTGTTACTGCTGTAAATCATCAGTGAGATCAGAGAATATATGTCTGACAGCGGAGCTGCTCGATACTTTTAAATTATGCATCATCTTAAATGGGTAAATTAAGTTAACACGTGGAAGACTGGCTTAATGAAACTCTGCTGTTGCTGAATCTTGCTCTGCATAAGCCCGTCTTCAACTTAATGCCACTTCCAATTAAGGGCTGGGGAGCTGGCTTTGCATGGAAGTGTAAATCCCCTGCTTTGGACAGGAGAGTAGCTTGACAGTATTCTCTAGAGGAGATTAGAAAGCCAAATATCTAGTGAAGGCTTAAATTATAAACTTATTTTTTTTGTTTAGTTTCCTAATTAACAGCCAGGGCGAGGCTGAGGCTTGAATAGATGCCGTTGTTCAGCAACAAACGCTTAAGTCTCCCACATTGTCCAAAGTGGTATCTTTTTGCATTTGTCTTGCAAGGGCTGTTGGGAACAGACTCTGAGGCCTTATGGAAAAGACAAAGGAGAATGCAGGATGAGTTTTATTTTCATGAAATGCTCTATACCAAGGTAATGATTACAAATGATCCCTGTCTGCCTCCAAAATTGCTACTGCCTCCTGCATCTCGGAGTTGGCAGCTCTCTGCCTTCGTTACCGCTGTCCCTGGCCATTTCTCCCGTGCCAGCTGCCACCGTCCCCATTGCGGTTTTCTGTGTAGCACAGTGAACCCAATGGCCATTGGAAATCCTAGTGATCTGGCTCAGGTTAAGTGAGTTAAATTGCCTGGGCATGAGCCAGCATGCAGAGGACAGAGGGCCACACTCGGAAACCTTCGGATGAAGCTCTCCTGCAGGAATCTGCTCAGACGTGGGTGTGTTTGTTTCTTTTTTTTTTTTTTTTTTATGGAACTAGAGCAAGACTGATATCCTGCGAGGGGTTGCTCCCGTGCTAATCTTGTCTGGGTGACACACGGGGTATGTTGTACCTCTTCCCCATTTGGACTCTGATTCCTCTGTGTCTTTGGGGATTAGCAGGAGTTTGATGAATGACTTGGAAATAAAACTAAAGCAAAAGCAACCCAAGAGGTTTTATTGCTTAAAGGGATTTGTTGGAGGGAAGTTCAAGGCTTTTTCAGGTGGTGCTCTTTATGGCAGTCTGACAAATGAATCACGCTGATTAACTGTTACAAGGTCTCTCTGTCTTTCTCCCTATTTTTATCTCTGAGCTTATCTTCTATTCATGATTAGCTGTTGTGTAACTGAATATTTCAGTTAGTCCAGGTGAAATGATACACTGCTCGAATATAATCAGATTCTCATATTGCGGCATAATAAATGTGATACTCGCATGCTTTTTTTTTTCCTGTGTAAAACCAAAAAAGCTTAGGAAGTGGTTTAGGGTTGCATGCACTTGAAATATTGGCGTGGCAGTGATCCAGCTATTAATTTGTTTGCGGCTCTACTTCTCAGGGGGTGAGAGGGGCAACAGCACATTTGATATGCTGAGTTAGATCGGCTTGTGCCCCCATACAGAATGTTTTGGCTTTTTTTTTAGTGTCTTGTCAAAATCGCTTTTTGGAGTGTGGGGTGGTGGGGTGCTGTGGCAGCTGTTTGAATGTTGCTTTGAAGAGACCCGGGAAACAATATTCTTGCTGTGTTTTTATGCCAAATATATTAGCTTATTTTTTGGACCTTGGGATGATTTTGACACAGGATCAAAGTTTAATTGTCTGCCTCTTCTAACTATATTAAGAGAAAATAATTTCTGAAAAAAGGGTGTCTCTGTGTGAGCACATAGACATCACCAACACTTGGGGGGGGGGGTTGGTGGAGCGTTCCTCCAGCAGTGGACAGTTCGTAGACAGCAAATTATCCATGTAGACAGCAAATTATCCATGAGCCAGCAGTGTGCCCTTGTTGCCAAGAAGGCCAATGGCATCCTGGGCTGCATAGGGAAGACTGTGGCCAGTAGGTCGAGGGAGGTCATTCTCCCCCTCTACTCTGCACTGGTGAGGCCACAACTGGAGTACTGTGTCCAGTTTTGGGCTCCCCAGTTCAAGAGGGACAGGGAACCGCTGGAGCGAGTCCAGCGTAGGGCAACCAAGATGATTGTGGGACTGGAGCACCTCCCTTATGAGGAAAGGCTGAAAGAGCTGGGACTCTTTAGCCTGGAGAAGAGAAGGTTGAGGGGGGACCTGATTAATGTTTACAAGTATCTAAAGGGTGGGTTTAAGGAGGACGGAGCCAGGCTCTTTTCAATGGTTCCCAGCGACAGGACAAGGGGCAATGGGCACAAGCTAGAACATAGGAAGTTCCGTTCAAATACACTGAAAAACTTCTTTACAGTGAGGGTGACAGAGCACTGGAACAGGCTGCCCAGGGAGGGTGTGGAGTCCCCTTCTCTGGAGATTTTCAAGACCCGCCTGGATGCAGCCCTGAGGGATGTGCTTTAGGCAATCCTGCTCTAGCAGGGGAGTTGGACTAGATGATCTCTAGAGGTCCCTTCCAACTCTGAAGATTCCGTGATTCCAGTTGCCAGTTTCGGATTTAAGATGAAGGAGCTGATAGATGTATTTTGGCAGAACTCAGCTGTCCTACAGGATTCAAGCTTAATTTTCATGTATCTGATTAATGCATTGATAGCCATGCTGGCAGACATTGTGGTTAAACTGGATTCCAGTATGCCTCTGATTACATTGACGACTGGAATGCTGTACTTTTTGTTTCTGTAGCAATACTGTAGGAGAACTTCACAGCTGTCCTCTCCACAGTGCAATAATCTTGTTTTGGAGACAGTGTTTTGGAACTGAAGTTTGGTAGGGGAGGATTGAGGGATGGATAATGGGATGTGGAGCCCTTCACCTCTAATTGCCAGTTTGATTTTAAGTCAAGACACTAGTAATTTGAAATCTAGCTATTAGTCAGCCTTGGGAAGTGAAATTTTACATTGAGAAGTGTACTCTGGTCTCTTCTCCCTTATAGTACAGGATGGGCACAAGTAGCCTTTAGAGGTAGTTGTTAATATAAATTTTAAAGCTTTAATTTGGAAACAGTTCAGTAGCCAGAACAATAGAAACGTTACTCTTGGGTGTCTTAGTGGGTCAGAGGAGAAGAGATGCTGCTGCTCTAGGTTATACTGGGTGATTTGTTCCCCCAAATAAACGCCTTGCTGTGCAGCATCCAGGGCGCAAGGACCACTGAGTCTCCGCTCTGTGTGCCCGGCAGTCAGACCAGGGACTACTGTGGTGGTTTGGCAAACCAGCATGTTCTCCTGGTGGCTGTTTCTTCCACTGCATCATCCAGAAAGTCGTAGTTTAAAAAAAAAAAAAAAAAATTCTCTGTGGTTGCAAAGAGAAAATATGAACCAGATGTAAATCCTGAATCTGCAGATAGCCAGAAACAATAGCTCCTGTGGAGACAGTTTTCCTAGAAATGGATAAAGACGATCTCTGCTCTGAAGCTTAAGAACCTGGCAATTTGAACTCTGTTGGTAAGTGTCACTGGTGATGAAGGCACAGGAATGCTGGGGGCCCTGCAGCGGCTCCAGGCCGATGTCAGTGCCCCAACCCTCAGGACGCCTTGTGTTGTGAGGGTCCACGCAACGGCTCACAGGGTGATGCCTGAAGGTGAGCACTTGCTGTCAGACTGCTGCATTCAGCTGTCTGTCCCCACGTCACTCTCCTCAGGCCCAGGTGCTGCCTCTGGGCTTTGTCACTTGGGTGTCCCACAGTTACGCAAAGTAACTTCGATTTAGTCTAAGGGAAAAAGAACTTCTTGGTACAACTACTATGCACTGCACTAAAAGGGAGGTGACTTTTTAGGCTTTTCTCCCCCTACCTTTGTTACATGGAGATAAGAAGCAGGAAAAATATCACGAAGAGCAGGAGATAGAGGTCGGGGTCATCTTCAAAAGGCTCAACAGCAGTGACAGGTTTTGGTCAGTGATCCGTGACTGAGTTGTACACTCAACTAATAAGGTTTCTAGCAATTCCCAAGTTGCCAGGAGTATTTGGGTTTGATGTGTTTCCAGGGGGAATAATCTTCATTCACTGTCTGGAGCGTTAATTGTGTCAAGTGAAAATGTAACAGACTCTCTCAGCTTCTGACTCTGAAGAACCCAAGTACATTCATATGTACGTACAACCACTCTGTTCGTGACGTCCGTCTCATGTCACTGTGTTTATCTGATGTAAATTACTGGGACCAGATCACCCTGTATAGACTCTCGCAGCATCTCCCCAGCAGTAGAGTAAGTGTTTAAATCACTGGTGTTCATCCTGTTTGTCCTTTCTACTGTGACGTATGAAGTGAATAACTCACTTCAAAAAGATGGCTTTGAATATTGTCCCCTGTTGTAATGCTGCAGATTTTCTGGCCTTCATAGATCCTAAAAGCTGCATATGTGGAGATGCCTTAAGCATTTATTCAGACCACTGCAGTCTTCTCATTCATGTCTTATGCTAAAGCATGAGAAAAAGGTCACTTGCCAAATTTGTGTAGTAACATATTAAGCATACTTAAAAATTTTGCAAGGCCACATCAGAAGTCATTCTTGCCTGTTTACTAAATCAAATTATATTCTGTCTTGCAGCGTTCTTATAAAACTCTAACATAAAAAGTAAAGCTTAATACTTTCAAAAACAAAAGTGAGACAAAACCCACACACATGTAGGACAACAAATAGGGATCTGCCACAGAGAAATCTATCGTTTCACGGCAGCCTGGAAAGTGTCACCAAGTTAGACTGGGTGTGCCAATACGACTGTTTCCATTGTGCAGGTACCCAATTTGATAACTGCTTTCTCCATTCCATAGGAATAGCAGGATGCAGTAAGGAGATGTGCTTTCCCTTTCCTCTTCCTGTGCTAGCCATGCTTAAAAGTGTCATCTTCTAGATTTTGGAGAAGGAAGTTGAGCTGGCAAGTCTCTCCTGAGCCCTGGTTGCCTTGAATTTCTCCTTCTGCGGTACATAGCAAACGTTGCCGAGCAGGAGCTGTGGGTGGCTTCAGAGATATGGACGGCTCTTGGCTGCGTAGGGGAATGCCTCAGACCTAGTGTGTGTGTAGATATAAATACCACTTCCTCAGAACAAGGGTGCTTATTGCTTATTTGGAAATCAAGACCTTTTTGGGCTGCCCTATATCAACATTTTTGGGCCTTATTAGATCCAAGTTGATGATGTGTTTACGGATATGAACTTTCGTCTCTCCATCGTGTCAGGGTCAAGGCAGGGAGATGTGTGAATCACTGGCTTTCCTGGTTCTTGTGCTACCTGATCGACCTTGTACTCAACCAGGGGTGATCTGCGTGAGGTAGTTTTGGGGAAATTGCTGTTTCTGAGCACACTAGGAACATGCTTTAGCATGTGGGAGATACTGCCTCATGGTGACGTGCATCACTAGTATTGCCACATGAACCATGTCCACCTCCTTACATGTTAAATAATTTGACATGAAACATAGAAATAAGGCCAGGTTATAACTTAACTGTTCTCCTCTGTTACCAACACTAAGGCAGGGCCTCCCAAAAATATCTGGGCCTCCAGGGGTAGGAGGCAGACCTTGTGACTCCACAGCTTGCTGTGTGTGCCACTTTTTCATGCGGCAGCTGTTAAAGGAGCTTTGTGCCTTGTCCCCATTGCAGTCCTTAGGAAGTAGGATCAGGAAATGGAAGGGCTGAATAGATGAATTTGTGGAAGAAATTGTGGTACATTTTTAGCTGCTGTTCAATGGTATGAAAACTTGATTTTAAAGCCTGCTGGGCAGGGGTCCTTTCCTTATAAGAGAGAAAAGTGAAGTTCTGAGTGAACAGGGGAAACTTGAAAAAGTGGTGTATGAGGTTAGAGATGTAGCTTCTCTCTTGCATTGGCTGCCAAAGGGCTGAAGCTTGTCAGAAGCCCTTGCTGCTTGGCAAATCCTCCTTGCTGTAAGCTGATATTACAAGAGCGATGTGCATTGGGGTGAATACATGAAGTAACAGCCTCTTTTGTAGGAAGAAGTGGTGGGACTGAGAGGGTTGGTATGATTAGATTGTCCCCATGTTGGGAGACAGGGCTAGGTCTAGTGTTCGTAGCACTTATCTGGCTGAAGGAGCTGATCTGTCTGAAAATGAATTTTTAAGGTTTTGTTTTTAGCTGCAGCAACTCCCCCCGTGCCGATGTGCAGTTGAGGTTACCCGAGGACTGATGCTGGGCTGGGCTGGAGGCATGGTGATGGTTGGGAGGTAAAGTCCAAGGCAGACAGGATCTGTCACTGAACCGCACCTCCCTTTAACCATTGTTAGGCTTGTAAACACGTGGGAAGAGAAGGAATTAATGAGAGCGCAAAAACATCAAAGACAAAATTGGCACAGGAACAAAAAGCGTAAGCTGGACGTAATTTGCTGAGATAAAGGGAAGTTGCAGGCGCTGCGATAACAGTGGCTGTGTGACAGACAGGATCTGTGTGATGTGACACACCGCTTGCTGTCTCGCTTCATGTCAGGGACTTTCACCCAGTTAGCCCAAGGCCTGCAACTCCTTCTTTACTGCCTCAGCATCTTCCCAGCCCCTGGAGCTATTCAGATAACTAAGATGACAGAATGAATTTCGGGAGGATCTCCTGCAGCTTTCTTTGGTGAGCCCTCCCTTGTCTGAGCTGACATAGTGGCTTAACCTAAAGTGAATCAAATTTCTGAGTTATGGTTTCTCAGATCCTAAACCCTCTACTTAAAGCAGCAGTCCACTTCTGCAACACTGGAGGGCAAAAAATCAGGAGGAATTGTACCTAATGAGTGCATCATGGATCATCTGAAAGGTGGTTTACGTGTTAGCTAAAATAAGGCACAAAGGGAGATTTATTTCTCATGTAGCCCTTACTGGGGCTTATGTTCGCCTGTGCCAAGAGACTGGATGCAGTTACCACTCCCAAGAGGTCTCTTCACTGCGCTGAGTGTGATCTGCCTGGATATTAAGGGTAGGGCATGGAGAAAATGAGTACTCAGTGTACTCTTGTAGCTTGTCTTGTTGGAAGCTGACAATCCTTTCCAGTAGGCTTTGTCTGTCTGCACACCCCTCTCTTTGCAAAGCCACAATCGGTCACTTCTGCCTTGCAAAGCCTTGTTTCATGCTGCTTAAAAGAACATTTTTTTAATTCTTGATAACACTGGATTATTCATCTAACATTCTCTAACATTAAAATGACAGTTAAAAACCCCTTAAATATTCCTGCCTACCTAGCCCCTGTGAAGTGGGGCTTTAAAAATGCCTCTACTGTTTATGAGACCTGGAGTAAATCATGAGTTGCCTTGTCCTGCTGGCATTTAGCTTCTGCACTGAGGCCCTGATCTTTCACCACGGCCCGGCAGCCGGCAGAACAATCCAGAGAAGAGGGTGGAAGCAGTTGCTGTGCTTCCCTGATCCTGAGCAATAAAGCGTGTCGCCAGGCCGGTCCCCCGCTGTAATTTATAGCAGCCTGGCTGCTGCTGCTGGTCCCAGCTGCCAGTGGCCACAAGGGCCTGCTGAGAGGGCTGTGGATGAGCAGCAATGGAGCAAGCTGTGGAGTTGGCCCTCTCTTCCCCCTGCTTATGCCTGGCTCAGCAGGGAGGCTGCAGAGAGGAGCAGGGAAGCTGCTTTGCCAGCTCTCTGCTGTTGGAAGACCTTCAAGCTTTGGGAGATGTTCCTGAGTCTAGCTCCGCGGAGTTAAGTACAGCACTGTAACAGGCAGTAATTGCATCTTGCCCAAGAGTTTGGGACTTAAGGCTCAACCCTGTGGCATGAAAATGTTAGTATCCAGGGCTTTTCTGAGCAGAAACAGGGAGAATGCTAATGTACGGCATTTCTAATACAGTTGTCTTTAATGCCTTCTCCGATGTTCTGAAATGTCAGCACATTCAAGTAGGGCGTAAAAAATAGAACCATAGAATGGTTTGGGTTAGAAGGGACCTTAAAGATCATCCAGTTCCAACCCCCTGCCATGGGCAGGGACACCTCCCACTAGACCAGGCTGCTCCAAGCCCCATCCAGCCTGGCCTTGAACACCTCCAGGGATGGGGCATCCACAGCTTCCCTGGGCAACCTGTGCCAGTGCCTCACTATCCTCAGAGGGAGAAATTTCTTCCTGATAGCTAATCTAAATCTCCTCTTTTTCAGTTTAAAACCGTTATCCCTCTGCTGGCATGCTCCAAGCCTAGTTTCCATTTTGCAGCTCCATCTCAAATGGTAAAGCTCTTGCGTTACAGCCAGCTTTTTACATCTTGGCTTATAAGGCAAAGGGAAGAGGTGACACAGGTAACAGCATATCACTGAAAAGAGAGTAATGTTTGATTGTAGGGCGAGAACAGTGCTCATCTGGTGTGTGTCACAAATTGCTTTGTATGTAACTGTAAGTCGAGATTTTGTCCTGGAAGTAATTTTGCAAATTACTCAGAACAATGTAAACTCCAGCAATTGGCTGCATTCAGTAAAAATATTTCGAGTTATTCATTACCATTAACAGAAAATAGTAATTCTTGTATCATGCACCTTCTTTTTTTTTTTTTTTTTACATGAAACTTGGCAGGACCAATGACTCCTTCTTCATGCCAAATTATGCTCTATAGAGTTCAGGCCATGAAAATTTATTGTTACAGTTGATGTAAATTGCATCTAATGGGCAGATGACTCAAGGCTGTGCCAGCATGGCACCCTAAAGGCACATAGAAGCAGGTTGGAAGCAAAGGTGTAATAAATGGGGCTTATCTCTATTTTCCCCCTTCATGTGACAGTTTTCTTCTCAGTCCTGGGATGCCACTCTTTGCTCAGGCCACGTGTATCATGGTTGTAGTGGCTTTAAATTGTCCTAGCTATTGCTGCCAATGTAGACTTCTGAACACAAGCCAAGTGAATCCTTTTTGATCTCTAAAGAATATTAAGAGGCTTGTTTAAAAAGCAGTAGCTTAACATGCTTCATTGCTTTTCTTGCAAACACCGTTCTTTTAAGTCTGTAATATGAAGTTTTATTGCTTATGCCAGGATTGCAGAGTTGCAGCTGGTTATTGATAACACTGGACCAGCAAGTCTTGCTCCCTTAGTGTTGTCACTGCAACAACCACTATATGGTGGTGCAAAGGACTGATGGCTATGGGTGAGGGCAGATCTGATCATTTCACAGGATTTTAAGGATTTATGTAGGCTTTTTATAGTGGGAACAAGTCGTTAGGATACAGTTCCTGTCGTTCCCCCCACCAATCCCTGTTGAAAAACTTATTGTGAGGGATGCCGGAACACTGCACTTGAAACTGTGAGCATCATCTCATTGCCTTCCTGTGCTCCCAAGTTTCCTGTAGCTGGATGCTTGATTGTAATTTTGTTGGATCGGGGATCAGGTTTGGTTATGTGGCATCTAATGCCTGTGGCCCAGCCCTCACCTGGAGGCATGAACGTGATGTAACTGGTACGTTAGCGTTTGGTCGCACTGGGAAGCTAAACCAGTTTGGAATGCAGATGAGGAGGGATTTCTGCCCTGCTGCGAAACCTTTCGAGGCTGATGCGGAGAATCCAGCTTTGCACTGGAGCCAGTCCAAACCCTTCTTCCCACTCCAGTTGTGAAGTATGAGGTAAATAAAAACATAATTGTTGTTTTGCGGAAGAACTCTTGGAGGCTTTAGAAGAAAGGAAGATGACAGCTACCGAGCGGGTATGTCCAGAACTATGGTAGCATTTGTTAAGCTGCTGGCAAGAAAGAGTTTACTCCAGCCTCCTGTAACTTCATTTAAAATGTGGTATAATTAATGTTTACGCTACAGCCTAAAGCTGCTTCCTGTTTCCAGTATAGTAATTATGCCAGAGGCACACCATTTATTCCAAGTGTATCAGCCCAGGATATGGTCATTACCACATCAATGGGAAGTACCTTCAAATTGTTATACTTGGCGATAACTATATCCTGGAGTAACAAACTTCTCGCCATTCAGCTTGCGAGTTCATAAGCATCTCCTGGTGAGAGTAAACAGGAAAGCACTGTTCCTCTCTCCCCCGCCCAATTGCTTTAAATGCAGTTAATTAGTCTTAAAGATGGTTTTAAAGGAGGACCTGATTTGAAGGTAACTGCTGGTGACACCAGTATATGCTAAAGAAAGAGTTCACCCAGTGTTATTGCTCTTTGATGTTCACCTGGTGCTGTTGCGGTGGGCAACGTGATGCTGATACACTGGGATGAGGAATGGCAAAGCTGGAAGTTGCCTTTATGGTACAGTAACTCCGAAATGGAGTGGGTGTCCCCAGACAGCTTGCTGCTGATCCGTTTGGCTGCTCCAGGGTGGAGTATACCACGCTGGGGTGAGTAATGGCCTTCTCAGAGGGTTGGTCACTGGGAGGAAATGCCACATCAAGCGGTGATTTAATTCTGCAGCTTGACTTGGATATTTGGCAGTGGCTGTTGTTGGCCTCCTGGATTTCTTATTGTAGCAACGACTTGGTTTAATTTCTTGAACCAGCTTGAAGCACCATATTTACTGACTTTTGTTTCCAACGGCAAAATATGTGCATTTTAATTAATCCAAGCTGAAGTTAAAGAGAAAACAAGCCTCTGCATTGGAGGGGGTTAAGGGACTGGCGTCCTTTGGCTCTTTTTTCCAATGGGATTCAATCCGAGTGCTTGTTTCACTACTTTTTGCACTCCAGGCCTGTCTAGCTTGCTCTGTTACGGTGGGATGGTCTGGTGGTATTGAAGGTGTGCTGCTTTCTGGCCACTGTTGCTACGTCAGTGAAACCTGCCTGAGGGTTTTCTTTGACGCCGAAGTGCACGACGGTTGGGACTTCATCCTTAGATCTGCTCAAAAAACTTCCCTAGTGCTTCCTTTATTGCCGAATGTGGTCTGCTTCGGGGGCTCGCTGAGCTGCACGTGCCGTCGTGCTGGCAGGGGAAGTTTGGAATATACAGTACCGCATGGCGCGGTTTACTGGGAAAATGCTCCGGTGTCCTAGGCTGCCTTGGAGTAGAGATGGAAGAGGAAATTACTGTTACGTATGTCCATCATTAGTAAGAGGAACAGTAACTGCAACAGGCAACATCGGTGCGTGCTAATCCTTTCCCTGTAACCTGGGACTGGCAGGCAGCTTTGAAAGGGCCTCGTGCGTCCTGGCCATCGCAGGAGAACTGACGGTCTGGATAAATATTTCCAGTAGGATCGGAGAGTTTCCTGAACACCCTCTGTTCCCTCTGAATTAGTGCTGGTGCAAGGGGGGATTCCTGGAGAAGAGGGCTGCTCTTGTGCCAAGCGTATTTCATTCCTCGCGAGCCAGCTCCTTAACCAGGAAGCAGCAGACGTGGGCACTGCGCTCCAATGGCTCCACGTGCTCACGGGGCTGGATCCCGAAGGCATCTTCTACCTAAATGTTGTCAGGGAGCTTTTCCATTCCCTCACCGTTACGGACTGGGAACACTTTGTGGGAGTGCAGGGGTTAGTGAGGCTTGTGTTTCTCATGGCGATAAATCTCTACAACTCCGATCGTGTTGGATTTGGCCAATGGATGCTAAGGGGGGGTAGCATAACTTCACACTTACTGTTGTATTTAATCCTTTCTGGTTCGTCCATTGACTTAAGAGTGTCCATCCCCTGCAGTGCTGATGCTTTCCTGTCTGCAGCTGTTAATTGCAGGAAGAAACCAGAATAATGCTTCTTGGAGGGAATTCTGACTTGCCCCTAAATGCATGTTCATGTGTTTAGATAATGTAAAAAGAAAAGGAATGGAACTGACTGACAGTGATTTATGTTTGTCTCCTTATTCCAGCGTCGCTGTCACAGCTTCTTCCTACTTTGAATCCCATTCTGCTACGAAGTCAGCTTCTCAAGGCTCTTTCACCGTACACCTTCAGTGTTTCCATATGGATCTATCCAAGTGTTCTTGATCATTAAAGCTAATTAGTATTTTCCTGTACTTGTACTCTTAGACTTGTGCTTCAAACAGGGGTTAGGCTCCGAGATGGTCACTACTAGCAAGAGGTGTGTGTTTGGCAGGACTTGAAATACTTGTTTGAAGGCGAAAGGCTGCTGCCAGCCACAGTTTGATATTAAAGTAATCTTCAGTGGAACTGCCTTATGGACAGTCTTCGTTCACTTTTATTCTGCTGTGTGCTGGGGGAAAGCCTTGCCATGCCAATGTCCTAGGCTGGGTATTCGGAAGAATCTGACAAATGCCAATGCTGGAGAGGATGTGTTTAAAATTGTCCTGGCCTGGAACTGGCAGCAGCCCAGGCTTTTCTTCAGAAGAGCAAAGCCAGGAAGGAGGAGATTTCCAGGGCCCAACTGGGGCTCTTTGGCCAGGCCATCACGCCAGTTCTGTTCTCAGGATGCATGAGGGAGGACAGAAAAAATAGCTTTTGACTTTCTTTTAGTGTGAAAGGATTTGGAATATTTGCAGAAGGCAGTGGAAGGAGAATCTGCTTGGTTTGGTTGGTGCTTTTTTTTTCTTTTTTCCTTTTTTTTTTTTCTTTCCCATGCAGGTGGTTGCCATTAAGGGGAGGTGTGTTGGGAATTGCTATCTATTCACTGGCATCCGTTCCCCAGGCAGTTGCTTTGCTTGCAGCCTTTCTTGAGACAGTACCTGTGTGTGCTCTGGGTCTGCGTGGTTTCCTAGCCAAGCTTAGCAGCCATGCTGGTGGACACGAGTGTCAACTGTAAAGGAGCAGCCTGTGAAAATAAGCTGTAAAACTTCAAAACATATTTGGAGTGAAAGTAGTGTTCCCCTAGGGATGGAGAAGTGCTGCTGTTAACTTATCAAACCAGAGCTTCTTTGGGGTAGAAAGGGGATAGTACGATAACTTTCATAATACATGCTGGATGTTCTTGTGCGTTCATTCATTTTGTTTGAAAAAAAAAAATAAAAATCAGGGAGACTTTTTCACTAAAGTTGAGACTTCACAGGACAGTTAAGTGGCTCTACTTCCCCGTTCTCACTGTCTCAGCTCTGCTCACCTCACCCTTGGTAGTGTGGTTCAGTTCATTAAGCCACAAGCAAAGTTTTTTCTTCTGTCTGCATTTTCACCAGTGTGTGGGGCTGAACTGAATTCCCGAGGAAGCGGGTGAACTCCTCCAAGGCTGGAGAGCAGCGAGACTTGGGGCTGGGGAAGAATGGGATGCATCCAGCCTATATCAACTCAGCATCTCTTGAAGTCTCCCCCCTAAAAGGGTACATGAGTATCAGACCAGTGCTAGGTTCTATTCACATTTTTAGCTAACTTAAGAACCTGTGACAAACCACTTTCCTTGTATTTTTGAGAGTACCTTCTGATAAGTTTTTAATTTTTTTTCCTATACGTAGTACTTTAAAATGCTACTATCTAAAAATCATTCAAATACCACTTAGTGTCTGTCTACTGAAGTTACAATTGGTGTAAAGTCTCTGCTGTTCCTGCATGATTGGAAGCAGGAGGTGCTAATGCAAGAAATAAAATACAAGAAATAATAACCTTTTAATGTACTTTTGTTGGTTTGAAGGAAAGATTTAATGACTTCCGCTTACTGTTGCATTCTCTTTCTGCAGGGATGTGAAAGCAGGAAATATTCTTCTTGGAGAAGATGGCTCAGTGCAAATTGCAGGTAACTTTTCTTGGAACATAGAATGAACTTCAAGTATAACTGTGTATCCAAAGAGATGGTTTAATGATCAAGAAGAAATCTACATAAAAATGTTAGCTTCAAGACCCCCACAGTTCTTAAAACAAAACCAACAACACAAAAAACCCAACAATAAACAAACCACAGACCAAAACAAAAATCCCAAACGAGGACCCGGAGTTTATTACATCTTGTTCTTTGGAATAATGACAATCAGCAGGAATAAATCTTTTGACTGTTAACTCCTCAAAATCAATAGATTAGATAAAATTCTTGGCATGAGCTAGTCAGATTTTTAGAACAGCAAGTTCATAGGCTTGGAAGTGGACTGCAGAGACCTTGCTAATTTATCATCAGTGTGTAAGGTGGTTTTCAAAAGGACTGTGGTGAACAGTGAAGAGATTAATTGGAAGAAAATTGGTATGTCTGATGTTAAAAGTCACTTGCAACGTTGCCTTAACCAAAGGTCTGCTGGTCACACTGTTCCTGTGGACGTTCCCTAGTCCGTTCTGGTTGAACCGAGTGGCAGAGTGTATTTTTAACTGACTACCCCAACCCAGCCCAAACTGGGGTGAGCTGAAGGTCTTGGAGCAGTCGTGCAAGCTCAGGGCCGGGGTAGGGAAGTCTAAGACAGTCACTTTAGCTGATACAGATGTGCCTGGAGGAGATGTCTGTTGTAGTGACTGCTGTCACGAGCTGCATCAACACAGGTATGTTGGAAACAGTTCTTGGTGTGGATGGATCACGTGTCTGTGGAGAAGGACGTTGTGTGGGTTTTGGCTTTGTCTTTTGTCGTGTCCGTGTCGTCCCCGTCCCCCCTCCGGTACTACTCTTCTAGTCTTTTATTTCATACACGTTCCTACAGACTTCATTCTTTTTTTCAGAAATCAAGAAGAATTAATATTAGTATTATTATTATTGTTGTAGACTATTAAGAAAGACAAGAGTTTTGGAGACTGCGTTTAGAATCTGTGAGACTTGTTTATCCTCTTCTTCCCAGTGTGCTGTTTTCCTATCCTGAGTACGATTCCTCTCCAACAGTCCTTTCCCTCAGGACTATGCTCTTCCCATGAATCTTGTGGTGCCTTTCCAGTCCTTGTGCCACCTTGAGCTGGAGGGCAGAGCTTGCATCTAGTCCTGCCACCTTAGCAAACATCCTTGTATGTGTTGAAGCCTTTCAGTCCCATATTTAATTGGAAAGAGCCATAATCTGTTTGTTATAAGGTCTCTTTTTTTAGTGCCCTGTCCTGCTGGTGGAGGCACCGCAGCGGGTCAAGCCAGTGTGCTGGGGGTTAAAGGGCAGGACTTTGCAGCTGTGTGGCAATGACTGTTGTGCCAGGCAGAAGTGTGTGTCGCATTGTGTAGTGCTGAGGGGTGCAGACACCTTTGGTATATCTATGCCTGGATTTACATCTTGAAATGAAAGGTGTAAATTTTCCACCAGGAGGCAGAACTCATCGCAATGCACAATTTTTTTTATAGGTAGCTCTTCTCCCTCTTCAGAAGGCCGTTAGCCCTTTCACAGGACATAACACCTAAAATACAGGATTTCTGTTTAAAACCTGAAGTTGCTTTGTTTTCCTTTTTAAGCCTCCCAGTGCTCTTAATGCCTGCCGTTATATTTCTAACGAGGTGTAAATAATTCATCCCCTGTGGCAGCTAATGGAAGGTAGGGAGTGGCTTCTAAAATGCTCAAAGGAGCAAACTTTAACCAGTGAAATCCTACAATTTTTTCCATAATGGGGCCAAGATGTAGCACTTTGGATTTGTAATTGCAGGGAGATTTAGATTATGCTCTGGGAGAGGCTGCAAATAGCTGTTACATTAGAGCAATGCACCGTTATTCCAAGTGTTTCTGCCAACCCAGGAGAAAACTGCTTGTGTTTCTCTTCCAGAAAGGTCTCAGGGTTTGGCTTTTTTTTTATTATGAAGGATCACTGGTGACAGGTACCTGTTCATGTAGTAATTTTTTCTGCCGAATAATTTTTAGTTGATAAGGAGTTTTAAGGTCTTGTATGGATTTCAGAGGATTAATTTTGTACGTGTTCTCCTGGACTGAACTATTGACTAGTGGTTTATACGTGTAACATTTAAATGATGAAATCCATCTTTCTGCATATCCTGCAAAAGCAACGTTGCGAGATGGGCAAAGTTCCCTCTTTACAAATTCTTTCTTTGAACATGCGAAAGGACCAACGCTGTAACCTTCCATGAGAGACGGCAAAGCGACTAAACTCAACGCAGGTCAGCAAGTTCAGCACAGCCGCAGGAAGCACTTTCGTTTCTGCGAAGGCAGCTGATGACTTGAAAGAAATAAAAATAAATGAATGACTGAATACTAGGGAAGAGCCTGACCCGGTCATAACATGAGATTTTGTTTCTGTGGGAATTTCTGACACTTAAGCTTCCTTTCCACCTGACCCAGGATGAAATAGCAAAATTTCTTGTGACTTTTTTGAGGAGGAAAAAATGCTGGAAGCAAACCAGTCTCAATAAAGTGAGTTTTGTTTGAACAAGATCAAAGCGCTTGCCTTTGACAGTCATATTAATGTACATTATGAATAATTCTGTTGATAGTTGAGTGCTTCAATTATCAGCTGGATGACATCACTGTCTTCCCATGGAACAAACGTGTTTAAGTTTCGCTGGAAAGTTACACCATGAGGGGGGGGAAAAAAAAAAAGATTGATCAGCGGTGGAATGAAGCCTGAGGGTTAGAGTGAACGAGGCACCTCCTTTGAAGGAGCTGGTTTGGTGTACATAAAAAAAATGCAAATAGTGTAGTGGGAAAGAATGACTTTAATTCTTCTATAATGATTCCTTTCCCTTTTGCTATCCCTCTATCAGAACTGCCTGTGAGTTGTTAAGAAGGTATTTTTCGGTGTTTGGCCTTCACAGCCTCATGTTCCTGCGTTTCCTACTGCTTGATACAATTCGTATCTCTTGTCTCAGAAGAAATGTAAATCTTAAATGTAAGTAAGAAATGTAAATCTCAAACTGGAAATCCTTTGGGGGGAAAAAAAAAAAAACCCACAGCTTCTTTTGGGAAGGCTTATAAAAATTCTTGACCCTGTGGTAGAGGTAAGCCCATTGCTGGGGTGCACCTTCTTCAACATGTCAGTGAATTTAATTCATGTACGTTGTAGTTCACACTCGGAAAACTTTAGCTGTATATAATTCATGGCAGTAATTTTGCTGTGGGATTATACAGTTCTAATCAGTGAAAAATGAAACTCTTGTGTTAGTTTGGACTGTGCAATTCTTTTAAGGCAGAACAGAAAAAAAACATGTTGAAGGTGAGTCCGAGGTGTGTCGGGTTCTGTTTGTAGCTCGGGGTCGGTGGCTCCGCAGGCGGGAGCTGCTGACGGGAGCCCTGCGAGCCGAGGCGGGCGCAGGTGAAATCTGTGAGCTCAGGGGCATTTGCTGCAAGTAGGAATTCTAAAAATTCCTCTAATGGCCTGCACAAATGCCCAGCTTCAGGCTCCTCCCCAAGTCCTGGCACTTGGTATTTTTACCCATGGCTCTGTCTATTTTTAACTGTGTAGCTCCTTCGCTTTTCAAAATGTGCGTCCACTGAACCAAGGCATAAAATTGCCTTTAACAGATCCAGTTCACCGGTGAGACCTAAACTGAAACTGTTTGCTTATATCTTAACATCTCTTTTTTCTTTTTTTTTTTTTTTTCCTTCCTTCCAAGGGCACTGGTTGGGCCTGTGGCTTGGCCCTGGGTTTTTGGAGCCTGTTACAATTCAGAGTGTCGCTTTCTCAGTTTGAAGTGTTTCCCTGCACATTGAATTAATCTATCTTTTGGAGAGAGCGGGACTCTTTCCCAGATACCATTGTTCTGGGCTGTGCTGATGGTGGTTACAATGTAAATTGAGATAGCCGCGCTCTTTGTGTTCCAGCCTCTCCATGGCAATTACTGTATTTTTATTTTTATTTTTTTTTAATCAGAGCATAAAACCTCTTTGCCCTGGCGTTTATTGGCTCCCTGGAGTCTAAAAGCTGCACGGGTAAGAACACTCTCCGTCAACATGAACTGCATCAGCACCAATATTGCTGCATAAATCAGGAGATTTCTTCTTACAGTAAGCAAGGCTTAATATCCATCAGTTTATTTAACTGTGCAGGTCCTATAAATTATTGTGGAATGAAGTGGGAGTCTTGATAGACTGGGAAAAGGGTAGGAGAGGTTGAGGGGAAACTCTCCCAGGGTGCATGAGGTTTGCTCGATACGAGCCACGCTCCAACCGTGGCAGGATATTAGCGTCCTACCGAGGCTGGGTGCAGGCTAGATATTATTTTTCTCCCTGATTTTTATCCACAGGGGTATTAAATGATGCTGTCACCCACCCCTCTGTGACTGAATGGGAATAAGCAAGGGTAAGCTGAAAGGCAGGTGTCCCTCCACGTGTGGTATGTTTCTGGTGTAAGTTACAACACCAGTTTATCTTCAGGTTTTAAAACCAGTTGGGATTATTAATGTGCACTCCAAGAGGCACCCAGCGTGGCTGCCCTGTCCCGGCCAGGCTGCGTTGCCAAGCGGTTGAGGGTAAGATTTGAGATTTCACGAAGTCATTCAGGACTTGCTAATTGATACTGGGCAAATTGCCTAACCCCTCTCGCTTTATCTATTTATAAAAATGGGGATAGTTAAGGCCGGGCAAAACTTGTGTAACTGAATTTGTGTAACTTTCCACAAATCCATGCCAGCTTGTCACCGGCTCGCTGTGTTCCTGACTGCTCTTAATTCACTATACCAAAATAGCGTTCTACATAAACATCGGGCTATGATGCAGGCAGTGTCATTCCCCCACTTTCCCTTAGGAGACTCTAACTTTGGAAGATTAAATTGCTTTAACAAGGGGCAAGGCATGAATCTTGCAACTGGCACTCCTCTGCCTGAGCAGGGCTGACTCGAGCAGCCGGTGTTGTATCATGGACACCTTTGAGCCCCTTCCCCCTTTTGAAAAAGGGGCAAAAGACCTTTTCTTTGTGGTTGATGGAGAGTTTTAGTGCCCCTCATGCAGCAACATGATGTGAAGTAACTTATTCTTTGTGTCACTTGTAATATCTGTATTTCCTGAAGAGATGTTGCGCCATTTAGTTGTTGAAACCACTTGTGAACTTCTCCAAGGGTGGTGGCTTCAGCCGGCCCGGGCTTTGTCATCCTGAAGTTACTTTGTGCAGCATTAGTGTATCTTTGTTAACATGCTGTTGGGGATCAGTTGCAATCTGTACGTTTACTCAGCAAAGGGATTTCATACATCTTTTATGTGTCTTGACAGTATTGCAAAAAGGCTAAACTTGTGGCGCATGTAAAAAATTTGCCATTGTGCATGTGAATTTATTAGAAATGTATGTGACTGTGGAGATCTACGTTTCCAAATGAGAATTTGGGAGAACAAGTGTGCATTAATAGATCCAACAGCACTATATAACCATATAGGCTTTAAAAGGAAGGAAGCTTTTGATTCCTGTTCTTCACTAATCTTCATTTTCTGTGCTGGCCTGCCACCCCGCTGCGCGCTCAGCACAAAATTGCTGTTTACCACTGCCTTCCTCTTCTTCCTGCCAGGCTTTTATTCATCTCCACCGCTCAAAAAGCGGTAAGGTTTGCAGAAAAATACAAAGTACAACTGTAGATATTTTCTGATGGTGAACAACTGAACAAGAAGGAAGGTGACCAGTGGAAAAAAACCCAACACCTTAGCACTGTTTTCTAAAATACTTTTATTTTTGCTTGAGGAGGGATAATATCTTGGCTACCCAAATTTAAAAATAGCTCTGAGTGGTTTGAAATCAAGATTGGTTGTTTGGTCTTTTTTTTTTTTCTATTTTTCTGTTGTTCTGTCCCCACTGAAGTTGGGAACTACTTTAGGGTCTGATCCAAACCCACCAAACTCTGCTGGACCCTTTCTGCTGTCAGTAGACTTGGTCCTGGCTCACAATTAGGGCACAGTCGTCTTTCCCTTGTGGTAGCTACCTACAGTAGCAGGTACTCAGGCTTTTTAGGATTAAGGTAATGTTACAGTGAGATGGCCAAGGAGGGATGGCTTTTAACATCTGACTTCTGGATTTGGATAAAATAATCTAATTTATGATACTGTAGAAACGTATCTTCCCAATGTACACAGCAGCAACGGTGCCCGTTGGGATGCGGTCCTGCCACAGCGTTCTTGCGTTGGCGAGTTGCTCAGACCAAGTCTTTGTTTCTGCAATGCAGAATAGCAAGAGGAGATTTTCCTTTCAGCTTTTGCATTTCCTGAGCAGCCAGAATAGTTTTCAAGTTTGACAACTTGGCTACCTTAATAGCAGGAATTGTTGCCTAATACCATGCTTTTGTAGAGTGTTTTTAAAGGGTCTGTGGTTTGCAACGCATGATCTTTCTGCTGAAAAAGACAAAATTGGCCATATTTTTTTTGCAGAGCCTACGTCAGCAGAATTGTCATTTCCATTCTGGATTGGTTTTGCTGTGATATGAGAGTCTGGCTGGACTTTTTTTTTAAAAGATGTCTTTGGTTTATATCACCGAAACAAGTCCAGCAGATGAATCTTTTCTACATTTCTTCAGAAAAATGCTAAAAAAGAAAATGAACCTACTGCTCACATCCAGACATCCTGGAGACTATTATTTGCTAGCAGACTGCTGGAAGTCTGCAATTTTTGGGCTCCTTCAGAATATCTGACAGTCGTCGGATTCCCAGCAGTGGTGGTTATTGGTATTGCAAGCCAAGTCCAAACGCTTCCAATTCCTGCCTGTTTCTGGTGAGGCAGTCCTTTCCGGTTATCGCTGTAGTGAGCCAATATAAAGTACAAGCTGCCGAAGAAGAGTACACTTCCGAGCTGTCGTACCTCTTGAGTTTCGTGACTTTTCCCATTTCCTAGAGTTAAATTAATTTGCAATAACCTAGTTCTGTTTTAGCCTTTCTCTGAGGGTGGTTAACAGCGGCAGAGAGAATGAGACGTGGATCGTACCAACTGCTTAGAAGTAAGAATTGAACCCTAACTTGTGGTTAGGATTTTCTTTATTTTATCACTTTACAGATATTTCTTGAGAGCAGGCACGTTCTTATCTTAATAGCTGGGACTTGGATAAAGTTAGTAAGATGACATTTGAGAAGACAGTTCCAAAGTCATTTCTTTCAGAAGAGCAGCGCAGACTGTTTGTGCCTGTTTTAGCCCACTGGAAATGAGGGAAATTGATTGAGAAAACATTGAATAAATCAACCATGTAACGCGATACAATTTAATTCCATTTAAGCTTTGTGCTGACCTCAGATAGCAGATGTAGGGGCACAGTTTCCAACTGGAGTTTATAAACCCACGTTTGATGTGTGCGCTGTGTAAAACACAAGTTCTTTTACTGCTGGAATGCTTCTCCGTTGAATGGCATTTCCTTTACCCTCAAAATGACTGCATGGAAACTTGAGGTAAGATAATATACACAAGTTCAAATACAGCACATCACGATAATATGCTGATGGCACTTGGACAAGTTCCTATTAGTATTATCTTATTTAAAAGAACTTCTAATTGCTCTTGTGTTCAGAACAATAGGTCTTGTGAGACTTCCCGTAACGAGCAGTAAAGTGCAAGTAATTTTACTCAGAACTTTTTAGGAAGCCCATTTAGTTTTCTGAGAAAAGCAAGGGTGGCAAATGCACACATGGAAGATCCCAAAGCAAAATCACTGGTGCAAAAAGTGGTTTTCCAGAAAAAATACAGGTTGTAGTGCTGACGAGGACAGTGATCCATCTAGACATTCTAGAACTTGAAGGTTAGCAGGAAGACAAGATACCTGAAGAGAAGAGGACAGCGCATCTGGAAGAAGCTGAGCCCTAATGATAGGTGTTTGCTGGTGCTTGTTTTAGCCCTGTGACTTTTATGCAACTTTCTTCAATGTCAACTTTCAGTTACCCATGTCTGGTATTTCAGTGAGAACAAAGTTCCTGTCTTTGGACACTAAGTGAGCCGGAAGCTTTCAGCGTCTTACTCTGCTGAACGATAATTTCAGTGGTGTTCCTCAAATACTGACAGACTGGTGAGAAGGGGCTCATTGCACTGCTTGCGTGATGCAGAGGGAACCTTGGGACTGTCCTCACGCAGATGCCATTGCTTGTAAATTGTAAATCAACTGTTTGTTGCAGTCGATTCCTCAGTTAGGATGACATCCATAAGCCATGGAGTAACTCTGTGGCTCCTCCGAGTAAGACTTTTGCATTTACAGTTAACTGTGTTGGCTGAGTTTCAAGAAGTTCCAAACCAGTTGTGGTCAATAACGTTCTGTTTTTATGTGAAACAGCCCTTGAATTTCAGAAATTTATCCTCCAAGCCTGACATCAATCTCAAAAGTAGCATTCAAGATTTTGATTGCTTGTACTGTGTTTAAAAAAAGGGGGGGGGGCATGTGGATAAAATTGAGTTATGGGGAATGACCCATTGGAGGTCTATAATTCTGCAGTACGTAAGTCGTGTAGTTTGGAGCAAATTGGGAGGAAACACTTGCACAGGTTTATGTTTGCAGTTTCCCTGTTGCCTGATTTACTTTATTTTATTTTTTTTCTCCGAGGAAAGTCTGCCATCCTCTCCTTAGTGACTTGGTTGCCAGATCTCTTGTAATGCTCCTCTCTGAACAAACATACCGTATCCCGTTGCTACTCCTGCACACTGCTTCACAGATCCTGTTTTCCATGTCGTTTTTAATTGCATAAAACGTCAGTGTTATCTTTGAAAGCATAGTTTCCATGTAAAAGAATGATTTACTTTAAGTAATACCATTCCCAGCGAGTGCATGGGGCGTCCTTGAGCATCCTTCAGCTTGTGAGAGGTGTTTCAAGGGGGAGTAACACTGTGCAGGCTGTGAATACCTGTCTGGGAGGCTTCCTCGAGGATGGTTGGGCTGGTGAGCGGCACGTGCTGTTGGATTCCCTGCCGCTGCTGTATCACTGGGAACTGGTCCAAGTTCCCTGTTAAAGCACTGAGCATCTCAGCGGTGGAAGATTACCACGCAAAGCATATTCTGGTAATAAAACATTCAGAATAAGGGGCCAATACCTCCAGTTTGCAGGATGCAGTTAGCACGGTTAAAGGTTATAAAGTCTAGTAACTTTTTCTGTACCTGACTTCACTGCTGCAAATATTGACCGGATGCTAACTGAAGTTCAGTTATTACTTGTGATGTACGTATACAAATGTAATGGCTGTCAGAGGCAGGTTTGGACAGTAGTGTGTCTGCTGGGGGAGCATGGGCATGCTGTAATGTGACCAGTGGGCCGTAATGGAAAGTGGAATTTTCCTCTCTGCCGGCCAGCGCTGAAAGCTCTGCTGTCCCCAGTAATTGAGTGGTGGACTACAGACCGCTCCTGTACCGGCACTCTTAGCTAACTGTTGGTCATTCTTCGTTTATTAGGAACCTCCTCATGCGTAACTGTGTGGTCTAGTACTTAATAGAGGGCTGGGAATATGAGGGGAAAGAGGGGACAACCCTTCAGTTTGCTCGGGATGTGTTCTTAACAAAATCTGGTTTTGTTTTCTTTTCAGACTTCGGCGTTAGCGCATTTCTGGCCACCGGTGGTGACATTACCAGAAACAAAGTCAGGAAAACTTTTGTGGGCACACCTTGCTGGATGGCACCAGAAGTTATGGAACAGGTGAATTGTTTTTCCTAGTGTCCTGTTATCTGATCTGCACCAGGAATTCCCTGTTGACAGCAGTGGCCGTATTTACTTCAAAATAAGATGATAATTTGGCATCCTGTTAAGCTTTCTCAAAACCACAGGATTTTCTTCCATTTGCCTACTGCAGCCAAGCTTGTACTGGGGAATATTAAATGTTCAGTAGATTTTTGCCCTGTTGCTTCTCTTCAGGCCCCTACCTAAGGTGAGGGTGAGACAGCTCAGCTGTTGCATAAAGAAGATTAACCTGCCCCTCCCTCTTGCGTAAATGTGAGGTAGAATATAAATAGTTTCGCACATGATAAATATGTGTATAAACAGCTCAGTAATGTGCTCTTGTATGTTTGCAAATATGAGAATTTGGGGTAGCTAATGGCAACGTGTCAGAGTGGGGAGTTATGGCAATAAACCAACACGCAGTTGACTTTATTCAGGTTTTTAGTTTCTCTTGGCTTGTGAGTACCCAGACTGTAGATGCTGAGGAATGCTTGCCTCTCCCCCTTCCTCCTCTGCCCTTTTGGCTGGCTAAAAGATGTCATACTTCTTCCCGTTGGGTGGAGATATGTGACTTTTTGTCCTCCACTACTTCTAGACTAAACTACAGAAGCTTTATCTGTGTGACTTCTGATGAAGGCCACCCAGAAACTTTGTTTAATGTAAAATATCGTTGCCTATTTCTGAGCAAAATCCATGAACAAAATCATGCCTGTGTCCTGACAGGGCACTTGCAGTAGCTGTCTACTGCATCGACGTCCAGTGTCAGAGGCATTCTGAAAATTATCTCTCGTCCCCCTAAAAATAGTTTGGCAGAGGACTGGGCTTGGGGTTTGATTTTTTGACAGGTGTGCCAAGCAGAAATACAACTGGCTATAAATGTTTTTCCGTTTTTCCTTTTTTTCCTTCCAAAAATCTTTTAAACAAAAATATTTTTGGGAAAACGTTGTTTTAATAAAGTAAACCCGCCTTGTTGTTACTTTTCTCCTTGCTGTTCGCAATAAAATCCTTTGAAGCTTAGGAAGAACTTGAATAAGACCCCCCCCCATATATATATATATATATCTATATATCTATCTATCTATATCTATATATATCTATCTCTAAAATGAAAGGCAGCTAAAACAGTTGTAGAACTTTAATACGTTTTTTCCTATATCTAAAACTTCTTGAGGGATTGAGATAATTTTGGATAATCATTCTATAGATGAAAGGCTTTTTTGATGTTTGGCCTTTTCAGTGGCTCCCCACAGCGGCACTGAGGGGCTGGTGCGTTACCGCGCTCCTGCAACCTCCTCAGCGTCCAAGTCTAAGACCATCGAGTACGAGACACTCCCCAAGTCAGGAGCCGTCTTTGCAAGCTTTTGAACTGCTTCGCTGTCATATACTTCTGGATTTTTTTATGTTGATTTTAAAAATAAATAAAAATAGAGTATCCAGTGTTTCCAAAACCAGGTCAGAGTTGTCCGTTGCTTTTCTCTCCTTTGTGTCCAGTCCTGCTGTGCAGGACCTAATGGTGCTGCTCCAGGCTCATTGATGTTGGGGTGGCTGGAATCCACAGGATAAGAAGTTGGGGGTGGGTGGTGGACATCTAAAGGAGGGTGCTAAAAAGGTGAAATTCAGGTTTTAGTGACAAAGGGGCGGTTCTTGATACAACAGATGTGTTTCTGAAGGAGGCAGATTTTCTACGCAGTCCAATACTTCCACAAAGGCTGTGCGCATCTAACTTGTTGCAAATATTAGGTGGCAAGGAGGTATTTTGGATGCTGATGTGAAATCCCTCAATGTCCATTTATATCATCTTGCTGTCTTCCAGCAGGTGTCACTCTGAGCCACTATATCCAACCCAGGGAAAAGGACGAAGGGGTTGCTGTAGGTTAGCCTTCCATACGTAGATATTATCGACCCAATTCCATCTGGTTTAGTTCAGCGTCGTTAAGTTCCTTTAGCACGTTAATACATGGTAGCCTGGCATTGTCTTTTAATGTATGCTTGCTTGACAGATTTATGGCAAAAAAAATAAATAATAGTTGATGAGAAAAATAAATGTGGTTGATATAAACTAACTGCAGGGTGATGACTAATACGTATTGGACAGATGTCAAGATGAACTGCTGTAGACAGTTTTGAACTTCATAGCTTTCATTTGCAAGCAGGATTATATGATATAATTAAACATTCAAAATACCAGTTAAAATCCCGGTGGGGAATGGGGAGTTGTACAGTGTTTAGATGTGCTGCAAGACTAACTGAAAGATAAAGCTAAAAAATGTCCCAAAGTTATTCCCTAAACCTAAAAATAGTGTAAGGGGGAAAAAAACCTCACCCAACTCTTACAGCATATTTCTTCCTGCACTGTGTTCTTTTAAATTGTTCTAGATATCTGTGCTTGTTTAGTTAAATGACTTTAAATCTGTTCCTAATCATGGCATCCATAAACTGAGGCACTTAAACCTTTCAGACCTTTAAGGCTCATGAAAATGATGCCTACGTAGTTGAAAAAAATTGTACAAAATATAAACTCCTGTTCCTACAATAAATTTCAGTTCAACTATATGTAGTATCATATGAAAAATAGTGCAAGAGGGGTTTTTTTTTTTTGTTTGCCAAAATTCAAGATCATCTTAAAGGTAGTTTGGGGAACGTTTTTTGGCTTCATCACAAAGAGTGTCTTTCTAAAGCTTGTTAGGTTAGCTGAACACAATATCCCTATTAGCTTTGCTCTGATTCAATATTCATTTTTTCCGTAGTCGAGCAAGAAGAAATACAAACCATTCTACGCAGCCAAAACGCTTTGATTTTTGTAGCTGCTCTTGAAGTTAGTACATAATGTCTCTTCCCTGCAGCGGAGAAAGCGAGTGCCAAAATATTACCTAATGACAATGAGGAAGTAACCGCTTTGGCATATGAAATATTTTTTCCTGTGCATGAGGGGAAGTAAATGCTATAAATTTTCCTGAACAAGTCTGTGTTTAATGTCAAGTGCAGAAGCTACTGTTAATTAGAGGAGGGAAATATTAGTCTGCAAACAGGAACCGAGGGGCTTTTTACTGAGCTGGTCTGTACTGAAGTTTCAGGATCGACTGTGTTTGCAGTCAGATTGATTAAGCGGTTGACTAAAAGTGTAGTGAGGCATATGTCCCAAGGGGATAACGGGCCATCTATTAACTATGAGAGTTTCATTATACTGTTTAATGACTCTCTGTGTCTTTGTGTGGAAGTTGGAGCCTGGGTTAACCCAGTGCCCCTTTACGTTCTACATGCGGAGAGGTTTATGGCAGAGCAGTCCTAGTTGTACAGTCCACAACCATAATTTTCATCGGACTGTGACTTCTAAAACACCTCCTGGAAGGTATAAGGAGCTGGGAGGAGAGGAGGGAGAAAGTGTTCTTTCCATCTCTTTAACACTGTAGGGCTGGTCTTTCCAAATTCGAGGGGAAAGGAAGGAAAGGGTGAAAGGATGTGTAATAGGCTAAAGAAAGGGCTTGTAGTGTAGGATAGCAAGAGGCACGTGCTAACATCCTCCAACGTTTTTCAGGTCAGAGGATACGATTTCAAGGCAGACATCTGGAGCTTTGGGATCACCGCTATTGAACTGGCCACAGGGGCAGCTCCTTACCATAAATACCCACCAATGAAGGTGAGCAAGTCTCCAGATATCTTGTGCAAGATAAAGGATCAGTGTGTTCTGTGGGTGTTCCCGAGAGTTTGGCCAGCATGCTTCGTTGAAGAGTTTGTCCTCTCCGCTTGCACTTGTGGATCATGATGTTCTTGGATTTATCTGAAGTCACCTTTTAAAAATATGTCACTTAATCAGTATTGTCTGAAACTGCGCAGTTCTTATTTAGATCCTGAGTCTTGCCAGGGTCACCATTCTTGAGAAAAGTGCTGTGTGTTTTAATCCTGAAGCCTCTGAAGACAGCAAATGTTTTTAGGGCTATAAATAATGATTCAGAACATGTTACCTGGCACTGAGTGACACTGGGATGGTGAGCCATTTCATTTTCCTGCTCTGATAATCCTTCTTGGTATCTCTCAGAAACTCTGTTACCAGTTATCCAAAAGAGTGTCTTATTTTCTTTAATGCCAACACAGTCCTGGCAGTCACTGAACCAGTGGAAAGTACCACATCAGTTTGAAATGATGTGGTATTGGCAACATTAGTATTTTATTGAAGTTGAGCTGGAGGAAATGTTCAAATGCTGACACTGTAAAAATCTTTTTTAAACATCTTGAACTTTAGATAGCTTTATAGTTTGGCTAACTTTCCCTGTTCCCTGATATTTGAACCAGGAGCTACTTCCAACATGCTGTTCTTTCAGAGAGTCTACATCTTAAAGTTAACAGAGTTGACTCCATCATGGAATGGTTCGGGTTAGAAGGGACCTTAAAATCACCCGGTTCCGATCAGTGATTGTGGCAGAGCAGCAAGGAATTTGGGGAAATGTGTTGGTGATTTAGTGGGTGCTGTTTTCATGGATACTTCCTTCTGTGCTGTGATTATTGGTAGCATTTTGCAGTAGCTTCAGCGAGCGGTACTTCTGTTTATTGTGTTTTGAATGCATGGGTTGCAGCTTTGGATACAAAGATTGCCCATTTAGTACCGTGTGTTGTCATATGGTAGATAGAATTACGAGTCTTCAGTTCTATTAACTATGGGTTCCAGTTGTGCAACCTGCAAGAGGACTTCTGTGTTTTATTGATTGAATGTAATTGTATTTCGCTGCAGATTAATTTTGTTATGCAGCAAAATGACCCGTGCATTAAGTGACCCTCCAAGGAGAGGGGAAAAAAGCAGGGAATTCTGTCATGGACTGTATAATTTCAACTAGATTGATGGGCTCTTGCTGCCCGAAGCAATATAGCTGTTGAAAGCTATTTAAATGTGCTATGTGCTGCTTCCTTTTCTAAAAATAGATATTCATCTGTATGTAGGTGACAAGTGAAAATGGAAATGAGTAATTTTCTTCCTTTCCTTCAGAATATCTGAGCGATGTAAAGGAAATAATCAGTTTGGCTTTATGGGTGCTTGTGTGAGAAATGTCTTCACCCACTGTTGCATCAGTACATGGAAATGAACCCTTGTATTTTTTTTTATGTTGCCCTTCTGCTTCTATGTTCATTTGATTTCTAGCTAGGAAATACCTGCAGGAGCCTTTGAATCAAATGCCTGGCACAACTGCTTATCTCAAATGAAGAAGGCTGGTAGAATTTTTGCTACGCTTACACCTTCAATCACACTAAACAGGCCTGAAAGCACATCCCAACCTTGTGCTTGGCCCATGGACTGCACCATGGGCCAGGACATGGGATGGAAAAAGAGTAGCATAAGTTGTTGGGTATTAGCTAGCCTGGCTTTCCAAGGGAAGGAGGTGGAGGTAACTTTCTGTAGATCCTGATGTATGAGTCTTGAACCTCTCAGCTGACAGTCAGAATTTGCAGAGGTGTAACGGTTTTTGAAAATAATTGTTCCTACAAAGTTAGTGACTGTGGGAAGCAGAAGGAAGAGGAGAGACCCTGTAATTGCCTTGAGAAAAAGGTAGGCGAGTGTTTGCTGTCTGGTGAGTGCGAGGAGACGGCCTAAATTTTAAGAAACTTCACTCTGAGCTCAGGCTACCCTCAGAGAGCCATTGTAGTGAAACAGTCCTTGTTGACTCAGATGCCTGATGAAAATACTGGTCTAAAATACAGTGTTCCTAAGATCTGTCTCTAGCAAAGGCCAAGAAAAATCTCATTGCCAATAGACATAATTCTTTCAGGTTTTAATGCTGACGCTACAAAATGATCCTCCATCTTTGGAAACTGGTGTGCAAGATAAGGAGATGCTGAAGAAGTATGGGAAATCATTTAGGAAGATGATTTCATCGTGCCTACAAAAAGACCCTGAAAAAAGGTAAGAACAACCAAAATAAATTAAAAAAAAAAAAAAAACCAAACACAAACAACCGACCCTAAAACAAAACCACAAAACTCATTATATTTCATGTTTTTTAAAGTGGGTACGCTCTCTGCCCTTCTAGCCTTTCAGTGAAAATGAACACAGCAATTGTGCTGTGTGGCAGCAAATTCTCTTGGCTGTCCTTATTTTCAAGGATAAATGTCTGGCGTTGTGCCTGGGCAGGGCACACGTCTCCCATTTGGGTTAATGAGAGTGCATCCCAGTCCACTGCGTGTGCGGTGCCATTCTCCCCCTTGCCACCTCCAGCAGGTGACTGCAGTTCATGTTTTATTCCCAGTCAAAACTGCTCTGTGTTTATAAATCGGAAATTACATGTTGGGCAATACGTGTTTACTTGCAAAGCTTCATAAATAAACTTTTTAAAATTTGCCAGTGCAAAGAGGGCTTTCAGTGTAGTTTTGACTTGCTTAATTATATGGATTATTTGGTTTGGGGGAGGAAAATCGGGGAAAAACACTGGCAAATTTTACCAACATGTTTTCATCAATACGGATTGCTTAAGTGACCTTTCAGTCTTCTTGTATAACGGTAGCTTGACTACTCAGGGATGTTAGAAATACTACTGAGGGCGTATGCTGTAGTTCCCAGAATAGCTTTGTATCACGATGTTATGGCACCTTTCAAAGCTGCATGAGGGTCTGGCTGTCTTCGGCGCTGTTTAAAACCCCCAGCCTGTCCCGTAGGAGAGCTCAGATGTATTTCTGTGGAGAGCAGTGATAGCATTTGCCAGCCTCAAAGAAACTGTTTGGAGTGTTCATCCTACGTTAAAAATAGTTTTCCTTAAAATGCAAAGCTGAAGAAACAAGTGTTCCCACAGATCAGTTTTTATACCTCTTAGTCTTCTTTTGTCCCTCGGTAATAAAACTAATTCTGGAAAAGGAAAAGGCCCTTCATAAAATAATAATAATAATGAAGACATTTTTCAGTTCGCTGCAGGAACAAAGGCTTCTCGCGCATTGCGAGACGGGATCTCTCTTCTAACAAGCTTTACACTCGAAATGCTTAATGAATCTAGTGGTGTGCTTGATAAATGCTGATAGCAGGGTTTTTTTTTCCCCCAGCGTGATGGTTTTTTCTCCTTTCTAAAGCATATCCTATCCCTGCAGGTTAGAACGTGTGCTGATCAGAATTAAACATAATCGCTCTGAATCATGGCGTGCCCCTTCTCTCTTCTCAAGCACCGCTAACAGCCACTGTCATCATCCTGACAATGGGAGCAGGAGGCCAGCCCATAATGAGCAACTTGCAGAATCAGATATGCTTATGCATATTGTATGGGTTCCCGAAGAGGCGCGTTTAGTGCAATTACTTTTTAATTATTTTGGAGGCTCCCTTGCTATAAGGTGGATGCTTTTTGTTAGAGTGGTCTGAGGTGAATTAAACCCTGTGATCAATGGCCTCTGCAAGTCGCTAGTTAAACTCTGTTAGTGTTTAAGCATGGCTTGCAGTGTGGGAAATGTTGTGAGCTGGTACTTCCTCATGTAGGCCTGAGTCTTTAGAAAGCTCCTTCTAAACTGACCAAGGGACGTATTTTACTTTCCAGTAGTTATCCTAAAGCCTAACGTAAATATGAAAGTAGTTTGTACTTGTTCCTGTTAGACGAAGGTTGATTGTCTTGCCTGTGTTTAGTAGAACTAATTACACACACATAATCAAGTATCTCTGAAATAACTCTTACTTGCACTCGGTGCATACTTGCACTCCTGCTGTAGGTGAGGATCCTTCATTTCAATTTTGAGCAAATTGTTTCTGCGATCCCCTCAAACTGGCTCCAAGAGACTCAAGTTCAGCATCAAAATGGGAGCAACTTCTGCCCCCAGCCCTAAGTTATTCTCAGCTTTTGAACAGAACAGGCTTTGACTGGAACACACTGAGTGTTTAAAAAAACTGCCGGTGTAACGTTTATTTGGAATACATTGACTGATTTTTAGGGGAATTGTGCAGGAGAAGCTCATGCCGTTACGAGATGCCAGCTTACAACAAGCTGCAGCAACCCGGAAGACCTTTGTGTTGAAAGGGAGCATTTATAATTGTCTTTTCCACATCTGTTTTTATTGACAGACCGACAGCAGCAGAACTCTTAAGGCACAAATTTTTCACGAAAGCAAAGGTAAGAAAACACTTCCTAAACTGATCCATGTCAAAGTATGATAGGAATGGTGAGAGCTTTATTGGCATGAGTGTGGGCTGTTTCACTTCGGGCCAGCGTAGCTGAGCGACTTGAATGGGTGATTGTGAACAAACAGAATGAAACCCCTCTTCTGAACCTCCTTGCGTATGCTGCTATTAAGAGAAATTATCTAGAAATTCTGGAGCATTTAAATGCCTTTCAGTGGCTTTGGTTTTTTTTTTTTTCTTCTCTTGTAATGGTGCCATTCTGGCTGTGTGTCCAACCATAAAGGTCTCTCTGGCAGTAAATGTAACTTATATTTTTAGTAAACTCTATAATCAGGCTGAATGCAAAGCAGTGATTGAGGCCCACTGTGCAGAGGGCTACCTAACACTATCTCACCCTGTGTTGCTTTATTGGAAAGTGAAGATCCTGTGATAAAAAATAGCAGGAAACTCCCATTTCTAGCCTTGAAGTGAATTACCAGTGAGGATTTCTGTACTTACTGCCTGGAGACTAGTGCATATGCAATGTGCAAGCTCTTATTGAGGGAGGGAGACAGAAATAATACAAAGGAGAACTTGTGTTCCATGGGAATGAGGAAATGTTTTATGTTTGCTTATTTTTTACTGTGGCATATTTGTGATCAAAATACGTGGCATAACACGCATTAAACTGTCAAAAAGATAATCTGATACCTGGGCTAGCGCAGTAGCATCACCAATTAATGGAAGTAGTTTTTGGCTCCCAAATTAGGATGCTTAAAAGGAAACGGCCACATCTATGTATCTGTACGGGAGGGAGCTGGATGTCCTATTAAAGCTGACAGAAATCTAACAAGTGCAACCAAGGAAGTCTAGAGAGTTTATGAAATGTAGGAGATTGCTTTAGGACAAGTTCAGTTGGTGTCTGGGCTTTTGACAATATTAACTAGGCTTTCATTGTCCACGAAGGGATTTTAGGCCACTGAGTAGTCTGCATCTGTATACTGGGTACACGCTTGGTGTCCAAAGTGACAAGATGGCTTACACATTGCTGACCTTTCTCCGTTTGGTTATGCGAGTTCTGGTTCATGTTATACTTCATTGTGTGTGAAATCTCCTTCATGCTTTCATTAAGCCGCTGTAGAGTAACATATTAGCATATGTGGTGGTAGAAAATTAACGTTATTGTAAATGAGGCAATACTTAAACCGGCACCCTGAAGTGAAAATGTGTGCCAGTTAACACTCACTGTTAAATTACTTTTATATATCAGCCCCTGCCAGACTGACAGCTGTAACTTGAGGACAGAAGAGTCCAACTTCTGTATGTCTATATTGAACCATCTATTTAAATACAGTCTGTTGTGTAAAAGCATGTTTTGATAATGCCGAGAGCTACTTACCAGTGTGTGTCTTGAGGTTCTCCATCCTGCGTGCAAGAAACCATCACGGAGGAGTTCTGGGAGCACTTCTTGGCCAGAGGTGGCAGAGCTATCCTTCCTCACTTGTGTGGTGTGAAATACCCAGCCAGATCCCAGTGCTAATGCCAGGCTGCTTGCCTGGCCTGCTTCCCCTGCAGCCAGCAGTTTGGCTCTGCGGTCAAGCGGTTGGAAAATTTTATGGTCAGGAGCCCACATGAGCTTCGGCAAGCCCGGAGTAGCTTACTGTGCAGGAAACTTCATACAGTAACGCATCACAGCAGTTTCCCAATATCTGATCTGTTGTGATCACTGTGTTTACGTCTTCTCTAAACAGAATCACAGAATGGTTCAGGTTGGAAGCGAAATTAAAGATCATCTAGTTCCAACCCCCCTGCCACGGGCAGGGACACCTCCCACTAGACCAGGCTCCTCAAAGCCCTGTCCAACCCCTTCCAGGGATGGGGTTTCCACAACTTCTCTGGGCAACTTGTGCCAGTGCCTCACCACCCTCACAATAAAGAATTTCTTCCTAATACCCAATCTAAATCTCCCCTCATTCAGTTAAAAATGTTACCCCTCGTCCTATTGCTCCACTCCCTGATAGAGTCCCTCCCCAGCTTTCCTGTAGGCCCCCTTCAGGTACTGGAAGGCTGCTATAAGGTCTCCCCGGAGCCTTCTCTTCTCCAGGCTGAACAACCCCAACTCTCTCAGCCTGTCCTCACAGGAGAGGTGTTCCAGCCCTCTGATCATCTTCAGGGCCTTCCTCTGGACCTCTTCAAACAGGTCCGTGTCCTTGTGCTGAGGACTCCAAAGCTGGATGCAGTACTCCAGGTGGGGTCTCACCAGAGCTGTACACTTTTTTTCAGCCACTTTAAATCCTGCTCCCTCAATTCCTTGGTCTTGTTACTCCAGCGTAGAGGGGTTCCTGCATCCTCGCCTGCCTGACGCCTGAGGTTTGCCTCTGACAGTTGGACTGGCATAAATTTAGGGACAAGATAAAGCAAAGTAACTGGAGCCAGGCGGTGTACTATCTGCGAATGGAAGAATGCCAAATGTCTCAGCAGGGTATGAGATGCTGGGTTATAATAAATGTAAGCATGTTCCCCAGTAAATCAGACAGAATAATATACAGCTCCTCAATGGTTAATTACCCATCACTTTGCATAGGGAAGGTTCCACCGTTAGCTTAAAAGGTATTGAGGATGAAACATCATATACTGTAGTCCAAAGGAAGAAAGCAGTTAATATCTTTGGGAGAATGGGGGTAAAACATGTAAAACACTTTCTGCTAAAAATAGTTTAACAGTTTCTTTATCGGAGACACTGAATGAATCAAAGGATGTTTCCAGCAAAGCAAATATTTGGTGTTTTGTCTTTTGCAGAATAAAGAATTTTTACAAGAGAAGATGTTGCAGAGAGCACCAACCATCACTGAACGATCAAAAAAGGTACTGAAAACCTCCTGGGCTCTTGCTGTTACAGTCATACTGTAGGGTGTTTTTTTTTTATGCTTGTGTTCACATTTTTAATGAGAATTATTGTAGTGTGGCATTTGCTAGATACAGAGAGAGACATTTCAACAAAATACTCAAGCGCCCTGGGAGACGGTGCAACCCAAAGATGCTGTTGTGCCATTTCTCCTAAAAAAGATCAACTGTAGAAACTGTCTGCTTGACGTATCAGTTCTCTGTCTTTGTGCTGAGCAGGTCCGGAGAGTCCCGGGTTCCAGCGGGCGTCTTCATAAGACTGAAGATGGTGGCTGGGAATGGAGCGATGATGAACTAGACGAAGAAAGTGAGGAAGGCAGAGCAGCAATTTCACAGCTCAGGGTGGGTCCTCAAACTCGGATAGCTTTATTGCCTCTGTTTTGTTTTCTAACTATGGCATGTCTAAATATCCCTGAGAAATGTGTGGCCTTGTTTTAAGTATGATACACATTAAATTATAATCTCTCCCCTTGAGTTTGTAGCTGAAAGAGAGAAAGCAGCCTGAAAGATGAAGAAATTGTATTGATCTCTCTTCTGTCATCCTTCTGGGGCACAGTTGGTCTCATTCAGGGATGCTGAGCAGAATTGGGAATGTGAGTGCGGACGGTCTGCTCCCAGCTCAGCATACTAACTCACTTGATACTCTCTTGGTTTTTGAGGGTGCTGGCTGTTTGAGATGTTTTCTTCTGGAAGCATCAGGTTTTGTCCTTCAGGAGGGAGCTGAAATCAGTAGGGCTTGTGCTTATAGCTTATGGCTGATACCTGATACCTGAAACACACGGGGCCTGGTTCTGTCCCTTCAAGTTACCCTGAAATTCATTACTGCTAGTAAAAAAATGTTATGGCATCCCTGAAGTCACCAGGAGTGATTGATCTAGCACTCAGAAATCCTCCAAAAAACACCACCTCCTCCTCTTCCAACACATATGCAAAAAAAACTCAAAACCTGGAGAAACACAGAGACATAATATGCATAGTGATCAACTAAAAGATTACAATAAATTTCCAGATTGTCTTCCTCCCAGTAGCCAGCAGTATGGATTTTGACTGTAATGGCTTGCCTGTTGCCTTTTTGCTGCAGCAGGTAGCTTGAAGTGGACTATGTCTTAGTCATTCTGTAATTGAATTAGTGAGACAGCGAAGGATTTTTAGAGGAAGCTTTTCAATGGGAAAGGAAAAAAAGGCAGTATTGGTTTGAGCATTTATCACTTTACAACTTCAACTCTTCTCATTTCTCTTTTGTTGCTTTTTCTTCTACTGGTGTTCTGTATAGACACTTAAACGCAAGATTTTACATCTTTTTGGCATCCTTTGAAATGCTTTAGGTTTTCAAAGGCTGCTATTGATACAGTAATTCCATACTTTGTGGCAACAGCTATTGTGTCTTTTTAAAGAGCTTACTGTATCTGGCTTCGTACTACATGGTCAAGGAAGATTTCTTGGCACTGAGGGAATACTGCTAAAATTCTTGATCCTTTATAAGCTGAAATCTTCTAAATTCCTCTTTTAGGTTAAAATATAATCAAATGTTAGGAGGGAGGATTGTGAAAGGCCCTAACTCTATTTCAGAGATTACTTAAAACTTGTTCTATCATGTGTCCAAGCTCAGGATACTCTGATTTAGCGCTGTTTACTGTGTTTTGAACAGTGCGTTCTTGTTTCATTCCTCTTAGGCAGAAAAGAGCAGATTGACACACATGTTTACAAGCTCCTTTTCAAGCCAGTGTGTGGGGTTTTGTGTGTGTGTGTGTTTTTTTTTTTTTTTTTTTTTCTTGGAGCTTTGGCATATTTCCTTAGACTGCTGTCTGTCCTGATCTCTCTTCTCTAGTTTGGGCCGTGCTTGGCCTTCGTGTCTAGATGTCCCATTCAAGAAACCTTTAGGATGGGCGTTGGAGCAGTAGTTACGTAAATGTAGATGTATATTGCCATTTTGGAGGCACTCCATGTAGATATAACCCAGAACTTTAGGAAACCTGTATCTTTATGGAGGTCAGGAAGGGCACCGTGGCATCTTAGAACTCACTACAATTCTGCCTGGGTGCTTGAATCCTGCCCTGGGTGTCTTTCCTGTGCACGGCTTCTGAGCCATTTTCTTCAGCCCGAAGATGTGCCCTTGTCACCAAGAAGGCCAACGGAATTCTGGGCTGCATAGGGAAGAGCGTGGCCAGCAGCTCAAGGGAGGTCATTCTTCCCCTCTACTCTGCACTGGTGAGGCCACAACTGGAGTACTGTGTCCAGCTCTGGGCTCCCCAGGTCAAGGGAGACAGGGAACTACTGGAGAGAGTCCAGCGTAGGGCAACAAAGATGATTGAGGGACTGGAGCACCTCCCTTATGAGGAGAGGCTGAGAGAGCTGGGACTCTTTAGCCTGGAGAAGAGAAGGCTGGGGGAGACCTTATTAATGTTTTCAAGTATCTAAAGGGTGGGTTTAAGGGGGATGGAGCCAGACTCTTTTCAGTGGTTCCCAGTAACAGGACGAAGGGTGACGGGCTCAAGCTGGAACATAGGAAGTTCCGATCAAATACGAGAAAAAACTTCTTTACAGTGAGGGTGACAGAGCACTGGAACAGGCTGCCCAGGGAGGTTGTGGAGTCCCCTTCTCTGGAGACTTTCAAGACCCGCCTGGATGCAGTCCTGAGTATTGTGCTCCAGGCAATCCTGCTCTAGCAGGGGAGTTGGACTAGATGAGCTCTAGAGAACTCTTCCAGCTCTGAAAAATTCTGTGATTCCGTGATAAAAGGATGGGAACGCTTGTGCACCTCTTGCATTTGATCCCTTCTCGAGCAATCTTAGGACTTGTGTTTAAACTGACAATGTTTGCCATGAATACGGTGGTGTTGTTGAGGACTGGGGTCAATCCTGTGTTTGGCCATATTTCAAACACAGGGTGTAAATTTCACCTGCTTGTAATCCCTCTGCAATTTTAACTAAGTTGTAAGAATAACTTATACTAACTAGGTGTCACCTTTTATTCCTGCCCATGGCAGAAGGGTTGGTCTAAATGGATCCTTTAAGATCCTTTCTGACCCAAACCATTCTGTGATTCTGTACCTACATTTTATTGCTGCCAGCCTTAAAGTAAAAGAATGGCTTGCAGGTTGACTTAATTTGCTAAAATACTTCAGTATTATCTGGATAAAAGCTTCTGCGTAAATGTAAAGGGCTTGTACTTTTTTGCTCGTCTCCACCTTACAGAAAAAGTGCGGTGAATTTAATACATACAAATGTGTATTTTACAAGTCTCTTGCTAGGACTGCACGTGAAAGCAGACAAGTATTTATTACAAACAACCAGAAATATCTGCCCAATTCATTGAATACTCTGGCTTGCTGGCTCAACATTACCATTTGGATATAAAGATTTACTAAACTTCTTTGCTCTTGGTATTTAAAACCTTGAATTCGAATTACAGCAATTGTGCTGTGTGGGCTCTTAAATCATTCACCTTCCGTTACTCAATAAATCCGGCAGCGGCACTCTGTGTGGTCACATTTCACTGGCTGCTCACATCATCTCTGATTATACAAGCAAAAGTCGGTTAAAACTAATATATTTCAGCACATCCTCAAAGTCATCCTACTTGTGCCTTAATTAGGTAAACATATTTCAATGTTTGTCCTATTTCCTTTCTGTCTTTCATGTTTTTCCTTAGTTTACCTCTGTTTGCAATTTATCTGGGTTAGTTGTTGGCCGCGGGGCAGGGCCCGTGTTTCCATACTTGCCTGTACAGTGTCTAGCACACTGTGATCCTTCAGACGAGCTCGTTTTGAGTTATTCCTTGAGGCATCCGGATACTCTTGGATACGAGCTTTGTACCTGAAAGAACAGTGCCGCAGATGTGGAACGTGGCTGTTTATCTCTGGGAGCGGTGCCGTGTTTTTTATCTTGCCTGGTAACTGTCAAGTGAAGACTCACCGTATTGAGATGGATTTCAGGCTTTACCTTTCCAGCTGCGTGACTTTTTTCCTGACACTGTCTGCACATAGTCATTGTGAAGGAACTGTTACTTCTCCTCCTGTCTAGAGGGCTTCTTTGTGACTTGCTGTTCTGGGAATAAGACTCTTTAACCTTCTCTCATGAGAAGGTCATATGTTACAAATTGCTTTGATCTGCGTTTGTTAAGGCAGTGGCATTGGTTAGTGGATAAACTGACTCAAAAGATATAGTGGCGTGATGAGACTTACTTCTTCTGTCAAACTTCTGTCCTAATTGCAACCTGGCTTTTACACCATTGTGTGGAGAAGCAACATCTGTTTTATTCATCCCAGCATGGACTGAGCCATCCCAGCTCTCTGCCTCCACATGGTGATCGGACCTGTTAGAAGTCAAAGCTGCAGACTCTCTTAATTGCAGGGATTTCCAGGAGCACTTGGCAATTCCTTCCTGCTCATGTGAAATAGCTAATGCACCTTATCTTCGTTTTACTGATAAGCAAAGATTGGTCGCATTGCTTTGATTGCGCTTTCCCCGCCGTTCCACTGATCTCTTTGTTTCGCTGCTGAACTTGTGTGCAGCTGTCAGTCTTCTGCTTTCTCTCACGGAGCATAGCGTAATGCAGAGTCCAAGGGTAAGGAGAGCAAGAGAGAGGTTTCTTTCTGTAAAGCAGCACAAGTAAGGCTGATTCCCACCCCCCCCCCACCCCCCCCCCAAGGTTTTGTATGGTTTAAGCAAGTTGGTTTTCAAACTAGTTCCCTAAGTACATGAAGGGGATTTGTTTCCTAGCAGAATTATGCAAGGCAGATTTGTGTGGCTTATCTTTTTCTGCAAGACTTGGGTAGCTTAAAATGGATTTTGCCATCTTGGTGCACAAGTAATTTGATCAAATCTGAGTGATCTTCAAGAGTACTGGATTTTGCTGATGGCTAACAATGGTAGCAGCTTAGGGTATTGCATGTCACTGCATAAATACCGCCTGTGAGTTCTGAAACACGACTGTATTTTTTTGGGTGGTATGATGTTTAGGTTGCCAACAAATTGTGTGATGTCCCTTTTATTATGTATTTTAATACATATATGTAACTTGAAAGCAATTATGTATATGTTCAGTATGGTTCTGACAAGTTCTTCTAGTCAAAGTTTCACTTTTGTCTAGGCAATAACAACTTTGTCTCTGTTTTTCAGTCTCCCAGAGTGAAAGAACCTCCACAGAATTCCGAGGTAAGTTTTAATTGTGAATGGCTTCCTGTAATGATGGCTCCTGGTTACTGCTGTTGTTTCAAGCAACATGCTTTTATTAGCCTTTGAAAACACCATTGTGTGAAGTAGAAGCTAGTATCTAGCTGAGCTCTACTTGAAAACATCCTTATAAAAGGAACCATTGGCTGTGTAATGCCAAGAAGTCTTCCTGAGGTAAGTTTGGTTTCAATTTTACTTGCTATGGCAGAAGTCTGTATACTGTAAGAGAATGAGTTGGTCACAAGCATAATCTAAGCAAAACAACGGTGTTCCTATTTCCTCTTAAAAAAAACCAAACAAAACAACAAGAAAACACAACTTTAAAACATCTGGTTTGCATCGTCTAATTCACTGGTTTGGAACCTATGCTCGTAACTGTGAAATAAATCTGTAGTAGTATTTGATAGCAAACAAAACGTCAGATGCAATTTATAATGTGCTTTCAGTTCTGGCCTGTGTTTCTTACATTAGGAATATTAGTATATCCTGTCTTTCAGTGATAGGGACTGCTTATCTTCTAGAGACTGCACTCTTGTCACTCTTTTCCCTACCTGCGTAGAAAGACAACTGTCTCCTAGAAATTATTCTTGGGTTAGGCTGTCCTGTTCTTCCTTTTTCTGTTTCTAAAGATTGATTATAAAGGGAGATCTTAAGAAAGACTACAGTTCTGTCACTGTAATTTGACTTAAACTCCAAATTCAAAGAAAACGCTGAAAACCAGAATGCCTTTGGGATGAATTTCCCCATTGTGATACATCTCTTAATATATCTGGAGGTCTGCTGCCCAGGTGATTTATTTTTCCTACAACTTAGCAGAGTAAGTTGGAGGGTACACTGAAGAAGTGCCATCAAACTTGCAGTTCCTTGGCTACCGTGCCAAAGTCAGTTTCTCTGTTACGAATAACACAAGAGGTAGAAAAGGTTACATTTTCATTTAGCTCTTTTCCCCCAGTCTCAAATTAATTGCATATGATTTTTTTTTTTGCCAGGGACTAACTTTACTGAGTGCAATCCTAAACAGTCTTGTCTATTTTGAAGAATTTAAGCTGTGAACTCACTTTTCAGCTGAATATCCGCGTTGGTCTGACTCTGGCCTTTGTTTTATGATTGGATAAATTCTCGACAGTTATCTTAATGCTTTGCGAGGCTGTGTTCTCTGAAAAGAACTACAAGTCAAACCAGAGTTGCTCTGCTGTGACTGCGTGGCTACTTGAAAATATAAGTAGGACTCAGATGCCGAGAAGTGGGGAAACTAAAGAATTGAGTGCTCTTGTCCAAGCTATAGGATATGATCTGTGTTCATCCAGCCTTGCTAGCTGCAGAGTGTAGTTTTTGCCCAAGATTCTGCAATCTTGGTTTCTTATCCTTCTTTACTGGTGAGTAAAACTTGCAAATGTCAGGGCAGAAGGGGTCCCTGGACATAAGGAAACACTGAACCCCTTGAACACCAATTTGGGATCAATGTTAGTGTCCTGGAGGCCTGGGAATGCCCTTGGCGTTGAACTTCTCCACATGATTTATGCAGCAAACAAGGGCTTTGTGGAAAGCTGGTGCTTGAGTCAGAACTCTTGAGTTCCTTTTCTCATTAAAATGCCTTTTTGCTTGCAGCTATTCCCATCAGCTGAGCCTCCAGGTCCTTCACTCAATGCTCCAGCACAGGCACCTACTCAACTACCTCAGGCTGCAGGACAAGTACCCGCACAACCTCAAACTGCTGTACCTCCACCTAGTCAGGCTCCTCCAGCAGCCCCAGCAGCAGCCCAGGTAAGACGAGAAACTCTTTGTACCAGCTTTCAGCTTTGCACTTAACTGTTCCGTTCCAAATGTGCTAAAATGATCTGAAGCTGTGGAATTGGCTTGTCTGGAGTTGAGTTAGTGCTGTGGCTTATGCAGAATTGACAGGGGCTTGGCAAAAGGAAGACTGTCAATGTGGGTGCAGCAGTTTTTCATTCTTATTCTGTGGGTGAGCAGTGACTTTTTATGCTGTTTAGGGAGTGGACTCTGGCTTGAGGCAGTGTTAAAGGTGAGAAAAAAGGAGAGTCTTGTTTAAGTGGCAGCTGCTTGTTCCTGGTATTTAAGGTGTAGCACCAAACAAGCTCTCGTTATGTGTCTCAGTATCGCTGGCTTCTATGGGATAAGAGTGGAGAGAAGAAAGGAAGAAACTAGAACATGCAAGTTCTCCAGACTTCAGAAGAGAGACAGGAGGCCTAGGTTAAAACTGTTGTTGTAGCAGTCAAAAATTGTGGAGAAACTCCCATCTTTGGGAAGCTCTGAACCTTGTGGTTCAGACACTTCCATTTCAAACAGAGAAGGGAGAATGGACCTTTGAGGGGAAGTACAGGGAATGCGAAAGCTTGACAAGTGTGTGTTTAATTCTTAGCTACATCACCCCAAAGTGTAGGATGTAGGTGGGATAGGCAGGCATAGCAGAGTCAGGAAAGAGCTCTGACTTGTATTAAAAAGAGAAAAATAGCCAACTCAAATCACTAGTGCGACACTTGGAACACGTCTTGTGGTTTGCTGGGGTAAAGCACTGCGGAGTTTGCCAGACTCCTGAATGATGGCACCTCTTTTTATAAAAAGACGCTAATGTTCATATTTGTTGGTGGGGAGAGGCTGTCACTGTTGGAGGGGGCCAAGCTGCCATCATCCTTTGGCAGACCCAAGGGGAAGAGACTTGGCAGTGTTGGTCAGAGAAAATAACACTTAAGCTTACTCCTTCCTAGAAATGTTTAATTGTTTTTATTTTAAAGAACACGGAAAGATACATATATCACTGTAGTCAGCTCATGTTCCTCTTTACAAAACTGTTGAAGACGGTGCATTAATCATTAAACAAAAATAGTGAGTTGGGGTCTGATTTATTCTTGGTTACATTAAAAGTAGCTTCGATACTTAAATCAAACTCCTTCAAATCCCTTGCAAAAGGGACGGCGTTTGATCCCTGAATTTTATGCAGCAGTTGAAACACCAGCAGCAGTGAAGGCTAAGATTCTTAGTTCGGTAAAATGAAATAGCAGCGTTGGTCTCGGTGACAGTGGTTTGATTTGCACTAGCAGAGTATCGTGCTCCCTGCCGCTGGTGCCCAATAGCTTCGTTGTTTGCAGCTTGTCCTAAGGTAAACTTCATACCTTTGTGTCAGTGAGTTCTTCTTCATAGCTCTTCTTTTATCAAATGTTCTTCTTTATAGCTCTTTGTATCCCTGCGTTATTCTTTATAGCTTTCCCCTGGTTCTCGTAGCTTCTTGGTTACTGTTTTACAGACCTCTGGGCTTCTCTCTGAGCCCTTTTTTGTTTTCCCTGACCTGGTAAAGCTTTCAGTTTCCGCAGAAACAAGATTGTGATCGGAAGCCCTGAGCTGCGTTGCTAGTGCAAGAGCACCAACAGATGGAATAAAATACTAGTCTTAAACAAAGGGTTACTTTTTTTTCTCTCGTGAAAAAGCAAGTGATTCAGATGAAAAAACTTGATCAAGACTTCTAGTCAAATTATCAGCCTAGTGTTGTGTCTGTCTTGTTACTGCAGATTTAAAATCCCTGCCTCAGCATGTGCAGTACAAATGACTTGTGCAGTGGAAGAGATGGATCATTCTCTGTTTTGTTTGGGGTTTTTCTGGTGGAGGTTGAATAACAATCAGCCCTTTACTGGAAGCATCCCAAGTGCTATAAAGATGGACACCTCCTGGATCTTTCCTGCTTAGAAATCTGCTGCTGACCAACATAAAATGCTTTGATTACATGTTGCAATAATTACTCAGAAGTAATTTAGAAGTGAAAATAGGTGACTGTAAACTTGATGCTAGGTGCTCTTAAAGCCTTTGATTTCACAAAAAAGTAATTGGGAGAGAGTCCATGCTAATCTGACAGTTAAATTATTTCCTAGGTACTCTTCACAATTTTATCAGGTTTTTAAATCAGATGTTTGAGGCAGGCATTAAAACACAGGAGGTCTTCAAGTTGTCATGAACGCCATAAAACCTTAAGTTTTGATGCAAAGCAAGCAGTCCTTTTTATGTCTAGCACTTCTGAAGTCTCCTGCCATTTAGGCATTTCTCAAAGTTGTGTAGCTTTTTCTCTTTTCAAGACAACTGTCGAGAGAACGCCTGGGTTACTATTTAAGCCTGAAGTTCTCCTGTTTTATTAGTCTGTCTTTTTCACTGTAGTGTCGTGACTCCATGAGTTAAACTTTTATTTGTATTTATAGTTGATCAAGGTTATCTCTAGTTTTAAAAACAGAGAAAGGAAGTGTTAATCTGCTTTAAAATGATGTAATCTTATTGCAGGCCCCACCTGCTCCTGCGGCAGCTCCGGTACAGGAAGATACGAAAGTCCCCATCAGCCTTGTACTAAGGTTAAGGTAAGGACACAAAACTGACTTGTTTTGTCAAAGTGAGTCTTTGTAGAGAGGGACACTGGAGGACTTCTGGTGTGCATCTTGCCTTTTAATTAAAAGGGTGGTGGTTATATGTCGTCTGTCAGCTTGGATTTCACCCACTCTTCCGAAACTGGGACCCAGAAAAGCAGTTTGTCATCCACTTTTTCTTCAGCTTGGTGAGAGCTGTAGATTGAAAGAGGTTTTGATATTTGCATAAATATTCCTAAACTCTTAACGAGGTGGGAAGGAGAAATTAGCTGGGTTCCCTAAAGGGGGTCAAGAATCCAGGGGTTCTGGCCTTGGGCTGGACCATCTTACTATTTGGCCACAACTTTAGACTTCACCCAGTTCTGAGAGTGAAGAGCTTCTACCCGATTCAAGGCATGGATTCTGCTCTGTGTCTCTAGAAATAGGCAGGAAGAGGATTGTAAGCACGTTCTACTGTCATTGCAGATATTGATGTTTCCCATTTAAGGAACCTGCCTCTTGTCTCTGTAGGGATGATGGTTGTTGATAGGTGTTGGACTGGGACTTCTGAGCATCACCTCCCAGCCATTCCCGGACGGCTGCATAATGTGTGTGCATCCGCAGTCATTGAGTGCTTCCTTCCTCTGAAAGATGTGCTCCAAGGATATATCCCCTCACAGATATGGGTTGCTGAGACAGTAGAACAACGTGGTCTTATACCAGAAGGCACTCAATTATGCTGGACTTTGGCCCACTCGGGCTCTGTTAGGTCGACTGTGCCCAGCGCCCTGCTTCCAGATGCACACCCAAGCAATTAGTTTCTGCCCGTTGAGGGGGAAGGGTGGAATGAATCCGCTTCTTTCCACGGACTGATTATTCAATGACAGTGCTTTTTTGGACACCGATTGGTGCAATGAAATGGTCTCTTCTATATAAAATTCTCTCATTTCCACAGGAATTCAAAAAAAGAGCTCAATGACATTCGATTTGAATTTACCCCAGGGAGAGGTGAGCTGGTGGGAAATTCCAGTGTGTGGAGGGGTTTTGGTGAAGGGTTTTGGTGTTTGCGGTTGTGTGTATGGAAACCCTGCGTGAGTGTCTGTCCACAGTGCCTTCCTGAAGGGCTCGCCTTATGGTTGGGCTTGAGGCACTGCTGGTGAGAAAACCCTTCTTGTAAAACTGTTTATAGATAGGACCAAAGGGCAGCTCTTTGATAAATTCCAACTCAGAGTTTGACAGCATAGCTCAGAGCTGTCTGACCGTACCTGGTGCACACCGTAATATCCATCTGGTGTAAAAAGCACTTTGGCTGTTTGGTTGTACGAGCTCCTTTAGGTTTCTATGTGATGCCTTCATCATTTGGACAATTTCTGTTATGGGATGACTGGCTCTTGGGTTTCTCCCCAACAGATACTGCTGACGGTGTGTCTCAAGAACTCATTTCAGCAGGTCTTGTTGATGGCAGAGATCTGGTAATAGGTAATTACAAATTATTTCTTTCTGTTCTAACCATTTCAGTAATTTTTTGCATGTTTAAAATGACCTAATTAGTGGGTACTAGGAGAGTTTGTGACCTTGATTCTCTACCCCTGTGGCTCTACAAAACTGCTATTAATTCTGGTGACAGTTCCGTGCCAGTACATTTAGGCAACCCCCAGTATGCCAGAATATGATCTGTTGGAAACATTATGAAGCAAATGTTCCTTGTAATGCAAAACGAAGGCTAATCGATGCATTAGCTAAATCATTATTATTTGACATACATGCACTGCTAAACTGCTGCACAAGCCTGAACTGCTTGCAGGTCCTACGCAAGTCTGGGACTGGAATCGGCCAGGCTTTTTTGTTTTAGGGGAGGGAGGTGTGAAGTGCACATGCACTGAGGCAGCAGGACGTGTTGCACGGGTATAAACAGCTACCTCTGGCTACAGTTTGCTAAATAAATGTGTCCTGTGCGGCAGGTGAGACTTTTCAACTGTCAGCACTGCCTATATATTTTGACTACAGCGAGCAAAACTGTTCCTTGTACACAGGGTGCAACACCTGGAAAGGCTGCTAGTGCAAAAATAACAGGATTTCTAGGTGCAGTTGGGCAGTCTATTACTACTAATTCCACCGCATCCAGGAAAAAATAACTACCTCTGAAAAAGAAGCATAGTAACAAATGACAGCGTTTTCACAGTTTAAAGCTTTAGATTTAAGTAGATTGAGTCTAATTGAGACCTAAACTTTTTAGTCATGTTAAGAAGCTCTAAGTTTGAGTAATAGAAAGAGACCTAATGAATCTGGGGTGGTTTTCTCTACCCTGTCCTAATATTTGCCCGTTTTCTCTGTGTGTGTGTGTGATTTCAGTTGCAGCTAATTTGCAGAAAATTGTGGAAGAGCCCCAAGCAAACAGATCCGTCACTTTCAAACTGGTATTTATTCCTGTTCCCTAATTGAACAAGTTGTCACTTGCCATGCATATAGATGCCTGTGATGCCTACTGTAGGCATCGAATGTATGTGCTCTAAAATCCTCCCTTCTTTCCCAAAGCTTCCTACGGGATGCCTAACAGTAGGCAACGCAGGCTCCCTGCTTCTGTCCTCTGAGCAGCACCTGGGTTAAATAAGTGTGAGATGATGTGCTAATACAAACAGTCCCTTATCCTGGCTAATAAACATATCAAAATGTTACAAAAGGGTATTTTCTGGGCTTGGAATTTACCCTTGCCCAGAAAGGGCAGAAATGCTTCAGGGCAGGTAAGCGGGCTAAGAAATGCCATGGACTCCTTTCTTGAGGAAGAGAGTGGGGAGGGTCCAGAGACATTGTCTCTGAGGAGGAAATAAAGGAAAAAAAGAGTGGGGGGCAAAAGAAGAGAACCTAAACTAAGATAGGCCAGGAGAGGAGAAATAACAGTAGATTAATTCTTCGGAGGTAGTTGTAGTAGCAAAGCAAAGGTGTGACCAGTTTATTGACAGTGAAGCAGTAAATGCCATTATTTTTGACTCCTCCTGCAAGGAGTTTTCACTTGTTTTGCCCCAGTTAGTGCACGTAGCCCCAGTCAGAGCAGACATTGGCAAAACTTCAGTCCCGGCCCTTTCTAGCTTCAAAAAAAGGGCAAAAATAATAATAACAAAAAAAAAGCTTAATTTTAACTTTGGGGTAGTGTGAGTTGCTGAATCCAGTGCAAAGCTGTCCTGTGGCTGCTCCCTCCCCAGACGGTATCTGATGCACCTTGTCGTGAGATGTAGTGTGGCGTGTATCAAAGGGAAGAGCACGTGTGTTGCTATTTGGATCTCTGTTCCTTGTGTTTCAGGCATCTGGTGTCGAAGGCTCAGATATTCCTGATGATGGCAAACTTATAGGATTTGCACAGCTCAGCATCAGCTAAACAATGGTCCCAGGAGACGTTTCCCAACCGAGAACCCACATGTGCATATTCGTAATGCTTCTGTTAGCCTAAAAAAAAAAAACCACTACTGCCAAAGAATTGAACTACAGCCCCTTCCTAGAAGCTTTAACACTTTCCTTAATAGGATCACAAACCTTCCTGAAATTACCGATGGCGTTTACACCTTTTGTAAACAACTCTCATGTTTTTGTATCTGTCATCTCAAACATGCAGATCCAACACATCATTGCCTGCATGTTCATTTTATTATTGCCTTACTTTAAAGAAAAATACTACTGAGTACGAAGCAGGGGGTTCCACTGCTCTGATGATCTTGCCTAAATGTTTGCTTACATGTGGTTTCATTTTTTTTTTCACTTGCTATTTTTGCACAAGTTTTAATACTGAACGGATCTTTTTTTTTTTTGTTCTTTACCTGCTTCTCCTTCTATCTGAAACACCAATGTACATGTTGTTTGGGTCACCTGGAGTGCTGAGAAACCCGCTTCTCTTCAGCTGTGTGTTTTGTTTTGTTTTTTTTTTTAAAACTGCTGGTTTGAAAGCTTGCGCCTGAGAAAGCAAGCCAAGTCTTAACCCACGGGAGGCAGAGCCGCCTTCCCTTGGATTTGTGTTTTTGAGAAGTTCCTTGACTTTGAGATGTTAGAAGTCAGCTTCCCTTTGTAAACTGCCTTAATTTTCTTTTTTCTTCTTTTTTTTTTTTTTTTACTGTTTTGGTTCTTTCCACATGAGTGCCAGGCGTGGCATGAGGGCTGAACCTTTTAATTTACGTTAAGCAGTCCTTCCTCAAAACGTCTTTCGTTCTGCATCTTAGATGTTAGTCAGTTCTTGAAGCAGACCAGTGAGGCATTGCTGTCTGGAAACTGGTCTTTCAGATGATCAACAAAATACTCGTGGTCAGAAGGAGAGATCTGTGTCGCTCTGCGTTTGGAAAAGATGCACTTCGAACCCCTCCTGAAACCCAGTCTGTTACGCCTGGCTGCGCGAGTCCCCCCCGACGTGTTTCCCGGTCCTTTGCAAACTGGTACCCGTGGAACCATCCCTGTCGTGTTTTACAGCAATAACCGATTGCCAGTAGAGTGGTAGTACTGGGCAAGCGAGCGCCGGGCTGCGTCCCTCCTGCACTAATCGCTTGGGTCGTCGGCCTTCTCCTCGGTCCAAGCCTCGACGTTTGATCAGGATGTCACTGAAACCCCGTCACACACGTATTTAGCTTCTATTTCTATGTGGTGTTGAATTGGAGTTTCTACATGAATAATATAAATTATACTCTGCGTTTGATAAGAGACACTTGTAATGCAATATGTGAATAATAAATGGTGTTGATGATTTTTTTTTTTTGTTTGTTTGTTTCCTACTGTTTCACAGTTGGCCTTTGTAACTGCCATTGGCTCTGGAGTGTTTTCTACACAGAAGTTGTAAGCCTGTAATTTAACACACAGATGGAAACGTGTTTGGTTTCCATCAGCCACAAGCAATGCAGAAACAGAGTGTTAAAGTGGAATGACTGGGTTCAATTTACGACTTTTTTTATTATTTCCAAGTCTTCAGATGAACAATCTATATTTATATATTGTTCTCTTATGAGCAGCTGTGGAAGCTTCCCGAATTGTGCATGCTCTTTTTATACCGCCCTCATTGCTTTTGGCCTCTAGGTGGATATTGGGTATGTCCCCATGGGCTATCTGCAGCCCCGTGGCCGGTAAGGATGAAGGGGAGGGAGAGGAGAAGGAGGGTTTGGGAGCGAGAGCACCCCAGGGTGCTGAGCAGATGCTCTCAAGAGCCCAGGAAGCAGGTGCCCGAGACCAGGGAGTTGGTGGTGGCTGGGTTTGGCCGAGTGCCTGCACGTACGTGTGGCACCTCCGCCACTTTCTCCCATTGTCCGACACGAAGCACTCCCTATGGCTTCCCCCATCCAGCTTCTTGGCTTGGGAAGAGCAGGCTGGCCGTCTTGATTTCCCTGTCACCCTGTGGTTGATACGGATGTATCGGAAACCCTTAGGATACACAGAGACAAGGTAGTCGTGGTACAGTATTATTTTCCCTTCTGCCTGCATGCTGTGGGGACCCCCTTGGTCATTTTTGTACTGGTGCTGAGAAAGGTAGGACTCGAACTGCTCAAACGGAACAATGCAGTGTCTCTATTTATTAAGTTATTTCTCACCTTCCCAAAGCCAGGTCTTAAAGAGCTCGAGCTCCCACTAGCCCGAGGCTCCTCAGTTCTTTAATGGAGAGAATAAGTAAAGAAGAAACTGATGGGTTTTGTTCTGTAGATCTCCAGATGTTTTGGGTAGGGATCCAAAATATTTACTTGGGCTATTACAGTTCTAGACAACTGTCTTTTCTGATGTTGTTCCAGTAAGTGCCAATGCTGTTCATAATTGTTTTCCGGTGTCATTAAGAATTTGGTTTTTGTGCAAATTTCTGATTTGAACCTGGAAGCAGGTGGTAATTTTAAGTTAGTTCCTACTTTTAAGGGCAATGCTCTGTTAATGAAAACGGATCCTCTTCACAACTTTGGTGTATTGTAGATTATAATGAAAGATGTAAAATATTCAGGCTTTTTTTTCCTTTTTTGGACTTTGTATTTTACTGCATGTCTCTAATTTTTAATCAATAAAGAACAAATTGTCCATTGCTGTGTTTGGTGTGTGGTTTTACGTGTCGTTGGGTTGGATGGCGCATCTTGGGGAAGGGGTTTGTCTGAGCGGTGTCTGCAGCCCCTGGGACATTTCTGTTTGGGGCGGTGGGATTGTTTGCCAACTCCCAGGAAGACTCGGTGAGGAAGGGGTGGGGATGCTCTGCAGGAATGGTGTGCAGAAATGGAGCCAGGGTGGCACTTGGGACTCTACCCTGAGGGTCTGTCTCCGGTGGAAAGGTTTGCTCCAAGCTCTGCATGCCCTGTGCGGCCAGGGATGAGCTTCCCCTCTCCAGGGACACCTCAGGGTGGCAGAGGCTGGTATTAAAGTTGGGATGATTTGTACCCTGAGAAGCATTTGGAGCATGAACTGCACTTCCTTGCTTTCCACCTCTGCAATAGTTATTCCTGAATTTTGAAGCTTCAGGGCAGACCTGATCCAGAGGTGCCTCCGAGGTCTCTCCCTTATGCTCGTAGTGGAGCCAGGACTTCAAGAAAATGCGCCGACAGTGAGAGGCAGAGCCCAGGCATGTCCCCATCTCTCGTCATCATGACACCTCTTAGCTCTACCTGTGCTGTTCCTCTCTGTAAGCACCAGTATCCCCCACTGCAGCATCCTCCTTGTGCCAGCGGTCATGCTTTGGGCTGCAAGAGCAAGGAGGTGCCTCAAGTGAAAGGTCTCGTCCAAGTGTGCAGGTGACAAGACTGTTGGCAGACTGTCAGTAACCACTTCTGTGACCTGGCACTGGGCCACCGCCATGCCTGTGGCCGTAGATTTGTCACGGTGAATGCTGCAGTTTGGTGTCAGTTAAACTGAGTGGGCATCTGGGCAACTTTCTGCAGTCGTGGTCATCCTTTAACGGTGAGCTTGGGTGGCTGCTGCCAGCTGAACCACAACCTTTTAGTGTCCTCTAATGTCACGTGAAAGAGAAGTGCCTGTCTGCAAGCGGAGACTGCCTGACACCCTCTTGGAAAATCATCTCTGAAGCACCGTACTGCAGAAACCTTAGAGTTTTCCTTCACATCCTTCAATATTTCTTGCATGTCTTCCACAGAGGAAGGAAATTTTTGGCAATGAAGGGGAATATTACCCGAGAAGTAAAAAAAACCCCTATTATTTCTCACTGGGGGTCCTTGGAAACTTTCCCCTAATGTATGGCTTCAGTTCCTAAGGTGCCCTGTTGACATGATTTACCCAGATTTTAGTGGGATTTGATTTGAGCGAGATCATGGTGATTCCATTAATAGGAACAGAAGGGGTCTTCCTGCTCCGAGGGTGGGAAGGGAGAAGTTTCTCTAAAGCTTCATGGGCTGTCAAGGGAAAGGTGTGGGTCTTGTGGGAGGGGATAGGGATTGTCCAGTTCTAAGTGGTCCCTAGGCCTTTTGGCTGGGATGCACCCATCCCTATTTGCTTGAAAATGTGCCGGTTCTTGCTTAAAAAGCAACAAAAAAAAATATCCCACCAAACCAAAAAGTCGTGGTGGTCTTGGTGGCACTTTCTAAGCTGCCTCTTCCATACTTTCTAAGGCTCTTGGGCTTCTAAGCTCTCCTTCCTAAGGTTCTTGGGCTTCATTTGCCATTTTGTAGGTCTTTATTTCTCTAAAGGTGTTCCTCGTTACTGACTGACTCAGAAAACTTTATCTCGGGTGAGTGTAACTTCCAAGCTTAAGGCGTGAGACGGTAAGGGATGTTCTGGGTCACTGAATCTCGTTCCCTGCATCTAAGCCAACATCTTTGCGGTCTTTCCAGTATTTGGCCAAACCCTGCTTAAAAAACCCCAAAGAACCACGTCCCACTTTTGTCTCCAATCCCTGCCTCCGTAGGAAATCCCTTCACGGACACTCCCAAAGGCTTAGGCCGGTGCCTCATAGTCCTCCTGCGACTGAATAGTCCGCTCCGGTTACCTTCGGCCTTGGATGTTGCCCTTGGTGGGTGCTCACCGTGAGGTGTCTCATACTGCTCCTGCCCGGGGGCTTCCCTGCTCTTCTTACCTCCTCCCCATCACCTCGCCGGCTCTCCCCCCAGCTGATGAGTTTGCAAATGGAAAGTACCCTCCCCTGGTGTTACGGTTTGAGAAAAGCCATAACAATTTATTGTCGTTTAGACAATTATTCTACCACCCGATGACCCCTCCCCACCCGGGAAGGGGAATCGGGGAAAGCAAGGAAACGTGAGGGTTGAAATATAAATAGGTTTAATAGGATAAGACTAAATAATTAACTAAAGGTAACTAAACGATACTAAAAAATACTAAATAACTAAATAAAACTAAATAATACTAAAGAACCACTGCTAATCCTGATACTAATATAAAATATATAAGAATTCTACTCAGCTAATTCTAACACTATGAAGCCGTACGCTCCCAGCAGGGGACAGCAAATGTGGGCCACTACGAGCGCAACGGCTCCGGGAGGAAGGGAAGGGCTCAGGGCTCCGGCACCGGAGCAAGGAGTTTCTCTGGACCGCCGCCATCAAGGGAGAGAGAAACTACGCAGCAAACTTTCTATTTGATGTCGAATGTGACATTCATGGTATGAAGCAATCCTGTTGGCCTGCCTGCGTCAGGCGCCCAGGCCTCCCTCCTCCTCATCCCTGCACCTGGTAAGGCTTGAAAACACCGAGAGCTTGAATCCCACGTAGCCTAGCTGGCGATAAAGTAAATATTTTCATGAGTTCAGACACTAGAGTCTTCCAAAAATGTAGTTTTCCCCGGCATTAGGAGAGAAATTAGTCCTGTGTCGCTCAACCCAGGACACCTGGAGGGTATGCACCTCCTGAGATTTCTCTTCCATGTAACGGGAACGCAGCGCCGGTACCAATCCCAACCCAGAGCGTTGCTTTTCCTTCAAATCTGCATATTCACTGGGGCTGCCCACAGCTTCAAGGCTTTTCTTGGGCTTAAATACCAGTTCCAGGCCCGGGGAAGCCTGTCTCTGCAGGTTCTGCTGCCAATGTCAGGCGTCAGGGAAATTTTGAAAGCGGTTGGTGATTTTGGGCCTTTTCAGAAACGGCTGGTGCTGCTCACCTTGTTTCCCTGCCTCGGGGTGGCTTTCCACCAGTTTTGCCAACTTTTTATGGTCCCACACCTGCCTCATCACTGCGACACCAGCTGGATCCGTGCCGTCGGCCCCAACCTGACCAAGGAAGAGCAGCTGAACCTCACCCTGCCCCGGGATGCAGACGGGGCGTACGAGCAGTGCTCCATGTACTCGCCGGTGGACTGGGACCTCGACTCCATTGTGGCGTACGGCCTGAATGCCACAGAGGAATGCAGCAGTGGCTGGGTGTACCCCTCAGACCATGACGTGACGCCGGTCACTCAGGTTTGTACCGTCCCTTTGATTCTGATTGCTTTGTGCTGTGGTAAGTGGTGCTTTGAAGGCTTTGGTGCACAAGACCTTCCCGAATTCCTGACCTTTACCAAAAGCCATGGAAAGGTGTGTCATGGACACATGTGCTGGTCAGGTCCTGAGGAGGACATCTCAGCCCAGAGACGTGACTCGGCTCCGAGCAACCGTTGCTGCCTCCTCACCCGTTGTTGGAAAGCTCCAGCAATGGGTTCCTGCCCTTTCCCCTGGTCCACGGTCTTGGAGTTTTCCAGCCTCCTGTAAATGTGGTGCCCAGCTCAGGCTCGCCAATGCTGCCCAGAGCAGGACAGACCTCATTTCACCTGTCTTAACTTCTGGCAGTGTTTCGTACCGGTCCTTGGCTCCTGCTTCTCCGGATCCATGAGACCCATGACTGGTTTCTGACTGACCCTCCTGGGCTTCCCCATTTAAACCATGAACAGAGAAGAGCGGATGAGGCTGCTTTGTGTCCTGGACTCCTGGCATGGAGCCAAGAGACGGACAGACGAGATGGCGGGATCAGGCCTGGGAAAGGCTCCTGAGCTCCTGGACATTAGGTGATTCTACTTTTAGCAAGGTCTGGCCTGTTCTGCCTCCTGCGGATGAAGCAGAGCCCAAGGTGAACACGGACACCTCAATTTCATCCTCCGAGTTTCCAAGTTGACTTGACCAGACCCAATTTGTGTTGTCTGGCGCCTCTGCCCGGTTCAGTGTCTGCATGCTTTTCTCTGTCTTTGGTGCTCCCTGCTTCTAGCGGCTGAGCTGGGCTTATGCCAAGGGCACCATCTCTGGCTGCCCGGGAAGCTGGGGCACCTCCAAGTGTGACCCGTGTGGGTGCCCTGGCCAACACAAACGGGGCAGCCATGGTCTGGTTTCCATCGTGCTTAGACAATGCTCTTCCCACGGATCTGTTGGCAGGACAAGGCGCATCCAAATTGCTTTAGGGCACTTCTGGAGGCTTTGCCTCGTGGACATCCCAAAGGGGCCCCAGGCATCCCTACATCAGGCTTGGGCTGAACAGAGGTGGTTTCTTGTTCTCAATAGTCATTTTAAGGCAGGAAGGCGTTTGAGATGAGACTTGCCAAACCTGCCTCAAGCGACATTGCCCTCTGTCAGAATTATGCCATCCCTGTGTGCCTTCCCTGCAAATAACCCCCCCATCTTCCAGCCTGGCCCAGAGCTGGTGGGAAGGGTGGGCATCCCATGCGTGGCTTGCTTGTGGTTGCACCAAGAAGCTGCAAAAGATGAAGGAAATGGAGTCTCCTGTCGCCTGGGACAACAGCCAACGGGCCGCCTTCCTTGTCTCCGGCTCTACCCATCCATCAGCATCCCTCCCTTTATTCCCCTGGATTTTTCCCACCTCTGCATCGTGCTGGGATGTCTTGGCCCCTCTGAACCTTGCTTGCCCGAGTAGGAACTGCTGGGGACCATCTCAGCGGTTCAGCAAATGCAGCGCTTGCAGTTGCTTTGGAGAAGAGTCTTCTCCCCCGTCAATGCCACCTTGGCCCCGGCAGAGGGGGTGACCCAGGTTGCCTGAAACAGGGGTCCTTCTGCTCCAGCCAGCAGCAGGCACCGTGTGTGCGTGGGTGGCACAGGGATGATTAATATATTACGTGGTGTACTTAGGACACCTAAAACATCAGGCATTGAGGCCACCCTGTCTTTACACGTTTGTGGTGCCTGCCTATAACTGCAGTGCTTATCTTAGGTTTAAACATTAATTCTAGCTCCCTGGAAAGTCTGTCCCAGCACTGTCCAGTTCCAGATTCTGCTGCCAATGATGTCAGGCATCGGGGAAATTTTGAAAGCGGTTGGTGATTTTGGGCCTTTTCAGAAACGGCTGGTGCTGCTCACCTTGTTTCCCTGCCTCGGGGTGGCTTTCCACCAGTTTTGCCAACTTTTTATGGTCCCACACCTGCCTCATCACTGCGACACCAGCTGGATCCGTGCCGTCGGCCCCAACCTGACCGAGGAAGAGCAGCTGAACCTCACCCTGCCCCGGGACGCGGACGGAGCGTACGAGCAGTGCTCCATGTACTCGCCGGTGGACTGGGACCTCGACTCCATCGTGGCGTACGGCCTGAATGCCACAGAGGAATGCAGCAGTGGCTGGGTGTACCCCGCAGCACAACCGCCGTCCCTGCTGACCGAGGTCTGTAATCACCTTTTGACGTGCTAGGGACGTGGAAGGGAAGGGACACACAAATGGCTGCCCTCCCCTGCAGTTCTGTTGAAGTTGGTGCCAGCCATTGTGCAAGTGGGCTGGGCTGAGGCTTACAGCAGGTGCATTTTGGGGACCTTGGCTCCACCACCCAGTCCCCAGGGGTGGTTTTGGAGAGGTTGCGTGCAGGCGGGCTGCAATATGGATGTCCGTGGGGCCACAGGCAGAGCCAGTGGAGAGATTAATCACTCCTGGTGGGACCTTTTGGGTTCTACCTGCCCCAGCTGACCCTCTGCAGGCTGAGGGTAACCTTCCAAGTTGTCCCCGTGCACAGCTTTGTGCTTTGGACACCCTGGCCAGGGGAAGGAGGCAGAGTTCAGCGCTTGGTTTCTGCTCTCACACACGCTGGGGAGCCATCAGGGCGAGCGGCTGTGGGGTGTCTGTCTCGGGGTCTCAGCGTGGAGACTCCAGCTCAAGGTTGTCGCAAACAGATCGAGTTCCTCACCGCTCCTCGCTCTGTGTGGAGGTACCAGGTTTGATGAGGAGAGGAGAGCCTGCAAAGCCACAGATCTCATTGTCACCAGGGGCTTCAGCAACACCAGGAATGCTGCAGTGAGCAGAGCTAAACTTCTTTCAGTGCCCTCTGACCTCTCTGTATTTCCTACACCTGATCTTCCCTGTGTGACTCTTTGTACAGTTGCCCTCTGGATGCTGGCAGCTGCAGAACATCGCTTTAACGGAAACTGCTTGGCCCGGGAATATGCGTCGCACTCATCCTTTTTCCTTTGGGAGAGAGGACAGGCAGTCTAGGAGAAGCGAGGTGCTGGGACTTCTGTCCCAAGTCTCACTTTAAGCAAAATTTCCCAAGCAGGAGGCTCTCCTGGGGGTTCCCGGGCTGGGGGGGGAGTCCTGCAGGTCCCAGTGCTCAGGAGAGGGGAACCACTGAGTGGTCCCCACAAAGTGGGCTTTTTCCACCCCTGACTTGTGTGCTATGTACACACCATGGAGACTCACGTCCTTGGAAGCGGGATCAGAAAGCATCTGGAGCCTGTTGAGAGCAAAAGCACCTGTTCTTCCTTCCTCCAGTTTGACCTGGTATGTGACAGGAAAGAGCTGAACGACATCTCCCAGTCCATCTACATGTCGGGGCTGTTCCTAGGATCCCTGATCTTTGGGCCACTAAGTGACAGGTGAGGAGACACAACCCCCCGTCCAGGGTCTGTGCAAAGCTGGTGGTGCGCAGAGCGACGCGCTGCTCCCAGCCTGGCTGGGCTCTGCACCCTGGGCTTTATGTCACTGCTCCTCACTAGTAGGGAGCCTGATCAAAGTCCTCAGGTGCCATGAGGACATGGCCACACAGTGGGTGGAAGGGAGAAGGGCACAGAGTGTGCGCAGGGTCCTTCACCTGTCAACTCAGGGTCTAGTCTGAGCCTTATCACCCTCAAGATGGGGCGACGCAATCACTGTGTAACCTGCTGGGCTCTTCCCCATCTCCCTGGGGTCTCCTCAGATACCAACCGTGTCTTCCTTCTTCCTCCCCAGGATCGGCCGCCGGCCAGTCATTCTGATCTCCATCTTCCTCCAGGGCTTGTTTGGCGTAGGAATTGCCTTTGTGCCCCATTTCTATGTGTACATGGCCTTCAGGTGTGTCGTGGGGGCTTCAGTGTCAGGGATCACCATGACGATACTGTCCTTAGGTGAGTAGGCAGACAGATGTGGCCTCTCAAGATGCAATAGGAGAGCTCTGCAAAGAAATAAAAAGTCACCATGTATGACTTGAAACACACTGCGGTGAGGACAGGTCTTGCTCTGCACTGCCCTTTGGCAGTATGGCATCTCCCCAATGCTGAGCGAGAGCCACGGGGAGCATCTGTCCCATGCCAGTGCCCAGAAGAGGGCAAGGGGACAGCCTCCCAGCTCAGGAGGTCAATGCGATCCCCATGGCTCTGGGACATGATTGATTTGGGCCCCAGCTCTGCCCCAGTGAGGGGCTCTGTGGATGCAGACAGGACAGTGCTAACGTACCTCAGCTTCATGTCCTCTTGCACAGGACCAGGACAAAGAGAGGCGATGCATCTCATGGAACACTGGTGACTTACATGTGTGACTGATGCCAGAGCTCTGACAGCTGGCCTCCTCTCCTAGCCTCCTGGAGAGCTCTTCTCCAGGGGAAACACCCTGTTGGTGTCAGGGGAAGGAATTTGCATGGGTGACTCTGAAACTTCATTCGTCTTTTCAGCCACAGAATGGGTTGGTGCCTCCTACCGGCCAAAGGCAGTGCTTATTTCTCACTGCTGTTTCGCCATCGGACAGATGCTTTTGGCTGGCTTGAGTTACGGTATTCGCAACTGGAGGCTGCTGGAGATTGCAGGATCTGCTCCAATGTTTGCCCTTTTCTTCTACATCTGGTAAGCAGGAGCGGGGCAGAGCTTCTTGCAGACATGACAGCAGTGGGTGTGAGGGGTGGCAGTGAGGAGGCAGCAGCTCCGGAGCAGGTTGGGTCTTTCCCGTAAGAGTACGGATGCTGGAGGAACTTCTGCAGAGCTCAGCACATCTCCCTGGGGCATGGGACTCCGGAGAGCGGCAGCTGCTTTGCTTCAGGTCTTCAAATGTGGCCTCTGGGGCCTAAACATAGGCCTGGAAAACCTGACCTGGGGAGTTTCTCAGACCTATCCATCACCCGTGATGCTGGACGTGGTTGTAGGGATATGGGCTGTGAGGAAACTCAGCAGGTCACAGCAGTATCTCCTGATTTCGTCTCCTCGGCAGGGTGATACCAGAATCAGCTCGGTGGCTGGTGACAAAAGGCAGAATAGAGGAAGCTAAGAAAGTCCTTCAGAAGGCAGCGTCCATCAACAAGCGCACCATCCCACCAGGACTCCTGGAGCAGGTACCAATAATGGCACGCACAACTGCTGCTTGTCTTCAGGGACTTTCCTCTGTGCTTGGGTTTGTAGCAGCCCCTGGAGCTGAGCTCATCTGATAAACATCTTTCCATGCCTGGTGGGGATGGTTTGGGGATGGCCTGTGGGTGACTCCGGCTTCAGCTGCGTTGTACCAGAAACAAGGCCAAGGAAGAGGCAGAGCTTCTGCTGAGGCTCAGCCTGGAGCTTTCTGGAGTCCACCTTGGGATATGGAAAGGACTCAAATGCTTCCCTGGCTTTTCTTCTGTGAGCGTTTCAGGAGCGCTGAGGATGACCCCCAAGTCTCTCTTTAGTTTCTGCTTTTCCATGCATAAATGCCTGAAGGGTTACCTCCTTGCCTACCTCAAAGTCCCTCCACTGGGGAAATGTCTATCCCAAGGAACCTTAGTCACCAAACTAGTGCGTTGGGCACCCAGAGCAGATGTAGGATCCCAGCCCCAGAGCACTTTGGGCTCACAAGCCCGTCCCGCTGAGGCTTTCCTTTGACTGCAGATGGAAAGGGAGCGAGCCATGGGTTTCCTTTGCCTGGTTTGACTCTTTGGCTTTCTGCATTTTCAAGTTGAAGCCTGAGACAAAGACCAAGCCTGGAAGTGTTCTGGATCTCTTTCGGAAGAAACACCTCCGCAAGGTGACTTTAATCATGTCGTGCACCTGGTAAGACATCCTCTGGTTCCCTCTTTCCAAACTTGTAGATGAAGAAAAGAAGGGATTGTTGGTTAGTCATAATTGTAAATTCACCTTGTGTTTTTTGGGTGTTATTGATGGGTGTTTCTGTTTCTGGCTATTCTAGATGGCATGTGGTTTTTGGGAAAGGTTACAGCCATCCCAGCTTTGGCTGTCCTGTGGTATTCGTCTGGTTTTATGTCCCTTTGGAAATCATGTGGCTTGGTAAAAATGTTGTCACTGGAGATCGATATTGTATTTGCTCATGGCCAATAGGTATTCTCAGTGCCGCCTTGCCTGGCTTTCAGGTTTGTGAACAGCCTGGTCTACTATGGGTTGAGTCTGAACGTGACAAATTTCGGTCTGGACATCTACCTGACACAGCTTGCGTTTGGAGCAGTGGAAATCCCAGCCCGTGTTGGTTGTATCTTCTTATTGCAGTGGTTCGGGAGGAAGAAAACCCAGGCTGTTCTCTTGCTGCTGAGTGGCCTGGTGTGTCTGATCATCACTGGCATCCCTGAAGGTGAACACCTCTTCTCATACTGAGAGGACAACCTCTGGGACAGGGAAGCACAGAGCCCCAACCCTTCCCTTGCTGGTGGAGGTCCTGTCCTCCCAGCCAGGCTGACTCACACCTCTCAGGGCTTGAGCTGATTCTGGTGCCACGGCCACAAGGGATTTTGTTAACTCCCCAAGGCCTATTCTGATCAGCAAACTTTTGCTTGCCAATTGCAACAGGAGAGGGTAGGACTGAGCCTGGTAGGCCCCCTGTTAGCGGAGTTGTCCTCTGTGAAAATTAATACATGGGGAAGTGAGATGTAAAGTGCGCTGAAGGTGGCCCCCAGGCCAGAGCTGTTCCTTGGTCCTCATTGAAGCACTGTTCAGAGGCGATGGCTCCCTGTAGGCGACACAGCTGTCGCCATGCATTCCCGGCCTCCCTCCCCGAGTGGTGCTGGGCCCTCCCTCATCCCATAGCAGCAGTCTCTTCTCCTCCCCTCAGACCAGCCCATGGTGACCACCGTCCTGGCCACCACCGGCAAATTTACTGCCTCTGCCTCCTTCTCCACCTCCTACGTCTACTCCGCAGAGCTCTTCCCCACCGTCATCAGGTGAGGTCTCCCCACACATCGGGGCTTCCCTCCGCCATGGCGGGTGGCAGTGGTGGGGCAAGAGCCTGGTTGTCCCCATGGCTGCACTCAGTCCCATGGTGGCCCAGGGGATGCCGAGCTCTGCCTGTGCCTCCCACTGCCCCTCGCTTCCCCAGGCAGACCGGCGTGGGGCTGTGCTCAATGTTGGCCCGGGTAGCGGGGATCATGGCCCCGCTGATCGGCCTCCTGACCCAGTACCACCGGGCCATCCCCATGGCCATCTTCGGGAGCGTCCCCATGGTGGGAGGGCTGTTCTGCTTCCTGCTGCCCGAGACCTGTGGCGTTGACCTGGCGGATGACACAGGGGATGGCTGCCCTCCAGTTGAGGTGGGTACCCCATGGCACCTGTTCTGCCTCCTGGGCAGGGACATGGGCTGCCAGTGCTGTGGGAGGCCGTCAGCATAGCATGGGCTGGGGCTGGGGGTGTCTTTGAGGGCTTACAGTGGTGGGAGGGCAGGGAGTGGGGCTGCCCCACTGCGGGGGCCAGGGAGGAGCCCCCATAACCCTGCCCATGGTGGTCATCCCTTCATTCATGCCCATGGGATGGAAGGACTCCAGGAACAGCCAGTGCTTCCCTTGCCTCGCTCTGCTCTCCCCTGGGAATGACTGGTGCCTTGTAGCCATGTCCTCTGGCTTTTGGCCTCACGTAGCTCCCAGCACCCCATTGCCCATGGGACCGGACGGAATTGCGCCCTGATACTTTTGTTGCCCTGCTGGGAGAAGGGTGTCCATGGGGGCCCAGAGAGCGCGTGGTGAATGGGATGCCAGGTTGCCGAAGGTTGCATGGCTCGGAGGAGGCTGCCATCAGCTCATAACAGGTCTTTTTTTTTGCTTTTTAACTCTTTTCCCTTCCATTAGGTCTGTGAAAATGCCAACAGCGTCTCTGAAAATGGACATATGAAAGGAAAAGACGGTGGCCAAGACAAGGACTACACCAAGACCACTTACTTCTAGCTGGGGCTGCAAGCGGCTGTAATTAAAGGCGACCTAGTGCTGTGCTGGCACTGAGGACATGCAGGGTCTCCATTTGCAGGACACCATCACTTCTCAAGCTGTCACTGCCAGTTCTTGTCTTTCCTTTTCTTTTTTGCCTTCCTGTACCTCCCTCTATAGCTTGTCCTCGGGCACTGCATGCTGTCTCTGGTGCTCAACAGTGCCCTCGGTGGAGAAAACCCGATGCTTTTCATTTAAGGAAACAAAGAAAGAAATCGGAAACCAGGGTAGATGCAAACATTTTCTCTTCGTCTTTTCTGTCCCATCTTCCGGAATGTGAGACTGTGAACTTTGTCTGAGTGAGACACCTGCTAAAGCACTGAATAGACTTGCAAAGGAGTACTGAGCTCACTGAAGAGAAAGCCAGAGCAGATGCAGCACTGAAAACAATCTCGATCTCACACTTGCAAGAAGGAGTGATTTCCCTTGACTGTATGGCATGGTCTTCTCATCCTCTCTGGAAAACACTCCTTTAAATTGTTTTTTAAAATTTGAGACGCTCAGCTGAGTGAGAAAAAAAAGGTGCAACGAAAGAAACAGCAAGCAGTGAGCAAAGATGTCTAACACAGCAAAATCTTCGCCTTCGTGCTGGTGGCTTTGAATGAAAGCATGTCGTGGTGCTTTGTGCACCGAAAATCGTGCTGTCCGGCTGTGGTGTAGGACCACATCAATTTGTCTGTTCCAGGAAACTGAGAGACGTTGTGTCAGTTGGCCTCTTAGAAGAAAATGCAAATCTTTCTGGGAACTATTCTAATCTGTTCTATTCTATTGCTATGTCCATCTCTGTCTTTAAATGGTTTATGACCACTTTTGTCTTACACTATGAGAAAAACTCATGTTCTTTTCCTGTGCTTGACCTCCCCTTATCTCCTTTCCCTCAAGACAACTTTCTTCTTCCAGTTGTGGTGTGACAGCTTTGACTGTGAACAGTTCAAAAGCTATTTTCTGGTAGTGTCAAGAAGTTTTTAAAGGAGACTTTTATTTCTTCTCCCTGTTGTCCTGCCTGCACGTTTTCCAATGTATCTCATGGATATGCAGTTTGATGAAGACAGAGCTTTGGATAAAATCAGTGACGTGCGACAATGCCCCACCAGGAGGGGCTGCCTGTGGTGCCATCTTCTCTCTGGCACTGCCTTTCAAGGGATTTGCTGTGGTGCTCCTGTTCAGTGGCCCTGAGCATAGAGGAGCTCTGTCCTTTGCCCGAAGGCCTTCTTTCCTTGGCACAGGCTAAAGGCTGTGTCCTTCAGGCTTTATGGAAAATAAGGTCTTGAAGGGTAAAGGCTGAGGGAAGAGCTTGGAACAAACTGCACAGTTACCGAGAGAACTGTGGCTCCTTTTAGGAAATCTGCTCTGAGACTCTTTGTTTCAGCTCACTTCAAAAATAAAGGAGTCCAGACACATCTGATGTACTTCGGCTTCTATCTCATTCATGGCTCCAGTAGGCTGAAGATCCATTCCGTCTGCTCTTATCTAGTCCACTGCACCCGGTTAGTTTGAAGACCACTGGACGGTGCACTTTTGGTTGAAGAGCACTTGAACAGTTTAATCATAGAATCATAGAATAGTTTGGGTTGTAAGGGACCTTTAAAGGTCATCTATCCCACTCCCCTTGCAATAGGCAGGGACATCTTCAAATAGATCTGGTTGCTCAGAGCCCCGTCCAACCTGACCTGGGATGTTTCCAGGGCTGGGATCATGGATATTCTTCAGAGGCAGCTCTTAACACCCTATCCATTTCTTGATGTAGAGGGTAACGCCTCTGCCCCTCCTTCCTCGTCTGTCCCTTCTGAACAGCCTGTAGCCATGGATAGCCACACTCCAGTCACGGGATTTGTCCCACCAGGTCTCAGTAATGGCAAGTAGGTCGTAGCTTTCTAGCAGCACGGTGGCTTCCAGCTCCTCCTGTTTGTTGCCCATGCTGTGTACATTGGTGTAGAAGCACGTCAGCTGGTTTGTCGGCTGTGTCACCTTCTTAGAGGAACACCCCTCAGTTCCTTTGGGCAATTTCACCGGTGTTTCCCTGGTGGCTCCCATTACCTCAGGAGCTCCTGGCTTATCTCTGTAAGACTTCAGGTGTGCTGCAGTGTAACCAGCATTTCTCACAGCAACAGGCTGCAGGCCCTCGCTAGCACAACATCCCTCTAACTATTGCCTGTTGTCCCGCAGCTTGTCACGGCCAAGCCTGATATTGCCCTCCTCAAGCCTGGTTTAAAGCTCTGTCAATGAGCCCTGCCAGCTTGTGAGCAAAGACCCTCTTCCCCCTTTCAGAAAGGTGAATCCCATCTGATGCCAGCAAGCCTAGCACCGTGTAGGCCCTCCCGTTATCGAACAAGACAAAATTATGTTGGTGACAGCAGCCACGGAGCCATGTATTAGTAGACTGGGCTCATCTGTTTCTTCCAATGTTGCTGCCTGCAACTGGAAGGAGAGAGGTAAAAATAACCCGTGCTCTGGATTCCCTTACCAGCCATCCCAATGCCCTGTAGTCTGTTTTGGTCCCCCTTGGACTACACGTTGTGGCTTCGTCACCACCCACATGGAGGAGCAGCAATGGGTAATAGTCCAAGGGCTGTACCAGGCTGGGAAGTTTCCTAGTGGTGTCCTTAACCCAGGCCCCAGGGAGGCAGCAGACTTCCCAACGAGGGAAGTCTGCCCAACATATTGGACCCTCTGTTCCCCTCAGAAGGGAGTCACCTACAACTATAGCCCACCTTTTGTTCCTCGTGGAGGTGGTCGTGATGCAGGGAGTAGGCCTTTCTGACCTTGGCAGCACCTCTGATGAAGACGGACCGTCATCCATTGACTGACCATTCACATCCAGAGCCTTGTACCTGTTGTACAGAGGCACCTGGGAAGGCGGCGTGGGCAAGGAGGGGCTTCAACTGCTGCCCTGAGTGTGGACTTAGAACCATAGAATCATCGAATGTGTTGGGTTGGAAGGGACCTTTAAAGCTCATCTAGTCCAACCCCCCCACATTAAACAGGGCCATCTTCAACTAGATCAGGTTGCTCAGAGCCTCATCAAGCCTGGCCTTGAATGTCTCCAGGGATGGGGCCTCCACCACTTCTCTGGGCAACCTGTTCCAGTGTCTCACCACCCTCAGTGTAAAGAACTTCTTCCTAATGCCTAATCTAAACCTACCCTGCTCTAGTTTAAAACCATCGCCCCTCATCTTATCGCTACATGCCCTTGCAAACAGCCCCTCCCCAGCTTTTCTGTAGGCCCCCTTCAGGTACTGGAAGGCCGCTATAAGGTCTCCCTGGAGCCTTCTCTTCTCCAGGCTGAAAAACCCCAACTCTCTCAGCCTGTCCTCATAGGAGAGGTGTTCCGGCCCTTGGATCATCTTCGTGGCCCTCCTCTGGACCCACTCCCAAGAGGTCCATGTCCTTGTCTCCATTCACTCTTCTCCTTTAAGCTACTGCCTTCAGCCTGGCAGGGGGAGGATACAGGATTCCCATTGGTCTTGGGTTTTTCCTGCTTGTTGTTCCCATTTCTGTCTCAGGGAGGGCAGAGCATGGTTCCACCAGTCTGTCTTTTTCTTAGACTCTCTGATGCTCCTTAATCTTTCTACTACCTCTCGTAGCTCTGCCACCAGCCTGAGCAGGTCATCCATCTGGTCCCATCTCACACAGCTGTTGTCACCAGTGCCATCTGCTACCAGTGAAAGGCTCTGGCACTCCCTGGAGTCCAAGACCCAGATGGCTGCATGTTTTCATGGGAGCTCTGTCTGGGTCGCCACATCCTTTCTGACCAGTGAAGAGGACACGGCTTTCTGCTGGGTGGATACCCCAGCTGTTCTCCTTCTGAGAGGGTGACAGCCACCAATTGAACTCACCTCTTAAGGTGGTAGGGTCACTACACCCTTCTCACATGCCCTTCTGTGCAAACTGCCACCCCACACCCTATTTTCCCACTCTGTTTGCCGCGCTTCTGGTTGCCTGTGTTCCCTTGGCTACTTTTTATAGACAGGAGGTAGTCACGGTTGCTCTGGCAAGGCCCACACCTCATCAGCGTCTCCCATGAGGGCTGCCAGCTCCTGGTGGGTCTCTCCACTGCCCTGCCTCAGGAAAACACCCTCTGCACCGAGATCGGCCGCTCCGCTGGGGGTTGGGCTCACTCTGGATCAGCTCCCCTTGGCGTGTTTGACTCGTGATGTTTTGCCCAGCCCAGCAGGACTGGCAGGATGCCCAATGGTATTGCTGTGCCTTAAAGACATTGTGTCCTGGTTTGTACTTGCTCTACACATAGTCCTGCGCTGTAATAAATAGAGCTCACAGTACAGAGTCGAGCTAGGCGTGGTGCAACAAGATGTGAGAATGCAAACTCACTTTTGCATGCATATAATGGGATGTTTGGGCTCTCATCATGATAAGGCTATGGGCAAAGTGTAAAAAAGTGCCTCAGGTGACCTGAAGGGATAACTAAGGGAAAGAGGATGCACCCATAGCCAAGCGGAGGGAGCCAACAGGCTGAAAAGAAGGTGAGGACAAAATGTGGTTTAGCTGAGAAGAGCAGGTGCAAGACCTTAGTGGCTTATCAAGGGGAAACATAAGCCCCATTTTCAAAAAGGGAAAAAAGGATGACCCAGGGAACTACAGACCGGTCAGTCTCACCTCTGTGCCTGGCAAGATCACGGAGCAGATCCTCCTGGAAACTCGGCTAAGGCACATGGAAAATAAGGAGGTGATTGGTGACAGCCAATATGGCTTCACCAAAGGCAAATCGTGCCTGACAAATTTGGTGGCCTTCTATAAGATTGCCACAGCATTGGTAGATAAGGGGAGTGCAACTGGCGTCATCTACCTGGACTTATACAAAGTGTTCGACACTGTCCCGCACGATATCCTGGTCTCTAAATTGGAAAAGCATGGATTTGATGGATGGACCACTCGGTGGATAAGGAACTGACTAGATGGCTGCACTCAAAGTGTTGCAGTCAACTGCTCAATGTCCACATGGAAACTGGTGACAAGTGACGTTCCTCAGGGGTCAGTACTGGGACCAGTGCTGTTTAACATCTTTGTCAGTGACATGGACAGTGGGATTGAGTGCACCCTCAGCAAGTTGCTGATGACACCAAGCTGTGTGGGGCAGCTGACATGCTGGAGGGAGGGGATGCCATCCAGAGGGACCTTGACAGGCTTGAGAGGTGGGCCTGTGCAAACTCATGAAGTTCATCAAGACCAAGTACAAGGTCCTGCACCTGGGTCATGGCAATCCCAGGCACAAATACAGGTTGGGCAGGGAGTGGCTTAAAAGCAGCCCTGAGTAGAAGGACTTGGGGGTGCTGGTGGACGAGAAGCTCAACATGAGCAGGCAATGTGCGCTTGCAGCCCAGAAAGCCAACCGCATCCTGGGCTGCATCAAAAGAAGCGTGTCCAGCAGGTCCCCCCCCAGGAGGGAGGGGATTCTGCCCCTCTGCTCTGCTCTGGTGAGACCTTGCCTGGAGTACTGTGTGCAGCTCTGGAGTCCTCAACACAAGAAGGACATGGACCTGTTGGAGCAGGTGCAGAGGAGGGCCATGAAGATGATCAGAGGGCTGGAGCACCTCTGCTATGAAGACAGGCTGAGAGAGTTGTAGTTGTTCAGTCTGTAGAAGAGAAGGCTCCAGGGAGACCTCAGAGCCCCTTCCAGTACCTAAAGGGGCTACAGGAGAGATGGGGAAGGACTCTTTATCAGGGAGTGTTGTGACAGGACATGGGGTAATGGCCTCAAACTGAAAGAGAGTAGATTTAGGTTAGAATCATAGAATCATAGAATTGTCAGGTAAAGATCATCTAGTTCCAACCCCCCTGCCATGGACAGGGACATCTCTTCCTCCTCCTGCCCCCACGCTGGGAATGCCCCACGTTCATGACCAGAGCAAAGCCTGCAGAAAGGGACACAGCAGGGAATGGCCGAGAAGGTGAGGAGAAGCAGCATTAATTCTGCTCTTATGACTCTGTCCAGTGAGCCAGCGCCAAAGCCCGGATCCTGAAAATGCCCTGCCCCATCTCCAGCCATGGTCAAGTTCCATGTGAAACTTTGCAATTTGGGGAGATCTTGTGCACCAAAGCCAAAGTACAAAATGCATATCACCTCCAGGCATGTGTGGCTCAAACTTGGGACACGCTGGCCTTCAAAACATCATAAGCAATTGGAAACAAAAGGATGTTACAAACCTGAGTGACCAGCCTTCTCCTTGGACCAAGGGTAATGCAATGCTGTGGTTTGAGGAGATAGTTTAGTGGAAGGGTGCCGAATACATTCCCTGTTGCAAACAAGTGAAGCAGCAGAGGAGGCCACCCTTCTCTTTTTTTTACGTGACATGACTCTAAAATGTTGTGGCTGAGCTGGCAGCAGCCAACCAAGGTCACTGTTAAAGGCTGACCATGTCTGGGGAAAGCCCTCCAGATGCCCACTCAGTTTAAGTGACGTTGAATTGCAGCATATATGGCACGATTCAGGAATCTTCCACAGCTGCTCATAAGAGAAAATAAATATAGATTGTTCATCAGGAGGCTTGGAAATAAAAAAAAAGTTCTGATTGAACTCAATCACTCTGCTTTAACACTCTGTTTCTGCATTGCTTGTGGCTGATGGAAACCAAACACGTTTCCATCTGTGTGTTAAATTACAGGCTTACAACTTCTGTGTAGAAAACACTCCAGAGCCAATGGCAGTTACAAAGGCCAACTGTGAAACAGTAGGAAACAAACAAACAAAAAAAAAAATCATCAACACCATTTATTATTCACATATTGCATTACAAGTGTCTCTTATCAAACGCAGAGTATAATTTATATTATTCATGTAGAAACTCCAATTCAACACCACATAGAAATAGAAGCTAAATACGTGTGTGACGGGGTTTCAGTGACATCCTGATCAAACGTCGAGGCTTGGACCGAGGAGAAGGCCGACGACCCAAGCGATTAGTGCAGGAGGGACGCAGCCCGGCGCTCGCTTGCCCAGTACTACCACTCTACTGGCAATCGGTTATTGCTGTAAAACACGACAGGGATGGTTCCACGGGTACCAGTTTGCAAAGGACCGGGAAACACGTCGGGGGGGACTCGCGCAGCCAGGCGTAACAGACTGGGTTTCAGGAGGGGTTCGAAGTGCATCTTTTCCAAACGCAGAGCGACACAGATCTCTCCTTCTGACCATGAGTATTTTGTTGATCATCTGAAAGACCAGTTTCCAGACAGCAATGCCTCACTGGTCTGCTTCAGGAAATATTGGTTCAGATTGGGCATTTAGTATACACCTGACCATTCATAACTTGCTCTCCGAGCCTCTGTACATGTCCTCTGAGTTTACTCCATGCTCGCAGTGTCTCTCTTGGACACAGTGTCTCTCTTGGACAAATTTTCCAGTGTGCTGCTGCTGAAAACAAGAAGGAAAGAGGAAGAGAAAATATTTTTTCCGTCCTGGTTTCTGATACATTTCTTGTTGGCTTAAATTTGCACCTTTGAATTTTTTTTTTTTGCCTTAAATTCAGAGCTGCAGGTACCCACCTCAGCTGTGTGGTGGCTGCCCCTGTATTGTCTGCCAGGTCGACGCCACAGGTCTCGGGCAGCAGGAAGCAGAGAAACCCCACCACCACGGGCACACTCCCGAAGATGGCCATGGGGATGGCCCGGTGGTACTGGGTCAGGAGGCCAATCAGTGGGGTCACAACCCCTGACACCCGGGCTGACATCGAGCACAGCCCCACGCCGGTCTGCCTGGGGAGCAAGGATCAGTGAGAGGCACAGGCAGAGCTCGGCATCCCCTGGGCCACCATGGGACTGAGTGCAGCCATGGGGACAACCAGGCTCTTGCCCCACCACTGCCACCCGCCATGGTGGAATGAAGCCCCGATGTGTGGGGAGATCTCACCTGATGACGGTGGGGAAGAGCTCTGCGGAGTAGATGTAGGAGGTGGAGAAGGAGGCCGTGGCCATAAATTTGCCCATGGTGGCCAAGACGGTGATCACTACATGCTGGTCTGAGGGGAGGAGACGTGATCACCACTGTGACCTCCATGGAGAAGGTTCAGTTGGGACCAAAGATCTCTGCAGTGGGATTTCTGAGGACAGCCCTTTCAAACAGATTTTTCAAGCAAATCTGCCACCTAACCCATTGGAATTTGTTCCCCGTGCACCCTCTCCTGGAAAATACCCTCTGGATAACTGGCAAAGAGAACCCAGATTTCTCCTGAGGCCTTGGGCATTTCCTAAATCTGCAACTAGAGTGGGCCTCTGAGCTACCACAGGTCTTTGGGGAGTGCTCGGTTGGAAATACCTCATCCATGAGCTTGAAAGCATCGTGCAGCCCCTCTCTTTGTTTCAGCCTTACTCAGTACTATCAGCAGGGGTGAGGGCATGGACTGCAGCAATGTGAAGGTAGAAACAGATAAGTGGGGGAGCATTTGCTTTTCCCATTCATCGAAAGAAGTGAGAGACGGCAGCTTTTAGAAGGTCTCTTCTGCTATGCAGAGAGAGGAGGTGGTGGTGTCTAGTGGGTGATGGTGTGTAATGGACACTGCCTGCCAAAGGCCAGGAGCTGTGGAAGGACCAGGCATAGCTCTGAAGGAGAAGAAAGTCATACAGAGGGGAAGCCAGCACATTGGGAGTGCAGGGCAACCAAGGGGTTGGGCTGCGGCACCTGAGGCAGCTCAGCCCCTGAAAGCCAGCGTGGGTCTGCACAGCCGGGCTGGGAGGACGGGGTCTGACCCAGGATGGAGCTGGCTGGGGCTCCACCCAGCTGTGCTCTTGGGTTGGGAAGAGGTTGTTCACCTTCAGGGATGGCAGTGATGATAAGACACATCAGGCCAGAGAGCAGCAGAAGAACAGCTTGGGATTTCTTCCTCCCAAACCACTGCAGCAGGAAAATGCAGGAGAGTCGACCTGGTAACTCCACTATCCCAAAGACAAGCTGTGTCATGTAGATGTCCAGACCAAAACTTGTCACGTTAAGGCTCAGCCCATAGTAGACAAGGCTGTCTGCAAACCTGAAATTCAAGTAAAATGGAATAGAACATGTAACCAGATGGATTTTCCACAGGTTTATCCTCAAAAATCAGGGTGGTTAGACCGCACACGACTTATTTAAACACCCAGCAATCTCTGTTTTGCTTCTAGTCACCACCTGTGACGATTCTGTGGGATGTAGTTATATGAGATAAAGCAGTATAGATCCCAATATGGTCAGCAACTATTACACTGCCCCCAGAACTTCTAGGGGGGCACAAAACTACTCCAAGGCCCAGGGATTGCCCAAAGCTGGATTTACTCCAGCTTTTCTCATAAAACCATCAGCATCTTGAGTAATCAGCTCCACCCCAAGCCCAGACATGGTAAATCTGGTCCAGTATGGGGAGACGGAAAGGGAACAGAAGAACACATATACATAAACATGATGCCAAAAATCACATGAAGTGAACTTACAGTTCTTGTCAACCCTCAATCCCTTCTTTTCTTCATCTACAAGTTTGGAAAAAGGGAACCAGGGGATGTCTTACCAGGTGCACGACATGATTAAAGTCACCTTGCGGAGGTGTTTCTTCCGAAAGAGATCCAGAACACTTCCAGGCTTGGTCTTTGTCTCAGGCTTCAACTTGAAAATGCAGAAAGCCAAAGAGTCAAACCAGGCAAAGGAAACCCATGGCTCGCTCCCTTTCCATCTGCAGTCAAAGGAAAGCCTCAGCGGGACGGGCTTGTGAGCCCAAAGTGCTCTGGGGCTGGGCTCCTGCATCTGCTCTGGGTGCCCAACGCACTAGTTTGGTGACTAAGGTTCCTTGGGATAGACATTTCCCCAGTGGAGGGACTTTGAGGTAGGCAAGGAGGTAACCCTTCAGGCATTTATGCATGGAAAAGCAGAAACTAAAGAGAGACTTGGGGCTCATCCTCAGTGCTCCTGAAACGCTCACAGAAGAAAAGCCAGGGAAGCATTTGAGTCCTTTCCATATCCCAAGGTGGACTCCAGAAAGCTCCAGGCTGAGCCTCAGCAGAAGCTCTGCCTCTTCCTTGGCCTTGTTTCTGGTACAACGCAGCTGAAGCTGGAGTCACCCACAGGCCATCCCCAAACCATCCCCAGCAGGCATGGAAAGATGTTTATCAGATGAGCTCAGCTCCAGGGGCTGCTACAAACCCAAGCACAGAGGAAAGTCCCTGAAGACAAGCAGCAGTTGCGCGTGCCATTATTGGTACCTGCTCCAGGAGTCCTGGTGGGATGGTGCGCTTGTTGATGGACGCTGCCTTCTGAAGGACTTTCTTAGCTTCTTCTATTCTGCCTTTTGTCACCAGCCACCGAGCTGATTCTGGTATCACCCTGCCGAGGAGACGAAATCAGGAGATACCGCTGTGACCTGCTGAGTTTCCTCACAGCCCATATCCCTACAACCACGTCCAGCATCACGGGTGATGGATAGGTCTGAGAAACCCCCCAGGTCAGGTTTTCCAGGCCTATGTTTAGGCCCCAGAGGCCACATTTGAAGACCTGAAGCAAAGCAGCTGCCGCTCTCCGGAGTCCCGTGCCCCAGGGAGATGTGCTGAGCTCTGCAGAAGTTCCTCCAGCATCCGTACTCTTACGGGAAAGACCCAACCTGCTCCAGAGCTGCTGCCTCCTCACTGCCACCCCTCACACCCACTGCTGTCATGTCTGCAAGAAGCTCTGCCCCGCTCCTGCTTACCAGATGTAGAAGAAAAGGGCAAACATTGGAGCAGATCCTGCAATCTCCAGCAGCCTCCAGTTGCGAATACCGTAACTCAAGCCAGCCAAAAGCATCTGTCCGATGGCGGCAAAGCAGTGACTAATAACCACTGCCTTTGGCCGGTAGGAGGCACCAACCCATTCCGTAGCTAGAAGAATAACAAAGTTTCAGGGTCACCCTTTTCTGAACAGGCAAAGTTATCTTTTGTTATTGCATCTTGTGAGGCCATTTCTGTCTGCCTCACGGTAAGGGCATCCTACTCACCCAAGGACAAGTCAGTAATGAGAATTCCTGACACCGAAGCACCCATGACACACCTGAAGGCCATGTACACATAGAAATCGGGCACAAAGGCAAGTCCTACACCAAACAAGCCCTGAAGGAGGATGGAGATCAGAAAGACTGGCCGACGTCCGATCCTGTGAAGAAAGACAGGAGACACAGTTGATATTTGGAAAGACCTCATGGGGATGGGGAAAAGCCCAGGTGCAATACACAGCAATTTGGAAACTGTTCACACCAGAGGAGATTTGACACCCATGTGAACAAAGCTCCTTTATACATCCCAGGAAGTAACCATCAGGAAAAGCAGTATCTCCACTTCTGACCCATTGCGGTGCTAGCAATGGCAAAAAGAGTTGCTGGTAAAGGAACCATCCCTTGACGGGGCTCCATGTCCCCTCTTTTGAGAGCAGTGAGGATTGGACTGAAATGGACTGTAGTGCTGGTTCCCCTGTGAGACACTGTGTACACATGCTGTGCTGTTCTCCCTTCCATGTCCCCTGTGTGTCTGTGTCATGTAGGGAGCTGCGGACTTTGGTTTGTGTCACCATGAGCTTAGCAGAGTCGTGGGAAGCAGATGTACATCATTTGGTTACCTCAGCTGAATGTGGGTCCAACTCTGTGTCCAAACATAAGTTTCTGGGATTCCTAGGGACACCCTTGGGTAGCTGAGACACCAGTTGAGGTGTCTCACCTGTGATTCCTGAAGCACCCCCTGATAAAGCTGTATCTGCCTCCCTCTCTTTTCAACCCTCAGACATCTACAGACATGTCAGGTGGCCCCAGATGCCCTTGCTCAGCCAAGGGGACTGAGTCCTGTGGAGAGAGTATTTCACGCTCAATGCATGAACATCCTGAACTCTCAGCTGGGCTGTCCCTGGGTGCCAGGCAATAACTCTGGGAAGGTGGCTGTGTTTCCTCACCTGTCACTTAGTGTTCCAAAGATTATGGATCCTAGGAGAAGCCCCACCATGTAGACGGACTGGGAGATGTCGGTCAGGTCCTTCCTGTCGCACACCAGGTCAAACTGGAGGAAGGAAACACAGATGCTTTTGTTCTCGACAGACCCCATCTGCTTTCTGAGTGTGGGCAGCCCTTCTGGTCCATGGTTGACCCTGGACTTAGGTGCCCAAGGTCTCGCTCAAGCCCCTGGGAGCAGAGAACCCACCCCCAAGGACATAAGCCTCCATGGTGTACACGTAGCACACATGTCAGAGATGGGACAGGTGTATGAGGTGCTCAACCTGCCACTTCATCATGGTATACATATCCTGAGCACTGGGACCTGCAAGACACCTCTCCAGCCCAGGAATCCCCAAGGGAGTCTCCTGGTTGGCAGGTTTTTTTTAAAGTGGGACCTTGGGATAAGAGTCCCAGCAGCTTGCTTCTCCAACTGCAAAGACAGGGCAGGGCGGAAGGAGGAGGAGGAGGGCAGGAGACCAGTGTTTTCTCTGGTAAAGGAGGACTGGCATAGGAGTGGGAAAGGGTGCAGTAGCTACTGAGGACCCTCTAGAGAAGCTGTCTGTGAAATGGACACATTTCACAAAGGGACCCCAAGGAGCCTTTGCAAATGCCAGGGGAGGGAGGGAAGAAGGAAGAAGGGAGGAATGAGGGAAGGTGAGAGAGGAGCAGAGGTTGATGGAGGGAGAAGTTGAGGATGCTGACAGACAGAGCCTTTGCTCGACTGCATAGCCCATAGAATGTCTTCTTGCAGCCCTGAAGGTCTCTGGAGGTCACAGAACTATCAATAACGAGTCCTTGAAGATATCTTCCACAGATAAGGTGATATGAGGAGAACCAGGGTGAAGATTAAGGGAAACTGTGGCAGGGAGACCCAAAAGGTCCCTCAAGGCAAGATACATCATGGGTTCAAGGAGACATTGGAAAGGAGAGAGATGGTGGGCAGAGCACATGCTGGACTCACAGCCCCACTGTCTCTGCCCGTGGCCTCCCTGGGCATCTACATCATGGTCTTCCTGCAACAACCTCCCAAGGATTACAGCTGTGATCTGTGTGATGGAGCCAAGGTCCCCCAGTGCCTGGTGTAAATCTCATCCTGACTGCACCACAGCTAACATTGGCTTACCAAACTACAGGACAGAACATGCCCATCCCTTCCCTTCCACGTCCCTAGCACGTCAAAAGGTGATTACAGACCTCGGTCAGCAGGGACGGCGGTTGTGCTGCGGGGTACACCCAGCCATTGTTGCATTTCTCCGTGGCATTCAGGCCGTACGCCACGATGGAGTCGAGGTCCCAGTCCACCGGCGAGTACATGGAGCACTGCTCGTACGCTCCGTCCGCGTCCCGGGGCAGGGTGAGGTTCAGCTGCTCTTCCTCGGTCAGGTTGGGGCCGACGGCACGGATCCAGCTGGTGTTGCAGTGGTGTGGCACATCCACAACCATGAACACTTGGCCAATCATTTGGAAAGGATTAAGAAGCAGTGGGAGGGAGAGGAACAGTACCAGCAATTTCTGATATAGTCCAAACTTCCCCACAGCACTTATAAAATCTCCAAATTCAGTCATGGTGACTGTCTCAGTGGCCAGGCTGCACTAGGTCACAGTGTTTAAATAGGCAAATATTAATGTTTAAGCTATGTGAGCACTAAACCCCTAATCAGGTGTGATAAAATGAGCACTTGTATCGGCACATTTGTCCATTGCGATGATATACTGCAGTCCTCCAGGGTGTACTTTGTCACTAGCCAGTCCCTCCCTGTTCTTGGGGCCAGAACAAAGGTGCCACTCTTGGGGACAGCATGGAGACAGCTTCTCTTGTCCCAGCCTGGAGTGTTTCCCCAGGCCTCCTGAAGGAGGACTGTTCTGCAGCGCAAGGTGTTTGTCCGAGACATGAAGATGTGACTCTGCAAATGAGGGCTAATTTTCCTAAATGTGGTGAAGAAACCAGAGTAAATCTGCTGCTCTCATTAATGGCTTTCTGGATATATAGGCCATCCTGGAGACTACATGAAAGAGAAGCAGAAAAGCACTTCTCCTCTGGAACAGGAAATATGGCTGGTAGTCAAGAAGACTTGGTCTTGACAGCTGTGTCCCAAGCTGTCGGTTTTCATTTGTCCCATGTAGAAACTCTGGTTAGTCATAAAACTAGATCTAAAATACAGTCTCCTGAGGAGAATCCTAACATAGATTTGGCTTAGAGAGTACCCTTAAGAAAAACGAAGCACGTTATGCACACAGGCATACAGAGCACACAGGATTTGGGGATAAGAAACGACACCAGCTTGACTTTGCCCGAGGTTCTGATGTCACTTGAAAAGCAGATTGACCTGATTCCTGCTGCACATCTGAGCTGCCTCCTGGACAGACTCCCTGAGTGGTTTGTATTTTTATTCCTGGAAACTATAAAGCCGGATTGCCCCTGTGTATGAAATTCGGTGTGAACTTTGGCAGAGGTCTCCTGGCTGCTTTCACCAGACAGATAAGGACAGGTCATTAGAAACTGACCTGTTCACTTCTCAAGTACTTTGTCCTTCACTTTCAACCCAGATACTATGTCTGCACCTTCAGCAAAGTTACTGAAGGATCACACAAGTCTGGGTTGGTGTTTCATGTGTGGCTGTGGCACTGGCGTGCTCATGGAAGTGGGAAGAGAGGTAGAAGATAGGATCTTAAAACATCACCCTCTAAGCTGAAGTAGGAGAGAGAGGTCATACTGGTTGATGCTATTGGGAGTAAAGGAAGAGAGGAGTAAATGTTGCTTAGAGTTGTGCAAATTTGCACCATGTATCATGTGGACACATCACACAGCCAAACACTTCACTCAGCTCTGGATCCACAACCTTGGATGAGAGGACTTGCTACTACTCAGACGCATGCCTTGAACAGGAGGTTGAGCTAAGAAACCCCCAGAAGTTCCTTTTTACCTGAAATGCATCTCTGGCCTTGTTGTGGGATGACTTGGCCAAGGAGATCTGCTGTGGCAGAGGCATTTTGACCCTGTCCTGGTGAACAGGGAGTTCAGCCTGAACAGGGAGTAGATGCCTTTTCCATCAGTGTGCAGCAAGCTGAAGTCTTCAAGCTTACCCCATTGTGTCTGGCTCATGGTCTTCCCTTCCGCTTCTCAGCCACCAGCATCTCCTGTGGCAAAGAGGTCAGATTTTGGCTACAAAAACTCCTTGGGGGCGACTCAGACACGACTGCAGACTCATGCGCTAATGCAGATGTGACTTCTTGAGGCTGTTCCTGCTAACATCACCAGAAAGGCTCTTCCGAAGCCCTGGGAAAGCGTCAGTCCCCTGTTGTAAACTCTGTCAGCTTAAGATGACACTTCTCATAGAAAGACATTGTTCTTATGACTGTCTTCATCATCTGGGGTTGAGTGGGTCAATCCTGCATGGTGGAGACCTCTCAGGGACAAATTTTGGGTCAGCCCTGCAAACCTCTGTTTCCTGGAGCTCCACTGCTGGAGTTTCTGTGCTTATTTCTCTCTGGCTGACAGTTTTGCCCCGGTGGATTACTAATGCTTGCAAAGCCTCTTGAAAATTGAAAAGCCTCTATCAGAGGGCATGAGAAGTCAGCAGGTCTCAGGGAAGACCTGGGATGGACAGCTGGAAAGACTGTACATCTATGTACAAATGTGAAAGACTGGGGGAAGGGAGAATGACCATCCAAGAGGGTAGTTCAGAAAAAGAAACCATTGCCTGGGGAGGAAGGCTGATGCGGACAATAAGGCACTAACACACTGATTTATGGACTTGTCTTTTCTCTTACACAGCTCTGGACATGAGGAGTGACTGTGGTTGGAGACCCGTTTGGACACCTGTATGTTGGGGTGAATTGCAGCCAGAATGGATTTGTACCCACCACCTATGGCGCTTCAGGGTGCCCGGCGACAGGACAAGGGGCAATGGGCACGAACTTCAACATAGGAAGTTCCACCTAAACATGAGGAGGTACTTCTTTACTTTGAGGGTGGCAGAGCCCTGGCACAGGCTGCCCAGAGAGGTGGTGGAGTCTCTAACTCTTCAGACATTCCAAACCTGCCTGGACGCGTTCCTGTGCCATCTGCTCTGGGTGACCCTGCTCTGGCAGGGGCTTGGACTAGATGATCTCCAGAGGTCCCTTCCAACCCCTACCATTCTGTGTGATTCTGTGATTCTGCATTTTCCCTTTTATTAACGCTGACAGGCAGATGACAGGTTTATAGGTGTCATTATAGGTGTCCAATCAAATATGAGGAAAAACTTCTTTATGGTGAGGGTGACAGAGCACTGGAACAGGCTGCCCAGGGGGGCTGTGGAGTCCCCTTCTCTGGAGACTTTCAAGACCCTCCTGGATGCAGTCCTGAGTAATGTGCTCTGGGCAATGCTGCTTTAGCAGGGGAGTGGGACTAGATGATCTCTAGAGGTCCCTTCCAACTCTGAAAAATTCTGTGATTCTGTGATTCTGTGATATGCTAGTGCCACCTTGGTCTGGGGTGTCAATCAGAGAGTGTTTAGCACGGATAACTGGCCACCCCCTTCCCACTGGCTTCAGAAATAGGTGCTTAATCCCTTCAAGCCTTTAGGTCTCTTTACTCCATCTCTAAACACAGCTTGACCAGGTTTCAGGCAAGGCTGTGAGATGGTAGCATCTCTGTCCCAAGTCTCTTGCACCATCCCTAGATGAGACCAACTTCAGCATCTAATGAGTCATATAATTTTCAAGGACATCCCTCTTTTCCTTGATTCGTGTTGATTGAACAGTCTCCCTGCACAGAGCACCGACACACTGCTTTGCAGCAGATGCAGTCATTAAGCAGCTTTATTCCTCCAGCAGATCTGACAGAGCCAGAGTTATTTCAGCACTAGTGAGGCAGGGAGTTTTTTTTTTTAATTTTATTTTAAAAATTAATTATTTTAACATCTTCATCCTTTTTTTTTTTCCCCCAGATTAAAACAGGTGAAGTGATAAGTTCCACGATCCTTTCCATAAGACATGTGTTCTTGCTTTGACCCTCTGAGGTTTCTAGTGAGCTTGTTTATCATTAATATAATTGTTAACTCCTATAACATTTATGTTATGGCAACAAAGTGTAGTCAGGGAGGGTCAGAGTATGACCGCACAGGGAGAGCAGATAAAGCAATGTCCCCATGCTCCAAGACTTCAGGAGACCCAGGTTTCCTTCCCTCCTCTGCCCTTCTCACCAGGTGACCTTGATAAGGTCATTTCACTTATCTTTGCTTATCATTGTACGATGAGGCTAATGGCGGTGACCTCCTGTGTGAAGCAATTTTGCATTCTACTGAAGGAAAAACATAATGAAGGGAGTGAGATATCATTATTATTAAGTGTAGGCAAGCCATATGGTGAAAAGGTGTATGATGGTTTGGGTTGGATTCATCTCTGGATGTCCTAATGCAGTTGTCTGTGTTTGAAACAGACACACAAGGTTGCACTGTAGGTAGAAGAGATGGACCAGCACAGTTAATAAAGTCCAGAGAGCTGTTAGCTTTTCAAATGCTGTTGTCTCTTTTAGGGTGAATCACTCCCCGGACTGCACTTACTGTACTTCCTAATTCTTCATTGACTCTGATCTGGGCTTAAACAAGTGGTTTACATTGAAATGCTGTTATTGCAGACACCTAAACCTAATTTGGAGACAAAGCTTCACCCTGCTCCCCTCAGCTTTGCCTTTGCCCATTGCATTTTACTTGTGTGCTTGTGGCCAAGGGTTCGGTTCCTTCCTGGTAATGACATTCTCATCTCATTGGAGTTTCTAGTTCTGGATTAGCACGTTGCTCATGGCTGCTTGCTGGTTGGATCTCTTCGGAGGTCTCTCTCCCTTCTGCCATGCAGACAGTGGTCATGCAGACATCCTCTGAGGGATCTTGGCAGTAGATCATGCAGAAGATCCCATCCAGGTGCAGAGAACAGGGTGCTGGTTTGTGTCTCCTTGGGAGTGCCTCACAGTAAAGCCAGCTCTTGCAATGTTCTTTTTTGGGAACAGAACACTCACCGACTATGGCCAGGATTGAGACCTTAAATTTAGCTCCTTCAGCACAACTGAATTTGTCTCATGCCAAAGGAGTTTGTGATTTCTACATGTATTTCATGAATTGTTGTTCATCCCATATCAGCTGACTTGTGCTGCAGGGGTGGGTGCTTCTTTTGTCTTCTTTTTTTTTTTCAACTATATAAAGAACTCCTGGTCCAAAAGGCCATAATTTAACACAGTCGGGTCTGCGGAGGAGAGACTTTCATAAGCTTCTTCAACTCCTGATGGTTTTCTGCTCCTGATCATTTTTTCAGGAGCTTCCTGGCCCATTTTGTCTGAATCAATATTGAAAGGATCAAAGACGTCCTGATTAAGGGCTTCAGAAACGTGGCTGGTGAACATGTACATTGGGGGAAAATTGTCCTTCTGCATAGAGAGATGTTTGTTTGTTGAGCCTTCAGCACTGAGACCAAACCCAAATGTATCTTTGGCAGCCTTTGGAGCTTGGTACTGTGGATCTAACTGCTGCAGCAGCGCACAGCTCCGAGTCCCTTCCAGGTCTCTGTTAATAATCTCATCCTGTCCAGCAAGAAGTGAGACGTTGGAGGTGTCCCAGAGCACTGTTGGAACATTTGTTTCTGCTGGGATCTCTTGGCGCAGTTCTGAAGGATTTGGATCAAAGCAAGGTGGAGTTTCTGCCTCTGAATTTTGCAAGTCTGAATTTGTGATTTTACTTGCCATGATGGGAAAATCTTGCTCTCCAGAAAAGAACAAGTTATTGTCCTCTAGAAAATCCACATTGTCTAACTGAAGCTCAGCTTCCTTAGGAAACTGTTCTGAATTGCCTAGTGAAAAAAATATCCCACCATCTATCACTGTGTCCTGGACATCCAAGCTCAATAAGTTCTGAATTTCTAGTAGATGAGCATTGTGATGATTTCCCTCCCTGATGAGTTTGTTGTTGTTATCAGCTGCAGGCATAAGCTCTGGAGGAGGATGTAGTGGGTTTGTTCCACCTTCTGAGGTTACTGCAGCTTCTTTCTGATTTTTCTGTGCTGGCATGAGAGAAGTCCAACAGCTGTGCTGTTGCTGCTGAACCTGACTATTTAAAACCAGTTGGTCGTGAATGTCAAGTTCAGTTCTCTCATGTTTATCCTCCCATGAAATGCTTGCACCAGGATCTAACAACAGGACATCGGTCTCCTTGCCCCCAGTAGAGTCTGAGCAGTTTCCAGAGCTCTCCTGGTTACGTTTAGGGGTGACCTCCGTTTTCCCTGGCTGTGGCAGCTGATTGTTCTTGGAGGTTTTTTGTTTTGCTTGGCTGGAGGAGCTGAGGAGGCCCTGGGGCTTTTCCTGCCTCTCTTCAATATTTGTTTGTTCTGAGGATCTTGCCGGATTTTCTCGTTGACTCTTTTTCTTCTCTGAGGAATAACCAAACAAAGTGACAAGGGCTGACTGGGGCTTAGTGGGCTTCCTTTGGGTTGTAGTTTCCTTCCTGAGAGTGTTGCCTTTGTCTTCAGAACCGAAAAGCGTAGTGAAGGGGTTTTTCCTGAAACCTTTACCCAGCATCTCTCTGCAGGCTTGACTGCTTCTGGTCTCTTTGCTCTGGGCATCAGGCCTTGTTGTGTGCACAGTGCTTTCCCCTGGGAGTTTCAAATCCTTTTTTTCTTCTCCCACTGGATGACCTCCGGATTTCCCCAAGGATATATTCAGTTTGGAAGAGTCTAATGTCTTGGCTGGTTGCTCATAAATGTGAAAGATGTTTCCACTAAGAACCTCTCTAGGGCCCTTCAACTTGGAGTTGTTGACTTCATCACGTGAGGGCAAAGTGTCACAGGTTTCTTTGGGAGATGTGTCTGCTGATACTGGAAGATCCTTGCTGGGTGATTTTACATCATGTCTCAAAATATCCTCATGAGGGTTAGTTGTCAGTGGGCCACATGTGGCCTGAGGTTCTGTTTCTTGCAGGCAGGACACGCTATGGTCACCTGTCATCTCTGGCAAACCAGGTGAAGAAACTCTTCTCTTTTCTGCCTTGTTTTCCTGAGAGGTTTGCTCAGGATTGGATTCTTCCAGAAACCCCAATGTACTTACAGGTTTCATTTCTTCTGTCTTCTTGGATTCCTCCCCTTCGCTCTCAGTCCCAGGTAAATGACTTCTGCTGGATGGCTGCATTTTTTCCCCTGAAGTTACTGGTATCTGTTTCCCAGGGAACTCCTCAGTGTTTGCCCCTGATTTCTCATTCACCAGCTCAGACATCTCAGGTGATGGACTCAGCCCTCCTTGCTCCAGGGAGACAGAAGATGGGCAAGGAGTCCCTGACACTCTGGAGACACAGGGGTCTTCGTGTTCAGTTTCACTTTCAGGGGGATCAACATCCTCAGCTCCACTTTTTAGTTCCATACTTGTGGTGTTTCTGGTTTCGGGCTCTCCTGACGCACAGACGGGCTGTGGGCTGTTCATTCTCTCTCCAAGAGGATGCTTGTCTCCTGTGGTAGCTGGAGTGGCTATGGTCAGTTCAGGCTTGTCATCTGTCATTGCAGGAATTGTGCCTCCTTCGCTGGGTGTGTTTGGAGACCCACAGGCTTCGTTTTCCTTCAGTGGGAGCTCTGCAGCAGAGAGGATGCAGCCCTCTGTGCCCCCCAGGTACACCCAGTTTGTGGGTTTAGTGCTTCGACGTGTGGTGTGGTGGACAAGTGAGCCACGAGGCAGGGATTTCACAGGCTCCAGGACTAGAGGGGAGGAGGCAGAGGCAGGTCCTCTCTTCAGTTGGGCTTTGCCCTGCTGGATGGCAGCCACTCGCTGGGACACTTTGCCCCCTCGCTTCCCTTTGGGCATGTCTCCATCCCCAACCTTTTCTCCCTCTCTCTGCTCTCTGTTCTTGAGCCAGGAATGTGCTTGCTCTCTTTCCTTGGTATAGGTGACACCAGGTAAGAAACTTCCCTTCCCCACTGCTGCCTCCACCGCTGGTTTCCCGTCCTGACCCCTGAGCATCATCCTGCCTGCCTTGCTCCCCGCAGCCTGGTAGGTCTGCAGGCTCAGTGTGGGATTTTTCCAGGACCATGCTCCCTTTTCAGCTTTTCCATCTACGGCCAACAAGGCCGTTTCTGAAGGTGGCCAGCCTGTTCTCAGCTTGTTCCCCAAGAGGACAGAGCTGCTGTTCGGCTCTTGCTGGTTCTCAGCTTGCCACAAGCTGCACCGCACATTGAAGGATGTAGGTTTCTCTCTTGTTGCGTTCTCCTTTTTGGTCCTGTTATACGAGTCCTGGGGCTGTGGACCTCTGCCTACCATTGCCACTGGCTGAACCTGATGTTCTCCTAGCCAGTGCTCCAGCCTTTCCGTCTCACTTCTGCTTTTAGCTCCAGCCATCTGCTTGTAGTGGACTTGGCAGTAAAACACCCCATGGAGGGCAGCATAGTTTTGCAAGCTGGAAAACACACATTGGCATAGCTGTTAGAGGCTGTGTGGGAGGGAAGGATTAGCAGTAGCAGTGATGGACAGGTTTTCAGCAAAATTGTGTTTCAGTTGAAACTGTTGGGGAAGGGAAGGTGTTTGAAGAATGAAACCTTTCAAAAGCAATGTCTGTTTTCTGAGGTTATGTTTGATTTTTTCTTTCAAACCCTGAAACATGAAAAATTAAACATTTCCTTGCAATACCTCTGGGAGCTGTAGTCCAGGTTATGTTTAATCCTTTTCTCATTTATGGGCCAGGCTTCACACCAGCACTTCATCTCTCCCTGTATGCACAGCATGGACCATATGGGTAAAACTGTGCAGGGCTCCCATGATACAACAACTGCATGGTGGGAGAATGTGTCTGTACAGCTGGGGGGCCAAGAGGATGGCAAGAAGGCTCACAGAAAAGGACCGTGGTGTCTTGGTGATTGACAAGCTAAAAACAAGCCAGCAGTGTGCCCTTGTGGTAGAGGGGCCAACTATATCCTTGGCTGCATTAGCAAGAGCCAAGCCAGCTGGTCAGGAAAAGTGGCTATTCCTCTGCATTTGGCACTTGTAGGACCAGATGTGGAGTACTTTGTCCAGTTTTGGACTCCTCAGTGCAAGAAAGCCATGGACTTACTGGAAGGAGTCCACCAAAGGGCCACTAAGATGGTCAGGGACCCGGAACACATCATCTGAGGAGAGGCTGAGAGCTGAGTTAGCTAGGTCTTCTAAGGAGAAGGTTAAGAGGGAGGAAATCATTGCTCTGTTTGTCTATTTTATGGGATGTGATAGAGAAGACAGGGCTGGAGTGCTCTTGGAGGTGGACAGTGACCAGATGAGAGGCAATGGGAACAAGTTGTAACATGGGGAATTGCAATGAGGTATAAGAAAAAATATTATCATTGGTTGTCAGGTGTTGAAAGAGGGGGCCCAGCTGAGAGGCTGTGGAATCTCCATCCTTGGAGCCATTCATGCCTCTCCTGGATGTGGTCCTGAGCTTCCTCCTTAGACCCGCAGGAGGCTGGGTGGAGACTTCCAGAGGTACCTTCCAACCTACCTGACTCCATGAACATGTGAGGTACCTAAACGACTCCTTCAATTAAATTCCACATCAGCGTTCCCAAATTCTAAATATTTCTTGTATTTTCAGCTCACCCTTGAACCACCATGCAGAATTCTGATCCACAGGTGTCTACAAGATTGAGTTGAATAGTTTTCAGACTCTAGTGATGGAGAGGCAGATTGCATTAGGGAATCTGGCTGCCCTTTCTCATTTCCTGAAGCCTGCCCTCTTGGAATTAGCCTTGGACTATTGTGATGGAAACTACTTAGATATCCCTTAAAAATAAATGCACCGGGGTCCTACCACTCACCTCAGCTTCCTCCCGCAGACCTGGCAGCAGAAACATGAGCGGTGCAGACAGACTCTGTCAGTGACCACACGCTCCATGGAGTAGGCAGGCTGCAGGCACGAGGCACACACTTCTTTCAACATGGGCTGAAGAAGGAAAAACTGAAGTTAAACAACTCTGAATCATGACCACTTGGAAAGGCATCTGCAAGCTAATTTGTTGCATCTTCTGCTTGTGTTGGATTTTCTTGTTGTTTTTTTTTTTTTTTTCAGATTTGTTGAGAGAGTTCAGATTCCTGTCTGACTCAATTTATTTGTCTTCTTGAATAGGTCAGCATTAATTTTCAGTCCGGACAGAAAGACACGACACCCTTGAATCCCCGATGAGAGAAATCATCCATTTGCTTGAGAGCAAATGACTCACTCAGTTGAATCATTTAAGAGCCTTGAGTGAGGTAAGGAACTTTATTCAGAGGCTCTGACTCAAAAACTCTGGCTGGGCGACTCCTGAAGTCACCGATATCATATGGCCGCTCACGCAGACCACATAGTCCAAAGCCTAAAAAGACAGCACATCTCAGCGTTATAGCTCCCACAGCTCCATAAACCTTGTGATTTACTCTGTGGACTGTGTTTTATGCCAGGACCTGACTCCTCAAACACCGCTTCATGTGAAGATCCCAGGGAATCCCTCTGGAAAGCATTGCCAACACCAGCTATTTTATTAGTGGAGAGAGAAAAGGAATGAAGAAGCTTGGACATCAGCCTAGCTGCAGAAATGGCTCCAGGTTGTCCGGATGGTCAAGTAAACCAGAGGCTGCTGGTGGCAATGTGGATGTCTCCATGTGCTTCCTTTCACTGTGGTGCGGAGCAGAGGCTCAGGTTAGCTGGTGAATCCTTCTGCAACTCCAGTCTGCCCGAAGCCCCAGAAGGAGCCCAGCTGAGCCTAACCTAACTCTGCCTGACCGGGTCAGTGCTCTGAGTGCTGACACTCCCTCACAGGAGGCCACCTCTACCTCTTTATTGGGAGTATTTTGCCACAGTTTGGTTTGGTAGAGTTTTACTGGTGCTCTCTGATCCCTCTGGCTTTTTGTTCGGTCTGTGCTCACCTTGGTTTGCAGCGTGTCAGCTCAGAGAAAAGGCAAGTTTACTTTCTGCTCTTGTGTGCAGTGGGCTGGTGGCCAGATTTTAGCCTGGACCAGAGGAAACATGGAAGGTGTTTCTGCACCGGAAACACGCAGTGTGTCTCAAAAGAAGAGCTGACAAGGGAACAAGAACCCTGTCTTTTATTTGCGACAGATGTCTGGGGCACCAATTTTTTTTTAAATACCTTTGTTTTGGCTGTACATACCAGTAAAGTCAAGTCATCTTTATTTTCCTATGACAACACTTGCAAGAAGAAGAGTTTAACATCTTCGGTTTTCTTCCCTCTCTCTAGAGGGAAGTATACAAGCAAACCCCCTGTCTTTCCTTCATTCTGCAATGATCTCAGCATACCTCTGCTCTTCCAGTCCTTGACAGAGAGGAAACCATATTTCTATGAGTGTCTAAGTATGTAATCAGTGTTTAAACTCCCAGTATACCCAGTGGAGGTCCATTTAAGTGAATCTAGGTGGTGATGCATATACCCTAAACCAGGCCTATGCTGTTGAACAAAATTAGTCAGTTAGGCAGGATGAATTTCACCAATGTGACTACGGAACTGTGATGGTACTAATGGGAGGACAGTGCTGGGGAAGGTGAACAAGAAATGTGCTTTCATGAAAAGAGGCAGATCTTCCAAGTGGAAAATGGTAGCAGAAACCAGATGGGAAGTGATACCATGTTAGCAGGTCTCTCCAAGAGTAATTGAAGCTCTGCACCTGTGGCATGGATGTCATTTCCCAGGAGGAAATGAGCAGGCTATTTGGCAAAGAACAGCGAGTGGCGATGGGCAGCTGCACGAACACAGCATTATCTGTGACGATGGAACAAAGCGCCAGTCCTGGTGATAACAAACCTCAGCCAATGGATCAACTTTGCTGTGGTTGGCAGTACAGATCACAGCTACAACCAGGTACTCTCACAGACAGAGGAAACTCTTACAGTGACGAGCTCTCATACAGCCCAAAGGAGTGTGTCCTGACAGAGAAGAGAGAAACTGTCGATATGCCCCTTCTTGGATAAGAAAAAAAATGCTTTCCTTTAATCATGACCAAGGAAGGAAGCAGAGCTGTTTAGCAAACAAACAAGATCCCTCTACTCTTAGCTGGGAATGAACGTATGGATTTCTGGAGTGTCTTTCCAAAGCGGCATAATCTTTTATCGGGGATGCAGGTCCCTTTCACCAGGGGATTTATTTTAAGTGCTCACTGTCTGATGCCTGGAAAACACTCTTGCTCTTCAGAGGTATTTTTATCAGCCCCAGGAATAAGCCTTTCTAATGGTTTGGAAGACAGAGAGGTGATTAGCAGCAATCGAATGGCACTGTGGGCAAGGAAATTATCTCAAGAATTCTGTGAAAAGCTGCTACAGAGTGTTCCTGGAAGGCTCTTTAGTGCACTGCTGATTACTGCTATGCTGAAAGTTGCAGCTGGCTTATGGCTTACCAGTTGTTGCCTTTTTTCCCCTAGGTAGATTAAAATTTATATTGTAGGAGAGGTCAGCCTGAAAATGTCTGTACTATAGATAGGTGGAGGAGATGGTGAGCACAAAGCTGTCTGACCTAAGAGTGAGCATCCTCAGGGACACCAGTGGCTGAAACGGAGCTGGGAAGGGTAGCGCTTGATGTAGGTACTTCAAATGTGGCATATTTCACGCCTGCTGCTGCAAGAGAACTGGATCTGCAGCTGAATTTGTCATTTGACCACTCAAGGAGGTACAGTTAAGCCAAGGCCATCTGTCCTCTGCCCGCTGGTCCACGTAGTTCTCCCAGCCAGCTGGCTCTTGAAAATATCTACCTAGCACTGTGTGAGAATGCAGTGACCTACTAGGGCGCAGAATGGTGAACAGTGTCATGTCTTGTATCCAAAGATCACAGAAAAACTACGACAACTCATTTGGGATTTTAAAGTTTGTGTGTGTTCTGCTGGTTTATTATTGCAAGGTCTGAAGCACGAAGAATGTGAGCTGATCCTTCAGCTTGTATTTAAATTCTACATCTTTGCATTTGTTTTTTTTCTCCAGCTCTTTCAGTGCTTCAGGGAGTCATGTATGGTCCTGAAATAATGCAGCATCTGTCCCCTCATGGTATTTCAGTTCCTGGCTGATGGAAATACCATGAAAGGAGCACATCTTAAATGATTTTAGTCTCATAAATGGCTCATTGAGACATTTAGAAATCCTGTAAAACCAGAAACACAAACAATAAGATCAGTATTTTTAAGCACTGGCAGTGCAGGATATTTGGGTTTATTTGAGTTTCTGTGGAATCATTTTCATTGCCCAAACAACATGTTTGCAGCTTACAAAAACTGCTCTGCAGCTGTCCTTAAAATGAAGTGAAACAAACATGTGTCATAGACATCCTGAAACAAGCTGAGAAAAAAACAAGGATAAGAAAGCAGTGTTGGAAAAATTTTGAAGAGGAGCTCCAGATTGCTGACTCTTCCTTGTTTCTGCAATTGGTCCTACTAAAACAACGGGGAAAGTCTAAGTGGTTATTTTTTCTGATTCCCTGAAACCAGATATGCTCAGTTTATGATGATCTGCTCTTCCACCTCAACTTTTGGTGTATTCTTTGGTGGAACTGAAAATTATTTTCTTACTTTTGTTTTGCCATATCTTACTTTCAAATTTATGGAGTCCTAGAGGCCAACCAATGAGCTCTGGGTATGTGCCTGATTTTTGTGGGGGAAGCAGAACTGCTACCTGGTCTACAACACCTTGAACAAGGTGTTGCACGGTGTGAGATAATATCTCCTATTTAAAAACCCGTCTATGGACTTAGGGATATGGAGTGGTAGACTCTGAAACTCTGAAGTCCTTTCTCTTCATTCATCAGTGTGGGCTCTTTTTTCTCAGAGGAAAAAAGCAAATATTAACCTTAACGTTTTACTGAAACATATGATTTTTTGAATGAGGTTACTGTCCCATTCTGCAGAAAGGTAAACTGATGCACTGAGAGATGAGATGGCTTGCCATGGTTCAACTAGAAGGTCTACAGTCAGACCCAGGGGTCGGTAGTCTAGGTCTGAGCAGGCTGTAGGACACAGCTCCCTGAGAAACCATCCAGTCACTCTGCAGGCTCTTCGCCTTCTCCCACACCTGGAGCAAACTCCTTGCTCATTCGCCTCACCCCCAAACTGAGGTCAACCTGTGATGTGAGTTGAGGCACAGCACTGAGTAATGGCTGGTTCACCAACTGCCCCTCTGTGTAGGGCTTGTGGAGGCACAACACCTCCCCTGCCATCTCACGTGGAGGAAACGGGTGCAGGAAAATGTTCACACCTTTCTTGGTGTACACATCCTACCCAGTTTCCACGGACCTACGCAGGGTCCTGGATTGGGTGTTATACATCGCCCTGGAGTCGACTCAGTTTTCAGACAAGAGTATGAATGTTGCTTGCCACAGGGCTGATAATCCACTCACATTGTAAAGAAGATGTAGACTAAATCCCTCCAGTGATTTAGAGTGCTCTCAATATGTGTTTCAACTGGTTCATTGAGAGATGATTTCTAGGTGCTTTCAAGGGAAACAAGCACTCAACAAAAGACACTCAACCAGACCAAAGTATTTTTAGAGGTAATGTTTACCTTCAGAATGCAGCAATAGAAGTTAAAAAAAAAAAAAAGCCACAAAATATCTAAAATATTGAGTTGAGAATGTACAAAACAAATTCATAATAAAAAGAAAATTGCTTTACAAAGTCTCAAAATGAATTTAAACAGGAAACATGTATGAAAGCATGGAAAATCTAAAATAAGGTTTTTGTATATATTGAATAATAAATTACAATTCTAAAAATAAAGAAAGGAAAGCAGTAACCATTCTGACTCAAGTAGAGAATCTTTCATAGCATCTTTCTTTGGGGGAACGGCACTGATAATAGCTGCAGGTCTTGGCTTGACAATTTTCAGTAGCATCGAGTACTTTCCAGGAACTGAAAAATAAACTGACAAATACCTCTCCCAACCCCAATAGTGACAGCAATTTGAGATTTTTTTTTTTCCTTCTCTTTTGTTAATGGCTAAGAGAAAACCTATCCAACCCACCCATCAATATGAGCATGAGTGTATATGTGTTGTTAGGATGCCCTTCTTGGAAATCTGTACTGAAATTAGAAAAAGAAGGTAGCATGAAGGTGTTTGACAGTGACCAGATTGGTTGGTTCTTTAATTGATCCCACCTGTTCTTCTGCATTAGTTCAGAGAAGCCCTATATAACACCCCAACCCCTCCCCAAAACACTCTAGGGGGAAGAAGCTACTCTAAGGTGCCCAGGGATGGATTTTTCCCTTGTGCTTCTAACGGTGTCAGGGTTGTGGTGCAGCACCAAGTCTGTTGGGTTGGCCAGGTGAGGGCTGCTCTCCTTCAGTGTCAAGGCAGGCTGCATTTGTCCTGTTGGTAGGCAAACACCCAGACGATGGCCCTGAGAAGTCCTTTGGGTGTAGATGAATCCCTGTGTGTAATGTGGATGAACCAGGTTATTTTTTTTATTGTGGACTTTCTTTTTTGTCTCACACAGTTCTCTCTTGCTCTCCAGAATCTCCTATTTCTTTGGCTTGGAGTTGCCAAAGGTTACAAAGACCACTCCTGGCTCCTGAAAACTGCCATTGGTGTGGAAGTCTTCACCTGGCCTCTTCAAGTAGCCCTGAAACACAGGTGAGCCATATTGGGGATGAGAGACCACATCACATGTGGAAGATGTTTGCGTCTCAGATTGCTTGGTGACTGTGGTGGACGAAGTGATGATCTTGTTTCCAAACTGGTCCATTTCCTCGTACTGCTCCATGACAGTCCGGGTGGCTCCATAGAGCTTGGACCCATCGGGCCCTGTCTGCAGCTCCAAGATGCTTTTCTGCCTCCGTGGATTTTGTGGGCTGGGTGCATTCAGGGAGGAGTAGTCTGAAAAGCTTCCTTTCACCCCACAGTGGCAGCTGCCTTTGGAGGTGTCTAGAGGGCACCTCTCTTTCTCACTGATCTGATGGTTGGCATTGCCAAGGGTGTGCTGCTTCATCGAGCTTAGCCCAGCTTTTGTTTGGGTAGGCTCTGGTCTCTTCTCACCTGCTGGTGGATGGTTAAAGGAGCTAAAGCTGTCCTGAGCAAAAGCATCCCTCTTTCCTGAAGTGTCAAGACAGTCTGGTGAAGGGGCGTCCCAGGGGGAATGTGCTGTCTTGGGTGATTCTGATGGTTTCCTGGCAGCAGACTCGATGGAGATGAAGGAAGGTGAGGAGGGAGAGCTGCCACGAGATTGAATGAGGCGGGGGACACCAAGCTCTGCCTTGGTTACCTCGTTTTTTTCTGCCACCTTTGCACCCCCTCCAGATGCTGCCTCCCCTGCCTCTGGTGTGGTTCCCTCCTGCTTGGCTTTGCTTGAGACAATGCTGATTTTACGGATATTGCTGCTGCTTACTGAGCTTTGGGTGTTCCCTAGAGACTCCTTGAACAGCCCTGAGAGCCCAGCGATGTCTGACTCAGACTTGAGACTAGAGACAGAATAAAGAGCCTTCTTGATGGCCTCCTCAATGTCCAGGAGCCGGGCAAGTGTCTGCTCCTTCAGGTGGATGATCTCAGCACTTGCTCGCTCCAGGTCCCCAAAAGCCAACTCCACTGAGGAGACACTGTCAGTGTCCTCCTTTGCCAGTGTCTCAGCCCTATCCTGTTGCTTGGCCTGGTGGGCCTTCTGACGAACAACCCAGTCAGGAACCTTCTCAAAGAAGCTCTTCAGAGCTTTCACGTCCACTTTGCTTGTCTCCTCTTCAAACTCCTTCACTCGAGTCAAGATCTCTTGCAGCTCCTCCTGTCTCCTGAGGTTCTCAAAGATCTCCATAGCCTCCTTGACATTGCCTTTCATGATCTCTTCTTTGTGTACTGACAGCCTCTTCCGACGCTCATCTTCTGTTTCTCTCTTGGGTTTTTCTCTCATAACAACTGCTGGCTTCTCCTGATCAAGTGTCTCTGCCTCCCCATCGGGACATTTCAATTGCCCACTATTAGCCTGTTGTTGCTCCTCAAAGGAGTTCATTGACTGCTGATGGAAGGACGTTGAATGACACATCTGCTTCATTTCATTCACCTGCTGTATGACTCTCTGACTATTCCACGATCCATAAGAATTAGACACACTTTCTCTTTCCACCTTGGATGAGGCATTTTGTGCAATGTCATCTCCCTTTTTTGGAGGAGTGATGTGGCCCCCATGGGAGAGGTTTGGCTCAGTCTGTCCTGGCACATTAAGTGTTTGTGCTCTACCAGGACAGGTTGGAGGTGATACTGAAGAGCACCCATTCTCATCTTGGCACAGGTCTATATGGCTCTGAACCACCTCACCAGTGCACCTCCTTAGAGCTGCTGCTTTCCCGCTCATCATTCCCTGCTCGACTTGAAAACTAACCACTCCATTTTCTATTGGCTTTGAAGTCTTAGCACTGTCTGATTCTACCTTTCCTTGCCCTGCTTTGCTTGCCTTGTACCTTTCCTCTGCCATTTGAAGAGGGGTTTTGGCAGTCTTTTTTGGCATCTTTCTCTCAGGGATCACACCTTGAACTGTGACAGGCTTGTTCACAGATGTCTCCAAAGTGCTGCATTTTGCTTGAACCTCCTCATGGCCTGATTGTTCACATACTTCCATGCAGCTTAATCCCAGCTCCGTGAGGGGAGGCTTTGGCTTGCTCATCTCCTTCAGGCCTGGAGGTTTCGGAGGCACAGGTGGAGGGACGGGTTTGGTTGATCTGCTTGTGCTGTTATTTGCAGAAGCGGATTGTGCTTCGTGTAAGAGGTGCTCAGGTTTTGGAGGAGGAACTGGTTTTTTCCTGGGTGGAGCAGTAATTTCTGGTTTTGGAGGAGTCCTGGGCTTCTCTGCAGGACTCTGATCACTGGGTTTGCAGGACAGAGAAGGGAGGGCAGGAGGAGGGGTCTGGAGTGGTGCAGAACATCCTGGGGCTTCATCTTTGCTGGTTGGTAGTGGAAGGGCACCTTCTCTTGTTGCTTTAGTTGAGGGTGGGCAATGCTCTGCTTTCATCACAGCAACTGAGGGAGGAGGAGGAAAGTCATTATCAGCCTGCGACCCTGGAGCCACTACAGCTGTCTTGTTACTAATGACTTGAGTCTCATTTTTCTTTTTACACACAGAATAGGACTGCCCTGCATTTCTGTATATCATAGCGGCTTTAAAATCCCCTCTGGAGACATTAACGTTAGACTTTTCCAGCGACTGAAGTGTGGCTTTTAAATTACCACGGACAACATCCTCCTTTTCTACCAGGCGCTGTTCTGTGGCGGCACTTTGCAGTGCTCTGATAGCTGTCTGTACATCCCCTCTGACAATAACATCACTTTCTTCTTGCACTGATTGCTCTTTGTAATCAGACTCAACAAAAGGGTTTATATAGGTTTTCACGGGTGTGGCAGTATAAAGGCCATCTTTAATGCTAACATCTCTACTAGGCACAACTTGGCTTTCCTGGCTCAATAGTTGTCCTCCCTGTACTTCCTCTGAAGCACTGACCTTTTTGTGTGATGCTATGCTCTTCTGAGACACGCTTGTGTGGGTCTTGGATGCCTCCTGGACTCTAGAGGTGGTGGTCCTGACGGCAGTGCTGGTGCTCTCCTGCCTGGTGGATGAAGTGTCTTGTTGGTGTACAGTTGATTGAAGGGTCACTGTGCCCTGTGTGTTGACTGTTTGCTGCCTGCAGGCCACGTGGACCTCCTCCTTGTTTCTCTGTAGCTTGCTCTGGACATGATGTTGAATGTTTTTTGCCTCTGCTGTTGCTAGCCTCAGGCTTTGCATTGCAGCCTGAAGATCACTCCCGAGGGCCTTTTCTTCTGGCTGCCTCTGACTGGCTTCTGCCATCCCCAAACTCTGCTGTTTCCCATCGACTTCTTCCCTCTGAGCCATCTTTTGGGTTGGAGATATGCCTTGCATCATAGTTATGGGTTCCTTCAAACAGGCAGAGGATGCTTCTTCTTTCTCTGCCTTCTTGCTGACATCTGCAACCCTTTGAATTGACTTTGTAGTCACTTTAAGCCCCCCTGACAGCATTTCTTCCTTTCCCATCACTGTGGGCAGGGGTTTCCCAAGACATTGCACAGTGGCGCTTGTCACACCTGCTGCATGCACAGCCTCTCTCTCTAATGCACCCTCTTTGCCCACGCTTTCACATGCGAACACCTTTTTTGCTCCCGCCATAGCCCCTGGCTCACCCTCTGCAATTACTTTCTCTATTTGTTCTTTATTTGGTAAGATATGTATCTTAGCCCCCTGGACAACCCGTGGAGCACTCTCGTCTGCCCCCTGCTCTGCTTGGGAAGAGATGAGGGACTGTATCTCCGACTCCTGCTGGAGATTCTTCAGATAGTCTAGATCTCCCTTCTCAATGCAGCTTGCGAAAAGCTGGACATTTCCCTTCTCGTTGTCCTCACGCTTAACAGTTGCTGTTGCTTTCTGCTCCTGAGAAGAAGCCAACAGGTTGCCTATCGTTGACTTCACATCCCCCTTGACAACTTTCTGCTGGACAGAATGGAACAGGAGGGAGTAGAGAGTCATCTTCACTGATCCTGACTTTGTTTCTTGTAAGACCATCCCCTTTTTGATGGAAGCGTCTTGACTGAGGAGACCCTGTAAAGCCTTAGCTACATTTCCACTCAAGTCCTCTTTGCCTTTAATAGCTTCACTCTGGTCCAATAGCTGCAATGGGCTTACTTTGATCTTGCCCTCTCTGTCTTCCTCCACCAGCACACTCTGTGCTTCCACGTTGGTTCTGTGCAGGAGCTGCAGCATGATCCTTTGCAAGTGGCCTCCCACAATCTCCTCTTTCAGGATCTCTGGAGCACCTGGGCTGCTGAGCTGGTACTTCACCATCTTCACACTCTCCATATCATTGGCTTCAATGAGGATCCCATCATGCTGAATAGCCTGGTAAGTGCAGAGAGTCTCTAAAGTCTCCTTCATGGTCCTTTCTTTCAGTTCTGTTTCTATACTACCTTCAGAAGCACTAAATTTATCCAAGGGTGTGCTCTCGAAGAGCCACGTTGTACTTTTCACATCTGCACGAGGGATCACTTCTTGGGCCCCAACATTGGATGTCACCTCTGAGTCCTTAAGGGTGTCCATTGGCTGGGTTTCAAACAACCAGGTGCAGCGTTTTACATCCCCTTTTTGTCTGTCCTCTCTCTGGACTGTACTGATAGATGAGCTTCTCTCTGCATCCCCATACAGGGAGTCCACAGGCTGGTTTTCAAAAAGCCAAGTGGATGTCCTTACATCACCCCGCTGAACATCGCTGACACTGACCATCCTCACGTACTTCTTCTGACCCACTTGCTGGGACTCAAAGAGCTGCTTGTTGGACTGAACATCTCCCTTCTGCACATCATCTACTGTTCTGGGCACAGACATCTTTCCCTCTGAGAAGGAGTCAAGAGGCTCTGTCTCAAACCTCCACCGGGCAGCCTGGACGTCTCCTTTCTTGATGTCCTCTTGGGTCACAGCCCTGATCACAAACACTTCTTCTTCCTTCTTGATCTGATCCAGGGGCTTAGTTTCAAACAACCACCGGGCACCTTTCACATCACCTTTCATGATTTCTTCTTTCTGCACCGAGGTGACCTCATGGTATCCCCCCTCTTTGTCCTGGATAGCATATAAGGGTTGGCTCTCAAAGAGCATTGTGCAGGACTTGACATTAGCTTTGCTTATGGTGTCTTTCTGGATCTTCTGGAGCTCTGTCTCGTCCACTTTGTCATGGATTTGATCGAGGGAATAGGTCTCAAATACGAACCTTTTGCCTCCAACATCTGCCCCCTTGATATCCTTCTCTGGAGGGATTTCCTGGATGCCCTCAGAGCTGTCCTTCAGGGAGTCCATGGGGTAGTTCTCAAAGAGCCAAGTGAACTTGTGCACGGATCCGGCTTCAATTGTCCCATCATTCTTCTGGGTTGTTGGTTTGGTGACTGTATCCAAGGGCTTAGCTTCAAAGAACTCCTTCACTCTTGACACTTCCCCAGACTGTATTTCCACACGACTGGAGTACCGCATGGTTTTCTTTCGGTCAGCTTCACTGACAACACCGCTACCCAAGGTTTCAGTCTCAAATAGGTGCCGGACAGTTTTGACATCAACTCCCTGTAATTCCTCCTGAGTGTATGCCTTACTGACTTGTAAATACTGCTCCTCCTGGCCTTTCAGGGAGTCCAGGGGCTGGGTCTCAAACATCCATGTGTATGACTTCACATCGGCTTGGGGCACAATGCCATCCTCCTCCTGCTTCTTTTCAGCCTTCTCGTACAGGGTGTGGATGGGCTGGGTCTCAAAAAGCCACCTGCAAGTCTTCACATCCCCCCGCTGGGAGATCTCCCGCTTCACTGAGGGCTGCCCTTCACCTTGCATGGCTTGGTGATGAATGACGTCCATGGGCTGTGTTTCAAAGAGCCACTTGGCTGTTCTGACATCACCAGCCACCACCTCTTGTTTTGTGATCCCCCGTATTATATCCACTTTCTTGGTGCTTTCATCAAACTGGTCCAGGGGCCTGGTTTCAAACATCCATTTGTAGTTCTTGACATCACCACTGATGACTTGCTCTCTGCTTACAGAGGTGACTTCATGGAAATTGCCAAAGCTATCCTTGATGGCATATAGAGGTGTTGTCTCAAACAAGATTTGGTTGGCTTTAACGTTGCCAGCTGGAATCTTCTCCTCTTCTTTGGTGACGGGCTCAGCATCAGCCTGCTTGATGCTGTCTAAGGGGAGAGTCTCAAACAGGGTCTTGAAAGACTTCACATCCCCTTTCACTACCTCTTTAATGCTGGTGGCTGGAATTTCTTCCTCAAATGCCTTGGAGATGCTGCCAAAGGAACAGGTCTCAAACACATATTTTCTTTGCTTCACATCGCCCTTCTCCTCTGCTGAAAGCTCTACTTTCTTTAAACGTCCCACCTCAAAATTGTCTTTCAGGGTTTCCATTGGCTGGGTTTCAAATAGCCAGAGTGTAGATTTCACATCACCTCCAACGACTTGTTCTTTGGCTACAACGCTTTCTGAAGCTTCTCCTTTCAGAGAATCAAGAGTCTGTGTCTCAAAAAGCATTCTCTGTTTACTGACATCTGCCCCTGTGACAAAATCTGTTGAAGCCTTGAAATCCTGTTCTTCAACGGTGATTTCTCTAATGGCATCCAGAGGCTGAGTTTCAAATATCCACCTTGCTCCACTGACATCTGGCCTTCCAATTTCTTCCAATGAAATCCCACGGATTATTTGCACTTTGGAAGTGTCCTTGTTGATGGTATCCAGGGGCTGAGTCTCAAACAGCCAGCGAGCTGTTCTGACTGCATTGCTCTGAATTTCTTCTCGGCAGACGGACTTGATTTCATGGATGTTCCCAGTTTTATCTCTGATGGCACAGAGGGGCTCTGTTTGGAAGAGCCTGATAGTCTTCTTAACATCGCCTTTTAGCTCCTGGATTTCTGACTTGAGTTGCAGGATGCTCTTCTCCTCCACTGAGCAGCAGCGCCCTATAGCATCCAAGGACTGCGCTTCAAAGAGCTGTCTGGCACCTTGCACATCACCTCCCTGGATGGGATCCTTGAGAACTGCCTCCTGCATTTCGGTTTCATCCGAATACAGTTTGTTTAATGAGTCTAGTGGCTGGGTTTCAAACAGCCACCGGGCAGTATGCACATCCCCTCTGGCAAGGTCTGTGTCTGATACTTTGGCTGATGTTGACAGACTGTCCCCATTGATTGACTGGCTTTCAAAACGCAGGGAAGTATTTTTCACGTCCCCACCGGGAATGATCTCTTCTTCTGCCAGCTTCTTTGTGGCTTGATGGTCCCCAATGGAGTCAAGTGCCCAGTTTTCAAAGATCCAGCGCATGGATTGAACCTCTCCTGGAAGAACTTTGTCCAGGTTCACAGATGCCTGTGCATTGGGATCTTCAGTATTAAGCATTTCTGCCAGGTCCTCAGTCACAGCTTCTTCCAAGTTCTTCCTGAGCTCAGGATGCATGTGTCTGTAGAGCCTTTTTAGCTCGTTCACTTGACGCTGCTGGTAGAACTTGGAGAAGGCTTGCTTTGGAGGAGGCACAGGGAGTGGATTGGGATCCTGGTTCCCTGGAGCAATGACCTGGACTGAGCCAAGGGCAGGAGGGGGAGGTAAGTCGTCTTCCATTTTCGTGATTGCAACTGTAGATGATTTTTGAGCCTCTGCCATCTTTAGGGAAACAGTTTTAAAAGTCAGCATCACCTCTTACCCCCTAACCCCATGGCCATTAGTAGTGAGAATGGCAAAGGAAAAAGCCAGCCAAACAAGGGAAATCCATGCACCTATTGAGCTTCATACCTTTGGTTCAGTAGCTCACAGCACTCCAAAGCGTTACACCACTGCACACACTCCAGGCTTGGGGTTAGCTCTGGTTCAACAGCAACGCTCTCTAAAGCAAGTCTCAAATCCAGGCATGGTGTTGGTTAGTCTACAGTCCCCAGGATTCAGTCCAGCTACAGCGTAACAGAGATGCCCCATTTGGATTGTGTCAGCAGTGACCACAAGAATAACATGAAGAAGGCTATCTTAGAGTAGCGAGTTAAAAGTTAACTTCTCCCTCTTGCTGCCAAGAGTCCAGGGCAGTGTAAGGACCTGCAGAGAGTCTGGGAATGTAGGATATGGGTGTAGGACAAAGCCAAGGAGCAATATGTAGAAAGATCTCAAGAAGAAAATGAGGAGAGGGAACCAAACAAAAGTGTCAAACTGAGCTGATGAGGACAGCCTGTTTTTGGGAGGGCAGCTAGCATGATGGGCTTTTGGTAGCACCATGGGCTGCGCAGGAGTGAGGGCCTGGGGGACGACATTTGTCTGACTGATGGTTTCTTCTGTTGGACTCACACGTGTACCCCATGCTATCATTTGCATAAGAATAATGAACCGTTATACAATTGGAAACTTAAATAAAACTCTTTTGACTTGCAGACTTGTACGGGCGCCAGGGTAACTAAGGTTTACAAACTGCTGGAATTAGCAGGCTAAATTCTGCGCTCCGCTAGGAGGACAAAGCAAGGCTGAGGGACCAGAGGTCAGGGTACAGCCATAGCTGGGGGCCAGCAAAAGTTAGACCTGTTTAGACTCAGCCGGCCTGAGCTCAGCTCAAATTCAGAGCAGCATTGGTACAGAAGCGAAGGGAGGGTGCAGTCGTGATGGGGTGGACTATGGTTGCTTAGCCTACCCTTGAACCTCACTTTCTGCATTTTTTTTTTCCCTTAGCTTGGGAAGCCTGAGCGCCGAGCGCTGAACGGAATACCTGCGACCTGCGCTGGCTTGGCGTTTATCCAAGGGCAAGGTAGCCGAGGCCTATAATCGTTATCTAAAAGAGACTGTAATCCTGGTGGCTTTCCTTTCAGTAAACAGATCTGCTGACCCTTGGCATGCCTGTGGAGTTACGTCTGTAGAGTTATGCCTGGAATATTATTAGTTGTTGCTCAAAGCAATGGCGCGCGGTGTTATTTCACTCTGTTGCACACAGATTGTTCTGGCTAAAAATAAGTATTGAACATTAGTACAAGAAAAGAAAAAAAAAAAAGAAGCAGAATACCAAAATCAGCGTAGTTTGCAGCGAGTGTAAAATGCAAATCTTTCACATGAGCCAACATACTTTGAATGCACTTTTAAAAATAAGGGGTTTTTTTTTGAACCTGTGAAGAACTGCTGAACTGCTTACTGCTATACTCAGTATGAAAGCACTCCTCACTGCCGCATGTGGGTATCTAAATCACACTCCACCACAGTCCACAAATATTTGGTTAGATAACCGCGCTTATCCTTAACATTTCTTACCTTGCTTCTTTTCTGGCTGTGGGGAGGGCGAGCGGAGTTGTCCTTCACAGTACTCTGGAAAAGGCACAGGGAGAAATGACATCAAACTGCATAGGAAGACACATTATCTGTGTATATCTGTCTATCTATCTATCTGTACCAACTAGAGAACTGAAAACCATTACAAGTGAGGGTTTTTTGTTCTATGGCAGTTCTGTACAGCTGGAAAAAAAAAATCTTATTCCAGGTTGATCAGAAATATTTTTTTTTTTCCAAAACTCTCAGTCCTGAAACTCCAAACACATTTGTTTAGAGTTGGGCGAAAAAGAAAACAGGCACTGATTTCTCCAAAGTTTGATATAGCTTATATTTTTGTTTATAATTAAATATTTTTAAAATGAAATGGATCTATATTTGTAATTGTATTATGGATTGTCAAATTCATTGTTTTGAGGTTGCTTTTCTTTTTTTAATCTCAGTTTTCTATTTTTTTCCCAACCAGAACACCTTATTGCGGTGCAGATTAATTAGAAGATTTCAACTACTACAGATTCTGGTGAAGGGACACTTCTGGTGAAGAAGCATTTCTCAGCAAGCAGTATGGCCCACCACACATTGCTGAGCAGGACACACGGTTCTTAAAGAATCATGGAATCGCCTAGGTTGGAAGGGACCTTTCAGATCTTCTAGTCCAACCATCAACATAACTCTGACAAAAACCATCACTAAACCATATCTCTAAGCACTATGTCTGCCTGTCTTTTAAATTCTTGCGCATCCCCAGTGCGAGGTGACACACGTGGGAGCACGGAGCATGGAGCAGCAGGGCAGCCTTTACAGGAATCAAAACCGGCTTCATTGCAGGTAACTGGTCATAATTTTCCAATTACAGTCTCAACTTATTTATTATCAGCTTGGGCTTCTTCAGGCTGGGCTCCTCCAGCACAGAGCCCTGATACAGACGAGAGAGACCGCATCTCTGGGCAGAGACCCAGCAAAAGACTGAGCGTGGGAAGGAGCATGAACGCGCCTGCAGGAAAGGTCCAGATGTGAAATCACATCCCGTGTCACTCTTGGATCACCAGTGGAGTTGGGGAAATGGGAAAAATCTAGCTCACTGCCTCATAACCCTTATAATCTGAATTATCCTGTGACGCAACGATCAGCCTGGGGTGGGTGATTAAACCCCTGGCTCCCAGACCCAGGGCTATAAATGGAGGGACACAGGGAAGGTGCACTCCCTGACTGTGCCGTATATGCCTGACTGTGACATATATGGACATGCATACATGTGTGTGTTGGCATGGGTATAGCACAGAGAGGTACGTGTTGCTGTGTGCTGAATATTTCCTCCACGGATGTGAGCGTGTAAATATAGAGATGCAAATAAAGTGGAAATCTTATGTGTGAATAAACAGTTTGTATGGGGTAGCAGATGGAGGCGTGTGTGTGTGGGATATGTGTGTGAATATAATGTGTCTATACGTGTGCGTATGTGGTGTATGCATCATACTGGCACTTAGGGACATGGTTTAGTGATGAAATCGACAGCATTAGGTTAACAGTTGGACTCGATGATCTTAAAGGTCTTTTCCAACCTAAATGGTTGTATGATTCTATGATGTGCATTCATATCAGCACCTCTGATCACATTTATACAATATTTGCAAATGGCAAGGGAAAGCTGGTCATTTTTGGGCAAGCAAAACGCCACGTTTCTCCTCCAGGTTCACCAAACCAGACATGTTCTCTCTCACCCTCTTACAGCCACTTGCTGGGACGGGACATTTTTTGGATGCCGTTGGGGGAGGATGGCAACACGCAGTGCTTACCGGCTGTGTGGGGCTGCCGGCGTAAGCAGCAGCAGCGGCAGCTGTCTGGGAGAGATAGAGAGCCGACAGCGCCTTCACGGAGGGCGCAGAGGACCTCCCTCGTCCTTGGCGAAGTATGCAGCTAGTGTTGTCTGATACGTCTAAAAATGACCGCGTCCTCTCATCTGAAAGAGGGACAGAGGTGCACGGTGAGCTGTGTGCCATAGACGTAAGGGTACAGCCCTGGAGCATGGGCATCACTCATCGAGGGCTCTGCTGGGCACCCCACTGTCTGCACATCGATCCCCCTGGCAGCCTCCACCCTGGACCCCCAAAACTTGACATCACACTCTTTTGGTTTAGGGAGAAAACGTGGATGTTTCCACCTCCTTCATGGCTGAAACGGATTTTGAGCCTGCATGAGAGTAACACAGCGGGCAGTGACCTGATGCCACCGTCCTGCTGGCAGGGCACAGAGCCTGCATCCATGCCCGCATCCCCAGACAAAGCCATCAGTGAACAGGAGTGAGGCAGAGGATGTGAAGGAGCTACGCATGTTCAATTTGAACCAATTCCCACTGTTTTTTCTCCATGGCCACATTGCTCTCCCATCAACATGCCTCACAAGCAATTATTACGTTCATTTATCTTTACGTCTCCCCTGGGAACTCGTTTCAGAGAACTAAGAGATGAAGAAGTTACGAGACTTGCTCAAGGACATAGTAGGGACTCTTTGGCACAGTCAGAGGGCTGAACCCTGCTCTTAGTTGAGAGATTTGATATTTCGAGCTGCCGTGGGGGCCCCACTGGGGTCCAGCATAGCATTGCTGAGATATTCAAGATACTCAGGGTTCCTCCTACCTTTGTTCAGATGTCTCCCATGGAGATGCCTAGAGCTGAGGACGTCCCTATCTGGTTCATGGAGAAATGGCTATGCTGGGAGGAGGTGATCTATTAGCCAAGCTTCCTGAGGGGTGCACAGAGGGACTGGATGGTTGGAGCGGCCACACATTTTCGGATGATGCTCAGGCCATGCTCGCTCACTCCCACCTGCTGTACTCCCTCCCTCTTGGTCCTCATCCCCCTAAAGATCCCCTCACCCCCTGAGGATGAGAGCTGTGTCCCCATGCCCGGAGGGAGGTTCATGTCAAAGCTAATGACTCTAAAGTAGATGGGTTCACTTTTCAAAGAAAGAGGCAACTCCAAAACCTAGCTAAGGAATTTCTTTTTGCATTAATCTGCTAGGTGTCAACAGGATGGCCATCTCCACCTCCCACCACAGACAACGTAGAGCTTTACATCTATATGAAGCATCTCAGTCCTCCAGGTTAGTCAGGGCTGTAATTTCTCTGTTACTGCTGTAAAACCACGAGAAGGTTCTCCTTTTATCTGCAGGCTTGCACTGCTGCATTCGGATTTAGTGCGGTATTTGCAATGCTTTCTGTTTGAACAATGGGCTCTCTCTCCACAAATCCAGCTATTGCACAGCCAGAAAAGGGCTGATGTACTTTTTAATATGTGCACAGTAGAAGCACTGCAGCAATTCTAGCATTCTTTGCCCTCAAATCTCAGTCCCCAAATCGTAAGATTTTGTAAATACCAAACTTAATGACTCTTTTCTTTTTTGTTGTGAGTTCAGATTTTCAAGTTTTTTCCTAGAATACTGAAGGTGATTTACTCTGTTTTTATTTTAAAACAACAACAAATAATGTCATACACTAGCAGAATTCCTGGAGCTGGTGCTTCAAGTGAAATACCAGTTCCTAAGGGGACAAATATGCACCAAAAAGCCATTGAGATAAGAGCAGAGGGATGCCAGTGAGCTTGTCAGACACTGGTCAGTGTTTTGCTGGAAGGTGCCAAACCCCAAGGTTTTCTTTTGTCCTTGGTTCCAGCTGCTCCCGAAGACGCACAGGCATTTCGATGCAGAACCAAGGCTGGATACACGAGGAAGCAGCTGGATGCAACACAGGTTTAGCTGCCCAGCTCTGCCAGAGGTCACTGGGACACCAGGGGAGGAAACAGAACACGATATTTCCTTACTGCTTTTTTTGCTAAGTCACTGTGTAAATATAGGACCTCTCTCCCTGATTTCTGCTTTCTGCAGCCTAAATACTGAGTCAAAGTGAATTCTTCATCTACAGCCAGTGGAGACAGTGGCATTGCTGGGGCAGATTTGGTGTATCTTAAGACGGGCTGCGAGGCTTCAAGACAAACTACCCTCTGATTGTGTCAGTTTTTCCCCACTCTGCTCAAAAGACCGCAGACTTTGACTAGATCCCTGTTTTTTTGAGATTAAGCACCCTGGAAATGGGGAGGAGAGGGTCAAGGCACCACTGAGACGCTGATTTTACAGGAGCTGTTGCTGATAGCTGCTCACACAAGCCCCTCTATCTGCTTCAGTGGGCTTCTCCCTTCATTTGGAGGATTGAGGCGTACATTTGAAGGGGGCCACTTTCTAAAAATGGAAAATGAAGTAATTGGGAGCAAAGGTACCTTGAATTTCATGGTCTTTCCTTATTATGGGCATACCCTGCGAGAAGAGCGTTGAAACATGTGCTGAAGTAGCTGCAGAAAGCTTTAAAGAAGGCTTTGAAAAATCTTGCCTGGGAATCTCTCTCTTTTCTCCTACATTGATGAATTGCCTACTGGAAAGGCAAAGGAGGTCCAATCAGTCTGGAAAACAGAAGGTTTCTTCCTCGCAAGGTAATGACATTTGGCCAAGCCTCCCAGTAAGAGCAATGGGGAGTGCTGGGGAGGGTCAGCCTTGCTAGCTTTAAAGCAGGAGGAAAACCAAGCGCAGATTTGCAGCCTTTCTGGTAGGGAAAATGAACACAGGTTCTCAGCAAGGGCATGGCCACTCTGGAAAAACCTCTCTTAAAAACTGCCTCTAGGAGATGGGAGCACTTCATGGCAAGGCAGGGACCCGGCTTAGGCTGACACCAGCATTGCTGTGCTTAACCATTTTGGTGCTAAATAATCATTCTAATTACACATTCTAATTACTAAGAATCATTCTATGATTCTAAGTGCTTAGCAAAAGCATCCCCATGTCCTAGAGCTGGTCTGGTAACGTTTAACGGTCTCCTCCTGCCCCAGGCTGTGGGTATTACCGCTGAGCTGATGGAACTTGTACCAGCCCGTGGACCTGTGGGGCAAAACGCTGCACAAAGAAAAGCAACGAAAGCAATGGTGTGCTCCCCCAGCCAAGAGCGAATAAAGCAGCTGAATGAAGATTTCCAGTCCGTGCAGTGGAAAATGGCACAGCCTCAGTGCTGCCTAGTCCTTCATCTGCTAGCTTGGATAGATGAAAGGCCACAGGGCTTCTGTTTTAATGATGGGTATAATTAGATACAAGGCATTCGTTGAAGCCTTCCCCTTATCGCTGCCTTTGTTTTCTTTTTTTTCTTTCTTTTCCTTTTTGACCTTTTTTTTTTTGCGGTGCACAGGCTGTGCACAGCCCTCTGTTTGCTTATCGCGTCTCACAAAACCGCCTGCCTTAGATAGGGGCTGCTGGAAGCCGCCGTGCTGGCTCTGTGCTTGCGGAAAGTCTGGTCGCTCCACGCGGCTCTGCCTGCCGAAAGAGGCTGCTGCCACCCTCTAAATTGCTAATTATAGATAAGAGCAAAAGAACAACAGTTCATTCCGCTAACGAGAAAGCTGAGCTGTCACGTGTGTGCGGCTGACGGCGTCCAAGCGGCACCCAGGACATCTCCAGAGTTGTGAGCACAGTGTCGCTGCTCAGCATCCCCTGGGAGGGAGGGGGGAACTTCCCAGCCGAGGATGCTAAAGCAAAGCCAAAGGATGTTATGCAGCCTGGGCTTAGGGTGTTATCTCTTGTGTATGAGACGGAAGGCATGGAAGCCCATTTTGAGACCTGTGCCAGGCTCCACGTTTCTGCCTTGCCGAGCAAAAGGGCTCTGCTGGCATGTTCGGCATCCGTTCCAGCGTTGAGTGATGCATCCCTGGCGGCGCTGATTGACCAGCACTGCCTGCGGCCCCAGGGATTTTAAACCTGATACTTCAAGCATTAAAGCATCCCCCACGAGCTAAAATAGAAGAAAAGACCTCCTGAGGACCCCCTCCTCCCATCCCACCCAGCGGCTGGCACCGTGGCCAACGGCGCTGCTGCCTAAGTGAAGGATATGGGGAATGCTCCTCCCTGCCCCGCAGGGTTTGTCGGCAAAATGTCCTTCGTGCCAGCGTCTGGCGCCGGATGAATCTGCACATTTCATGTGAGGGGGCTGCAATGTTAGGACTCTCCATAGGGAGCAGCTGTCGGGGTTTCTTTAGTTCTTCCCTTGCCCCACGTTACGTGCAGCTTGGGCTCAGTTTACAGCCTCTCTGCCCCCCGGCGAGCAGGGAGGGTCGTGGGACCTGGAAACTTGCAAAGGGGTAAAAATCATTCTTCATATTCGTTTTTACTCACTGATCTTACTAGACACAGGGGGAAAAGGCAAAGCAACAGGGGGAAAAAGTCTCTTAAATATTCGTCTAAAAATTCACTCGCGTCCTCTTCAGTTATTGCCCATAAATCACTCATCTGCCCTGTCTCCTGCTGAAGATAATATTACAGGTCTCTCGATCTGCAATCGTGTTATACCTGACAGCCAACTCCCAACAAGTGGAAAAAAAATCACTAACAAAAACCCTTTCCCCCTCCTCCTTCTGAGAAAACCCCATCTCGCCAGTAACACGGCAGCTCCGTCTCACACTGCTTTCTATTTAAACTGCTTTATCCTATAGAAAAACAACGCTACCCACCTGTTGGTGTCCACCACCTCCGCCGCTGGCACTCCCTCGCAGCCCGGCTCCCACCACCAACCCCAGTGAGCTACCGAGTGCCTGAGTCACCTATTAAAAAAGGAAGCTGCAAGCTCAGCACCAGTCTCCCGGCCCGCCTGGCCAACCACATGTCATCGGCTTTGCTCCCAAAATCAGCCACTCTGAGCAAACACAGCTGCTAAGCAAAGCCCTTTGTGTCGCCCCGCACACCCCACGGCGGTCCGTGGGCCGGGGTTGTGTAACGGGGCCTGAGATCAGCCGAGGGCTCGCATGGGGCTTGCACGAGCTGGGGGGAAATGGATAACCCAATCATGCAAGTTGTGCCAGGGTCCTGTCCCCCTCCATCGCTTGCCAAAGGGAGCGGCACTCCGGAGAGCATCCCATTGCGGCCAACTGAATCCGGCATCCTCCTCTGTAGACCGACCTTGGGTTTGCTGCGAGGGCTGCCGGTCCCAGCATGTCCTACACCATGGAGCACAGATGTGTTATGGTCTGACCCCCTGGCTGTGCTATGGCTCGGGTACCATGAGACACTTGGTGCATCCCACAGCACAGGACTCAAAACCCAACCCTTGAAGGCCGGTGGAAACAAAGGAACTCATGTCCTGTGGCTTCTTAGCACCAAGGGAATCAGGGCAGGAAAACAGCCATTCCTTCCCACTGTGAAAGGGACTCTGTTTTCCAAGCGATGGAGGTGAACTGACGTGGAAATGCTCCCGGGTGCTCTGGGCTGGCTGTTTCCTGGGAAACTGGGGCCGTTTCTGCTATTCCTCCCTGCCAGGGATGGGTTGCGGGTTACTCCCAATTCGATGGACATTACCTATTGAATCTCCTGACTCGGGCTGTGTGGCTGGACACACGTCCCCATTTCCACCTGCTTGTCCCCAGCACACATGTTGGTGAAACCTCAGCAATTCACTGTCCCCCTCCTGAAGCTGGAAGCCCATCCCTGCAGATGGGGACCCCATTTCTAAGTGCTTCTATCCCTAGATGTCAGAGCTGTATGTGCTGAATCACCTACCCCATCCTTCTCCCATCTTTGTTCCCCTGGAGAATCGGTCCCCTGACAACAGGAGATCCTAAATACCGGCACCGCTCCACGGCTGGGCTGGGGGAATTTGCGCGGATGGGTAAGCATCCATAAAAGCTGGCTGGTAAACCAGCGCGTCTGCTTAATCCGGGACCCTGGCAGCCCATTGGTGGTGCTCAGTCAGTGGGGAAAGGTTTAAATCTCTGGCCCCAACCCCTGTGCCGGTGGCCCTGGTCCACGGAGAAGCTCTGCCGGAGGAGACGCGTGCTGAAGGAGGCATGGGAAGCAGGGCTGGCTGCCTCACTGCCCCAGTTTGGAGGCTGCCGAAAGGGTGAGTGGTCCTGGGATCCTGCAGCAAAGGGTGTGCGGGGAAGGGCAGTCCTTGGAGGGTGAGGGTTTGGGGAGGGGAGAGCATCTTTAGCTATTTCTCACTGGCCTCATGATCCGCTTTTGAGGCTTTAGCCCATGTTAAAATGTCATGTGCTGTTTTTCCCAAAGGAAGGGGAAAAAAGATGGGAGACAAAGGTGCAGCATTGATGTGATTTTATACAGCCTTTAGTAAGAGTGAGGACCAGTGATGCCCTAAAACACCCTGTTTATCCTCACGGGTACTCCCTCCTGACCCCCGGATCACACTTTGCTCTGTCTGCAAACTGAGTGTTTTATCTCATTCTCAGTTCTACAAAGGACAGCAAGGATTTGAAATACAAGCTTTTTCTTTTTTTTGCCACGGATTGGCCAATTATGTGAGACAGTGGCAATAGTAAACACGTTTTTTTTTTAAAAGAAGTCGTCTGTTTTTTGACTGTTTTGGTCCAACTTACCTTTTTGTTATAACTACACGGGCTAGGAATCCACCTTAAAAAGTGAGAACTGAGATTTTCACATGCTCACCCAAGCAACTCAGATGTAAGAACATCACTGATTACAGTTAGATAACTAACAAAAATAATGCAACTTAACAACAATTTTTTTCCGATTCCAAATTTTCATGAGTAGACCTTGTCCTTTCAAACAAGTTTGTACAGCGTCACGTACAATAGATCCCTGATTTGGAGCTGGGGGGGCATCTCTGCTATAGATTACAAATGTAATGATTGAGGCACATCAAAAAATACAAATCATTCTCTTTTGAAAGGGTTTAAGAAAGATTTTGTGCTGTCTGCAAGCCATATGTTGCAATCACTTGAGCAGCTCCAGCACACAGAGCTAATGTATGAATTCTGGGGTGGGAAATGGGCTGAAAAGTGCCAGAACCAGTGGAAGGTGCTAAAAAAATAAGTAATATAAAATAATGTAACTAAAGAGCAGCTGTGTTGAAGAGGAAATAAGGTTTAAAGTATCATAAAGTATAATAAGATTTAAAGTATCATCATTTCATGCTTTAGGAATTGTCTACTAAATTGTAGTCAAACAATTAATATTTTGCACGTGTATAAAGTTGCATTTGCAAATCTGAGGGGATGGGAGGGGGTGAAGGAAAAAACGGCTACTGAAGAGTGTCTTGTTTCCTGTACTTGAGTTTCAAAATCAGATCTCTTTACTATTTCCAGCTCCTTTAAACTGAAGGTTCATGGTCTTTAGTCACTTCTGCAAATGTTTTTGGCTCCTCAGTGTCAGCTGGACTTTCCTTTACAGGAGCAGCATCACAACCCCCAGGTAATTTAAACAGCTCCCGAGAAGAGTCGGGAAAATTTAGCCTCAGGCGGAGCTGAGTATCTGCCCCAAGGCAGCTCGGGGCTATTTCTGGGCTTTGCAAAAATCCAGGAATGTGGAGGACTCTATTCCTGGTACCAAAAAAATGCCAAGAAGCTCTGCTGAGAGACAGCTGCGAGTGGCATTGCTGGTTGGGGACGTGGCCTTCCTGAGTGGGCCAACTGCTGTGGGGTTGTCTTTCCTTAGAGAGGGACTTCAACATCACCCGGGGCGGCTCCAGGATTTGGGAGCTTTTTGGATACAAAGTGGCTGGACAAGGCGGATGCAGCCCCATCCGTCTGCTCAGCACTGCTTCTTTCTCCGCGTTCCTCTGCTATTTGCAAAGGGTTGATAAAGGCTGAGCGGACTTTTGATAAATCACTCCCTGAGGCGGTGTATCGCTGGGATCTCCGTATCCAGCTCTGCCCTCTGACATGCAGGGGACCGTGTATCACACCCTGCTCACGCCGGCACCACGCTCACGCCGGCACCATTCTCGTACCCTCTAGGAACTCTTTATCTTTTATTTATACAGGGCAGGGTTTCACTGAAATGGTGATAGACGGCCCTGCTTGACACCCAACGAGAGCTGATTTTATTTCCCTGTTTCTGTTTCACCTGTCCCTGAACGCTGGCCTGTTGTTATCCCCAACCCCTCTGCCAGGCTGCGTGTCCCCTGCGTGCTCTACCTTCTCCCACTGAGCAGCATCTCAGCCCTTGCGGGATGACCATTGGTGAGAGCAGCTTTCCTCCCCCTAAAATCCCCTTCCCCAGGGAAAGCAACACCCAGTTACCCACTGGAATAACCTCTGCCTGGGGAGAGGGCTTCTTGGCATGCCCCAAATACCAGACCTTTTAAGGGAAGCTCCCTCTAACCGCCACAAAGAGATACCTTGGGAATGTCTGCGCAGGCATGAGCCCTGCGAGCATCACCGGCCCCGCATCCCGCCCGGGATGCAGAGCACAGCCGGGATGGGGGCTGCGGCCTGCATCTTTAAGCATTTCTTTGCCTTGCCATGGTGTTTACGCAAGGGCATCGCACGGATACCGCGCGGCTCTGAGGAGCTGTCGAGACCCTGCCTTTGCTTTCTATTCTTATCATGGTGTTTCCATGCTGCTGTCAGCTCTTTATCACTGGCAGCCAAGAAAACATAATACTGTTTTGGAAGAAACAGCCACAGCCAAAAAATATTTAGCAGTATCCTTTAAAGAGAAAACCCCAACCTACTTGTAGCGATTGAGTTTCCCCGGCATTTCCATTTGTTTCTGAAAGAGGCAAATTGCCAGTGAGAATATGGGGGAGGAGAGAAATAGTTGGCTTTAAAAGAGTAAAATACCAGGTTGTACAGTACTTAACGCAGAGATTCCTGCTACCATGTTCAGACCCAGATCTGGGGTTTTGCTGGTGCCGAAGGTGGATTTTCATCCTCCTAGTAACAGCGTTAGGGCATCCTCACCTGGTTTCCCCCAGAAAGGAAGCTTTTGTATCCGGCAAAATACTGCACCTATTCCAGGGCTGAAAACAGCCTATGTAGGATGTTCCTACAAATTTCCACCCATGCTGGATCCCTTAACTGCCACTAGTGGATTATCTACCACTTTGCCTGGACAAGAACACAGGTTTTCATATTTTCGCTCTTCTCATCACGTGATATATGTACCTGAGGCAACAATTCCACTTCTTTTTCCCTAAATCCCTATTTTCTAATAAAAATCTGAAACTACTTCAAGTATTTTTCCAGCAAAGATTTGGGTGACCTGGAGGGTTTGGGGGAAAGTTAAAGAATTTCTGTTATGCTCGCAGCAATCAGCAGGATGTGCACCTTAGAAGGAAACATAAACCAACGCCAAATGCATGAGCAGAAAAATACTGCTTTCAGCTCAGGCTGCTGGGGACCTGGAGTCCCAGCTCTCTTCTGCTGGCCACGACACAGGCCTTAAAGCTAAAAGTCTTCAGCAAATGGATAATCAGGTGTGAGAGACACACGTGCACACACAGAGGTAGATTTCTGCTCTGTCTCACAGGGTGGAGCAGTATTTGGAGTTACTTTCTGTACATGGGCACAAATAGGGAGTAGTACGGCCATATTAATGCTGCTGACCCACCAGGCTCCTGAAGCCCTTTATTTGGCTCAGGGTCACAAACACATTTCTCAGCCCTCCCTGGAGACTGGGAGAGTAAAGGGAAGGAAAGAAATTCCCTCCTTAGCTAATCCTGCTCTGCCTCCTATTCCCTAGGGATGTAAGACAGAACAAAGCTTATTTCCCTCCAAACAATCCACATTTTGCTGCTTATAGCCTACCAGTCCCGAACACGGTTTTGATCTGAAAGATGTCCCCTCCACCTCCAGCACCCTTCTGGCTCACCCGAATCCCACAGAGAATCTTTCCCCTATTGCTGGTCATGGTGACCAGCGTCACGGTAAATAACGGTATTTGTAGGAGAGAGAGTAGACACTGAGATCTGGGCCCATAAATTTAAACCTCAAAGCTAGGAACTTCAACATTTCAGGGGAAAAGCACACATGTACAATGCTCTGTTTCTGCCTTGAACATGCCCAAGTGCCCTAGACGATGGTGCCGAACCAGACCGAAGCCCCATCCATGGAACACAGAGAATACACCTTCTGCAGCAGAGGGTGGGATTGACCATGCTCTGGGCCAACAAAGTAAGACCCATGGCTTTCCAGGAGTTGCAACACCGCTTTCATAGCACAAGGCGCTAAGTATCCTCATTTACCCTGCATTTCAGCATCAGTCTGAGGTTCATACTCATGCAACACTTCACCCTGCTCTTATCTACTCCAACATTACTTACAGGGAGGTCTCGGTAGTCCCAACAGCTGTGTCACGCCGTAGACAGCCCCAGTGGAAAATCTAGGTGAAACTCACGGCCGGGCAGCCCTTAACGTATCCTACGAGGAGCCCTGCTCCACTCCCCACACCCTCAGTCCCGTTCACTGCCTCCCAGTGGTCTCTGGCAGCTGGTTTTATCACCGAGCGCTGGGCTATGTTGAGAGCATGAACCACTTGGTCTATTTTTAGGGAAGAGTGAAATTGCTCTTCCATCAGGCTGAGTCAATCATGGTTTTTATCAATCCTACACGGAGGCTGGGAAAGTCTCAGGGCCTGGCTTATTTTCAGAACTTATTCATTCAAAATACCTCTGGTGTAATCTGGTACGGGAGAGGGGATGCTTCCAGGCAGTAGTGCAATGGGGAAGAGGCATTTCCCTGACTCACTGTCATGTCCTCGGGCTGCGACCTGCACGGCCAGGCCCCCTTGGCCTCTTGCTACGGCTAAAATTTGAAGGGAAAAGCTGTGATGGTGACAGGTAGTAGCTGCATTTTCTGGTTCCCCGTTTCCTCATCAGTTCCAATATTTTAGAACCAAGAAAGAAAGTAAAAAAATATTTTAGGAAAGTGGGGTGAAGCATGTATACCAAGAAGGATGACTGAGCTATCTGCCTTATGGTCACCTGAGAATCATCCCCATCCTTGCAGTCCCTTCCTCCGTTAACGATGCAGGGAGATGCTTTGGGTGGTGTTTGGTGAGGGATAACAATAAAGCACTTAGCCCCAGAGGACTGTTGATGTCCTCCAAGCTCAGCTGAGCAACAGGCGGTATTTTTACCATATTAATGATGGGTACAGCTGTGTGCCAGAGCTGGGGACCTTGGCCTGGCCATGCTGATTTACAAATACAAACATAAATAATGGCTCTGGGGCTTATTTTAACAGTCCACCTTTACCAGGCTGGGATAGTGATGTGGCTGAGGAACCCAGTAATGTTTGAATCAGGTCCAGCTGCTCTGTCTTGATTTGCTTTGACACCTTTAGGGAGAACAGGCTTGAGTAAATCACCATGTAGCAAGAAAAGGAGATGTGGGTTGGCTATGCTTCTACCAGAAGTCACCATCACCTGAGTTAAAACACTCACTCAGAGGGGTTTAGAATCACAAAACACAAAGCGAGAGCCACAAAAGACCCATGCTCGGTCCCATCTTGCTTGTACCCTCCAAGGCTATGCCCAAGGCCCACAGCACCCAATGCCAGACAACGTGGGACCGCAGCGATGAGGGAGACAGATGCACGGATGTAAGCTGTGCTGGACCACATGGTCTCGGGGCAAGAAGCTTACCTATTTTATCTGCCAGCACAGAAGCTGTCTTAGCCTTCCTGTTGCTCCAATGCACCATCAGAAATACAAGGTAGGGGTTGCAGAAGGCAAAGGCATGGACTGGGAGGCTGAGGTACCACCCACTGTAGGAGAAGACCAGGTTCGAGATCACCTAAGGAACCTGAAGGTGTACAAGTCCATGGGACCTGATGAGATACATCTGCATGTCTTGAGGGAACCTATGGATGAAGTTGCCAAGCCATTATCCATCATATTTGAGAAGTCGTGGCAGTCCGGTGAAGTTCCCACTGACTGGAAAAGGGGGAACATAACCCCCATTTTTAAAAAGAGAATAAAGAATGACCCAGGGAACTACAGGCCAGTCAGTCTCACCACTGTGCCCGACAAGATCATGGGCAGATCCTCCTGGAAACTCTGCTAAGTCACATAGAAACTAAGGAGGTGATTGGTGACAGCCAACATGTCTTCACCAAAGGCAAATCGTGCCTGACAAATTTGGTGGCCTTCTATGATGGCATTACAGCTTTGGTGGATAAGGGAAGAGCAACTGATGCCATCTACCTTCACTGTCCCACACAACACCCTTGTCTCTAAATTGGAGAGACGTGGATTTGACAGATGGACCACTTGGTGGATAAGGAATTGGCTGGATGGCTGCACCCAAAGAGTTGTGGTCAAAGGCTCGATGTCCAAGTGGCAACCAGTGATGAGTGGCGCTCCTCAGGGGTCAGTACTGGGACTGATGTTGTTTAACATCTTTGTCAGTGACATGGACAGTGGGATTGAGTGCACCCCCAGCAAATTTGATGACGACACCAAGCTGTGTGGAGCGGTCGACATGCTGGAGGGAAGGGTTGCCATCCAGAGGGACCTTGACAGGCTTGAGAGGTGGGCCCGTGCCAACATCATGAAGTTCAACAAGACCAAGTGCAAGGTCCTGTATGTGGGTCAGGGCAAACCCAAGCACAAATAAAGGCAGGGTGGAAAATGGATTGACAGCAGCCTTGAGGAGAAGGACTTGGGAGTGTTCATTGATGAGAAGCTCAACATGAGTAGGCAATGCGCACTTGCAGCCCAGAAAACCTACAGCATCCAGGGCTGCATCAAAAGAAGAGTGGCCAGCAGGTCAAGGGAGGTGATTCTATCCCTCTACTCTGCTCTTGTGAGACCCCACCTGGAGTACTGTGTCCAGCTCTGGAGCTCTGGTCCATAAGAAGGACATGGACCTGTTGGAGCAGGTGCAGAGGAGGCCATGAAGATAATCAGAGGGCTGGAGCACCTCTGCTATGAAGACAGGCTGATAGAGTTGTAGTTGTTCAGTCTGTAGAAGAGAAGGCTCCAGGGAGACCTCAGAGCCCCTTCCAGTACCCAAAGGGGGCGTACAGGAGAGATGGGGAGGGACTCTTTATCAGGGAGTGGAGCTATAGGACGAGGGGTAACAGTTTTGAACTGAAGGAGGGCAGATTTAGATTGGATATCAGGAAGAAATTCTTTACTGTGAGGGTGGCGAGACACTGGCACAGGTTGCCCAGAGAAGTCGTGGCTGCCCCATCCCTGGAGGTGTTCAAGGCCAGGCTGGATGGGGCTTTGAGCAGCCTGGTCTAGTGGGAGGTGTCCCTGCCCATGGTGGGGGATTGAAACTAGATGATCTAAGGTCCCTTCCAGCCCTAACCGTTCTATGATTCTATTATTCTACTTCCCCAAGGTCTTTCAGCCTCTCTGCAATGTGTTTGTACAGTGTGTAGCACAGCGAAATTTCCATTTCAGCCAAGCTCATTGGTCACGTAAAGATCTCATCAGCATTGTGCTGAGTCGGTGAAGAACAACCCTGGTCCTCAAAGGGTCTCCATGCTCTTTGCTCCAAAGGGCCAAGCAACCCACTGCTGCTGATTTTCCAGTTTGAGGTGCTTAAGATTTTTCGTTCCCTCCTCCTGAATACCTTTGCTGGAGTTTTACAGGGGTGTCTGGAGGGGCTGCTGCCCCTCTCTTTGCCCTGTGGGTCTGCAGGTATCAGTCCCTGGAGAGGATGCTACACATCAACCAGGCTGTAGTTCAGCACACGGAGAGGTTTCCTCACCAACATCCCCTCACATCCAGCTCCAGATGACCATCTGCTTTCACCAAGGCTCCTGAAAGGGCCCAGCTCCTCTCTACCATAACCCAGTTTCTTTAAACATCCTGCAAGGCTATGAATTACCAGTTCCCTGCTGTCTGTGTTAATCCCGGTGCCTAGGAAGATCATCGCTCCTCCTTCTTGAAGTGGTCTCTGTGTTCTTTGTTGCTTCCTTCAATAAATGAGGATCAGAGAGAAGAGCTGAATTAGAATGGGCTGAAATTTAACCATCTAGGGGTGGGGGGAAATACAGCCACCCTCGTTACTGCTGCATGCTGAGAAGACCGTGCATCATGAGTGACGGCTGTGAGCAAGGCAGCACTAAGCAGTCAAAGAGGTGCAGGCAGAAGTGGCCCTTTCTGAGTGTACCCTGCGACGTGGAGCAGGAAAGCAAGGGATGTTGTTAGGAGGGTGAAAGACAGGTCTTTGGTCCCAGCCAAAATGAGGATAGAGTTAATTTTCTTTCTAGGGGTTGCTGTGTTTTCAGATTTGACATGAAAGGAATTCCAACAATGCATATTGTTTCAGTTGTTGCTAAGTGATGTTTATACTAGTGAAAGACTTTTTTCAGCTTCCCATAGAAGCTGAGAAGGGGAACGGACAGAACAATAGAATGGCCAGTGGAATATTCCATACCATAGACGTCATCCTCGGTATATAAATGGAGGCTAGGTGGGGGCCGGGGGGCGGAATCTGCAATCTTTTCTTGGGTCAGGCTGGGCAACCAATTCACTGGGCGGTGAGAGCGACTTGTATATTATTTTACCATTATTAGTATTTTCCTTTTTCTGTTATTGTTCCATTAAACTACCTTTATCTCAACCCATGAGATCTTTTTTCCCTTTTCCCTCCTTTTCTCCCTCTTCCCCCTACCCTTCCTGGGGAAGAAAGGGGGTGAGTGAGAGGCTGTGTGGTCCTAGTTGCTGGCTGGGGTTAAACCACGACACAGGAGCCGTCAGGAAACACGCACCCGCTCAGGTAGCATCAACGTGGCGTCGGCAAACACAGCGGCAGGCTGGGGACAGAGGTGTCTTATTTATTCCGTATGCGTGGAGGGATGTAAAGGCAGGAGGTGAAGGGCGGAACATATCGGCTCAGTCAGCATCTCATGACGGGCATGCCTCTGTGTGTGTGCCCTTGTGGCGTGGATGTGCCCAGCAGGAACACACAGGGTGCGTGCATGTATTTCTGGGGAGCTCTCTCTTCATCAGCAGCATATATTTACCTGTCTGTCTGTCTAACCGCAATGCACAGCATATGTATACAGGGGTGGTGGTCTGGCTGCATGCGTGGCTGGCTCATGCTCATGCCTCTGCTGTCTCTCCCTCCACCCCTAGGTGGAGGACCTGGTCTGCCACAGGTTGTGACTTCCCACACGTGTTCCCCCATCACTGCCCCTGCGCTCTCCTGCAAGCCTGTGAGATCTGAGCTACCTGACAGCTCTGCGCAGCTCCCAGGGAAGGGTTTTTCTCCTCCTGTCTGGAAACTAATTAGAAAGCAGGAAATTAAAAAAAAAAAAAAAAAAAGAAAAAAAAAGAAAAAGGAATCCAATGGGGTACCGGGCCTTTCTGAGAGGCACTGAGAGTGTGATGGGGAGATCAGCAGCCTGGGGACACCTGGGTCAGGAGCAGAGGGTAGTCCTCGGCTGAGATGGGGTGGCTCTTGCTTGGAGCCAAGAGAAGAGGGTAGCAGGGGCTCATCAGCGGAAAGGCTCGTTAGGTTAGAAGGGTGAGAGCGGAAACTGGGTCTTGCAGGAAAAGCCAACTAGACAGGACCAGCCAGTCTGTTTGGGTGGCTGCTGCCAGCCCAGCTGCTGGCCGAGCTCAGCCAGGCGCCAGCGGAGGCTGATGTCTCCCCTGCCATCTGGGAACTGCTGCACGCTTCCATGGCAGCCCCCCAAAAAGGTGCCTGTGATCCCAGCATCCCGGATCGTCTGTCACAGGGACTGGGAGAGGTGAAAGGGAATGGATGGCACCAGCTTCTGCCCCATCTTTCTGTGATGTGGGGTGCTCTAGTTAGGGGGGCAGATGGATCTCATGCTTAAACGCTCCAAGGTTCCCTCCTGGCTGAGTCACAGAGGCACAAAGCTCTTAGCGATGGACAAACTGGCCCCCTGTGGGAGTCCTGACATTCAGCTGCTGCTTTTCGTGCTCATGAAAAGCAAGTGCTGAAAGGGAAATGAGCTTTTAAGGATTATTTTGACTGCAGGAGCCTCTATCATTGCAAGTGCCCGAGCTGCCTTGAACTCAGAGCCACCTATAGCACAAGCACCGCCTTTTACCTAAAATCAGCATTTTCCCCCCACCTTGCAGATCTTTCCAGTTCCCTAGTGATGTTCTCCCAAACCCGTCTGCTGAGCAGGGTGCCGCAGAAAGGGGGGATGCTGGCTGCAAGCCCCCAGGTCATGGCAAGATGGAGGGTGACAAACTCCCTCCACCTCCGGGGCTGAGAGACAGTGTCTTTTGGCATCTTTGTGGAGACCAATTTTGGGACCGAAGTGGGACGGTTTCATCGTCGCTAGATGGCACCGCACCCCCTTGCAGGAGAGAGCGCGGGTTCTACAGCGAGCAGGGGAAAAACCATCCCCTGCCAAGCGAGCGAGCGTTGCCACCAAGCCCTGGCTCTCCCTGATGGGGGGAACCCACTGTTTTCTGCCCTCTCCTTCGCCTCTTCTCCTTGTTTTGAAAATTCCCCGTGGGTAGAGGTCGAAACAAATACCGAATAGAAAGGGGGAGGGGGAGGAGGGAATGAAGTGCGTTTTGGAGGCTGGCTGGATGCTCTGTAATTTGCAGTCACGTCAGGCTCCCGTTTCGTCTTCGCACAACACCCTCGTGCGCCCTTCGGCTGAAAGCACTGAATAATGGAGCTATATTAATACATACATGCACAAGCATATGTATGTGTGCGAGCCGGGGGAACAGCATGCCCGCGTGCACGCCCCTCTTTTCCCTTTCTTGGCTGTGATTTTCCTCTCTCCGATTGCCAAAATTCATCTAGAAGTTGTTAATTTTTAAACCTAGAGTACTCAGGAGACTCTACCTGCCGCAAATTAGCTGGTGCCTTCTCCTGTTTAATATTAAAGGACTCAAGCTTTCAACCATTCCCCTTTGGGGAAAATGGTTCCTTGATTTGCCATCTTCCTTCCGAGGAAGCATTTTGTTCTGTTGTGTAAGTCTTCCACCGCTCAGTTTAATCTCATTACTGCAAACTGTAGCCGCTTGGACCTCTTTAATTAGTGACTCAGTGAGGTCTTTAGTGGCAGCTTCCTCTGGATCATCTGATACCGTCAGTGTGGCTGGGGATGTAGCCTGGCTGGTTTAGCTGCCTGGGAATGGGCTTTTCTAAGGGGAGTAGCAGCCTTCCCCTTCGAGCAATGCTCAGGACTCCAGCGGTGTCTCAGAGGGGACTAAGCCAGGTCTAGAGAGAGGTACAGCAACTGGGGCTTTGACTTCAGGTGTCATTATTCAGCTCTGAACTATTGCATGGACATCTGTTTGCTGATAAACCAAGTGCCAGTCAGCAGAGCTGTCTTGAACACTGCCAAGCTGTTGTCCTCCATGTCACAGCGTCCCAGACCTGAGAACTGTGCTTTGTGCTTAACCTTACGACACTGTGTGGCTCCAAATCACTCGACACTGCCTCCCCCATCCCAAGTCACTGCACCGGCTGGGTGTCCCCTCCTCAGCCCTGGGGATGAGTGAGGAGGTGATGGTGAGGAGACTCCTGCAGAAGACCTGCCCTGGTCACTACTGGGGCTTGTGGAATGCTGATGTCTCTCTTGCTCCATTGGAGTGACCAAGCACAGCACAGGTATAGTCCTGGATGTGTCTTGTCCCAGAAGAGATATCGGATAACTGGTTCATGTACTTTTTTAAGAAGCATTACAACTCCTGTCTCTGAGCAAATCCAGCCCCTACATCACGGGTAGCTGCCATATTCCCGGTTCCCTGGATGCAATTGCCTCCCCAGAAGGACGCCACACCATGCAAAGCTTAGACCTACCAAAGAAGCAGTGCTGGAGATGACATGAAGTCTTTGCTATTCCAAGGCCTTTGAGTCAGGGGCTGGAGAGTGGCGTAAGTCTCTGAGATAGACCATGATTCATCATTCGCCATCCAGAGGAAAAGATGCTCTTTGAGCTGTAGAAGACACACTGCAGCTAATACTGTGATCGTGTTTAGCGAGATAGCATGGTGACTTCATGTGCTTTGACATTAAAAATAATCCCAGCAGTGCTGTGGAAACTTCATCTCCTTCATTTGTCTGTGTGCTCATGTAAGAGCCTTCTTTTCCCATGCAGTTGGGTAATTAAATACAGTGTCCCAAATGCAGGCAGAATGTGATTTTTTTAGATCCCTTCTTGCATGAAAGAAAAGGAAGAAATGGAAAGGATAGAGAACAAATCCTAGATAGATGGGGTATGGGGTCTTGGGATTCCTGATCCAGGCCCAAAGGAGGCAGGATGGTCCACTGGTCTCAAAGCCAGCCATTATGGGATTTTTTGCGAGCTGTTTCTTTCTTACCAAACAGCAAAGTTTGGTAAAATTCAACCCTTTCCCATGCAAAGCTTCAGCATGGATGTCTCACTCTTCACAGTTGCCTCTTGCCTTGAAATATCCCTGACCTGCTTTAGTCCCGATGATATCATAGCATTAGGGATCACTTACATGCCCTATCTTAAGCCAAGGATGACTGTATCTGATACACTGCCGCTGCCAAATTCAAAAGGGAGCCCGGCCAAGACTCCTTAGTTAGGTACAAAGGAACCTCTGCCTTTTCCTATCCTCAAGGCTGAGGTGTGAGGAGATATTACTCATCCCAACCTAAACATGGACGTATTTCTGCCTTGGTATTTAATACCAGCTATTTTTAAATGCTGGGATAACAGCATGGGGAGAATCAGCGTGTCTCTGTGGACTCATCACTGGCCCAGATCCCAGCTGTGTTGGGATTTGCCAGCTCTGTGCAATGGGACCCATAAGGGCTGGAAGGCTGCAGTCGCGGGGTCGTCTGCTCTCTGTGCTCCCTGTGCTGGGCCACACTCCTGCGTGGCCAGTCCTGGCAGTACCCACACCATCCCCAGCCAGAATTGCCCCGCCGGTCTCTGCTATGGGATTATGCAGGAAATACAACTTTGCGCAAGGACCAAGTAGACCCTTCCCGGTTGCAAGAGCTGGCAGGAGAGTTGCAATGATGACCAATAACCAAAATAAATCCAACTCACAGCTTCTGCCCGTGGCTGAGTCATCGGCTGTATCCGGCACCAAGGAGATGATCGCCTGTCTGTCGTGGGACAGCTTCCCTCCCTGTGTGGGAATGAGAGCAGGGAACAGGTAAATTCCCATAAACAGAGGGAAGAAACTGCACAAAGCCCCAGTGTGAGGAAGGCAACTGCATCAGAGGCTTTCCAAAGGCAAAGGTGTCCCTGACATTCCCTCCACGTATTGTGTGTGGTTTGGACTTCTTTTCTGTAGACCTGACCCAGGCTTGACTTTACTCTGGTCTCTCCAAGGACAGTGCTTCGCAGCTTTTTGTGCCCCCCACTGTTTCCAGAGCTAAGTGGTATTTTCTCTACCCATTCTTGTTTTTGAGGCCACCATTGCTACCCTTTCAGGATTAGGTTTATCCATCCATTTCCTTCACCTGCTCCCAGAATTATTTCAGTGTCTCAAACGCAGTAATGATTGGTGTTGCCCTTTGCTGTACTCACAGTGATGGGACCAGTCCCTCCTGTGCAGCAGTAATCACTGGGGTGATATCATACAGTGGTGAGATGGACATGACCATTTCGGACAGGATCTCATCCATAATTAATATTTCAGATGATAACAACTTCATGGGACACTCTTGTTTCCTTGATGTAGGTCTCTGTCCAATTGAGGCTGCCCATTCCTACCACTCCTTCCCTCCAGGAAAAGGATCATGGCAAGGAGCACTGTGTCCAGTTCTGGGCTCCCTGGTTCAAGAAGGACAGGGAACTGCTGGAGAGGGTACAGCAAAGGGCTACCAAGATGATTAGGGGACTGGAACACCTCTCTTATGAAGAAAGACTGAGGGATTTGGGTCTCTTCAGTCTGGAAAAATGAAGACTGAGGGGGGTTGCCCAGGGTAGTTGTGGCTGCCCCATCCCTGGAAGTGTTCAAGGCCGGGCTGGATGGGACTTTGAGCAACCTGGTCTAGTGGGAGGCGTCCCTGCCCATGGCAGGGGAGTTGGAACTAGATGATCTTTAAGGTCCCTTCCAACCCGAACCATTCTGTGATTCTATGATTCTATGTTTTCTGGCTCCAGCCATTGTTAGCTGCTTGCATGAACTGGCGCTAACATCCATCTCCATCTCCTTCGGTGCTTTAATATTTAATAGTAGAGTCAGGTCTTTCACTTGTCACAGCACATGGTAGCCCTTTTCTAGTGGACACTTTGTCACTGCAGAATCTGGCCCAAGGGAGACCCAGCATGAGTTTGAGGATCTGGTGGTGTGTCTGCCAGCTTTTAATACAGAAAGAGAGGTGGCCTCTATGCCACTGGGAAGTGATGTGCAAAGGGGTTTTCTGTGATAGGCTTGGTTGTTCACCCTCACTACGACTCAGAGCAAGCTTTGTCCTCATGATAGCTCTGATGTCACAACATGGCTCCCCTGTAAACCTGCTCCTCCTTCCTTAACCATGAAAGGTTAGGCTTCCACAGGGCAGCCCCCATGCCCTGGGATTGGCATCAGTGGATGATGAAGCACCACCACTAACCCCAACCACTTACAAGGATGACTCTGAACACTCAAAGAAAATAAATTTCCAGGAGCTTTTGAAAAAGAGCACCTACTAACCTTTACAGGAGACTCCCTCCATTCGACGGTGACAGGACTCCATTGTGCCTTCCTATGGATGGTCTGAAGAGAGGAAGGGAAGGATGGGTCTTTATGGGGTTTGGTCTCCATGCTCAGGAGTTGGATTGTTGTCATGATTCTGGTATCAGCCTCCCTCTTCCCCAAAATGCCATTGGGAGAAGGTGTCTTGAGTGGAGCAAAAGGTGAAGTCTTACACCGTTGAGTGGCTTTAGGAGTGTCAAAGCTGGTCAGGAGTCCTTTGAGATTCCTTGTTGGAGCATTGGTGTTAGGAATGGGAAGATCCTCCATGGACTTGCTCCAGGATGTATCACTGCGATGGCTTTGAGATAGGTCATGTTTTTTCCCCATTGGACTGGCATTAGTCTGTGATAGATATCTTCTCTCCATGAGCTGAAAAAAACCAAACAAACATCAAAAAGGGTCATATCTAACTTAATAATAAATCAAGTGAAGTTTTTATTTCCTGCTCTTCTCCAAGCATCAGGTTTGTTGACCTTCTAACTTTTTGGAATGAAAGCGTGTCCCATCACTTTCTGCTCTGTGTTCCCTGAAGTAAATTTCAGGGACACGATCTAAGCACACTTTAGCCCTTCCTGAAGTGTGAGGGAAGTTTCTGTCTTGCCTGTTTCCAGTGGATCCTCCTAATTTGTCCATGGTCATGCAATGAAGCCTTGGAGTAGCAAAAACATGACCACTGGCTGTCTTTCCTCTTGGATCATTTTCTTACGCCCATGTCCACCCTCTTTCTCTAGGAAACTGTTTCCAAACAGTCATGAAATCCCATTCTCTATAATTTCATAGGAAAACTCCAGTTTCATCTTAAAGATCTGACTTCAAAATAAAAATTTTCAGATTCTGCCTTTTTTAATGAGGTGCAATTCAGGTTTCTCTGGTCAGTGCGAATCAACCCTGTCTTCAGCAGGTAAACTGGATGAAATCCAGAGCATCTGGATTCCAGTGTGCATTTTTATCATTATTATTTCAGTTTGTAAGAAGCCCTTATAACAAAGCAGGACCCAACATCCAAATACAGAGCCAAGAACTGCACCTTATACCAATGAGTTTGCAATCAAAATATGATATAAGGGAAACGTATAAGTGGGAGGTGCACCTTTGCCATGATGTGAGAATAGTCACAGCTTCTAGTTAGGTGGGGATTCATCTGAAGATGCTGAAATGTAGATATCTAAATGTACCTGTGAGCAAAATCTACTCATGATCTTGATGTCTAAGTCCCATTACAGTCAAAAGCACCAAGAAAGTGATTTCTGCACCCTAGGGTAGACATTTTTTTGGTAGGTGTTCGGTGTCATTTGAGACACGCAGGGTGACGTCAAAAGCTTCCAGCTGCTCGTGCAGGAGGGCACAGATGCCTCAGTGTCATGTCTGTCAGCACTGTGTAGCTGTCTGGGTGCCTTAATGACTTTCTGTGCTTTGCCTCAGGCTAGATCCTTCCCTCGTTTCCTAACCAGTACTAAATCCTCTGCCAGGTCCTACACCTCTTGATGGTCTTCCACTGGGCTTTATTCCTACAATTTATTCACTCCACATCAATCTGAATGTTATATATGAAGTTTTCATCCCATCCTGGAGTATCTTATATGTGTCAGTCCATCTGTACATACTAAAAGGGAATTGAATCTGACCTGCCCTGAGGTGTCCTCAGAACAGCACCAGATATTGCAAAAAATACTAGGTTTTTATTCATCTCTAATGGCCAAGAACTGGGGCATTATGTTGTTAGGAAATGCTCTGTCCCACCTCGTCTGAGCCTTTGGCTCTCACCTTGGGATGTTCTTGCTTAGACATGCTGCTTTCACAGTCCAGGATGCTCTGGTACCTGCAGGGAAGATAGGAGATGGCACCTTCATCCCTTTTTAGCTTGAATGTATTTTTCTATATAGTAGACAGGCTCTTTCTGCCTTCCCCTACCCTCCAGAAAATATCAAACCCAATAGACTTCAAAAGCAATCTTGAAAAGTGAAAGAGATGTGAAAAATCCCCCAAAGAGGGTTTGGGTCTGGTGGATTAGTTCAATGCAGTGCTGCTAGATGCAGCGTGATCCCTCTCCTTCCAGGCTCCATGTAGAGGTGCTCCTGGAGCACCCCTTTTCCCCACTGGTGGGATGTTCTGGGGGGTTATATTGGCTGAAAACGGTGTATTGCGCTTTGCTGATATGTGGCTTGCAGCTGAAGTCAGGCTTTCCACAAGGTCAATGCATTGTTTATTTATTCAGCTTTAACCTAATGTAAAGAGATTTATCAAGTCTGTACCTGACCTAATGTAACACCAGTGATGAGACCTTTGCAGAAGAAACCACCTTCCTTCTCTTCCTTGCAGTGGGGAGTGCACTTTCAGCTCTCTCCAAAGACCCTGTCAGGTAGATGACTATTTACAGTGAAAACTGACTAAGTCTGGGATATTCGGAACTAAACTCTCCCAAGGGGAAGTTCAAGAGACAGTCTTGACAGCTGCTCTGTCACTCTTATGTTGAGGGAGAGGTACTTTGGGTTCTGTTCCTAATCTTATTTGTCTCACTCTTGGCAGCGTTGTAGCCTGATCTCAGTTATGGGTTGCAACCAGAAGAGAAATTATCCCTTAAAGGACTTGGGTTGAAATGTGACTCTCCCTGGAGCATTTTGGTTAGAGACAGTTGAGAGAAACCAGGAGAGGATGAGATACCCGTACGCCTCTTGTCTCCTCATCAGCTCATCTCTACAGCTTTTGCTGGTTTCCCTCGTGGCACCTTGCAGACTATCAAGATTAAAAGCTTTAATTAACCATCTGGGAATGCTCCAGTCATTGGGTCGAGGGCAAATTCCTCTGTGTCATTGTATTTGGGGAAGTTTGTCGAGTGTGTCTGGCTTTTAAACCAGGACTTGCCTTCCAAGACTTAATAATGCACTGGTAATATATAATAGCTAAGAGCACTTATGGCAGAAAAGTACTGGCCTCTAGCTCGAGACTGACACGTTGGGATGCTGTGCTTGGGAAAGGCCTTATCTGAGTGAGATTTGTTGGTTATGGAGGTGGAAGAGGGAAAGGCCACCCTGGAACCCCCCTGAAATTGAAGGCCAACTGCAACCGTAGATTAACCACCCACCTGGCAACCAGTTCAGAGACTGATACAGATTTTCTCAGAGGAACTGCTCTGCGCTCTGGACTGCTCCTTGGAGAATGGCACAAAAAAGGAAAGGACTGAGCTGGCCTCAGCTTCTCAGCTTTTTCCATCTTCTCTCTCTGCTGGCATCGAAGCGAGAGAGCAAAGGTTACGGTGCTGGATGTGAAGATCCAGGGAAAAGAGGCCAACAATTAGTGCATCCATCTCCACTCATGAGACTGGTCTAACAGTAAAGGGCTGTGGAACAAATGCTGTCTTCACTGACACATCTGCAAACCTCATCACATAAATTCACTTTTGAAAAAATAAAATAGGGTTAAAGAAGACACAATTTAAATTAAATTACTCCTAATGCGGGGAATGGGTATTTTCCACCTCAGCCTGGAATTTTTCTCATTCTCTGAGATCACTCAGTTCACCTCCGTGACAGGGAGAGGGAAAGAACCTGAAGAACAATTTCCTTCAGATAATTTAAAAATTATTTGATGGAAATTTTGTATACGCAATATTGGTTAAAATTTTCTTTGGTTTCCAATGTTGCATAGTCCTGAACCAGTTCTGAATTCAGAAGTAAGTGGAGAACTAAGCACCTCTTGGCCTCTTCTGCCAAAAATGTTCTTATTTTCCAGGCTTCAGAAACGCACAGCAGAAGTCTCAGGCACTGGGTTTGCAATGACTGATCTGACACTTGGAAGTACATTAGGTCATCTGGGGTTCATTTTCTGAATTTAGACAGAGCTCTAGGGACCTACAAGTTATATGTAATTGCTCTTTAATTACTGACACAGACATTCAAACTATGGGATTATTAGATACTTACATTTAGTTTTTGAAAGCACTTGTTTTAAAAGCTGTGTTGCTTGCAAAATACATTTCATAAGTGATTTCTGTTGCACTGGTCTGAATACCGGGCTGTGCCCAGAGCCATCGTCCACCCGTGTCCGGGTGTCCACTTCCAGATGCTCTCAAGAGGGGCAGATTTTCATGGGGAAGGGGGTGACATTCAGCAGTTTGTAAATCTCTGCGTCCCTTCTCATGCCTTTAAGACATCTGAAATCAAGACCAGAGGGAGGGAGACATATTTCTCACTAGTTGCTTTATAAATTTCCTTCTTTAGTTTTCCAGGTCATTTCCCGTGATGTTAGAGAAGAGACAGATTTGTTAGATCACAGGCTCCCACCTCCCACAGTCCAGGGATTGTTTCCCATTTTTGCGGTGGTGTCTAACATTAAACAATTCCAGGTGAAGAGCCCTCAAGGGATTTACTCTGTGGCAGAATGAGCCTGTCGGGAGGGAAATGTTCCCTTGTTTTCCATTTATATCCCCCCTTTTCCTTAAATACAGTACAGGCAGTTGATGAAAATGCTCTTCTCAGCCCACCCCGAACAGTTCCCACAATCAGCACAGCATCCCCCAGTTGCTAAGGCTTTACAGGATTTTTCTGATATTAATTCATTCCATCTTCTGTGATCTGGGAGGGTTTTTTTGTGTAAAATCACTTACATGCTAGAGTGCTTTCCTCCACCCGGGATCTGCCATTTGATAGTCTCCTTGGGGCTCTTCAGTACCACGCTTCTGACTCCTTCCTCTCCTCCTTCTTTACAAGGCAGGAGGCAAAGTCCCTTGGCAAAGCTGCAATTAAATATTAAAAGCTGATGTGCAAATGGGGATGTTGTGAATTGGAGAGCTGGCACTGAAGAGCGGAGGAGATGAAGCCTCCTCCCTGCTCCTGTCAGCCTGTTGCCAATTATTGAGGTCTCATTCTTCCCCATAAAAACACTGGGTAAATTCAGATGCCAGCTGGGGCACGAATAGCCATCTAGACCCATATCTAGATTCTGATTTGGGTGGAAATCTGCTGGAATCCATCTCCCCACCTTGTCCCAGGTGGAGCAGAAATGAAGTCCTCCGCATGGGGATTTTTAAGTGGATGCTTCTGGCACAGGTCATATATTCATCCCCCAAACCAGCAAGTTTTTTCAGCTCAGCTTGTGGTCCCCTGTGCTTGTGGCTTCACTGGGGAAGTTTGACATCAGATGCAGGAGAGAGCATCTCTCCAGGGCATTAACAGCTCTAGGGAATACACTGCTCCTCTGGGAAAAAATGAAAGGCGGGACAGACCTTAAGGCAGGCAGGGTCCAGATGAACCGAACTGAAATACTCCACTGTTGGGGGCAAGAAAGGGCAGGACCATCTGAGAATTGACATCCGATTTAGGCAACGTCTAAGTCTGATTAAAGTCAGAATTTGGCAAAAGCCACCTCTTAGCCCTCTCCAAAAGCATCATGGCCACAAAAAGGCCATGCTTCTGCACCTAGCAGTCACTGGGTTTCTATGAAGTTCTTTCTGGGGATTGTTGGAAAGTTGAACAAGCAACAAAGCCAGTGCACAAACAAGAACAGATAACAGTGCGTTGGTTTATAATGAACAAGAAGGGCTGCATTTGATGTCAAAAGCTGGAAAATCATTTACCCAGAAATGCCTAAGCTAAGCAAAAAACCTTCGAGACAAAGAGCAAGTGAGTTAGGGCGAAGCAGAGATCTGGATAAACAAACTGATTGTCTCTCTCATTACGAAATAATAACTTACACTTCTCCATGTGTTCTGGTTAAATTCTTACTGAAACAAAACCTCTTTATCGAGCTTTTATCCCAGCATTTATTCTCCCTGACCTGCTGAGTGTTTCCCACTGAATGAGATTCACTTGGATTCAACGTGGAGGGTCGTGCAGGATTCCCTGCCCCGTAATGGGAAAACACGAGTGACTTCAGCAGCTCCTGGGCTATCAAGAACAAGTCTGATGGAGGCTTGAAGGATTTTAGTTGCGTGGGCAAAGCAAGGCTCTGAAGCTAGGATACTTCCTTGTTAGCTATTTAATTTAGAGGAGAAGGATTTGCCTGACAGAATGAAACAATGAACATCGCAGTCCCTCCAATAGTGAGTAACAGAGGCTGCTAAAAGACCCATGAATTATTTTGGGGACTACCGCTATCCAGTTCCTCTCTCCATAAAAAATACTGCATGAAACGATTCTCTGCATAGCTCCAAGGCACACTCACTAAATAAAGTGTGTTTTGAAGCTGTTTTTGCCAGGATTACAGTGCCTGAGGCTGGTTCTCCAGCCACTGTCTCTGCTGGGGGCCTTGCTCAGCTCACAGTGATTTTAGTCTTCGCTGTTGGCGGTGCACTGGGTTTGCTCTGCTGGCAAGCGGCTGTGGGAAGATGGGAATGAATTGCTCATGCTGAGCAGTTTCTGTGAGCTGAGGAGAAGAGGTGGGTCCCAGTCCAGAGAGAGAGAGAAATGTCTGCTGGGTTAGAGCTACGCACACCTGCACATCTGCCCCCTTGGTCCCTGCTGTCCAGGGCAAAATCCTCCAAGTCCTATTCCCTGCTTCTCCCCTCCTTGCATTATTTTCATGCTGCTGTAAGAAGCTGCACTGGTTTGCATGGAAAGGTGCCCGGATCAGGTTGACTTGCCTCCAGGTACCAAATCACGGCAGCGGGGGACTAGTTAGAGGGTGGAGGGACTGAGTATACCAGCCCCCAAAACACCTTTTCCGCCCACACCAAGAAAGGGAAATCATAACTCTTGGGGTTTGCATCTTGCCGTGTGAGAAGTTGGAAGAGGTCTCTTGTAGAAACTGGGAGCTTTGATGGGACGTGATTTTTAAGCTTCAGCAGTTTCCCCAGATGGAGGAGATGGGGCAAAGAGGTGTTGTGAGGACCTTTCTGCACGTGTTCCTCCGTGGCCCCCAAATTCTCTTTCCAGTCACCATCCCAAGCAAGCCTTACCCTCTTTGGGACACTTTCTTTTGGCTGCTCAGGTCCTGTTCTCCAAGGGGAGCAAACAGGCTCATCACTGACCATGCTCCTGGAAGGGCCTTTCCGCATGGCTGTAACTCAAAATAAAATGTGGTGGCCTAGTATGCCAAGCTAGAGAGAGCAGTCAGCCACAAATACCTCCTGCTTCCTGCAGAAAGATGGGAACAATCATGTTACTTACGCCCACCTCCATCCCAAGGACACCCCTATGGGGTCTCACCGTGGGAGAGAAGATATCTGAGATGTTTTAAGAAGCCAGGCTTCCCCTTCTCTCCTTATTGTGACAAACAGCCAAATCACATCCTTTTCCCTCAAGCAATGGGAAATTCCCTGGAGAAAATGAGAAGGGAGCTAGGAAGTCCTCCAGATGCTTCCACAGGCCTGGGCAACAAAGTGATGCCATTGGCGTGTTCCTCTGCAGGGTCATAACTCTACTGTTAGAGCTACCCACTCTTCCTTGTCCTGTGATTGTTGACGCAGGCCTTCTCCAGGCCATGGGATGGAGCTTTATTCTAGGCACTACGAGTGTTTGTGTTTTTTGCCTGCCCAGGACATCTCCTGACCACCACACCAGGAAGAGTAAGGTCCGCTTTTTGGTTTTGTTTGCTATGGTCAGACACCCTGTGGGGACACTTATTTTGGCCAGACGGGGCAAAGCAGGGCATCCCAGCTGGATGCTGTGGTTTGGTGTCACATCTGGAGTACTGTGTCTGGTTGTGGGCTCCCCGGTTCAAGAGGGACAGGGAACTGCTGGAGAGGGTGCAGCAAAGGGCTACCAAGATGATGAGGGGACTGGAACACCTCTCTTATGAAGAAAGGTTGAGGGGTCTTTCCAGTCTGGAAAAAAGATGACTGAAGGGGGATTCTTATCAACACTTATAAATACTGAAAGGGTGGGTGTCAGGAGGATGGGGCCAGGCTCTTTTCAGTGGCACCCAGCGACAGGACAAGAGGTAATGGGCACAAACTTGAGCATAGGAAGTTCCACCTAAACATGAGGAGGAACTTCTTTCCTGTGAGGGTGGCAGAGCCCTGGCACAGGCTGCCCAGAGAGGTGGTGGAGTCTCCATCTCTGGAGACATTCCAAACCTGCCTGGACGTGTTCCTGTGCCACCTGCTCTGGGTGACCCTGCTCTGGCAGGGGGTTGGACTAGATGATCTCCAGAGGTCCCTTCCAGCCCCTGCCATTCTGTGATTCTGTGATTCTGTGATCACCTGCTGAGGTGCTGAGCGCTCCAGGGTGGGCATGGGCAGGGGTGGGCAATGCTGCCTGCACCTTAGCTGGGCGGCAGGCAGCAGGCAGGCAGCGTGTGAACCAGGCAGAGGGAGCACAGGCAGGGCACGGAGGCAGCCAGCCGGGAACTTTGAACTGGGAGCTACTAATGGTTAACCCAGACAATTATTTCTAGCTGTGTCAAATAGACGGACCTAAGCCCACATGAGATTTGTGCTGACCAGACAGGGACAGTGGTTTACATAACCACCTCTATTTTTTTTTTTCTTTTCTTCTTTTTTTTTTTTTTTTTTGCAGTTGTATAATGTTGTTTTGATAGCTGTATTCCCACTAAAAACGTGCACGTTCCTCTTTCTTTCCCCCCGTGCCCAGCCTGTGTTGCTTTGCTGCACGCAGGTTTGTGCCCGGCTTGCCGGGTGTCTGTGTGCGGGGATGGTGGGACGGTGCTGGGCGCCAGCGAGCACGAGAGGGAACAAATCAATTTGGGTGTGAATAGAGATCTGCTATTTGTTATAAACAGATTAATGCATAAATGGTTTTCTGGAAAATACTGGTTGTGATGTGCGTCTCCTCCAGATTTGATTCCCCTGTCAGGGAATTTACAGCAAACTGGATACAAGCAGCGGAGGAAAGAGCCAGATTTTGTACTCTCTCCAGCATGTTCTCCCCATTTTTTGGGGGTAAGGAGAGCTGGTTGCCCGTGTGGCCTCAGGGCTGTGGATGTGGCTGCAGAGCGAGCGTTTAATGCTGTAGCTCAAGGCACTGTGCAGCTCCGGGGAGCTGATGCTGGCAGATCCGATTTCTTTCCTTTGGTCTGCTGGGCAGGGCTCTGCCCGAGCAGTTTACCAAGGATGGGTGCATTAGGGGAGGAAAAATCCCTGCAAAGTCTCTGGTATTGCTTTCTCTCCGCTCCCCGTCTTTTTCTTGTGGAAAGTATCTGGATCCTCTCAGTCATTTCCATAATTATTGGTTTCATGTTAAGTAACCAAAAAATTATCTATCAAACGCACATGTGGAACTAATGGGGCTTATTTGAAAAGACCTGTCTTTGCATTTACAGCTGGCGCATCACTCGGTCCATTTTAATGAGCTTCCACAGCATCGGCACGTGCTGGGGAGGGAGCTCACGTGCGCGCTTGCCCCGGGCCACGCATGCCCCCTGGGACCATGGGGCTCCGGTTTCACCCCAGTGTGCTGAAACACAAACGCCTGGTCTGTGGGCGCAAGCATGGGAAAACTGCTGCAAGAACCTCCACAGATGCGCGCTCCCTTTGAACGCTCCCTGCTGCGCATTCCCAAGTCTTTTTTCTGATTCGTTTTCATTTTAGGAACCAGGGTGCAAAGCTTGGGAGATTGGGTTTTCTTGGTACACCTCCGTACTGTCTGGGTTTTATGAGGGCTGGAAATGCCATGGCAGGAAATTCAGTAATTTCCACTTCAGGAAGCAGGATGGCCTCTGGCTTCCTTAAGGAGAGGAAAAGATCCAAAAGCTGAAGTTTTTCAGACTCCACAGTCTCAGGTTCAGGTGGAGGTTGGGTTGCAGAGATGGCCAAGGTTCTAGGGTTCAGGCTGTGGGGACATCCAGTGTCAACTCCAGCTCCTGCTCTGACTCAGCTTTCACAGAGACCTTGGCACAAGATGCAGCAAATTAGGGGCATCTTGAACTTTGGTGGAGTTAAGATGTGGCCCTCAGGACATTAGCATTGCTGTAGGTAAGCTCACCCACCACCGCAGGGTGTCTGAAGGTGAAGTTCACCCTAGGCTGTAAGAAAATGGAACACTGGTCCCAACATATTCAAAAGGAAAGAATGCTTCTGATGTCCTTCATTTTAGAGTTTTAGGGTCTGATTTTGAGAAGAGCACTGGCATAGCCCAGCCCATAGGACCTGAAGTGGTTTGTGAGTGGAAACACAACTTCCTGGAAACCTGAACTTCCAGCTACAAGGCTTTTTGAGATGAGCAATGTCACTTAGAATCTGGGTAGAGGAATGAGGACTCAGGTCCCGTGGTGCTTTGAAGATGCCAAAGAAACAATTCGATCATGTGAGACAGTTAAACATGTTTTCAAGTCAAGACTGTTATTGCAACCAACCCTTGCCAGAAATGGCCTCTGCTTTGACAAACTGGAGTTTTCTGATCATCTTTCCTTACCTGCCCAGAAGGTCCACCTGGTACCACAAACTTTCCAACATACATGCAGCGGGGACCTTGTGCTGCCCCAACGTTGACTGTCTCATGACACACGGGGGACCAAGCTGAGGGCCAGCAACAGGGCTTGTGTTTGGTGGGTTGGGGTCGCACTAAGCTATAGCCCACCACCTCCCCAAGGAGCAGAGCATTCCTCAGGCAATGGCCCACTGATGGCCTCCCCAGGACACACTGCAGCATCCCCCTCTGCATGCAACATCCTGAGATCATCTTCGCCATGGCCAGATGCTGCACCTCAATGGGCTCCTCTCAATGCTCACAGCCTCTTGTGGTGCAGCTTAACCACAGGGAGGTGAGCTCCTCCCCTCTAGGATGTGACCCATCTCCCCCAAATGCTGCTGCTTAAAACCTGTGTTGCCCTGGAACCCCGGTGGATTCTGTGCTCATCCCCATGGCTGTCTCCAGCTGGGTGAATCCCAAGCCAAATCCACCCACGGTCGCACCGGGGAGGGGGACATGGCGTTTCCCCTGCAGAGCAGGGTATGCTGCTGCAGCCGTGCCTGTGGAACAATGCCCCAGGTTTTCCTGAGCCACTCTTGAAAGGCAAATGACCATCCCCAAAATCCCCCTGACTTCTCCCATACCTTTTTATGTGTTCGAGCCACGTCCCCTAACTCTTCATTTCACTTTATCGCAGAAGAGAAACCGCACTTTTATGTGGCAGTGAAGAATGAACGATGGAGGGGAACAAAAGGTGGAAGGAAGGAAGGAAGGAAGGAAGGAAGGAAGGAAGGAAGGAAGGAAGGAAGGAAGGAAGGAAGGAAGGAAGGAGGGAAGGAAGGAAGGAAGGAAAGAGAAAGGGGAGAACTAGAGCTACCTTTAATTTTTGAATAAGAATAAGCCCATGCGAGTAAAAGCTGTGTGACTCCTCACCCTGAGCACTCTGCTTGTCCCATGCACTGCTTTTTCTCAAGATAACACTTTGTCTTTTCAATCTTTAGTGTACAACCCCTCTTATTCTGACTGTACGGGACTGCAGTGTTCCTTTTGGGCTGATCACGTTTTTCATTCACAGGCTTTTCCCTGCAACAGGGGTGATTACCTGGGATGGTTTTATGAAAGTGTTTGGAGGTGGATGTCTCTTCCACCCTCCCCAGCAAAATGTGAAATTGCAGATTGCTTAGGCTTCAGTTTCTCATTGAAAAGTATCCTTTTTTCCTCCCCCCTGGGAAGCTCTGAAAATTAAAAGCAGCAAAAATACATTTCTTGTGAGAAGGAAATATTTCCTGGCTGCCTCTAAGACATGGTGGGGCTGTGTGTGCGTGTGTCTGCAAGCTACACAGTGTGCATATTCTGTGCTATTCTGTTCTGTGGGCCCACATCAGAGCTGGGTGCAGCCATAATACGGGGCAAAAGCTTCTGCTTCCCCCCCCTTTTTTTTACGAATTGGAGAATACACATTGCCCTGATTGATGCTAAGGGAAGGGGAAAGGCAACAGCAGCCCCTCAGCATCACTGCACTGGCAAACGCACCCTTGCGCAGAGTTTGTCGTGGATTTTGGGGTTGTTTGAAAGATGTGCAAAGCTTTGGGGACCATTAGGGTGTCCCTTTTTCTCTGTGACGGCACTAGGGGCTCTTGGCACTGAAAGTGTTGGCTCAGGGGAAAGGGACCACTGCAGGCGCTGCTACCTGCCAGCCCTGACCATGAGCCTTGCAGCAGATACATGGGAAACCTGTTAAGATCCATCTTGGGAACGTGAGTAAGCGTAAATCTAGGTGCGGAGGAGATGCTCCCTGCCTCGGGCTTGGCAGAGGGGGCGACGGGCCAAGAAGCAGCTCAAGTCCTGCATCACCGCACCGCTGCCGAAACCCCCACTGTACGCAAGCGGCAAGCCCGGCTTCGCTCGTCTCTGGGTCTCGGCGGAGGAAAATGTGTGTCGCTCCATCGCTCCCAGCTGAGGGTCTGGCCCTGAGTGTATCTGGAGCGTAACAGCTGCATACGGACCCCGGGGTGCTAGGGGGGGGCGCCTCCCCAGGGCCCAGCCCAGACAGCCCTGCTCCATCTTCAGCGTCTCTCCAGCTGGCTGGGTCCTTGGCAGCTGTCATCACCGCCCTCTGTCCCCGGGGCTGAGTTCCCTCCTGCAGCGCCATTAGGAGTAGGGAAAGGGTTTTGGGCCAGGGGATTGGGAATGGGGCAGAATTGCATCTGTCTTGCACATGTCAGGACTCCAAACGCCTCTTGCTAGCCTGCAAATCAGTTTTTTTTTTTTTTCCACCAGGCCTGGTTTGACCTTCAAGATCAAATACCAGAATGAACTGTAGGTTGAAAGGTGCAGATATGTGCTGGTTTTTTTTTTGCAGCAGGCTGCAAGGGCTTGCAGGCTATAGGTGAACTGTCTGGGTATCGGTTTTATTATGCTTTAGTGCCTGCCGGTCCTCACTGAGGAGCTGTATTCCCAAGCCCTGGGCATTTATCCTGAAGGTCTTCACATCGCCAGCTTGATGCGACTGTTAAGAAATGGATCTGGCTTCATATCGGCATGATGCTTTGGAAAGATGCAAATAAGGAGGAAACATTTGCATACCAAAGTGGGATCTGAGTGAGATTTATTCTGTAGTATTGTTATTGTTGTTGTGTGCTTCTGCTAGTCTCTGAAAGGCAGAAAATGTTAAAAATAAAAGATCTCCTTTTCCTGTAAAGAGAAAGATTTGTGGAGCCTGAAACCTCCCAGCCCACGGTGCCACCGTTTACTCAAAATACAGAAGGTGATCCCCGTCCATGAGAAATGATGGATCAAAGGATTCAGAGGCTGCCTGTGTGCATCCCGCAGCTGTCACACGCGCGGAGCCCCGGGGACGTCCCCACCAGGAGAGAGGTCGTCTGTCTGCAGCAACGTGGGGACATATGGAAGAGTGTGTCGGCAGGCGCGGTACAGCATGTGCCCTCAGGAGCTTAACGTGCCTCTGACAAGACAAAGCCCCGTGGGAACCGCAGGCTGTCGATGGAGAGGAGTCGGCGAGCACGGATCGCACACGGTGGTGGTGGGGGAGGTAGGTTTGGTGATGCCACTGCCTGCTCTACCTTTTGCTGTCTGTGCAGCGCACACAGGATCACCTGGGGACAGATGCTGTGCGAATAAATCCTCAGCTGTGGAGGCTCAAACCCCTGCTGTGTTCTCCCTCTCCTGGTTTGTGACCCCTTTGCATTTCTGAGCTTCATTTCTTTGTTTACAACCCTGTTCTCTGTCTTGTCTTCACATCTTCAAAGGTAAATAAATACGGTGTTTGTCAAGCTGTTTGCATGTGTTTTCCATAATCAGTATTCTTCTACCTTAGGGGTTCCTGTAATCTCTTTATCCTGAAGGACTGAGCATTCACCGCTCCCCTGATTTCAGAGAGTCTATTGTGAAATGGCCAAGGGTACACCCAAAGTGCATCAGGGGAGTTTGTCTCCCCAAAGAAGACAGTCCATCGAGGATGGTGGGGTTTGGGTGGCTGTTGAATTATTGTTTCCAAATAGTTGTGTTCCAAGCAGATCTTTTTTCTGTGGGGGTTGTCCTGAACCACCTGCCCAGAGCCGCCTGCTGCCCACGGATGGAGACCTACATCCACCACCTTCTCTCCCTGGTGCATCTCACCCATAGCTGGGTGAGCAAACAGGACAGAGCCTGAGAGATATTTCTTCTATGAGGCTCAAGGATCCTGCTTGCAAAGGTATGTGTGTGTCCAGGGACAAGCATCTTGGTTGGAGCCCTTTTCCATGGATGGATGCTGTTGGTGCCGTACACTTCCCTGCTGTTCTCGTCCTTGGGGGAGCACCACGCCAAGCAGAGTGAAAACATCTGGGGAGTGGGAAGCACCAAAGTACCTTGGCTTGTTCAGGTTGTAAAAGCTCCTTGGAAGATGCCCTAAGGCAGTCTCTCAACCACATCCTATTCTGGAAAGGATCTAGAAGACAAAAATATGCTTTTTTTTGAAAAAAAAAAAAAAAAAATAAAAAATCCAGTTAATTTTAACTTTCTGTACAGCTTATTTTCCCAAGTCCCTTCACTGCTGTCCTCCATCTGGCACTTTTCTCTCTGCACCTCTCTGCTTAAGGACACATTGGTGAAGCGTGGTGGGCTCTCTGCTGGGTTTCCTGGTCGTGTGGTGCAGAACATGTTGCCTCTGCGTGGTCCTTCCAATTGCATTTATGGCAAGAGATGAAGCTTCTCCTAGGACTACGCCGTCACACTGTAAGAACTCCTTGTTCCCCCATCTTCTGCCCCTTAGGCAGCGATGGTGTTCCCAACTTGTGCAAAAAAGGTTTGAAGAGGAGCGTGCACCCACCTATTTTTGGATAATGAACCCACTCGGCCTCCTCCGAGGACACAAGAGGGCGCTTCCACCTTACTTTTGGGGAGCATTTCCTCATTTGCAGGCATTTCTCTCCTCTTCACCCCATCAGCTGGAGAAGGTTGGGTGAAGGTCTTTAAAGCAGGGAACTTATCTCCATATGCGTTTGCAGCTGAAGGGAGCTTCATCCTTGCAGAATTTCCAGAGCCTCCCACAGACTAGTTAAATCATATTTATGTGTACAAAATAGGGGGTGTCTCCACTTCAGGAACTGGTAGATTTTCAGGAGGATGTCTCAGATAACCTTGGCTCTGAGATATGTCATTGGTTTTGATTATTCACTGTGAGAAACACAAACAAGTGGAAATGGCATTGCTGAGATCCTCTCTGACTACAACAGAATTGATAGATCCAGGGGAAATTTGGTTTAAAAATAGGAGTTGGGAGCCTGTGAAGGGAGAGGGGACAGATTTTGTCCTCACGGCCCCAGTGGGTGCAGTGGCCGAGAGGGTGCAGTGAGCACATCGAACATCTGGTCTCCCCACCACCAAGGACAAGGCAGAACAGGTAAGAAAGCTGCCAGAGGTTGGGAAAACACCTTGTCCATGTCTGTTTATTAATAATAAAAGTAATTTCCTCCCTGGTGTTCTTTTCAGGAGAAGGTTGTTACCTGCTGTTGGCTGTATCCCATCTATGCTCCGGAGATGGAGATCCCAGGACCCCTGACCTCCAGGCTGATCCACAGTGCACAGAAGCATCATGACGCTGGCAATAAAAGGTATTTTTTATTCACTGCTATAATCAAGTGTTCCTTACCTGCTGTCTGAACAGCAGCCTGGATGTCCAAGCTGCACAGCAGTGATAGCATACAGGCAGTCTTGATATTCCCTTCCTGTCTGGGCTCACTCTTGGGACCTGGACGCAGTCTCCTGTGTTGGAGTCTGCTTTCCTTCCTCCATCCCCCTTCAAGGGATGCTGTAAGGCAGGCTGTCCAGACAGGCTGTCCCCAGGAGGAGCACAGAGTTAAAGGACATCCGTGCGATGGGAACATGTTTTGTCTCTCATTGCAGCTATGAGAGCAGGGAGTGCTGCAGCTGCACTTAATTACCTACTCATAAATAGCGCCCAATTAACCAGTGCCCAACATTTCCTGGGTATCTATGTCCCATCACCTCTGTTTCAACATGGGGAAAGCAGCTTTTCCTCCAGGTGTTTGGACAGGGATGCTTTTGCTACAGAGCCGGCAGAAAAGGGCAAAATGTTTACAGCAAGGGCAGTGCTGACCTGGCGAAGGGCACAGAGCATGCTGCCAGCAACGTCTCTTCATACAACCTTCATGAGAAAATCAAAACACTGGGGTATTTTTCATCACGACAGTAGGGCTTTAGCTTTTTCTCGGGCCACACAGTCTCTAGGATGTAGAGATAGTTGTTTTTTTTTTTTTTTTTGTGAGTGCTGGGTGACATTTTATGGGTTACTACCTGGTATTTTTTTTTTTTTAAAAGACTATTGAATCAAGATGCTTTTAAGATGCCTGTCTTGCAGAAACTGCTACATGGGACGAAAAGCAGACCATTTTCTGGTGTGTAAAGCTCTGTTCTGGAACAGCGTGCTCCCCAAACACTAGTTACATGTTAAAGGTTTTTTTAAAGTGTTCTAGTTTTAAAGGAACAACAAAAGCCATTAAGGGAAAAGAAACTAAAGGTGCTTGGCACCTTTCAAAATCAAAGTGCCTCTGTTTAGGTCCTCATATATGGAGCACGACACAGAAGGCTCTGATTTCCAGAGCATCCATAACTATTTGCGACTGGAGTTGGTGAGAAGGCTTGTGAGCAGCACTGCCAGGCTCTGAAACTGTGTGCTTCTTTTTCAGACAACTACAAGTGACTTAAACAGATCATTCTCCACTGTTTCATCCCAGTGAACCCAAACATTCATCAGAAGAAAGAAATTTGGGGCAATCAGTCTGAAGTGGTGTCTCTCTCCTCCTCCCCATGCTTCAGCCCCCTTGTCAGCCCCAGCCCAACCTTCCCAGCCTCTGATCCCAGCCTGGTCCTTGGGCCTGGAGCATCCTCCAGTAGGGCTGGAGGTGGGAGGGAGGAAAGAAATCCAAGATACTTTGAAAAGCAGCTTGCTGCCCTGGTGCTTGGTGGCCTCTTCCCTGGACCATCATTCTGGGGGATTTTGGCTGCAGAGCCATGGCCAAGGTAGTAGGAGGGCAGAGCAGGACATCTTGCGTCCTGGTAAGAACCTTTTTCAAGACCAGCAGGTCACAACCAAACACATTTTCATCATCAGCTTGCACCCTGGCTCCTTTTTGGCCTGGGGTAGCATGATCCCAGGCAATGCTTGAGTCTGGTTTGGATGTGGCTACATTTCTCTGGGTTTCACTATATGAATGCAATACATGACATGTCTTCAAGACTTTTTATTAGCCCAGAGGCCTCTCAGACTTGGGGATTACGCTTAAAAACATGCCTACTTCTCCTTAATGTGCACACAAGAGTCCTGCAAAAACTAAACCCATCTGTTGAACATCTGATCCTTTCTGAAAGAAAGTAGGACATCTAGGTGGAAGAAGTCAATGTGGTTAAGAACTTTATCGTTAGACAAACACTGCCTGGGCAACCTTTCAGATGTGTCATGCTTTTGTGCATGAGGCGGCACAGGCATTGGTATTTGAAACTCCAAAATGGCATTTATTTCTCCATCAGCAGAGAAATGGGGCAGCATCTCCCTCTTTATAGCCCTAATGCTACCTGTTGGAAGGATCTTCCCAATGTTCTTGTCCCTTTTACCCTGAAGAGCGTGTCTGAACCCTCATTCTTTCTTCTGAGCCTCCACAGTTTAAAACCTTGACCTTCATATCAGGCAAGAAGATGCTGGAGAATTTCACTAGTAGAACTTGTACCTATCTGTCTTAGTAAGCAGGACCAGTTTTCTTCTGGGTCCTTTGGGGGTCTACATGCCTCATTTTAGTTACTTCTCCAGGACTTGGCCTTGCAGCATTTTCTTACTGTTGTTTGCACATTTGCAAGTTGCCTTTTCCCACTGGGCTCCAAGCTTGCACGGGAAAACATCCCAGATCAGATACCATAAACCCAAGAGCAGCGTTGCTTAATGCGATCCATTTTGCAATGTTTCCACCCGTATCTGTTTATCCCCCTTGCCTGCCTTTTCACAGCAGGGTGGAGGCATTTGCTCCACAGCTCTTGGCAGTTACGACCTCTGCATTCACAGGGACATGCTGGCCAGGCTCGGCTGAGCACAGATGTGAGAATGTATTGCAGATATTCTCCACTTTTTCTTGCCCATATAAGGGAACGTTGCCCTTCCTAATGCTGGGGAACGGGGGTAGTACGAATAACTTGGAGGATTAAGAATGAAATCTGGAGCCTTTCCCCTCTCCTGCTCGCAGGCTCATGGGCTGGGAAGGATTGTTACCATCTGAAGGCTGGTGAATTGGGTTGGCTCCTTGCTGTTCAGCTCCCCAAGCTTGTTCCGGCGGTTTGTTGGCAGGTCTGAATGGGTCTGTGGATCCAGCCTGGATGGAGTCCTCTAAACCAGGGCTGGAGAGTACTGAGACAGGCTGCAAGCAAAATCTGCAGTCACTCGCTGCGTCCCTGCTCTGTGGCTAAATAGGGCACTCAAATCTTCAGGGCTGATGTCCATCTGGCTCTTCACAGTCACTTAAGGAGTGTTTTCAAACAGCAGCTGCCAGGTCACCCTCTTCTGCTGCTTTGTATGCCAAGAAAGAGAAGACCACCCCTTGTCTGCAAGTTCAGCGTCTACTAACCATTCCCAGCTGCCAGTGAAGCCTCTTGGATGTAAGGGAAATATGGGGAAGGTGGTCCTGTAGTCCCATCTCTTCCCTGGGGATTTGTGCAAGGAGTGGTGATCTGTCCAAAGGGGAGATGCTGGGAGATGCTTTTAACAATGTCTTGGGAGTAACTGAGGTGTGGACAAGACCTGTTCCCAGTGAATGTGCAGAGCTGTTGCGTTGATAGGAGAGGAAGGAGAGCTCTCAGGCAGTGTGTTGGGATGACTCTGAAATAGCCTCCAAGGTGGCCTAAAGGGAGAAGAGCTCTTAGGCAACGTGTAGGGATGATTCTTTGAAAAGGCCTCCAAGATGGCCCATGACAAGCGGGAAGCTCAACTGCGAATTGCGTGTGCTTCTGGTGCCAGGCACTCAACAAGGTTAAGGGGCAGCCTGAGGCACCTGAACTCAAATCGTTATGGCCCAGATTTACCTCTGAGATTGGCCACATGGTTGCCGTGTCCATGGTGTGTTGGTAATATTGCCATTTCCCAGTTGAAGCTGTGCCACCCTCCTCTGGTTGTATTTTCTGTCCTGCTTGCTCCCCAGCCTTCTCTCCTTTGTCCTGTCAGCTCCCCCCTGCTGGGAGTTGAACCTCTTTCCAGATGCCTGGCTGGTCTCCCAGAAGCAGCACAGCGCCATTGTAATGTGTAATTAGGCTGGAATTCTCCTCCAACCCCCTCTTGTGTTTAAATTATACCAATTGTTAAGTATGCAAGAGGTTATAAACACCAGCAGAACAGGGTCCTCACATTTTGCCCCTTCTCTCCTGAAGACGTAGCCTTTTAGCATTTTACCTGACAACACAGGAAAAATATCAACAATAATAAAGCCTAGCACTGAAAGAGGAGATATCTTAGAAAGACGGAGTAGACCAATCTTCATCTTGTGAACGAGATGGGCCAGAAGAAGCTTGGGTGAGTTTGTCAAGTCTACATGGCACAATACCAGTGAAGAGTGATAAAAAAGCAGCACTTCCAAGACCAGTTGAAATCGTCCTTCCACTGGCCATCATGAAAATAACTTCAAGATATGATCAGGGCCACATCTTTCATGGACAGTGATTAGAAACAGTCTGTAGCCAGACTTCGAAATAATACTAAATGCAGTGCAGCAGTGCCAACCTGGACCTTCTCTTTAGTGGCTAAAGTTCAAGGAAACCACTGAAGCATTTTCAGAAGCCCAGCTCAGATAAACTCTGCTGAATGGACACTTTAGAGATTACCCATCTCTGATAACCTCTTCCACCAGCTGGGAAGTGGCAACTGTCTTCAAGGCTGGCTACTGCAGTCACTCCTTCTGAAGACAGCAACTCTTTGACTTCATGAGAGGGTTTGACTTAATGCAGGAGAGACAGACCCCATCAAAGACCCCAGGACACTTTTAATGGCCAAAAGGAAAGACCACCTCTTTGGTATCCAGTCTGCATGATTTTACTGCGTCAGGCTACTGCAAGGGTTCGGGGCTGCATCTGCAGAGGGATATCTAAGCATAGTGCCATGTTCTCCACCTGCTGATGTGACTCTGGGCAGGCAAAAGCACCTTGGAGATTGAGATTGCATTTGTAAGTTGTTAAAGGGTAAGAGGTGCACCTTGGAATTTCACACTTTGGATGCAGACTTTAAATGCATAGAAATGCATGGGAAAAAAATACAGATATAGCTAAAGATGCTTGTAAATTACCAGTTCTCTCTTACTCTCATTTGCTTTGGGTTGGCCCTGTCCTCTGCATTAAACCAAAACCACCCCCCCCCCAAAACTGGACTGGGTGGTTTAAACATCATCAGAGCAGCTCTCCAACTGTCTGACACTGTTAGGCTCCATCATGCCCCTTGTCAGGGTTGATCTAATCTGTATTAGCAGGAAGGCAAGTTACTATGAAGATAAAGCCAAAGTGCTAAAGGGTAACAGCCGCGTGACTTTTTTCCTGTGTAGCAGTTTCTGTAGCAGTGACAGCTTTTGGATTACAGGTCCAACTCAATGTCTGTCAAAAGGATGTAATTCTCCAGTATCGCCTGCTACGGAGCACAGCTGAGATCCCCCGAGTGCCTGAGCTGGTCCCTGTTTCAGCTGCTCGTGCATCTTGGCTCCCTGAGCTGACCCTGATGTTCACCCAGGAGGCGGCTGTCACACCGGTGGGGACTAATTGAGGACTCGAGGTGCTGTAACCCCTGCTTGGTGCCTGCTAACAATTTCACCTCTGTGGCCCCTCTGCCGAGGATGCAAGTCAGTTATGCTCCCAGTTGTATAGCTCTCACTGCAGCTGCAGCAGGAACTATTTTTGGCTCCAGAGGGTTAGTCCATCTACTGAGGTACGTGTAAAAGTGTCAGCCCTCAGACGAGCTTAGAAAATAAGGACCATTTGTGGGGTAGCTCTTGAAACCACCTGCACTGTTTTAGGGTCACGCACAAGAAAGCCCAGATCTTCAGACCTGATGAGGTTTGTCTTCTGTATCAAATCTCAAAAAGTCCGAATGCTTAGGAAATGTCACCCTTCCCCTAGCTTAATTTATGTGCTGTCACTCTTTGGTACCTTGAGCAGGGAAGAGCACAGTGAGGGTGGAAGACTAAGGGATGGAAGTACTAGGTCAGTTCAGTCCTCCACAAAGTTTGTCCTGATCTGGGAAAGGAGGGAAAGAAGAGAGCTGAGGAGGCTTGGTAACTTATTGTAGCTCCTAGATGCTGCTTAGCAGCTCATGGCGCTCAAATAGTGACTTCCACGCTCTTCAAAAGGCCCCTCGTCTGGGTGTCTGGGCATCCCACAATGCAGCCTAGATATCTGCTCCAGCAAAAAGAACGTACAATAAGACCTCATCCAAATGTAGTCAAAGGGAATCACTTGGGGTGAATTGGCCAGGTCGCTGGCACGGACACAGACACCCTGTGCGGCAAACGCACTGTTCCCTTCGTCGCTGTGTGCTTTGGCTGCTCTGACAATGAAACCCTCTACGTGGGCAGCTGAGACTTTCTTCAACACATCCCCACCCGGGAGGCTGCACATTCAGAAAGGTGTGTGCCACATTGGGTCATGCATCTATAGATAAACCTGAATGCAGCTAAGAGTTCCTGCAAACAGAACTTAACACAGGACATGATCCAAATGTTGTCTTTATCTGGGTATTTCTTCCTTCATCTGCAATTTTTTTAGCTTTCTGTGAGAAGACTCTCACTAAAATGGATGGGTTTTTCTTGCAGTATTGTTTATTACAATCTTTTGCTATGTGCGGGCTGTCTCTAGAGTATCACCATAGCATGGAGACTCTGAGTGGTGTATGGCTGTATTGTATAACATACTGATCTTCTCCTTGTTCTGTGGCTGGGCCCTGCAGAAAGGCAGATATGGGTGGAAAGCCCTCAATTGTAATGTACATTTTTCTCCCTCGGTGCAGACCAGACTGGTTTTCCAGCATGCTTGAGTTATACATCATCCATAGCCAGTCACAAAATGACACTAAGCCTTTTCCAAGCAGAAATGAGGTTTAGACATACTTCTTTTTTTAGTGAGAAGCAACTGTTTTTTTGTATAAATTCCCATCTTTCATCAAACACATCTGCTAAACACTAAAGTCTTCAGCTGCAAAATGGGACTCACTCACCTCTCAGGAATTTTCCTCCCCAATGGATGAGAAAATACAGGGTTGGCTCTGATAAGAGCAACACGGGCATGTCAGTGATGTGACTAGGTCAGGACCATGGTACTGTACCTAGGTGAGAACAGGATGCTAGTGGGACCTCTCTGTCCAGGCGGTGCCAGGTACTGGTGTTCCCCACACAGAGGACTAAGGGTCAGGCCATTGAGTTCTGTGTGGCACATGGAGATGGCGGGGCAAAACTGGACCGTAACACAGCACTGCAAACACGGGTCTGTCAGGAAGCATATGACAAGACTCACTTATCCAAAATCTCACGTTCAGTGCCCAGGTCTGGACAGGTCTGGAGCTGTGGTAGCTTCTGGAGCATTATATTTTGTTCCTTCTCCCCTTCTGTGGGCTGAGGTACCAAACCGGCCTACGTGCCATGAGCAATGGACCCTGTGATGTATTGTTTCCTTTTGCCAGTGACAACTACCAGTGAGTCTCACTCGGTACAGAGCTAACAAAATCTCAAAAGCAGGAACCTTTGCCAAAATTCCTATTCCCCTGGAAATCTTTGTCTAAACCCACAATTTTTATTTTATTTGAAAAATTCCAAGGTAAGAAACCAACAAACAAAATAAACCCAACCCTATATCTACTCCAGCTGAGTGGATTTAGGCACCTGTATTTTACTTTTGAGGTACTATAAGTGCTTTTGGACATGAGGTACAGTTCTTCAGTTCTGGGAAGCTACCCATGACAACCTCAGTTCTTATGGCCGAAATAATTCTTAGGGCTGATGCTCAGCATGCAGAGTACCAAGATATGCTAGAGATGTATGTTATCTCTTGAAATTCCTTGTATCTCCAGGAAATGAAAGAGAAATGGAAAGCTCTATCCTGCTTATTTTTTTCCAAGCCATATCTGGTACTATTTTCTCTGTTACAACTCCTGCTGCAACATTTATGATCACATCATAATGAGGATGAGTATTTATTACAGGGTGGCTGTATGTCCTGATTTGGCTGGATATTGTCCCAGGAGATGGAGGACATTCCCACCATCCAGAAAATAACCCTTGGGGTACTTGGCTTTAATTAGGACATGAGCTTTCTCCTATATCTCTTGACCTTGCCCCTGGGAACCAGCCCATCCTGAGGGATAGGGAAGCAACAGAGCTCAGCGTTGGTGTTAGCTCTGGTTTTAGGGCACATAATCTGATAAGGTGAGTGCCCCATGTCCTGGCATGTGGTGTAGCTGTCATGGTCCCTGCATCTCCACTTTTTTAACGCTCTACTGTAACCTGTTATACACCCATCTAGAGAAATTAAATAATTTTGAGGCCCCATTGCAATTGGCACCGCTTGTAGGCTTTGTCCTGGAGAAGTCGCCCTAGATAGATGAGGCAATTACCTATTTCTTTTTTACCTATGTGGACTGGGAGGTGGAGAAGAGCAAAGTGCCGAAGGTGGGACTAAAACTGATGCCTCTGTGCTTGATGGGTTAATGACAAAGTCAGCTCTCCTTATCTGGAGGTAACTGGAAGAGAAAGGTACCCGTGCTTGCTCTTGGTGTAGGGTTTGGGCTGGATATGTCTTCACATGTACCTGCTGAAGTGGCAGATGTCCTAAAGCCCTGACAGCTACGACAGAGCTCAGTCTGCTCACAGCCATGGAGGATCCATAGTCTTGCACTGGGGATTTTGCTGTCATTCATCAAGTGATATCTCAGCTGTGACTACTTGTCAGAGAAGTTTTACTGTGGGTGTTTTATCCCCTTACGACTTCCACTGGACACCTTGATTTACGGCTTCCAGCTCCTGGCCCAGATGGGTGATGCAGCCCGTGCAAGCTGGGGAAATGCTGCTGTGACACCCAGTAATGGGAAGGCAACAAGAACTGTCTGGTTTCCTTTTTCCCTGGGAACACGGTGAGACAGAAGTGCCAGTCTGTAACAGGAGAAAAGAGGATTAGCTCTGGGGACCAGCTCTCTGCCTGTGCATCAGCCTGCATGTATCCTACTACCCATCGATGTCCTGTGCACGGGGTTACAGCAATTTTCCCTCGTGGGCTCTGGAAAAAGGCTCTGTCTCTCTTTGCTGACCCACGTTCTCTATTTCACTGTCTTTTTCTCGCTCTGCCCTTCGGCAGAGAGGAGGAGGCAGGGAGTGCGTGACCCCAGCTCTGCCTCCTACGAGGGCTGCTTGGCAGGGCTCGGGCTGCGAGCGCAGGGGAAGAGACATCCCGTCTCTGAAGTGGCTTTCCCCTGGGGAGGCAGAGGCTGCGTTGATGTGGGCTCTGGCATGCCGGCACATCCGTGCGCCGAGGAGCGATGGGCCGGGGAGCGCAGCCCCGCCGCAGGCAGCAGAAACCCTCTCTCCGTTGCTTTGCATATCCACAAGCCTGATCCAGCTCCCTCCCCTCCGGCTCTGGCACGGTCAGTCCCACACATGCCTCCCCTGTCACGTTTCCTGGTGGATGCTGGCTCACGCAGGGGCTGGAGCGGGCGGCCAGGATGTGGCTGGCCAGGGCAGGGAGGGAAGGGGAGAGCACCCAAACCCGTGGTCCTGGGGGGGCAGGTGGGAAAAATCTGATGTTCAGCAAAAGGGTAGTGGGTATTAACCTCTCATCTGCCAGCACCCAAGGCACCAGCTATTCAATATGCATCTCTAAAACCACGAGGCATGGGTCAAGCCCTCGTCAGCGCCTCTGGGCACAGCCTGGCTCTGTCAGTATGTCTGCGTGGCTTGCTGCAAGCCAAAACAAATCAAAAGCCCCAAACCCCTGCAGAGAGGCAGGGCAGACTAATTCAGCCTTCGAGTGACGCTTGCTCGGGTCCGGCGCTGTGCTGAATGCATCTGCACAGACCTGCTCAGCCCAGAGCGTGGGCTGGACTTGCTGTGAGCTAGGCAACACCATGGACCTCTGCCTGCAGGAGCTGGGTTCAGCTGGGCTTGTATCACTCCTGAAGGAGCTCCTGAAAAGCTTTTATGACAGGGGATAAGTCAGAGAGCAGCTGTGTAGGAACAGACATGAAAAAATGAGATTTTATCAGTAATCAGTAAACGTTACATCAGATATTCAGGATATGAAGAGCAAGGGATTGATCATCATTAAAAATCCCTCTTCCTTTAGTTCCTTACCCAGAATCACATCCACGCATCCCAGTGCAAGGCATGAGGAGGTTTTTATTGGCATGTGTTTTGGCAATCTTATTATTCACGAATGACAGAGCAAGGCAAAGGAAGTGAGTTATGTTGGCCTTTGCAGACAAGTGGCAATAAAATAAGTTTATGGTACCGCCTCCTGCACCGTCACATATTTATGTCCCATATTTATCTTGCTTTTTTAGCTGTTTGTGCTTGCTTGTCTTGCAAGGCCATCCCGCCTCCGTTCCCCAAGACTAGCACTGGGCTGGATTCTGGTATCTCAGCTCATGCTGGGCAGCAGTGCCTCCACTCCAGCTCCCTGGAGACATCCAGGCTAAGGTCCTTTTTGGTACCACCCTTTGGGTGAGGGCCAACCCTACCAATACGTTGGCTTCTTCCAGGTTCAGGCCAAGTGGCTCTGCAGGCCCTCACTGGGGTTGAGCCCAGCCTTTCTCAGGAGCCTGGGACACGACCTCAGACAACAAACTGCTGAGATCTTGAGCCACAACCAGTGTAGCCCATAGGTACCTGCTCTGGTAAGCGAGGGACTTGCTCCTGGTTTCAAGCTTGCATGTCTGAGAGGTTCCCCTTTCCCCACCATCGCATTTGCAATGCCGCAATTTGACTTTTCCTGTATAACAAGAAGATGAGCATTGACAGGTGGCAGTTTTATGAGCAGCACTGTCTCCAGTTTGCCTGTGGATTAGTATCTGCTGATTGATATTTTTTAATTGCCTGTGTTAAGAGCTCCCATTTTTGTTGAATAAACCCATCACCTCTTCTCACACTCTTTGGGTTTGCCAGCAACCATGTTTGACTGCAGAAATCAGCCCCTTTGGGTTGCAAATGTATTAAGGACAAATTTATTCCAGGAAATTAATTTCTCCTCTGCCTTTGTTCACGTACTGTAGCTGTCTATGAGTTATCCTCCCCTGCATCTGGCTAACAGGTTGAAAAGTTGCTCGGTACAAGAACATATATAGACGTGTTTGCGTGTTTGCATGTTTGCCAATCACTTCTTGGGACTGGGCAAGGACATTTTGATATTTGGGATGAGAAGGTGTTTTCTTTCCCTTCTTCCAGGATTTCTTCTTGACATCTGTGTTGCCATCTCTCTCTCTCACTCCCTCTCTATCAAGGAAAGGAGTAGGAGCATTTTAGACATGGGCCTCTTCCAAACTGCTAATGGGAAGCTAATGGGTGACTGCTAATCTCAATTTAGGCTGCTTAACCCCTGCAGAAAGCGAGAGGATGAGTGGGAATTTGTTCTGGCCTGGAAAAGAAAGGAGAAGATTTGAGCTAAGGAGGAAAGGTGCTCAGCCAGGAGGTCCAGAAGCCTTTCCACTTTGGAAAGTGGAAAGAAATGTGTATAAAGCCAATTGCATTGCAACTTGCAGACTGTACAACTGCATATTTGCATATCATGATGTCCCCATGGCCAAGGACAGTTTGTTTCCTTGGTATCTGACAATATCACAGTTTTTTGCATCATATAGAAGGTCCATCCCATGTCAAAGCTGGTCAGAGGGAAGAGGATTAAGCCCTGAGTGGAGAGGACCCAATTCTGTCATCTTTAAAGGCAACGATGACATTTAGAGAGCGTCCCCAGCCACAGAGCTCAAATGCATGGTTTTCATTATAGATCCCAGCTCCGCTTTTTCCCCATTTTTATGTTCCCTGGTTGGCCTATGATGTGCAGCCCCAATATAAAGAGATGAAAGCATAGCCCTTGGTAACATCTGACAGGAGCACACTGTCCCCCATCTGTCCCCGGGAGTTAGAGCAACGTGATCTTTCCATTGTGCTCCAGCCTTGTCTGCAGGGCAGTGACATGGCTGTACACATATGAATTACCTGTGGAAGGGCAGACAGCTGTAAGATCCAAAGTAGAAGACACTAAAATAAGCTGAGCTTTCTATTTCACTTCATGAGCGTGTAGCGCTAACTCCTCTCCAAGTCATCTGTTCTTCCCTTTTCTGACTTATTGACACATACTCTCTTTTGCTGCCAGCTTTGATGGCTGCTGCTAACTCAGCCAGCACCCGTCTTTCAACCCTGAATAATCAAGTGACCAGGACAGCTAGCAGAAGGACAGTTTCCCTCTAGAACGTGATAGTCCTGACTGACATGCAAACACATTGAAACACAATGAGGTTGAAAGGAGAGGGCCAGGTGGGCAAAATGCCTGTGCTGGTACACTGTGATTTTAAACACACAATATTAAAGGCTAACAAAACTTCTACTGCAATACTAATCCTATGTGACTGTCTGTTTCAGCCTTGCATGCTCAGTGTGGTTCTGCTCTGCCCGATCTATCTGCCTCCCCTTCGCAGCCCTCTACTCCAACAGAGAGGAGCGGGAGAGGCTGCAGAAGAGCTAAATTTCTCCTTTTCTTACCCTAAATGGTGGTGCTAAGGTGGTAAGCTGAACAAAATAATGGAGTCCCAGTTCCTCAGCCTCCTATCAAGAGGGAAATCCCATCCCACCAGCAAGGAGAGCAGGGGTTTAGGATCATTCAAGGTAGAGACTGCCTCCCTCCATCACGACAACCCGTTCCAAGCCCTAAGTCTTGCTAATGTCTTCCAAAAGTTGATTGATATCCAGACAACTGGAAATATCATGATATTTCCCTTGTGTTGGTACTGTGGAAGGTGCGAAGGGTGTCACTAGATGCTTTGATACAATCTTGATCTTCCCTTGATGATGGCATCTCTCACACTTTGCACTCACGTCAGTCGGCTTCAGCAAATTCTCCCCCGAAAGACGTCATGGATGCACTCAGCAGATCTTGCCTACACACAACAAGTGTTTATGTGTTTGCAGGATCTGAGCTAACATCTTACTTACCAAGCGCTTGGAGCATGAAACGCGGCGGTCACATCTAGGCAGCCTACCTGGAGCTCTGGAAATTTTTTGGTGTAAAAATGAAACACGCTGATTTGGGGAGGGAGAAAGAAACACAAAAGGTCTTAAGATTTCACTGATTTCTCCTGAGACCCTTTTCTGTACACAAAGTGTTTCCTGCTCTGTTCTTGGAAGCATTACCCTTGGCTGGGCCTGGCCTTTAAAACATTACCAGCTGTATGCAAAATAGAGAGCAAAGTGCCAAAAAGCCCTGCAGGCTATTTACATTTGGCTGGAGCTTGCTGTGTTGGCCAAGCTACAGAGATACTTTGTTCATCGGCCTTGCAAGGAAAGCAGCTACTTCAAGCTGTTTGGTCCTGTTTGCACACAGAGTTACCATGGAAGTCCCCATGCCTTACAGCTTTACACACATTTCCAGGGTGTGTGTTTCTGGGACCTGGTTTGTCTCCTCTCCCCTCTCATTTGCAGGGGATTTTGGGGTGAGGTCCTTTGGTAGATGTTGGGTACAAACTGTTTTATGTCTATGGTGAAGGACTGTTTGGCGCTGCGCGGATCCTCTCTCGATGCAAGGAAAAGCAGGTGGAGCAATGCGAAACATGCCGGGTTGGTAAGAACGTTCTTGCCAGGGTGAAACTGGGGAAAGAAGCATGAAGCAAGTGGCAAATCCTGCAATGACAGGCATAAGAGTAACTGCTTTTTAAGGAGACTTTAGGGAAAAGGTAATAACCTTTGCAACATTTCTGGTTAACAGCAGTTTGAATCCTTGGGCTACCAGCCCAACTAATAAGGATATGGATTTCTTACTCTTCTTTTCTTCTATTGTTTGTTTACCTGTTGTATTAAAAACACTTCTTATAGCTGAAGACTCGTCATTAATCACCTCTTGCAAACACCTCATAGGCAGACTGATTCATGGGCACGGTGTAGCTGGGTGCAAGGGCATAGCTGGAGGCCCTCTTCTCCTGGCTGGCTTTAGGTCTCCAGCTTAGGGCATTTTACACCTCTGCCCTGGGAATCGGTGCTGGGGCAGACTAACACACTGCTTCCTTGGCCTTGTACCAAGGCCCAGGATCATCTCATGTGCGTGATGGGGTGGTTTGAATATGGTCTTCTGTACCACAGGAAATCACGTGCTCAGCAAGTGTTCAGAGGGACCACTCTGCTGAAGCGAGTGGAGACGTGTGGGCTTCACCAGCTGATGGTGAAACGCTCATCCTTGTGCCTGAGGTCTGATCTCAGAGACTAAGTGAGGTCGATGGGGACTTTGCCCACTCATTTTAGTGGAGCAAGGGCTTGATACTAAGAGGTGCTGCAGTTATGAGCAGATGGAGGGGACTGAAGCTAAGCTCTGAAGGCTGGCCAAAGGTCTCCAAGCCCATTTGGCTGGGGTAGAGCCTGGGCAATGCAGCTACACGTATGAAATAAAGTCTCTCCTGCTACTTCAGCTATCAAACATCCTCACTCGGGAGCAGAAAAGCTTGTGAAGCAAAACAGCAATGTGTCTGCTGTCTGTGCACTTGCTCTCTACCAAAGAGGGAGTCAGCCAAGCCTGGAGTTCATTCTCTCTTGGCCAATAGTTAATAATAACCCTGCAACAGCTTCTTTTTTTCATTGCAAATTAAGGGTGGATGAATGGCCTGGATAAAATTAGAAATCTCTTCCTGAAAGGCTGAGCTGAGTTTACAAAGTTATAGCTCCACGGATGTCCTGTGGTAGCTGGGGAATCCCAGCTGCTCTCTGAAGGGTGAGTAGATGGTAACAAAATGCACGTGTGTTGCGTGCTCTGGGTTAGAGGATCCTCCCCACCATGCTGGCTTCACATGACAGCAGCTTTGAGGAGGTTGGTGGGGCAATTCCTAATTTCACCTTCCTTTACTGCCAAGACAGACAGCTCAACTTTCCTCTGCCATAGCGGGCAAGTCCCCCATGGGGTGTTGAGGGGTATGGGCTGATGGGAGGTTGACTGGGGTTATATGATGGATGTGCATCGGGTGGGTCAGATCATAGGAGAAGTAAGGAGCACAGGCTCAGGTAGGACTTCTAGTGAGCTCCTTTGAGCATAATAACCTAGGTACCTTCTGGATAGGGCACTTTCCAGATGCAGGCAGCCAGGCAGGAATTTGCTAGGGAGGCTGTCCCTCATCCGCTCTAGTACTATGCCTCTTCCCAGGGCCTTCTCCGTGACTCTCTGCTCGACTCTGGCCATCCATCCTTGAGGCAATACGATGAAGTGGTGCCCATGTTTTGAGGGAGCCTGGCCCTGATGCTGGTTTGGAAATGGAAACTGATTTTTTCTTGACTGTGAAACCCAAAGCCCTCAAGAGACTCACCCACGAGAGAGGCCATCTGCAAGGGTCAGTGAGGCTCATTGTGCTAAAACCCACCTTTATTTCCATGTCTTTTGTGGGTAGAGGGGGTAAATGCACAACTGCATACGACTGAGCTGCTGTGACAGACCAGATGTCCCCTTCAGCAGAGCCCATCGCTGTGTGCTCCTATGTCGTCCCACCAGTGAGGCTGAACCTGTGAGCTCAAATCAACATGACACAAGATGGGCAAGAGTTGGCAGTAGCTACTTAAACCATGGTAATTCCCATTTGATTGTGTCCCCACAGTCTTAGTTAACATGGACTCTGAGCCATTGACTTATGTGCATTATTTGGATTTTGCTGGCTTCTAAAGTGACCCACTGAGGCCAGTAGAGATGATGTACACCAACTCAGTGTTAAGCCCAGCACTTTCTGCATAGTATGAACATTTATATACCCTCTAGAAATGCTGGAGAAAGCACAGGCTACCTTCCTAATGAGGTATTAAAAAAAAAATTCCCCCAAAAACCCAATATGTGTTTGATAGCCTAGAAGATCTGTCTGCTGGTTTTAAAAATCATTCTGGGCCCTTATATAACAGTGTAATTAGTTGATACTATAAACTTATTATGTACCTGCTGGAACACAGCAGCTCCTTTGAAGCAATTTGAATCTATTGTGTAATTATATAAATAGGCCACATGCCATACTTGGGAGATTGTGCAAAGGGAGAAAGCTTTCCATTTCAAAGTAACCAAGAGCCTTGATGGCTACAGGCATTTTTTTTTTTTACTGCTGCCCTGCAATTTAGAAAATACAGAACTCTTAAATACATCACTCTTCTTTAGCTGAGTTAAGCACCCCAGGAATCTCCAAGGGGCTCTGCAATATATTGACAATAAAGAGATTTCCTTGGACAGTGCAGACTTGCTCTGCATGCTGTCAAATGTGATGGGATCTGGCACTTCCAGCTGCCACGGAAGGGAAGCAGAAGTCAAATAACTGCTGAAGAGTGCGTTAAATAATCTGGTTGCTCCAGGTTCAGGCTTTTTCACAGGCACTCCAGAATTGTTACAGCTGGATATTCCCTGCTCTCTTCTAGGAGCTTTTATGTGTCTTCCTCTTTGGGTGGGTGTGACAGTCCCATGTAGGACATGAGAAAAGGGCTGGTTATAAGATCTCAGCATCCAGCGGCTTCTGTCTACTGGCAGTTCAGCGCTGTTTAATGTACCGGTTGCTGACTGGCGCTGTGCAGGATACAGGGTTAGGACGGAGGATTGCTGAGATGAAGGGACGTTTGCTGGGCTCTAGCTGTGGTGAAACACAAGAGGAGAGTCAACTGGTTCTTGGTCTTGGTGGTGAATCTTGACAGGTCTCCAAAATACGATGAGGACCTCCAGAGCTCAGAGACTGAGCCTGCACAGCCTGGGCTTGGGGTGGGATGTCCAGGTGTAGTCACGTATAAGGTAGGCACAATGTCTTGGATTTGTTCTCCCAGCAACCTTTATGTGGAGATCTGGCCCAGGGTGTGACGCTTCTCATAAAACAGACACCAAAAGAGAGCGAGCGAGGCGTATTTTACAGGAACCCATTTCCCCCATTGTAACTAGTGGGAGTCCTATGTGAAGTGTTCAGAAGGACAACCTCATCACAGATGTCTTTAATTAGGTGAAACCTATCCCACCCTGGTTTCCTACTCATCCGTTGTAGAAGACCCAGGTCTGCCAGGATTTTCTCATTGAAGTGAAACATAAACACAGCAGCGCTTCAGCTATTTCCTTTGTGAAAGACAAATTTGTCCTCATCTCCAGAGCAACCTGGGCTTGCGGAATGATTGTGTTTCTTAGCTGGGATCTATACCAAGCCGGTACACTTCTGGATGCATTAGACCTAGTTTGAGGCACATACAGATTTTGAGCAGGAGGCCCTGACCCACAATTCCCACCTTCAAGAAGAGTCTCAGATCAGGTGAAAAGGGTCAGTGGTTTGTAGTTCTCAGACTTTGAACTTGATGCTGCGAGATTTGTAGGACTTGTGATTGACTGGGACATAACCTGCTCCTGAAGCAGTGAAAAGGAACCCAAAGGAGTTAAGCCACAATGTGTCTTTGTGGAAGGATTTTGAGGATGTACTGCGACAGAGCCCAGGAATCCCTGGAAACCAAGCACTTGCCTTCAGTCCCTGCGTTTCAGGCCTGGTCCAAACTGTAAATCAAAGGGGTTGTTCCCCTTGACATCAGTGCTCTGGTAGGATGAGTCCTCTGTCTTGGTGAGAGCTGCCAGACCAATTGTCATTCATCACACAGCACAGAAATGTCATTTTTTAATGATCGGGCTTCCCTTTGGAGGCTGTGCTGGAGAGACTCCTTGACTGAACGTCTCTGAAGATGTGCTCCAAGGGGAGGTCTCTGGTGGCTTAAGTCCCTCTTTCTTCATTACCTGAGTTTTAGGGGAAGCAGGTCACTTTCTGCACAGTATTTTTAAGAGCATATTTGCATATAGCTGCTATGGGTCAGATTTTGGTGCCAGTATAAATCCTGAACAAGTTCATTAAAGGCCATGCATTAAACCATGCTATTTGTGAAGCCTAACCCTTCTGAACACAGAGCACAAAAGGACCATTGCTAGGGTCTTGCGAAACAACAAACAAATACAAAAATTCATCTGGGAGCATTAAGGAATATTTCAGCAAATTCTCTGCATCCAAGATTAATTTTTCCGTATGAAAGCTACATTTTTTTTCCTTGCGCTTGAGCACAATATTTTCTTTTAATAAAAGCTGTGCAAATTACTCATGTGAAGAAATCTGACCTGCCTAATAGACTGAAACATGACATGACATATATATACATACACATACACACCTACATATGTATACAAAGAGGCTCCAGAAAAAAGACGTTCATAGGGAGATGATACAGCTGGTTTTTTTTCCAACTCAACTTTTTCACAGCCAGATTTACTGAAGGATTTTCCTCATTATCTCCTGCTGAACTGCCATGGCAAGAGGACCTTCATGCATGATGTGTAACTATACCCATTTTGGAAGCCCTATTTAGTATTTTTAGTATTTTTTTCTAAAAATTTAGATTTTTAGTATTTTAGTATTTTTAGTATCCTGTTTTTAGTATTGTTCTTGAAGGTGTTACTAGGCTTTCTTCTGCCTCAGCAAGGAGAATCTCGCAAAGGAAAAAGGGAGCTTGCAAACCTGTTAACCTGGGGTACAGGGAGGAAACGGAAAGCACAAATTTCCCAATGTAAATGATTCTCTTCCTGGTGCACAAAATCTGGCCCGGCCCTAAGCAATGCCTGCGACATGCAGAGCATCTCCAGGCCACCTGAGGCCTACGCTGCAGGACATCCCTATAAAGAGACATAGGATGAAGCTACCAGAGGTCTAAAAGTGTTGAAATCTGACTCTGAGACCACACAGGAAGGGAAAGTAAAGGTTAAAAAGGGTTAAAAAAAGTGAACACTGACAGCAGTAGCAAAAAAAAATGACAAGTTTGCATTCCCCAACCTCCTCCCCTGCCCCTTTTCAGAATCCCAAAATGATGGCGTGGCCATGCATTTCGGTGGAGGACGGATCACCCTGCGTGTGAGTGCGTGTGTGTGTGTGTGTGTGTTCAGGGGTTGGTACAGTCTATTTCACAAGACACTGAACACTTTGACATTTTCATACCCACGGTGCTTCCTGCGAGTGCAAGGAGGAGGCGGGACTCTCTCCCCGCAGCTCACAGCGGGCACCGAGGGGTGTTTTACCTGCGGGAAGGGTCTCCCTCCCGTGAGCAACCCCTGAGCTTTGAGATTCAACTGCAGCTTTCCCCTTTGTGGGAAAAACTTAAGAGGAACAGACAAGTTTTTTCCTCCACCCAGCTACCTGCTTTCATGAAAAGCGGGGGGCTGCCGCTGTGCTTGGGACCTCTTTCAGCTCACGTGGGCAAAGGGGACATAAAGGCACTGGAGAAGGGGAATCTTCATGCGGGTAGCATGGTAAGCATCCCACTTCTGTGGGGAGCTGCCTAAAAGGGCAGGGTTTGTCTCTTACTTTTTTTTTTTTTTTTAAAGAAAAACTTCCTGCTCTTACCCCCGAGCCCAGACTTCTGCAAACCGGTGGCCAGAGTCCCCTCATGACGTGCGTGATGCCTTTGTGCTCTCCGGTGCCACCTGGGTGTTTGGATACGGTCTTCGGGAAGGGATTTTCCCCTCGCTGATGGTGATTCTCAGTTTCCCGCTGCTTTTCTTCCTGCTCCATTGCCCTGATCAGCTGAGTCGGCGTTAAGACGCAGCGTGGCCGGGGTGCCCCGCTCGGCCGTGCTCCCCCCGTGGCAGGGGCAGCCGTCGGCTCTGCGGGGTCTGGCTGGGACCCAGCTGGAGGGTCAGAGAGCAGCCGGGGGCTCCCTCGGGACCCACCGTTCTGCTGTGCCAAGCAAATCTCAGCTCAGCAGAGAAACTGGCCTGCGACACGGGCTTCGCAGCCCTCGTGCCAGCTGAAATACAGCCACTAAGCTGCTTGCTTCTTGTTTGCCCAACAGCCCCCGCAAAGCTGGAGGATGCCATTAGAAAAGCTGAAAAATTGCAATGCTTCATCTTCTGCCCACTTCTGCTGTCAGCCTTCGTATCCAAGGGAGGATACAAGTGCTCGGTTTCTATGGGGCCGGGCAGCAGACACAGGCTCCTTTGTGCTTAAACAGCGTGGAGATCACGGGATGGAGATTCTGTCTCTGGGCTGCTGAGGACCGTGCGTCCTGCTGGTGGTGATGCAGCCAGCTCACTGCGGTGCAGGGCAGGGGGGCTGGTGGGTGGCAGAAGCACGTGGATAACATGGTACTGCTCACCGGGAGAAGACACCCAGCCTGGTGTCCCGGCACCATGTTCCCGGGATGCAGGAGGATGCCTGTGCTTGGATGTGGTTCCAGTATTAATAATAAATAATAATAATTATTATAAATTATTATCTCAGTCTTACTATTTTACTATTACTTACTATTACTTACTATTACTACTATTACTATTAATTACTATTACTATTACTATTACTATTTATTACTGTTGGGATTGTGAGATCCCCTCTGAACTCCCTACTGATACAGGCTGAAGGCAGTTCCTTCCCCAAGAAATAATTGCTCTATACTCAGAGTGTAAGCCAGGAGGTGGGAAAACACAGGATTAGAGTAGCTGCAGAGATGGCTACGGGACAGGTTTCCATCCAGACATGGGAGGCTCTTCACCATCTACAGCCTAGTGCCCTCAGAAGGACTTTCCCTGCAGGGCTGTGCTTTAAATCTGTGTTGAGACAGAATATTATTGCAACTATTCCATATTTCTCCAAACTTCCAAACACCAGGGCTGGTTTTCTGCAGGACCATTTCTCTGCTGAATAGGTGCTTGGCTCCTCTGATCTTCTCTTGGGTGACAGTGGCTTGGTTTTACATTCCGTCTGTACACCGGGATCAGTTCAGCGGCCCCTGCGCTGTTACACTGGCTGTGATCTCTCCGTCTGTTTGAACCTGTTATTTCCTCGCGAGAGTTTAGTTTTTCTCGCCTTAAAAGGAGACAGCCTTCACCGCTGATATATCTTCTTCCCTTGCTCCTCGCTGTAGTTTTCACCAACTGATGGCACATCTGTATTCCTAGGAAACTAAGCTGTCCTTAACATCTAATTTCTCTCTGTCTCTTGCGCTGCAGGCAGTGATGTATCGTTGCCAATTTATTGAAGAATTAGCTGGGGATAAGGATCTGTGTACACTTTATACTTTACTTCTGAACACCCACCATTAATAATGAGCATGTCCTTTATGACCTAAGTCTTGTTTTAAGTGAATGCAAAGTATTGGCTCTTTTCTTGATGATCCATAGCCCTCGCTGCCGCACATTGCTACCTGGAATGTTTCCAAGTGTTTTGGAGCAACACGCTGAAATACATCACAAATGAACCAGTTTTGCTTGTCTAAGTTTTGTCTCTGGGGATTTGGGAGGGACGGCAGGGGAGGAGAGGGATGAATATTTATTAGCTTTTAATCAAAGAAAGTGCTCTCTGTAACCAGACAGGCTACTGTCTGCGTCTGATCGAAGAGAGACATCAAGGTCCCTGGTTCTTTGCTATGCTGCAGCGTGTGCCCCTCCGAGCTGTGCAAATGGGTTGCAAAGCGCTCCAAGAGAGGTCTGTCTCTGCTTGGATTTCCCTCCATCCAGGTTTTTCCTGGCCACACCCACCCAGGGTTCACCTGGAGGAAGAGGTGGCTGAATGAGTGGAGATCAACGGCAAAGCGCGTGTGCAAAGACCCTGAGAGAAGACGTGCGGTTTGGAAAAGTTTGCATGTATTCAGGTGATTTGTACATGGACTGTGCATTTGGGGTGTCCTGGATAACCCCTCCGAACCCTGGATATCCTGAGTAGGGAAAAGGAACAGCAGCCTGGTCTAGTGGGAGGTGTCCCTGGCATGGCAGGAGGGTTGGAACTAGATGATCTTTAAGGTCCCTTCCAACCCGAACCATTCTCTGATTCTATGATTCTGTGAACCTGTCTCAAGCAGAAAGGAGAGCAGACAAGACATATAAAGCAGCAGAGACATGGAACTGCGTTGCAGAGCCCTGTACCCTGAGCCAGGAGGCGGGGAAGCTGCTGAGTGCTTTATGGAAGCCATTGCCATCCTCGGTCCTGCTCCTCTCAGCGTGTGGCAGCCCCTGGTCCCGTAGGCTTGGTGTGGTGGGAGATGCCTGCTGGGAGCGGGATGCGCAGCTGGTGGGGACGCTCCGTCCCTTTTCATTGCAGCACAGCAGGATAAAGGGTACACATTCTGCTGCCCCGTGACACGGGGACTGGATGCGACCTGCGAATTCCTGGGCATCAGGTGGGACTCCAATGCTTGGTTGTGCCTTGGGTGTGCCCGCTTCAAGAACTCTATGTCGTGAGAGGACAGGGGCCAACGGGGAGCTCAAAATCTCTAAGGCAACGTTCATAATACTGCGCTAACCCAGGCGCCAGCCGTGCACCCATTCACAATGGTCTATACTGTTAAATTGTCATCACACTCCTTGGCATGGCTTCATCCTCTCTCAGATAGCGCCTGGGGGCTCTGAAGAGCTGGCGTGGGGCAGCGACCAGTCCCAGCTGTCAGCATGGCTGAGGCCACCCTGCTTAATGTTTGGAGGGGTGGAGAAGAGAGTTTGGTTTATAGGCCCGTGTCGTGCGATCTGGCCACACAACTTGCCCTCTTTCTTTTACCAGTAGAGACATAGCTTCCTTGTTCAGCAAAATCCTACCCATTCCCCTCCTGACTGCAAAACCAAAGGAGTCACATATCCCACCCTCTTAGAAATACAGCTCCCCAGCTGAAGGGACATCTGGTAGGAGCCCTGCTTTTGGGTTAGCGAGAGAGAAAATACGAACAAACCGTGCTGCGGGGATCAAGTGATCTCAAGCCAAGGCTAGGTCACCTCAGAGCTGTTTGGGGCTGAATTTTACCCTACAAGTCCACTGCAGGGCCAGGGTCTTGGACATGTGCTGTCTCTTTATGCCAAATGGCTCAGGGTGCCTGGGTGGCTCCCTTGGTGCTGCTGTGGAGCTGCATCTTGCAGCCCTCTAGGGAGAGGGGGAATGGCACACCAGTACCCCCGTGTTACAGACCAGGAGCGGAGGGGTTAAGTGACTGGAAACGTTTGGCACAGCAGAGAACAAAGCCCAGCTCTCCTGAATCCCAGGGCAGGCGTTAGCCAGCGATTTCTCTTACTTCTCAGCTGGGGTCCCAGCACATGAACCGATGCGGGACCACGGCTTTGACTTTGCAGGGTGACACAGATGTGGGCCGAGGGTTCTCTCTGCAGCAGGAGGTCCTGGGGGTGGGAAGGGATCACGTGTGCCCTGAATACAAAAAAGATTAATATTTTTTCTTATTTACCAAAGCACAAATCTGTTAGCACTCCCTCTTCCCTCTAGGAAGCATCCATGCTGGAGTTAAGTCCTTCTCCTGTCCAGAGTGGACCAGGGATACCGATATGGCAAAGCAATGTCCAGCTTGTACCCAAATTGTGAACAACTGATATAAACAAAGCCATGCTTCTCTTTAAAAACCAGCCACACAAACCAGACCAGGCACCTCAGTGATGATTAGTGTAGCACAGCAGCACTGTCCCTGGACACTAACTCCTTTGGGCTTGCCTCAGGACATGCATGGGGCTGCAGATCATGGAATCACGGAATCATGGAATCTTCAGAGTTGGAAGGGACCTCTAGAGATCATCTAGTCCAACTCCCCTGCTAGAGCAGGATTGCCTAAAGCACATCCCTCAGGGCTGCATCCAGGCGGGTCTTGAAAATCTCCAGAGAAGGGGACTCCACAACCTCCCTGGGCAGCCTGTTCCAGTGCTCTGTCACCCTCACTGTAAAGAAGTTTTTCCGTGTATTTGAACGGAACTTCCTATGTTCTAGCTTGTGCCCATTGCCCCTTGTCCTGTCGCTGGGAACCATTGAAAAGAGCCTGGCTCCGTCCCCCTTAAACCCACCCTTTAGATACTTGTAAACATTAATCAGGTCCCCTCTCAACCTTCTCTTCTCCAGGCTAAAGAGTCCCAGCTCTTTCAGCCTTTCCTCATAAGGGAGGTGCTCCAGTCCCATAATCATCTTGGTTGCCCTACGCTGGACTCGCTCCAGTAGTTCCCTGTCCCTCTTGAACTGGGGAGCCCAAAACTGGACACAGTACTCCAGTTGTGGCCTCACCAGTGCAGAGTAGAGGGGAAGAATGACCTCCCTTGGCCTACTGGCCACAGTCTTCCCTATGCAGCCCAGGATGCCATTGGCCTTCTTGGCGACAAGGGCACACTGCTGGCTCATGGATAATTTGCTGTCTACCAGGACCCCCAGGTCCTTCTCCTCAGAGCTGCTTCCCAGCATGTCCGCCCCTAACCTATACTGGTGTTTGGCATTCTTCCTTCCCATGTGCAGGACCCTACACTTGTTTTTGTTGAACCTCATTAGGTTCTTCTCTGCCCAGCTCTCCAGCCTGTCCAGGTCACGCTGGATGGCAGCACGGCCCTCTGGAGTGTCAGCCACCCCTCCCAGCTTGGTATCATCAGCAAACTTGCTGAGGATACACTCTGTCCCCTCATCTAGGTCATTAATGAATATATTGAACAAAATTGGTCCAAGTATTGACCCCTGAGGGACACCACTCGTTACAGGCCTCCAACTGGACTCTGTGCCGCTGATCACAACCCTCTGAGTTCTGTCACTCAGCCAGCTCTCGATCCACCTCACTGTCACCTCGTCTAGCCCATACTTCCTCAGCTTCCTAATGAGGATGTTATGGGAGACAGTGTCAAAAGCCTTGCTAAGGCCAAGGTAAATGACATCTACGGCTCTCCCCTCATCCAGCCAACCCGTTATAACATCATAGAAAGCTATCAGATTGGTCAGGCATGATTTGCCCTCGGTAAATCCATGCTGAACACTTCCAATAACTTCCTGTTCCTCTATGTGTTTGGAGGCGACATCCAGAATGAGTCGCTCCATTACCTTCCCAGGGACAGAGGTGAGACTAACTGGCCTGTAGTTCCCTGGGTCCTCCTTCTTGCCTTTTTTGAAGATTGGAGTGATATCAGCCTTCCTCCAGTCCTCAGGCACCTCTTCTGTTCCCCATGACCTTGCAAAGACAATGGAGAGTGGTCTAGCGATAACATCTGCCAGCTCTCTCAGCACTCGCGGGTGCATCCCGTCAGGGCCCATGGATTTATGAATGTCCAGCTTGGCCAAGTGGTCTCTGACCCGGTCCTCCTCAACTAAGGGAAAATCTTCCTCTCTCCAGACCTTCCCCCTTGCCTCCAGGGTATGGGATGCGTGAGGGATGTCCTGCACGGACCAGGAGTGTGACAAGAGCATCATTGCAGATCTGAGAATGGCAGGGTCAGACGTCTTGGGAGTGATCACAGGGCAGCAATAACGCAGTCTCCAGATCGGTGCTTTACACCAGAGCACGTTGCAGGATTGCACCCAAATCCGTCGTCTGTGACAGGGCAGAGGGAAGCCGCATCCTTGCCATCATGATGGTAATATCAAAGCAAATTCATAATTACCACTACAGAGTAAAAATTAAAGCGAAACTTTCAGTATGCTTGTCTTGTGAGGACGGAGCATGGTGAAGCTGCTGTCTGGGATAAAGGCCTGGCAGTAGGCAGCATGTGGGGTGGTGCTGGGAGATGCTGTAAGGGACATCTGGCTTCTCTTCAGACAGCCCGAACAAATGACTGGGGACTGCATCCACGGGCCCATCAATGCCTTGCAGGAGACAGAGTCAAGCTCCTAGAGCACCGAGGGCAGGCCCCGTGACCCTCACAACCCTCTTCTGTCAGCCCAGCCTAGAGATACGCCAAAGCCTTGCTGTCTTCACGGCTATTCGAGGAACCTCTGCGTGTATCTCTGGTGCATAGCTATGCCAGACAGCCCCCTTCCCCACAGCTTGGTGCTCACTGGCGTTTCGGTCCTGCCTCAGCCTTCTCCTCCTGCCTTTTCCCACTGTTGTTCCTTGAAACAGCCCGTCTCCATGTCGCCTTCTGCAGGGCCGCACCGCGGCTCATCCATCTCCTGCCAGCACTGCTGTCTGACAGCTGTGGCTAAACAGCAGCTTCCAGCCTCCTAACAAGGTCAGAGGGAATGAGAGTTTTCTGGATCATGGAAAAATAGCAGACCCTCCTGCCCTACAGCCATCCTTTTCTCTCCTCTCCTCTCTCCCCTTTTGCTTTTCCAGGGGGACTCAGGGGCTCTTTGCTGTGCTGCCAAGAGCCCGATGTAGCAGAGAAATGGAAAAAGTCCGGGTGTTCACATGAACTGATGCTGCTTTTTGCAGTTTCCCAAGCAAAGCGAGACCCAAAGTTTCCCAGGGAAGAGCTTCTGCCTTTTAAGTTTTGGGATCTGTCGGGAAGTCACAGGGCCAATGCCATCAGTGGTGGGTATTTACTGGATCGCTCCAGCCATCATCACAGCTCGTGCAGCACCCAGCTCCAACAGACGGATGTTGCACCTTCCCATGCGGGTTTTCTTCAATCTCCAGGACTCCTGGCTTTGTGTTGGGATTTCTGGAGCTCAGGGTTTGGGAGGAAGCGGCACAGGCAGGGCAGTATTGGTGACACAGGACGTGCCACCTGCCAGATGCCCTGGGGTGAGGAGATGGCTCTTTTGGGAGCCTGTCCCTGGGGAGGCCGGGCTTTCGCAGAGGTCTCCATCAAAGCCTGGTGGTGTGTCATCCCCCTGGGACCGGTGCCAGCTCCCCGGTCTCAGCAAAGCCCTTTGATGCCTGCTCGAGATAATCAGCCATTTAGGAGCCCTAATCTCACCAAAAGGCTTCTCCCTCCCATTTTACCGGAGGGCTGAAGCTCAGGTGTGAAATGTCAGACGCGAGTGCAAAGCGGTTCGAGGAGGTGTTGTAAAACAGGCTGGGTTTTTGCTGTTGCATTTCCTTTATGCGTCCTCTGATGTATTGATGTGGCTCAGGGGGCTTTTGTGGCCTCCCAGGCTCTGCCTTATTTCCTAAACACTTAACTACGTTCTCTGGACCTGCTTGATAAGGTTGTTCTGACTTCCAAATGCTTCAGCCAAAAACTTTTCCTGAATAAATATAAGCTTTCCTTGGCAGTCCTTTGAGGGAAAAAAAAAAAAAAGTATATTTTGATACAGTGTTTTGACTTACTGCGTTTTTTAAGAGGATAATTTGGACTGGGGTGAATTGGTGATGCAAAACACCTGAGAATAAGCCCATGCGAATGCTGCAAAATGCTTGGTGCCTCAGAGAATGACGGTCCCTCCCGGTGACCCACAGACAGCAGCGCATCCTCTGCCTGCGTAGGGGCCGAATGACGTTCGAAATGCAAGGCATGCATAGATAGCAGGACGTTAATCTTGTACAGAGGATTTGCAAACACATCCCCATGGCGAAGAAGAGGCATCGGGTCAAGCAGGGAAGGAGGGAGGCAGGACAGAGCCAGAGCAGAATAACACCTCCCTCTTCCATCTGAGACTCCTCTGCAGACAGGCTGGTGTTTGTCCAACACAAGCACACACAGGACAGCGCTGGGCAGCCCAAAAAGGAGCTTTTCTGTGGCCTGACCACCAACATTTCATCACTTGTCATCTACCCCAGTGCGAGGGCTCACGCTGCGGCGCTGGCACAGCAGCCGAGGCGGTAGCCACGGCAGGGAAATGTTAATGAAAATCATATATCATAGGCAGGGCAGGACTCGAGGTAGATAGATGAGGGCACTGTGAGAGAGATCGCGCTTCCAAGCGTGGGAGCTGCCGGGTGAAACATTGGGAAGAAGCCTTGTTTACACTGCAAGGCTCTTGTCCTCACAGCCCCCACCTGGATGGAGGTAACGGGGCTTCCCACAGAAGGGTTTGGTGGTGGTGGGTCTAGGCATGGACACTCTGCTGTTTCCCAGCAGAAAGTCTGGGAAAAGGCTGCATCCTTATCTGTCCTTACACAGGGGCATGGCTCATGCATGAAACGTTTGGCTTCCAGTTCTCTGCATTCTTCATCCCTGCCACGCAATATATTGGTGGAAATGTAAATGTAGCCATGGGGTGTGCCGAGATCTACATGAGAGACAATGCCGAGCAAGAGGCCTCGGTTTTCAACTGGAAAGGGAATGGTGGAGACCTCAGAGACAGAGCCACACACCACAGCCCATGGCTTTCCCTGGACACTGTGTGGTGGGACGGTTTCCTCCATTAGCGGTGAACGGACCTGCGTCCAAGGTGACTGACCTCTTTTGCAACACTGAACCCTCCCTGAAGGGGTGTCAAGACATTGTGCGCATCATCCGGTGGTACCCAGACACTCTTTATTCAGCAAAATTGAGGTGTTTTTTCATACCTGTGGGGCCACACCTGCTTTTGTTCCATCAGCTCCACACCTTGGTGTTGCTTGGTGTCTTTCAGCAGCAGAGAGGTCCTGCAGCCTCTGCAGCTCATGTGTGCTTCTGGATGGACCCTGCTGGCTCTGCGGCCTCCCAGACTGAGGTGCAAAAGGCCAAGGGGACCCTGCCCCAAATCCCCATGTACTTTCCCAGCACAGTTCTTGTGGTCGAAACCATAAAGACTAAGCCTTGCCAGCTCCAACACAAAGGTCTCAGCAGGATGCTAATGCCTGAGCAGATCTTATCCATAGGGAAAACCTCCTCACCTCCCAGGCTGCCTGACCTGTATCCGAAGGCTCCCAGGCTCCTCACGCAGAAGCGTCTGTGTTTTCATTGCAACCTTGCAATAGCTTTGGGGAGGAAAGTTAATAAAGAGGCTTTTTCCTTTTTTTTTTTTTTTGTCTTTGTCCTTTTGTTCTGACAAGCAGTTGTACTTTCCTGGACTCGAAGGGGCTTTACAGGTAAAATGAGAATTTCCTTAGAAAATGTCATCTTTGGTAGAAATGTTTTAGCACTTTTGAAAACAACAAGCTTAAAAACATAGGGTTTTTCCCTTCTCTCTCCTCCCTGCTTTCTTTGAAAAACAGGTGGGCAGGGGGGGGAGGAAGACGGAACATTTTCTGTTCTAATTTTCTCACCAAAAAAAGAAAAAAAGAGAAAAAATTAACACATTGCCAAGAAAAATGCTATTTTTTTTTTATTTTTGTTCGGATTTTTTCCATGGAAAAAGACCATCTTTTTTAAACCAGCTTCAGTTGCTGTTATTCTAAAATTATACCCCAAAGTCTGGGAACTAGGGCAGAGGAGGCAGCGAGCAGAGAGCGCACTACAGTGCAGACAACGCATGTAATGAGCGCGTTGCAGGACTTTGCAACTGTCCTGTCTTGGCCATATGGTACACGGGGCTTGTTCCAGGGTAGCACTGGTTCTTTTTTTTTTAAAAATATCCATCAAGTTTTCTGCTATTTTGCTGGAAGATGTAAAGAAAGCGGGAGGGGGGGAGTGGGGGGAATCATACAGCTGCCATTAGGATGAACTATCTAATTAGACTGTGAAAAAACGCTTGCCTCCTGAAGGGAGAATGAATTAAATGACCTGCGGCGGAGGATGATTCATTTATGCTTTGCCCTTGCATTTCCCCTCTCGTGACATGAATCATTTGGCCACCAGCACGTGCAGGGAGGAGGGCAGAGCTCTTCCACCAGCCCATGGGACCGGTTTGCAGGACTTGGACCTGAAGCTCCATAAGCAACCAGCCAGGTTCGCTCTCCTTTAGCAAGCAAGATGTTCATGTGAGCTTCACCTCTCGTGGAGGCTTCCCACGGCTTTTTGCCTTGTGGAGGGAGCATCACGTATCTCATGAGGCACCATCTCTGATTGAAAGGTCTCCAGAGCATTTTGGATCTCTCACCCAGGAGGCTTCTCTGCTGGTTGCTGGTACCTCTGGGCTTGTGCTGCAGGTGCAGAGATGGAGTCTTAACTCCTCTCGCTGCCCACCCATGCTCACAAAGCTGGTAGCAATTAAATATCTTTGAGGACTCATAGCCAAATGGCCAAAATTGCCCTATGGGTTTTGAAGTTCTTGGAAAAGTCAGGACTAAGATGTGCACAGACAGACACTACAGTAACAAAAGCCTCATTCCCCTGGACTAAACCACTTCCTAATGCTGGAAGGAAACCTCCACAAATGTCTTGGAGACAGCTTTAATGCAGAGTTACCGAGACATGACTTCCCAGGGTAGAAATTACAAGCCAAATTGTCATTGGTGCCTCCACTGCGTAAGGTTGGAGGGAGCAGCAGAGGGGTGCCCTGGGCTCTTTGCAGCATTCAGCCCTTTCCCCGGAGCTGTGGGTGTGTGACCAGGCAGAAGGGGTTGTTGAAATGTCCAGGTCATTGCTCCAAATGCAGACAATCTCTGCACCATAGGTTTTGACTCAGAGAAAAAAAAACAACCTCCTTCCTCGCCAAGGCTGGGGTGAACATCAACCACCCCTGCAAACACGCCTGCATGGAAATGGGTGCTCTAACCCTGCGTGAATCCCACCAGGTGTAATGGGGACATTTTAATCTCCTTCTGAGTGAGAAAATTAATTGCTCACTGGAGGAGGGTAGAGTTTAAAAGGGAAAGTCAAGGTCCTTTGCTGTCTGCTGAGGCTGAGTCTCTCTTGTACCGTTTCAAACCAGGATTCTGGTAAGGATGGCTGGGTGGGGAGTGACTCTGCTCATGTGGTAGACTTGGGCAGAAAATCTTAGCGTCACCTTTTAGGATACCCAAGCCATGACAGAAACAACAACGGTCAGTGCCTTAGAAGTCTTCATCTGCCCTCTCTCCTTCCTGCTGTGGAAGTGCAAGCCTGCAATCATTGGCTTGACCAGGCCATGCTTGGAGTCCTGCTCAAACTTGTCTCAGCTCCTCTCCTTTTGCTGAAAAAAAAATTTCTGTTTGTAGATGTTGCTGTTTCTGAGAAGAACCTGTTCTGCTGGGGTGCGGTGCCTGCAGCTTGGGCCATCATGTTAAAACTGAGCTGGTCTTCTACCAAGAGTCTCCTCACAGCCTTGACCAGCTGCCTTTATATCACAGGAAAAAAAACCCAACAAACAAAAAACCTCAGGAAGGACATGGGGATGCAATTGATAGCAAAGACACAGTCTGTCAGGAGAGAAATTTGAAATATCTCATCACCAGAGATGGACAAAAAACGCTGCTGTGTCTTTTGTGAACTTTCCTTCGTTGTTGTTGGAAAAATATCTATGGCAGACAAAATGTCAAATTTCTGAAATATCCAGATGGCTGTTTCTACATCTTCTAATTCAAACTTCTGAATGGACTGCTCTAAGGCAGCAAGGGCAAAATTCCCCATTCTTTAAGGGAATTTGTCCTCTTCCCTCTCATCTCTGGGAAAACTCCTGGACAGCTGGACAAAACAGGGTTTTTTGTCTGCATTCCCACTGAAGCTCCTCCAGTTTGCATAAGAGATTTAATTATCTGTGGGAGCATGGACACTGGCCTGGACAGCTATGAAGGGTGCTCAACTGCTGGGCTCCATTTCACTGGCCAGAGGCGCATTTTGGAGCTACAGAAGGGTAAGTACTTCCCTTACTATGGCAATGAGCCCAGCTGAGAGGCTGAAGTTTTGGGGTCACCAACGGCAGTTCCCAGGTATGTCTTAAAGGGATTTCTTATTTGTTAAGGGCCTTCCCGATTACATACTGTTATTTCCATTTCTGTTGTAAAAGAAGTGTGAGTTCAGCCCCAGGAGACGAGGAATGAGAGTGGACTTCAGGCTTTGACCTGCGGGCAATGGTGGCACCAGGTGAATGATGGGGACGATAACTAGGGGAGGCAGACGACATTCGGCATGAAACCAACCCCCCCGTATCTGCCCACCTCCAACCTGCCTGGCTCAAACCAGACAGCAGTTAAGTGCTCCAGATGGGGCCCTGCTAGCGTAACGGACTCAGCTTGGCCAGCTTCAGCCTGCCCCTTTCTTCGAACTCAACCGACCTTACCAAACAGCCATGGCTTCCTTTGAACATCAAAGGTCTTCATTAAAACCTGTCAACCGCGGGGGCTGCGCTTCCCCGTCAGGTGTCGATGTATAACAACGAACACTGGGGGATCCCCAGCCTGCGGTGGGAGATCAGCCTGGTTTCGGTGGCGGGGGGGCAACTATTCATGTCATGCTGCTTCCAATTTAGGATGTGCTCTTGGAGTCAGCGAGGTAGAAGGGGAGTTCATACCAAGCCTTCGAGGCGAGTGCTGCAGCTGCAGGACCCCTGCACTGGCAAAAGGGAGCTGCTGGGTGAAACAGCCCCCATGTGTGAAAAGGCAGCCTTTCCCCCCTAGCCTGGTGGCATGTCCCCAGACGGGGAAGGGGTCTCCAGCCTTTGTCAGCTCTGCTTAGATCAGTCATGTCTCATTGGGTCCTCTGATGGATGGAAACAGGCATCACCCATCGCAACAGCTCCCCATCAGCCTGGGGGTGCATCTGCAGAGATTTCATTTCAGGAGGTCACATGCTGAGGTCTCTCATGCACTGAGATGCAGGGGGTTTGTCTTCCTCTCAGGAAGGCTCCCCAGATAATGTAGGACATTTCCCAGGCAGCTGGTTGCCACAGCAGCTTGCGCAGAGCACTGGGTGAAGGAACAGTGGCAGCACCATCCCTCCCTCTCCTTGCCTGTGTTGCAGGACCATCTGCAAACACCATTATAGGTGCCATCATGGAGCTTCATTCTCTGCATGTTTGTGTATGCAGGAGGAAAGGTGGACAAGGGCTGAAAACTTCTCCTGGAGCTGCTGGAGGCACTGTGAAGATCCAGCCTAGGGAGTTTGCAGCGCTGTTGGGCAGCTCAAGACATGTCTACTGGAAACTCCACAGCTGTTTTCCTTCTTTCAGCTGGTGTCTACAAACAGCATGTGGCATGGTGGACCTCTCCGGGTCCCGTTCACAAGGCTGATTCCTGTAGAAGCTGCTATCTCCAGGACTGTGGCAGGGGTGGTTGGCACTGGCTGCAAGGATGGAGAAGGTCTTGAGCAGCTTAAGGACTGCTGAAGGACCCCCTACTCAGGGACGTATCACCTACTTAGAAGCGGGCTCTGCTTGCATGGGGACAGCTGGGTATGGGATCTGGATTGTTGTACTCTGAGATGAATCCAAAGATGGGTTTTACCACTTCTATGTCTAATCAAGAAAGATGCATTCTTCATGTAACGTGTTGCCTCCATGCACACACACTCTTTGCAACAGGACTGCGGTGCCAGATGCTGATTTAGACCCATGTGCAGGAGAATCCTGCCCTTAATGCAGGTCTCTCTTTTTTCTCCCTTGCTGGAGGAAACACTTTTGACTACGAGGCAAGTAATGTACCATGTTACAGCCACAATAATGTTTAATGGTTGTGTCCTGTGACTGAGGTTAATGACTAGTTAGGAAAGCTTTTACACTGAGGAATAAAAAATATAAAATAAAGCTGACGAGGAGCAGGAAAGAGGGTAATGACTGTTGCTGGCAGTTGTGGACCAAGACCCTCAGTGCCAAGGAGGTGGATGTTGTAAAAGCCAACCCAACAGGCTCTTTTCTGGGGCATTGACTCTGCTAAATCTTTGGGAGGGTGGACAAGACCTTGCAGCTGTGTGCTGGGAGCCTGCTGTGGATGGGTGAGCATCTTCTCCTGCAGACAGCCCTGCATGTATTTGTTTGGTATCCCATGGGCACACACGGGGCTCTTGCACCCCCACTCGGAGCCTGAGCTCAAGCTGCCCCAAAGGCCATGCAGCGATGCTAACCCAGCCACACTTGATAGGACATGGCCCCCGGGTATCTTCAGCAGGGCTCGGTGAGCTCAGGTCTCCTTGTGAATGGCCACACAAGCTTCGTTGAAATGTTCATCTGTGTCTGTGATCACTGATGCCGGGCCCCACAAGCAGACCCTCTTTCCTCAGGCAGCTGGCTCCAGACCAGCCCTGCACTGGGCTGTTTTTGTGAAGCCTCATCCTTTCTGCAGTCCCCTTTCCCAGCTGAACCGTCAGCGATTTGTAACTGGACTCCATTTGTCTTTCTGTTGGTTGCATGCTTGTCTTCCTCTTTTCCCTTTTTTTCCAGTTGTTACTAAAGTCTCCCCGCCCCCCGCCCCCCCGTCTTTTTAATGATTTGCTGCATAAGAAAGGGCCCTGCTGTGCCCATAAGAATAATAAATGAGAGCCAAGGGAGATGCAGGGCTGGTCTGTGAACCCAGGTCTCTCCTTTCCCAAGCTCAGAGCTGTGCTCGGTGTGCCAGCTGTGGGGCACCACTCTCTCAGCTGCTGCCAGATGTGACAACCCCTTCATCACTGCCTGCTTAGGCACAGGACTGGTCCCCAGCGTGGGAGGGAAGGGCTGGGAAAAGGAGAAGCCACCTCTGATCTTTTGTAGGCCGGCTGGCCAGGGACAGCAGATGTGCAGACTGGCTCCAGAGGCAGGTCCAAGCCAAGGTGGGCATCCCCAGCTGTGCTGGGTACAGTGGTGTGGCATCATGGTGTTGGGTGTAGAGCTACTCCAGGTATTGCAGGATGTGCCTGATAAGCTTGGGAGAGCTTTTAGGACCCACAACCAACCCTTTAACTTCTGTCTACAGGAGAGATCTGGATATCCACCCCAAATATCTTCTCCACCATGTCTGGCTGTCATTGCTATTTGAAACCCACTTGCTTGTCACTAGGAGGTACACCTCTAGACTCTGGTCATGTATCTGTTGACTCCTCCTGCTACCTACTTTGCATATTTAGTAAGGTTTCAGTAGAGAATCACAGAATTGTAGGGGTTGGAAGGGACCTTCGGAGATCATCCAGTCCAACCCCCTTGCCAGAGTAGGTTCACCTAGAGCAGGCTGGACAGGAATGCATCTAGGCAGGTTTTGAATGTCTCCAGAGAAGGAGACTCAACAACCTCTTGGGCAGCCTGTTCCAGTGCTCTGGCACCCTCAAAGTAAAGAAGTTTTTCCTTATGTTGAGATAGAATTTCCTGTGTTCCAACTTGTGCCTGTTGCCCCTTGTCTGGTAGCCAGGCACCACTGGAAAGAGTCTGGCCCCATCCTCTTGACACCCACCCTTTGGATATTGATAAACATTGATGATGTGCCCTCTCAGCCTTCTCTTCTCCAGGCTAAACATACTCAGGTCGCTCAGCCTTTCCTCAGAAGAGAGTACCTTAGCTCCAAAGATCCCTCATTTCAGCCAAGGTAGGAGTGCAAATGTCTCTCGGGGGTGAAAAGAGGGAGTCCAAAGCCTTTGTGATCCAAATGTTAGCAGTTGTGCCAGGTATTGGTATGATATAACTTTCAGGGCCAAGCAGGAACTCAGACCTCACGCAGACCCACAATATGTTTGAGGTGTCCCAGAGAGACCGCACTGCCTGCAAGGAGACCCTGACCTGCCTGCAGTGGGTGGTGGAGGCCAGGTAGGATATTTTGGGGCACCTCTATAGCACCAGACACTGGGGGAGGGCAGCACCACCTGAACTCCTCCGGAGGTACGGACTGCAAACTTGGTTGCCAATGCTTGTCTCTGGAACCTGCAGCAAGGCAGCCAGAGTGGAGCAGAGGTTTGTGTCTCCAGCTCTCTCTCTCTCTTCCTCCTTCTATAAGGGGGAAGCAAGACAAGACCCAGAAGAAGGAGGAGACGAGGCTTGTCCCCCTGTGAAATGACCCAACTCTCAGGTGTACATTGCCCAGCTTTTGGGGTTTCACAGACTGGGAGATAAAAGCCAAAAGACCTGGTACTCTGAAGGAGAAGGGTACCAAGGGTGGAAACCATGGCGGCTCATGCCTTTCCTTTGCTGCTGGGTCCCTGAGCAAAAATGAAGCCTGAAGTGCTTCAATCAGGATGTGGAGGTACTGGTGCTTTCAAAAGACCAGTTCTGGGGAGCAATGGGAGACAGATCACGTTCTGGAGAAGGCTTCCTTGCTGCCTGGCCTCTCACACCACATCTCCTATGAGATGCAGAAGGGTTAGGCATTGGCGCTGGTTGAGACCTTCCATTCATGGCACTTGTTTGGCCCGACCCCTTTGCGCTGCTCCACAAAGCCCTGATGAAGGCCAGGCATGAGCCTGACCCTGGCAAGATGCTAATACCTTGCAGGCATTGAGAAAGGAGGACAGGCTTTGAGTGTGTGAGGTCCTGGCCAGGTAACCAGTGCTCTGCACCCTCTCACAGAGGCTCTGAATCAGCGTCCATCCCTGCTGCGGGTGCCCAGGTGACCACCTGTGACTCACCAGTGAAGCGCACAACGTCCTGTTCAGTGGTGCCTTTGATGTTGTCCCACGAGGGCAACCAGCCCAGGGTTAGCAGAACAAACAACATCAACCCTAAACATGTGCTACGACCACCACTCCCTGCCTCAGCCTCCGAGCCTCTCCTGAAAGTCACCTGAAAGTTAAAATCTCTTTCTTCACATCTAGCACCTCATCCAGGAGTGCCAGAACTGAGATGAATTAGCCCTTGTGCACCCAGACTGTAGTCAAGATGCCTTGACTTTTCCAGTGCACTATTTATCTTAAGCTAAAATACAAAGCTTGGAGGAAAAAAAAAAACACTTTCAAAACATGACATACAGCCTCATCTGCTTTCTGTAAGGCTTTTGTGTGATGAGCCTCAAAGGGAGGAATTAGGGACTAGATAAGGCTGCCTCGCTGGCATTCAGAGAGCAGAGACGTTTCATTACTGCTCCCTTCTTACAGTGGCTTCTTGACCCTCTTTGGGATGTATTTATTGCTGCCGGTTGTAACTTGGACACACATTGTGTAGTCTGCAGGATAAAAATAGCTGCAGTGCCTATTTCTGTCAGAGTAGAGCGCACCAAACCTTTGTTTACCAGTTGCCTTTGCTTTAAATATAGCAGGAGGCTGAGTGCTCGAAAGCAGAGGGAAGCTGTGTGACGTTAAATCCACCCGGCTAATTTTAGATCGCTCTCTGCACAACGCTGCCGGCGGAGAGGTGGATGGAGATGTGCGGGTCCACAAAGGTATCTCTTTGGAGGAAGAAGAGGCTGATCCAGGGCGTGCTGTTACTAAAGCTGTCGCCTTTGGCAGTCTCTGCCTGGACAAAGTGAGTGTTCCAAAGCTGCCATTTGCCTTTAGGAATGACATTCAAAACCCAGCATCGTCCCCATCCCCTAGATGGGGTGGTGGGAGGGTGTGTTGCAGGGTACAGAGGTCCTTGTCTTGTCAGATGGGGTGGTTACAGCGTGAGCTTTCAGAGAGCAGTGAGAAGGGGGTATTCCTCTCCTGCTCCTGGAGTCTTGAGATTTTGGAGGACTATCAGCTTGCTTGTTTTTTGTAATGCATATTTTAAGAAAATTCACAGCCTTGCGGTCTGTGGGAAAAGCTTGGAAATATGACTCTGAAGGTTTAGAAATCAGATGCAAAAGAAGGAATCAAATACAAATCCCAGTATGTTTTAGCCAACGTTCCCAGGAAATCAAACCCCATGTAATGACGACCCCTGGCCTCTCCCTCAAGGTCTGGCTCACAGCAGGGACAGCATCATAAGAAATAACTTTGCTCAGCAGTGGCAGAGAGCGTCCTGGGACTCAGAAGAAATAGTTTCTGATGGGTGAAGGTGAACCTGCCAGGACATAAAACATTCCGGCCTCAGTTTCCCCACCTGCAGAGCAGATGGACTGTTTCCTTCCTCAAAGGGTCGCACTGAGACTTCAGATGGGCTGTAAAAGCCTTGACACAAGGGAAGCGTTTCCAGCTCTGGACCTCATGTCCTGATGTCTAGCATTTCTAATTCTGCAGTCTTTGCAGGTGCTAAGGTTGTCATCGTATTTTGATGAGGGGCTGTAGAAATACAAAGCACTAGAACCCAGCCGCAATTAAATCCATTCTATTAGGAAGGTGATTTATCTCTTGTCATTTCTAATGCCACTCACATGCATTTGCTATTATAAACCCTCCAGGGCTCCCACCCAAGCCCCAGTCTGCCAGGACACCCCGGCTGATGCGGAGAGCTGTGTCCGACTGAGAGCTTGGTCCGACTGTGCCTGTCCCGTCAGATGGTACCAGCAAGCTCTGCAACACCAGTCGGCTTGTTCTCATCCCATCACGTCAATGCCAACCGCTAGTTAAAGGGAAGTAGCTATTTTCAGTGTTTGACACTCAGGTATATAAAATACATTGAAACTAAAGCCAGGTGCCCAGTTAAGGTAAATCAGCATGGGCTGGCTTGCTTCAATGGGGAGAGACTCACTTACACCACTGGAAGATCCGGCCCATTTCCTGTGAAGTTTTCTATTTTAGGGCAGCTTTGATGCACTGGCCGCAATTTATTTATTTATTTATTTATAGCATGGCCATATTTACTTGCATCCAGGATAATCTCATGTCAGAAATAGCTCTGCGTGTTCTCAGAGCTGTTTCGGGGAAACAAATAAACTTTTAAAGCTGTTTCAATGAATCTTGTCAATTTGACGTGATGTTGGCGTCACATCCAGTTCCTCTGTGGAACTCTTTGAGCTTAAAAAAAATCCCTGTTTAGAAAAACTGGTCTCAGGCTGGTGCTCATCCATGATATAGCAATCCTGGGTGTGACCATGGAGGCCTTTGACATGGCTTTTATTTTCTTTTTTCATGCCAGTGTCTTCCAGTTGGGGGGTGTGTGTGTGTGTGTTTTGTTGTTTGGTTCGCTTTTTTCTGTGGTCTCCACCCGCCCATCTGAAGCTCAACAATCAGAGGTGCAAATATCCTGAAAACTCAATATCTGAATTTGGTTTAAATCCTTTTATTTTCCCAGTTAAGCAAAGCTTTTGCGTACTGAGAGACAAAACATCTCAGTCACAGCAACGCATCCATTTGGGAGAAGATGCTCCCTGTTTCGCAGCACAAACAACGCTCCCTGAGCACCAGCTGCATCGCTCTTTGCTACCCTCAGTACACCATCGCCCCACAGGAATCAGCAAGAAAATCGAAGACGTCCCTCAGATTTCCAAAACCTGGCAAGACGGAGGAACAAAACCTGCCCGGCTTTTGGCTAAATACGGCTTTTGCAAGGCAGCATCAGGCAGTTGGCCGTAATTCATCCCCGAGTGCTATCCATTGCGTCCGCTGGCTGTTATTAATGAGGATGCGTGTGTGCAGCGGCAGCGGGGACGAGCTGGAAGGGGCTCCCCCCTCTCCCCGTCTGTCTTGCAGCTGCCATCCCCTCCGTGCCGCTCCGCTGCCAGGGCCCCCTGCCCCGCTGCATCCCTCCTGCTCCTCCCGGCACATCTGCGCCGGCACTTCTGACGGGCTCCTGTCGTGGATTTTAAAGAGTCCCCACGCTTTGAACCGCTTGTTAAAGGTTTTAAAGCGATGGAGGGGCCATTCTGGTGAGTCGGGTGGGAGCTGGGCAGCTACTGATGCAGTCAGGACGCGTAGAAAACGGACATGTGGAGTTTAGCACAGGTTGGAGGCATCCTGCTTGGTGAGGCTGAAGGACTTTGAGAACATGTTAGGTGCAGAATAAATCCTGCAGCAGCATATGTCAGCAACATTGCACACACTCTTGCAAACACAAGGCAAAACCAAGGGAAGTGTCTCTTCAAGGGCAGATCTGTACTTCACGGTGCAGCCTGTCTCTGGAAAGCAGTATCTTTTCACAGAATCATAGAATGGTTAGAGTTGGAAAGGACCTTAAAGATCATCTGGTTCCAACCCCCTGCCATGGGCAAGGACACCTCCCACTAGACCAGGCTGCTCAAAGCCACATCCAGCCTGGCCTTCTCTTCTCTCACTGTGTGACAGCAGAGGGGATTTGGTTTGGGATGGCACCTGCAGGTGAAATGAGATGTTTTTAGCATCACTGGAATTAGTGGGGCAAGACTTTACGTACCTTTTGAGTGTTTAGAGGGGAGTCCTTCTGCCTTTCTTCTTCAGTGCCAGGAGAGGCCCCAAAAAGGGCACTTCAGGGTGCTGCTGGTGGGTTTGTGGGTCTCTTCTTCTCAAAGAAGCAGGTGAGCAAGGAGTGGTGCTGGGCTGCCATTGTCCATGCTGCATCTGCTGAGGCATTTCCCAAACAAAGCTGGTAGATGAGGCTGATGAAGAGCAGGGCAGGGGCTGGGAATGTCTCCTGTCCTCTTTGCAGGGAGGAAGCCCACTGACACTGGGCTGAGTGAGGAATAAAAGGAACTTTTCCCTCCCAAGACAAATTTAATGTAATAAAAATAAAGACTAAAGAGAAATATTGCAGGCAGAACCCAAAGTAAATGACTTTGGAAAGGGTCTAATGAGACTGGCACTCTCCGCCGATCCATTTCAGTAAGATAAGAAGATTGTAGCTTGTGATGGGACAAGGGTCAACTTGGGAGTTAATGCAGATTTTGAAACAGAAACCAGGAGTCCTACAAATTCAAATCCATCCACACTAGTCACACATTGTGGCAGAGCAATTTACTGATAGATGCATCTTCAGCAAAACCTACTTGTTAATGAAACTGTGTCATTCATGGACAAAAACATCAATGACGAAGGGGAAAGATTTTCTGTCCCCCACATAGACACCATAAAATTAAACCTCTTTGATTGCACACCTGAATGGAAACTGGCAATGACTAAAGGGGTGCACTAGGTGGGCCATCCATATCCCTCACAACCCTATTTACTGCCATTCTAAAAAATGCAATGAGCAAAAGCTCCTGCTGTGGTGAAAAACATAGCTCCATTGTCCTCATCCCCTGAGTCTTCCCCACCACTGTGGCAGCGCTGTGAGCACCAGATACACGGTCTGTCCTCGGGGACGTGAGGACAGATACACACGTACTGGCTTCCAGCTAAGGCTGGTTGGCCCATGCGGGAGTCTTCCTGGTCCTTAGGTGAATTTTGCCCTCCTGCCCTGACAGCAAGGCTAAACTGGGCATGTGTGACTCTACCAATTGGCTAGACCTCCACAACCAGTCCCTTGGCATACAAGATCTGCTGTGAGCAGTGCTGGGTCCAGGTATGGTGAAGACACGTGCTGCACTGGTGCCAAGCTGATGTGGCTCCACCTCTCCCACGACACACTGCAAGTTTGGCAACATCCACACGGCACAGTGCTGAGCTGTGCAGGTATCTCCTTGCTGCGACCGCAGCCATGATGAGTCTTGGAGGGGCATCCTAAGGGCTTTGTGATGCTCATGGGGCACATCAGGCCTGCACGTGGGTAGGATTCATCCTGGCCAGCTCAAACCGCCCACCACACTGGTGTCAAGGCTTCTTCACCCACGTGTCAACAGATTTGTGTGTTACAAGGTCTTCCTGCTTTGCAAACACAGCCATGTACCTGCAGGCAATGTGAGTTTTCCCAAGCCATTGTCTTGACTATTGTCAAGAGGTGAAAGAGACACAAATGAAAAAGGTTTTCCTTTTTTTTTCCTAATAAGCAACTAGATCTCCTGACGGATTACCCTACGCCATATGAACTTGCAGACAAATGCTTTTGGGAAGCAGTTATACACAAGACATGGCTGTGGGTGATGCTGAGAGCTATCACACATCTGACCACTGCAGCCCAGCTATAGGCAAGCCAGAGAGAAAAGATGGTTGCAATCCGTTGGAGCCGTTGAACTGAATTTGGGGAGCTGATGGATGAGTGCCAATTTCCATTCCGAGGAAATCATAGAAGTTTAATCTGAACTAGTGAGCACGCTCGTACTTTGGCAGAACAACGATATCTGTAAATGCCCAGCATCTGTAAATCTACTGCTTTTGATGTCAAAGGATTTTCATGTGTTTTCCAAAGTAAAATATTGACTAAATTATGACCTATTGGAACCTTCTCTGGTGACTGCTGGTGCGCTGGCAGGCAATAAAAAGGGTTGCTGAGCTTTTTTGCTCAAGTTGGATTCCAGCAGATATAAAAGAAGTGATTGAATTAATTGGCTATAGAACAAGGTTCAGAGGTTGTTTAGAGCAAGTTGTGCTATGGGGTGCTATGTTAGGGCTTTTTTTTGGTAATGCAGCCAATGCAGATGACCCTGTAATTTTCCACAAGTGTTTAAATGTTTCCCACACCAGGTTGACGGGACACTTAGCAGAAGTTCTGGCCTTTAACCTCATGCATGTCAGCCAAGGTTTTCATACAACTTAACTTATTCAACCAGCTCTTTCTTGGTATTCCAGCTCTGACTCTCTCCGTCACAGCTATTCAGTGTCATGTCTGAAAGGCTCTTAGAAGAGAGACCTTCCCAAACCTCAATATATGCAGCTTCTTCTGGGCTGAAGCACACAAGAGAGAAAGCAATACATTGACTTGTCCCCACCGCAGAGTGAGGGCATGGGTGTTCCCAATCCAAGTGGCAGCACTTTAGCAGGGTACAAATGGCTACGTAATGGAAAGGCACGGGGGATTACTGAATTATCCTGACTGGCTCGGGAAGAAGAGCCCTGAAGGGCTAACTCTCCTCCCTGTTGGATGATGGAGTTTTCTTTGAAGGGCAGACTCAACCCTTGGGTTGGGTCAGCTGGTGTTGCCTGCCCTGATTCAGCCGCCTCCAGTAGTGCCGGGGAGGAGTTTTCTGAAGAGACTTTTTCATTCTGAAATGACCATTTTCAGTGTCAAAACTTTGGCTCCCAAGTCCCACTGACTCTAGGAGCAGGGTAGGAATCACAGCTGGAGGAAAATTTTCATTCCTTTCTGTTCTTGAGATGCAATAACTGGGTCAGTGCTGAAAGCAGTCTCCTCTCCAGCTATAGGTGCTGGGGTCAAACTTCCTCTCTGTCTCGCTCAGAGCAGTGACTTGAATGTCAGCCTTCACTCGTCTCGGGAGAATTTCCTTAGCATGTAACCGGCTGGGTGGTTCTGGGTTTTGCCAAAAATTTTAAAAGCCCGTGGGTTCCTTCTAATGCTGGATGGGAAAATCCTTCACATGTCTAAACCTTTCTCAGAAGAGGGAAAAACATCTCAAGCATCTGGGATAGGATTTTTTTATTATTATTATTTCAAGCCAAGATAATGTCTGGCATTACATTTAATGATGATTGACCAGAGAAGAAAATCAGTTGCTTAGAGCGTAATGCAAAAAAATTCTAACAATGCATGAGAAATCCTGTAATAACAGACCTTACTTGAGAATTTGAGTGGCATGAAATGTGAAGTGTACTGTTACTTTAATTGTATTTTTATGCAGACGTACTCAATTCCTATTAGTGACAGAGTTGTGTTTGCATTTGGCCAGAGGCAAAGAATTACTAGTGGACAGTTTAATCAGGATGAAAGAAGGAAAATAAAATTAATGTAGCATGCGCTAGGCTCAGACATTTGTGTTGGAAGAATTTTCACATCTTTATTGTGTGAAGCTTGGTCCTGTTTATTTTAAAAACCTGAAAATGAGGGTTGAACGATTTCAGACTGGAGTTACAGTTGCCAGTCATTCAGTTCAAGGGTTGAGGTTAGTAAACAAATAATTCTAGTTTGCCTAAAAGCCTTTGTTGGTAGTCAGTGGTTAAAAATCAAGAGCTGAAGATGTTGCTGCTTCACTCCTGTGTAAATCCACCCATCCGTTATTTATATAATTACTGCTTTGAAGCCAAATGCAGATGAGGATCCTACTGGGCTGGATTGACCATAAATACCATTAGGTATTTAGTAAATGCTGTGAAATATCTCATACCTGCATAGGACAGAGCAAAAAGTGGAATCAACTTGCCCGTGACCTGCCGGGGGTGGCCAGTGCCTGACCTGGCAGAGGAGCCCCAAAATGGGGCTGACTGGACCAGATGTTTGCAGCTGTGTGATTGCAGCTGGGGTCACCGAGATGAGCCATAGTCCCTGAGGAAGGTGATTTCTCCTGTCCTCTGACAGATACCTGAGATGGATGTGTCAGACGAGTTGCCCCATAGCGGTGTCTACTTCTCTGTGAAGAGAAACTATGAAGACAGGTGGGGCTGAAGGCTGAAAACTACCTTCCAGGCTTTTGAAGTGGGTACAGATGAATCCCACCGTGTCTCCTGACACCCTGGGCAATGGCTACGTTACTGGAGCAGCTCTTTCTGTGATACTCATCCACCCTGACCCCCACTTGATACCAACTGCAGTGACATTGACAACACTGTCAGTGCAGTATTTTCTGCAAATACTAAATTGCCTGAAAATAATCATAGCTGGAATAAAGGGAAAACTGTAGAAACTTATTCTGGCAAGTGGTAGAATTTGTGTTTATATTTCTATCAGCTCTGGCTTCCCTACAAGAATCCTGCCCTGACGTGACCAATCTGACAGGAGGAATTTTCTTTGCTTGGCCTCCATTTATTTTACCATTTAATGCTGAGTCTGTTTAGTCAGGAAGGACTTGCTTCCAGACTGTGCAGTCAATGAACGATTCATCTTGTCCAAGAACAAATTAAGCAGAGTGAATAATTAAATGGAAGCACTCGACCAATATTTCTCAGAGCTCTCTTAAACAGTTCCCTGCAGTCTCCTTGCATCCTCCCCCATCCTCACCCCCAGACGGCTTCAACCCATCTATTCAGCAGTGCTATGTCCGGTTTCAAGCCCAGCCCGTGCCAACACTGGCCAAAGGTTATTGCCATCTGGGTGGTCAATGTGAAAGGGTTGGTGGTCTAGCTCCTGTTCCTACGGGAAAATCTTCTAGACCACAAACATCCCACTCCATTCAGCCAGTATTAATAAGACCTCCTTGCTGGGAACGAGATTGGGATTGATCGGTCAGAGTGAATAAGCTTGCCAGAGGAGATGACTCTTCTGGGAGAGAGGCGAGTGCATGGGTTGGAAGCCTTTCATGTCACTTCCTTGCGGCATTGCTGTCCTTCGGTGAGATGCAGAGTTCCCCCCTCCAGCGCTGTCGGTCTGGCTGGCTTCCCCGCGTGAGCAGGGGAGGTTAAAGGGAAATGTTAAATGAGGATTTTAAGCCAATTGATTGCATCGGGAGGCTTCAGACAAGGATGCTCATGCTTCTTCGGGTGAGTGCGGGGATGAATGAGATGTGTTGTGATGACTGGGAGGTGTGGAGGGTGTAGGTCTTATGTGGTAAGCACTGTTCACTGAGGACAGGCTGAGCATCAATGAAAATCTGAGCCATCCCAGTGAAATTTCTTTAGGGGCTTCACAGGCTCAACAAGCAGCAGAAATTTCTGCAAGCACAAAGAGTCATGTCCCTCCTTGCCATTTCCTTTGAACCACTTGCTTTGGCAGTGCAGAGCTGCGAGGAGGCAGAGCACAATGAGTTCATTAAAAAGTCCTCGGTGAAGAGGGTCCCAACTCCAGCTACCCTGGAGGCAGCAAAAGTCAAAGAACCGACTGGGGTCTGAGACGCAAAGAGCTGAGACCACCCGGGACCACCATGGAGGCCTAGGGTAGAACATGATGAGAAGTTTTGTGAGTGATCTTGAAGCTGTCTTGAGAAATGAAGGGTACTTTGGCAGTGATTGTTGATTTAGTTTGAGGAAGATTTTGGAAAGTGATGATACCAGGTAAAAGATGAAGGAGAGGGGGACTTCTTCACTAGTAAATTGTTCATGCTGTTCTTCTGTTGCTAGAGTTGGTTGGGAATCTTTCAGACAAATGTATTTTCAGCAGAAAATGCTGATGTGTCAAAACAATAACGCTTTTTGTGGGTTTGAACCAGTCTTGGAAATTATTTTAGGGAAAGGCAGGAGAGGATACTCAGGTTCCCATACCCCTGTCCAGGTTATCGTTCACCAAAAGGTCAGTGCCAGGGGATGCGGAAATCCCAGGATCAAGTCACCATTTCAAATGGACACTTGAATACCAAATGGGGCACCTCTGGTAGACAGTTTAAGAGGCAAAACCACTTCACAACAGACAAAACCCCTCTTCATCAGTTGTCCTGGACACTCCAGTAGTGGGCACTTGAGCCCCGGCTTCTCAGAGCAGGGCAGAAGCACCCCACCACCACACTGGGGCTTGGTCAAGGTGATCACTTCACTTCCATCTTACCAGAAAAGCTTCATTAAGCGCTGGGCTTTGTCTCACTGAGGAACAAGGAACCTTCGAAAATCACAGAAAGTTTTAATGGGACTCAGAAACCTTTTCCCAGCCAAGCTCTAATTTCCACCACTTTATAACAAGCACATCTGAGAGGAGAAGGAGGGGAAAAAATCTTGATTTTCCCATAATGCCGTTGCTGTCGGACGGGAGATTTTTCACCACTGTGGGTGCCACTATGACACAATCCCTGGGCTGAAAGAGGCCCAACAGAGAGAACGATATCCCAGTTGGGAAGATAAGGAACTGCAGGACGTTACCCAGAGAGATATAAATTGTAGTGATCTATTTGTTCTCTTGCCCATGGGGTCCTTGTAGTAAACAGGGAGTGCTGGGAAGCGGGTAAATTCTGACACATCATTTCTCATTGTTCCCAAGGGATGGTGAGCAATCCCAGCGCTGGCAAGCAAGACAGGCAGTAAATGTTTCCTAGAATACAAACAGTGGGAGCTAGTACATAAAGGCTGCAAAATCACTGTCAAAACGTAATCAACAGAAAAAAAGGAAAAGCAGAAACCAAGCCACAGCCGTGTAGCCACGGCTGTAACGCCCTAAAGAAGAGTGAGGGAAGAATATAATGAGCACCTGTGGGAAGGAGAAACTTGCCCTTAACGGAGGTGAGGAACTTCTGTAACAGGAGCATATGCTGTGGCAGGCAGGGACAGAGAGGAGAGCTTTCCAGAGGTCTGTTACACAGCTTTGTGTCTGATGCAAATCAGAGGTATAACTCTGCTAATGACTCAGTTTATTGAGTCTGATAACGTTCTGGGCCCTCTCTTTGTGCCTTTTTTTAAGAACTCCTGCTTGCAGGTGAAGGTTAATTTTTCCAAAATGCTATTAAGATGCAGGGATGTTAGACCTGGAATAGAGCCACGTTCCAGCCTTGCTTCCAAGTTGTTGGACTTGCACGTTCTATGATTTCCAAGCACTGACAGCTTTTGATGAAAACGCACGGTAAGCTGGCAGCCCTAGAGCTGGCCTCAGGGCTCGCCAAGCAAGGCACACCATGGTCCCAGGCCTGGCTGAGATAACCACTGACATGCAGACATCATACCCCAGCACCAAGCAGCAACTCAAGCCAGCTTCCAAATGTGCATGGAGAGCTACACATCACCTAGACATCACCCTGAGTCAAACAGTCAGAGGGCTCAGCTCCAGGTGGCTTAATTCCTTCCGGAATTTTCACTCCTTGTCTCAGGTGGGAAATAGTCTTTGATCTGGGACAACACGTGGAGATAGCAGGATGCCAACAAGGGCATTGACAGCCCTGGACAGCATCCTCCAAATGGGCTAAAAAGCCAGCAGAGCCTCAGTAAGAGGACAGAAGTCCACCAGCCTGTGAGGTTCAAGATGAATCCAGACAGAGTATGGAGAGATGAAAGCGAGAAGAAAGACACCACCTGGAGATGTGAGCTTATACCCTCCCAGCCCAGACCCATGTTGCCCAGCTCTTTTTCTGCCCTACTTCCCTTCTCCCTGGCCCTCCACTCTGTTGCTCTTCTTCCCTACCTGGAGCATAGCCCTGAACAGGCATCTGCCAAGTGTAGCCTGCACCTTGATTGACTTTTGACTGAGCTTGAGATGGGGAAACTTGTTCTCTAGCCCTCTGCTTGACTTTCTGCTTCCCTGTGGCAGTCAGCGGCGTCACGTTGTTCTGTGACCTTCTGAGGAACGAGCCAGGAAATATCTTCCTGGCTAAATAACGAATCTAAAAAATCAATTTGTGGAGAGGTTGGAAAGCAATGAGCATACAAATTAACCAGTAGATGAGTAATACATTTACATCTTGTGGATCCAGTTAACTTCAGAGCAGGCAAAATTTATGACCTACTGAACTCCAAGTATGAGGCTTAAAGAAATTACTGGGAGGAGAATTATTGGGTTGGATACTAGACATCATTCCAACCTTCATTAACATTTTCATGTGCTCTTTAAAGTTTCTCCCTAGCAGTACCCATTTCCAAGGCTGGGAAAAAATCAACCACTGAGATCACTTGAAAAACACTTTGCCTCCTCCCTCTCATTTCCCCAAGTCTTATTTTTATTTTCCACATAAACCTGATGGTCAGACAAATTACTTTAAAAGTGAGATTCTGATAACAGGAATCATGTCGTAAGCCAAATGCTGGTGATCTGCAGACACAATATTAAGGAAAAAAACCCACTTCTGTGGGTGTGTAAGCATGCATTTAGATAGATGGTTCTACATTTTGGGTGTGTTTATGACACTTGCTTGGCAGCTGTGCAGACATGCAGCCCAGGCAGCCCTCTAGATTGGTTCAGCGTGGTTATTAAGCTATTCCTAGTGACTCTGTGAATGGTGGGAAATGGCGTGAAGCTCTCAGGCCTCCAAGGTTTGCGCTTGTTTGAGATTTCACAGGCTGTTGACAGATTCCTGTGAACCATTTTTACCATCCTGTCACTTGAGAATAGACACTTGCGGACACCAGCTCCATGGGTTACACAGTCTTATTGGCCTCCAGGCTACAGGGACGTGTCCAACCATGCTCAACCAAGGGTCAGATACCTGGGCTTTCCACCTCTCTTTCTCCTGAGGTTGCTCTCTTCCAGGCAGTGAGGGACCAACTCCCTTTCTTAGCACCCCTGTGGACAGTCCTAATCTTTGAGGTTCCCCAGGGAGAGGAAGAGTTGGGAGAGGACACTTCTCGGTTTGCTTTCATCTGTGGCAAATTAGCTGCTCTCCTGATGATGGCTGTTCCTGTCCCAGGAGCTGCAAAGCGGGCAAGGAAGCAGGTTGAGGCAGGCCCAGATCTCCTGCTGATTGTCCACACACCTGCATCTGAGCCTGAAGGCACTTTCAAAGCCCCAGGTGATGCTGAGCCAGGGATAACTGCAACTGGGATGGGCTTTAGCACACGTGGCCTGATCTTGGCTTGACACTTGTGAAGTACACTGTCAGACCATCAGCACACCAAGGCTTTTCCTCTCTAGAGACCCCTGGAGATGAAGTTTTCGTCATATTCTGGGATGGAGGGTTTGCAATGTGTCTTGTATATTTTGGAAATGAGCTCAGACTTGTGCTTCCCTGCCAGAGTGAAGGGTGCTTTTCTTCTCCAAATACCATGATTTCCTGTCAGCTTTTCTGTGAGGGTGGTGTCCTCCACAGCAGTCGCTTGCTCCACAGTGGTAATGTCTACAGTGCAGGGTAACAGCAGTTGTGGTCCCTTGATCATCCAGATGGGAGGTCACATTGCACCTCACCATTGTGGCCTGGGGAAGGGGACATGCCACCTCCTGTCTCCTCCCAGCAGGTGACCAGGGTGTGGACAAGGTGCACAGCTGGACCTTGTGCTGGGGAGCAATCCCCGGCTGCGCCGAACTGCCTCTGATTGCTTTTCATTTGTCCGCAACAGCAGGGAAAATCATCAAAGGGAGAAGAAAAAGGGGTTTAAAACCAAAGCCAAATAAAAATATGTCCCAAGTTGCAAAATTTGTATCTGAACTTCCTGGAAGCTTTGAGGGTTTGGGTGGGGTTTCATTATGCTGCTCCAGTGAAAATGCCATATGTAAATCTCCTACAACATGAAAGATCACGTTCCCTTGTGATCCAAATAGACAGGGACATATTACTGGTGATGGTCCAAGCAGCTGCACCAGGGTAAGGATGCTTATTAAAGAGGGGATTTTTGGATATACAGATCCATGTCTGACTAACAGCTTCAGCTCTCGTCAGTGAAGGGATATTAGAATGCAAATTTGGAAGAAACACAAGAAAAAGAACCACTGGTTCCAACACAGGCCAAAAAGAGGTAGTGCTGTATGCTGGACACAGTACGTGATAACACATGAGAATTGTTCATTCTCATGGAAATCCCCTTTCCATAGAATTTTAAAGGAACTGAAAGCAAGAGGGTGAAAGCCGGAGAGGTTTTTCCTCCTTCTGTGGAAGCTGTTGGTGTTGTGGTCTCAGAGCAGAGGTTAGCAGCAGGGTCCCCAGAGCAGTGTCTGGCTGCCTGAGAAGCCTTTCTGTGCTTGCTTTGGTAAAGTGGAGACTGCTTCCCACCATGGCAGGATTTTGCATAGCCCTCTGCTCCTCTCTGCCAGCGCCCTGGGTTCAACACACTTGTGGGCTTGGGAAGCTAAAGTCAACGCTCACCGAGCAAGTATATAGTACATATATGAACTTCGAGATGTTAAACGCCCTTCTGTAAGAAACAATGATGTCCCACCCTGAAAAAGCCACAAAGACATGGCAGGGGTCTTTGGGGACAAGCTGCAAAGTCCTCTTGCAAATGCACTTCAGCCATAACATCATTCCTTCTCATCTAACTGATAGTGAGAGATAGCGGGAACCCATCTGCTCAGGTACAGATCTTGCCGGGGCAGCAGGCGCAGATTTCCCAGCAAGGAAACCCACCTGAGCTTTGTTTCTGGTGTGTTGCAAAGAAGAGGATGGGACATCCATCATTTTCATAAACAGGATTGCTGCATGGGGTGTATTTGTGTGGCCAGATCCTATACACAGGATTACAGCTCAGCCAAGGAATTTTTTCCCTATTGTGTCTCTGGGCATTTAGACTGGGAGGTCTTTGCAGAAAAAAATGATCTTTCCATTTGTTTTCCATCAGTGCCGTGCCCAGCACTGTGGCAGCAGGGCCGTTGGCAGCAGCCCCACATGGTTCCTGGTGCTGTGAACAGTGAGAAGAGTCACCACAGCCAATGCCTGACTTCCCAAAGGCAGAGCCCACCCTGCTCTGCCAAGGTGACACTGCCAGCTCCCTTCGTATTTTAGCATGTACTTCTTTTAAAGGTCTCCGAAAAAGGCAATTTTCCCCTGTCCTTCCTTTTCCCACCCCTTGAATTTAGCCTTTGCAGCAATCTCGTGCTTTGAACAGTAAGCTGCAATGTTATAGTAACTCAGGAGAGATTCTCAAGGACACACTGAGCTCTGGATTCCCAGTTAATAAAACCCAGGACTGCATGTGCCAGTGAAAAGTGTTCCAGTAAGAGGCTGGGGACAGCTGTCATCTTCCAAATCGAGGTGTTCCTGCTCTTCCTGTTTGTTCACCCACCCCTCTTCCACCTGCACAAGTTCCCTCGCACCTGTGTCAGGCAAAGTGAAAAGCCCCTTTACCTGATGTGTGAGCCCACCCTGAAGCTGGTCAGAAGGCACTCAGGCCCCTTGTGCCAGCAGAGGTGCGGAGAAGAGGGATCAAAGGCCAAGTGACAACGCCTTCAACACAGCCTAACTATTTTCTATCAATTTTCGGTGTACATTTTCTGCTCCCACAAGGCTGAGTTGTGAACATTTTTCTGTAGATTAAATGAGGGGGTATTTCTTTTCCAAAAATAATGGGAACTTTAAAGTAGAAGAAACACTAATTTTCCCGTATGAAGAAGGGAGCCAACTCTACTGAGCAGCCTACATTAACTCTTCCACCATGTGGCCCGAAGCACCCCTTGGTTGTCCTTGAAGGAAGCTAAAGCTAGAGCAAAGCTCACAGCCTGTAACAGCCTCATTTATAATGCAACCACTAGAGGAAAGTAAAACCCCTGGTTGCATAGGGGTTGCATATATCTGGTCTAGATGCCAGGCCGTGGGGTAGCTCAGCATTTTCTACCTGCTCAGCCCTGACCATTGCTATTCACGGAGTCTTTCCTAACCTTGGCAAAAATTAGCACTTTTTGGGAGCCTGAGCTTTTAACGAGGGCTGCTGAACTCCTGGGAGACTCTCAGGTTTGCAGCATCCACAGGGAGTGCAAGGGACCATCTCATGGAGGATTTAGCTCTCAGAGTAGGACACAAGGATGCTGGGATGCAGATAAGGGAAGCTCAGTGCTGGTTTGTGCTGTTCCTGATAAAGCACACAAGGGTGGGAAACAGAAGTGACATATCTGTTTTTCTCACACTGTATGATACAGTGGGGAAAAATGGGCAAGTTTGTGGGCACAAGGCTTTTTGTGATGTCTCCTTCTACCACCAAGTGGTTGAATGATATTTAATAACCCACTCACAATTTGTGTTTTGTAGTTTACAGCTCTGGTGAATAATAATGCATTTAAAGGATGCCTTCTCCCCACCCCGAGGATTCGTCATTTATAGATTTTAGGAGCACTTGCGATCCATTAAATTTAATAAACCTGCTCTTGAGAATGTTGTACAGACCCTCCGATAATAAGGGCACAGGACAAGACTCCTCTACACTTACATTTTCAATTAGATTGCACAACAGCCCTTGCGTGCTGGCGATGAGGAATGGGAGCAGTTGCTCCATCACTCTCTTGTTAGATGGGACTTCTGGCACACAATCTGCCAGCGTTTGTTTCTTATGAATTATGGTTTCTCTAACATCTTAAATCCTTAAGCTTTTTGGAAGTTTTCTGGGGGCATGTTTCCTTTCTACTAATAAAATAAAATACTGTATCAGGACTCTCGTCTCTTGATCAGAGCGCTGAGAGGAAGGGAAGGAGGCCATGAGTCCTGGGTGGGAGCGGGGCCTGTGGGACCAACCATGCGTGAACTTCTCTCCTCAGTCCTGGCCTGCAAGTGTCCATGAAACGTGGAAAATTCTCTCAGGACGTCAAGGGAGGGGGCATTTAAAAGGTGTTATTGCAGAAGTACTTTCATGCACAGCCCTAACTTAGTGTGACTGCTCTGTTTTTTAGGGAAATATCACCTGGGTGGGTGAAAAGCCTCACTACAGCCCTGCCCGGAGCTGGAGGAGATGACACACAAGAGCCACAGCAGCGGATGCCTGGAAGAGCTTGTAAGCACTTTAAAGCCTATTTGTGCTTTGCACTTTACTTGCCTGCTATAAACAAGATAACAAGACTGTAGCTTGGAAATAATTATTCATCCCTATTTTTGCAGAAGAAGCACCGGAGTCCTATGCTCGTGAGTGCTACGCAGGTACACCTCTCAGTAGTCCTTGCAAAACTCATGGCTGGAGCAGATAAAGCAGACATAGGGTGGGGAAATGGACAGGACAAGCAGGGATGAGGAGTCTTGGGGTGAGGATGGGAACTGATGGCTTGCTTTATTAAGGGCTAATTAGCAAGGACTGGGGAAATGGGCAGGCTTAAGTGATAGATTGTGATAGGTGTTGCTAAGAGGTGTCGGGAAAAGTGGTGTTGTATCTGTTGTTCAGGTTGTGACCCTCTTCTGGCAAGGCAGAGGTGCCTGATGCCCCATGCTGTGAGCAGGTAAGGGAGGGGACAAGTAACCCAGGAGCAGAGAGGGCAAAGGGAAATGAAGCCACAGTGCTCTTGTCTGTGCACAATGCTCTAGAGGGGCAGCTACTGGAAAAGAGAGCTGAATCTATAGGTTGTTACTCCTTTTATCCCTCTGCTGTGCTGAGGCAGTGCCTTGTTAGAGGGGCTCATCAAAGCAGTAAGAACTGCATTGTCAAATGGACATCCTCTCTCATTCCTGAAGGACTGGTGCGGTTTGCTTCTGTGCTGGGTGCTCTGCCACATCCATCACTTCGGTTGCTTGTTTTCCAGAAGAGCCTGCTGGGCTTGCTGGAGAGCAGGCTCACCTGCAGTGGGTCCAGCTGTGCATGCCAAGGGCTTTGGCAGCTGCTGCATTTAGCTTGGCCACAAGAGCATCAAGGCCACCTCTTTGCTCATGAGAGCTCACTTTATGCGACAAAGCTTTGTAGACAGCAAGGCAGACGACGGCAGCTCACCACAGGGCCCGCAGGGGAAGGGTTGAGGTCTTAAGTCATGACTGTTGGAACCACAATATACTTTTTCATGCTTTGAAAAACCCTACTATGTTCCCTGGTGGGGAATTTTCTGGTGGATGCCAAAGGAGGAGAAAGTGGGCACAGGGGAGCTATTCTGAGTGCTATATTTGGTGCTGGTAGCCCCAGGAATGCTGGACAGCCAGCCAGGAGAGAAACCTCTCAGCCCTGAGTTTCTCGGGGACACCTGTGGTGTGGGTCTTGGACACTCCAGATCCAGTCAATATTAGTGTAAGTCCTTGATTTACCAGCTCAGTAAGTCCTCGATTTACCCTCTTTTCTCCCCTCCTTCCGTCCACCTCCTGCCCATCTCAGCCCATCTAAGTCCAAACCTCCAAGACGTGCTCATTCAGGCTACCCATTGGCCTGTTTTGCAGTGAGAAAGCAAAGTAATTGCTGACATATTTCCAATTCCACTTTCCCCCATCCCTCCACAGGGCCCCTGGTGACTGACCAACTGGTCCATGAGATCAGCGTGTCAGCGCCAGGCAGGTCTTTGCAACACTGAAGGGCCAGAGCATCTTCCACCTAGCCAGAGACACCGTTAGGCTGGAGCCGTGCCCTGGAGTGCATCCAGGTAGCATCTTTCAGAGGCGTAGCTCAGGCAGAAGCTGTGCCAGCCATGGAGCACAAGGGTTTTGTTTAATTCTTGCAGGCGGAAGATGGGTTGGAGGTAAAATCTTCCTTGCACTGATGCTGTCCGGGTGCCTGTGGCAATGAGGGCAAGTGGTATTTGGTTAGGGAGCACCCTGATGTTCACTGCTGCACAGGCGGAGCTGCAGAGCCTCTTCTGCCATCAGTATTATCTGAAGGAGCCGGGTCACCCAGCCTGGCCAGGCTCCTTGGGAAATTCCCAGGAAAGCTTCAGGCCTGAGAGCATCCAAGAAGCTGACGCATGTTTGGCAGCCCTGGGGGAGGAAAGCCTCATGCCCCCTGGATGGCCCTGGCTGTGAATCCTGCTGGTGACTCAGTGCTGTGGGATGGCGAGCGTTGCTCCAGTCTCCAGTGACTCCCTCCAGCAAAAACCCGGTAATGACAGGCTCAGGAGAGAGCTGCTGCAGGACGTGTAGGTTGGCAAGAGATCTGACAGCAAACCCTCCTGCCCAGGACCAGAACATCATCTCCCATTTCCCTCCACCAAGGCTGCTACTACCAAGGCTGAAGGTTTCCTAAAACTGTCACAGACAGCAGGTCCGATAATTTGGCATTGTGATGGCCCCAACAAGGAGCACAAGTCTTTGAAAAGCTGCAGGCCAGGGCACTCTGCAGCCTGCCCTGACAGTGAGGGAAGTAGCTGTGTACTTTGGGTCCTCAGGAGAAGGGAAGGGCCATCAGTCAGGAAGGCAATGTTCAATGGAGAGGAATTCTTTGTCACCAAAAAAAGATCTAAAATCTTTATCTCTTTTGCTGGGTTCTGACCAATTACATCCACGGCTATTTTAGACCCAGGTCTCAGGATGGCTTTGAACATGGGTGTCCACTTTGGAAGGATATTTCAGGCACATCCAGAGGTGCTGAGCTTTGCCGCAGGATTTGACCACACATGTGCATGGAGTTGGAAGGTTTGGGAAGAAAACAACTTCCAAGTCTCTCAGGCATGTTCCTTAGGTAGCAAGCACAACAGCTTGAAGGCATTACCACATGGTTTTACTTGGCTGGTATTAAAATACACCAGGGAAGGGGTTTTTGCCTGAGAACATGCAATGGTTGTGGCGACAGAAGAGCTGGGCTAGGAGGGGCCAGATAACGTTGTTAAAAGTCTAGTTACACTGATTCCAGAGGAGTGCATCCTCCGACGCAGGCAGAGCACGGCTCATTCATCCTAACACAGACATCTGAAATACAGTGGATGAGTCATGTCTTCTCAAGTGTGAGCGCATTCTCCATTGACTACAAAGTGAGCTGAGAGTGACTGGCTTGGTGGTAGAGCTGACACGTAGACATCTGAGAGGTGGGTCTCCTCCAGACTAACTGCAGCACAGCATGGAGGCAGCCAAGCTTAAGTTTAACTGACCAACACGGGCATGGGCAGAGGTCTGATGCAGCAGCATGGTATTGTGTGATCTGGGGAGAGTATGCCATGAAGGCAGATGTTTTGCGAGGAGCATTGTCCTGCTGCTAGGTCCTGGAGGAGTTAACTCAGCAGGGCATCTTTAGAGGCACTTGACTCCATTAGCATGACCTGGGAAACCTTCATGCACCTTCAGAAGTTGTCTTCTGCTCCTGGCTATTTGTACTCATGACTGAGACACAACTAACTGTCTGGGTTCTGTGATCTAGGCAAAGTCCTAGTTCAAATACAACACTCGTGGTTTAAAAGTCCAGGGAGCGCTTAAATGCTCAGGGCCCATCAGCCTCTTAAAACCATCTCTCTGTTAGAATCATAGAATCACAGAATGTGTGGGGTTGGAAGGGACCTTTAAAGGTCATCTAGTCCAACCCCCCTGCAGTGAGCAGGGACATCTTCAACTAGATCAGGTTGCTCAGAGCACCATCAAGCCTGGCCTTGAATGTCTCCAGGGATGGGGCCTCCACCACCTCTCTGGGCAACCTGTTCCAGTGTCTCACCACCCTCATTGTAAAGAACTTCTTCCTAATGTCTAACCTAAACCTACCCTGCTTTAGTTTAAAACCATCGCCCCTCGTCCTATCGCTACATGCCCTTGCAAACAGCCCCTTCCCAGCTTTCTTACAGGCCCCCTTCAGGTACCGTAAGGCCCCTATAAGGTCTCCTCGGAGCCTTCTCTTCTCCAGGCTGAACAACCCCAACTCTCTCAGCCTGTCTTCATAGGAGAGGTGCTCCAGCCCTTTGATCATTGTTGTGGCCTTCCTCTGGACCCTCTCCAACAGGTCCATGTCCTTCTTGTGCTGAGGGCTCCAGAGCTGGACACAGTATTCCAGGTGGAGTCTCTCACAATTCCAGGTGTTGTCTCTCAGCCCAGCGACATTTGTGGTCTGTGTAAGTGCTCCTCATCTTCTTCAGTGCAAAGTCATCCAGCTTCATTCAAACAAAGCTGGCTTGGGCCAAGCCACTGTCTTTGCACCAAAGGGGACGGAGTGGGCTCATGCTTCCTTTGGGTATGGCTCCATGCTGACCTATGGCTGGTGGAAGATAGTGAAGGGCCCTTGACCCTCAGAGGCTGAGCCCATTGGTGCAGAGGTTGGCAGCCTGTGGGGAGAGTCTGATGAAGGTCCTGCCTCAAAGGCCCTCGAAAGGAGCCTGCCAGGAAAGCAAATGTTTTACCTTAGTACCCAGGACTTGCACGAGAAAAGTGGTGCCAGTCAACAGGCATTGCATCCTCAGGGAAGCTGGGATATCTGCATCCAGTTTGGAATTTTTACTTCCCTGGTCCATCAGTCACCAGCTGGAGAGACCCAGATCCAGTTCAGAGCACCCCATGTCCATCTCTCCATGCTCTGGGAGCCAGAAGAGCCCACACAGTGGCACTGTGACCCAGCATCCTGGATGGCCACTATTGCTCTCGGTGGGGATGGTTGTGACCGGCAGCTGCTGGGTGCTGGGAGGTACAAATCTGGCAGCAGGCCTGGTGTGGGACAGCTTAGTCCTGTCTGCACGAGCATTGAGCCATGCTGGACAGCGTGGCGGGGAACAGGACTACCACCTCTGTGATTCACCACGGCACCAGCCTCTCCAAGGCTTGGCTTTGTCTCCACCAATGCTGACAGCACAACAGTCACTTCTTCCTCATGCCGCAGGTGATACAATCATGTGGTGGGTTCAACAGCTGATCGGGATGTGCCCAGTGCTCCTTTGCTGCTGCGAGGAGGTGGATGTTGGGGTAAAGAGGATGAAGGCTCTGTCTCCTCCACTTAACCAAATGGCCAAGCAGCTTCTGGATAGAGGTGAGGGTCTATGGGTGGCCCTGGCTCCTTCACCCTGAGCAGATGTCACCAAACAGCCCCATCCTGCATCTGTGTGTGTAACTTGGAGTCTGTGGCCAAACTGTTCAATCATATGCAGGAGCAATGAGCCCAAACCCAATGACCCCATGAGCCACCGTGACAAAGCAGCGGCTGGCCCCGGCATTCAGCCTCAGCCAGATGTCCTCACACATTGTGTACATGCCACTGGTTGAGTTTTCAGATAAAGACAGCAGTGTTTCCAAAAAACCCTTCATCCTGGAAGGAGTCAGCTGCTTCACACCCCAGGGCTAGCCATCTTCAGCCTGCACCCTCTTCCCTGGGGACATGCCTGGTGGGGCTTCCCATCCCGCCCTGCTGCTTGCTGAGGAGCAGATCCCTTGTCCTTGTCTTGCTCTCAGTTGCTCCGATGCAGATGCCTGTAGCAACAAAGCAGCTCCCTGTGCCTGGGCTGTCTTCAGGAGGGGGTGACTAATACATCACCTGTAACCGAAGCCGGGGACCTTTTGTAACTTCTGCGGCAGATAGGACTACAGATCATTCCAGATGAATGGAGCCCTAAGTAGTTACAATTCATATGAATTAATCAAGCTGTTTTCTGCCGTGTACATCATTTAAATCACTAAAGTGCTCCTACTGGCATCACTTGGTGGCGGCCTATTTTCATGGCAGGGAGTCTGTTTATAGAGGAGCAGAGCCATCCCCTCCACCCTCCCACCGCAGCGTGGGGTGGGGAGAGGGATGCTCAGTCAAGGTGCTGTCCCAGCGCCTGCAGTGTTCCTTCTCCTGCTGCCCCACTGTGCTCATCGTGCAGAGCTGGGAATAAGCTCCTTGTGGAAATCACGCCGTTAGCACTTTGTGCAGTAAAGTCCAGGAAATGCAGCTAAACAGAGACTGAGCTGCATCCGAGGAAAAAGCCCAACAAAAACACCCTCCCTCCCTGCATCCAGTTGTCATAGGATGAGTTATGAAGTGGGAGGTGGAAAGCATAAAGAGTGGAGTGTGCCTGTGGGCGTTACTTCTAACTATTTCTTGGGAGGAAGAAAACTGTAGGGGAAAAACTTCCCCTGAAACGAAGAGAGCCACTGGGATGCTCCTGCACAGAGAGCTGAGGCAGCAAAACAAGGTAAGGATGAGCAGGACTTGTTCTCCCCCAAATCCCTTTCCAGCCCTTTCCTCTTTCCCAGGTTAAGTCAGCCCTGCTCCTAAGGGGGATGTTGCCTCTGCCAGGCATAGCCCTGGATCCTCCCCCAAACCCCACCCTGACCGCCTCTTCAAGCCCAGGTGAGCTGGAAGTCTCCCTGAGGCCAAGTTTTCGGGTAAATTGTCCCACAAGGCTCAAGCTCTGGTTACAGTCCCAGAAAAGCAAAGAGGAGGAGGTCATGCTGCTGTCCTCCTTCCCCAGGCAGGGTGAGCCCATTTGCCTTGGGCTGAGCCAGGTGAAGGTCACTCAGCCTGGGAAACCCAGGAGATGCTGTTAAAGACGCCCACACGATGCAATCCAGATCTCAGGTGTGGGGAGCAGTGCCCTTCAGCAGAGGGTGTAACAAACTGTTAAAGAACTGACGACATTTTAATGCCTTCCAACTGCAGGAGCACAAAAATATCTGGTTCTGCCTGATCTACCTTGCTTGTGAGCTCTAAGTCCTTGGGAAGAGCACTGTATTAACATGGGTGAATTGTTTCTTGTCCCCAAGATATTTCTGGTGTCTTTACTTAGCTCTGCACCGTGCAGAATAAAATGCCTTTAGATGTCAATGTGGGAGGCACTTCATAATCCCCTGAGAAAGATCTTATCCTGCAACCTAATGGTAGGATCAGAAGTGTTCCCAAGCATTAGCCCGTTGATCCTGCAGTGGATGTTGCACAAGATGCATCTATATGCAAGACCCAAGGTGTCCTTCAGGGTGACATGTGCTTTGCCACAAAAAGGCTTTAAATCTTTAATGGGAAAGTGCACTTTGTTCCTCTCTACGAACACAGTAAAAGGCTTTAAATAATAGCTGTTCATGTGGCCCTGAAAGAGGTTGCCATGTGGCTGAACTCTATAAATCTGGACATTTGCAGAATTGATTTTGCCAAGAAACATACTACGGCTGAAAAATGAGCTGGAGGGATAAGACAGTGGTTGCTTGCAGATACCATGCTGCTGCTGCTCTGCAGAGAGCTTTGTTCCTCATTTGAAAACCATATAAAAGCCCACTGTAGTAGTGGGAAGCTTTTGGGTGGTGTGAAGAATTGCTGGATGAAGCTAAAACACTCTCACTGTGCAGGAACAGGATAGGCTTTAACCCAGTCACTGGGAGAGGAGAAGAGCCGAATTTGATGCCATCACACAGAACTGTGAATCCAGGTCAACTGCTGGGATTCATTCCCTCTCTGGTTAAGAGAGCAGAGAGGGGTTTTTTTTTTTATTGTTTCTTTGTTTGTTTGTTTTTCTGATATGCTGGTGCAATTAAAATGCTTTTGTTTTGCCAGTAGCATTCACTTATGCAATACTGGTTATACCAGTATAGATTTATTCAGGAACAAGTAAACTACCAAATTACCTTTTTTCTTTTTTTCTTTTCTTTTCTTTTCTTTTCTTTTTTTTTTTTTTTTAAATTTAGGATATTCATGCACAAAATGCATCAAGCTGGTAACTGGAAGAGTTTAAATTCATGCCTGCAGTATTAGAGATGCAACTTCCCAACCAGATGAGTACTAAGAGCCTTCCAAGTGCATGGGTCTGTTTACGAGCCAACGCTGAGCATCTTCCCCATGTACCTCTGGAGCCAACAGGGTGTCTGTGCTCCTGGATGTCTATGTATGGGCAATTTCATTGAGCCCATGGGTGTCCATGTTTGATGAGCTGAACGGCTCCCAGGTTTCATTGACACCATTGACTAGATCTGCATTGTGAATCTTGCTTACTGATGGACACCTATATGTGGGCACCCACATGTGACTGACTTAACCTGGAAGCTGAACGACTCCCCAGTGTCCCTCATCAGTGCTTGCGACCAGATACTCTCTGTCCTTCCCTAGTTCTTCTTGACCCTAAGGTGATGCAGAGGGCTTAACCCATGCATATCTTCTGGAGGGGATTCCCTTGGTGCTAGAGACTCCAGAATTACCTGGATCTTGATCTTCCTTCATTGTCATTCCTGATGCAAGAGGATGGATTTGGGCAAGAAACCAAAAGGTCTTAGAAGTTTTGGCTATACTGTTAAATCAAATGTGCCTAGTAAAGTCTACTAGCATGGAACATCCCATTTTCTTTTTATTAAACTCAGACAGCGTTTGAAGCAAAGGGAGTTGCAAACTGCAACTGGGTCTTTCCAGGAATTGTTTGGGATAGTGCTTGTTGGCATGAGTGTAAACCAGCCAGGGACGGTGATAATGATCTAAAAGTACGTCTCATCAAATTCCAGTAGCTGGGAAAATTTCCTGACACTGCTTAATTTACTAGTGCAGATGAAGCCAGAAATAGCAAGAACCCTATGTTTTCCTCTCCTCCTGCTTGGTTAGTAAAAGAGGTACGTCTTCCATTTAATATATTTGGAGGAGATATTAGTTTTCTGGTTCCCTTCTTTTGTGTCTCTCGCATGATGTGGTAGAATATTAGTCTTTCATTTTTTTTATATCCTTGTTTCTGGGTATGGCTCCTCAATACAAATTGTCTACGTAGTCAAGACAAAGTGAAACTATCCTGAAAGAGGGCTTAGAGAAACCTCCTTAGAAGAACCTGCCAACCAAAGCACGTAATCAGTGCAGAAAAGATGCAAGGTCACAGCAGGGTATCTTAATTTCTAGCTCTTCCTTTTCAGTGGTACTTGAACCCCTTGGCACGAGGGAAAGGAATATATTCAAACTTTTAGCCAGTTTTCAGACCATGGTCCATTAGCTTTCTCGGAAACCTCCATCCTTGGCCCATGGAAAGGCATACTTCAGAAACCAAGCAATGATGGACCAGGAAACTGAGAGCAAAGGTGGTGCGGGATCGTCTGTTTCTCTTGAGTAAGCTTTTTCCACTAATGTTGGAAAAACCCTTCCATCCATTTTCCAGTGTTTCAGGCTGTCGAGGACTCCGTGTCCAATGATAGATTCACAGCATGTGATCATTTTTTAAATGGTTTGTGGATGATTTTAGCAGCCAAAATGTGCCCATCGTTCCAGTAAAATAACTTTCTTCATTTCCAGCCAGAGCTTTTTATTTCTCTATAAATATTGACAGGAAGGGTGACTCAAAAGATAACTGTATCCAGGACCGTTTGCCGCAGTATTACTGCTTTGGATCCCACTGTGGTCTGTCCTTACTGACATGTTGTTGTTATGTTTGCAAAAAAATATGTGGTGAGCCAAGCACGTTTCTTACATGTTATCGTATTATCTGTAAGCCAGGAGGTGATGCTACAGCAAAGGGCCTTCTAAGTTCACTTTATCTGAGTATGTTGGTTTTTTGACCTCAGAAAAATACAAATAAACTTGAGAGGAAAGGACAGTTTTGTTGTCAAAGCTGGAGTGTGCATCAGTTCCTCTCTTCTCCTTCCCACACAGCATGTGGTGATCCCAGTCCTGTCTCCAGTGGGCATTAAGCCACCAGTAAAGCAAAGAAGTTGCAACAGGAGATCCTGAAGGGCCACCTGTAAGGCAATCCATGCTGGCAGAGAGGACATGTTTGTTCAGATGCTTCCTTGAAAGTCCGAGTTGCGATTAATGGACACTTTCCAAATAAAAGGAGTTAGTGGATAATTCCCATCCAGGTGCACTGTGGATGTGACAGCCACCACAGGATGACTCCAGAAATGAGAAAAGTACTTTTTCTGTACACATTTCTGCTCAATGCTGGCCAGCGGAATGAAGATGGTTTCAATTTACATGGCCGCCACCTTCTCCTGCGGTTTTGGAGGAGAATTTAAATAGACTAATCTTCAAGAGAGAAAGGGCTGTACTCTCCTTTCCCCTCCCCCTCTTCCCACTGCCATTTTTAGCTCTAAGTCTTCAGGCTGTGATAGGTGACAGCTGCGTTTTGTGGCCAAACGACTTCCCTCTTTCAAATGAGACAACTTTTGAAAACAAAGCACAACAGGAAAAAGCTGGCAAAACCAAATACTATTTTCATGGGGGCTTTTCCAAGACCACCACTTCTCTGTTTGCTGCAGCTTTCACAACGAGACACAAATAATTTCAACTATAGCAAAGGCTCAAGCCGTAGTTACGCAGAGTAGTCATCTCTCTTGCTTGCCATGCTTTCTTATTCAGAAAAGGAAAAGGAGTGTGTGAGAGGCTGAAAATACTAATTTTTCAAGTCACCCTGGGCAAGATGTATTTGAATGCCAAACGTGATGAGCTGTAGATTTTGAACTGATGAAATATTTAGTGGTCCTTCATGACATTGACTCAAAATCTTTTTAGGACTGGAAAAGATGGGTTATTACAAGACCCTCACACAACACACAGAAGAGGCGTCTGGTCCAGGGATGCTTTGTGTCAGCTTTTTAACGTATGGTTGAACATACGTTTTCTGTTAGAACGTGTTCAGTCTTCATTTAAAGTCCCTGGGTGATGGACAATGCACTATATATTTAGATATGTTGTTGCAATGGTTCATTACCTTTGCCATCAGGACACGTGTACATCATTTCTAGCCTGAATTGGTTGTATTCATCTTACCTAAGTTTAGGTGTTTACAGTGTAGATATCCACAGCTGAGCTAATCACCCGAGAGTCCATTCAGATTCAAAGGAGAGAAAAAGGCACTTTGTGGTGGGATCCATCTTCCCTATTTTAGCTGTCTCCTTTGGGATGAGCGTAATCTCACCCTACAGTCTATCGGCTGCGTTGGCTGGATGTCTATTGGCAATATAAGGGCCTGGAGTAACTAAACTGAGATGCAGTTGTCTACACTTAGATGAGTGCTGCTTGACACATCTAACTAACAGCTGGCTGATGTTAGCCCTTTCTCTACTGTTCACGTTCAGAAGTCTCAGCCCCCACATAGAAGGAGCAGTCGAGACTCAAGTCACTTTTTACTGTCTTGGATAAATTGAAGGGACTGAGCTTTCTAAGACTTTTCCAGACTTGTCATCACTGGAGCTTTTCCCTGAGCTCCTGCCAATTTAGAAACAGCATCTGTAAAGAGAAGATTCCCAGATTGGCCCTGCTAGTGTGCAGGTAGAGCAACGCTCACTGTTGTAGACACTACCTGGATCTTTTCCCCTTTTTACACACCCAGAGTTAACGTTTGGCTTCTGAGCATTGCTCCGCGCTGGGAATTTATATTGGCTCCACATCATTTGGGAAGTTGTGATCACCTACAGCCCTTTCAGAAAAACATCCCTGATCTGTCAGCACAGCGTATACTGGCCCTGCACTGAACGGGATTCTTCATGTGAGCCACAGTCAGCCACGCGCACTTTGTTGGTCTGTGTAATTATCTGGTACTCTATCCCTTTTTCATCTGTTTATTTAATGTTGTCAGCACATGCTATCTGGAATGATTTGGTTTTCATTTTTTTTTTGCATTCTTGCTAAAGTCACCAAGAGCATGGACCCATGGACATGTCCCGTCTTCTGGAATTGCTCCCGGGGGATAAGAATTCCCCAGTTTAAATAAATTGCTGTCATGTATCATAAACTACTTCCCTAGTTTCATACGGGTTATGCTGCCTGCATGGATTTGGGTGCTATCATCACTTGTGACTGAACCATACAGCTTCTGGAGCCTGAGCATTTTATGGCAACAGCCAGTCGTGGCTTCCGTCTTTGTGACTTCACTTTTGAACTCACAGATGATGCTTTCAAGATTCGTTTAGTCCCACGCCTCGATGTGATTTGTGCCCCCGACTTTTACCTCCTTCCTGGGTGCTCTCAACACTGCTACTTCTGTGATATTGTTGGGACCAGTTTGAGCATGACTGACCTAGAGCTACTGCAGGGTCACGTGCAGGTGCTACAGAAGGCTAAGGTTTGTTAGACTCTCTCATGCCACTCGTTTTGGACAAGCACGCAGCCCTCAGGGGCAAAGGAAAATTACTGTATGAACCCTATTCAGCAAAGCGCATAAGCCAAGGAGTTTAAATCATAGGACTCTGCAGGAGAGTTCAGCAAGTGCAGGACTGAGAGTGGACAGGAATGGCGGAATTCATCTCACACAGCTTTAGGTGTCTCCAATGGTAGGTGTTAATGGCTGGGCTGCACTGAGAAAAAAAAAAATCTCTATATGTATATTTGAGATGTATTTTCAGAGCCCAAAAGTTAACTGTCAGCATAGAAGCATTAGCATGTCTTTTTGTTGAGAAAAGAACATAAAAGCAATTGCAGGTCCATGTAGTCCTGTGTCCCTGGTAGTGACCAGGGCTGCCATTCTAAAAAGAATGTGAAAATGGAGCAATCATGAATGGCAGTGTTTTCCCAGTAATCCCTACATGCAACCCAGAGGCTTTCTGACCTGGATTTGTTTCTCGGATCATAGTACAATGTGCGATATTTTGAAGTTTATAAATTTATCTCCCATGAACTTCTCAAATCTCTTCTTGCACTCCTAAAAAGGTCTAGCATCCACAGTGTCCTGTGACAAGGAGATCTGCAACCCAACTCTGCGCAGGGTGAAGGACTTTCTCCTGCTTGTTTTGAACGCATTGCCTGCTTCTTCCATTTGATGCATCCTAATTCTTGTATTGGAAAAAAAACATGATCGGTTCCTACTTGCCTTCTTCCCTTTCATTTACATTTTTCTGCTTCTGGACAGGGTCTGAAAGCCAGGCAGAGGAGGACTTCATTGTGAAGTGGATTTGACAACTCCACAACTTCTGCTAGCCTTGGGGAGCCTTGGAGAGGTGACCAGCAGCAGAAGGATCAGTATACACCCTCCCCTGCTGACCACAACCTGCTCCCCTCGTGCAGACATTTTCCCTGGAGTGGGTGTAATATCTAATCACACTTCCACCAGGCCAGGTTGTTTTGACAGAAGGACTTAGACGAAGCAAGCAGCAAAAGCCACGCGGTGAGAAAATTAAAAAATGCCTTTCATGGTCCCCACACTGAGTATCTGCTGTGCAACACACACACACACACTCTCAACCACAGATCTTATCAGGCTGGACCGTTTCCACTGAGAGGTGTCTTGCTGTTCTCCTCTATCAGCGATGCACATGCAGCAGTTGTGGAGTTTATAGACTACTTTATTTTGGCAAGTAATCTCCAGATCTCTGCACTGCAAAAGGTCATGAATTCCTGACTTCTTAATAAGAAATACGGCTGCAAATGTTACTTTGCAAATGGAGCAGAAAGCTCCAGCGACTTTGGTATGCTGTGCCAAATGGGGGAGCTGCAATGATACCAGCTCTGGAACAGTGGATGTCCTGCTGGCATCCAAGGTCATTTCCTCTCCAAGACCAAAAAAGAGAAATTCATGTGCTCTAACCTGGATGACTGCGATGTCTTGTGACTCTCTGTACACCAGAGTCATGACAGGTGACCGGTATGGTCAATGCTAAGAATAGGTACTGCAATCACATTTAAGCCCACTGGAGTCTCTTTCATCTGTAGGTACCCCTGCCCAGGCATCGTGGGCATTTGGGAATGGAGTTGGCATTACAGCATCCTAAAGTGAAACAAAGAAATGTAGGTCTGGCAACTGGATAACTCTGTGCCTCAACTCCGTTCTCAAAAATATTACTCTGCCTCCATTTTGTGTGTCTGGTCTGCTAACATTAAGGCCTAACAGAGATGAGAGATGGGCCTATTTCTGAAACATCCTACCCTCCGCTTTCTGAGGTCCCCAGCATATGTCTTCCCTAGCAGCCAGATGCGGACGAAGCTCAGGGAAAGGACAAGCACATCAGCATCTGGGTTCTTCAAAGACTGGTTGAACAGGAGATGCTTGGCATGTACGTCTAGCTCCTCATGCCGGTGGAGGAAGAGGAATGAGGATTTAAGCATGACTGCACATGGCTGCAGTCCCCAGCAGCTAGTCCTATGTGTCCTGGCTGGAAATACCAACTCAATGTGTGGTGTCCCAAGCTGTAGCTCTTGTGGTAATCTCAAAATCTCCAGGAAAGAAACAAAAAAGAAACATCTAACAAGCCTTATTTTTAAAGCAAGGCAAGATGATGACCTCCTGTCCTGTTTGATGCTGACTTCCCAGCGACTACTCCCTGCCCCCTCTACCATGCATCCCTCTTTGGGCTGTCAGATCAGACTAGGTGATGCTTAGAGGCAGGAGGGGAAGAAAAGAGAAACAAAGAATGAATTTCACCGCCCAGCTTATGAGGGTCAGTGTCAGATACTGTGCCGCTCCGCAGAAACCCAGATGTAGTCCCAGATGGGAACAAACCTTTGACGATGGCACAAACCCACGGCATGTGAGTTGAATTAGAGCATGAGTGGGGAGCTGGCAGAGCCGGGGGGAGAGGGGAGTGGCAGATAATTTATGGGTAAGGTCTTCAAAAGAGCTCTGTTCCCATTCGGGACAATGGGAGCTACTGGGGGCTTCGCATGCTCTTGCCAATCTGGTCACGTAAGCACAAACTCCCTGATTTGGTTTATGAAGAATACCCTTCAGTCTGACACTGACCTCTAAAACAAATAGAGTATTGCGGCGCGCTGATGCCCCATTCATCACTGGGTGACAATGAGAGCCAGGGCCCGTGAGCGAACAGCGTTTCATTCAGGGGAGGACTGAATCGCTCTGAAACACTCATTGCAGCGCTGCCGGTACCAGCTCCGTGCTGCCCCGCGGGCACGCTTCTGCGCCCGTCTGAGATGAAACCCCCTGGGAGGCCTCGGGATGCCATGGCACTGCAGGGGAATCCTGTTTCACAGCCCGCGGTTGGGTTGAGCTGCAGGGTGGGACAGCCAGAGCGACTCAGGGAAAGCCAAGAGGTGGGAGGGATGAGGACATCCAGGCCACCGGCTCACTCAGAAGTGTCCCACTTTGCAAGAGATGTTTCCTCGCTCCAGGCTGAGTGAAGAGGCAGTGCTGTCCCAGAGAGAAAAAGAAGCCTGAGGGACTTGGTATATGGTCCCTCTCTGTGCACTGATGGAGGATACCAAGGTCAGTGAGCATAATACAGCTGTGGTGAAAGGTGATGGAGAAGCAGGGAGGCAGGGATGGGAAGCGGTGGCATGAAGCCCAGCAGCCCATGCTGCACCATTGCCAGAGGGGTAGGCACCTGGCAAAAGACCATAACAGGGGTGCTATTAACTCTCTGGCTAACTTTGGTTGCTTCTCTGTTGCAGTCATCAGCTCCAGGATTACTTTTTTCCAGCTATTTCTGCTGCCCACAGCTCTCTTTGTTGCTGTTCCTCTGCATGAGGACAGAGGCTGGTGGCAGAAGAAAACCACCATATCAGACTTCGGAGGAAGGTCCAGGGACCATTTGATGGCCCCTACAGTGAGCCAGGCCAGAGGAAGGCTTTTTTCCCCCTCCCTAAGCCAGGCTGAGCTGAGCGCTAAAGCATGAAGGTGCATATGCTCACTTAGGTTGGTTTTTTTTTTTCATTCACATTCTCCATCAATGGTTAATTCCTCCTGAATGGGCCTTGGACTATCTGGTGATTGCGTTTGCTGGTCACGTACCTAGATCACAAAAGCAATCACAGCTCTACATATGTTCCTCATAAGGACCTCTGCAAATGACCAAAGTGAATATGCAGCGAGTCATTCCCATGTGCAGATATTAGCATGAAGTGTGCAATTACAGCGATTCCTTCAGCAAATCGGCCGGTGTATGTACAGCTGTGTACGTTCACACTTTTAGCAAGCCCAGTCTTTTCTAGGCAGGCATCAGGCCTGAGAGAAACGCTCCCACACATTTTCGGAGAGTGTTGTTTCAGGGACTAATTCTGCCAAGGACTCGCCTCTCCGCCAAAGTGGTCTTGCGCTGGTGCCTGAAAGATTGTAATGTGCAACATTATCTTTCAACAGACATCTGTGTTAACAACTGAAATGAAATGATGGCACATTAAAAAACTTTACAGCACTGTTGCAAAACACTTGCCAAAAAAAACTACCCTGAGCTGCTGCTGTAGGTTACTCTGAATTATGCCTGAAAATAGCATATCCAACGTTACTTGGAAGCAGACACACGGTCGCTAGCAAATCTAATTATCTCCTGGAAAATAAAACACCAGTGCCTGTGTGAAAGGCTCAGGGGTGAGTGTGGGCGTTGCCCCAGCATTTGGGGGAATAACGTGTGGATTTGTGATTTCTGTAGGTCGTGAAATCACAGTGCCCTTGCCAAGTGTGCAGTTGTCTGATCGTGTGAAGATCACCCACCTAATGCTGTCTTGGCCTGCGAGGGATCTCAAGTAAAGCAAGCAAGGGCAGCACTGTGAGAATTCATGTCTTCATTTCCTAGCTCACTGCTCAGAGAGGGACAGCGTTACGAGGGTGAAGTGACTCAAGGTGAGTCATCTGGTCGATCGTGGTTGTCTCAGTACCTCTGATACTGGTGGGTGAAACCTGCATCTTCCTTCTCCTCTGAGTTGTCCCCAGGAGGTGTCCATCTGTCTCCAGGATGGCAGAGGGAGGATTGGGTGCCCGGCTCAGCTGGCTGGAGGGTAGGAGACGGGGCTACAGGACACCTGGGAGTATCCTGCTGGGTCAGCTACAGAGATGGAACAACACCACTGAGGCTGCTGAGGCAGCGCAACAAAGCCTGGATGGTGAGCACTGAATTAGGGACCAAAGACATAGCCTCTATTCTGGAAACCTCTCTGAGATCCCCTGCAAAGGGGAAGGACTGGAAGAGTGGTCAGGCACTGGAACAGCCTGCCCAGGGAGGTGGTTGAGTCACCATCCCTAGAGGTGTTTAAGAAACGTCTAGATGTGGCGCTTCAGGGCATGCTCCAGTGGCAGAGACTGTAGGTTGTTTGGTTGGACTCGATGATTGGTTGGACTCGTCCTTTCCAACCATGAAAATTCTATGCTAAGACTGAGTGGGACTGCTATTGTCTGGCTGGTCTGCTGAGAACCAGCACAACCTAGAGGTAGGGGGCTGCAGTCTCCTCCATGCAAGTCAAGAGGGCAATTTCTGCTTTAAAATCTGCTGCAACAAGAAGTAATATTCGGGGAGAGCCCAGAGGCCATCTAACAGGGGTAAGAAGATATTACGCCTTGCATCTGGACCACCTTACAGATCTCACTGTTTGTGAGGCAGAACTTGAGACCCTTCGCCCAGGGCTCAGCAGGTGGGGGAATCTCACTGGCACACAAAAATAACATGCTGAAAATATGGCGCTTTGATAGTAAGAACATAAGAACAACCATGCTGAGTCAGACAAAGTCCCATATCCTCTTCCCCACTGTGGCAGTGAGTGGCTTGCCTAGAGAAGGGTTTAAAGCTGGAATAACGCATGTACTTCTCCGAGTGCTCGCTAAAGCCTCAACCACTTCTCTGAGAGGGATGTGGCTTCTTTATATTTATTAGCCTTCATGGGATTTCTCTTCCGTGAATTTGTCTAGTGTCTCCTGGATCTACCTGGATGCTCATCTACATTTTTGGCATCCACCCCATCCTATGGCAAGGATTACCACAGCTGGATTACCTATTGCAGGAAGACCCACCTCTAGTCTGTTCTGAACCAGAGTTCTCCTACGTTGATCACCCCAAAGCTGCATGGCTGCCCCAAGAATCTGTCTGGAGAGGGAAAGAAACCAGGTGAACCCGGTCAAAAGTGACTGTGCTGGAGAGCATCAGTGGTTAATCATGCAGCAGGCATGACTACAGGACTTCCAGAAGACCTTCCAGAAGGAGATTCAGTCCAGCTGAGATTCGCACTGCCTTCTGGGGGTAGCTGTTGGCTCAAGCAGGAACATAAGGTGATTCTTATCTCAACAGGTCAGTCAATAGAACTTCAAATTTAGGTGGGCAGACTCAGTCCTTCATGTTCTGATATACCTATTGGTGTAGAGAACCTGAGCTTGAATGAATACTCAGGCCTATGGGTATGCATACTGTGATGTGTCATTGCATAATAAACGTATGCAAAAAATGCAAACATTTGCATGAGTTTCCTTTTCAGCAGATTTTATGTGTGGGTCAGCTCTGGAGAAGCTGAAAGGAAAATGGCTGCATGTAGGCCACTGCCGAAGTGAGTATGAGGTATCCAGCACATATTCCAGCCCATGTGGGCTCTTTGCACTGATAAACCTGCAGGGCAGAACGTAATCTTGGAAACTGTGCAGTAAATGGTGGAAAAAAGTTGCTTAAAATAAGTAAGTTGTGACATTTGGAAAGCTCTAGAGTACGGGAGCATCACAGAGAAGACCACAAGGTATGGGAGAAGAGGACCAAGAATTTACAGGAGACCTGTGATGTTTTGGAGCAGCAGCTGGAGACCAGAGAGGATATGCAGAGCACCTGAAAGGACACTGCCTGCCTGTACACGGGCAACTGAATCTGGCCACAGATATCACGGAAGACACAAGTGGAAATCAGCTCAGAGATTACAACATCTGCTTGAAGATGTCTACATACATGTGGAGAACTAGGGCAGAAGTTTCTAGTGCAATTTGAAATGTCTGATGGCATTCCACCTGAATGGGATGAGATGAATGCCTGCATCTGGAAGCTGAATCTCACCTTATGTCAGAGGAGTTCAGAGATGGCTTAGCTGACCGAAGACAGGTATCTACCCTGGGGGGCCTGAGCAGCACTCTAGCTTCTCTGCTATACTAACTGGCTCTTCCTCCACTACAAGGGGAATTTAGGTGCCAGATCACATGTAGACAGATGTAGGTGCTTAAATTCAGTCTACAGCTATCTTAATTGCTGTTGGTCTCAGCAGCATGAAGAACCATGAGATAGACCTGCAGAGGTGGTCACAGCATGCGGAGGTGGGGAAATGCTGCACTAGGGAGGACACGATACCTGGGGGAAAGGATTTTCATAGTGGGGCTAGTGAAGAGTGTGTGCTGAGCAGCTCACTCCCCTTGCAGGCATATCCCAGAGAGTTACAAACACAAACCACAGAGAAGGTCCCTAGCTCACTTCATCCCTTCAAAATCTCATGCAAGAACCACACATTGTCCAACCCCAGCCAAAATGTTTTTTTCTTGGGATTATTTATTCTCATGATTTTTTCCCCCCAGGATTATTTCTTGAGGATTTTGTGATAAACTGTGCTAAGAATAACCCTAGTGGGAAAGATGTGGTTTGGCTGAGTGAGAAGACAGCCCACTGTCCTTCGAACTTTTGCTATCAACATCTGTGAGATTTATCTTCTGAGCACTTAATGTGTGAGAAGCCCCCGGTACGGTGAGCATGGCTTGGTAATGTGGCGGAGAACAATACTGTCTCTGCGGGGAACGTGCAGCATTTTGTGCTTTTGCAAAACTCAAAGTACTGTCAGGAGCTCTCTGACTTGAGCCTGGAAGTTGCTCCAATCCGAATTATCGACTGTGAGATTGCAAGTGCTGTGTTTGTTTGCTCTGTGCCATGTTCCGTGCTCGTTCTTAGGGGACATCGCGTCCAGACCATCTCCTGGCCTCTGGTCTATTTTATATTAGCAGAGGCATGCCTTCAGACTTAATCCCTTGACCAAATTTCTCGAGCCCTCCTATTTTTTTGGCTTCTGCACCAAAGGCTCGGTTTAACCTTTGGCAATAATGAAACACTCCCTGGGATAATGCCTGAAGTCTCTGCCTGGTTAGCAATTATTTAAATACTCTGTTGTGAATAGGATCAAAGCCTTCTCTTATTGAAACACTTCGTTCCCAATGCCAGAAGTTGTCACCACATGACAAATGGCTTGCCTGTTCTCTTCTCACAAGCGTGCTCTAACCAGACAGGTCTGGGCAGCCTGTGGGATGGGGAGTTTAATTAATAACAATATTTAATTGCTACAATGAAGCACTTAGGGGACGATGCATATTGCAGCAGTGGCTGTGGTGCAGACGATGCGTCTGCCTCCGGTGGCCAGCCGAAAGTGGCTCGGCGCTGGTGAAGATGGGCTCCATCAGCAAAAAATCACGGCCGCGTGCACCGTGCCGTGCCGAAGCTCGACAGCACGCCTCTCCGAGAGTTGCCTGAAATATTTCAGCCGGGACGATTTTTTTTTTTCCCCTCAGTTACTGAGCAGCATAAGTGTCGTCGTCGCTCCTCCAGCTGATAGTAGCTATGGAAACCGTGACATCACTGCCGACATAGCGATACATAAAAATTCAAATGGCTGGGGACCGGTTGCTAGGAGAGCTCTGCTCGGGAAAGTCATCGGGCAGGCAGCCAAGGGACCGGAGTCTGCTGAACATGTTGTACTTCACCCTGGTGATTTTACCCTCCTCCCCCTATTTTCCCTTTCACATGCAAAGCTTTTTTTTTTTCTTTTTTTTTTTTTCTTTCTCTATATTCACCCTTGAATTATCTCAGAGATTTCGACAACGGGCTAATGAGCTGGTGTAGTAGCTGCACGTTACCAAAATGTGTGCAAGGTCAGGAAAGAAAACCACAAACTGTACTTACCGTCAAATAAAAGCCACTGTCAGCCACCTTCATAGCACCTGGGTTATTATAAACGTGCATTTTGGATCACTTTTGGGCACTGGTTTTCCACTAAGCTTTATGTATACACAAATTAGTGGAAAATCTCTGACCAAAAATCATCAGAAATGAAGGCAATCTGAACCAAGGACAATGAGTAACCTCTACAGTGGGTAAAACCTCATATTGCAACCAGTGTGAATTTGGGAAGTGAAGAGTTTTCCAGCAGTCCGAGTCACACCTGGAGAAGCCGGTGCTTCTCATCTGGTGGTTTTGGACCACTGGTGGTCAAGGGAAACAAGTGGCGTATGTTTTGTAGGAAAAGGTGTTGTTTTTGATTAGACCAAAATTATTTGATGAGACCAAAATAGTTAAAAAAAATCCACCAATCAAGGAAACCTTTCCTCGGACTCTGAGAGGATTTGGTGAAGCAGCTTGTTTGTTCCTTCCAGCATTGTTGCTTGGCCTAATGAAGGATCTTGCACATGGATATGGTCACATGCAGGTGCATGCAATTCCCCTGGATTTAGCTGCAATGAATGCACAACTCATACGTCCATGCTTGTATCCAGTAGATTAAAGGGTCCAGGTTTAAATTTGTGTTTCCATGTATGTATAAATAGACACATACGTACATGTATATATATTATTATTTTTTTTTCTCCCAGACTGAAATGTAACTCGCAGGGGAAGTTGTCCAAGTAGATTTTCACATGACCACCCAACTACTAACAAATGACAAGATCTGAATAAAGGCAATATTCATACTGAATAGTCCTGGGAACTGACCAAACAGTGAAGTGATATTGGGGAGTTTTGCCTAGGAATTACTCATCAAAATTATTTGGTAGAGGGGTTTTTTCCAGAAACTGGGTGTGCAAATTCTTAGAGTTTAAACAGAAACTGAGAAGGAAACAGAAAATAAAAATAAGAATTAAAATTAAAAAAAGGCCATTGAATAACTTATTATCAGAAAGTCACTGATTCTTGAGAAATGCACATGCACTCAGCACGTCCTACGCACCCACATGAACCCAAACACAACCTGAAGATGGACATGAACATCAAGTGAAAATGAAATTATCTTTATTTGTACGAACTGAGTTAGAACATATTAAACAGCTAGTATGTTCCGCCTCAGACACAGCTGCAATTTAACTTATTCATGTTTATTAAATGTACAGGATAATGTGTATTAGGGACTGAGGTCTTCTTTACCAAGTCAGGAGAAGTTTGAGTTAAGAAGAGATACTGTTGTGTGGAAGGACGACCATTTCTTGTGCTGATATCCCCTCCAAGGAGCCTTCCTTGTACCATTTTTCTTGGTCTGCCTTGGAGCTCCATAGTTGACTGAACTGAGCTTTAGATCTCCTCTGAGTTGGATACCTCACTCATATCAACACCTAAACCCAGATATCTTAATTTGCTAAAAGCTGCTCCTCCAGTAACTGCACAGCACCATTTTGGTACTGGTTTAGTAACATTTCTGGATCAATATATCGGCTATGATGAAGGAAGAATAAGAAGAAACAGGACCAGACCCCTTAGTTTTGGAAAATGTCTTGTCAAAAGCTTCTTAAGCACTCAGCTGTAAAAGTGGGCTCGTGGTGTTCAAGCTGGCAGCACTACCTGGGGAGACTCCCAGCAGTCAAGCCCCCTGAGTGTAGTCGTGGGTCCTGGACTCAGCTCCGGCACTGCAACATTCTGATTAATTGAGGTGGATCAGGTCCTGGAGCCACCTCGCTCTGTGTACCTAAAGAAACTCTACTAGGTTTTCCTGCATAATGGTGGGAACGTGAACTACACCTCCATGTCCCTAAGTTGAGTGGCAGTGAAGAACAAATGAAGGGCTTTATGTTCATGCCATCACTGATTCCGGGGTCAATCGGTGCCTCTAGCAAAAGTGTTTGAGTTGCAGATACTCTGATGCTCTTTCATCTGCACACTGTCACTTGAACTCATTTAATAAAAGCTGATTAGTACAAATTCTTCACGAACTTTTCCATTCATTAAAAAGACACTACTTTTGTTGGTATTCCAACTATTTCACTAATTTCCTGTATATTTTGCACCATACTCCCAAAAGCTGAGTTAGATACTTAGTGATGACTCTGGAAAGAAGCAGGAAACCCAGAGCTGTCCTTTGGTTTAAATGAATTTTTTCTTGCACAAACTGTGGCAGCAGAAGTACTTAGTGATTTTCTTTTCTAAGGTCCCCTGCAGGACCAAATCACTCAAAAAGCTGGTTTGAATTGCCTGCACTAAGAGGAAATCAATGACAACAAAACCCAGAACTAGTTAGTCACCAGCGTGCTAACAGCACCTTTTTGGAAGATGTACTTGGTACGAGTACTTGTGTAACTGAGGTCTCGGTGCTGGGAAACATGAAGGTTGCACCTCCCATCCTGTCTTTGCTGGGTGTGCTGTCCTTTCAAGATCAGAGTCTGGCAGTTGTGGGAGAAGGGAACCAGATCTCGACTAGTCATGGATATGCTGAGTGATGTGTTTGCTGGTAGTAGCCATTAGTTTTGTATCACCTTTTGGGAGGAAGGTGAGATAGCCTTGGGGATCTGTGTTCTTCCAGTGCGGTCAGCAGATTTGCCATCATCTTCCAGTGGAGTCAAGAAAAAAACAAACCAAAGCCCTGAGCGAGAGTGAAGATTTTCCACTGGACTTCACAAACATCCCTCTGCTCAGTGTGGTGCTTCAGCATGGTCAGTCTAACAACCTTTTTTCTTCCTGTCTCTTAGTATGATGATGACAACGATAACTCTCTTCCATTTTGTCCGAAGGTGTGTGCATTTGTATGGGACCAAGATGTTGTATTCCTAACCTACCTTTAGGGGATGCAAAATACTTTGGACAAGCTGCTACATATTTCACTGTCATTTTAGCATAATGAGCAAGGATTATTCTTTGGTCATCTTGGTGGAAAACAACAGAAAGTGAACCAACAGCCTCTTTTAATAAATATAACCATAGCAGGATTTGAACTTGCCTCCCTTAAAATAAGGTAGGCATTTTACTATCCATTAGGATACCAGATCTTTGGCTACCTTCCATGGGAATTTAAAGGCGTTAAATTAGCTACAGGAGGGTTTCACTATTGTTCCCTAAATGTGATGGGAGCCGATTTAAATTTACAAGGGGAAAAGCTAATAATTAAAAATTGAACATAAGGGCTATAAAGTACAAAATGGGTTGCCTTGGATTGGCATACAAAACCTCATGAAAAATGGAGCTCCTGCTGTGTTATGCTTTTCTAGAATGACGAAAAAAAGGTTGTTTAAAGGTGTTTTTTTGTTGCAAATTAATTGCTTGTGCCTTCCATGGATCTTGCAGCCTATAAAGATGGCCCCATTGTGGTTTCCATTGATTATTTCATTGAGGGTTTCCCCCCCACACTTCTTGTTGTTACCAAAATCATATACAAATAAAATGAAGTGTTGGTGAGGATGTTGTGGGAGCTACAAATGCTCCAGATCTGTCAGACCTTCTGCACTTAGAGTACAAATCTCAGCTGCCTCCTTTTCCTGCCCAGATTTCATGCATTTGCCCCTTTTCTCTGCAATGTCCATGGGCCACTGGCAGCCACTCAGCCCAGTACGTATCACGGTCCCCATCTGCATGAGGTCTGTGGGTCTGCGGGTCTGCGGGTGGTGCTTGATCTACCTGTGTGAGCCCTGCCAGTAAAGAAAAAAAATACTCCTCCCAGGGAGGAGTCCTTTCAGACTGGAAAAAACATTGTCCTGGTCTGTTTTCAGCCCTTGACCACTAAACGAGAAAGATCTACTGACATTTGTGGCGTCCTCGTGTTTTTCTTCAGATGATGAGGACTGGTATCAGTTGGTGTTACTGTAGCTTTGCCAGGTCCACGTGATGGAATTGTAACTGCCCTCATGCCAGATCATATGTCCAGGCAGGTCTGGGACATGAGCATTTGGGCCAGTAGTTTAATCACTCAGCAGGCACCAGAAAAGACAAGATGCAGAAAGGTCTTCTGGCAACGCAGGACCTGCCAGCAACCTGGCAGAGGATGGAGAACTACCATGGGAGCTCATCCTCAGTTGCCTTCTCCACCAGGAAGTCCAAAGATGCAAGTGATGTGAAATCCCAGAGATCCCAGCTGCCCGTGCAGAAATGCCACAATGCCCCAGTAGTACCCCCTTACTGGGAATGAGGGTCAAGAAAAAACCTTGTTCTTTGTGTGTTTCTTCTGCAATGGAACTTTTCTTTCTGAATTTTAGCCTGTTCACCCCAGATATCTCCCTTCCCAGAAGCACCTGCTGCTCCTGTCTTTTTTCATCTGTGCAGTCTCATTCATCTCTTCATTCCTTTTTTCTGCAAGGCACCAGTTTATTATTGTTCTTGTTATTTTTAACTTCCGCTCACTGCAAAAGCCCTTCTTCATTTTCTCTGACTCTTGCCACTTTTCTCAAATAAGCAGTTTAATTATGTTGCCTTCTAGGACTGGCCTGTTTCTTTCCTTATGTCTTCTCTTCCACTGAATTTTTTCATTCCTCTGGACTTTTCTCTGCTCACACTGAGTTTCCTCCTACCTTTTCACTCCTAGTCTGTTTTCAGCCAGATAATATAAACTCCAGGTCTCCTGGGACAGCTAACCCGGTATGAACACCACCACATTAGTCTATCAGTGAGAAGGTTGTGAAGCGCCTATGGGGAAAAGAGAGTTATCCAGGCAGACCCTGTTGTGGCTTCAATAGTACTTCATCCGCAGGAAAATTTTTGAAGGAGATAGATAGATAGTAATTTTAAGCCTATAGGAAAGCAGAAAATGGGATACAAAGCAGGGTGGGGTTTCCAAGGGTAATCCCCAGAGTTTACTTGCATAAAGTAAGGGTGTTTATAGAAAGGTTGTGCGTTGGAGCTAATCCCTTTGGTTGCACCTGTATTCACTGATCTGAAGGATGCTGTGAGACACCAACGTTAGTCGGGTCACTCATGGCTAGTATCGGGCTAGGTCTCCTACTGATCCCACAACAATAGGTGGCTGAGTAAGGAACAGGGAGCTTTTTGCTCAGCAAATGTGCAATCTTTGTTCCACTGCTTTGACAGGGACTCTGTTTCATCTTGTTTAGCACTCCTCTGCAAACGAGCTGTTTAAAAATAGGGGTTTCCCTTCTCCTTTTGGAGAAAGACAACAAAAAGTTGAAAGATTTTCAGTTTCAGCTTAAATTCCAAGAATAGGAAAGAAGGGATGGAAATCTGTTATTTACTGTTATGTTGCTGCTGTGTATCAACATATATGACTAAGTGGCACAATCTGGGCTCAAACTTCCATTATCAAGTATAGATCGTTTCTGAACGCAGAAAAAAGCTTCAAACAGAACTCTTGGTCCCTGGCACAAGGACTCGGTGCAGAGAGTAGAGACTGTGAAGGGGGTGCAATTCTCAAACAAGACTGCTGGCAGTCTGCACGGCTGGAGGTGTGTTTTGCAACAGACTCTTTGCTCATTAAGGATCAGCTTCTACCATTTGCTCCCCCAGCCCATTAATCATTAGCTGTAAATGGGTGGAGGGGAAGCAATATGTGTTCAGGTTTCAGCAGAACTTTTAGGTGTTGAAATTGTTGGTCAGATAAGAGATGATAGAAAATCAGATTAAGGGCTGTATTTGAAACGTTTTCAATGGTATTGCAGTTCAAAAGACCAATTGCCTCCACCCCTGTGTCAGCCAGGGGAGAGAGGGATGTGCCTTTATGAGATCTTCTAATTTGCTATTCAACAACTGCTTGTTTCCATTGACTGGGTAGGGAACAAGGATCAGGTGGCACAAGTTTGTAGAAAGTGTCAAATTCTCATTGATTTCTTGAAATCTGGTTTTGTACTCTCAGCGTTAGTGCCTCAATGTGATCTTCAGCTGGGCTGTCTATCTGGATGAGCAAAGTGGTAGGACAGTCAGCTTGATCCAGAGCAAGACAACTTCAACATGGAAAGTCAGTAGACCCATACATTGTTTTGGTGTCTCCCATGGGCTCTTTGGGCTGCCGTTTCTCCTCCTTGTCTCCAGTTTCCCTACATGCAGTGAAAAGGCAACGCTGCAGAGCCAGTTCCCCAAGTAACAGGGAAGCAGGGAAGAAAGTCACCCAACAACCCTTTTGACATCACAGGGGTGCCATGTCACATCAACAGCAGTAGATGGGTGGACGCAGTGAAGCCGCCAGCTTGCATTCAAAACATCCGTTCCCAACACATTTGACTTTTCCAAACCCACATTAATGGTGTGAGACTCCGCGAAGGCAGCAGTTCTTGGACAGAAAGCCTGGGATGATTTCACTTTGCAAAGTGTTTCAGTCAGCAGCCAACCAGACTCTTACTCTGTATTCAGCATTTTATTTTTCATACAGAAATAAATGGCAAAATTCCCATGATCTTCAAAGGGAGAGAACAGCCCTGAGTCCGTATGTAATGCGTTACTATTAGATGGAAATACTTGCTGGACTCTGTTATTGGTGAGATTCAGAGTTTTATTTTTAACCGCTGCATTTTATTTTATTTTATTTTACTTTATTTTGGCTTTTTTGGCTTATTTGGCAAATAAACTTTTCAGTTTATTCAAGGAAAGAAACAAAATCTTGTCCAGGACAGTTTAGTCTATGGTTCTTTCCATAGTACAAAAATCTGGAGATTTGGATCAAACTGTATTCCTGAAGACAGGCTTGGGAAGGGAGGGGTGGTGGTGAGCTCAGCGCTACTTTGCAGTGCTGATCCCAATTTCAAACGTAATCGCCTCCAAATGTTGCAGACTGAATCTCTGCTGAAATGGGGAGGTGGGTTTTTTAGGGAAGAAGCGGGCCAGAACAAAATAGTTGACGTGATCAGGTGGAGCCATGCTGGGAAGACGGGGAGGGAATTGCAGTGCTCCCTGGTGTGGCTGCAGATGCAGGCAACGTGGGAAGAAGTCGGCTGAGCATCAGTTTTCACAGGTCATGGGTGAATCCATCCCTCGTGAAACCACCGCGACGTGACTGCCAGGCTACCTTAAGCCCCGCGTGTGAGCGTGGGACCCGTGGATGCTCCCGGAGCCGGCAGCTGCGTCCGGAGCCGGCTGCCTTCCCCCGGGGCCCTCCTCACCTGCGCACATACTTCATCTCAAATGCAAACGGCAGACCAGGATCCTCAAAGGGGTTGCCAGCAACTGTGGGCTGATTTATGAGCTGCTGTCAGATGCAATGCGATAGAAGGAGGTTTGCAAGCTTCCCAGGGAGGCCAGGTGGCTCTGAAGAAACCTCTCTAGGTCAGGGCTGTTGGCGGTAAGTGCCCTTGGCTAGTTACAGCTTGGAAAATTGTACTTTCTGCAGCTGAACATCTGAAGGAACCTGAGACCAGGAGGAAATGGATGGGCGGTGATTCTTCATGACCCCGTCTCTTGCAGACAGGAGCTGGATTGCTGGGGGCAAGTTATTCCCTAATTGAGCATTACCGGCATTAGTGCTGTAGCTGACCCAGCAGGCGCAGTTAAGGGCCATGACCATGTTCAACCACATGAACTGAAAACAAAGCAATCGTGCATTTTGAGAGGCGTCGGTAAATATAACGAGCAGATGTGAGGAAGAGGGCGAAGGGAAAAGCTGCGATAGAGCCTCTCGTTTTCCTCTGAAGCACCTGCTTGTGGTCACAGCTGTAAGTGGAGTGCTTGACCCGGGGACTGATCTAATGTGGTGACTTCTTTGTGCCTGGCCCAAGACCAACCAGCTTCCCTGGGTCAGCAGGAGGTGCAGTGCACCGAGCGGAGGGAGAGGCAGAAGTCCCTCACGTGGCTCTCTGCTTATCTCACTTGAGAGCAGCGTAGATGCCTGGAGCCAGACAAATGAATCCTACCTTGTTGTCCATGAATACACCTCTGGGGGTCAATAACCAAATTACGGTTTCTCAGCATCTCTGCTGAAAAGCTCCAGACCAGCTTTGCAAGCGGGCGGGCAGATGGCATCCAGCTGAAGGACTCCATGGCACCATTTGTCATGGTGAAGAGTCACCAGGCTAGAAGCAACTTTCTTGGCTCGTTGCAGCCATGATATTGCAAGTGGCAAGGCCATATGCTGTCTCCCACAACTTGTGAGTCTGTTCACATCTCATCAGAAACTACGCTGAGACGCCGTGAGAGCTCCCTATTTATACGGCGTGGCTTATAAGCTTCTGCATTTGTCACTCCACATGTGTGCCTCTCATGCCAAGTTTCAAGTCTGTGACAGGTCTCTGGTTGCCCAGGAAGTTCAGGATCCTTCTGGGCCAAAAAGCTCTCCCTCAGGTTGGATCACATGTCACACCCAGCTTTCAGACAACCTTTTATAAAACTGACTTTTTCTTGATGTCCCTCTCCTCACCTTTATCTTTTCATTTGAACAGGCCTAGACTTTCCAGGCACTGACCCTGGCACTGATTTGGATCCAGATCGTCGCACTGGGATCTGACCTACAGCAGGCAAACACCGAGCCCACGACACGCAGAAATGTTCCCAGAAGAGAAATCCTAAGACAAGATGCTCTGTGCAGTTTGCCCAGAAATGCGAGGTTTTCCTCCCAGGAAAACTTTTCCTCCAGAGGCTCAGGTTGCTACAAAAGAAGAGCTCTTTTTGCTGGAAGTGTGTCTGTCCATCCATGGAGCTGTATCTGTGCAGAAATGCCAGCCATGCAAAACAGAAAATATTCACCAAAAATTGAAGTATTCTCTCAAAATTGAAGTATTCTCCAAAAAATGAAGTATTCTCCAAAAATCCATTCCAGCCAGCTTTCCCAGCTCGGCTTTGTGTAAAGGCCACAGGGACCCCTCTGAGTAAGGGAATGGGTGCTGCACCCTCCTGCACTCAGGCCAGAGGATTGTGTCTGCTCACTTACAAGGGGATGGAGGGGAATTGCTCACATGGAATTGCTGAACAACACCACTGGCGATGGAGGGCAGGGGGCTGAGCTGTGCCAGCCCACGAGCTCTCCCCACCCCTGGCACCACCAGGAGAGGAGATGCTGCTCTGCCATCCCATTGCCCGAAAACTCCAGGCTTGTTTTCGATGATGGATGCTTGCACATTCCCTTGCCGTGTCCCTTGGAGGGGGTGAAGGGGACTCGTCTGTCTGAGCCATCCCTCCTGGGCTCACGTGGAGCCAGGGGTGGCCATGGCGAGTCCCCGTGGTGTCCCCACGGCTGGCAGGGCTGGCTGCCACCGTCTTGCTGCTAATAGGATCAGGGCTCAGGGAGGGAGCTGAGGTGGCCGCTTGACGTTGGCCCCGTGTTTCTCCGCCTGAGGAATGTCAGCTCATTGCAGGGCATGTGAGAGAGAAACCCGAGCTGCTGCGGTACGGGGCTGGATGCAACGCAGCAGGAGAGGGAGAACAGCCAGGCTTCCCCCGGGTCCTAGCCGCCTTTTGCCGCAGGGTTGGTCTCTGGAGCTACTCCACGCCGTCCTTCCGTAGAAATCCCTCCTCAAAGAGGTCTGCACGGGGCCGTGAGTTAAACGCGGCTCCTCCTTGGGCCCCTGCCCAACGCCGAGTTCGGGTTATGAGTCAGGGAGCAGGGAAAGGAAGCCAGGGGATGCTGTCATACTGCGGGGGGAGATTTGCATGCCAAAGCCTTCCTCACGCTTGAGTGGCGGTTGGAGGTGGCTTTTACAAGTGGAAATGCCCCCACTGAAAGCTGCTGGGCCCTGCCGTACTAGAGACTTGGGGGTCTCTGCAAGGTGGGGGCTCCCGGCAAGGCACCCCAACACTGGGCTTGGCTTTGAGCTGAAGAAAACCTCCATCCCTCCCTGTGTCTGGGAATACCCTGCCTTCTCTGGGATGCTAAAGATAGCTCATGTGCCCTTACATCAGCTGGCCAGTGTCATCTGGTCCTACCAAGGGGACACATAGACCCGCTGGACCTGCCAGGCCCTTGGCTCACCTCAGTAGTCACTCTCCACATGACAGCTTTGGAAAGGAGAAGGAGGTGTTTCAAGCCACTTCGGCATTTCCCTGGGCCTGGTTGTGAAAAAACAGCCCTACTGCTCTGCATGAGATCAGCTGGAGTTCTTGAGGAAAGCTGGGAATTGAGGCCTCGTAGCAGATGCATATCTGTGCCCTTACTCCTGGGGCTGCTAGGAAATGGGGAAGGGACTAGCTAGCTGTGTGGGGCAGCACCGTTTCCAGAGCACCTCGGCCTGCTTTGTGTAAACCAGGGCAGAGTACATCAGTGCAAAGTGGGGGACCAAGAGGGTGAGACCCATCTACTGCGAAGTGGGAGGCAATGGAGAGCTGCTCCCAGCATGGGCAGGGAGGTGGGTTCTGCAGCAGCTCTGGGAGTGACCCACGCAGGGTGCTGTGTAGGCACAAATCGGTTCCAAGTGGGGCTTGGCAGCAAGCTGCAAATCAAACCCATACATCTGGGACATGGAGCTCCTGTAAGATTCGCCAGTTTTGCTTTGTTTAAAAATCCCCAATCTGGGACACTCTGCACTCTTGACCCCCTTCAGGATGCTCCATTTAGGGAGAATACTGCATCCCTCTCCCGAAATCACATAAAACTCAGAAACCAGGGATGCTGGCATCTGCTTGGATAATTTGGCTGACTGAGCATGACTTTGATTCATTTATTTTTTGAGAGGGAAATATCTGGCTCAACTGGAGACTAATTCCCTCCCTCTCCTGAGATTGTCTTTAATAGCTAAATCTCAGCTCTCTCGCTCGCTCTCATACCTCTGGAAACAATTGAATCAATTCCTTGTTTATAAAATGCCTGTGTTTGTGCACAGTTGACAAAATAAAACCTGCCTTCTATTTTCCTGCCAGATCTCCACAGCGTTAGTCTTTGAGGAAAATTTTCCCTTTAATTTGTGTGTGTTTCTCGCTCTCCAGCTGCGGGAAAGATGCACCTTTTAGAGAAACGAGAAATGAAGTCCAGGGCGAGACGCACCACTCACATTAAGGGATTCAGGTCCTGACCTAAATCCATTTTTCGTCTAATCTTGAATCCAAACACACCTGATTTTCAGAAGCTGATAGCTGGAGCTGGACTTGAAATACAGGACACAGCCATCTCTATCACAGTGACAGGGCCTAAAGATCCGCCTTAATACCTGTTTTTCAGATGCCTGCCGACCTCCCACATCCCCCTAGCTGAGATTCATTTTCTCTGACCTGAGGGTGTGGAGGATCCACGCTCTTTCAGAGTGAGCAGCAGGATGGTACAAAGCAATACATCCTTGCAGGTTGTCCTCTGATCTATTTTGGACGTCTAGTTTGGGTGAGAAAAATCACACCAGGACCTCGCAAGCCTTTAAGGGGTCCTGAAGGTAACTTGCTTCCATGAAGATATTCATCTTTGGTCCAAAAGTCCCATGACTTGGTGCTGAAAAAGGACTGCACAGCTACATATGACAGACACATGAGAGTGTGGCGCAGCCAGGGCTCACCCACGGACAGGGTATGTGGGGAGGACCTGGGATGCTCCATGTGAAGGGTCCAAAAGTTGTGCCTTTGTGTGGCATTTCAGATGTGCCTCTCTGCTCCGGAGAGTTTCAGACTTATATGAAGACCATTCATTATAAGAAATGAAAAAAGTACTTATGTTTGTCTAACGTAAAAGTAACACCGTGTCGTTTAGTCGGTTCATCTCCATGTTCTGATGCCAGGCTCTTAAAACATCACAACTTCTCCTGGAGTCAGGACAGCCACCCTGGGCAAACACAGCTCAGCACTGGCATGAGTTTTGGCTCTCCCATTCAACCTTTGGCCCTCAACCTTGCCATGCTTTGCAGCTGCCAGCAATGTTCCCAGGGCTCAGGGTAAGTCATTGCCTGCGCTTCACACGTGGGTCCCCAAGGCTTTACTGCCACCAGAGACCTGCCTAGCACGGCCATTCTGTCCCCATCCCTCCTAGAAAGAAGCAGGGATTTTGAAAAGAAAAATGAGTGCACATGCAGAGCCATTCTGGCACAACCATGATGCCTTTAATCCATATCCTCCATTTGTTTGAAATAACATCCTCATGTAGACAAGCTGTAAATTCAGTTCTGCCAAAAAATCAAGTTAATCCCCGCATTTCTTAATGCTCATCAAGACAGAGTTTGCTCCTGGCTTTCTGGATCTAAGAAGGAACCTCTACCAGATTTTCTGTGCCTTGAGTTACTTGATAGCCAGTTGCATTAATGTACTTCTTCTGTGAAAATAAATTAAAAAAAAAAAATACTTCCAATGCCAGGGTCTAGGCTGCAGAGAGCAGTCTAGGGCAGCTTTTACTAACCGGTGGGTTTTGACTGCCTGGGGAGGTTGTGAAACACGTCCAATAGGTGGTGGTGGCTTCCCTCCTCCCACATGGGAAATGAGAAGGACTTCGGTTACTGGTTGCAAGAGGTCACACTAGCCAGGGAGCTGCTAAATACCTTTAATTGCATTCATCCCTCAGTGCCTGTGCCATGGGTGCATCTTTTCCCTCTGCAGCCGGTAACCACCAGCACATCTTGCTCCTGGGGCTGTACAGACTGTCTGGAAACTGGTCCCAATGTGAGGGAGCTTGAAAAGTGCCAGTGCATTTACAAAAAATGCCGTGAAAAGGAGCCTTATCTTCAGGCTGAGATATTGTGTAGCTATTTTTACCCCAGCATACCTGATTTTTATGTGCAATCTAAGGTAAACACACCACAAAGGGAAGGCAGCGCAGTTTTAGTCAGCAGTAAACTTCGCTAAGCCAGCTCCAAGAAGGGGATAATCTTTCCCTTGTCTAGTTTGTTTGCAAAGAAAATTAAACTTGCTTGTTCTCATTGTGTTTACCCATTGTATGCACATTGGCTCTCAGTGGTACAAAGTACAGCTTTCTCTGCAGCGCAGATCAGTCTATGAACATATTCACTGGCTTTTGCTGCTTTCCTCACTTTAAGTGATTAAAAAAACCCCGATCTTTGCCAAAAGAGCACTTTCAGCTGAGTTTTGCTGTGAATGAAATGAGAGGTTGAGCTCTGTATTGCAGTAAGAGACTTTATTTCTCTTTCTTATTTCTTCTCCTGTTTTGTGCAGCAGCAGGGATATTCTCTGCTACATCTCGCAGCCAGGGACCCTGGTTTGTGTTGCAGTCAGCGAAGCGGCGCAGTCCCCTCCCCTCGTCTGCAAGGGGAGATGTTGTTTCTAGGAGCCAGGTGGGCAAATGGATAATGTTCATAACTGAGCCAGGCGTGCAGCCTTGTAAAACGCATTGCTCAAAAGTGCTTCTCGTCTAGGGACCAACAATAAAAGAGAAAAACTGACCATGCTTACGATTAATTAATTGGGTTTATATGGAGTAAAGTGATGTTGTAGATACAAGTACTACCTCTAACAGACGGTTAAAGCCATATCAGTGGGAACGTTTATGGGTGGCTATATCTATTGACTGATTAACCATTTATGAAAACACATAATAATAACGTCATAATCCTTTACCACCTCCCTAAAATCCTGTGGTGTGAACTATTCCAGGAAAGAGACATCTCACCTTTCATTAAAGAATAAGATGACAGGATTTTTTTGGCCTTTTGCCTTGCAAAGGTGGTCTGGATGGTACAAACCCATACTGATCGAGGGGAGATGATGGCACACATGAGCTATCTGCAATCAGCGGCTGGTAGGACCCAAGTGACACAGCCATCCCTTTTCCTGCCCTCTTGACTCTTGTCCTCCCAAGACTTAATAGAGAGCAAGGCAGTGAGGTTTTGGGGTTTACCCTCAGCAGCCCCTTAGTCATGATTTTTGAGCCAAAACCAGTAAGGTGCGATCACAGAAGTGTGTAGGGTGAGGTGAAAGGACTGTTGAGGGGAACCTGCCTTGCACCTTCAGTGCATCTGCTTAGAGCTGTTCTCATGGGAAAAGCTCATAGAGCTGAGTCCACTTTGCCAGCACCCTTCCTTGTGGGATTTGCAAGGGCTCCAGACCCTGGTGACACCACCACAAAGACTATTCCTTCTTACAGTGTTTCAGCTTCTCCCGACTGGCAGACATCATGGAAAGGAGAGGGGAAAAAAACAAAGCCACAGGCAAATATTTCCTTTTTAAGCACTGATTCCACATATGTAGGGTACTCTGGGGCTGCGGGGGTGGAATATGTTTTCCCCTCTTGTTTTTTTCTCATCCCTAACCTCTCGGTCCTCTTCAACGTTTCCTTTCTCTCCATGGTTACTCTACACAAACAATTTCCCTGCTGACATGGTCAATGCAAAACTGCCATAAATATGCACTGCAGATGCGAAGTATTACTCACCCCCGGGGTGACTCATCTGGAGCAAGCTGGTGAAGAGCCATACTGGGGCCTGTGAGTCAGCAAGGCTGGTTTGCTTTTGAGCTCACACCTACAGGGAGTGGAAGCACATCTCAGCGCCTTTTGTGGAAACCCAGGGAGCCCTGCACGGGTGGCCCTGATGGCTCATTCAGGAGATTACTGGAAACTGAGGGGAGGAAAGTCTTCAGTCGGTTTTCTTGTTGTCACTGGTAGAAGGAGAGGGCTTGTGTAATGAGAACGTGGCCACTGTGATCAGATATGGGATTTGAGCCTGAGCCCTCCCATGGTGAAAGCCCAACCCTCAGTCACTGGAAGCCAAGAAGATGTTAGCACCTGAAGGAGGGCACAGCAGGCTGCAGGTAGCAGAGGGAAAGCCATACAGGCACTGTCTCTTTTTTAGGGCAGAAAGCAAGCTTCACATGGTGAGCCCATAAACCATGAATTTTCTTTCTGACCCTAACTCAGCCACACCTCCAATCTGTCCTGAGTTCTTATGGTCTCAGCATCCTCAGGATGCTCAGAAGTATCCTCTACCTACCTATTACTGTGGTCTGTTGATTCCCAGACATTAGGTCACTGTTCACAAGAATTCAGGGAGCCTGCCCCAAAGTGATTAGGTTTTCATGGTGACAGATTAAAGCAAATTTTGCTTACCAGTATAATCAGTCACTACAATGGGCAAACAAAGGATAAAGCAAGGCAGATAAGGCACGGGAAAGTTATGTGTAGCATTTATAGGAATCGTATGCAAATGTGAATGCAGAATAAAAATAAACACAAATGTAAAACAAGGAAACATAGATACTTATATCAGAAGGGAAGTGTTGTGTTGTTATGGTTGTTTCGTTGGTTTCTTCTTTTTTAAAGGATAATAGGGAAAATGACTACTGAGGCAGAAATTCGGCATAAGTGTTGTAACTAAATTTCATGCGAGACTGGGGCATCTGCAGGTGAAGGTGAACGCCATCTTGGGCAACTGGGACATCAGTTCCCTCTTTTATTTCCTTAAGAAATAATTTAAAATATCCTCATCTAACTGAAGCAGATGGCTATGATCACACCATTTTATCTTAATCTGAATAAGGAAAAATTTGTTTCCTGGCTTCATGACACTAAAGCTGTTTCTCTTAGCCTTTTCGCCAGGAAACGCCCCAAACACTTCACACCCTCGACATTCTCAGGTTCTTTACCTACTGGCCAGACTACCTCATGCTAAATTTACCTAAACTGTCCATAACAGTTCAGATATGCTAATCTACAACCCTACACTATCTCCAATGGTTATCATATACCTTTTCATAGGTCATATTGTGCTAAGTGCTATATTAAGGCCTGCTGAAAGAGTTAGGCTCAAACAGGGTGTCTAAAGGGTGTAAAGCCCTTCTAGGTAATCATTTGTAGATTGGTCTGGTCGTGGCAGGTCCAACTTGTACTCATTCCACTCTGTTTGCTGAGCAAAGCTGGGCCACTGGTACGATGCCCGACATGCTTGGGCTGGCTCACATTCAGAGCGCCCTGGAGCTCAGGTCTACCTTCATCCAAGTTTTATTGCCAAAGTGGTCGGTTTGCAGAATGACCTTGTCATCCAGAACTAGCTGGGAGCATAGCCCCCAAACACGGAGCTGCATTATCTGAGGGAGCATTCACCCCAGCACCCTGCAGTCAGGAGGCCATGAGGTACCTCTGGGTTATGGTACCTTGGTATTGCCTACTCCTGGCCGCAACACTTAGCACTGTTGCCTCCTTTTCAATGAAGAACTGTTTCCAATTCTACATTGTGAGGTTCCAAAAAGGGTTGGCTCACAGCCTGTTGTATAGAGGAGATAAAGTTAGATGATCCCTTACATGCCATGAAATGCTCCATGAAACTTTGTAGGGGATAGAATATGAACCTGCTCTAAATAGACTCCCTGTGACTGCCTGGGGCCTGGGTTTCTCATTAAGATTGCTTTTGTTTTTGATGAGCAAGGGATTCTTGGAGAGTGTCGCTCCCATTCTTTCTTGTATTTAAATCCCTCCTTCCCTTCTCCACTGCACAGTGTTTTGTCTGTTGTGATGACACCTTTGTGGGGCTCTTGCTAACCGCTACCTCAGAGCAGCTGATTTGGTTCCCAGACCAACTGCACCTTGCTGGGTTCTCCCCTCCGGTGCCTGGGCTCCTCTCCACTTTGGCAGGAGATGGTGCCTTCACACAAACACACTCTGAGCCAGATGAATGGATTACTGGATGCAGAGGCAGAAGCACGAAGACATTTATCAGCCTTCTTGCAACAGGGAGGGAAATAACCATCAGCTGCTGCCAAAGCTGATACGGTGCAGTAGAGCATGGGTTTGTTTCTGTGGTGCTTTCCAGAGGGCAATAAGGAGTTGAGGAGACGTTAAGTGGACTTGGGTGGAAAGGGAAAGCCTGATGCATGAAAAGAGCAGGGATAAGAAGTGGAAAAGCCTTCCTGGTAGAAGTGGGAAGGGTGCAGGCATCCTTCAGGCAGCTTGTCAGCCTGGGAGCCATGGAGTGCTTCCAAGAGGTCCAAGAGTGGTAGCTAAGAAATGCACATTAGTAGGCTTTATTTTGCTTTGCGGGAGTCTGCTGCACAGCTGGAAAATGTAATTAGGTCCTTGTGCTGTAAAATGGGCTGCACACATGCTGCTCCAGGCTGAGGTTAGAAGGAGAATCTGGGAACAGGTTAGGCACAGGCTATGCTGCAGTGGAAACGTGCTCACTGTGAATCTAAGAGGTTAAAATTTGTCCCAGATGCCATCTTCTCTTGACTCCAACCATTCACCTGGCATGTACAAGGCAGTCAGAATAGTTCCTTATAAACCTGGAACATCTCATCAATGCCCCTCACTTCAGGTAGAGAGCTCAACCATTTCTACAGCCTGAACATCAAGTTTACAGGATAAAGTGGGAGATTTGATGAAGGAGCAGACTTGGAGGAGGAGAATGGGACAGAGAAAATCCCAAGCAATAGGACCACCTCCATAGGAGATGTTGTCCACTGCCATGGGAGTAAGAAACAGAACTCAAAGAGGACAGTGGGTGAGCAAGGAAGGTCTCTTCCCAGTCACTGAACTGGCATGGAGAGATCCCAGGTTTGTATTTCCTGAATATCCTGTGTGGTTAGATGTCTCTGCTGGAGAATGAGTCAGGTGAAGGATTCAGAAAATTCCATTTCCAGCATTCTTCCTCCATCTAGCAAGTAAACAGACCACACAGAGTATTGTCCTCTGGCAATGCCTCCAAATGGGAGATAATCACCTGCCACTACCATCAGTCATTCCTTCAAGTTGTAAAGATCTTCGCTTATCTATAGATTCAGATTTTGGTCTAGACTTCAGTGGGAATAGTCAGTAAGTTTCCATGTAAAAGAGATCTTGTCCGTACGTTATTGTTTTGGCTTTTGTTTGTTTTGTTTTGTTTTTTTTTTTTAACCTGGAAAAAGTCTAACCAAGAACAGTAGTAAGAGTCCAAAGGTTGCGAAGTCAAGCACCATGGTGCTAGAAGGTGCCAGAAATCAGGTTGTTTGCGTGAGTTCAGTTTTATCTCCTATTTTGATTTCTTTTTACAAGATCCTGCATATTTCAGCAGAGGGCCCCAACCTCATTCAGCGTGCCGGGTAGACAGTGAACCAGGCAGAATGCGCCATAAAACAAACACTTTCTCTTGTGATTAAGGCACAGTGTGGGTATCCAGGAGAGTAAATTATATTCTTGGCTTTGCTACCACCTTTTGTTTGATGTTGAGTTGGGTGAGATAGTATCATAATGGAACTGTAAGAGGTGGTTGAATTATGGTGGTGGCTTGGCAGCATGAATTATGGCCTTTTCCACTGTATCTTTTTTGGTCTGTACTTTGCAGCCTTTGTGTTCTTGCAACCAAGATTTTTCATAGCACACATTGTCCTGGAGGAGTGGGTAGATACCTGTTTTTTTTAGTGTCCTCAAAAGACAACAGCATCTTGGTGATTGCTGGCTTGCACGGCTCGTTGTGATGGTGCCTTTCTCCACTTGAGGGCGATGTGACCTGATTCAGTACACACAAGTGGCAATTCAGTATGAAATTAAAATGACAAAATTTTGACATCTAACATTAGGTGTCCAAATGAGGTCTAGGCATCTGAGTTCCCACTGTAGTTGGCGTAGATTTGGTCAATACAGACAGTGGAGTCTGGAGGGAAGGTCAGCTTTCTCTAGAATAGACAGGCATCAACTGAGCACAGGAACTGCTCCTGCACTTGACGGTATTGGGTAGGGTCATAACTCCCTCCCTACTGCAATGTGTTGTGTCTTTGGGATGGCCTTGAGTCTTCTGTATGGGCTCCAGCTGCTGCCCCAGAATGGTATCCCAAAGGTTCTTGGTCACACCTGCCAGTTGTGTACAGGTGTTTTGGCTATCCCGAGGAATGTCAAGTGGCACTGGATATCTAATTGAACAACCAGACGAAGGCCCAGACCTCTGCTCACAGTTATGGGAACTGGGACATTTAGCTCATGTGTAGACAGAGGCGCTCGGCTGCCTACATTTAAGGGTCTTGTTTTCAAGCTAAGCCCTGCCCAGGGTTGTTGATGTCGTTGAAGAAGGGAAGTTGTCCAACTGGGGGTGGAAATGGAGGACACTTTTGCTAAGGGGACTGCATGCCCACCTCTCAGTCAGACTCTAAGGGAGGTGCTTTGTGGGTCAAGATCTCAGATCAAGAAGGAGCTGATGAAGTTTACTGAAAATACAGGTGATGCTCCACTGCCAGATTGCGTAGTCAGGTCTTGATACAAAATATGTGGCAACAGGGCTTTTTAAAGACATAAACCTTTGCTTTGTAGAGGCCCATGATAATCCTTATGGCAAGGAATATAGTTCAGGTTTCTGCAATCAAGCGATACACTTTCTTTTTATAGCCCAGGAAAGCTACCTTACACCCCAGGAATATGGGATGTCGTGGTTTAGCCTCAGACGGCAACAAAGAACCACGTGCCGCTCGCTCGTGCCTTCCTAATACAGGAAGAATCGTAAGAAAAGGCAAGACTCTTGGGTTGAGACAAAGGCAGTTTAACAGAACAGCAAAGGGAACAGGCAAACAAACAACAACAACAACAACAACAACAACAACAACAACAACACGGATAGGGGAATATACAAACGCGATTACGGAACCGCCGCTCCCCCACCGCTCGCCGCTTGCCGGCCGGACCCAGGCCGCCCCAGCCCACTTTTAAGCAGCAACTTCCTGGCCCTCCCCCGGCAGCTCAGTGTGGGCGTGGCTCACATGGCATGGAATACCAGGAAAAGTTAACCCTATCCCCACCGGAACCAGGACATGGGAATATGCAATGACTGCCGGATAAATGTTAGTTGATCTAAATGATCCACCTTAGTTCTGTTTGTTTGATCTGTCAAACTGATCAGCATTTACCTGTCTTGTTTGCAGAAGGAACAGGAGAGAACTATTACAGATGGAAATGTTTCAGTCTGCTTAAAACTACATGAAACCAGATTAGTGCTATAGTGGCAACTGAAGCAGACATTGCTAATTAACAGCAGCTTAAAATACTCAGACAGCAATGGTCTGTAATGAAATAAATAGATCATCATTGTCCCTAACAGTAGGGAAAGTGTTATAGGGCACCAGATATTCATGGCAGAAGCCTAGGAGCTCATGCTTCTTTCTGGACCTTGCCTCCCATGAGCACATTCAGAACCTTCGCAGGTTCGGTTCCCTTCCTAAAGGCAATTTTCACATGTGGCACTTGATTTTTTTCAAGCAGAAGAGTATCTATTCTGTCTTACTGGGTATAAGTATTGTTCTGATGTGGTCACACTGTCATCATCACTGTCATCACTGTCTGATAACACTTTGATTGAGTTATAGCCCATGGAGGGCAACGATTTGGTTTGCTTTGGAAAAAAGAAGGAAACTAAAGTGCTTTCTTAGTAAGTTGTTTATGTGGTAGTGGGTTAAGAAAATGGTTCTTGGATCATTTGTTTCATGTTAGCCTCTGTCGCAGTTCTCAGACAGGCAAGGTACTGCTCTTCTCTTAGCCTTTGACATGGGATAAAAGTAATAACAAAAGGGAATTAGTAAAGGAAAAACAATTCCAACGTGGAGATTTCACATTGGTCTGTGGACCTCACTCTCACTGGGTTGCACAGAGGCCAAGAGCCGAGCAGGGCAAATGACAATTGGAAAGTGCCTGTCCTTGCCTAGGTAATTGTACTGGGTCTGAGAGAGGCAACCCTTCCAAATGCACGCTGTGGGGCTCCCCAGCCTTGACTGTGGCCTTGCATTTTCTCCCCAGACACGTAGAAATAGTTCTGCTTACCTGTATCCTAGTGAATCCATCCAGAAAGCCCTGGCACTGTGGCGGCTGACCCTCCAACCATCTGCCAGTAACAGCAGGAGCCTTCTGGCTCCCTTGTTGTGGGAAGCACATGGTGACATTCTTGCAAGAGGGACTTCTGCTGAGCAATTGCCCTGCAGAAGACTGAATTTACTGGCTACGTCTTAAAAACTTCCACTGTAGAGCTGAAAGTAATGGGAATATACTTTCCTGCTGGCCTGCTTGCTGCTGATTTGACATCATGCCGCGTGGGGGAGGTGTTGGAAATAGGCAAATACTACGGAATTTAAGACAAATAAATAAATAAATAAATCACTCAGAGTTGAAAGGGAGGAGAGCCAGGAAAGGAAATACCTCAGGCAGAGAATTACTACTTCTGTATCAAAGCCAGCAGCTCCTTACTCTAATATTTAACACCCAGGAGAGCTGAGGGGGAGGATGCTGAGAAGGGGTGAAATTTTTCAAATACACCCAATTTCTAGTCATTTTCCTTGGGTGCATTTTTTCTAGTGAATGCTCAGTTTGATGAGAAATGTGACTTTTTGGCTATCAGAAGCACGTTTACACGTTCAATTGCAAATTACTGAACAGTTGCAGCTGGAAAGCAAAGTGCGGAGAGCGGCTGGAAAAGGAGGTGACACCAACCCCTACAACCAAAATCCAGCACTCATTGCTGCTGCTTTTCTTACTAGAAGTCAAAGTAAAGTGTTTCACGCTGTGTCAAAGGGATCGTTCAAGGTGTCCGGAGAAGAGAAGGCAAGAGGAGGCGGCAGCTTTTTGCTGTGTTTAGCTACCTGAAGGAGGGCTGTTGAGGAGAAGTGTGCAACAAAAGAAGATGAAATGGGCACAAGCTGCAGCAGGGGAAATTGCTTTTGGACATAAGGAAGCGCGTCTTTCTCATGAAAGCACTGAAGCACTAGAAGAGAAGCCCAGAGAGGATGAGAAGTCTCCATCTTTGGAGATAGGCAAAACTCAGTGGACCAAGGCCCTGAACAACGAGACGTGACCTTGAACCTAGACCTGCTGTGATCAGGGCATTGAGCTACAGACCTCCACAGGTCCCTGACAACCCAAATTATTCTCCAGTTTTGTGAAGCTGAGACGGAGACTGAATAAAATAAGGAAAAAAAAGTCCTCCGTTTTCCCCTCATTCCTCTTCCTTCAAGGCAGCTGGAAGCTGGTGTTCTTGTGCTTTGCCATGCTTTTTGCTTTTAATACTTCTGGCCCATATAGGGTTCTAATATCCATTTCAGCTGCTTTGCTTAATCAGTTAAGCTAGGCTGAAGTCATTTCAGCCCCCAGTGATGCTTCCTGCATCAGTGACGGTGAAATCAATTGCACTGCAACAAGAAGCACTCTTATTGCATTGCCAGCACTTATGGAGATGCCTTTTGATGCTACAGGGACAAGGAAACAAATAAGACAAGAGCCAGACAAGGTGCAAGGCAGGTCTACAAGCTCACCAAGGGAAAGACAACAAGAAGGAGAGAAGTTATTGGGAGGATTGGAGCTGGTTGTGAAAGTGACATGGTACATGCACAGGGATCTGCTCCCTCTCTTTGCTCCCTTAACCCATCTCGTTGGTAGGAACGGTATATCCTGAGGTCACAAGACTGGATCCAGGCCATAGGCGGCCAATCCTGTTATCCAAACAAGCCCCATGACAGTTCACCTGTGCCTGGTAAGGAGCTGCATCCAGGTCTTCTTCTCAGAAAGGAGCAATATTTTTTTTTGCCTATTTGGATGTGGTGTGGAGAACCCCAAGAGGCACAGTTATGTTTTGGGGTAGGGAGGTGTGGGGTCTTTCTTTTGCTGCAAGACCTTTAGATATTTTGGAATTATTCATTTGCGTGGGGTTTTGCCTCAGCACCAGAGTCAGGAAAATGAAGCAATCCACCACACCAGGTCTTAACAAGGCAAACGCACTAATAGTGCTTGTCACATGTTTGGATACTGTGGGGTGCAGGGTCCACTGACTCCAGGCGGAAAGTCCACGGACTGGCTTTTTTTGGCCTGAGGTCACCTCCTATCCCTGTAAGTACCTGGAGAGTTAGGAAACATCCAGGATGCAGAGTTAAATGAAACATTTGCTGGTATGGTTGTGTTTTTCTGCACTGGCAAAAGCCCTGTTTGAGTGAATCCAGAAGGCTTTTGTCCCAAATATTTACATTATGCTGCTAAAAGGAACTGCTGGGTGTGACCTGGGGGCCTTCTCTCCACCTTTTTGCCTGAGGGAGATCCAAAACAATGCAAGGGAGCTGGATTTCCTGCCAGGCTGGTATCCGCCTGGGGAGGGGATGAAAGAGAACGAACCACAGACAGCAGATGTCCCTTATATTATTACTTAATACAGCCCACCACGGGGGGCAGGAGAGGAACCTGTAGCAGACGGACCAGCTGAAAGCTCTGCTGGGGAACAGCCCTCCTACAGCTCTTGGAAAGGGCTGGGACACGGAGTGGCCAGACCCTTGGCCTCGTGCTGGGTTGCTGCAGCCAACTCAAACCCTGACTTGCTGTGGGTCACCCGCATCTGCTTTGGCTTCGCTGCAACCAGTGAGGGCAGGGGTAAAGCTCATCCTTTGTCATTTATTGGAGGAGGGTCTGTTTCCTCTGGAGTTTTTGAGTCCTCCAGTGAATCACAGGGAAAGCTCTATCCCTGCCCAGCACTGCTCTTCTGTGGTTTCAAAAGAAACTGTGCAAAAACGTTCATTCTTTTATTTGTAGAGTCTGTCCCAGTACGACTTTATTGGTGTCTCTCCTCTAAAATTCAGAGACTTTTTCCTGGCTTAAAGGTAGCTGGTAATTGACTTACAGCTGCTTCTCCACAGGAAATTGCAGTATCATATTTCCTTTTATGTTGCTGCATCATAGAAACATTCCCATGGATTTCGGGGAAAAGGAAGAATGAAAAGGTGAGAGCGGGTTGGAAATCTACCGCTGTTTGGTCCTGTGTCTGCTGCTGCTTACCCTGAGGATCAGAGGGGATCAAGCTTTGTCCTGATAAGGACTGTCATTAATAAGAGCTACATGGTGATCATGGTCATCACAGCCCACACAGGGGACCTTCACTTGGGTATAGAAACTATTGTTCCTGAAATTTTGTTGAAAGGTCACTCTTGCTTTCACAAATGGTGGTTGTGTCTCCTTGTCTGTTTCTAGAGGATGGTGAGAGAAATGTCCTTGCATTCAGTCCTGGCTATATTCCCATCCCAGCCCACGGTGTTACAAGAGCCAGTCTTGGTCACCTTGAGTGCCCGTGCAGAAAGGTATGTCTGCGCCTTCTCGTGGCTTGCATTTCTCTCTGGGTTTACCGACCACTGAACAGTGAAGGAGAAGACAGTTGCAAGGCTCAAACCCCATCTTTCAAAGCAAGAAGCATGCTAACAAACCTGGAGGAGCAGGCAGCCAATGCTAACCATATTAGCTACAATTACAAGGGCTGGCCAGCTTCATTCTTCAGGGCAAATCTGATCTCTGTTTCCCCCATGGAACGGGCTTATACAAGCAGGTGCACGAAGCAGGTTTTATGACTGTAGCACAGTAACAGCTGGAGGCCCCAGCACCGGATTGCGTTTCTTAGCTTGGCCCAAAATTATACATTACCACAGGGACTGCCAGAGATGCTCGATCTGGTTCAAATCAAATAAGAACATCTGCCTTCTCCCGCTGCCATCCATGGATGATACATGAAAACTGGCCCCCAGCGTAATTCTGCTGGAGCCGAGTGCCGTTTACCTCCATGGATAATTTGGTCCAACGTGTTGCGAAGTGTCAGAGTTGCCGGGGCTTGAATTTCCGTGGCCACAGCTGCTCACGGCAGAGCTGGCCGAGAAGATGTTTTCGTCATTTGTTGTGTGATCTCACTTCCCCTCCATGGCTTCAGCAAGTGGAGCAGCTTCCACCTGGCTATAAAAGGCTTTTTCCTTAAGTTTGGCTGTGCGTAGGTGGAGAGTTGCCACGGTAGAGACACGCATCGACCACGTGCCTGTGGCTGTACCATGTTGCTTAAGCCTCTCCAGAAGGGCAGGGATGCTCATCCAGGTCTGTTTCCTTGAACAGCTCTACTGTACCTATTTCTTCTAATATATTGGTGATGGGGAAGTCTGGCCTGATAAATGCTCTTGATAGGAATCTAGACAGAAATAAAGCTGCTGAAGCATTGATAGATGAAAGCTTTTTCCTCTTGTGATCGTAATCAGGAAGACTGGTGATCTGGGGAAGCAGCATTTGCACGATGACTGTATGAACATGCCCCATACTCCACAAGCCCCTGTGGTATATCATGGATCAGCATCTGTTGGTGGGCCAGCACCGTCCAAGTCCTCCAAACTATTTCTGAGTGGGCACAAAGAGTCCTCCAGCATTTTACAAAAGAGCATGGAAGTCCCAGAGCTGACACAGAAGATGAGAGTGAGTGCTGCCAGGCTGTGACATGAGGAACCCTGTATGTGACATGGCCAATGTTATGATGCTCTTGTCTGAGTGCACTGATTCAGCTTTGCACTAAACAGCAAAGCTGTGGAGAAGCTTCATACCAGCAAACCCTACTGAAGACGAGGGACAATTTTGAAGTAAGTGGAGTTCCTTGAGGTTTCTGGTCTAGGTGTCATGACTGTTCAGCTAAGAGGCTGCAGAATAAAAAGCTATCACCATTACACAGTGGTATAATTTAAAGCCATGACTCCTGGGACTGTAGCTGAATGATCAGGCAGGGGCTGCTGAAGAGCTGTGATATGAGACGAGCTGACCCGCAGAGCAGCTCAGCGGGGAGGCACGTGGCGTTGGGCCTGACAGGGTGGGTGAGAACTTGGGAAGCTGCAGTTTTATCTCCTCCAAGATGCCTTGGCCGTATGTACAGGACGTGGCGTGCTGCCAGAGTTGGAGACGTCACTGCCCTGGGGGGGAGCAGAGCTACGCGGGCTGAGCTGAGGCTTTGGCAGGTCTGTTGCAGCACGGCTGGGTTGGCTGCTCAGGAGCTGAGGGAAACACGCATGCTACCGGTCTCGGGGGAGACCTTTCATGCTGAGAGCAGCCAGGGAGGGTGCGTGCATCAGCTACATCTCAACTGGGAGACTACGCAGGTCCTGAGCGTGGGTTCCCATGGCAGCACGAGACTGTCTGTGCTGTTAAATGGTGAGCACAGACCCTGACATGGCCCTACTGGCATTTCCCAGGTGAAGCCAAGGCACAATTTGGGGGCTGTCACCAGCTGGAGACATCCCCAACAGTCAGGAGTGATTTTGAAGAACAAGAACATCTTAGCAGAATAGATGCAAACTGCTGCTGTGATATATGTCCTCACAGCTGGAGAAGGGACTTGTGCCCACCTTGTTGACTGGTGCAGCCAGGGATGGTGCCAGGGTGCAGAATTGTGTCTGGCAGTCAGGGAACTCCTGGCTGTCCATCATGTGCTCAGGCCACTTCACATAATGGCCTCCTAGAGATTCTTCTGTTCGTTTATAGTCGCCTCTGAACTTTCCCCAGCTTCCGTCAGGTTAACACATGCACTCCCCAGCCCTGCAGATGCTCAGGAAAATTCAGACTAGGTGGGATCTGCACTGGGAAACAGCAGTTGAGCGCTCTGCATTGCTACAGTGATCCCCTGCGATGTGCGACTTTATTGGACTGCTTCTGCTTTATCCTGATTTAAATATCCTGACAGTGGTGCAGCCCCGTGGCTCTCAAGAACCGCCATCATTTGAACGGCACTTTGCAAAAACACAAGCTGTGAGATTTCCGCGTGCCACCCGGGGCTGCTTGAGAAAAAGCAGTGAAAAACTGCTGCTGGCTACTGCATTACAGCACAACGGAGCTGCAGGCAGGCCGGCTTTTTCATGTTATCGCGGATTTAAAATTGATGAATAATAGGGCTAACAAAATAAAAGAAGGTTCTTCCTTGCGCTGCCTGGGGAACAGGAAATTCTGCAGGGGCGAGCGCGCAGAGGTGAACAAAGCGTTAAACCCTGGCAGAGCAGCTGCCGCTGACCTTCTGGTCCCAGCACCGCTAAACAAAGCTCCTGTTACAGCTGAACTTTAGTACCAACTTCTGCAGCTCCAGGGATCCTCGCAAAAGTACATGCCGTGCTGCAATTAGCACGGTGCAACCCAGTGGGGAATGGTGGAAGAAAGAGGACGGTAGGGCGGTGAAGCCCGTGGAGCCCGCTGTGTCCTCTCCCTGGGCTCTCCCAAAAGCCTTTCCCTGCTGTGGCCAGTAGTTCAGGACTTGTTCCCAGCCCAAGGTGCTCAGTAGGTGCTGATAGATATATCTGCCGTACTTTTTTTCATTGCCACTTAGACTTTTGACCTTCACAGCACCCTGCAGCAATGAGTTCTATGGATTGATTATGTGCCCTGGGAAATCATGCTTCTTTTTGTGTCTAAGATGTGCTTAATTGCAAGTTTTCTGAGTGCTCCTGGGTCCTTTGGTGTGGGAAATTATGAACAATTGTTTAATATTCCCCTTTACCTCCCTATTCATGGTTTTACAACCTCTAATATCGTATCCTCAGAGAAGTCTTTCCTTTCAGAGGGAGAATTCAAAGCCATTCAGTCTTTGCTCTCGTGAGAGCCTTCCACAGCCAACATGTAATGCTGGACATCCTTGCTTCACTCCTACATTCCTTCTTCAGAAAGCAGAATTTGAGGCACTTCTCAGCAGAGGTCTTACAGGTATGGTCCAGGCTCTTAGCGTGATGTAAAGATACGTGAGAAACATTTTCAGTTGGTGGCACTTCTCATCCTCCATTGAGGATGATGCTGGAATTGCACCCCACAGAAAAAGTGTACTTATTTCTGCATGAGACTTGATAAGAAGGATGAGGCAGACTGGGAATGTAAGGCATCTGGAATCTTCTTGTCTTTATTCAGGCCCCTGAACTGTGAGGAACAGAAGAGTTTGTCCAGTGAAATAATAAGACTTAGATGGGCGTGAAGACTGGTTGTGGCACAGAATAAAGAAACAGGACAAAAAATAACAAGTTTGAGTTGAAATACCAATAAACATTATCTTGATGCTTTCTGCATGCAACTGAGTACAGTTTTGGTGCCCAGTTTTGATAGTTCAAGCTTGAAATTTGCCCTTATCCAGCTCAGTGCTTTTAATCCACCTAGCTTACAGTGTGGTCAACCCCAGAACTCTTCACCACGTACTTTTTGCTGCTCAGGTCAAGAGCTTTTCTGTGCCTTGTCCTTATTGCTCCTGGTCTATTGCCATTACACTGACGGCAGGGTGAGGGAGGTGGGATCTGTGTGGTTGTTGATGGTGGACATTGCTCCCCAAGTATGCAAGCATCTGGGGGTTGTATCTTGGGAGGCAAGTGGGTTGTCCATCAGAGGTTTATCTAATAGTACAGGTCGATAGGGATGTGTTTGAGATCAAACTGAAGATCAGCTCATTATTGCTAATACTGTTTTCTGGGCCTCAGGAAAGCAGGGAGCCTGGAAGAACAGGAACTTTATTGCTTAGGAGCTGGGAGAATCTTTGGGCTCTCTTGTTCCCAACCCAGTGGTAAGAAGTATCCCAAAGTGGTTGAACACTCCAGTGCATGGCATGCAGGCCCTTGGGAACAAAAGAATGTGCAGGTTACCATATTGGATCATGCTGGGTATGTAACACCCTGTCTAGGCATGGTTCGTCACTTCAAGAAAGCTATAAGAAACAGGGCATGCATACGCTGCTTCTCCAACCGAGTTTCTCTGAGCTTGTAGCAAGCAGTATTTGTGGACTTACCCCCTTTGAGGCAGGAAAACTCCTAGATCCCCTCAGCATCCAGCCAGGAGAGGCAGTAAACAGTGTCTTTACCACATATTTGTTAAAACCTGTGTGTTTTGGTTCGGACCAAACCACCTTCTGTGGAAATTGGTTTCATCAAACAGCTTCTGCCTAAGCAATATTTATTACTTGGGGTTGCTCTTCACTTTCAAAGGAAGTCCAAACTCTGCTCCAAAGTGACATGTGCCTCAGGATGGCCTTGGGATGGAGCAGGACCACAGCTTGGAAATCGCTTTGGTTACACTACAGGTGAGAGATGCAGTTTCCACTTTGCAGGAAGAATTTGTGGTTGAGGCCTTAAAGCTTCATGTGAGGAGACGAGTGCCTTGCAGAGGAGGTCGCTTTGGGAACTTGGAGGCTGTGGGGCAGCTCCTTCCCCTGCCAGGACACCCACAAACCTCCCCTCTCATCAGAATGGAAGGCAGTGTTGTGTAGCGTTCCACGGCTCCCGGCTGAGTCACATCATCCCCAGGGCTTTGCCCTGGTTCCTGGGATTTCATGAATCCTCACCTTCCATTTTGAAAACTTGTGAACCTGATGGTTGCTGGGGAAGACTTGAAAGCATCATGCGGGCATAATTGGAAAGCTTAAAAGCCTCAAAATTCACACTAAAAGCTGACACTTCTTGGTTTCAGAAACCTGCTATGGGTGGGTGTGTGAGGAGGCAGGCAGTGGCACTGGTGCTTTTAGCAATAACATTGACAGTATTAATACTAACGGAGCCACCCACCGTGGCCCAGGGCTTAATTTACATTTGCTCTGTGATAGCAACTCATCCAGCAGAAGGGTCTCCTGTAGGTGCTGCAGAAGTAATGCATGAGACCACACTGCCCGAAGGACCTCCTGGTCCAAGTACAAGGGCTCAGATTTGTAGCTGATCCTTCTCCACAACCACTAACCCCGTCCCACAAGTTGCAACTCCTCAACCTCTGCCCTTGTCCACCTAGGTTATCAAAGCTGACAAACGTGGGAGTCTCACTTAAGTGGCTGGGAAGCAATTAGCTCAGCACCTCCCAGAGGCTTTGGTGGACCATGTGGTGGTGGTACCTACTCCCATTCCTTCATGAATCGTTGTGTTTGGAGAAAGGACGCTGTAAGTGGAGGTAGAGCAGACATTGAGAGAGGTGCCTGGAGCACGCTGAGCCTGTCAGGCACGCTGAGCCATGGGTGCCTGTCAGGAGAAATCACTGCAGCTGTCTGGGAGATTTCTTGCCTCCCCCTGCTCGATCTGTGTGTAACAGGCGACAGACTGGTACGCTAGGTTCACATGTACCTGGGATACAGTGGGAGTTGTTTTGGCATGTTTGGAGCTCCTGTACATCATCCCAGGTCAGGAGGATTTGCAGGCTTTGTTGCACCACTGCCAGTGTTTGTTAGGAGCTGAAATTGTGGTACCGGCGCAGTGGTGGCCAAGTTTCCAATCTGGTCGATGCTGCGGAAAGCTGCCAGAACTGAGTCCTCACCCAGGACCTCTGGGAATGTGCCTGGGGACTGGCTCATCCCTGTTTCACACCACCCATGGGCCACCCCACACTTTCAGCGCTCCCCTCCAGCCCTGCCTCTCCACCGGCAGGCGACTCCGCCAGGAGACTGTGCGGCGGTAGGAACCGGAGCCCTGGGTCCCCCTGCCTCCGGGCATCCCCCTGTAAAGCTGGCATGAAGACCACTTGCCAGCTTCCCAGGGCCATCGTTGCAAATTGAAAAACGTTTTTTGGAGGCTGCCAGACGGCCGCTCAGAGTGGCCCCACGGTGATCTGACCTAAGTGCCAGGTTTTTGTTGCATTTTGGTTTGGTTTGGTTTGTTTTTTTTAAATCTGCTAAATCAATATTCTGGTGCACTGTGCAATGCAGCCTGAACGAAAAGAGTACGGAAGAAAACATACCCAAAAAGCCAAACCTCCAACCTCCACAGTTGCTTTGGACATCATGAATTATCAGTAGATGCACAACTAACAGGAGAGAGGACGGGGAGAGCAGAGGTCCATTAGCGATTCCCTACCCCCAGCATATGGCTAATTAAAATTTCTAATTAAGGCACTGTGGGGGTGAAGAAAGGAAGCTCTTGGCCGAAAGTCCCCCTCCTTTTTCTGTATTTCCTTCCATAGCTTTATAAATTTCCCCCCTAAATTAACTAATTAATATCACCTAATCAGTTAATAGAATTAGCTAATTAGATTGCTTAATGGAATTTCTGAAGAGCAGATTTAGAAGCTCTTAAGGAGACTTTAATCACTTTTTATCTGGGAAGCGGGGCACCAGTGTCTGCATTCATTCAGCAACTTAGAGCAACCGCCGTTATCAGCAGAACATTTCTGAAAATCACTAATCGGGTTTCATCCCACTGCTACAGTCACCCAGGCTTGAGCGGTCAGCCTGAGCCTGACCCTCCAAGTTGCTGTTGCCTGCAGCCGATCGCATCAAAAATCCACCGCCCTCGAGCTCTCGGCGCCGTATTTTAATAGAATCAGCGGTGGGGTAGAGCACTGCGAAGGTAACTGATCTCCCTGCAGGATCTGGAGGGGTTTTTTAGCCCGTGGCATTTTCTCATCTTGTTTGCTGATGGAGTGCTTAAGTGGTGGCGAGTGATAGCAAATCACTCCCTCAGCCGCTGCAGCGGTTGCGTTCACAGGGGTCAAAGTTTTCTCCCAGTCCCCTCTGCACCAGTGTGCAAACACAGCAACACACACACACACGCTGCTGACGGCTCCCGACAGGGAGACTGTGGTGAGGGAGAAATATATGTGTTGAGAAAAACATGGCAATGGGTGAGTTCGTGCTTCTCTGTGTGTGCTGTGGACATGCACAGTTTGCCATGCCCACCAAAGAGAAGGCTCGACAGGCAGCACAGGGCAGCTCCAGCAAGTAGTTACTTGTTTGAGGCTGGCTGGTGAAGAGGGATGAGAGGGAAGGCTGGGTTTGCAAAGGTGTCCAGCAACAGGTAGGCTGGTCTTGTTGGGACATCCAGAGCTATTTTGGCTTTGGGCAACAGCCCTCGCTGCATTTCAGCAGTGCAAAGTGAGAGTGAAGACTGGAAGGCTTGTCCCTGCTCTTTGGGGACACCGTATGAGAAATGGAGATCTTTGTGATCCAAGATAAGCCCAGCTCACCAGGCTGCTCACCATGCCCAACATGAGGAACTGAGAGAAAATGGGTTGGTCTGGGAGATTGGGTTGTGTTCCTGCCTGCAAACAAAGGGCCATATTCTAAGTCACCTGCAGGGCAACTTGGACTTGTTGGAATTGGGCTGATGTCCCCTAACATAAGGACTCGCTGTTGGAGCGAGTCCAGAAGAGGGCCATGAAGATGATCAGAGGGGTGGAGCACCTCTCCTATGAAGGCAGGCTGAGAGAGTTGGGGTTGTTCAGCCTGGAGAAGAGAAGGCTCTGGGGAGATTTTATAGCTCCTTCCAATCCCTGAAGGGGCTACAGGAAAAATGGGGAGGGACTCTTTATCAGGGAGTGGAGTGATAGAACAAGAGGTAATGGTTTTAAATTGAAAGAGGGTGGATTTAGATTAAAAATTAGGAAGAAATTTTTTACTGTGAGGATGGTGAGACACTGGCACAAGTTGCCCAGAGAAGCTGTGGTTGCCCCATCCCTGGACGTGTTCAAGGCCAGGCTGGATGGGGCTTTGAGCAGCCTCGTCTAGTGGGAGGTGTCCCTGCCCATGGCAGGGGGGTTGGAACTAGGTGATCTTTAAGGTCCCTTCCAACCCGAACCATTCTATGATGGTGGTGATGGTGTCCCTGAGCCCAACATCTGGCTATGTACAGGGTGGCAGGGATCTGCTCTCCACACAGCATTGGTTACAAGGCTTTGAAATAATTTCCAAACTGCATGCAGCTTCCAGCCCTGATGTTAATTGGCTTGTTGTCAGGGAGGCTGTCAAAAGCCACAGCTGCATATAGGATACACATTCGTGGTTGGGTCTGGGAGTCCAGTGTCTGTCTCAGGCAGAGGTTCAACCTGGCCATTTGGGAGTCATTCAGTTGTGTTTCCCCTAGGCAAACTATGTCCACCCTGCAGCAAAAATCAGGTTGATGCAGCCTGAACCGCAAACACTGAAGGCAATTTAATCCATCCCATGTTATTGACACCACGACCTGAGATATGTGCAGCAAAGGCTGTGCTGTTCCTAGCAGTTGCTGTTATATTGATTGTGTGATCTTCTCGTCTCACCCTCAGCATAGTGTGGAGTAGGAGAAGCACCTGGTGTTAGCTCTCACTGTGGAGGTAACACTCTGCCTCTCTGTCGGCTGTGCCCACATGATTTAATTAAACAACTATGCCATGTTAGACTCTTCATACAGTGACATGGTCTGGGAACCCATAAGAGGTCAGCATTTTTCAGTGGTTATGAAGGTGGGCTCCTTCTCCAAGGCTGCCTCTGTAGTATTTTAGCCAGTAGCTACTACGGCTCCCCAGCAGCTCCTCCCATGGGTGGCGAATATGGCAAAAAAGCCTGACAGATATGACCTGACCTGTGTGAAGACAGCTGCAGCATGATGGTGGGCTCCTGGAGAGACATCAACCTCTCTGCACGGGGGAGAACTAGAATGACACTGGACCAGGACAGCAGGCAACCTTGAGACTTCCCAAAATTGTTTTCCTGTTGCATTGGAATGAAAACAAGTCTTTTGAAATATTTCCCTGTGAAATGTGGCATTTTCTTGAGCTGCAAATGCTCAAGTCTCTGCCCTGCTTGAAGATTCAGAGGACAATTTTGTCTCTGACTGCTCCAGAACGGGACTCAGGCCATAAGCCTAGTGAGTCTGAAGGTCTCGGCGTGGTGAGGGGTTGCTGAGGTAGGTCAGCAGCAAGGATGGAACTTTTCCAAAGCCTGATTCAGGCTCCTGCTGTGAATCACCACCAGGAAGAGCCTGTCTGTGTGTGCAGGCTGAGCAGGACCAGTGCGTATTGCCTCCCACTCGAGCTGCTCAACACCGACACCCGAGTCTTCCTCCTTTGCCCCTCCAGCACCAACAAAGTTGTTCTGACGAAGCTCCTGTCAAAACCAAGCCCTCTAAAGGAGCGTGCCGTGCTAGGACCTAAGTCAGCTATGCAACACCATGTTCTTGTAATAAAGCAGTCTCAGCAATTATCCAGGGAACTTGCCCCCTCTGTTTTCCCCTCTTGCTTGTGGATTTCCTGTGAGCAAGCTGAGATCTCTAGATTTTCTCAGCGTCTGGGGTTTTTCTGCCATTAACCTTCGCAAGCCATCCCAGCCCAGGGACCGCCTCCAACCCAGCCCGCGCAGTTATTTTGTTGGGGAGGTGATACGCTGTGCCATGCTGTTGTTCCCTTCTTGGTCTAAAGTGTGGCCAGAACCAGCGATGTACAGACGATGAGACAGCACCCCATGAACCTGGCTTCAAAACCTGGAAATTTCACATCAGGTGAACAAGCCATTTACGTGTCTTATGAGGAAGGTTATGTCAAAATTAGGCCTCTCCAGTGTATGTAGACATCTGCATCTGTCATTAATATTGTTCTCTATGGAAAAAAACAGGCAGTTTAAATAGGGTGATTTGCCTCTTCCTTGGAAGACATAGAGAGAAACCAGCAAATGGACCCCATGTGATGAACCTTCGGAGAGCAGCACAACGATACTGGAGCAATATAAATGTCACAGTGCCTCATCTTTGAGCATCTAGTTGTTTGCAGGCTTCCCTTGGCAACACTGAGGAAAACATTATCTGAGAGTCTCTAGTCCCCAGACCTGGCACTTAGAGGGAGAACCCAAGAGGAGGGTAACGAGCCGACCTTCTCCGGCTAACGAGCTGCAATGCTGAAAAGCAGCAGACGGTACTCAAATCAATGCACCTTATTGCATCGCCAGCGCATTACGGACCTGTTGGTGGTCACTAAGAATTACTGCGAGTTTGGAGAAAGGACACCAGTTCACATTATCAGGCATGAATCAGTAGCCATGAAGGCTTTACAATGTTGATAAAACAGTTTCTGTGCCCTCCAAGGCTCCACACCTCACTGGTATCACAAGGCAATTGCCCATGGCTCCTCCCAGAGGAGGAGATGGAGGCTTTCTCAGCGCTAATGTTAGCCTGAAGGTTTACAGTCGTTTTCTGGTGGCAGCATTGGTTCCTGATGTGGAAGTGGTGTGATGATTGAACAGCCTTTATCCCAGTGGAAGCCTGGTATTGCGTTTCCTGATGGGCAGATAGGTCCAGGTTTGTCCCTGGGCACTTGCAGCAGGAGCAGCTCCATGTGCAGGTGCCTCCTGCCGTGATGATACCTCTGCCGGCAGCTGCCTTGGTAACGGCAGGATGATGAGGACCATATGGCACCAAAGCAGCTTCGCTGCTCTAGTGACATCTCTTAACCCTTTGGAGGGCATCTTCTTCCAGGCAGAGTAACATGGCAGGTTGAAATGGCTGCGCTGGGGCCAAGTAGTGTAGCATCTCGGCTTTGATAGTGGTCCCCTGCAGATACCCAGTGAAGTGACAAGAAATAAAGGAAAATAAAGTGGCTCTTCAGAGATTCCTCCCTGTCAGCCCAGTGTCTGCCAATAGGTGAATTAGTACCTTCCTGATCCACAGGGCTGTGTCCACAGTTTTGTGTTTCGCGTCTCCTGATGGACTTAGAGGAATGTGTCTAGTGTGTAAAATTTCTCCAGCCTTATGCAGCACCTTGGCCCCCCAGCACATGAGTTCATGAAAACAATAGGAATGTCATTCCTTCTATCTCTCCATGGAGATTTGTTAGTCTGCCAGGTGGATTTCTGTTGTACTGTCTTGGCAATGGCAAAATTTATTTCACTAAGAGTAGCAAAATACTGCTGGGAAATTAAACTTCCAACAGTAAAATAGGCCAAAAATGCTTCAGAACTACTGGATTAGCCCATCCCTACCAGTGACTAGATGCATAGAGAAAAGCTGAAAACCAGGAAAAAGATATATAATATTTCCATAGGACACTTCAAAGCTTTAGAAAAACGTTGTATGGAGTCTTTCTGAGGCAGAGTGTCTTTAGGTCTAATAGCCCCTGATGGATTTTTTGGGGTGAGCTTGCCTAATTCCTTTATGAGCCCTTGTGCGTTTCTAGCAGCCACAGCAACCTGCAGTAAGGAGCTCCACAGCTCAACTGCATGCTGGTTGATGAACCACATCCTTTTGTTTGTTTAAGCCATCTGCCTGTTAGTTTTACTTGTCGGTCTCTAATTCCTGTACTAGTGGAGACCACGGACACCTGGTCCTTGTTTATCTTCTTCGAGCCACTGATGAACTTTTAGACTTCGCATTTCTACTCTTTCCCAATGAATTCCAAAGACAGACAAGTCCTAGCTTATTTAATCATTGTACAGTGTGTTATAGAAAGGGCATTCCGTAACTGTGCTATGTTTGTCCATTCCAGATTTTTCATATTCAACAGAACATTTCTGATAGCAAACTTCATGTAAACTTCTGAAAAACGTGGTAGTATGGGATCATTTTGGAGAGAGGTAGAGATGGAGAATGGTCTGAGCATATAGGTACAGCAAACAGCAGGTGGATGGATAGAGATATTTACTAAAATGATGATCTCTAAATAATGCCTCCTATTTGTATAGGCTTTCTAAGAAAAAAAATTATTTTTTTCTTATTTAAAACTCCCCTGAAATGGAATACCCCAAACAGGATCTGACTTGTTGATGAATTCTTCCTTGGGGATTCTATTCAGACCCAGCATAAAATGGTTAACATTGAAAAGCTAAAATATCCCTCTCCTGGACATTCCTCTGGTGTGTACGTTTTCACAGGCTCTGGCTCCTGCACTCCTTGAACACATGAACATTTTCTGGTTTCCAAAACTGCAAGCTTATACTAACTTTCCCCTGGCCAGGTCACTAGCAAAGCTGTGTAAACAAATGACCTGTAATCATAATCTTCTTCAGTTTCCCCTATTGATTTCACTCTGCTATTTGCCTGCCAAATATTAGCAAACCTTCCTTCTGAAACGGTGAAACTTTTGAATGCTTCTTAGATGGGGTGAGTCAGGGAAGACTGAAAACAGTCTATGATCATAGACTGGCGTTGAGGAAGTGTACTGGTTTGGGCTGGGATAGAGTTCTTTTTTTCAATAGTTGCTTGTGTGGTGCTGTGTTTTGGATTTGTGATGAAAACAGTGCAATATTTTGGTTATTGTTGAGCAGTACTTAAACAGCCTCAAAGCCTTTTCTGCTCCTCAGCCTGCCCCACCAGTGAGTAGGCTGGGGGTGTATGAGAAGTTGGGAGGGGACACAGCTGGGGCAGCTGACCCCAACTGACCAAAGTGACATCCCACACCATATGATGTCACGCTCAGCAATAAAATCTGGGGAAGAAGAAGGAAAGGGGGACGTTCAGAGTTATGGCATTTGTCTTCCCAAGTCTCATGATGGAGCCCTGCTTTCCTGGGGCTGGCTGAACACCTGCCTGCTGGTGGAAAGTAAGGGATCAATTCCTTATTTTGCTTTTGCTTTACCTATCAAACTGTCTTTATCCCAACCCACAAGTTTTCTCACTTTTACTGTTTCTATTCTCTCCTCCATCCCACTGGTGGAGAGTGAGTGTGTGGCTGTGTGGAGCTGAGCTGCTGGCGGGGGTTAAACCATGACAGAAAGACAACTGTGTTGATACAGTTAATAAAACTTCTTCAAGGACCCATGATAGTCGATGATATTTCGATTTTGAAAGTGTACATTTTGCAGTATCAAGGGGCCAACAATTAGGTGGACTAGTTCGCTGCTGCATCTTGAAAGCCATTCATGCCATGACTCCCATGAGTAGGTCTATTTTGAAGTGGCTTCCCCAGAGGCTGGTCTTGCTCCACCATGGCTTCAGGTTTTGTATAAGTCATTTTGCAGTGATAAAGAACATATAGGGGTGAGAAACCTCTTATGGCGTTACAGATGACACAGAAATTTGTAGGCTAGCAAGTAAGGAAGATGCGGGTTACTCATACTGAGAAATATGGATCGTGTACTTAACTGGTCATGGTTCAGCAGGATGCTTTTAGTCCGGCTAAATTGAAGGGAATCCCTCCGGGAGTGAAGAATGCAAGGCTGTGCTTACAGAAAAGCAAGATCCATGTTTGAAAGCAGTGTCTTGAGGAACGACTTCAGGGTCATCTGTGATAATCTCTCAGGATGAGCTCTCACTGCAATGCCATGGGGGATAAAAACAAAAGACGAGATAATCTTCAGATCAGTTAAAAAGGTAGGTAGTGTCAGCTGGGACAGGGAAAACACAATCTTGGGAGGAGAGCTGTGCTGAGTCCACACATGTTGTGAGAGCAAGTGTGAAGAAGGGTTCAGAGAGACACCCAGAGCTGGACAACAGTATCTGGAAATCAAAGAAATTAAACCTCAAACTAGACCTGATCTTCCTAAGGCTGGAGAAAACTGAAGATTGGGCTGTCTGGAGAGAAATGGTGGACTGGGTTCTCTCCAGACAAGCTGCCAAGCATATGCTGTAGCTCATATTTGAGGACGCCCTATTTAAGGGTGGAGCTGGAGGAGTGGTGGCATCCTGGACCAGCGAGGCTCTGGCTGTGATCCCCCATTTTCCCCACTTCTTTTCAGGTCTAGCAGCTGTTGCTGGTCCATGATAAGATTAACCTGATCACCTTCACGCCATCCTGAGGCGTGCTGGGAAGGTCTCCTGCACAGGAGTCTTTGGAACGTGAGGAGAAACCAGCTCATGACTTGCTGGCCTGTGATGCAGAAGGCCACTTAGATGAGCCAATGTTCCCTGACGCCAGAGATTCCTGTTGCCCGTGTGTGGGTGCAGAGATATGCAGACTCATGTACACATGAACGTGCAGCTACGCATCCCCAGGATGCTCAGCCCAGCGGGTGACGTCCAGGACAGCACCGTGACTCCTCTGTTCACTCAGCCAGGCTGATTTCTTTTCCCTCCTGTTCATTTGCCCTTCAAATTCTTTGAAGCACACAATTTATACAAGCGGGAGCTGGTTGCCTTTTGCTTCCCCCACAAAACAAAAGGAGAGACAGAAGAGAGGATTGTATATATAAAGAAAAAGCTCCAGAAGAACAACCTCACAGCTGACAGCTCAGACAGGGTCTCCCCCAGGGAACGGAACGCATTATATTAACCGTGATACACTAAGGAGCCTTGCGCGTACATCACTTTCCAAAATGTTTTTAAAAGTTCATTAACTTCCAGTGGAAAGTTGTGGCTGCATCAGTTGCCTTCAAGCCATTTTCGCCGACTCTTGGCCCTGGCTGGGGAATACTTTGTTGATTTAGATGGGTCTATTAGAAAGTGTAAGTCTGCTGGGATATATAAAAGGCAAAGCTTCACTCTCCTGAACATTTCCTTAGTGCAGCACTTTAAAAATTGCACGGGAAGCAGGCTTTGAATGCCTTGCTGCTTTTTAACTGCTGGACTTTCAGCTTGAATGTTTCAACTTGGTTAGTAACCTGTAAATGACACCAATAAAAAGGAACCTGAATGGGGTGGAAGGAGAGAAAGAAAAAGATGAGATCCATCCAGCATTTCTACTGCTTCTGGGAATTTGTTTCTAACCAGTAATAAAAACACCTGGCACCCAGTGAGGACCATGTGCTGGAAAAGTGGATGAGATCCTCTTATCCAAGGGAAAAGTCCTTTTTTTGGGGGGGAGGGCTGGAAGGGAGTGAAAGGAATACATCTGTAATATCAGAGCAGGGAGAACGGTGGGGTGAAATATTTTCAGGTTTGTCTATATCACTTTTTGGAGGTGCTCTCTCAAACCAGCGCTCCCGGAGCTTCAGATGGGGATGAAGCATCTCCTCCTCCTCCTCCTCCTCCTCCTCCTCCTCCCAGTGCCTGGCAAGGTTGGACCTGAGCTGCCCATGGAGGTGCTGGGGACGCAGCCGCAGATGGATGCTCGGGACCGCCCTCCTGTGCCCCGAGCCCCACTCCTGCCACCATCCCGACCGCTTTTGCTAACGTTGATCCTGAGCCTGAGGGAGGAGAAATGGAGGGGAAAGCCCTGGGCAATCAGGCAAGGCCCATCCTGAACACGTGCCCTTGTGAAACTATTATCTAGGGCTGGCTGCAGCTTTTGGGGAGATAAAAATTGACCCCTCTCCCTCCCTCCCTCCCTCTCTCCTTCCCTCCCTCTCCCTACAAATATTTACATTTTTATTCCTATTTCTTTCATGACCCCAGCTGCCAAAATTTCCTCAGATATTTTATTTTCCCTTTCTTTTTATCTGCTTTTCCTCCAATCTGACCATTGCAACGTTAGAAGAAGAAGGGGATTTAAAAAATGAAGCACACAGTCAAGCTGTTATCTTCATTTGAAAGCAAGAACAATACAAACTGTTTGCTAAATGTATTTAATGTATTTATCCTTCTTTTTTTTTTTCTTCTTTTTTTCTCTTCTTCTAAATAAGACAAAATATTTCTTGGTGTCCAAAGAGAAACTGCTGTATTTTTTCTGGCTCTGACATACGTTGTATGCCGCTAAGCCTAATACATATTTATTTAAAATATTAATGCCGATGACTGAGCGCTGCCTGGCTGATAAGCGTGTTCATCGGAGACTTGTGTGTGCCTTGTCTTCTGCTGCTCTCCGAGCCTCGTTCAGGGGCCTTGTTGGAAGGAGAAATATGCTGGAGAGTAAAAGGTTCGCTTCCTGCCCTATAGGAATTTTTTAATTACCATTTTGACAGAGAACAAGTTTAACTGGCTCTTCAACCACAGACTATAAGGTCATTGCTATCACAGACCATAAAGAAGATACAAAAATGAGGTAATAAAGTATATGGGCTGTGTATGTCTGGTAATTTAACATTATTCTTGTAACCCTGTGAGTCACCTGTGACTAATTTAAAAATGCTGATGCACTTAGATGAAAGCCACAGTAAACCACCTAAATCAGAGTCTGAGAGCAGTAAACACTGGGGGTGGGGAGGAGGACGGAGACAAGGAGTGGATCCAAGCTTTTATCTGAAAAGATGCAATCAAGATGTGCCTTCAGCCGGTGGTTTGCAGATCCCGGGAAGCTGCCCGCTTTGCACAAGCATCCCAATGTGCTCTTCACCCCCTGCATGCCCGCGGGCTCTCCCACCAGGGCAGGAGCTGAACCAGGTCAAATTCAGAGGGTTTTGGGTAGACACTGGCTCCCAGGAGTGTCAACCAGTCCCAGCGGGTGTAAATCCTGGGTTACCACTGAATGGGCTGTGGGGGTTACTGGGTAACTGGTCCCGGGGCAGCATCCGTTCTGCTGCTTGCTAAAGCTGTTTTATCCCAAATAAAGGGCAGGACAGAGACATGAACTGCTGCTTCTGCTGTGCTGCAGCCGAGTGACGCTGCCTGCTTTGAATTCGGAGTATATAGCTCTTTCGGTTTCTTTTTTCCTTCTGTCCCTTACCAGCAGCGGTGTGTTTGTTTTTCAGCAGGCAGTGCCATGGGGCGGGAGGTGGAGGAAGCTTTTCTTGCAGGTAGACAATATTTTCGGGCAAGTTGCCCAAGCAAGCAGGTGTCGGGGCTGGGGTGCACAGCCGGCCAAGGCTGCTGGCTGCAAGGGTGCCTTGTGTCCTCCATGCCCTTTTGCCGTGGGGACTGAGCTCTCAGCCAGGATACAGAGTCATTTTTGTCCTGGTGAAACCGATGTAAAGCAGCTCAGCTCCTGAAAATCCTGTTTGTCCCCGTTGTCCCCCCAGCCCTGCTTCCCCACTCCTTGCCTGGCAGGGACCGATGCACAGCTCACCCCGGGGTGAGTCGGTTCAGGGAAATGAACCAGCAGGAAATTATTTGCTTGTTTGGGATGCTTTCTGCTGGCTTAGCTCTCCGAAGCAGCTGCCCGCAGAGAGAGGGCAGGTTCCTCCAGGAGGGAGGATGGGGATGCCCTGGCAGGGACGGGGCAGAGGTTGGGATCCCCAGCAGCACTAGACCCAGTGGGTTAAAGATTCAGGGAATGTCCCACACTTGGAAAGATGCCTTCCTTCCCCATCCTCCCTACGTCGTGCAGGGAGGCAATGAGCCTGTCGTGGTGTAGGCTGGGCTGGCCACTAAACGAATGAGAGGTGCTCTCTCTGACCTCAAACCAGGACAGACACCTTTCGCGTGCTGGTGCCGTGCATTTTGTTTCCATGCAGCACAGGCACCAGAGGAGCAATTTGGGATGTAATACATCAGTTATTTTCTACCCACAAAGCCACAATTTCCAGAGTAGCTCTAATCCAAAGACAAACATTACCCCCAATATCATCATTTGGGGTTGTGAATTAGTACTGGCTCCGAGGAACCCAATTCTGGAGCTATCTTTGGGGGTAATGAGGTGAGGTTCCCGCTGTGGAAAGCAGGCCAGAAGAGGAAAGCAGATACATAATCATGGGGGCTGGGGACACTTGAAGGAAACAGCAATGGTCGATAGATATTGATCCCCCTCTTCAGTGTGCTCAGCCGCCACAGGCTGGAGAAGAAAAGCCTTTTGTTCCTCCTGGGAAGGTGTGGGAGGTGGCTTGTGCTCGGTGGCCCCAGGAGCAGATGGGCCAGAGGGTTTTTTTGTGCTCTCTGGCACAGCAGAGACTGGTCCATGGTAGGGAGGAAGGGATGCTCCCATGCTGCACAGCCCCAAACCCACGTTTTCTGCTGAAGTCTCAGCAGAGTAACCCAACACGGCATTGCCCAGGCCTCCTGTGGGATTGCGCAGCCCCATGGGGCACGTGCCACCTAATTTTGGAAGCCAAGCCGTTCTTGGTGGTGGTAATGGGGAAGGTCTGCCATGATCTCCTTTGCCCCACAGGTAAATCTGTTCCAGGCTTCCGAGTGGTTGTGCCCCACCTAGTGCGGGACCCACAGCTTTGTGGGTTTCCTGCAGAAGGCAGGTACAAGAAGAGAGAGGCATGGTGGACTGAAGGGTGACATAGACGCAGAGTCCCTCAGAAAAGATGCTGGAGGATGAGCCATCAGAGCTTATCCAAAAGAACTCTCATGGCACATCGGAGAGGAGTGGAACTCTGTTAGAGGCCAGGTTGGTCCTCCTGCTCTCAGGAGACAAGGTGATCACCTGAGTAAAACATCCTCCCTTATTCACTCCTTCCTTGAGGCAGCCGTCAGACCCATCGTGCCATCTCCGGACTGGGAATCTGGAAATGCCGGTTTCCCTCCCGTCTCTGACCTGGCGCGTGGTGTGATCTGGGTTGAGTCACTCCACCTCTCCCAGCTTCCCTTTCCCCTCGATGCTTTGTCTTGTCGGATGAGCCCGTGAGCTCTTCGCTGGCAGTGATGCCTCTGTGTGCTTGTTCCACGTGTGGCACAACAAGCCACCAAAACCCCCTGTGACCCCCAGCCTTCACTGCAATGCAAATAATGAGGATAAATTTCAGGCAGTCTTCACAAGAGTGGCTTTGGTATCGAGCACTCAAATTTCTCAGTTCCCTGGGAATGCAATTTCTGCCCCCCCAAAAAATTGCAGCACATCAACATTTTACTTCATAACGGCACAGTGCGGAAAAGGTGACTTCGGAACAAGCCTACCTGAGTGTCTTCACAGAATAACAAAGTCTGACGTAAGGCGACAGGTCTCAGGGAAAGATTTCAACATTTTTGACATAAATGATAACATTTTTCAGCGAAACCCTCAACATTTACAAACGGCGATTTGAAAGGGAGGGGGGGGAAAGTACAAGCTCTTTGCTTAGACTTGGTGAAAAATAAGAGAATGCCGTTGAAAGTCATGTTTGTGAGCCAAAAGTTATGTTTTGACAGAATCCCATATTTCATTAAGAAATATCTCTTGGTCGGAAGACATTGGTCAACGTGCTCCGTTCCTCCCTGAATCCCAACAAGATACCTAGTGCCGTGAAAAATCAGAGAGGGAGACCAGGCCTGTTCCAAGCACCTTTCTACTATGCAGACTAACTCTTATCTCTCACTTTTGATTTTTTTTTTTTTTTTTTGCTCCGTAGCGTATATTTTGAAAAATGGAGGTAAAGCCTAGGAGCAAAATTGCCCAGTGTGTGACTTTCTGACATATAATCAATTGTCTGCTCACTGACTACGGCCTAGCTGTGTTAATATGTCCGTGAAGTCCTTCAATTTATCAGACAGGGCAGCAGCATCTCTGAACCCAGAGCTGGCTGGCGATAATAGAGGGGAGCAAAGTAACCGAATATAGCCACTCTTCCCCGAAGTAACTTATCATTCAGTCTATAGTCATGGATTAGCCTGTGCTGGGTTTTTTCAGCCTCTGGCACAGTGCGAATTGTGCACTGGTTTTTACTCAGGATGTGTGAAAAACAGAGTTTGGGTGGGGAAGATGTTAAGCAGTGTATAATAACGAGGTGCTTCCAGATAATATTTTTTTGTGGGAATTTTGGAAGAAAAAGCTGGCAGAACTTTATGGGTCAAACCCTTTTCTTTTTGGTGGATCGGTGACTGCCTGAATCATCTAAAACCAATTAATTGTCTTATCCTGTGGGTATCTGTGACGCAGGCATCACCCAGTTTTAAAGGAAGATCATGTGGGAATCCATTTTTATGAATAAACCACACATGAGGTGCTGTCGTAGGCCTGTCAGGAAAAACCTTCTCAGGGCACAAATGTGGACCTGACTGAGTCTCGGATTTTTAAAATATTTGCCTTTGGGATGCGCAGCACCCATATGGGAAGCTGGCGAGGAGCTGGGATCAGTCAGCTCACCAGGCTGAGACACCACGCGGCTGTGGCAAGAGGATGGCAGCAGCTGAGGTGGCCCAAGACACAAACTGTCCCCGGTTTCTTCTCATCTTTCTTCCAAACCCGCAGCGGACCGCGGGAAGGATGAGCTTGCCCTTTGCAAGCAGCCAAGCTTTCCCCCCTGTTCTGCCCTTTAGCAATGGCAATCAGAGCATCTCTCTGCTGAGACTTTTATTCTTTTTTTCCTTTGTTTTTTTTTTTTTTTTTTTTTCCCCTGCTCCCTCTTTATTTGCGTGCTTCAAGGAGTTTAGCTGGAGAGGGAGTTTCACCGAAGGAGGTGAGCTGAGCAGCCCTCATCTGTGCAAACTTTCCCAGGCAACAGCCCCCCAGTGCAGCTGGAGCTTGGACTAGATTAAAGAAAAATATTATGGGGATTTTTAATTTCCCTGTGTGGAGCTGGGAGATGAAGAACCACCATGAGAGAAGTTTGCCAGGGGCAGCGAGTAGATGAGAATGTCAAGCCCAGTGAGAAACTACTGAGAAGTACTGGAGCAGCATTTTTATTCGAAAGGAGTTCTCATCTCCAGCATAAGCCGCTCCGGGCGCTGAGCTGGAGTACAAAATGAGATCCCCAGGGTCCTACCGACAGGACAACATCTAAACAGCCCTGCTCAATTACAATCGTACGGCTGTTGTCACTCCCAATCTCCCTGTGTTCTCCACGTGACAGGAATGAGACATGAGGATGGGGGCTCTGCTGCCAGCTGCCCCACGCAGGCTGCAAGGTGGGGAGGAATGTTTCTTGGAGTCATGTCGGGTCTTTCTTGAAGATGCTGCTAATGCAACCCTTGTTCTGCTCAGTCTGCTATGTTATCTGTCATCTTTTGGTGGCTACAGCAAGTACAGCAGATTTTATCTCCTTGGCCCTGAGTTTGTATCACTTGGCTTTTCACAACACCTCTAGTCTTGACGGAAAATAATTCCCAAAAGCATTGACATAACTCAGATCCGAAATGCCATGTCCCAGCAGTACTTAAGACCCTGTATACCATTTCAGGTAGAATTCAAAGGGAATTAGCTAAATCAGAGCCTTGCGCAGGAAGGCTGAATGTCCCCTCAGTCCCCTCCTGCAGGGATTCCCGTGTCTACTCTGGACTTTCATGGTGGAAGACCCAAACGGAGTCAGACAGAGCAGGTAGTACAAGCATCTGTGGCTTAAGATTTATGAAAGGAAGAAAGCCCATGTGATATATTCCCATTATCTTTTCCACACTAAGGGCATCTTCTTGCCCAAGGTACTGGTGATTCACTTCCTAGCATACATCCCAGAAGCATCCCCAGCTAACCAAGCTCAAAGTAGAACAGAAGAAAAATGCCAGACAGTTTTGATGTGCCTTTTCAACTCATAGTTTCTTCTAGTTGTTCAGTGAAAAAAAAGTTTTCAAAACTTAAAAAAAATATGTTTTTTTTAGTGTCCCCTGCTATATATATATGAACATATGTGTTTGCTGATTTCAACCAAATTTGTCAGGAGCAGAGGTGTCCCAGAGTCTCCCAAATGTACCGAGGAAAAGGAAGTCTCAACTAAGGAACCCATATGGGTGAGATTCCCAATACATGCCCCAAAGCGTGAACAAGACTCACCTTTTCAAATACCCATCTTTCAAGCTTACCTCCCTCTCCTACACCAAAATCCTGGGACACAGATGCAAAGGAAGCCAGGTTTCCTCAATTTCTGCTTCCTGCCAAAAGTTCAGGGAGTGTCTGGCTAACACTTGGGATTTCAGTAACTAAATATGAGCTGAGGGCTCAAACCCGTGTTGCACATCAAAATGCCAGAGTGTTTTGGTGCTGCTCAGTCCTTCTCATTGCACTGGTTAACTTGAATTAGCTTGCTCGAGAATGATGCCTTTTATCTGCTTGTCACATGCATGCTTAATGTGAACAACAGCAAGAAGAATAGCAGAAGAATAAAGGCCTTTGATGGGGATTTATGAAGGTCACGTGTCTTAATTTTGCAGGGGTGGAAGTGTGCACTCAGAGGGCCCACAGGAAAATGTGCTTCAAAGGCACCTGTAAGTGCGGAGAGCTGGAGGAAACTGAGCAACTAAGGGCAGAAAAGGCAATTCCTGGGGGGCGGAGACAAGAAGGATCCAGATGTACCTTCACTGAGTGGTGTCCCCCCTTCATGATCTAAAGATCCCTCCCTAAAGCAGCAAAGATGCTGAGAGCTGGAAGTGCATAGACAAGCCCGTGGTCAAATTGCCAGGTTGCTACCAAGGTTTGGTGTCACAGGCTCCTTGAGGAGCCATTCCAGATGCTCTGTCACTGGCTGGTTGTTGAGTGCTAGGTTGACACAAAGATTTGGGTGGCTGACAAGGGCTTTTGGAAAAGGTGAGACCATCTGCATTGTCACTGTGGGGTTCCTAGTGGACAAAGTGACCCAAGCAGTACAGACATGTTGCATCCATTACACCCATTAGGAGAAGCTTCAACCACAAACAAGATTAGCATTTTCCTGCACAACTCAGTCCTGTGGGGTCTGTTCAGTGGAGATGGTGCAACTGTGAGAACCACAGCAGGTGATCATGGGGAGGAGTAATGCTTAGACCTCGCTGCTAAATAAATCTGGTATCTCTTCCTCGAGATGTTGGGACTGGAGGTGGGACCACCAACACTTCTTCCAGGCCTGGAAACAGGCTGGTCAAAGTGTACCTTGGGATTTATAGACAGGCAGTGGGTGGGTGCAGTAAATGGAGGGAGACATTCCATGGAGAATATGTCCAGGTTGTCTATTCCTCACGTGGAGAAGAAGTTGCAGCTGAAGGCACTTTGGGTCTCCTTCGCTTTATCAGTCATGCAGGTTTTTGCTGTGCTGGCTGCTGTGTTCCCTTGAGAAAGCTCCATCCCTAGCACCCAGGAGGAGAAGATTATACCACCGAGGGGGACACTGAATTGTTTAGGACAGGGACTAGAAATGGCCATGCCTGATGCTTTAAGGAGAGAGACTAATGATCTGATCCCTGTCAATAACACGTAGTTGCATATGCCAAACTTTTGTTCATAGCAGGCAGCTACTTGCTGGCTCCATAAGCTCCCTTGCAGCAACTGATGTGCAAGGAGGCCCCTTCCTCTCCTTACCCCGCGCTCCCCCTTGGCCCTGCTGCTCTCATTCCCCCTTGTCGAGGTCAGAAAGACATTTCCTCTAGGTCAGTCTCCCGTTGGACCCTCACCAGGTCACAGGAGGAAAGCGTCAGTGATGAGTGATGGAATATGCATGTGAAAGACCATGGGGCGGACGCTGACTAACAGAGGGATTTTGGGACTCTTCTTGGATGCTCCCCTTTCCACCCCTATGTCTTGTTCCTTTTATCTCCACAGTAAGTTGTGCTTCTTCCCAGCACTGCAGGATGCTCAAAAACAAAATTATGATTTTCCTGTTCTCTCCCAGTTAAAGGGCTGCGGTGCACACACATCCTTAGAGCAAAGAGTGTCCTATTGAAGGCTGCTTGGCTCCAGCCTTAAGGCAATTTAGCAATCTGCCATCTTAAACTGTCTAATGACAACTCTTCAAGCAATTGGAAAAGTGCGGCCTTCAGTAAACTCTCCAGCTAAGTGAGAGCCGGTTTGTGTCTCCTCCACTCTGTTGGCCCGGCTTGGCACTCGCAATGAAAGTCAGGCTGCTCTCCGTGCACTTGGCATGGCATTAATGCAAAGGCAGGACGCAAAGGGTGGGTTGAAGGCTGTCCAAGGCTACATCTATATTATTAAATAAAATGGGCTACGGCTTGCTTCCTGGCACGGGCAGCAGCTGGCAGAGCTTACATGCCCATGCGTAGCTCTTCTTCTCATCAGGACAGGGTGGCTGCATCCAAACCACCCACCGAGGACACATCCTTGGCTCAAGAAGCAGCCTGAACTTGGGCTCGTGGCAAGAGCCCAATGGCCAGAGCTTGGGCAGGCATTGTGCTCCCAATGGCTTGGCATGGCAGGACATGTTGGGAACGTGCCTCAGTTTACTGAGTCTGATGATGTTTAGGTATCCCAACCCTGGTTATCACATTTGTAGCCTTGACCCCCCGTTGCTTTGCTGGAAGAGTGGGCAAAGCAGTGTGTGGTGAGTTAGCACCCACTAATGTTTGCTGTGCAGCATGTTTAGAGGCTCCAGCCAGGTTGCTGGGGAGATACAAATGCATAGGAAGGATCTATCCAGCCCCATCATTGCTTTGCCATCAAACTGGGTGGAAATGGAAAAAAAAGATCTGAGGTACTCCATGGTAGGTGGGGAAATGAGGCCTGGAGGGACCCAACAACTCCTGAAATGCTGGAGGAAAGCCTAGAGAAGTGGTGGAGTCTCCATCTCCGGAGACATTCCAAACCCACCTGGACGCATTCCTGTCCAACCTGCTCTAGGCGACCTGCTTTGGCAGGGGTTTGAACTAGGTGATCTCCAGAGGTCCCTTCCAACCCTGACCATTCTGTTGTTCTGTGATAAGGAGCTGTGCTGTTGTGTTTTGCTAAGAGCGGGATGTTGGCTGAGGAGAGACAGGGCAGGCAAGACTAACTGCTTCATCTCTAATGAAGCTGTCAGTGAAGCAGCAATCAGAGTACACTCACTGCCCAAAAGTAGGCTAAATCTGGTTGAAGAGATTACGTTTTTTGACACATTCAAACCTGCCTGGGAATCTGACAGCATTCTTGCCTGAGGAATGAAAAATGCATAAAAGACACAGTATATTATGTGTGAAGCCAGGGCAGTATGGGGGCTATGGGAAGAGAGGCGATGTGAGGGTGAGGCTTCACCCCACAACCACGAGGAAGGTGACTGCTCTGGCTCAGCTCTACCACCCCACTCTGCCTCATTGCATGCTTGGGCAGACCCCAATGGACCCCCTTCCTACAACACCTTGGTCATGCAGGAATTCATCCTCACCGTGGACACTGGAAGCAAATATCCGGGGTCCTATGGTTGTCCTGTCCTTCCAGCATCTGGCTGGGGTTAACACTGGAGAAAGGGAGCTGGAAGGGTGGGAAGTCTCATACCCTGGCACAGGGAGACTGGGATGCAGAGCTAAAATGTGAGTGGATGGCTGGTGTGAGCAGGGTGTAGTGTGTCTGTGCTGGTAGCTGGCTTGGCTGGAGACTGGTGATAAACTCAGCAGAGGTCCGTGCAAGGAGAGAGGAGACGGAAGAGCATCAGGGATGTTGATTGATAATGGCTTGGCATGCTTACAGAATCCAGCCAAGCTACTTTGGCCAAAGCACTCAACCGGTGTACATCAGGATGAGTTTCTTGTTCGTGGGTCAAATAAGGGCAGAGGAAACTCACAGACACATGTTCATCTCCGGTTCTCCAACTGCAGACTCATCCCCGGTATGAACTGTAGGAGTCTTGTCCTGCCAAAGCACATGGGAGCTGCCCCCCCTGTATCTCAGGGCTGTGATGGGGAGGGATACCGGGGATAAAGCCAGCGTGTGGGGCTCTCTGCCAGCAGTCACACTGCCGAAGGGATGCTGTGCCGGAGGATGGCTGCGGCACAAGCTGCACCAGGGCAGACGTGCTCAGCCAGCTGTGGGACCCCACCGGGGGACCACAACGTCTCTTGCTGCCACCTCACCCCGTCTCTGCATGGGGCACGGCAGCCAGAGTCAAAGCCCGAACCCAAGGAAGGTTTTGGCCCCAGCTCTGCCTGCTGGGGCTTAGACTCCACAAGGCAAACTTGATGAATTCCCCACCCTACGCTGGAGCCAAACGATCCTGCAATTTGGAGAGCAATTTGCACAGCCCAACTGGAGCTTTATCACCCCAGCCAGGTCCAGGGATGAGCAGAAAGTGGAGCTGGGCCGAGGCCAGCGAGACCAGCGTTGGGCTGAATGTGCATCTCTGCAACACTTGGAGCTCTGGCTTTTATCTGTATTTCTTTACAGCTTATCGTGTTTGCACTAGGGCTCCGCAGATAACAATCTATTAACAGTAAAGTGAATTAGATCACTGCCTGGTTATTTCACTCAGCCGAGGCCAAACCGCTCTTGTCCATTCAGGAAATTTGTGTTACTTTATTCTCTCTGTGCACGAAAGCATGTCACTCTAATTACCTCCCGTCTCATTCAGCCCCAGCAGCTCCGAAACGTTTGCGAGGCAGGAGGAGAGCTATAACCTCATTAGAGCATGTTATCGTAAGAGATCAGACACTGGCAGGGGTTTGTTGTGACGAGCCCTTCACAGATGTTTTCTTTTGAAACTACAAAAGGGGAAGAGGACTCTGAAGGCGGCGATGGGGATCCCTGAAATAACCCCCTCCGGTAGCAAGTGCACGGGGTCGCACCCTGCTCTTCGCTGGGTCTGCAAAGGAAACCCGGAGGGGGATGTGGGGAAGCAGCATGCAGCTGAACACCCTGAAATGGTCCATTCCTCAACAAATCTCATCGGGAGAATATTTTTTGAACGCGCAGGTGAACGTGTGCCAAAGCAAACAGACCTTTCGGGTGGCAGATAAGCCACCAGCACAGGGTGAAGAGAGCCAGCTGACGGGCAGCAAGTGGGGTGGGATTGTGGTGTGATGGAGCCTGGCTTTGCTGCTGCACAATCCCTTTCCCAAACCCCCTGTGGCCTCTGATCCAGAGATGTTTAAAAAGTGTTTTTTTGTTGGTTTCCCCCCCCTCCCCATATCATGCATATTTCTGACAGAAGCAGAAACTTTTTCTTCCCCTCTAAACACGGCAAAGTAAAATGTCAAGGAAGCCAACCTGTTCTCGCAAGCCATTAACCAAAGTAACAAAAAAAACAATCTGTTTTTGATTGCATGTGGACTTTTTTAATTGAAAAGTCAATTTTGTTCCGGGTTGTCTCCCTAGGAGAAAGGCTATTTGAAGTAGCCACGGACCTGCCAGGAGGAGCAGAGCAAGCTGGCTGTGATGGGGAGGGCTGTCCCCATCCTTGGAGAAGGAGCCTGGTCAGGGCCAGCCGTGCTGATGGGGAGTCAGGACCAGCTGGTCGTGGCAAGTGAGCACAACCCTGCCACAACTCCCGCCATACCAATGCTTTAAAGTTATAAACAGTGCACCTTTTTGCTGGTAGACAGGCCCTAAGCGCTTAAGAAACACCACTGAGCAGCTTCCCAATGAATCTAAATCTCTTCATTTGTGTCAGAATAAACTTAAATGATCCCTTTTATTATTAGCTGTTGGAGAGAAGCTGAAGCCATAAAAGTTTAATAAAGCCAGTGCCCACAAGCAGCTCACTGCTGTGGCATGTGCCAGGCCCATCTGGCGAAGGCACAAATCCCACCTTGCCAAGGGCGCCCAGGCAGATTCTGGCAATTTGTTGATGAAAGCAATTTAATGGGATGTTAATTTAAGTCATCAGGACAGAAAGTGCTCAGAAAAGACAAGAAGGAAAGGTGTTAATGCAGAGCCACCGACATCCCAGTCCTGGTCCCATGGGATGCATCCGTTGGAGCCGGTGGCATTGCAGCATGGGGATGTGAGACCTGCTGCTTGGAGACGTTTTGCTTGGTGGGACCATCCCAGCAAGAGCTGCTGCAAATGGAAATGTGACCTACTCACTGCTTTGGCAGCTTCTTAACTTAATGTTCGTTTTGACCCCTGCTCTCGGGGAACGTGGCTGCCCCTCAGGCAAGCAGAGCCAGGACGGCCTCACACAACACCCACTGCCTTCCTCGTGCCTCTTCAGGTTTGTGGGATGTGGTTTCGCCCTCAGTGGATGCTGAAGGCCCTGATCCAAAACCCTCTGAAATCAAAGGCAGGTTTGGGTTGGTTTTTTTTCTGCCTTTGACTTCTACCACTTTGGATTACACTGATATCCAGCAATTTCCAGCAGGTGAGAGCTGATCAGCGTTGGTCAGTAGCCAGACAGTCTAGCCGAGCATCTACACACGCAGAAATGCTTTAGGAATGCTTTCCAACAGTTTTGTCTTCATATCGAAGGTGCCTTTCATCTCTTGACCATGGTCCAAGCTGAGGTCCTCGCTCTAAACCCCACTAAAAACTGGGAAATTAAGCATAGACCAGGATAAAAGCCACCCAGCAGCTGTGCACACACGTTCCCCCCTTCCAGACATCTGCAGGGGATATCGACGCTAAAGTCATGGGCAACTTTCTACCTGAACTCCAGTACATATTGGTGAAGACTCAGTCCTCTTCCACCTGCAGTTTTCTCCCTTAGAGAGACCTGGGCCAGCTCTGACTTTCAGATGCTGCAGCTGCAATTTGCAGCCAGCCACACAACTGGCTTCATGTTCAGGCAGTGACCTCGAATGTGGCTTGATGGGGCTTCCTACCGGTTAGGTGCAGGGAGCTGTAGATTTCAGCTCTCCTGCAAGGCCAGGACTGACAGAAAAGCATCGGTCTGGCTTTTTTTTTTCCTCTTTGTTTCCTTTTTCTGAGTTTTCCATTGGGAAATTTTCTTGCAAGTGCCTCGCAGACAGCCCAGGTAGTGAACCTCTGGGAGGGAGGGTGGTCACTTTAGCTGGGCCAAACACACAAGGGTTGACCCCTGAGCCCTGAGCAGGCATGATTCAACTGTTCCCTGCTGTGGTGTGTGGAAAGCTGGGGGGCTCGTTTTTCTCCAGGACAGATGCCGTGACTGCTCACACGTCAGTAGCTACAACAAATACAAGCCCTGGGGACACCCACGCATCCCTCCCCTCTGCAGGAAGGTGGTATTTGGAGCAGAAGAGAAGAGGTTGCACACACGCATGCAGACAGACACTGGCTGTGAGAGAAGAGCGTCTTTAAGATGGACAAAGTGAAAAGTCTGCTCTGATGCACACATCGATGCCCAGAAATGGGCGAGGGAGCGTTCCCAGCGTCAGGACAAAAGGTGACTTTTGCAGCAGTGGAGTCGCTGAGTCTGTCCCGTTGCCCTCAGTCTCTGCTCTGGCTGGTGAAGCTGTTGTAAAACCGTTTTCCCATCTAAGGCTCTGGCTTCGCATCATCCCAGCACATGTACAGGACGCCTTCCAGAAATGCAGAGCCAAGCAACGTCTGCAAACACAATGAAAGAAGCCGGTCTGCTCCCAAACTCTTTTGGCTATTTGGGGAGCAGAGGCCACAAGGTGAGGGAGGGTAGAGGATAGATGGCAAAGGGGGCAGAAGGCTGCCTAGCCCAGGGGAGCCAAGCAAAACACAGGGGCATTGAAGGCATGTACCTCTTACAGTTGTGGAGTGATTTATTGAAAGCTTAAAGAAGGAATTGCCAGGCGCTCTTTGTTTCCATGGTACCATAAAAAATGGATGGGAAGTGACTGGGCTGTCTTGTAGTTTGAATGTTTCATTGGCATGTCGCGGAAACCTCCAGAGGATGCCTCGAGGGCATGAGAACCGGCTGATGGAATGTGCTAGTTTGTTAATTTAATAGGATACAGCGTTTTCCCTTAACACGGCACATGCAAATCAGGGTGGTGAATCGGGTCAGCACATCTCCCCCGCGCTGGGAGTGGTGCGAGGACCCCACTCTCGCGTGGCATCTCCTGTGGGATGCTGAGGTTCCCCAGCCCCCTGGAGCACCCGGCAGGATCAGGCTGCGGGAGAGTTTTTTTGGACTCTGAGGTGTCTAGTGGGAAATGAGAAACAGTATTTCTGTGGTGTGGAAGCCAGTCTGAACAACGTGGCGGTATGCAAGGCAAAACCAGCTCCTCTGGCTGGAAGAGAACAGATCAATGTGCACATTAATAGGAACATTAAAAAGTGCAGGTTGTATGTGCTTCACTGGGGACTTTATCAGTGAATCCTTCCAGATGATTAAGGAAAAGATGTACCAGATTTATCTGGGATTAGTAAACTCACCGTAGTGTTTTCAAACCAACCTACAGAATGCCACAGTCAGGACACAACTCTCTTAAGGCTCACAAAGTGCTCCTTCAAATCCCACAGAAAGGATATTGTATACACAATTTTAGAGTCTTTTTCGTAAAACTATATTTCTATATTTTGATCCCCCTCCAATTCCCTCAGTGAGTGCACGAATACGTGTGTGTGCATAGGCATCTGCATCTCCAAATGCACAGGTCTTTGCCTCATCCATCACTAGAGGCGAGTCCAATCCTTCTATCGAGCTGAATGACTAAAGTACCATTTTGGGAAGGGTTCAGTCCTACCATAGACACGGGCTCTTCAGGGGATAGACATAATCCAGAATTAATCAAATTCACTGGAGCTCTGCTCATTTAAACCAGCCAAGGACATTTGAACTCGATTACTTGCCCCGTCCCTTCTCCTCACTGCAGCCAGGAGAGGATCCCAGCTGTAGGTTTGCTCTGAGATACGTGGGACAACCCCAATTGGTGTCCTCGAGTAAATATCATTTCGGGCATCCTGAAGCTTATGCAGTCGTCCTGCAAAGCTGCAGTGTGACACTGGGCACAGGCTTCATCTCAGCAACATTCCTGCGTGGTGGCGGGAGACCCCGATGCTGGCACTGTTGTGCTTTGACTGCTCTTCGGGGAAATGATCCGACGGATCCAAGCTCGGCACATCCTTGTTGCCGTCTCCACCGCATACGAACGCCTCCTGTGCGTGGGTGGCTGGGCTGGCCCCGCTCCAGCTGCGATTAATTTTTTGTTGCCTGATGGCTTTGTGTTCGTCCTCCCCTCTCTCTATCTTGTTCCTTGCCAGGGCACATGGCTGGGTTTCGGGCTCTTTGCCCTACACTGGAGCTCTGCTGCTCCACCAGCCAGGGAAAAAAGTAGTGAGACATTCCCATCAAGCTGCAGAGGCAAGATCTCGTGGTGATTTTATTTATTTTTTAATGGGGGAGGGAAAGTACTAATTTCTATTGAGAACTTGTTGTTATGTGAGAAGCGCTCTCTTTGATGTCAAGAGTTTTGTTCTCAACCTTGAGGATCCTGGAAGAGAGGTTTCATGCTTTGAGAGGAACTCCACCAGCTTCCCCTGTGTCACCCCAGCTGCTCCCAGTAGGAGCCAGGAGGATAAACATGAAGTAGGAACCTTTTCTAGACATAAAAAAAAAAGGGAACAACTGTCACAAAAATCTGACTGAAGCTCATTCCCAAACGATTCAGTGCCAGCTGCACAGCAGGGAAGCAGATCCAAGCGGACAGTTGCAGCAGTCGTGTTTGATCTCTCGCACAGAGGAGGCCAGAGGCTGCATCCGTGCCAAGTCCTGCATCGCTACCAATAGCTCGCGGCTGAATGGGACTCTGCTCCTGGCAGGACGACTGATCTTAATTTAATGACTAGGTGGTGAAGAACGTACCACGCCTCTTTCTAATCAGCCATTAAACCCTTTTGGTGTTGCATTTACTTCATCTGACTTCCACCGTGTGCTTCCCTGTGGCTACATCCATATTATGGCGGGTAGCTGTGGGCTTGAGTTTAGCAGAGCTGAGTGTCTCTGTCATTTCTGGGGCATTTCCACGCCAGCTAAAACCAGGACATGTAAAAGCCCAGGCTAACTGCAAGTGCACATCCAGACCACACAACACCCACTCAGACTTGAACCAAGTGCCCGAACCTTTTGGAGTTCCTCCAACAGTTGTCCTGCTCAGGGATGGCATTTTAAATTAGAGAGACTGCATGACAATCTGCTTCAGGAAGCGAGTTTTAGATGTTCACAGGCTGCCTACCCTGGAACAGAGTGTGGATATAACCAAACAAATTTCAAATCACCTGATAGCCACCTTTCCATGACGCCAGGAGGTATCAGATATATTGTAAAACCTGCCTAAGAAACAAGAGAAATTAACCTCATGCTTTGTTTCAGCTACTGTTCCCACGTGTAAAGCACTTTTTAGTCTGTTTGCTCCATGTTCTCGTGCACGAAGTGGAGAGGGAAGTGCAAATCTATCAAAGGAGATGTTACGAGAGGTTTTTCAGCAGCATGACTGCAACACGATTGTACTGTAGCTCTGTGGCACGCTATCTGCAGGATGCTTCAGTGCAGCCGTGGAGACAGATGGCTAGTGCAAAGTGAAAAATCCAGTTGCATCAAACACACTACCCAGCAAGTACTTGTCAGGGTCCTACGCAAAGCATGGCTAATCTGCACCTGCAAGTCCATATGTACGTGTCCCATGAATCATTCTTAACCATGTCCCTGGGATGATAGCAAATCTGGACTTTTTATTTCCACATCCACTTCTACTCCAGAGGTTTTGAGAGGATGCACAGCATCCAATTCCCTTCATGTGTCCAGTTCAGCGTCCTCTCCAATATGAGGCACTGACCTCTGCTGTGTGATGGATACCAGACGAAGAGAATTAACCATTCCTCTGTTCTTATTTAGTTAGGAAGCAGTAACCTTTCAGTGCTCCCTGATGTACCAGATATGTCAGAGCATCCCACTCTGACTTCAAAGGAATGTCACAGGAATAGGAAGCCCAGAACCAGCAGCAAGGCAATTAGTGATACGATCTGGTAGGGCAGTTCCCCTGCTCCGCTTCCTAATGCCACTTAGTGTGTTTCCGTTAATGTTAAAACATGTGTTAAAAGAGATCGGACACTGAGAAATGAAGTCCTCCCTAGAAAGAACTGGACACCACTTTGCTGTGGATTCACAGCTACTGTGAATCCTTTGCTGTGGATTCACAGCAAAGTGAGGCAGAAAAAAGGAAAACTGAACAAAGAATGGATTTAAAGCCTGCCCTGGGGAACATTTTTCTCTTACATGGGTATTTCCCATGCAAGTCAGTTTATCTGAGTTTAAATACAAGAGTTTGATTCTCTCCGCCTGAAATCCCGCTCTCCCTATACAGCAGGACACAGGCAATTGGCAATATAAATGTAAGTAGTCCCAGAGCAGTGGGAAAAGTAATGTCTGGCTTTCCTGAACTATATTCTACTACAATAACTATAGTTCCTCTATGGCAAGAGATAGTCTGTGCGCTGATTTATCATTCATGTTGATTGATTAGCCAGTTCTGCATGCTAAGCTGGCCGCTGCCAAACATTTCTGCTTGCTTTTCTCTCGTTGCTAATAATCCATTGCTCTCCGCTAGCCCAGGATCTGCGTAGCCAACACCTGAATACGGCACACGCTGCTGATAGGGAAAATATAGAGAAGATTTATGCTGTGCAAGTTCTGTTTCTAAGCCCTTCTAATATCCCAGCCTTGTCCCTGCAAATCGGGGCTCCTGCTTGACACCAAGTGCACGCTCTACTTTCACCATGTGTAGGAGCATCTCAGGGCACCTTTTTTGAGAGGAGATTTCACCTGACACTGCCACGAGCTAAAGAGGGACAAGGAAGAGGAGAGGGACCCAGCTCAGCCCTCTTGATGCTATCCCATTGGTTTGGCATTGCAGAGAGCCAAGTGAATGACAGGAACATCAAGGAATGCCCAGGTGGTAGTGGTGGTCCTGCCTGGTCCTGGTGGTTGAATGGGACTTACCACCCTGTCCTGCTAGCGTTTTTGTGTATGTTCAGTCCAGTTCCCACTGAGGTTGGACTGGTGGGAAGCACTGAAAGATGACACAGTGGAGATTTCCCAAATGACCTCCTCTCTTGGAGGAGCTACACAGTGTCTAAGGTGTTCATTATCAGTATGTGAAAACTGGAAGCCTACTTGCACTGTCCACTGCTCTCTGTTATTTAGTGGTCTGGTGTTTAAAGGCTCTACAAGCTTAAAGCAGACAAGGAAAAAAAAAATCATCCAGCAAACTACTGCACAGGGTAAAATGTAATCAGCCCAGTAAACCGCATTCATGCTACCCATGGGCAGAGGGCTGGATGCTGATCCCCTCGACGGGGGCCCTCAGGTTTCTGTGCAACAAAGCCGCCTGAAGTCTCTGTTTGGAGAAACAAGGGGAAAAGAGTTATCACCCTCCCTCCTTCAGCTTTCCAGACTGTGAGCGCTCCAGGGCAGGACCTGCCTGGTTGGCTGCACTGCGGCTCAAAGGGCGCTGGAGCTTTGCTGCTCCTCGCAGGGGCAGCACCATGGCTTCTAGGTTAGCATGGGCTGGTTTCTGTTTTTTTTCTGTCCTCTCCACGCCCTGATTTCAACATCGAAAAGGGATCAATCCCATAGCCAGCACAGCGATGTTTTCTTACTCTCGCCCTACGTGATGGGCGCATCCCGCAGCCAGCAGGGCATCCTGACTCACCCTGCCCCTGGAGGCTGCGGAGGATGCCCAGCATCGTGCCAGGATCAGAGTTGGTCCCAGCGTGGGGCCAGCCTGACCCGATTCACCTCCCTGCTCGGGTGAGGAAGGTATTGCTGGTGCTGAGGAGGAGCAGAGGCAGTGGGGAAGAGGGGGAGATGGATGGAAAACACACATCTCGGCATCTCTGCAAATGAGGGCAACCAGGGACAGTGCTCCCTTGTAGGCAGAAAAAAAGATGGAAGACAGAATGATGGAAGAAATGGAGGAAGATTTCTTCCATCAACAAAATGAGAAAGATGCGTCCTTTCCCCCGCAGCCTTTTTTTTTTTGTCAGCATGCAGGAGGCACAAGCTCTCTCCTTCTCGTGCAGGTGTTCAGTGAGTCTCATGGCTCACACAACAGATTTAGGCTTGTGGCTCTTCCATCTCCCCTCCTTTTTTCTCCCTAAAGTGCCCTCCATGCTCAGCTTTTCATTCTTTGCATCTCCAACTCTAATTATCTTTTCTCTCCTGCTGCTTCTGATGAATTGTTCTGTTTTTTCATATCTTTGGGGCCCCGCTGTTTCTTGGGGAGCGAGGCTAGAGAGTTGTATTTCTCATCCCTCTCAGTCATTACAAAAGACAATCCTCTCAGATGAGGACATTCATTAAGCTGATTTGGGATGCTTGGTCTACCTTCACTGTATGTGTTTGCATTAGCGTGGGGAAAATAATTAAAATGCACAGGAAGTGTGGGCTGGAATAATAAGGAAGTCTGGCCCTAACCTTAGGAAGTCTGGGGGCAGGGTACCCATTTACTTTTTAAAAGGTGTCTCCACCCCTGCAATTGTAAAACATATTTGAGACTTTTCTTCTCCTTTACTGTAGTGTCTTTGCACATCGGGGTTTGTGGAAGACACCGGCAATGAGACCCCGCACCCAGAACTGCATCCCCCCAAGTCCTGAGGTCACCATAAGACCTTGACATTTAACAAATCATTAATACGGATGTGGGGAAGGAAGGATGGTTTATTCACCCTATGAATTTGGATCTCTTTAAGACCCCCAGATCCCAACTTCTCTCTACAGCCAGCCAAACAAATTATTTCCAACGTAGAAGCTGAGATGAACCTGATTCCAGAAAATGGGGATTTAAGGGAGAAAAATATGGAGAACATTAAACACACAGAGCTGATAGTGTCAAGAGTGGCTTTTTATTCTGCTGGTGGAGTAGGCAAGCAATCCTAGAGCTACACCCTGCAGTGAGCGGGTACAAGAGTAGGGTGGTTTCAGTGGGGAGGTCAGCATAGATGTGGGGGACCATGAGATCTCAGCTCTGCCACGGCCTCTTCGAGTCAGGTTGGAGCCATCTCCTCTCCCTATTGCTTATCTCCAGTAAAAGTCTGTTGACACTTTTATTTTTTGCCTTCTTCATGTATTGGTCTCGAAACGCCCCAGAGCAGGGATGTTTTTTTCAATGCACGGCAGCCCCAGATGAGGTTTGGATGGCGCTGGTGCCCCTACCAGGTGATGGGAAAGCTTGATTTTAGCAGATGCCACTGAGGTCTCTTCTCGCTCTTGGAGGTGAAATGGCCACAGCTTGCACAAGTTGACGGGAGGCTCACAGGGCCCGGGAGACGCGGGGCACAATTAGTCTGGCCCGACGCCACACTTAATGTGCCTAATTGGCTCTGCGCTTGTGTCCATGGGTGAGCAGCCCTGTGGGCATGTGTCTGGCAGAAGAACCAGGTTCGCTTCAAGGCTTGGCAAACAAATGGGCTGCTTCGGGTTGAGTTACTGTGAGACACCAAGCCAGGACAATCTGGGATGGGGTTTAGAGATTCACAACTGGCTGAAGCCCAACCGTAAAAAGGACTGTATTGGCTGGGACTTCACCAGTTCCTACAGCCTCCCTCCTGCTGTCATCTCTGAAGGGGTTTTCCATCAGGCCAGCATTGCTGGTTCCATCCATTTGCAGGATCCTCGTGCCAGGTCCCAGATGGGGACAGGGGGCAAAATCTCACAGCAGAGGAGAGGCACACGCAGGTACCACGGCAGGGTGGTGTGAGATGGGTCAGAAAGAACAAGTTTCGTGCTTTTTTTTCCATGCTCTGTGTGACCTGGTGCACTTTGTGTCAGTTCTCTGGCTGGGTCACCCTCACTGAGGACATCACAGTGGTGTGATATTCTTGCATGCATGTGCTCCACATGGGTTTCAAATAGCAGCAATGGATTTTCTGAGTGGGATTAGGCTGCCTTTAGGCAGATGCCTGCATCTCAGGCTGCTGTTCTTGCTCCTCAGTGGAGATTTGGTCAATGGTGTCCAGGGTTCAGCCCTTTCTAAAGGAGATATGTCCAGTGGGGCAAATGGATAAACACTGTAATGTTTCTCACTCTGCGTTGCCTATCAAAGGAGGAGGAATGGCTGGCTCAGAGGGTGTCATCCAAGCTGCAGGTATCTAAACTCAAACTGTGTAACATGACAGGCAAACTACTGGGGTCTGGGATGGCAAGGCAGAGCATCTGGTTTGGGATACTTCGGTAACAGGAACCCAACAGTGGGCGGACAGGAGGTTTTTGTTTGAGAACAGTGCAACACGCACAAATGCTCCTCTTCCAGCTCCCTGCACTGAGAGAGGAAATGCGTGCATATGTATGTGTGTGTGTGTGTGTGTGTACGCCAGTGTGGGTGTGAGAGGGACTGAGATACCCAGGGAGACGGAGGGTGGGAGGCAGGAAGAGATGATTTAGCACCGCTTGCAAGGTATGTCCTGTACTTGCCTCCTCTCCAAGGTCTTGGCACCAGCGCGTTTCTCTGCAGAGAAGCCAGAGGTGCGTTCCTCCAAAGTGATACTCTATCAAACAGGAAAGCCATTTACTTTCTGCTGGCTCTGCAGGTTTTCAGTGCCTGCAACTGCAGACCTAAAAGTTTATCTTACCGGAGGAATTTATATGGGGCTGCAAGATGGGCTGGTGTTATATGGCTCTAAGTAGTTACATGAAGCCTCTGTGGGCTAATAAAACGGTATTAATTGTATTGCTAAGGTTGCATTTTAAACATTAAATTATGGATGGCTTGATAGCGTCGTGAAAGCCAGCATCTTGACATGACCTAACCATTATCTATGGAAATGGCTAAAATGCCTTTTTACAGTGTACTCAGGTTGATTTAACTCTTTGAGGTGACTCTTCACATTAAATTATTTCCTCAGGCAGAGGGAGAGCAGTGAGGGCTTCTCGTTTCTCCTTCCGCTTGTCCAGCATCTCTTCTCCCTTCCTACATTTCCGAGCTGCTCTTAACCTCCCTGGCTAACTTTAACCCAGAAATAGCAAACGGGGGGGGGACAAGCCTATATCACATACCGTTTCCACTTTGTCCCATGCATCTCTGATGGTGCAAAGGAGAGGACCCCGGCAGGCACGGGGAACAGTGGCAGCAGGAGGTGTGGGGTTGCAGGGAGAAGCTCAGGGGAAGCCCCAAAGCAGTAGGTGCTGTGCCCTGGAGGGGTCCCTGCCCGGCTCTGCCCCCAGCCCAAGGGAGAAATCAGAGAGGGAATGCACCGGCCCCTGCTAATCTAATTAAAGAAGTCAGCCCTAAAGGCCAATTACAATACAGCCAGTGTCAACAGCAATTCTTCCCTCGCTGGCAGTTTTAGGGGCAGGGGCAGAGCTGGCAGCGGAGCCTTTCGGGGCCGGGAACGGCATGTGCTGCCAAGGAGGAAGAACAGACAAATAAGAATTTAGTAGTTTTGCTTTATTTATTTTTTTAAAGGGATTGATGGATTCAATCACTGGAGGTGACAAGCTAAAGAGTAGACAGACATCCCTGCTGTGTTGGGTGAGTCCCACCCCTGTGTCCCCCCTCCCCTGTGTTACCCACCCTGGTGTTTTCCCATGTGTCTCCTGCAGCAGATGGGGCGCAGTGTCCCTGCGGGCTCTGCGGTGAGAGCCTGGCCGGTGACAGGCTCCCACCGCAGCGGTGAGTGCCCCCGGCTCGCACCCCCAGCTGTGCGAGGTACAGCTGGCCGGTGGGGCGGCCGCCTGGGACCCCGCCGTGCCCGGCATCCCACGGCTGACGCCTGAGACTCGGCAGCTCGGGGTTTTCAAAGCTACAGCTCTGACATGTCCCTGCTGACCCCGGGAGAGCAGCCGGCACGCCGCTCCCGCTCCCGGCTCCCGAGCTGCTCGGAGCCCCAGCTGGACACCAAACCCCACCGGGCTTTTAGGAGAAGCCCTCGGCTCACCCCAGGACTGATGCACTCAAGCTGAGAGAAACATTAAACATAGAAAAAAGGAGAATTATCCCTTCTGCCACCATCCCCTCCAGTCCCTGTGCAACATTGCCCTGGGCGCAGCGGGTTCTCTGCTAAGATGATGAGCCTTGTGCCTGCTTGGTTTCATCCCACAAGCCATGGGACCTGTCTGCTACCCCATCCCCTCTCCACTCTGAAAAACCCCCATGCACTGGCAGACACGGAAATGAAATGCAAATCTCTGCTGCCAATGGCTCCCGTAGCGTGCCCGTCCTCTGCTCACCGCAGCAGTGTGAAAACCCCGGTCGTGGCCTCTAGGAATCAGCCAAAATAGGTAAAGGGCTAATGCTTGCGGTCTGGTGACCTTGAATTTTTATACTAATAAAGCTACTTGATGGGCTTTTTATCAAAAGGGAAAAAATCCTTTCATAGGTTGCTGTCCCCTGATAGCATTTTGACATGAGAGACCCATCACGCCTCTTGTATTACAGAGTGCTAATTTATCGTAGAAGCCTGTAGCAGCTGCTCACGTTACAAGTGGGAATTTCTTCCCTTTGTTTTCCTCGATGTTGCTCTCCCTAACTTCGGTTCAAGGGTTGATTTAAGTGGACCTGCGTTACAGACTGAGGAGATTTTTCCAGTGAGTGAAATGACTAAACGTGGCATGTTTAATTGTCTTTGGTGGACCGAGCTCACCACTCATTTCTGGCCACTTTAAGAAGCCCCGTTTTGTAGAGTTTACAGTCTGAGGGCTGGGTTTACGTGGCACAAAGTGTAACCAAGGGAGTTACGCTGATGCAAAATATATATAAAAATCTCAGCATGTTTATGTTCCCTGCAGACCCCAAAGCTCCCTGTTACAAAGCAGCTGCCCTGGGAAGCCAAACTGTTACACAAATCAGCCCAGAAGAGAAGAGCCCAGAACTGGAGCCCGAGTGCCCAACAAAACCAATAATTACTTGAATATGAAGAAGAAAAAGGAAATCCTGCCACGAAAGCCCAGAGGATGATTTATGGGAAGTGTTTGGTAATAACGTTTAAACTTGATTTTAAAGTTTGATGGCTGAGATTTCCTGGGAAACATCTCTTCTTACAGCATAGAGGAGCCATCCAGATCCCTGTGAGATGGGAGAAGTCAACTGCAAATACAGAAAAATCAAGTGTGTCCTTAAGGCAGCTCGACTCTCCCGCATGACTTACAAAATAGTTTCCTAAGCTCCAAGCTGCCCTCCTTCCTCAAGAAAAACACAGATCCTTCATTCAACCTGAAATCCTCTGCTGGGTGTCTGGGACCAGCAGCTCCTTGGTGAACAGGTCCAAGAGCTGTGGGTTTGGGGGCCTGGATGCCTGGTTTGGCTCAGGGAGGATGTCCTCTCTGGGACGGTGCTCCTGAAGGGAGAGAGCGGGTGACAGCAGTGCTGTGCTAGCCATCCCATCATCCATGTTGTCTACGCAGAGGCTGTATGGCTGGTCTGGGATAAGCCAGCTGGCCCTCCTGTTCAGGCAAGTGGTGCATGACTGAAGTCTCGTCCATGCCCAGGCTCCGCTGGTCCAGCAATCTGGATACACAGAAGCAGGCCAGCTGGCTCCAGGAACACCACCGTGGGCTGAAGCACAGCTCCTAACAGCAGAGAAATGTAACCCAGAGAGTCTGAATCCATCCTTGACCTGCATGTTGCTGGAGATCAAGGGTCAATTCCTCCGGAGACAATGGGAGCTTCTTGCCCTGTTCCTACTGCCGCATCCCAAAGAGATGAAAGGCAAACTTCTGGCAAAAATTACGGCGGAGTGTGGCCTGAATTTTCCTAGGAAGCTTTGGAGTCTGTTCCTTGCTGAGAGGGGGTTGCTGCAATCCTACGTGAACCATAACACCAAGGCAGCATCTGCACAAAGCGCTGAGAAGTGAAACCACCACTCCCCACCCAGCTTTCTTCCCCGGTTCCCAGGCTGACAGAGAGGGCTTGGCTCATCTTTACAGCAGCAGCTTCCTTCTGTTCCCAAGGTCTGCTAGCCCTCCTGGCTTCCTCTTTGTTTTTCAGACCACCAGGACAGAGACACATGGAAAGCCAGCCCTACCCTGGCTCTGCAACGGTGGTCTCCATCTCACTTTGACAGAAGTTTGCTATCTTAAGAGCAATCCAGGATTTCCTGCTACCATTTGCTCTTCCTGCACAGGCCTCCTGTGATTTGCTCAAGAACCCCAGCAGATATCCATCAAGGCTATGTCCTTTCCAGCCGGCATTTGGTGGGTGCCTCTGCTGCTTGCTGGTGGTCTATTAGTCACTCCAGCAGATTCACTTGTCTTCTTGGCCTTTTAGCAACAGTCAATTCATGCCTTTTTTTGACTGATTCCCTCAATACCTCCTCTTCAGGTGGTGGCTTGTAATACCTTTATGGAGGGTTGGTATTGATGAGCATCTGTGTGACTACATGTGTTGTGACTGTGTGTCTTAGTACTCCACTGCTAGTACACAGCTAGTGACAACAAGCGGAGACCACTCCTGTTGATGGGTGACCATCTAAAGATTTAGGAGGTTGGTTTGGAGCAGCATCTGAGAGTTCAGATGCTTCTCTGAAGCTTAGCCAAACCCCTTTGGCCTGGAAACTGAGCTGGGAAATATAATGAGATTAGGCTGTCGAGTGAGATTTACGGCTCATCCTTCTTCCAGCTGGGTCAAAAATACCACAAGTGCAGCCTCTTTGAGAGTGCATCGCTGCCTCTGCTCTCAGATGACGTCAGGGAGGGGAGGACAGGTGGGGTTTCCTTTCAAGTCAGTGGTTGATTATTAGTTTGGGGGAAGTTCAGCTTGTGCTCCAGGCCCGACTGCAGCCGAGGCCATCTTCATGTTGATGGCACACCCTGGGGATGGGACTCACCCTGACCCTGATGATGAAGGCAACACTTGAGGGGGGGCTGCACATCCTGGGGACACTGCCCTTGTCCACATCGTTTGCAAATCTGGTTCACGAGCTCCTTATGGAAACCAGATTTTGCCTCCAGCCTCCAAGGGCTTTGCCCGCTGTGCTTCCATCTCGGGTAAAGCGTCAGTGCAACATGGGGGTCTTTCGCTGCTGCCACTGGCAACTTCCACCCTCTTTCTGTTCCTGCTTAAAAAGCTGGGTTGGCACAGACTTGCCATTTTAAAAGTGGCTCCTTCAGACTGACCTGAGCTAGGGCTCCACAGCGCGAGCAGCACAGCTACCAGAGAGGAGAAGGCAGGCAGTGCCGGGGGGCTGGTAAAGTCATCTCAGACAGTCCAGCTGGCACTAGAAAAGGGTGTGTATCCATGCCCTAAGCCTTCTCAGACCATACAATGGGGTGCCTTTCAGGACATTTGCATCAAGCCACAGTCTCTGTCGCTGTGAATCAAATCAAACGCTAGGAATCGTGAAGAAGTGGAGAACAAAGCAGAAAATGTCATTATACTGCTAAAAATGTCTCTAGTGCATCCGCATACGTTCATTGGGTGGATGATACAGTCGGAAGGGACCTTAGGTGGTTGTTGTCAGTAGTATGTGTCATTTTGGTCCCAAAACACCAAAGGGAAATAGGACGTTTGGGAAAGAGGCATAGAAAATAACAAGGTTGGCTGAAGGCCTGTAAGGAGAGATTCTTCAGTTTGGAAAAGAAATTACCATGGAGACATACAAGTGTAGAGAAGTCCTGAGGGACAACTGACTGCTCCTTGTCTTGTGTAATAGAAGAATTAAGGGCATTGGGCAAAACTAGAAGCTGGCAGGTTCAAAAGCTACATCCTCCCGCTGTCCCACTCTGGGGTGTGGGTGCAGCCATACCCCCTGGGGCATCACATAACCAGCCGTGAAGCTCATGGTGTGCCACCAAGCTGACCTTCGAGCTCAGCTGAAGAGGATGCCATGGGCTTACCATGGCTTTCACAAACAGTTGCTTTTTAACCCCTGTGTTGAAGACTTTTGAATGCCGCTATATAATAGTACCAGTGAAACTGCTATTTAACTACAAAACAAGCTAGTAACCGCTCAAGTCAGCAAATGCTGGTAGCTGCTATACATCAAGAGTATCAGGCACCATCGCCGCCCATGGGTATACCTAGGAAATTCGATCCCTTCCCAGTGGTCCCAGAAACCCAGTCCTCATTGCTCTTTGGGTTTTCAAAGTTCAGCAGGAGTGACGCTGAAGACTGCTTTCCTGCCAATGTCTGTCATGTAGGTTGATTTTGCTGGTGTCCAACGAGATGTAGCCCCCAAAAGCAGCTTCTCCTGGTGGGTGGTGCTGGATTCTCTAGTGGCTAGTAAGAGATGAGCTCAATACGGTCACCTTTATCCATGTGTTTTTTCTTAGGACTGGTGGGGATCTACTGATGGGCTCAGACTTCGTTCAGAGACAGTCAGTCATAGACAACGTGCGCAAGCTGCATTTCCTGAAGAAAGCAGTTGAGAAACCCTTCATTTTGCACAAACTCTTGGGCTTTACAAGCATTTTCTCTTCTCCTATTAACTGGAAAACACAAGCTGCTCATCACCTACTCTCCTTGTCAGGGCTGGTTCTAGCATGACTTATAGCGCAATGGTTTATAGCTACAACAGTTTCTGAATTACTGATCATTCACTTTTATAGTGTGCTATGGAAGGAGGAAGCTTTTCTCCTTAAAAACAATCATTTCTCTTAATAAGCACACCATGCGGCAGCTTGAGTGAGCAGAGCCCATGCGTCCATCCTGGTGTGGTGTCCCAATTATGCTGGTGCCATCCCAATTTTGGTGGCGGGGGCACAAAGTTATGTAAAATCCCCGTCACAGTGGGTTTGCACAGTCTCTCCTTCCAGCCTTCAGCAGGGAAACAGAGAGATGTGAGACAAAGAAGTCCTTTCCTTAGTTACTCTGGTTTCTACACGTATTTTGCCCAGCCCCTCTTATTTCCCTTTTCTTCTTTTTTTCTTATATATATATATATATATAATTTACTGAAACAAAGCAGCCAAACTGCTACGAAATTACACTTTTTTCCCTTGGAAGAAGCATCACCCAAACTCAAACCAGCCTGATTCTAACTTTTGTCAAAGAAACACTTTGAATTTTTCAGCTCAGTGCAGCTTTCCACTTCACAATGTATTTTGCTTCTGGATTTCTTAAAGGGATTTTTTCCAAACGGTGCTCAAAATCCAAAACACTTCTTTTGTCTCCAAACAGCATTTTTAAAATTCTCGATTCATGTAAAGTCGACCAACTTTTGGCTTCCACGGCACAATGAAAGGAAGCGTTTGGAAGTTTTGGACTTGCCGTTGGCCATCAAAACCGGGTGTGTGAGCAGCTGCAGCTATGGAGAGCCTCTTCGGCAGCTGTGAGCAAGAGCTGTAAGTCAGCTCTGTCCACATCTGCCATCGCATAGTAGTATTTTTGTCGCTTAAAGGAAGTTTTAGCATTCTTGTGTTCTGTAGATTGTCCTCATCTGGGTGCTGTGAATCTCGTGGCCAGACCAGGCCTTTTGCAGGTGGACCGTCATGGTCCTCAGCTGCCCGACCTCACCTGAGCCTCTTTCTCTGCATGCAAGGGGATGTTGGTGACCCCAGTAAATGTCCCTTGGTCCAAAGGGTCTGTTGGTGGGGCAGATGGTCCCCATGCACCTGGGGCCCTCCATGTGTTGTGTAGGGTGGCAGTCCGGCAGGGAGGATGTGGAAAGCACAGCTGTGGAGGGGCGGCATTGCTGTATCTGAACAGCTGGAAGCATCCGTGCCCCCTTTGTTATTTCTTTCCCTTCCTCTTTCTCTCCATTTATTTATTTATCTTCATCTATCTTTCTTTTTCTTCCTGTCTGTCTTTTCATCTCTTGCTTTCCTTCATTCTATTTCTCTTTCTTTATATTTTTCTCTTTCTCTCTTTCTCTTTGTCCGGGATTGAGGTTTAATTTCTTTCTTTCTCTCTTTCTCTTTCTTTCTCTTCGTCTTTTCATTTCTTTTTTTCTCTCTTTTTCTTTCTCTTTCTCTTTCTCTTTCTCTTTCTCTTTCTCTTTCTCTCTTTCTCTTTCTTGCTTTCCCTTTTTATCTTTCTTTTTCTTTTCCTTTTTCCTCTTTCCTTTCTTTTTTACTTTTCTTCCTCTTCTCTTCATATTTATTTTCTTTCTTGCTTGCTTGCTTTCTTGCTTTCTTTCCCTTTCTTGCTTTCTCTCCTTCCTTTTCCTCTTTCTTTGTGTTCACTTGCTCCCTTTTGTCTCTCTTTTTTCCTCTTTGTTCTTCTCCTTTCTCCCCCTCCTTTCTCTCCCCCCACAGCCCCCTTTGGCTGTACTCCCCACACTCTTGCTGGGATGTTGCTGTCTTCCCAGACATCCTCAAGGTGTCATGGGGCTGTGGACAGGCCCTGGGGCCAGCAGTGCCTCAGAACTCATTTATGAGCAGCGGGGTGCTTGAATCGAGGATGTCCCGCCACCACCATGACTCCCATACTTGCGGGAACACAAGGAGAGCAGTGATGTGAGAAGGAAAAAAATTATCCCCGGGGTTGAACCACCTCTCCATTTGTCACCTTCCTGGGAGACAGGCCTTGTCCCAAGGCGAATCCCCTTTCTCCCTGCTCTCTCTGGGAGGGAATTGCCTTGGGGCTGTCCTCTACCGCGGCAGCCCCTTCCCCAGCCCTCCCCAGCAGGTCCACTCCATCACCAGCTCTTGCTCTGGCCTCTGCTCTCAGGGCACAGAGGTGCTTTGGACTCATGAGGTGCAAACAACCATCTGCATCTTTCTGCCATGCCTCGGAAGGCGGCTGGCGGACTAATTTAATATAGCTTCGTCTCAGTTCTTTTAATTATGTCTTTATAGTCTTTTAATTAGCCAGAATCCTACTAATTTAAACCACTCTTGTTCAGAGAGACTTCTGCTGAGCAGCTGTTCTCACTCAGAGCTTTCTCTGGGTTAGGAAGAGGAGACTGGGATGTTTGCTTCTCCCCTTCAGGCTGTTTTTCTTATTTTGCTGCATCAGCAAAAGGTTGCAGAACAGCAATGGTTCCTCTGAGATAGAGAAACGTGACTTACAAATAATTATTTGTGTCTGGAACCTGTTTACGGGGTTCAGACAATAAAGAAAACCAAACCCAGGGTGTTTCCCTTTGCATACGATACCGCTCCGGTTTTCCTTCAAACAAGACAGAGATTAGAAACTTTGAGGATGGGGATGACAAGCTCGTCTGAAAGGCAGCGCTCATCCAAGATAAGAAAGGTCCCGGCAGCCGGGCTAACTTCCAGGGAAAGCAACTGGAAAGAGGGCTCCAGGAATTGCTTTTTTATACCCATTGCATGCGAGACTGCTGGCTGCAAACCAGGCCTGTGCTGGGTGCTGTACAGCACCGAGAAGAGCAGGGGGGTTCCTTGGTGCACAGCACAAATTAAGACACCAGCCCAGAGGTTCACAGGGGACACACAGGCTTCTTCATCCCCCTTTCCCAGGAGGACATGACCACCGGTCTCCTCTGTGAGGTGACGCTGTCACTTTGTCATTGAGCTCCAGGAAAAAAAAAAAAAAGGATTTGCAAAAAATGCGGCTTTCTACATCACCGTCAGCTGGTGCTCCCAGCAGTGGTGGGAGGTGCAGGGCTTGGGACTTTGGGGCTGCTTCTCGGCTGCCGGCGGCACCCATCACCTTCCTGTGGCTCAGCTCCGCTCTCGGCAAACACGGAGTGTTGTCCAGCTTAACAGATTTTAACAGGCAAGAAAAAAAAAAAAAAAACAAACTAAAAAAGAAAGGCTGTGCAACAGCTGTGAGGGATTATCAGTGTGTATCGTGCTGTCCTGCGCTGCAAGAATAAAGTATGCTTTAAAGTTCAGGATAGGCATTATTGATTGCATTTATTCACTTATGTCCCATCCCAGGCAAGGGCTGCAGCGTGCCAGGAGTAATACAAACACACACGGGGGACGATCCCTGCTCAGAAAGGGCTGCCATCAAAGTGCAAGGCAAGAGGCGGCAAGTTGGAGCCAGCCTGGTTTTTTCTTCTTTAATAATTCCTCCGAAACATTAGGCTTTTGAAAGCAAACACTGAGGACGGTCGAGGGAATTGAAATCCATCACAGCAAGGCGAGCAGACAGCCCTGCTCCTGCTGCAAGTCAGGAGGGAGGCGGGATGAAAAGGGAGAGCCGAGGGGGAAAAGCGTCACCGTCGTGTGGCTCATTATCATGAATGTTTTGGTTGCTGCCTAAGTTTATAATCCAGGCTCCGCGGTACTCTAAGAGCTCATTAATTTGGAGTCGGCATTGGTGAGTCAAATGCAATTAAGAACAATCAAAGAAATGTCATGGCAAAATATACTTCGTGGATTTCTTTTCAAAGTCACAGTATCACTGCAATTATTTGTGGTATAAAATTCATAGCGCCTCTTTAAACAGACTGTGGTCATTCTTGCAGAAAGACGAGCCCTTTGTAGTCGGAGAGCTGGCTCCGAACGCCGCCGCGAGCGCTCGGCTGGTTGCTGCCAGGGTTTTACGATTAGGAGGAGGTTTAGCAAACTGCAGATAAAGACCAGGCTGGATTGTGCACACAAGAAAAATGACTGACCTGTGCAACTCGGTGCCAGCTGTCGTGGAGGGTTACAGAGCACAGCTGGACCCAAGCGTGGACGATTTTAAGGGTGATGAGAGCACAGCAGTGGCTCTTGAACACGCTGCTCTGGACACAGACTTGGTTTAGGACAGCTCTGAACTGGTGTTTGTTGGTTGATAACTCAATGGATGAGACACTTTTTATCTATTCTACCTTTCCCTAAGCAGTCCCTCACCCAAATGGCAGGGTATTTGCCTACAAAACACCATTATCCAGGCCAAGGTCTGAGGGTGGAGGTGGAGGGGGAGCCGAGCGGCCGGTGATTTTCTGTACACTAACAGCAACCACACCGCGAGGGGCGGTGGGAAAGGGGACAGGCCTCCTCTCCCTTAACCTCCCCGCTGTGCACGCTGGGAAGCAGCCCAGAACATAAAGCTGGGGGACAGAGAGGTGGAAAAGAGTACTCAAGAAAATTTCCACTGACCCTCTTTTTCAAGGAATGATTACTTCTCTGACTAAGTGTCTGTTTGCTTGCCACAATAGTTGGGAAACCAGGTACTTCATGCTACAGTGCAACCAATTCCTGTTTGCCGGTGTTGGGATGTTTTCTTGGAAGAATTTTTTTTTAATTTCCACCTGCTTTTGGCCAAAGCGTAATTAAATCCAGTTTTCCTTTGAGGAGGGGAAATAATACAATTTTGATTATGCTAAAGACCCCTAGAGCCACAAGAAAGGACTTCTCGCACTGAGAAATCTGTGCTTTACGAGGTGAGCTCCATGGAAGGATGCTGAGCAGTGGGCTGAAGGAGAGGTGTCCCTTGTCTTATAGCATGGCTGGGAGTAAAACACATGCAAAACTATGACTGCGCACTCTATGTTGGTTAAGTCCATTAAGCAACTTGACCAATCTAAAAATGCAATATATGCCTTGGTGTCATATGAAGCACAACCTTCTCTGTTCATCCACGATGAGGTTTGGTGGAAGCCAGTGCTACGAGCAGCCTTGGCTGTTTGCTGCCCACCAAGGCTGGGATTTACAGTGGGGCCAAGGAGAGTTACATGCCCATGGAGAACCAGATGCCTGCCTCATGTTGACATCTCTGCCTGCAAAGGTGCCTTCTTTTCTTGGGTGGGCTGAATTTTGCCAGCTGCTATCATCAGTCAAGTTTACAGCCTTCGCTGAAGCTTGAGGTGGCCAGGGAGGTGGCAACACAAGCGCCCCGTCAAGCACCGGGTGGAAAGATTCACACCTCCGTGATGGTGTTGTGTTTTCTCAGGTCTTTTGCTGGTGCATCCCTCAAATTCCTCAGGAAAGTGCGAGTCTGCCTGCAGGAGGGAAATATGTGCAAAGGGATTTAACTGATTGCCACCCATTAATTGTCCCATAGTGATGGCCAAAAGCCTCAGAGATGATTCCTATTATTATTATTACTGCTAATCATAATAATGATTCTCCATGTTACGGTAATACCTGAGGTGTAAGAGACTCCGTTGATTGCTGCATTTAAATGATCATCATGCCCCAGGCAGCATCCAGTCTGATCTATAAAAAATGGTGATGCTATAATCCTAAAACCAAAACTAAAGCTTTGGTAGGGATTTCTCCAAGTCAACCTGGAACTAAGGCACCAGCTGAGCAAACCTCCTCCCAGCCGGAGTCAAAGCCCCTTCCTCAGCCAGCCACTAACTTTTTATTGCCTTTATTTGCATTTCTTTCCCACCACATCAGTCATCCCCAGGGTGCCCAGTGTTTCTTGCTGCGACCTGTAGAGGGAACTGTGCAATATATCAAAATGGTCCAAAACGGTTTGGTGTGACCCCTTGCAGGAAAGGGTGTTCCTCACCCGTCCCCTCCATCCTTAAGCAGACCTCACATTTTCCACTCCTATTGTTTCAGATCAGGTGGGCTGGGATCAGATTGGGCTTCCCGTGAAAGTCAAGGGGCACACCCGCCAGCTGTGGGCAGCAACCAGAAGATGCAAAACACCACGCAATCCCATTTTCTTTCTTTTCTTTTCTTTTCTTTTCTTTTCTTTTCTTTTCTTTTCTTTTCTTTTCTTTTCTTTTCTTTTCTTTTCTTTTCTTTTCTTTTCTTTTCTTATGAAAAACGACTAGTTGGAGGAATTTGTCTGTTATTTTGACTCGTGGTTTCTGAGTTTTCGGGGGGCTGCCAGTAACAAATTAGGAAAGGGTTGTTTAAACCCAGGACAGAAGTGTCCAGACTTCCCGGGCCCCCAGCCAAGGGTGAGCAGAGCCCAGTGTTTCTGGAGAGAGCGCCGGGCTGTGGTTTGGGTCCTGTTTTATTGTCTCTCATGAAACTGAAATAAAATGACTCAGGAGACCCTGGAGCTAGACAAGCCTTCCTTGCCCCATGGCTGAGTCGCAAAGCAGAGTCAGCGCCACGGCAAAGCAAGCCCACTGCAGGGTTGTGGTGCTCCTTGTTGGAGGTGACAGTCCAAGACCACCCACCAAAATCCTGGCAAAATAAAAACCCTGAACATGGAAACGTGCCCACCTCTTCCCATCTGCCCAGCACAGAGCTCGGGGTTTCTTGCTCCTGCCCGGCAAGGCAAGGGGGCCGGGCAGACTTCCTTAGTCATCCCTAGCTCTGCAGATATTTTCTGATCGCATGAGGCATCAATTCTGTCAAACTTTTTAGTTTTGCTGATGTGGCGAAGTACGGTCTGACTCAAAGCCCCTTGAAAGCAGCAGAAGGATCTGGCTGAGGCTGGAAAAGCCAGTGGTTTGAATCTACTTTTCTCCTGACACTGGTGCTACGGAGGAAATGAGACCAAAGCTGGAAGTGACTGATGCTGAGATCTGCAGATGCCCAATCCCTCCCCTGGGATTTCTCCCCTGGAGAAGTTCCTGTGTGTCCAGAAAATGCAAATCTCCTTGGAACGGGATAATATGTTGTTGTGATGGATGAATATCCCCTGGCCTGCATTTTTCTTCACTCTCCTGGAAAAAAAACAACAAAAAACAAACAAGCAAGCAAATTAAAAACTTGTAAGTATTTATTTGGTGGCATCTACAAGATTAAAAAGGAATTGAACTGAGGTTTAAGACCTGCAATTTTTAACATTTCTTGGAGGACTGCAACCTTGGGCATACTGGGTTTGCTCTCTGCCCTACATGATAGAGCAATGCATGTTTTTATATTTTTTTTTTTTTTAGTTTCTAAGCCAATCAACCTGCAAAGGTAGGGAACAAATCACCACAGCCATGTTGAGATTTTTAACTTTACTCGTCAGCCCCATCCCTGTCTGTGCAGTGGACAGAAAAGCCCATCCTGTATCACGACGGCACCACTCTCTCTCAAGGACCTTCTCCAGATCTTCACCCCATCCCGTGGAGCAGTGACGGTTCTTTCACTTTTAAAGCCATGGGACCACTCGTGGTGATGGGACGTAGTTTGACTTTGGCAAGTGAATCGCGGCCAATCACACACTAACCGGAGTCCTTAGAGACTGTGGGGACGACTTTTATCCAGCCCATTTTCAGGGCAGAAGCAGGGGTGAAGTGTCAATCTTTCCTCCTGCTCTTTACCTCTCCGAAGGGAGCAGCATCCCTCGCTGACATTAAAGGCGACTGAGCGAAAGGGCACGAATATAGGCCAGACTTTATATAATTATATAGGGAGGAAAACTGGGATGTCTCTTTGTAGAGGCTGGGAATGTTCCACTGGAAAACTAGGTTAGACTGAAAAAAAGAAAGAGCCTCTGTAACCCAGAAATAGCTGGGAGGTTTAAGTATAATTTTCCAGCCCTGTGTTATTACGGTGCTAATTCAGGTCTGAGAAATAAATGTAGGTAAAGGTCTCCCAAGGTCAAGAGGAGAAACAAATCACACCCACAGATTCTTTTTCATAAAAATATCCCTTGCCCTGACTGAACAATCTCCATTCACATGGGGTTGGTTCCCCTCACTGCGTGGGGGGTAATATTTGTGTTTAGTTGATTGATAGATTTATTTGTTAATACGTTTAGAAATAAGGCAATTTTTCAAGTTGCCTGGAGCATCCTTTCACCTGGAAGGTGAGTTTTGGGACCAAGAAAAGCCTGGAGGTGCTTCACATGTCCCGGGAGCTGAGATGGAGGCAGTGCTTCTGCAAGCAGAGAGCTGGCAGGAGGGACTCGCGGGTGCTGCACAGCCAGCAAGGCCCTGTGATTTCAGCTTGTGTCCCTGCAGCTTTCCCTTAGGCAGCGAGCGATGGCACGGCTAAGGCCGAGCCAGCTGCCTCAGAAAGCCCAGAGCAAGTTCACTGCAATGTTTATTGCTCTTTGAATTCACATTTCTTTTGTATTTGAGGCTAATGAAGATCAGCCCCCTTCACGGACCACCACCGTGCGAGGTGCCGCACAAGAAGAAGGTGCCTGTGCCTAAGAGGGAACAACCTCAAAACCACATCAGCCCTTGTCAGTCCACAAAACCTGCTTTTTGCTGAGAGCAAAGTGGCTGGAGCCACCAACGTCTCTTCCCCATCATGGGAGGACATTGCTGCTAAGAAACGTCAGCGATGCAAGGAAGGAGGAGGAAATCAGTGTAACCATTTTTCCAGGAAGGCGAGACATTTCCTTTCCCCATCTGAAATGTGCATATTTAAGCAAGTGCTAGGAAGTTGAGCAAAATAAAATAAGCTGGTTTTGCTTACATCAGAGACAAGAAGCCAAAGCCTTGTTGCTTTGGCATCTTCCAAGCCTCCTCTTAATGTGAGCTCCCAGAGGGTGGGGAAGGACCAGCAAGTGGTCTTGTTTCAGATGCATGTCCGCTTGCTACCCCAGGGCACTGGTTGGATAGCTGGTAATAGTTTCATCATACAGACATACCAAAAACCCAAAACCTGCTGTCCAGACCTGAGACAAGGAGGAAAATTCATGGCTCTAAAGCCAGAGTTCAGAGCAGGAAAGTGCAATGCTAGAAATGGCTGAAACAGGTTGAAGGAACTGTGTTTTTTTGCCAGTCTGATCTGCATTTTATTCTTTCTTAAATGTCAGGCTTTCTCTAAGACTTGAATTGCTTTTATTTAAAAAAAAAATTAAAAACATTGTTTTTTATTCTCAACACAGGAAGGACATGGAGCTGTTGGAATGGGTCCAGAGAAGGGCAAGAAAAATGATGGGAGGGCTGGAGCACGTCTGCTATGAGGACAGGCTGAGAGAGTTGAGGTTGTTCAGCCTGGAGAAGAGAAGGCTCCGGGGAGACCTTATAGCCCCTTCCAGTACCTGAAGGGGGCTACAGGAGAGATGGGGAGGGACTCCTTATGGGGGATTGTAGAGATAGGATGAGGGGTAATGGTTTTAAACTGAAAAAAAGGAGATTTAGAGTAGATATTAGGGAGAAATTTTTTACTATGAGGGCAGTGAGGCACTGGAACAGGTTGCCCAGGGAGGTAGTGGCTGCCCCATCCCTGGAGGTGTTCAAGGCCAGGCTGGATGAGGCTTTGAGCAGCCTGGTCTGGTGGAAGGTGTCCCTGCCCAGGGCAGGGGGTTGGAACTAGAAGGTCTTTAAGGTCTGTTCCAACTCAAACCGTTCCATGATTCTACGTTTCTCTCTGGATTTCCTGAGGGCATGGAGCCTGTGCAATCATTGTCCCTCCAAGGGTCCGACACAGCGTCTGGGGTGACGAGGTTGATGAGGATTTGGGAGAGGTGCAAGGGAAGGAGGGTGGGCACTGGTGTTAGAGCTCAGCCATGATGCACAGAGCCAGAGCAAAGCAGCCTCCAGCAGCCGTGCACAGGACCACTTGGGTTTTAACTGATTTTCTTTTTGGACTCTTTCTTCTGAGCGTGGTTTCAGTAGCACTGCCAAGTCCACCGATTTCCACAGCCAAAGCTGCGGGCTGAAAAAGGCTAAATAGACCTTGGAAGCACTTCTCACTTTGGCTCCTGGAAACAAAAACTCTGTCCCTTCTGGTTTTTATCCCCAAAGAGATGGCAGGTAGTGACTCTTTTCTTTGACTGTGTTTTTCTGAGATGAATTTAAATCCCAGCCCTGTAGTTTTTTGTCAAGGAGAGATCAGGTCTTGCTTGTTACAACTGTTCACCTCTAAATGCTTCATGATGAAATCTCTTTGGCAAACCCTAGCAAGGCTCAGGCTAGATATGGGGTGGTTAAAAAGCTAAATTCTTAGACACCAAAAAAATCTCAGCTTTTGAAGAAAAGCCCCTAAAACTCCAGACCTCACAGCAGGATTTTCACTCTGTCATTTACACTGTATGTCTTTAAAGGCCAAAAGTGGTTTAAAGGCCAACCAAGATTTGCCCTGTCTGGTGCAGAACGCATTGGGTGGCACAATGTGAGATGTGAAACAAAATGAAGTCAGAAATACCAGCAAGGTCAGCTGTCACTGTGGGACAGCAGGCAAGAATCACCAGTCTTGGAGAATTTCCTTATGTTTTGCTCTCCTGCATCATCTCATGCTGGGGCAGGAGGCAGGGACGGTGCATGGACAGTTTAGTGAACAGCTTTGCTTGAGTTGGAGGGAGGTGAGTGTCCTAGCTTAAGCTAACATAGAAGACCTTGAAGCCGTGGCTATTTTATCATCTGGGAGCAATATATCTGCAACCTCAGGCCAGCAGCTGTGCTCTTGTGAGTTTTGGACCCCAAAGAGAATGGGAGATAAAAGCTGCCTTTGATCTTATTGGGCTGGGTTTTTATTGCAAAGCCCCTCCATTTATAATTTACTGCAATCGTAGGTTGGGGAAGGATGGGAATGGGGGGAAAAGGAGCAACACAGCTCGTGGGAGGGACTGGTCATTTTGAAAGCTGTGTCTTGGAGCCAACATGACTGCCTGCCAGGTCAGACGGGGAAAAGACGCTTATTCTCCCCCTCCTTCTCCTTTACAAAACGTATCCATGTCTGAAATTGCTCAGTATCAGGGACCCGTCCAGAAACCTTTCCTTATCTCTTGACTAATCATGCCTGGATGAGGCCAAACTGGAGCTTGCTTCATCTCACAAAGGACTAAACAAACATTCTGGCTCCCGGTGATGCAACTCCAAGTTGATTTTTCCAGTTACTCAACTCCTCTCTCCCTACGTATAATGTGCTGAACTTTGAAATAAATGCCTCTCTCAGCGATTTCAGCAATTTATGTCAAGAAAATCTGGATGCATCAAAGTGAGAGATAATATTTTCTGACACAGCACAGGAATAAAGCTGCAGCAGTACATGCAGCTCCTGAGCCTTCGTCTCAGCTCTGCCACTGACAAGGTCTATGGCCAAGGGCAAGGTAGCTGAACTGCCCGTTCCTCAGTTTCCCCACTGCTGAAAAGAGGATTGTGGCATTTATCCCAAGCAAAGGAAGTGGGACAATATCATACGATATATACCTGTGACGCCGATGGAAGCTGTCTGTGAAGAAAAGGAAATGTGGACTCTGCTGTCTCAGCAGAGAGGATGTTTTATTCTCAATTTGTGCTAAAAAATGCAGCATGTAAAGAGGTGTTGCTGATTATTCCTACGAATCAGCAGCATACATCGCATTCAAAGAGCCTTTTCCATATGCTATTTCTGTTCTCTTGGCTGCTTCCCAACGTGGGTCGTTACCTCCTGCCTTTTACAATTGCCCCGCTGCTTCTTTCCCACACAGCCTCCCCCTTCCCCAGCCAAAATGCCCGCATAGAGTTGCAAGGAGCTTGGAGGGCTCAACCCCCAGGGAGACTGAGTGCCCTGATGGGAGCTGAGGGTGTTGGGATATTCATGAGAGCAGCTCCCAGTTTCAGGAATCAGACCCAACGCTCCTATTTTTATGCAAAGAGCCTCGCTAATGAGAGACAGGTCTGCCTCCAAACCCCTTGACGAGAATCCCGGAAGCCTACAGGGTTTGAAATCCAGAGCGTCTTTGTGATTTACCTAAAAGAGAGGGAAATGCAGGAAATGAACGTTGATAAGCAGATCTTTTAGGGTAGTAAAACTTGGCCGTGACTCTATTTACAACAAGACACAAAATTGCCCAGCTTTGGCCATGACATTCCCAAGGACAAAGACGATGGGTTTCTCTCCCTGCTGCACCTCGAGAGCTGGGGGGCTGCCACCCCCTCTACCTGCTGAGCATCGTGTCGGAGGGGCTCAGCCCTGGGCTGGGGATCTACCACCAGCAGGAGCCTGTCTCCACCACTCTCACCCTGAAGAGAGCAAGGTCCAACCTGAATTTGAGAACCCCCAGTTGTAAAACACAAACTTTGGCAAGGTCCACTTTTCCACAGCACTTTATAAAGCCCTCTTTAAGACAACCTGCTTTTTAACCCTTTTATCCTCACAACAACCTTGCGGCATAGAGATGTGCTATTTCTTTTCTGATTTATAGACAGGGAGAATGAAGTGTAGAAGAACTAAATAAATACCTTCATTACGTTCACACAGATGGTCTGGGGCAGTGCAGAGACCTCACACATCCCTCACCAAGTCTTCGGTTACCATCCAGAGGAGTAAAAGATTGTTCTGGAAGGAAACACAGAGTGACCTTTGGCTTCCTGTACACTGTCACATTATTTGGGTAACATCTTCCAGGTGGGTGAGGCCTCTTTTTGGTCTTTGGCCCAAGGCAAGGCTCTTGTGGTGTCCTCCAGCCTAGGGTGTTTTGCTTTCTCCTTTCATTTCAGAGCCACGAGGAAAATGCTCACATGGAGGTTTGCTCCCCAGGTCTGGGTCCAGCTCCAATCGAGACATCTCTTCTGAGCACCGCCAAGAGAGTGGCACTTGTGCCTTTGGCTTCTGGAGCTCAGCTGCAAGTTGGAGGCGCTGATCGGAGCTGAAGTGACCTCAGCTGACCTGAGATAGCACTTCCACAGCCTCATACAGCATCTGCAGATGCATGGACACGCTCCCTCACAACCCAGATACCTCCATCCCAGCTTCTCTAAAAGGCTTTTTCTCCTCTGCCTGCTCCTGTAACCGTCAAAGGAAATTTTGAGCCATCGTCCTAACTCACGAACCATTTTTTTGAAGTGTTGCGCTGAGCATGAAGGCAATACTTCAAATGAAAGGTTTAGTGAGCGGTGCAATGGAAGATGAACGTTTGGGCAGCCTTGTTCTTTCCTTTTGCTTTTCCTGGCTACTCTCAGGTTTTGACTGGATTTTGTCCATCTCTGGACCAAAGTTTCCTCTCTCTCTCTCTCCTCCTCTGAATTCACCTTAAGTGAATAGATATGTATGTGATGTGTGCTAAGGCTTAGGCTATATAGCGGTACGTGTGGCACGCAGTGTCTTGTTACTGATGTCAGTATACTTATCAGAATATTGGCAAGTATGCTTTTAAATATATATAAATATATATATATATAAAAATAAAAGTGTATATATACATGAAGTGTAAGCACACCTGAGCTGTTGTGGTGCCACCCAGCATGAGGTGAGCTAGCACCAAAGCCCAGGCTCCTCTCCTGCCTGGGGACGGAGGTGACATGGCCAGTGACCGGCATTTGGATCTCAGCTCCCCTTGCGTCAACGGAGAGGGTTGGAGGGACACCTCGGGCTGGTGGTCTATCCACCTTTTTATGTGGGAGGAATCCCCCTGCAAATGCACCTGTGCAGTCATTTTGCAGACAGGGGAGTACCGTGCCTGGCTGCGATATCACCTGGGCTATAGTCAGTAGGAGGCTTTAGGAAAAAAAAACAAAAACGAACAAAACCCCTCCCGTTACCAAAAATCCTTTACTAAAGAATCCTGGAGCCAGATATGATTTAAAATTGCACTGAGGCTTGCTGGTGGGTTCCAGGAATAATATCCATCAGTTTCAAGGTCTGCCTGTAAGTCACCCCAGGGTTAGTATCATCCCAGGCTGTCTTTGGGCCCCAGGGTTAAAGTGACTTGTCCCTCGGGAGCAACCAAAGGGAATTTGGTGAGTATTTTTGTTCCTGAGGACACTTTGTGGATATTTCCCTGGAGCCAGCACATGGGTCTTCTTTCCCTGCTTGGGATGGCTTCCTACTGCTGCCCACAGCCTGCCCTTCAGCCAGGGTGCAAGTTGCAGCCCACAGCATGCAAACAACCCTGTGTGCTCTCATGGACCCAGGCAAAGGCTGTTCCCGGGGAGCCCCGACTGCAGGTGACCTCCCAACACAGCCTGGCCTCAGCCGAAAGCTGGTTGATGTCAGAGTCGCCGGGGATTAAGTGAAACACCGTCCTAGCCTGCTGTTGTCACTTTTGCCTCTGTGTCAAAGCATCTGGGATCCCCTTAGCTCTGCCTTGCCCTCCATATTCCCTGCGACAGGGAGCATCAGTGCCAGAAGGGAGCTGTGGGTCACCAAGGGGAGGATTAAAATGCCAGGGAAGGACGGACGGGATTTGGGATGCAGCACATATGTGGGTTTGGATAACTCCTTCCTTCCTCCCCTTGCAGGAAAGGAGTCCCTGTCCCTTTCCCCAGGCCACAGGGATGTTGTCTGGCCTCATACTGGAGGTAAGCCTGGTTGTAATCAAACTAAATCAAGTTGCAATGTATATTCAACCTCTGTGTAGATGGTTTCAGGCAGGCATGGGTTTCTGCACCGCTCCTGGTTGCTGCTTGGAGGTGGTGAGGGACCAGGCACGTGCCCAGAGCTGTCATGGGGAGTGTGCAAAGCGCTGCTGTAACCCAGCAGGAGATGAGCATCGCATTGCCCCTGCCCAGCAGCCTGACCCCTGAGATACGTGCCAGGGCTCCTGTGAAATACCCAGGAATTAGCAGGGCATGATGGGCTTCTCTTTATCCTGCCACCTTGACCCGCAGGAGGGAAGTCTCCCAGCTGCCAGTGGGAACACCTGGGATGAAGCCAACTGGAAAGGGCAGAGAGGGAGGCTTTGGAGAGACTTCAGGAGGGTCGGGTCAGGCCTCGGGGAGATATTGCTTGTTTGAGATCTGGGGAATGGTGTCAGTGCAAGGAGCAGAGTCAGGCGTTGGTGCTTCCTTGGTTAACTGTGGTCCAAAGAGGGTTTCTAGAGGAATGGGATACCCAACGGGACACATCCTCAGCCAGTTTAGCCTTGTCAAGGTCTCTAGGGTCAAGTTGCTGAGCTGCTTCTCCTCCACTGAGTTTCAGACCTTCCACAAGTTAAAACAACCCCTGAGTAACGACACTCCTCTCTTCTTGTCCCCAGTACTGGTTTTGGGCTCCCCAAACTCCACAATATAAATTAATCCAGACAGAGATAGTCTTCAGAGGCAAAGTGCAGCTGCGGACCTGAAATGACCCACAGCTGTGAGTACTTGGATGAGACCCATCCGAAACAGAAAGGGTCTGCTTGTAAAGGCGAAACCCAACCTGTAGCAGCAACACAGAACAGGAATTTCTCCAGAGGTCAGGAGGAGCTGGCTGCTGCATTTTTACCTCTTCATCTGTCAGTAGCATATACTTGGCAGGATTTTTAATGAAGAACCTGCATCGGTTTAGTACAGAGCTGGAACAAAATGGTGATTTCCCCCCGCACTCCTCCCATCACAGCTGCAGAGAAAGCTCCTGATCCCCCAGGTCAGACGTGCCTTTTCACCACAGTGTCCTCCTCATGCGGATGCCGCTGTCTGGCAGCATCCACTCCGAGCTGTGTCTGGTTATTTTGGGAGCCAGGAGGACAGAGGAGAGACCTGGAGGACAAATGCAGGAGTTCGCTCGGCTCTCTCCTAACTCAGGTATCACATCAGCATCATGCCCCAGGGTTTGTTCAGACCTTAAAAACTGGAGCTCTGCCCATTTTAAATACGAGAAGGGAAACTCTGGAGGGCAAGCGTGTGATGTGTTTCTCACACACACACAAGTACATCCACACAGCCTGTCTCATGCTTTCGGAGGTGTGGAGGAAGGGAAAGCCTTCTCTTGGTGCAACAGAAATCGCTCGAATAGCTTTTGCCATTTGGAATATTCCCTTGAGTTTCTGATTTAATTTTTTCCTTTCATTTTCCCTCTTACATACAGGGGGCTCCCCTGGAACTGCTCGAACCCCATCCCGCCTTCCCTTTGGTGTTTTTAGCATCATATAGTTATAGAAAACTTCTGCATTCCCCCTGCCTGGTGATGGATGGAGCTGTACTGAGCAGACGATAGATAGGACTTGTTACGACTCCTCCTGGCATTGATGGAACAACGGCTGGACAGAGGGAACAGATGAGCAGAGGGATGAACACTTCCCATCTGAGCTTTCTCTAGAGCCCAAATGACTGTCCCTTGCTCCTTCTCCATCTGTGCTGCTCACAACAAATGAATCAAAGCAGAAAAGCCCACTAAAGGGATGGCTTTGATTCCTCTCTCTGAACCCAGACCTATGGCGCGTTGATGGCTCACGTTGCTTCTCGTACAGCTTCAGCCTGGCTTCACCACCGCCCAGGGCCAAGGCTTTGGGCTCTGCTCCTCCGATCTGGCAGCAGTTCACATGCAAAAGCAGCAGCCTAATGGCTTTATGGACACTAGCTAAATATATAGGCCAGCTAATAGACTTTTCCAGGGCACACAAGCAAAATCGCGATGCCCTTTAGCAGTCAGAGGCGCTCGGCACGCAGCTGCTCTGGACCAGAGCCCCGAGCAGAAAGCTCAGCAAGGAAAGGCGGGGGGGGCATTTCAACAGGAGTATTTCAGTGAGCGCTTCCCTTCAGCTTCCTCCCTGTAGAAAGTGGATCTGGTTCATCTGAGGCACCCCAGCCGCACGTGTTGGCCACTTTACAGCAGCCAGGGAGATTAAATCCAGCTCTTCCTGTGCTACAAGCGCAGGTCCTTTATTATCCAAATGAAACCTGACTTCCTTAAGCAGACACACTGCTGGGCTTGCGACACACGGACGAGCCATCTGGAGTCCATCCGGGCCGTGGCTGGTTTTTGCACACACAAATACACTGGCTGCAAGTCACCAAAATCTTCCCGCCATCAAATGTCCCCTGTCACCTGCTCGCTTCCCTTGACTTCGGCTCTCCCAACGGGACTCCTGTGAGCCCAGTTGGGAGCAAACTTTACACGATGAGCTGTTGCCCAAATCAAAACAAACAAACAGGACTGTTGGGTTAAAGCAGCGGCAGCCAATTAGACCCAGCAATATCAATCAGCCTGAGTGCAGCAGAATGTTTAGCAAGGCTGCTGCTGCCACTTCTTCTTATGAAGTCGTTTGGGTGGGATTTTTCTGTGCGTGCCTTTTTAATGTCAGTGCATGTGTTTTGAAACCACAACACTTTTGTTCCTGAGAACAGATGGTGACTGGGGGCTCTTTCAAGCCAGCTGCAAGAGGAACCTGGCCAGGGCCTTAACTGCTGGGGCAGAGTCTCCCACCTGCAGCGTCTGTCTCCTTTCCCTCATCAGGAGGTGAAGACGACCCAGCTCTGTGCCAAAATAAAGGTAAAATAAAAGCCTGCCCTGCAAGGCTCCCACTGGTGTCAAGGAGAACTCTGCGTGGCTGCAGATTAGAGGGCAAACCCTGGGCATGGGAAGTCCTGGGTTTGCCAGGATCCCATGGGGCACACAAGGGCACAGCAGAAAATGCACCCCATGCACAGAAATACGCTCTCCTCCTAGTCAGGACCTCAAGCCGATGTCAAATCACTTTTATTGGGGCTTTTCTTAGCCTGGCAGCAAACGCTCCTTAGCTTCCAGGCAAGGTCCAGGGCCATGATGTCCAGATGACAAAGCCCCTGAGCAGCCTGAAAGGATGGCCCTGCTCCCAGCCAGGGAGGGGAAGAGGAGCGGGGGTTTGGGGTAATGAAGGCTGCAGCATGGGGTGATGTGCTTGAATCCTACCTGAAGACTGACAAATGGATCTCATGTGGGATGTGAGAGCAGAAGGAAAGTCCTTTGGACAGGAGGAACCAGCTCAGCACAGCCCACAGCTCCAGATCACACTAACAAACAGCATGACTCTGATCGCTGTCTCTTGCTTCCTCACCCCCCCCAGTCCTCCCACATGCCAGTGCCACAGTTCCCTTCCACTTTACTGTGAACATCTCCGTAAGGAGTCCGGGATCCTGGTGAACATCAGTGGCTGTGGAAGGAGACAGGTCCCTGCAGACAGCGATTCACAGCCTTGCACTCGGCCTCCTGTGAAGGGGTTCCTTGCCTTGCATGGGCTACAAGAAGAGCCCGTGATGACCACGCTTACAGTTAGTTCTCTCAGTTAAGGGTTCATATTAGATTTAGATTTAGGGCAGATTTAGATTAGACATTAGGAAGAAATTTTTTTGCTACGAACATAGTGAGACACTGGAACAAGCTGCCCAGGGAAGCTGTGGATGCCCCATGCCTGGAGGTGTTCAAGGCCAGGCTGGATGGGGCTTTGAGCAGCCTGGTCTAGTGGGAGGTGTCCCTGCCCATGGCAGGGGGTTGGAACTAGATGATCTTTAAGGTCCCTTCCAACCTAAATCATTCTATGATTCTATGATATTACATGGCTAAATCAGGACCCGTGGCTTGTAAAGCAGATTTTTAAGTCTCCTAAAACTTACCTTTGGGGGAGCAAGGAGACCCCAAGAGCAGACCAGCAGCAACAAATTACATGCACCCCATGCCCAAAGACCTTTCCTCCATGAAGCTTCTCTCCCTCAAAGAAGTTTCAGCCAGGCAGAACTTCATCCCAGACAGCCATGGGGGGACCAGGAAGTTCTGCAAATACAATATGTTGGGATTAACAGCCATGTTCATCAATAACAGGTAATGTGACCTGACAGGTATTGATTCAGCAGCGCAGTGTCACATTTGCTCAGTATGTAGGTCACTCGAGCGCAGGCACGTCGATCAAGCGTGCAGCATGCCCCGTCCGAGCCGCGGGTACCGGGTGTCCCTTCTGCAAACAGCATGGGTCACTCCTCCTGCCTCCCCGGTTCTCTTTCATCCGAGCCAAGAGATCACCTTCATTAGTGTCCAGTGCTAATGATATTTCCATTGATGTTTGGGGTAGGGGAGTTTTGCATTTTTCCAAGTGCAAGCATAAGGCTGACATGTGTCTGGGTTTTTTTCCTCCACCTCCATGTTTTCCTCTCCCCTCTTGCCAGAGCACATTTTTCATTTGCTCTGTTTGTGGGGAAAATGGGAAATGAGCTGGGGGTGGGGGGCGGAAAGGGGGCTGCAGCAACTGAGGTGAGCGAGCTTGGATTGGACAGACCCAGACTGGGGAAGATACAGGATGGGAAAGGTTTTTAGGGCAGGAGGGTGGAGAGATTTGAATCTTGGGGTGAGGAAGGTGAGAAGGGAGAGCAGTGGGACAGGATGCTATGGAGTGTGGATACCCTGTTAGGATGTCATTTAGGAGAAAGGGTATATAGCTCCCATTCCATCCCTCCACCTCTCCACCCCTCCATCCTTCCACCTCTCCACCCTTCTACCCCTTCACCCCTCCATCCCTCCCTCCCTCCACCTCTCCACCCTTCTACCCCTTCACCCCTCCATCCCTCCCTCCCTCCACCTCTCCACCCTTCTATCCCTTCACCCGTCCACCCTTCCAACCCTCCACCCTTCCATGCCTCCACCCCTCCGTCCTTCCATCGCTCCACATGCACACAGAGGAGTGATCTCCTCCTGCCCCATAAGGAGCAATGAGTCATCCATCTCCCACTATTTTTAACCTCCCACAACAGGGCAGTACTAAATACATCCCATGCTGTGGTTTCACTGTTGGGTGAAGGGTCTGTCTGTGCACCTGCCTCCACTGCCAGGGCAGACTTTAGGAACGAGCTCTCGGTTTGGGATTTCTATTAAATCACCTTGCTGTGTCATTTTTCCTTCTTTTCCACTCCCCTCTCTCCAACCACAACCACCTTCAAGCCAGCTTGTGAGGGAAGAGGAACTCATGTTGACATTTTTTTTCTTTCTCTTGTGGTTCCTCAAATGATTAATAGAGAATGTGGGACTCGTGCACTTCCCACTTAGGAAAAACCGAAATAAGACTACGGGGAAATTCTCTGGGTTCCCTTTTGCAAAGTTTTAACCAGATCATCCCATAAATGGGGAGTCCTGGAGCTGTCTCCTGACTAAAGAAAACTAGACATTTCCCTCGCTTCAAAGAGGCTGTTAGAAAGCAGCTATGCTTCACATAGCAATAGCAATAAGAGAAACACCAATCTTATTCCGGTGGTTTTACAGGCAGCCAGAAAACAGGACGAATTTTTCATGACAAGTTTTGCAAAGAAATGTAGTGGTTTAAGGTTTGCTTTTCCACCAAGGGGAGGCGGGAGGAGGAGATGGTGGAAATTAGTCATTTGAAATATTTCAAACCGCTCAGACATTGTTTGGCTCATATCTAACCTACCTGAAGCACTGCAGACATCCATGGAAAGGAGAGGGAAATCCAGCCTGGGTTGCTATACAGAGAAACCTTGTGTTTCCCAGGCTGCTTTCACACGGTTTTCTGTTCAGGGCCCCCAGAGTGTGAACTCCAGGGATGGGAACGGGCGCTGCTGGAGCTCTTGGTCTCTGGGACAAGCAGAAGTAGTCAGTTAGGGCTCAGTAGCATCAGGCCATATTCTCAATACCTGTTATATACATTATACCTGATCCAAGTGTTGGGTCAAGACATTGAACCCAGGGGATCAAAACGTCATAACTTCTCCTGACATCTACTTACTTTACGCAGTGCAGATGAGAGCTGCTACCAACTTCCCTTAAGGTGTTTTACGGTATCATCCTAAGGCTGAAGGAAAGACCCATTACGGTTGTGATGTGTGGATTGTGGACAGCAAGCAGCTCATTACCACCCTCATTAAACTTGCTGTTGGGTGGTGATATTAATATGAGTGATTAGCAACAGTACTGATATTTTAACACTGGAAATTCAAAAATGAGTCACTGGTCCTGTCTCAGATAGCAAGGTTGGTTTAAAGATTATAAAATTTCTATGTTAAGGCTTTTAAGCTTTTCTCCCCAAACGCGAGGGCTAGAAAGTTGCTTTAAAAAAAAATGAAAACAAAGATTCCAGGATCTGGGCAATGGAAAAAAGCCCAAGAGCTGGCAGCCGGGGAGCCTTGAATCCTGCCACGGAAAAGATCAAAACACTGGATTCCCGTAATGTGGTCTTGATCACGGGATGCTCCGGTGGTTTATTTTGTCTTGCGGGCTGTTTGTTGAATGGAGGAGAGTTTCTCATGGACGTGTCCCAGTGCTCTGTGTGCGCATGGTGCGTGTTTGAGAAGGGGCTCAGCATTTTTATCCCCTGTGTTTCGCTTGTTTAAAAACAAAGGAAAAGCAGCAGTATCATGTAAGGCTCAGAAGCAAATGGTAAAATTAAAAGGCAAAGACTTGTTTTGGGATAAGGCTGCGGGACTTAGATGAAATCTATTACACATGCTGCCCTAGTCTTAACTTTTTGTAATTCTGGAAGGGATCAGAGAGCAAACCTGTTTACTTTGCTAAGTGTTTGCAGGTCAGGCTGTGGGGAAAAATCCCTTCCATGCTCCAGCTTTCTTATGCCAAGGAAAAAGAGAGCAACGTCCCACGCTGCGCGGGGGGGAGATTTCTCTGTTCTGACCCGTGGGAGAGGACTCTGCCCTCCAACGAGCCTCTCATCGTGGGGATGGGGTACGGATGGTGGCAAAAGCAGGGCAAGAGCCTGGGCATTGAGCCACTGGGATGTGGGATGGCACTGAGGTCTCATGGGTGGCCCAGAAGCACCACCACGGCTGATGGGAACTGCTGACCTGTTCGCATCTGGGTTGCAAATTTTCGGTGCTGAGTGGACCCTGCTTGGCACCTCAGCCTTGGTACCAGGCGAAGCTGCCATGCTGAATAACCGTTGTAGAACATGCTGAACGATAAGGAACGAGAAAACCCAAAGTAGCGTTTCAGAGGTGTGAACAGCCCTGCTCAAAGCACAGCAGAGCCCACTGCCTGGCATGGCCTGCATCACCCCCCAGGGCCCCCAGCCTCAAAAACCAAAATGTGCAGCACAGTGAAAGCAGAAAATAGGAGGGGAAGAGGGAGATGTGACTTAGAACCTACCAAATTTAGCATCAGTACCAAGGATAAAGGATCATAATACTGACGGAAGGCAGGAAGGAAGGGAGGGAGGGAGGGAGGGAGGGAGGGATGGATGGATGGACGGACAGGTGGATGGATGGAGGGAAGGAGAGAGGGAGGGAGGGAGGGGTAGGCTGAATTCAGGAGATCCAGCCTCTGGATTGGATCAAGTTTTGATCCACATAATATATGGGCAGGTCCCCTGTTAAAATAGACTATACCTTTCCTGTGATACGGCTTTGAAACCATCCTGATCCTCCTGATCAAACATACACAAACACAGACACACATATATATATAAATAAAAACAACTTTATTTGGGGAAATGATTTCTCTGAGGCTGTATTACCCCACAAATGCCATAGCAGGGTCTGATAATCGGTCGCTCAGGTTTGCATTTGGAAGAGCCTGAGGATTAGAGCAAGTCTTGAGCATTTCCTTCGGTGACCTCCTGGTTCTGAACTCTGCATAAGCATCATCTGCCGGACAGCCTCATTGTCCCTTATATAAAGGAAAATTGTGCTAACCCAGATTTTATGTGGAAGGTAAAGGGACAAGACAATTTTTACTGTTACTGTTGTTGTTCTCTTTGTTGCGAGAGCTTCTGTAAGCACCAGGGTCTGCCAGTGCTTTGTGTTTCATAAAAACACATTGAAGAAAGGGTGCCAGTCTTATGTGGCCTACTGGAGCCGGGAGCCAGAGCTAGGATTAGGACTCCTGTTTTCAGCTCCCAGTCCTGGATTCTCCTTATTAAATGACACCTCATCATTACAATAATGAGATCATCCCTGTTATTTAATTACGTTCTCCTTGTTGCTACAAATCCTCTGTGTAGCAATCCAAGCGCTTGCTTTCTAAGGTTAGCAGGAACACAGAGATATGTTTCCTGCCTCCCTGTTAAGATGTATATCGCTTATGTCTGGCCTGACATCAGCTTTTTCCTACCACGGCTCTGGAAAAGCTGAACTCACATGCATGCCCATGCTCTGAGCAGCGAGACTGCCAATACGCGCCTCCTCATTCAAAGGTTCAGACACTGTAAACCTGTGGGATTTCTCCAAGGCTGCTCGCACCAGGAAAGTGAAGTGTCTACAGGACTGAGACTTCTGGGGCTGCCTCCCGTTTGCTTGTTGTGAAGATGTGACTTTTTAGGGTGCCAGCCTGGAGGAGGTTCCTGACTGCAGGGGGGTTCGGACATGCTGAGATCTCACCTCTCTTTGGCTTTATGCAAGAAACACTCTTGCCTTCATCTTATTAAATCACAGACCTTGAAGGTCAGGAGATGCTACCTCCAGGAAGACCTGCTGCTTCTGGTGGTGTAGCGGCAGAGTCTGGTCAGCTTTTTACAACCCATCATTAGCTCCTGACACATGGGGGAAAAGAAGGGCTCCAGGAAGAGCGTTCATTAGCAGAAATCTAGATGGGCTTGTTTGCAGGGCTGCACCCCACCGCAACTTTATCTGGGGACAGGGCACAGGGGTGGCAACAGCAGCACCACAGGAGGACCACGTGTTAACTGCCACCACTAGAAATTATCCCACAAAATGAAGACCACTGGAGAAGAAAAGCCCGGGACGACTTCTTGGATGATGGCTCCAGGCTGCTCCCAGATACACTTGCATTTCCTCAGCTCTCCCAGGGACAACTGGGGCTGTATTTTTGGCAGCTCGTCCAGCCCCGGGCAAGACTGAAGGTCATTGAGTTTCTGAGTATGAGGAAAAAGCAGGCTGTGCGAGTCATGGCACGGCTCCTGTATGGAGCGTTGCCTGCTGCAGCTCTTGCCAGGCCTGGCTACCAGGGCTACCAGCACTTCCCAGTATGGCTTCTGCTTGTCTTGGCACTGTCCCCTTGGACATGTTGGTATTCCCAGTTAGGCAGCTCAGATACTGAGGACTTTATGTGATTTACCCATGGTCACACTGAAAATATTAGGCCAAGGAAGAATTTAACCCCAGGTAGGGAAGATCTACAAGTTTGTGTCTTAGCCACCCAAACATTCCTTTATAGCTTCTTTCACTTCTTATATATCAGGAAATGTCCCATGTCTTTTTACATTCCTCTTCAAGATGCCTTTAGCTATGTTGCCTGTGAGAAACAAGTAAGAAAACACACCTCCTTGTTGTGGGTGTTAATTTTCCACGTCTTTGCCGTGCCAGGCTGGGCACTGGTGCTTGTTAAGCCTGAGCAGATGCCCCATCTTCTCTCTCCCCTCAGCTTTTCACCACTTCATTACAACCTTGTTCCATGCCGTCAGAAATGAGCCAGTAACTCCCCAGGGCAGGGCTGTGTACCTGGCCAGACTGGGAGGGTCTAGCATACTTTCCAGTACTGAAATAATTAGCAATTAAGTCATTAATTAATAGCTCACATGGATTTCCACCGGCATGCGAAGCACTTCACAATGTCTGGGATCAGTAAAGGATCCTCTCTTATATTTGAGTCCAGAGTAATAACGCTAGAAGAAGAAAAAAAATCAGAAGCAAACCCTCCTACGTCCCTGAGAGATGCGGAGACTTCCCGTCAGACAGACAGATGCTGTCTTTCCTCCAGACATCTGGAGAAGGGTACTTTGATGCTGATGGTGGGAAATGTTCTTGGCTTGCTCTGGCTGGATGAGAAACCGCTGCTATCTGAGACAGTGATTTTGCCATGTCTTTCCTCCCAACAGTAACTGGGATTGGAAGAAATCATGTACTAGGAGAGAAATGCTGCTCAGTAACTGCATCAGGGTGTGCAAAGGGGAGAAATATCGTCCCGTTAGTATCCCTCCTTTGCTTTCTCTCGTACCATATACATGAACTTGAGCCCTTTGATGGGTTCAAGCAGCAGCAGTGACTCTAAACACCTATGAAACAAGCAGTATGCTGGAAAATGAGGATGTAAAATACCTTTCTTCTATTTATTATAGTGTAACTCCTGCTGCACACAAGCAGAGTTGGAAGATGTCGAGGTATGGGCTCTGCTCGCCACCCAGTTAAGTCCTGACCCAGGTATGCAGACCCTCAAGATCTTAAGCGTCCATGGAAGGCTTGTGGACTGGAGGAGAATCTGCCGAGCACTCGTCCTCCAATACCATCACCCATCAGCCTGCAGTGCAGGGAAGAATGGCAGAGCCCAAAGAAGACACTTTTCCACTTGGAGCTTGACCCATCTTGTGCAGCACAGGGCACACAGGTTCCGGGGGGATGTTGCTGGGTCAGCCTCCTGGCCTAAAAAACACTCGATGATAGAGTAATAAACATTGACTGAAGTAAAAGAGGGTCTTCTTTCTCCTTATGCAAAGAAAACAAATAGAAACCATGATGTAGTATTTTGTTTTAACCCCTCTCTCCCCATCTCCCCGAATAGGGGAAAAGGTAGAGCGAGTTTTACACAGAAGCAAGCGCAAAGCCTGCCTTCCACCCATGTGGGGTGCTCAGTTTGTGTGCAAAAATCTCTGGTTTTGCTAAGACATCATCTCCAGCTAGCAATCGAAAACAAAAAAGTTTGGTGGAAAATTTCCAGCCAGTTCAAGCGTCAGTTCACAGCCCTGAGTTTAGCTATCCTGGTAGAACAAATAAGCCCATCAGACACTCTGATCCTAAGATAATATGGCCATACACGGCCTCAGGCAGACAGGTTGACTCGAAGTCCAGAGTTTAAAATGTGTTTGGCTTCAGTGCAATAAAATCAAAAAGGAAGCAAGAAACCTGAAGCAGTACCACAATCGTTAACCCATAGTGCTGCTGCAATGAGTATCATATTTGCGTGCCTGAATATAACTGAACTCCTTGGGGTGGTCTTTTATGTACCTGTAAAGCAATGTCTACATGTACCGCACTCTGTAAATAAATAATGCACAGTAATAACGGTTAATAAAATATGCTGGATGGTGGGGCAATTTGGCTGTTCAGCTGGATTGCTGCTGACAATTCAGAGATCTGATTTATGACTTTGAGGTCATTCTGGGAAATGTGATACCATAGATCTGTCATCCCGTTGCCATGTTTTTCTGATTATTTGTATATTTTTCTGTTGAGCAAAGCAAGCACTATTCCATTATGCTACAGACTTGAAGTCAGGAGAGAGCGTCACAGTCTTCTCCTTTGTGCTGCTGTCATTTCTTGCCAAACTAGTGGTTTTCTATTTGAGGTCTGTGAGTAATGGTGGGTGTAAGGGCTATTTCAGAAGGGTCTGTAAAGGTGACTAAGAACAGTAAAGGCAATTTTTTTTCAGAGGTCTCCACAAGCTGCTGTCTTCGACAATATCTCAGAAAATATTGAAACCTATTTTGAAGATGTCAAGGAGCAGGGCCCTCCTTGTCTTCATTGCCACCATCTGTTTGAATTTTGCTTTCCACTTGCATTTCTCTCGCTCCGAACCTCTGTATTCCATTTTGGCTTTGTCTGTCCAACAGGAGACCACTTTTTTGTGAGAGATGTGCTGCTCTACTCAGGCGGTTTGCAGCTTATGGCCCTGGGATGCCTGGCAGGACAGTGATAACTCCTGAGGCTTTCATGGAAAAGGCTGGGAAAAGGGCATCAGCTGCCAACAGGCTGGAATTTGCCAGTTGTCTGCATTTTAAGGGAAAATCCACAGGGATCACAAGTCAAGAAAGGCGGAAAGGAAAACGTCTGTCTTTGATAAGCAAAAGATCTGAACTTCTTCAGAGTCACACTGTGGCAGACTCAGCAGTTCTCAGTGCTTTTTTTTCTGCGCTCTTTCCAGATTTGAAAAATTCATTTAAAAGCCCAGGCACCACAACTGAGTGTATTACTTCAGTCACGCCTTGCTAGTGTTCCCTACAGAGGTAGTAAGATCTTGCCTTCCGCCACTGACCAGGTCCACTCCTACGTTGACAGATCACACAAGCTCTCATCACCACAACATCCCACTATAAACTCTTGCCCTGTGGACCAGTGCCAGGACATCATGAACTTTCATGGAGCTTGTGACCTGCGGCGGATGAAGAACAAACGTCGCTGGCATCCTGGCTTGCCTTTGGTAAGGTACATGTTGTCCAACGAGTGAATTTCAGAGCTAGTCGAGTTTTAATTTTTCTGCCCTTGCTCTTCATCCTTGCACCAATCAATGTAGTATTATCTGACAGAAGTGGTCTGCCTCCTAGAGTCATCCCAGTCTGTCCCTCATGTTTGCAGTGAATACTGTAGTCCACAGCACCCACTAAACAGATGTGGCAGCTCCTCCGTGCAATACTGGCTGTACTTGCCTCCTGCCATCAATATTAGACTGTAGACTGGGAGGAAAAGATGAAAAGTCATATGTATAACATGTTAAATAAAGAGAGCAGAAGAGAGACCAAGTGTCCACACTCTCCTAGGATTTTCCACTATCAAGAGGGAAGTTAAGGGAAATGTTTTGAAGATCTTGGGATGAAGACCATGAAGGGAGCTTAAGAGCACAACAGTCCCTGACAATGTGGGTCCCTTTCCACATCTGATGACTTATTTTATAGAATCATAGAATCATAGAATAGTTTGGGTTGGAGGGGACCTTTAAAGGTCAGTAAGCAAGGACATCCTCAACTAGATCAAGTTGCTCAGAGCCCCATCCAACCTGACCTTGGATGTTTCCAGGGATGGGGCATCTACTACCTCTCTGGGCAACCTGGGCTGGTGGTTCACCACCCTCAGTGTAAAAATTGTCTTCCTTATATCTAGTCTGAATCTACCCTCTTTTAGTTTAAAACCATTACCCTTTGTCTTATCACAACAGGTCCTGCTAAAAAGTCTGTCCCCATCTTTCTTATAAGTCACCTTTAAGTACTGAAAGGATGCAATTAAGGTCTACCCAACGCCTTCTCTTCTCCAGCGGTTGTGAGCAAAGCATGTTGACCAGGTATCCGAGACACTGTAATATCATTGCAATCAGCAGCATTTCTGTTCACTCCTCTCTTTAGTGGTTCAGCTTTATGAGACACAGCTCTCCAGTGGATCTGAAGATGTAGTACTTTGTCTGGACTTCTGCATATGGACCACAGCTGGGCTGCCACAGTGGGATGGAGCAGATGGGCGAGGAGGCACATCGAAAGGCTGCTGGCATCACTGGGCACCCATTTAGACAGCAGTAGCAGTAAGCTTGGTACCCTCTGCTCAGGTTGCTGTTAGTGGACATCTAATCAATACAGTCAGTGGGCCATAGGGAGTAATTCGTCCTGGCCTGAAGAAGACATCTGCAACAGGTAAGATGAATCATGCCCTGCACGTGTCTGTTTCTGCCCATTGACTATGAAGGGGACCTTGAGGGACTAACTCAGCTGAGGACATGTCTGAAGTTAGATTGAGTGAATATCATCCTCACTGACTCTTACCAAGCTTCATTGTCTGACCCCAGGCTCATCCCTGTCCTGGCAGCTGGTTCCTTCCAGCAACTCAATCCTCAGACCCTGAAGGTCTCTTGCCTCCACTCCTCTGCTTGAAAGGCTCCAAGAGACAGCCAAAACTTCATTCCTGAGACAAATAGAAAAAAGCTTCTTATTTCCACTTATGTCTCACTTTGTTTTTATAGGCAAAGCAAACCAAACAACTTCAGTCTCCTGTCACCAGACACTGCAGCCAGCTTTCCGCTGCACCTGCTCCAGTATAAAGTTGCATAGTGACAATTCCTCATCAGCAATGATGTTTGGAGATCTCTATCAAGGCAGGTGTTCAGCAAATGGTCTCTTTCTAGGGGGAGTACCCCACTCTGCTAATTGCCGGCACAAGAGCTGTACAACACAGTGACACAAGGCTTTGCAGCTTGAGGTTCTGCTTGGGGTGAATATAATCTCCTGCACCTGAAAGTCTGTTTTAAAAATGTTATCAGCCCTCTACACAAACTGCTGTGTGGAAACAGGTTGCAATGCAAACTATTCCTGCCCACCCAATGAAGCTGGGTAGGTGGCCCCGTGGGTTGCCTTTTCAGTGGTGTGGTGAGCAAAACCATCACAAGCATGATGCCAAACACTAGACAGACCAGTGCTCCTAAAACCTGCTGTATCAGCAAGTATGGAGGTAGAAACCAGAGCTGGACAGTAGGCAGAGACTGTGTTTTCCAAAGGAGAAGGACATTTGATGGTTTTGGTCTTGCTACTGTACCATCTTTTAAATGGAGAAGGTAATTCTCCTTGCACTTCTTTCCTGGCATTACTCTGAGACTCCATTTGGCTAAAGTTTGCATTTATCACATGAGTTCAAGTGATGTGCAAGTGTCGGGTCATTGACATTGACAAAGATTATAAAATATCTCCTAGAAATTAGTTTGATCCTGTCTATACTTAGCTACTGCATTTAACCACTAGAAAGGATCATCGTAACAGGCATTAGCAAAATGACAGACAGGCAGAAATCTGCATCCTCAGCTAGAATGACTTTCCTCTACCCAACTCCCCTCCCAGACTACTGAGATACATTTAAAAACCTAGATCTGAGCTTCGCAGCTCGACTTTCATGTTTGCTCGCAGCTAAAGAGCTGAAAGGCCTTGGTTTTGAGAAAGCAAGGATGATAAAGCACCTCCTTGGGCAAGAGGAGATTTGCAGTCTTTGGCTTCTCACGGGCCACGTTTATTTGTTATTGATGGGAAAAAGCAGGTACTTTGTTCACCCTCTGGTTGACTGCGGCACGGAGACAGATTATCCCCAGCCGGGTTTCGTTTGATTGCTCCTGCCCTGCAGACGCAGGGGCCACTTTATTGTTGGAAGCCAAATGGGTGCCAAAGATAAGCTTTCTCAAAGGAATGTCCCTCTCTGATCCCGCTCTTCCACCGGTGGCATGCTAATAAAATAAACTCGTCTGCGCGCGGGCCATGTGCGTGGAGCCCGGCTCCCGGACGTGGAATTCCTGGTCCTCGCCAACTTTCCCCTAAAGCTTCGTTATTCCAATAAATCACGGAGCCGAGTTATGGGGCTCTGTTTGGTGGGGGCTGCTTTTAATTGCAGTTTTAGGAACTGTGGGAAAGGAGAATTAATGCCATATGTTTTTTAGGCTTTCGGACCGGTGGCGGGGTCTCGCTTTCAGTTTTGGCTGGGATTCAAACATCACAGCGAATTTTCAGGTTCCTCTGTGTCAAGCCACGGCACGAGGGGGAAGGGCAGGAGGAGGGGCGGTGGTGGGGTGAGGGAGGGTGCTGCTGTGTGGTGCTGTGTCAAGGAGAGCCAGAGAGAAATGAAAGGGTGCTTCCAGAGGTGAGGAGAAGCACGCCAGGTAAAATCCATCTGCTCACTGGCCCTCAGCACGGGCAAACGAAGCTGAAACTTGTGAAAAAGGGGAACACACTGAGAAGGAGAAAGGAGCATACGGTGGTGTTTTTTTCCTGGACACTGGCTTTTATTATGCTACTCCTTTTACTGATTTGCCTTCCCACAGTGCTCTCAGTGCTGGGTGATGTGGTGCCTTCTCCCTGCTGTGCTACGGGCATGCATTTATAAAGGATGAGCTTGGAGGACATTCAAGGCCAGGCTTATATACTATAGGACTGACTTTTGGAAGCACAGATCAGACCCTGAAATGATGGGACAAATGTCAAAAGAGAGACAGACTCTCTTTGGCCGTTTGAAACCTTGTGGTCCCAGCCACCGCAATGTTGGAGATGGTATTTCCAGGTGGCTCCAGCCTGGTTCCTTCTGGAGCGCAAGAACTGAGAACTTAAGGCTGCTCTAAGAGGACAGCTTCCATCCAAATACAAACCCACCCTGTGCCCTGCAAGAGAATGGGGGACCTCACCTAGTCCTTTCTGTTTAGTTGGCACCAGGGTTTTAGCAGGGCCGGTCCTGGATGGTGATCTGTGTCAATCTGTACCATGCAGTCACCTGCCAGTGCACACTTACTGTGGGAAGAGCAGCACTCAGGGTGCGAAAAACATTTTCCTCCCAATGGGAGGAGCAGGCACAGCATAACATGGACCACAGCTCCTGTTCCCTCTGTACCCACTATGCCTGGGTACCGGTTGAAGGTAGGTATTGTGTGCATCTAATCCCTCTCTGTTCAGAGAGGGCATGACCATGCCCACCATTCCAGGTGAACACCGGCCACCTGGCAACTCGTCACAGCCTCCATCTGATGAGATCTGCAGCATCGTTACACTCAACCGTAGGCTGGCATTTGGAGATCCTCACTACACACTTGCTGAGGCTGAAAAGGCATCGTTTTGCCTTTTCCATTGCCAAATCAGGACTCAACTGTCCCGGTTGCAGGTGATGGAAGTGTTGAAGCCCTCACCCCCTGAAAGCCTGACCCCTCCAAATCTCACCCATGGTCTACACAGCAGTTTCTTCACCTAACACAGAAATAAGGCCACCTCTGAAAAAGAAAAGATGTTTTTTTGTAAGCTCTGGGCATCATGTGAACTAAGTGAGAGACTGAATGGTGAGCAACGTCACAGCTGAGCATGGAAGTCCAACACACAGAGGCAACCTTCCTCATTTTCTCCTGTTGCTGAAATCTGCAAAAAGACTGCGACTTTGTAATATTGGGACACCATCATGAACATGTTTCCCTCCTCTCTTCTATTCTGAGCTGCTTGTAGCATGGGTTTAAAATAGCCCGAAAGCAGCGTGGGATGTCCTAGTCAGCGGTGGTGGTGGGGGGAGACAACTCTTATCCAGGCCAGGACCCGTCCAGCACATGTGACTGTGCAACTGTTGTTCGGAGCATGACTAATCGTGACAATTAGTCACCAATAGTAAATAATAAAAGGATGGCTCCAGCCAAGCCAGAGGTAACAATTAGTTAGCTCATTTGTTCATATGGTATGAGGAAGGAGGGATCTGGCAGATGACTTAGCGCTGATGGGGTAAAAAACGTGCATAATACGTCACAGTGGTTAGATGGATTTTCCAGGTCTGAGGATGATGTTGCCCATTCTAGATGTTGCCACCCCTGTTACCAAAACAGCTCACTCTGAAATTTATCCAGCAACAAAGAAGCACTTGCATGCGATAAGAGAAGGGTTGTGACGTGCATTAAAAAGGGGTCTAAGGAATTGTTTCTACCAGCTCTGAGTCGGTGTAAATACCTGATGACTTCTAGTTCTTGCCAATTTTTGGAAATTACTTAATTTTTCAGAAAAATAAAAAACACACATCTCAGAGCTGCTCAATGTTTTTGAGCAAATCCACTCTCCATCTTAAAATGCACCCACAAGAAAGTAAATTTTCATTAAAAGCTTTCAATGACACATTTAAACAAATTGCATTTCCTCTGTTTCACTTCAACAATGTTAAAATGTTTTGGTGACAGAGAGAGATATTGTTTAAACTCGTTTTGATTCATTTTGTATTGTATTGCAATATTAATTGAAACATTTTCAATGTGTGTTATATTTTATTGTGCTGGGATTTATGTTGCATGTGCCTTTGTTATGCTCAGTTTCGACATTATCAAAGTGAAATGTTTCAGTGGTGTCAGACTGAATGGCTTTTACATTCTTGTTCCATCAAACATTTTAAAATTTTATGGTTTTGTTCAGATTCAGAATGATAAATAGGAAGCAAATGTGGACATTTCCCAGAGGACAAAAATTCTAAATTCCATCCAACACTGCCTCTGTGTTTAGAGGGAAACCATGTTTTCTAGGCATTAAATCTGCAACTTTGGAGAGATGGTCTGTCTCCCAGCTCCACCACTGCCCTGGGCAAGCCACTTAGGACTTGACTACATGAGGAAAGAAAGTGGAACAGCTATCCATGGTCACCCAGAGTACATTCATTTATTCCATATGAAGGGTCAATTCATGTCTACATCAGGTCTCCAACATGGGCCACTCACCCTGAACCCCGTTTAGCAGGGTCTCATTCACCCTAAACTCAATGTCAGTTGAGGTCAGATGAACCTTACTTCATGCTGACTGCAAAAGGAGCCCAAGGTGATCACCTCAGCTGAAGATGTCCAACGTTCCTGTGATGAATCCCCCTTCCAGTAACTGGTGCAATGAAATTTGGCCCAGCCTGAGGACAGCTTACACCCATGCACAATGGCTATGGTTACACTGCTGCCCTCCTTTTCACCAGGCTGTCAGCCTCTGTGGGGCAGAAAGGGGCTCCAGCCTGCCCCCCTACCCTGATCCTTGGGCAATCAGGACTTACAGTGAAGGACCACATCCATCGTTTCATCTGGATACGGTGTCAATATCTACAAGTGGCATGGCATTTTAAATTCACACCAACAGTTTATTCTCAAGTCACTTCTCTACATAAAAGCCCCTTAATCTACCTACCCATCCAATTTGCCGCCTGTAAAATGAGCGTTATGCTAATGCTTCTTGCCTCAGCTTGGTCCCTCTGGGTGTATCAGGATCATCTCTTTGTGTACATTCAGGGATGAGTACACGGGACCTTTGATCTTGTTCAGACCTCATTACAACCCAGAACAGTTGCCCTTTGGGTTTTCTGCATCATGGAAGCATTTTCTTTTTCCGTGATCAAACATAGCACCATTTAAATACTTCTAAACATCTCCCTGGCAAAATGGATTACTTTTTCCCGACGGATTTGCCCAATCACACTGTGCATCCAATTTGTAGATCTGCACTGACAGCAGCAAGCTGCTCAGTCTTTTAGGACAGTATTGGACATGACTCCTGAAGACCTCTTCCCGTTGACACCTAGGACAAAACTCCCGTTCATCTGGCTGGGATCAAGGTCCTCGCCAGTTGACAAGCAAATCCTCGTCGTGTCTCCTGGAGGGTGTCCCGTCCCTCATTTATCAGGCTGGGAAGCTGAGGATGGGGGCTTGGGGCAGGAAGGGACAACGAGGACTACAGCCGATGGTTTCTTATCTTGACTGCCTACTCTGTGCAACAGCCCCAGCTGCATCTCTGGAGATGGTGGAGGCAGAAAGTATGAGGAAGAGCTGTCAAAGACAGACAACACAGCAGTTTCAGTTGTGTATTTTAGTTCACCTCAAAGACCTCACTGTTTCATTTTTGCAGCACCTTTGTCTTATTTTCCTTCGTGCCCAAGTTTTCTGAAGCACCTTCTCACTTGGGGAGCCCCTCAGGAGGTCTGTGGAGCTGAGGGTCAACTCCTTCCTCCTCTCCACATCCAGGATGGGTTTTTAAATCACTTTACCAGGACAAGAAGTGTGATGAGCTACCTGCACTCCCCTTTCTAATTGCCCACCTTGCTATAAGACAGTCAAACCAGGGCAATACTGCCAAGTTTGTGAGCTGAACCTCAGATCTCCTCTACATCTTCTGGCTTGTTTTTGAAGTCTGTGCAATTCTTTACACTTTTTTTTTTTTTTTTTGCTGGCTTCTTGGGCTTGTTAAATAACAAAACAAAAGATAAAAGCTCAAACAAAGTTGCAGCTGCTCGGCACTGACCCAGCTCTTTAACACCAAAGGGGTGTGCAGCAGAGAGGGGCAGCATGTGGGTTCTCTCTTCTGACTCAACGGGGGAATAGAACATCAGAAGGGGCTGATTTTGCAATTGGCACAAAAATCTGTTGGACACCTTGCGTTCCTTGTCTTTCAAAGCGATTTGGGCAGCTACCCCACTTCACCACCCGTCTGCTTTGGAAAAGAGCTCTGACATGGGAGGTGTTTTCTGCTGCTCGCAGTAGTATCTGCTTCGTTTCTGGGATTGCTCCTGTTCATACAGCTCCTTTCATAGGCACAACAACAGGACATTGGAGCTGTGGTTCTGGATCAGACCAAAGGCAGAAAAGAGAATTAAATGGTATTTCCCAGCAGCCTGCTCCCACCAGGCTCCCTGCCTTCCACCTCCTGGATACTGGATGAGGCTTGAGCCGTATCAACAACTCAACAGAGGTTTAGCTTCCCCATGCAAGAGATGCAAACGGATTTCATGGAGAAATTTGAGTATGAACGTGCTTGTACACACTGGTGTTTGCTGGATTTGGCCTGCATCTCTTGACAGCTCCCACAGGTAGAAATAAAGAGGGAAGTCATGCAAAGGCTATAGACAGCCAAGGGCTGTGGTTGCATGAGAGAGCGGCACATTTAGGCAGGTTTTTGGCCTCTTTTTAACCCAAGCCCAAGTGCTGAGCATGCAGAGCAAAAGGTCACAGCAAAAGCCATCTTTGGGCAGATCAAACCCACAGCATCATGATGTTAAGCAAGACAAAGGGCAGATCTTATCCTCCCTTGTCACTCAAGGCCAGAGGTAGTCCTCTTGTGAAATCAGTAAAAAAGGAGATAAGATGGGGTTAACCCCTCTTTGGGCAAAATTTCCACAGCAGCCAGTCTTTCCAAGAAAGAAAATGAGAAATCTGTCACCGAATTACCTCCAAAGCCCTCCCATTCCCTGATGTTTAGCACATGTGTTTTAGTCCAAGTGCTCGCCCCACACGCCAGCCCCCTGGAGAAAGCCTGTTAACAGCCTAACGGACACTAATATTAACTTAAGGGCCTTAATTATCTGTGGAGGATTTTATAAGGACAACCCACGAAGAATTTAGCTCCCATTTCTGAAGGATGAGCTGTGTCCGACTTTGCTCCGAGACAAACCCACATGTTTACGCCCGGATTTGTGTGGGGACACTCATTTTGAGATAAAAATGACTGAGTTTTGTCAAAGACTGACTTTCACCAGCAAGGCGAAACTCTGCTTTTCAGACCAACGTGCCACACTTGCACTGATGGGACAAACGGTGCAAAACCCAAACGTGTTTATTTCGGTGCAAAATTTACATACAGAAGGGTCCCCAGAGCATTTACTGTATGACTTAGAGCAAACAGCTTAATTTCTGGTCTCCTATTTCCTCTTCTTTAAAATGAGGGTGATGCTATTTATGCATTTTTTCAGTTTAAATAGCACTTAGCAGGTGCACCAAGCCTGCACACACTGGTGGCCTTTACTCAATGGGCATCAGTGGGAAGGGGACCAACAGCTTTGGAGGGGACATCGAGCTCTCCCTCGCTTTCAATGGCTGTGTGTAGACACAGTAACTTGTCATTTAAACTACACTAATAGACTGTGGAAAGAAACGGGCACCTGCCTTATTTTCAACATCTGTCTTAGGAGAAAATGAATCAGGGCCTTATTAATACACACTGCTCACCCTCGTATTTAACACGTGTGGGACTTATACGTGGTTAAAATCCTGACATTGGTCCATTAGCCATGAATCCCAGAATACCACCGGCAATGCCTTTATAACTCTACAGCCCCAGCCACGACAGTGTTTATTGGGGCGTCTGCCGCCCCCGTGGCATAGGCTACATTATTAATGGTAATTGTGGAGTTAAAGGCGGGGTGGACAGTAGTTACTTTTCGCATCCCCCTTACTATGAGGAGAGAGGTAATTTCAGAGGGGTAAACTAAAATTTCACAGCACAAACTAATAGGACACTACCTTCCCCGGCTATCAGGAAATCAAAACCAAACAAGGGTTAACTGGGCAGAGCCAGCACTGACTGTAAGTGGGAGGTTTGGGCTTTATTTTATTGTTGTCATTAATTTCCTTCCTTTTACTTTCAGTAGATGAGCGCAGAGTTATTTACATTAGACACAGCTGTGCCCCACTGAGGTATACCATAAGAAACATTAAAAGTAATAGAAAAAATCAGCCAAAGGCACATGGGTGATTTCTGGTAGTAACAACATCAAGGGCTTGTGCCTTTTTTTCCCTTTGGACGGCACAATGACAATGTCAATTCCGCAGATCTTTGCTGGTCCATCTTTAGAGTGTCAGAAGGAGGGATGAGCCACTCTCACTTTGCAGGACTTGAGATGTTAATGATATGCCAGCTTGTCTTCTTTATTCATGTTTTTGTTGCAGAAATAACTAAGAAAGACTTGATTTGAGCTGTTATCTGTAGGTTCCAGAGTTAGTAAACTGGAGCAGATCATGTCCCTTGCGGCATGTCTCTGTTCAGAAGGCAGCTTCATGCCCATTCCTATTTTTGCATTTGGAACTGGGGTTTTTTCCCACTCAGATAAGCGCTAGAGCCCTACAGAAGCAGGGGGATGCAGGAGAGCCTGCATGACTCTGCCCGAACCACTCCCTTTCTTTACACATTTCCTTTCCTCCTACTATTTGTCTGCCCCGGCTAATTAGATTATTAAAACATGTGCCTTTTGTGCAGCTCCAGGGATAGTGAGGACCTGACCCCAGCCGGGGGCTCCAGCACAAAGAGTTGGTCAGGAGGAAGGGACGAGCTCCCCGCATCCACCTCCGCCCCGCTCCCTCCTCCTCTGCTCCCTGGGACCTTGTTTATCTTAACGCCAGCTGAGTTTCCCAGGGAAACCCAGCACAAGGCATTCGCCAGACATTCATTAGCTGAGCCAAATGTATCGCTGCTGGACCATTTTTACAGAAACCCCAGCAAATTCATCAGGGCTCATCGCTCCCCTCCCTAGGCTGCTCCTCCAGGGCAGCAGAGCATCTATGTCCTGGTGTCGGTGGAAAGAGGCGTGCAGAAAGTCTGGGAGCCTCAGCAGGAGCCAAAGCGTTTCAGACTCCTGGCATATCCAAAAGTCAACGCCTCATCGCTACATGGCTTCCCTCCCATCCAGGTTTCTGCACAGCCGGCCAGAGGCTTTATTTATGGGCTGGGATGCTCAGCAGTGAAACGGTTAGAGCTCTTGGCATCAGGGGTCATAATTACCCTTCCAAGTTAACACCCATCGAGATGAATGGGAGCACACCCTTTTCTGCGGGTGTTATTGTTGCAGTCTGCCTGGCTGCAGACTCAAAGGCGAGAGTTTACCTTGGTTTGCAACCAGAAAAGCTAGAAACCTCCTCTCTCCCTCTCTCCCTTTTTTTAATAAAAGGAAAAGGAAAGTTTTGCTTTTGCAGATTTGTGGGGTGGGGAATGAGGGGGAATGGTGAAGCAATATAATTTGGACATGATGGTGCTGAACATCTCTAAAGTCTTCTACCTTTGGAGAGGCTGAAGTTCTCTGGGAACGGAGCCCCTGGGTTCAGCCTGGTTCCCATTTGCAGCTGGGAAACGATGTTGTGTTATCTTTTCCTCATACCTGAGAAAAGGCTGAACCTAATGAACAGCTGGAGCTGCTAACCCCCCAAAACTGCTGGGGGTTTCCCACACTCGGCTGCTGCAGGTGCATCCTGGGGTACAGACTCTGTCCTGGCAGCAGCATAATGGTCATGTCCATCTGAGAGATGGAGCTGGGCTGTGGCCAGAGCTGCAGCATGGTTTGGACATCCCTCCAAGGGCACTTCATACCACTCCCTGCCTTGTCCCCAAAACAGCGCTGGCAGGTGCAAACCATGAGCGATGGATAAGGGCTGAGCCCTGACCTAGACAAGGGCACCTCCAGCCCGTGGATGCTCTGGCCGTCAGGTTGTTCATATGGGTACAGCAGAGGAGCCACCGACCCCGTGGTGGAGGAGAAGCTCACCCCACCTGCCTGCCAGAAGTTGCCTTCCCCCCGAGCAGAAGGAGTTGGCAGGGGAAAGTAACGTGTCTGCTCTTTAATCTCCAATTCCCATCCTGGCACATCTCACTCATTCCGGCATCCGTTACCATTCCCCGCTCCAACCTGGGAATCCGCAATCAGGGCAGCAAAAACCAGCCGGGACCACAAACTGGTACCTGGAGGCCAGGTTTGCAGGAGGAGATGTTTGACAAGCAGCCCAGAGGGACACCGCTCCACCAGCGTGGTGTTTTGTGTTGGGATAACAAACTCACCCCAAGGGATCGTGTGGACTTGAAAGAGTTGGGTGGAAGAAGCAGCACAACACCGGTCTTCCAGGGAAGATGCAGACTTTGCCATCAGAGGAGAGCTTTGCCTGGGATGGTCTGGAGCAGTTCCTAGAAAAAAATAAACTACCCCAGCACAAAGGTTTTGTTTCTTGATTAACACAAGTTGTACATTTAGCAGAGGGACTAAGGAGCTGTAGCGCTGCTCACCCTGCTCACAGCATCACTCGCATGCATGTAATCCAGGGCACATAACAAAAAGCAAGAAAAAAATCTATCTACCACCCCACCCTACCCCCTTGCAGCTGCTTTCCCTGTAGGGTGCAAATAAGAGTTGCAAATACCCATGTGCCAAGGATTATTTGCAGGAAAAATTATGCTGGTTGAGCGTTTGGGGGTGTTTTCCGCTGTGCTTTTGAGTGTAGTGGAACAAGGTTCTGGTACAGGCTGCCTGGAGTGCAGCAGGAGCGGCCCCGAGGCCTCGGGAGCTTGGGATGTTCATCTCCTCCGAGCTCCCCTGTATTTGTTTGTGCAGCCAATGCCCCACAGGGACACCCATAGGATGCTCTGTGTGTGCGATGCAGAGACACACACAAGTATACACAAACGCAACCACGGCTGGATGGATAACCCCAGGGGAAACCATTTCCCATAACCTTCTCCTTCAGCTCCCGAAGGCGGCAGGACGAGGGTGGGATCTGGGCACCCTGTGGGATGGCAGCACCCGTTCCCGAGGACCGTACTCCTCCTAAGCCCACTGCCAAATTCTGCACCCTGCAAAACCATACCTCCAGCACAGCTGCCAGCACAAGTGGGTCCAATTAGTACAAAACGAGGAGGCAAGTTCACAAATTCCCAAGATGAGAAGCAAAACCATATACAACGCTCTTATTTGTTTCTTTTTTTTTTTTTTTAATGGCTACTCTTAATCATAAAGGCTTCAATCGCACTGAAAAAAACTTCCAGTTAATAAAATCCCATAAAATTTTGGACTTTGAAGAAGTTTGGATTTAAGAAAGAACATTGGCTAGGACAGGATTATCCAAGGAACTGAGAAAGCTGGGGCGGCCTTTCTGCAGAAATGAAACTGCATCAGCACCGGCTGCAGTGTGTAAACACCTGAGTGGCCTCAAGAACAGGGGAGTTCAGTGAAATCACATGATCTTCCATAAAACCTTCAGGAATCGGATATGGCTCTGTGAGCTGAGGATCACGCAGATGCGTAATAAATGAGGGAAGAGAAATTTGGTGGCAAAGAAATCCATTCCTAAGTAAATCCTTATCTAAACAGGCTCAAAAGCACTCATCCTGTGCTGCCGTGACTGCGCTCCCCATTATATTTCAGATAAAATATGATTCAAAACCCTCTTCCCACCCAGTTACACCAAATAAAGAGGGTTTTCCAGCCTGAGAAATTTGTGTGTTTGTGACCAGAGATGCAAATCAAGGTGGGCCTGGCAAATCCCTGCGTGGCTGTCCTCAGTTCTGTGTAGTGACAACTTTGTTGTCTGCTGTTTGCTTTTCCTGGTTCAGCTGGGAGTCAGGCAGTTTGTGGGAAAGCAAAAGGTGATGATGCTCCTCTCTGAAATAAACTGCTGCTCCAGCGATCATGGGCTGCTTTGTAGCCAGTCTGAAAACAATCCCAGGAAGAAATGGTGCAAATACAGAATCACAGAATCAAGGAATGGTAGGGGTTGGAAGTGACCTCTGGAGATCACCTAGTCCAACCCCCTGCCAGAGCAGGGTCACCCAGAGCAGGTGGCACAGAAACGCGTCCAGGCGGGTTTGGAATGTCTCCAGAGACGGAGACTCCACCACCTCTCTGGGCAGCCTGTGCCAGGGCTCTGCCACCCTCAAAGTAAAGAGGGTAAAGAGATTCCATCTCCTCATGTTGAGATGGAATTCCCCATGTTCCAGCTTGTGCCCGTTGCCCCTTGTCCTGTCACCAAGCACCACCGAGAAGAGTCTGGCCCCATTACTGTGGGTTTGTGCTGATGCGAGCTGTGTTAGCATTACTCCTTAAACCCAAGTCGTTGCAACAACTTGTGTTTGACGGTTGTTTTCGCAGCAGTGACAGTGGAAGATGCCCACACCAGGGTAATCCAGCCTGTGGGCACCTGGAGTCGCTCAACACCAGTGACTTTTCCTCCTTTTCCTGCAGTTCCTTGCCCGGCGCTGAGCTCCAGACCCCATGAGCAAGGCTGGAGATGTCTCAGGTGTTTCTGGACGGGGCTGCAGCAAAGTGCCGAACTGCAAAGCCTTGGTGAGACCTGGCTGCCGACTCAGCACCGGTGGGCCACGGGTGAGCCAGGTTAGCTGACGGGTAAAGTCAGTGCGGTTTCGTGGTTGGAGCCCAGGCAGAAGAGCCGAGCTCTTGCTCCATCTGTCACCGGCTTCCTGTGTGAGCTGGAGTGTTTATTCACACACGCGAGACTTGGAAAAGAGCTCAGAAAGCTGTTTTCTTTCCAACCCAATTGACTGCTGGGTTGGGTTAAAATGATGCCCGTCGAGAGTGCAAAGCAACCTCCTTCTCCATGGTCATGCCCACGTAACGGAGACGCTCTCTGCTCTGCTAATATTTACAGGCAATAGATTTGGTCAGACTCTAATGATCGCTGTTCTTGCTTAACAGGACTTCCTTCTCATACCCATCTGCGGTACTCATACCCCCGGCTGTCAGCTGTGTAAATTTGCTGAAAAGCAGAACTGCACGAATAACTGATAGGGGTGAGGGGTGGCCAGACCGGAAAAAAATAAACGTATTTGCTGTGGGGTAACCAGAAACAAACGTTTTCCAGCTAGGAAAGGGGGAAGAGGCATTTTAATGAAATAACTTTCTTTCAGGCCAAACAAGCAAACAAGCACTTTGTCTGACCACAGTGATCTCTTAAGTGTTTTTATGAATTGCTCAGATAATTTGCTAATATGAGAGAAGCTTCAAAGAGAAGTGAAATATTTCTACTTAAAAGTGTCCCTTTTTTTTTTTTTTCTTCACTCAAGAACCATTTCCTGAAATTGCTTTCAGTCAGTGAAACATTGCCGTCAAGCCCATCTGCATATTTTGGAGGAAAAAATTCCTTTCTTCCACTTTGCATCTTCTCTGGCTGTTAACTGTGTCCTCACCCATTTGAACCCCTTTCCTTGCTTCCTCCTTTTCTCCTGTAACAAATGTGAATTTCCTGTCTTTTTTTTTTTTTTCCACCCTGTCTAACCCGTTATCTGATCCGTGCTCTCTCGGTCCTGACCTCTCCTTCCTCCAGCTGACCTTCCCATGGCACCACTGATATCCATTTATCTTCTCCTCCCCAAACCCACCTCTTCACGTTTTCTTTCCCATAGCCGTGAATCATGGAGCAGCCCGGGGGGAGGCAGGCTGCCGGGTGTTGTAGGAATAAGAGTAGGGAATAAGGAGTAAATCCAAACCCAAGCCGCAGAGGGCTGGGAAGGGAGCCCTGTTGCAATATTCCCTGGGTGACATTTATACTTCGATGACCTGAGCCAAAAACTCTGGATCCGACATCCTTAAATTGGGGGTGTGAAGGTAGCATTGCTCAGCATTCACTCCCGAGGATGTGGCCTTAAATTAATGAGGTCCCTTCATCGGTCCCTTTGTGACACTCATCACCTCTGCTCAGCGTTAGGTGCCGTGCATCGGGCGCTGGGGCTCTGCCCTCCGGGTCCCCATCTGCGCCGGTGTGATGTGATAAGGTCTTTGCCAGGCTCCACAGGCTTCCCGGGCTGCTCTGCACAGCAAACATCTAAAGATGGCTTGGAGCCAGTCCCGGGTTGTAACGGAGATGTGGTGTTCATATGGAGGGCATCTGATCACGTACCGCGGGCTGGGATCGCTAATAAAAGCCAGGGCTCTTTGGAGGGCAACTTTGCAAGCAAACAGGACACAAGAAAGGAGTTAAATATTCCCTTCCCCCCGCAAATCTTTTGTTCACAGCTTGCTGCCACCCTCCTCACTGTAAAAGAGCAAAGCAGTAGGACATCTGATCGCTTCTCCCTGGGATCCAGTGATAGGAATTGTGGGAATGGTTCAAAGCTGCACTGGGGGAGGTTTAGATGGGGCATTAGGAACCATTTCTTTATCCCGAGGATGGTCAAACACTGGAACAGGCTTCCTAGAGAGGTGGTCGATGCCCTGAGCTTGTCAGTGTTTAAGAGACAGTTGGACAATGCCCTTAATAATATGCTTTAACTTTTGGCCAACCCTGAATTGGTCAAGCAGTTGGACTAGATGGTTGTTGTAGGTGCCTTCTAACTGTTCTGTTCTGCTCTGCTCTGTTCTATCCTACTCATTTACCTCTTATCAAGCGGATGGGTAGGGATTTGAGCACTCACCCCTCAATAATCATGTTTGGGCTCTACGGGGCTAAAATTCCAAAGGCGCAGTTTTTCCTCTGGTGTTTCTCAACCAAATTCACGTTAAACCCAGAAACAGCCCCTGGCAGCTCAACAGGCATAGCTGCTGACCCTCCTTGAGCCATGAGCAGAGCTTCAGAGCCCACCGCTGGTTTAACCCACCGACATGGACCTTCCCAGTGGAGCTGCCCCAGACTGGGAGCCCCAGCCAGCCCTGCAGACGGGTGGCAGCACACGAGGATTTTGCAGTGGGGGGGATTATGCAGTGCTGGGGTTCCCCGAGGCACGGGGTGTCTCCGGGGTGGGGAGATGGCACGGCCGCGTGTGCTGCCACCCTCCCAGGCAGCGAGGTCTGGTTAAACACCGCGACACCAAAGAGGAACCAAGGGGCGTCCTGGGGGGAAATGGTGGCCACTGAGAAGCGTTTCGGTTTTGTCTAAATTTTCCGTGGAAAAATTCCCCCATTTCTGAGAAAAGCTGCATTCCCACTTGTTATGGAGAAATATGTCTATATACACATAAACATTTAAACACTAATATACAAAATGTAAACACATCTCTGTGTGTGTGTGTATATACACATATATACGTATACATCTACACAGACATATTCTGATTTGAGGCATTCACTGTCTGTTCTCCAGTAACAAGTGTTTCCAAATTCTAGTGACTTTCTGTGCAGAAAAAGAACAATTTTAAAATCCAGTAACTGAAAACCCCGTCCTTAAAGGAAATGGATTTTAAAGGAAAATTTCCAACCACTGCTGCAGATCAGCATTGACCAACCATCCGCAGAGGAGTGGTTCACTGGCATGGATGCGGTAGAAGAGTTATCATCAAACTCTCACAGTGGGACCAGAGGTTTTGCTGTTCATTCCCAAACCAATTTACCAAATGGAATAAATGGACCAGAAAAAGGATGTTATTTGGTATAAGAGCCTCTGTGCTAAGGCTTTTAGTTATGGTGGGGAAGGGCGTAAGCTTTGCTGCTAAGCTGCCACCAGGCATGGCTCCAGTGAGTATCTCCACTGAACCACCCATCCACAGGTAACTCTGGTGCATCCTGGCCTGACCTCTTCATTTCAGTAGGTTGCTGTTCTCCTGATATTTTGGAGATCCCCGGACCCTCTCTGGTTGTGTTTTCTGTTGCTTGTGCCCTGGAAACGGGATTTTGTGGTGCAGATGGACCAACCGGCCTTTGTGGACATGGTGAGTTTGTTGTTCCTCTCTCCTAAGGTCATGCTGAAGTGGGATCCTGCAAGCGCAACTAGTTTTCTGGAGCTCAAAGCACAATCACTCTTCACTTTAGCACAAGGAATAAACAGCTGCAGAGACAAAACAATACAACTTCTGCAGGCACTTCCCTGCCTGAGGGCTTTTTTTTCTTCTTACATTTTGCTGACTTCATTCATACACCCCAAAAATGTCCTATATCTTTCTCCTCCTACACAGGGTTTCTCTTCTAAACTGTTCACTTCTACCCCCTCCTCTAAGGAAGCTTTCTTTCCCCTGTGCAGGTTCTTCAATTTAAAGGATGTCTCTGTTACAAAAAAAAAAAAAAAAAAAAAAAAATCCTGCCTCTTTGTTCTTTCTTCTACACAAGTTTCCTTTTAAGTGGCTGGAGAGACCTTGATTTCTCTAAGTGCCAGAACCCTTTGTCAGGTTGGCTCTCTGATCAGGCTCCTCCGTGGAGCTAAATCCCTTGCCAAGCTTCCCCGCATTTAGCCAGCAGCCCCTTTGAGCAGAGTCTTGAAAAACTGGCTTGTCCTCAGCAGCAGCTATCCCTTTGTCCAACAGAGCTCCTTTTGAATGGGTAATCATCAAAGTTTAACGAGCTTCTTTTGTGAGCCTTATTCCAGGTGGAAGGATTTTTAGATTTTATTTTTTTTTCTGGTGAGTTTTGGCTCAAAAATATGTAGGCAAAAAGGAAAGCAAAGAGCTCCATACCCAAAGCAGAGTTTGTCGCTTGATACCTGCCTAAGCCTTTCCAGTAAAATCACACCAATAATTCAGACAGGGTGCAAGGAAAGAGAGGGAGAACAGGTTAGCACGGCACCCTCTGTTAGCTACTTGGTGCTTGGACGGGACATGGAGAGAGACCACAACAAACCATTGAACTAGGGTTTGAGAAAGTCCTTGGCTTGTTTGGAGCCTGAAAGTTTCCAGCTACAACTTCACCTTTGACGACTTTGCCTCCAGCCCAGCACTCACGTGCTGCATTTGTGCCCAATTTCTGACCCTTCCAGGAGCAGAAGCATATTAATTATGAGCCTGTGACCAGAGAAAAGGAGCTCTTCAACTTGCTGTTTACCTGCCTTGGAATAAGCTCAACAAACCCTCTCCTGAAGGTCCAGAAATCTAAGAAAAGATTATGTCAATCAAACACTGCCTGCCTTTTCAGCTAGCTGGTGGCTCTGGGATATCTGCAGGAAAGGAGCCAGCTCCGGTAATTAGAGGAGGAGAAGAAAAAAGGATAGTTAGAGGAGGGGAAGCCACTACACTTCCCATCGCTGGCTGCACAAATTCTCAGTTACTTCAGGGTTGACCTCTGCGGGTGGAGCTCAGGCAGCTTCAACAGTTGAGCCTCCAGCAGGAGCACTGAGGAGGGGGTTGGAGGTTGATAGCTGTGCTGTCAAGATAAGTTATTTGCCAGAAAATCTTATCAGCTTTTGTTGTTGTTGTTGTTTTTGTTGATTCTTTCTTTCTTTCTGGGGTAAGAAATTCTGCTAAATCAGCTAAAGAAAATCACTGACAGCGACCGCAGAAGATTCAAAGCTGCGGGCGTGTTACTGCCCTGCTGTAAAGCTCTGCCAGGCACGTAGAAGACAAGGTCACTACATGGGCAATTAAATTAAAAACTAATAAATGGCCAAGGGACTACATTATCAGTGTAAAATAGATGCTAATGGTCGCAGTGAGGTCACAGGGTCTTCTGAGGCCTATCTGAAGGGGTTATAAGAGTCTATATGGCCTAGCTTGGCCAAAGCCTAGTGATAGCTTTGGGCAGCAGGGGAAAGAATCCACCTGGTATTTAGGTGACCAATTGAATTAGGAATGAAGCACCTTAACGTTGCTAAGCGATCTGCAAACCACAAGCCATGGGCTCAGCAGATCTCAGAAAAGGTGAGCTCTGGGCTGGCACATGGTATGAGGATGCATTTCACCTGGGAAAGTGGCTTTCCTGCAGATTTTCTAAGATTTCTCCATCTGCATCTCCTTGTCGCTTCACCAGCTCCTAAAGTGGAGCCCACAGCTTTCTGGTGGCTTGAGACTCCTGAACAGACTCACTGTCACCATGGGTCCCAGAGAGCCATGGGTAGAGCATCCAAGAAGGGCTCGGGTTGAGGTGGATCTCAAGCAGTTGAGTTGTTAGCAGGTGCTTTGCTGTTGGGGTTGCAGAGAGAGCAGGCTAGCTGTGTTACTGTCTTGCAGGACACCATGTACGGTACAGGACCCAAAGGGGCGTTTAGGCTTTAACTCAACTCAATGTCTTGAAGACTGGGGAAGAGCGGGAGGCAAATTAACCAGAACTGAGACAGCAAAGCCACAACAGGACATGCTGAATTCTTGGAAATAAGAGCTTAAAAACAGGTATTATTTCTTTGTTTCTTTTCTTTTTTTTTTTTTTTGTATGAGAATTGAGAAGGAAATAACAAGACCAGGTCCTCTTTCAGCAAATGGTTTGGGTCTGTTTGCCAGCTGGTTAAGGATGTCTTCAGCAGAGCTGAAGCAGCCTGTGGCTGTGGTCTAACAAACACCTCTCAAAGTACGTCTGGAGAAAAAAAAAGAGATATTCTGGCTGCATTTGTACAGCCTGTTAACATTTGCCTGGTGAAAATGCTCTGACAAATCAGTTTGGTGGGAGGAATGACTGTGGAGGACGACTTCTCCACCTACAAATTCTGCTGCTTGTGGCCTTCAGATGTTCAGTCTCCAGGTAATGAGGTCTGGTGCTCAGGCTGTCCCTTGGGTAGGACCACAAGCCATTTTCATCCTCCTGGTGAGGACACCTTGAGTGGGGTTGATGTCTGACAGTTGCCAAGAACATAAGCATGAGTCAGAGATGCCTACACTGGCTTCCCACACATCCATCCACTGTGTCACCTCAGTGCAGCCAAACTTTTATCACTCCTACTTCTAGGAGAGCTGCTCAAATCCAGGATGCTGTCTTGATGCTCGATCTCTGACCTGAGATGCCAGCTTGACCCCTACAATAGCTCCCTCCATGTCCTCCAGTTGAATGGAGGCTCATCTAAATTTAATAAACCCTCTTTACGAGCTTATGCCAGGCACATACATCACCCTGTCCTTCCTTGAGGGCTGGAGGCAGCCCTCAAGTGGCCTCATAGCCAAAACTGTTTTCTCTGTAATACCAACATTGCAACACTCCACCACTGTTAGTGTCACCGTGGGCCAAATTACCATCTTCCTCCCCCCAGGAAGAGGAAACCTATAGATTAGAGTCACCACCTCACGCCTCTCCCATGCTCTGTGGATCACTCTCAGTCACATTGGATCAATTTAATGGGACCTCTGTGCCGCTTTTGGATGTGTCAGGAGGAAAAAGCTGGGTGCTATTTTTATCTGATTATCGTCCAAACAAAGCCAACGTGACAGGCTTCTGAATTAAACGCCGCATTAAAACCAGTTTGGCGGCTTCATTGCCACCACCTGAATGAATGAACACCTGGATGGAGAAGGCAGGTCCCAACAGACCAGGGTTAGACATTTGGCAGCGATATCGAGGGCATCTCTCAGCAGTGGAGTGGTTAACACTCACGGGCCTTTCCAGGCAAAGCGTTTTAATCGTTGAACACCAGCTAGCAACGCCTGCTTCGATGAACGCACCGACGTCTCTCTCAGCGCTGCTATTTCCAGCTTTCAGGCAAACAGCACTTCGCATTTAGCTAATTACTCTGAGAGAGCAGCAGGGTTTCTGGGGCTGCAGATTTCTCACAGTTTCTATTAATATCCCCCAGGGCTTCCAGGTTTGTGTTTCCTTGGGATAAGACTGATCTCTCTCTTTGCAGTTACCATTCGGGTCTTGTGCATCTACTCACTCCCAGCCACTTAACATGTCAGCTAGCTAATAATTTCCCTTATCACATAACCCTCCTGATAAAGCTGCTTTGCAATAGCAGTGAGGACCGGTGCCTGGTTCCCTTAGACCTGCCCCTGGCTCCAGTGGAGACTGGAGCCTCCCAGCAGAAGAGGAGCAGGCGCCTTGGGCTGGAGCCGTGCCGGGCTTGGTGCTGTCTCGCCCCTTTACTGTGACTCTTTCATAGAATCATAGAATCATAGAACGGTTCGGGTTGGAAGGGACCTTAAAGACCATCTAGTTCCAACCCCCTGCCATGGGCAGGGACATCTCCCACTAGACCAGGTTGCTCAAAGCCCCATCCAGCCTGGCCTTGAACACCTCCAGGGATGGGGCATCCACAACCTCCCTGGGCAACCTGTTCCAGTGCCTCATCACCCTCACAGTAAAGCATTTCTTCCTAATTTCCTAAATTTCTTTCCTTGCTGTCCCCAAGAACTCGCTGCCTTGAGCCAAACACCACAGCTCTAGAGGACAAGAAGAGGGGCAGGTGCCGAAAAACAGCTCCCACAAAAGCCAGCAAGATCAGGGAGGGGACACGGAACGTGGCTGAGAGGAGATGCTGAGGAGAGGGATGCAGCATTGGCACCTCCGAGACTCAGCGTCTCACCCTGGGCTGCAGGGTCCCTGCCTGGCAGCCTCCCCCAGCGTGGGTGCCCAGCCAGTCTTTCCAATGGGAAAGGCAGGAAAAAGAAAACCTTCCTTTCCCCCCAAGAATGGAGGGATACGAGCACTGACATTGGAGACCCCAAGATAAAATTCTTTAGAAACCAAAGGCAGCCTTAAAACCCTCCATGCGTTTGCAGCACCCTCCTCTTGCCTGCACGCAGCCTTGACTGGAGGTGAGGATTCAGATGGGGCACATGCGTCCTGGTTTAAACAGCTCATCTGGCTTGGCCTTAAATTTGCGGGGATTACAGTGAATCAAAGGGTGCACCGCTGGGAGTTTAAGAAGTTTTTTGTTCCTCTGAATTGCATGAATCCTAAAAGATCTCTGGCATCAAAAACACACATTAACCCCAGCAACTTCCTTGTTGTCATAAGGGACTTGTTTTTACTCTCTGTTGCGCGATCCGAAGCTTAAAGTCAACAGAGACAGGTCTGTTGACTCCACTGCACTTTATTAGCCTGATAACAGAGCTCATAACCACCCTCTTTAGAGTGATTATAGAAAACTTGAGATAGAAGTAGAACATTTTTAAAAAAGACAAGTACAAGTAAGTACGTGTAAAAGTGCAAAAATGTACATTTGTCTGTGAATCCTCCTGGTAGTCCTTGGGCTCTTGCAGTCAGAGTTTCTTTTTATTAAAGAAATTTTCTTTCCCACTTCTTCTTGAATGATTGACAGGAATATCTCACTGGTGAGAGCTGGGGAAACAGGGTACTAGTTGCATCAGCAAAAAAGTACTGTCCTACCCCATGCGAAGAGAGAAAGGAAAAAGAAATAGCTATAATCCCCTAATTACTTATAGCCGTAGTCACTGGCTGTCCAGCGTCTTCTGTAAACCGGTGGCAATCCTGAAACTCAGAGCAAAACTTCATTGTTCTTCAAAAAAAATCCAACGTAGTGTTAGTGTAAACTAAAGAGTTGCAGGCAATAAAAGGCTGTTTTGGGGATGGTTAGTGTGGAGGTTACAGGCGACAGCTGGTGGGTGTCTGATGGGGCTGCCCTTTCTAGCTGCCATCTGGACTTTGCATAGGACGTGCAAGAATAAGCTACTTATACCTTAATAAGGAAAAAGCCTGTAAAAATGGAATGGGGGGGGGATGGTTTGGCTACGAGATCACTTTGCAAATAAACAGGAATGCAAGCTCGGGCTTTCCTGCTCCACTCGGGCTAAGACAGGGACTGCAGCTGGAGACTGAAAGCACCTAGAAGTTGCAGGGATATTTAAGTATTTTGTCCCTGACGCACTGCTGCATGTGAATTTAAATATATATATATATTTTTTTAAAAAAATTATTATTATCATTTAATCACAGCAGAGTCAGGAACAGCAATGCACCGGTGAGCCTGATTCTTCCACTCAGATAAACCAAAAGGCAAAAACTGTTGTTGCAGTCCATGCGGAAAGGGATGGATGGGGCCAGGGTTGCAAAGTGAGAAGGAAATAAGACGGGAAGGAGAGAAACACAGAACCAATGAGTGCTCAACGCGGGTGTGAGCATGGTCTGACTTGGGCACACAAGGATGCCCATTTACATTCCCTTCGGCAGGAGGGCTACATTCGGGTGGACCACACTTACCCTCTCACTTCATAAAGAGTAATTTCACTGGGCCTGGCTTTTCCCCGCAGCGACTTGACACTGCACAAGCAATGTAAAGTTGGAACACATAGGCATTAAACTCACTTAAATGCCAGTTCCCCTGCAGCAGGGATTGAAAAGGCCTTTAGGGCCCATTGACTCCAGTTCTTGCTTCACCTTGGCTTCAAGGTGACCAGGGTGAAGTTATCACAGCAGCAATGCCAAGAGCTGCCAGCCTAAAATAAAAGGTTTTGGCAGACCAGCCCTGCCCAATCTGCCTGCAGGTGTTTTGCGCTGCCCCTCTGTCCCACCGGCCCAGGCACGGTTGGACAACCTGGTCTTGACATTGGTGCCCAAACTGCTGGTGGGTTGGGTTCAACCCCAAGCAGCCGAGCTGCAGGGGAAGTTGCTTTTCTGCCAACAGAGATGGAAGCTGCCATGGCTGTTCCTGCCAAAGCTCATCTGTCATAGCCTTAATTTGTTCCTCTGGATCCCAGCTCTGCTCCCTTCCCTTCCTCGCAGCTGGCCAAGAGGAGGGAAGACTCGTCACCGAGCCGCATTGGCGCAGCCCTGCCTGCAGCAACCCCTTCCCGCGGGAATCCCCGACTGAGGAATTGCAGGTGGTTTCCAGTCCTTGGAGCGTGGCCTCACTGGGAGCCTGGAGGCACATGATGCCTCTCCTCCAAGATCCTTCATCCCATCCCATCCCATTTGCTCTAGGGAGAAACGTCATGTGGGAGACTATTTGCCAATTTTACACTCATGCAATCCTTTGTTTTCCCCATTTTTAGCATTTTTGCCCCCAAACCCCTTCCCCACGTTAGTGTGCATATGCTGCCCTGTTGCAATTAACTCACAGCATCATTAAGATGTGGAGAAAGCAACACCAGCAAAGCTTTTGCTCCCTATGGCAGTGCTTAAGTCTTGTTTCAACCCCTGTCTCAAGCAACCTGCCTTCATATTAGCATCTAATGTTACCCGTTATCTAAATGCACTGGGCCATAAACCCGCAAGAGCGGCAAGCAGATAACCAGCAACATCGGATGCTACTTAGAAAGCATTTTGCTCGCGATTAAAGCCAAAACATGGGCTAAGAGCTATTGAGGGAAAGTGCAGAGCATTTGATTTCCCTCTTTTGCTAACACACTCAGAGGAAGAGGTGACGAGTTTATGGAAATGGCTGCAATTTGCAGTCAAACGTGGTGCATACATGAATAGGAATTGGAAGCGAAGAGCCAAACAAGAAATATACTGCACAGATTTCCTCCAGCGATGCTGATGGAGCTTATGCAAACCAATTAGACCCTCTTTGAAGACAAACCCTATCCCTATCACCATACCTTTTATTTTCTAAAAGAAAGGTGCTTGTTTTTTCAGTAATTCCTTTTTTTTTTTTTCTTGCTCTTCTTCTCTTCAATTTTCCTGCAGAAAAATGTACCTGAAGATCCAGGGAATTGCTTCTCCATGCTCTCACATGGTTTTACCATGAAGTAAATTTATGGGTGTCAAATAAGTTGCTCCTTATGCCAATGTCACAGAAATAGGAGTGTGTGGGAGGGCTGGTGGCTTCTGCTTAGTGGAGTTGCCAAAGATTGTGCTAATTAGCAATTGGAAAGACTTGTATTTTGGAGGTGTGGAGTGGTCCAGGGATGCAAGTCTAAGCTTGTCTAGACACTAGTAAAGGCTGTTCTCCATGGACCAGCTGCAAAGGGACATGTGGGCTGGGGAATCAGAGCATGGGGTTAAGGTGGGCTTTTGAGAGACCTCTAAAAATTGTGTCTGGCTTAAGTTGAGGGATGTGCATCACTCAGCCCTGCCACAAGTGAACCGAGCTTGTATGGGCTCTGACAGCATCTATGACTGCTACCTGAACTCAGGAACATTGGTGGAAGTTGATTAAAACTGCTTTATCTTGCACTACCTTAATAGCTCCAGGCTGCTTCTGATGCCAGTGGCTGGTGGCTACCTCCTTATGGCTGTCTCAGGGCTGGGCTGTCCATCATTTTACCTCTTGTGGTTATTTACACTGGTGAAAAGCAGAAGCAAATCACAGTTGAATGTAACAGTGACAGCAAGAGGCTGAGATGGACCTCGGGTGGTGGGAGGAAAGTTTTTCACCATCCCAATGTCTGTGTGTCTGTGCCAGTGGTCAGTTGAAGTGAATATGGCACATGTCCTGTGTATGAGCTGGAGCTCGGCCTGCAGCCTGAGCTGCCTCGTCCTTTCCTACGCCTCAGACTTAATCACGAAGGAACTGTTTCGTCCTGCTGTAGCTCCAACCACGCCCCTTGGGAGTCTCTAACATGGGACCATGTCAGGGAACCTTCTCCTTTGCAAAGGTTGGGGATGCCAGAAGGAGATGTTTGTTCCCCTGTAGCACCATGGCATTGCTCCCTGCGGTGGCCAGATGTCCAGGGCTGGCACTGCCGGGCTGCAGCATCTCCACGCCTGCTTGACAGCTAAACAAACCCATCTCAAGACCTTCAGCATCACCAACACTGGTTAAGGTTTTTCTCTTTAGGGAGACCAGCTAATCCGGATTCCAGCAGCTCAAGCAGGAGGGAAGCCTCCAGCCATCCGCATTGTCTGATGTGCACTGCCTCATGTTGGAGGGAAAGCTGGAGACCAGCTGAAACGACAGCATCTGAAGGAACACAGCCCGTCTTCCAGCACGCACCCAGCTGCCAAAGCTATGGGAAAGGCCTTTTACGAGAAGACCAACAAGTTGAACTTAGCTCAAGTAGCTCTTTTAAGCTGGAACGGGTTAGGGACCTGTCTCCGGAGCAAACCAGTGGGACATTTGAGGTGAGAGGGTCCGGATGGAGGGTGTCAGGGGCGGAAAGAGCAGGTTGGGAACGTCTCCATCAGCACAACTGAATCCAGAAGGAGACGCATGTTGACAGCCTCAGTGTCTAGCTTTCGACAACTGATTTGGCAAATTTGGGCCTGTGCAAATAACTAAGAGCAGATGTGTCAAATGGTTTTTATTTCCTAGAATTAACACTAGATACAAGGATACCAAAGGAAGTTGCCTGTATAGCCCCGCCACGGGAGTCTCCCTGACCCTCTCATCCTTTCTCTTTACCATTCCCAGTCCAGATACTGCTTTCATTTGTGCTAGAATAAATTACTTTTACAGAAGATGTTAACCAGCACGCATGAGAGCTGAGGAGGACCAGCTCTTTTCACACCATTTGCTGTGTACACGCAGATAATGAGTTTGTCTGTTACTTGCTTTTAGTCTCCTGTTGCAAGCCATTTCGACGCAGGGGGCTCACCCAACGACATAACATCGTTCCTGATTCCCGCTCTAACAGAAAGGCTTTCGAGATCCCATTTATAACTCTGTTCGCACAAAATGTGACAGTTTGAGCTGTATTGGAAGACCGGCCTGACCCTGGCAGCCGCTAGCACTGTGATCAGAATAGTTATCAGACAAACCCCGGTATGTGATGTCTGGTTGCGATGCGGTGGCAACGGAGGAATATATCTGTTCTGGCAATACCGCGATCCACCCAGCACCAGCAGCGATAGTCCGTAAAGCACAGCCCCACAAAAACAGACAGGTGGAGCAGGATTTGTCTGGAAGTCAGGCACACAAGTCTGAGCTAGCCATCCTGGACTCCCCTTACGGTCCATGGGGAAAAACAGGTTCTTTCAGGCAGTGACTCACCTCATCCTAAAATAGGTCAGAGGAACTGCTCTCCAGCAGCATCTGACTCTTCTCCACAGGCTATAAAGGGAACCCGAGGGAGACTAGTTAAGATTTAAGCAACTTATTTTCACTTGTCTAACATTCATTAATATGAGTCTCAGCCAGGCTACACAAAGTTTTCCGGAGTCAGTGGGAGTCATGTCAAAGGGCTTTGGACCTGACGAATCATGATCTGAGTCAGATTCTGCATTTCCCAGAAAATCCCAGAGTGTAAAGCGCCGGGCAGGGTTAAGCCAGAAGGAAAAATGTGTGCTTTAGACATATTTTCTGGAAAATAACAACAGAGAGGTAGCGCATCCAAACAAAAGAATTCTGTCTTTTATTTAAGAAAACTGAGCGACGTAAGACACTGCAGAAGTGTGGTGGGGCATCTTTTTTCCCGGGTATCCTTCCAGTGAAAATGAGGTCACGCTTCTCGCTGTCACAATTCCTGGGACTCTCATCATCTTTCCGCCCAATACGTTCTCCTTCCTCCAGATTTTCCCCTTGATCTAAAATATGTTGAAGTCAATGAATACCCAGGATGCTCGGTAAGATGCGCCAGCGCTTCGCAAGAATCCCTCGCTGGGAGAAGGGCACCAGATTTCTTGCTAACTCCTCCCTTCACCCTCTCTCAGCAGAAGCTGGTAACAGGATTATTTTTTTATCAAGACGCAGATACTACACACAACCAGCACAAAAGATCAGTGATTAGCCTTTGGATAAGCAGCCAAGATTGCTTTTTCCTGACCTTATCAATCTGGTATTTGAATTTCTAGGGAGCTTTAGTGAGTGGGTTTTCTCAGGAAGCTGAAATCCTTCTTTTTAACCCTCATGCAAAGTTTCTGCTAACTTCACTGGAATTAGTTTCTCATTCAGGATAAAACCAGATAGCTGTCCATGAGTTGTCTGAGATCAGGAAGGTCTTAGTTTGCCAGGGATTTCCTTTTCCTTCCTTTGCCCCACATTTCGACACAGCCCGTAAAATGAGAACGAGTTGTTTCCTGCGGAGTAGAACAGGGACGAAAATACCCAAATGCATGTGGATGTCTACCTACAAGATACACCTCTGAGCTTCCGTGGGAGATCCAGGGTGCAATTCTGCTGGTTAAAGGCAGACATCTGGTCTTGTCTGAGATGCCTGAGGGTGCCTGAGATGTCTGCACAGGGCTGGCAGGTATGACACAGGAGCTGCAGGAAACTCTTCTTGAAATCCCCACCATTTGGTAATCAAGTTCCTAAGACCAAATAACCCTTTTTCTATTCATCCCCAGCAAGTGACGAATCATTTAGGCATTCCAAGATGCATTTTGACTGGGCATCTCCTGATAGGTACTGAGTACCTGGTGTGCCTGCAAAACCATAGATCTGAGCAAGGAGCAAGAGGTCTTGCTCCCTTTTAGAATCTCCTTAAAAGAATTTCTCAAATTCAGGACCGAACTGCTCAGACAACAGCTGTTTATATCTGCAGAAGAGGCTGTTTTTTCCTCTCCCTGTGGCCCTCCAGTACTGTTTCACTGACTGAGCAGGACGCTTTCAAAAGGAACATCTCCTGGGGGCTGAGGAGCCAGAAGCCCACAGCCTGCTTTGGTTCCACAAGCCTCGGTCCCTCCTTCCAGTTCCTGTGGCCTTTTGAACATTAAAATCCCATCAAGCCCACATCTGTCAGTCTGCAGGGGTTTGGAGGAAGGGCACAAGACAGTTTGGAAAGGCAGGTCCGTGTAACATGTCGTGTTCAATGCAAAACTCCTGTTCTTGTGATGAAACCAATGCTGAAGGACTGAGCCAAGGGGCCCTTGTAAACAGGAGCAATGAAGCTCCTGAAAATCGGCCAGGTGGCTTTGCATTGCAGTGTGGACCTCCGAGTGAGACATTTTGGCACAGAGAACAGCCCCCCACGTGTTCAGCGCTCTGCTTTCCACCTTCCAACTTGCAACGCTCCTGAAAGGATCCTTCCCGAGGCTGTCGCTGCTGCAAGCCTGCAGATTCTTCCTCTGGCAGAAGCAGATGTAGGAACTGGAGTTAGGATGAGCATTTTTAACAGCATCTGGTGATTTTCTCACCTGCTTTAGCCCCAGCTCGGGGCGGTGACATGAGCACCGCGTTAATTCTGGTCAAGATTTGCAACAAAACCCCGGTTTCAAGTGCTTTGTAAAAGACAGCAAAAGCATTGTGGCACCCCAGGGACGAAATCCCACCAGGTCTTGGTGGAGCACATTGATCCCAGCCCCTGTTTGTGGGCAGAAGTTAAGCTGAGCAGTTGGCTCTCAGGTCTTCTTGAGTGAGAAGGACAGAAGCAGATGCAGCAAGGTAGTAAAGGGAGTCCTGGCATGTTGTACAAAGGAGAACAGACTGAGTAAGCATGAAGAAGTCATGTTCTGGACGTGGACAACAGTCAGCCAGGAGAGGGTTTGCTGTGCCAGTCAACAGGTCTTAACTACACGCTCTCTGTTTCGCATTGGTGTGGAGGAGTCCTCAAAGGCCACGCTTCCCAGCAAGACCCTGCTGCCTGTCTCCCGTGCGCAGGCGGTTCAGTGGAAAGCAGTGCATTTATTTTTAGCTTTCTGTAGCAATTAGGCAATATGGGGGGATGTTCTCAGGAAGCAAATTTTGGACAGTTTTCTTAAAAAGATAAGACCTATCCTCTTTCAATAGGGAAAAACAGTGCAGAAAACCACGGGGAGCTTTCTGTTACGTGTCCTGTTTTTGTGAAAGTCACCTACTGACACCCTTTCATTTAAGCCAAGTGTCTATCTGAACAACAGGAACCTTCTTCCAAACTGCTTATCCGCCCCAGCCAGGAATGTTCCCTCCGATCCCTGGGGACATTGCAGGCAGGTATTTCCTGGACCTGGCTGTGATTCCCCCAGTTCCTCTCCATCGCCTGCCACCTGGGATCCACCACCCCACCGCTCCGTCTGCTGATGGGATCCTGCGACCTCCTTGAGCGGCTTCAGACAAAACCAGAGCCCTCGTCATGGCTGGGGGGTTTTGCACAAAGCAAATCCATCTACTGTGTGACCTTGGGGAGGGAGTGGTAACACCAGGGAAGGGAGGAAGGCAATTGTCTTGCACTGGCACAGCTGCTTACCCAGGGAATATCTATTCAGAATTAGGAGCAAACAGATGGTTTTCTCCCACTGGCCAATCCATTCTTGCTTTTTCTTCCTGACACTGCCAAAAAAGGGTCACAGCAGGAATGGCGATTCGCCTCTGAGTCCCAAATGGACATACATTGCCCTTTCTGTCCCAGGTGGAGATGATGCCAAAGCACAAGTGACCAAACTCAGGTTGCACAAGGTGGATAACGAAGTTTCTTGACCTGTTGGCTTGAGCAAAAAGTGCAGCTTTCCCTGCCCAGCCCCAGGTCTGCTCATGCCACCACCACGCACAGCTGTTCCCCCACAAGGCTGCCAGCCGTACGCAAGGGGAAATAGGAGGCTTGTGACAGAGCCAGAGACTGAGTCGTATTTCAGCAGCTTGGGCATATCCGTGCGCTCTAAGCCAAGAGGCATGCGAACTGTTTAGCAACGTGCAACTGCTCCGGCAGCCCACAGCCGAAACGAAGCACACTCGGGCACGTCAGACGCTGACCCAGGCCACCATGGAGGTAAGCGTAAGATTGTGTTATCGCAGGGTCAGAGCTGCATCTTCCGCTTGGGAAATAAATGTTGCTGCTTTGCGGTAGTAGTTATATACAGGCAAGAGACCATTATCCAGCAATTACGCTCTATCTCGCTGACGTTATCTCTTAATTGCACATTTGCAAGTGCTTCTACTTGCAGGGTGGGTACAAGGAGGAAGGTGAAGTGGGGTTGCCTGTCTGGAAGATAGGGAGTACCCAAGGGACCTACACCATTGCTAATTATTAGGATATAACAGTGCGGCTCCACTTTTACACCAGAAAAGAGTTTATCCCTGTCTTGGCCCAGGAATGAACTTCAAAGAGTGCAAATGGTGCAAGTGGTGCAGACCTCCATATCCTGGACTTTGTCATCGTCCCAAGCAAAACTGAAGACACGGTCAAAGTGCCAAGGGTGCTGAGATATACCCCAAAAAACTGACTTTTTATGGACTAACACAGGAACAATCATTCAATACACAGACGTTTTCTGTCTCCTCCTTTTTCTTTAGAATTTTGTACGAACCCATGGCCATCCAGGAACATCTGGTCCATCGTTACGTTGCACAACATGACCACTTGCAGCTTGACGTCGCCTGCAGAAACAGAACTCGGAACCACCCGTCCTAAAAAGAATCTGACACTCCAGCAAAAGAATTGTCACTGCTGGCTGTCAGAACACGCCATATGACACATATTTGCTGTGCTGCTTCTTTCCAATGTACGGCAGCAATACACATAAACATCTGCCTGCGTATTACGGCGTGGCTCATTTTTAAGGACTGGGCCTTGGATCTTGAAAGACAGTTTGGCGCATAGATCTGAGGAAATCAATCAGGAATTAGGTTTCCAAGTACTTCGGCTGACGTGTGTGTCTGTCTGTCCCTTAATTCCAAGGTCTGTGTTCCCTCTACTAGACTTTGCTGCTGCTCCAGTCCTCTGGATGTTATGTTTGGGACCTGGAGCAACAGTTCCCTTTTTAGAACATCGTGACTGCCTGCAAATGAATTCATTTTAATATTTCCAAGTATTGCAATTAGCTGGGTGCCTTCAGCTTTGGTTAACTTCAAACTCTGATGGTACCTGCTGTTGTACATTGAGTTTTCCGCCACCAGCATAGTCACATTGGTACAAACCCATAATGTAGATGTCTGGCTGAAGGTAGACATTGTTCACGTGGGAAAATCTTTCCAACCATCCCAAGTTTGAGGCCAAGCTTCATATAGCAATGCTGTTAGAGTGACAGAGGAAAACCCCAGAAATCCCAGTCCTCTAAAGATGCCCTTTGAGCACCAGCCACAGAACTGAGAAGGTGTGTTTGACTGTCCTTGGCTTTCGTGAGGCTGAGTAACAAGATGACCTTAGCTCTGGGACCCGAGACACCTCTGCTCGCAGACTCTCCTGGTACTAGAGCCATCAAGAGATAAGTACATCTGAAATATCTTGATTGAAATTGCCACCAGTGTGGCAGAAGCTAAGGACTACAAAATGGGTTGCCGCTTATCAATGCTACTTGCTTTTTATGGTACTGGTGTTATTTCAGTTAAACCTTTTGTGGCTCAGCAGGTTGGTGATCTTTTCATTTGCTCTTTGAACTGAAAACTCAACTGAGATCTACGTACAGACTGAGAGGGAATGACCTGCCTTCAGTTCCCTGGTGGGACATGGCCTTATGCTTCTGACCTGACTGATAACTGGTGTGACCCTATGCCTTCCCATATTTCACTGCTGCTTAAAATAATAAGCCTTTTTAGAAGCAATTCTTTTTCATTTTCTTTATGCTTGAAAAGTAATTATGCTCAGCATTTTTTCCACCATGATGATATTGGAAATCTGGTTGCTTCAGAGTCCCTGGACACGCATCAGCGCCTGGTCACAACCTGGAATGTTTTCTGCCAGGAATGATGAGATGCGACAGATCCCATTGAAGGATATTCCTCCCAGATAATTCCAGTTTCCAAGGTCCCAAGCTTTGAAGATAAACTTGTTGCTTGTTTGGTTTCCTAGCAACTTCTGCTCCGCAGCAGAAATGCATTCCTGGGACCCCATTCTCGCCGATGCTCAGAGCTGAGATGTGCTCTGCTCCAGTGAAAGCAACTGCCTGAAAATACGGGAGTGCAGCCACTGCGAGAAAGCTAGAGCTGGATCAAAACCTCTGATTAGATCCACCAGTCTCCCTCGGACTTTGGCCTTAAACACAAATCTCATTTTTAAGTTAAAACAACACATCTAGCCAGCCCTGAAGGTGGATGTAGCTCGGGTTTGGCTGGTTGTCCACGTTCTTGCTGGGGAATTTGACACTGATCTCACAACTCGGCTAAACCGATAATCCTGGGTCAAACACCCTGGCCTTCACCAGAGCTTTAATCCAGGCTGAGTTCAGATGAGAAACACAAGGATCCAGACTGGCATGAAACATGATGGGGCAAATCATCACCACCAGTGGGACCACTCAGATGTAAATCTAGAGGAAAGAGCAGATTTGGCCACCAGTATGGCACAGGAGCCTTAGCTTTGGTGGCTTTAGTAAGTTGTTCAATAGAACAAGGAGCAAGCCCACCTTAATCGGTGTCTTGCCTGGTTATAGATGTCTATTTCATTGTGTCTTATGTCTTTCATTATGATTACTAGAAGCTCACCCCCACTTCAACTTTTAATTAGTTGCTTCAGCTGCAATGTCCCAAGGGGACTCTGCAAGCTCAGATTCAGTTTCACAGAGCTGCAGCCAAAGTGAGTGAAGGGCAGACCTAGACGATATTGAATCTGATTCTGCTTTGTATCTTGCTTGTTCTAAGGTTTATGGAGGTGTTGCTCATTGGGCGCCTTGTGCCGTGGGAAAAGGTCTCTCTTCCATTTGTCTCCCAGTTGAGAAAGTAGAAGATGATCAGTTCTCCGGCTCAATGGAATAACAGCAAAAAGAGCAATGTGTTGATATCAAAGAAACTTCTAAAGGGACCCTGGAAGTCATAGGGTTTCAATGTGTGAGATGCTGTGTCAAGAAATAGGAACAGGACAATCTTGTGCTAAAGCAACGACCACCTGAGTAGCTGCAGCATGGAAGGAAGAAAAACCTTGCTTGTCAGGCACGCAAGGCATGGCCAAAATGGTTTACAGTCACAAGAAGCAATGAGTTCTTGATCTTGGGGATGAACAGGGGTCTTCTGAATCACAGTATTACACAGAAACTTATTCTGAATTTGTCTAATAATCAGACCTGCCAGCGATCCTGTGAAGATTTTTGCCCTAGTTCAGTTAACTCAGGGCATTCTTTCCCGAGGATAATCTTTAGTGAATATAGCACGGCATTGTTACAGCACTGTATTATGGCTCAGGCAACAAACTGAACATATTGTTCAGTCTGAATTGTATCATATTACTGTCAAGGATATTCCTTCTAAAAGCTGACACCTTTTAATTACCTCTGTGAGACTCTGGGAAAATGGTATCCTGGGAAAAAAAAAATGCTTGGCACCCACTTTGTTAGTTTTAACTTGATGTTCATTTCTAGCCATTCATATAGGGCTGAGTCATAGAAGAGAAGCCCATAGAGAATCACGAACAAGCTGTCTGGCTTGAGAAAATTGGGAGCCATTTAAAGCGTGCATTGCCTCATCTCATAGTTAGTGGCAGGAGCTATTAGAGACTCTGGAGAGCCTGAAACCAGAGAGTGCCTTTTTCTACCTGAATAGTTTTGAAGATAGACTGAAGATGGGACAAAAACAAGCTTCGGAAGAGAGAGAGACCTTCCCAGGCAGTGTTAGAATCAGATGTACCATCGGAATCGGATGCAATCATCCCTCGCCTGCCCAGGGCATCTCTAAATCTCCCTTGACAATCTTTTCCTTCTGTCTTTAGGCAACATTTTTCACCTCCGCTGAGCTAGTTTGAAACCTTTAATTCCATTCTGCCTGTTCTTCCAAGAACGTGGTGCGGCAAGTGGAAACTCATCTCCAGGCGGGAGAAGGTGGTGGTGAAGGGGGAGGCATTGCATGAATATTAAAACATTTGCAGTTGTAAAGTGTTGGGTCATGAACAAAACCAGCACGCCTCGGGCAAGTGGCACGGTGCTAGAGCCACGTGGGGTGTCCCGGGAGGGTTGGCAGCAGTGCTTCGGGGGGAAGCATGCAGTGCCACATAGGTGGGTTTGCCAGGTTAGGGCTTCACAGGAGATGCTCGGAGATTGAGATGCTTTAGAGGAAGACACACAAAACCCCTGAATAGTGTAAACCTGCCGGTGCAGGAAGCTGGTTCTCCCCTTGCCAGTGAGGCTGGCATATGCCCGGAGGCAGCATTACAACCCCTTTTAAACATTCATCCTCTCCGCATGCGTGCTCCAAGTTACCCACGTTTGCTGCGGGATGCTCTTCCGTCCTGGGCCAAACCACTTGCAGCTCAGCATGGTGGAGGAATATTTATTTTTTTTTTTTCCCACCGATGCCATTTGGCAGAGGAGGTTGTGAAGCTTTGGTCCTGCTCTGGCTGGAGATGGTGACCCAGGAGGCCCGTCGCCCTCAGCGGAGAAGTGGAAGGGAAGAGGTCAGGTCTGAGCAAAGCGCCTTGTTCCTTCTCTGCGTGCTGATAAGGTACCAGAAAGGTTGTGCAAGCCCTATCAGAAGATGAGAATGTGCCTGAGGCCATACGCTTAGCAAGCTCAGTGTAAAATGGATACTCTCTGATGAGTAGTGCATGGTGTAGTTGAAGCCTTGAAGATTTCTAATGTGTTTTGAGCCATCAGAGCTTGAAGGAGGTGAAACGCAGTAGAAGTCCAAGTCCGGGACCATCAATGCTGCATTATTATCAGGTGAAAACAGGAAGAAGAATATGTCCAGGGAACAGGAGCCGAGAAAAGTGACCCTGCCAGTGCTGTCGTTTCATGGCAACAGGGTGTCTGCTTCCCACGCTGATGCACATCAGAAGGCCTTTGGCAAATACGCGGGAGCAGCTAGGAGAGTGGTTTGCTCCAACGTCTGGAGTCCCAGTGCATTTCACTAGGAATCCTGGTGTTGGAGACCTTGCAACTCTAGCTCTGAAGCTATTACCCTAAGCCTGGATAAATGAGGCTGTGATTTGTGTTCTGAGAAAACTGATGGGCCGTAGGGGGCCAAGATGAATCCAGTGCAACTGGCAAACTTAGAAAGCTGAGCTTTGGAGAAGTTATAAAGTGGAACAGGAAAGCCAGGGATGTGCTCAGAGAGCTCAAGCCAGGAGAGAGGCCACCGCTGAGGCAAAGCATCTGCTGCAGAGACCTCTGTGCCAACTGCCAGATTTTGGGAAGGAGCTGGTGTCCCAGAAAAGCACTTTTCCTATGGTATGCAGGCAGTATTGGCATGCCTCCCTGTCCAGGTGTTCCTCCAACATCATTGCAAATCCCTGCTGAGGGATATCTAGAGGGACAACCCGACCGGAGTGCCTCAGTTTCCCAACTGGAAGGTTGGGATAACACTGCTTATGACTTTTGCAAGGGGCTTGATCCCTGCTCACAGGCAGTGCCAGGTCAGAGCAGACAACAGCTCTCATTCCCTTGAGGCATTTGCTGTGTTTTTTCACTTACTGGCCCAATCTCTTCTGCAGCGTGTCTGGTTGAGAAGATACCATATCCCTGGAGAGTGCAGGCTGGGAATTTGGTTTTAGCTTCCCCTTGGCACGGCAGTCCCTTATTAATGGCTGTATCGGTTCCTGCCTTACCATGGAGACGTGTTTCTCCTGAATGGCGCTATCACGGATGAGGGTGAGAGCTGTCTGGTTTTTGAACGCAAGGGGACGATTCAGTCCTTTTGTGAGAGCTGATCAACCGCAGTAAATAAACTTGCAGCTTGTGGGAGTAACAATTAAAGCCCATTATAACCTGCTGAACTAGTCAGGGACTAAAATGCCTGGAAGAACTTGCTCTGTCCTTTCTGAGAGCTGTTTTGCTCTACCCATTTGCCTGATTTGGGAAAAAGATTGTGTTCTGGGCAGGTTAGCTTGCAATTCCTGCTCCCACAACCAGGCCAGTGGTTCCCATTTCCTAAGGATGACTGATATCAGAGGGGGAAAAAAAAAGTTTCCCAAGTGATCCTTCTGAATTAGGTATTTTGATTCACGGGACATGCAACACTTCATGTGTTCAGGACAGAAAACACATCATTAAACCAAACTGTGCTCCAGACGAATCTTTGAATGTAGCAAAACTGCAACTCCAATGTTTTCAGTGGAGACACCTGGAAGAAGGACAGGTCGGTGTGACATCTCCATGTGTGAACCTGCCTTGAGGTGTTTGATGGAGGTAATAGCGTACGATTCTTGCCAGCTCATGCGGAAAGGTTTGGAGAAGGGAAAACGGGGGCAGAGAGCCCATGTCTCTGTGGAAAAGGCAGGGTCTGAGCTGCTGGGGCCTGTGAGTTGATGACTCACAGGCGGGATTTATGAGTGCTGAGCCTTGGAAACTACCTGGGTGTCTGATTGCCCCCGCTGCAAGGCAGGAACACTCCAGAGACACCTCAGCCTTTTTTTCTCCTTTTTTTTCTAGAAGAACACACACATGACAGGCCTTATCTCCACTGATTATTGTTCTGTTTTCAAGAACTAGAAGGGAAGAAAAAACATGCCTTTTTTCTTCCTTCTCTTTTTGGAGGGTTGCTCATGGCCACGTTTTTCACATACCTTCCAGATATGATCAGAAAGAAACGGTAGCTTTTCCCAGGTCTTTAGTGCAGCTCAAGGCATTTGTTTATTTGGCTTGCATGGCTTCTTTGTACGTTGCAGTGTTTTTATTTGGGGCAGCCTTGGGACAGATGGTGTGTCAGTCACGGTCTGCAAAAGCCAAGGGGGCCCATTGGGCTCATGCGCTTATGGCATGACCACAGCATACAAAGAGGAGCTGGGGTTTTGTGTGCCAAAGTACGTGTCCATGGGCTGCAGGGTTACCACACCCCGTGGCTACTTGTCTGGGATGCTTTTGGGATGCTTGGAAATCTTGGCCAAATGGGCAAAGTCCTCAGATGCCACAAGGATGGGACATTTGGGAGGAGAAAGGGGACACGTCATGGGGAGCTTCTCTACCAAGGTCAAAGCTGCCCCTGGTGTCCTGATTACACCACCCTGTTCGCAAGACCAAGACTAGCAGTTATTTGCTCTCTGCTCCTGGAGAAGGACCAGAAGTTTTCAGGGAGGAAAATGCCATCAAACCAAACCTGAAATACGTTAGAGATATAATATCTATTAAAAAATGGAGGTTCTTGGCTGAGATGTCATGGTTTATTTTCCTATGGGAGATGTTCACTAGAGGTCTGGTTTGTGCAAGGCTTCCCTTCCCTCTCTGTGGGCTCAATAGCATCTGTAACCTACTCCAAATGGCAAAGCTCTTGTCCTTCCTCTCCACCACATGAGACTTCCCCCTGCAAGAAGGACATGTTGCAGGACTGGAGCCAGGGACTGAGTCTTGCAGCTGGCCCTGTGGCCTCCATAGCCAAGACAGAGCTGGCAGCCAACCAGAGAAACACGGTGAGAAGATGGAGAGAGGAGAGGTTTGGGTTGCTGCGCAATGTGAGATGGGACAGGTCTGCTATCGTGATGTTACTCTCTGGTGCCCAGCATCATGACTTATGATCAGTGTCCGGCAGGGGAGACCACATATCCCCTTAGCTACCCATGGAGGAAACCATGGAGGAGGTGGCAGGGTCAACCTTGTTGTCTCCACACCAATTCAGGAGCTCATCCACGCTAACCCAGTCCCTTCCGTCCGTGGCTTTAGCTCTGAGCTCGCAAACCCTGAGGCCTCTGTGACTCCAACAAAGAAGATGCTCAGTTTTTTACCAGCTTGGACCCAGCAGCCTCACGGCATGAGAGGGTGAACCAGGGACATCCCTGCAGGGCTAGCTTACTTACAGAGCAAGGCTTCATTCAAGTGGCTTTGATTTTCGGCCGATTGCGCCATGTGAGTCCCCTGCTAAGCATTATGATGGAGGGAGCCAGCCTTAGGTTAAAAACAAATATCTTCAGTAATTAACAGAAATGGTTGGGAAACTTCTGAGCACCGTTCATTTCTCAGAGGCTTCAAAGCTTGAATTCCCAAATCCAGGCAGTTTTCCCCAACTTGCTTTTAGTTACGCATCCACTCTGCTTCCCCAGGGTGATTTGCCGCTGTTTGCATTGCAGTGACATGGAGGTATTTATGGTCTTAGACTTCTGCTTATCTGATCCACCCTTGCCCTCCACGCTCCTGGTATGGTGCCAATCCTGAACGACTTTTCCTCCCTCTGCTTGTGCCCCTCCAGACGAGGTAATATCCAAACACAACAAAAACGAGGTAGCTTTCCCAAAGAGCTTGCAGACATGAATTTCTCATTTTCATCGGGCTGCAGCAGAGGCACAGTACTGATTTGTTTTCTTTTGGACAGGGCTTTCAAGAATAAAAATCCTTCTGGTGTTTACTACGGTGGAATAAAGCATCGCCGTGACCATGTTGCCACCGTTAAGAAAATTTCAAGTGGGACTCCCGCTGTTCTCCGAACTGCAGCCAGTATCTGACTTACTATCCCACAGAGGTTTGTTGTTGGAAAAATAACGTAATTGACTTTGTCCCGTTTCCAATTCCACGGAGAAACGAGTTGTAAGAGTACGCAGGGTACAGGGGCTGGCCGCTCCCGGAGTTTATTGAAAATGATAAATGTAGTAATCTGTACGAGACCGTACAGTATGTCTCTTTGTACTTTCCTCCCCTCCTGCCGGCAGGACGGCATCGTCACGGGCTGGTGCTGGCCGGTCCCACCGGGGAGCTGCGGACGCTACAATGGAGGCATGGCTCCAACCACACCGCTGCCCTGGAAAGCCACCGGCTCCCTCCCCCCGGGATCCCAGCCTTTGGCTTTTAGCCCGAATAGCTGACCTTTCATTAAAGATTACCTATTTTTACTGCTTCTCAGGATGGGAGGAAGAAAAGACTGAAAGCAGCTCAGAGGCAAGCCAAACCAAGGTGGTGTTTGGAGTGGGCACAGGCAAATTACTTAGGGCAAGTTTAAAAAATTAATATTTTTAATTAAATTAAGGTAGTGCCCCATCAAGCCTGGACCTTATTCTGTTTGATCTGGTACTAACAGGCAGCACAGACCCTGGGACCCAAGGGCTACTGGATAATGCTACTTCTGGGCCAGTAAATTAAAAGTGCTGGGGACAATTTCTTGGCTCTGAGACCACAAACACAGAAGGTCCTGTGTCCATTAACCCCTTTTAGGCTCTGAAACATGGCAGCCACACGCAAACTTTGTGTCGGGAAAGGCCCCTGGCCCATGCTAACGTGTGAACTGTTGCAGCGAGGGGTTTGGGACACTGCTGCCTGGCACAAGGCAGAACTGCTGGAGGCCGTGCTGGTGATGCTGCTGTCAGGTCCCGTCGCCAGGAACATAGCCCAGCACTGGGTTACTCGTAGAGACATCACCCCAGCAGGTGAGCCAGGCTAATATCCCACCCCTTGGTACGGGGGGGAAGTGAGGCAGAGAGAGACGGGGTGACTTGATGGACGTCCCAAAGAAAGTCCATGTCAGAGCAAGCACTGGTGCTTCATCCCTCTTTGTCATTCAGGTGGGAGGACAGGCTTTGAAATTTGCCTTCCTCTCCTCCAGATTTTCTTTTCAGACCTCAGAGAGGCACTGGATGTTCTTCTGTTTTGGAGATGCTCATCTGGCCGTTTGGGCACCTGAAGTCCACACCTTGCTAGCTGCTGGCACAGCACAGAGCAGAGCTGAGCACCGAATCTCCCCTTTGCACCGACCCCACATCACAAGCATCGCCCTTTTCAGGGCAGTCTGTGGGCACCTGGGGCCAAATTGGGAAGAAACACCACCCTCAAACCAACATCCAGGAGACGATGACTTGATCACAACTTTCCTGTCTCCTCGGACTGCCCCATATCTCCGCTTGCAAAGCAGAGGTTGTCATCTTGCCTTGTGTGTGCGGCTGCAAGGAGTCAGATACAGCAGTGATATGCATCGTACAGGCCCTATCTAGATTAACAAGTAATTGCGACATCCAGATTAGCAGGGAAGCAACAGGAGAGTATCAGCAGAGCAAACATACTGGTGCTGAGGGCTCAACGTCTACACTATGTGCAGTTCGCAGTGGTTACACCACGTTAGATTTATTCCAGTCACCTACACTGAAAATCCCCACCTTGCACGCTGTCTGAGGCTGGCTGAAGGACCAGCCACTAATTTATTACCTTATATCCTTATGAGGGCTTGTAGCAGAGCTTCTGGTTTCATTTCCACTGGGAGGAAAAAAAAAAATATATATATATAAAAAAATCGAATTTGTTTACATCAGAGCTGTTCTGCAAACTGGACCACTATGTGGTGTGGGAAGGCAAGCCAGAGAGCTGCTGTGAAAGAGCATTACTGCTCTGAACCAAAATGCTAAGGCAAAGGCAACCAGAAGCATCTCGGGCTTGATCCGAGCTTCAGCAGAAAGGTTCTCATTTACTGCAGCACTCCCGGAGTCGAGCCCTCAGGGCTTGTCTGTACGCAAAAATTAATCTGGATTAAGATGAGGCAGGAACTTAAAGTAAAGTAACTCTTCTGGAATAACTTCACTTCATAACAGACAAGCCTCTGGACGGTTTGGTTAGGAAGCGTTGTGTTACATCATAGGTACGATGATGAAATGCGTTTTCAAGAGAATGTCCTTGCGGTACTTGGTCACAACTACACAGCTAACACTTGAAAACACAACCATTCCCTGCAGGAGGAAAAACAGAGCTCCCTGCAGACTTGGACTCCTTTCTGGGGCTGATTTGCCAGAGCAGCTCAAGGGGTTTCACCGTTCTTCTCTTTTCCTTCACACTGAGAAAGTGCAGAAGATCCCACGTGCCCCAAACGCCAGGTCCCCTGCCAGCAGCGTGTAATGGCTGCTGGAGCATCAGCCCAACACCTTTACGTGGTCATAACTCAAAACCTGTCCCATACATGCTCGCTCCAGTCCGAAAGTGCTTCAGAGCATCAGTTCAGAGCTGTGTCCAAAGGAGTAAGTCCTACCTAAGCATGGCTCTGTGTGGATTCAAATGCTCTCCCCGAGTGAGCTTGAATTACACCCTCCTGGAGGGCAGGTGGGTCTCCCTTTTCAATATCCGCACCTCTACTTGCTCTGAGAGTAAAGCAATTACATACAAAAAGACCAAATGACCTGGTTTACTTGGACATTATTGAGGAGAGCGATAGAAGCATAAGGCCTGGAAGGCCCACAAGACCTCCTAAACTCACTGTGCAGAGGACAGGACAGGAGATGGACATGTCTCGATGACTGTGAGGCTTCCTCCTCCACTGAACCCTGTGTGAATACGAGCACTGGATTCAGGATTTTTTTCTCTGTTGGAGTGATTCTGCTGTCTTTATTTCCAGCCGGGTTTAAATGGCCTGTTAAATATTTCTACCAATATACACCCTCTCCAAAAGAGTCTGTTTGCATTCAGCTCAAGTTAATTGTTCATAAGCAACAGTCCATAAGCATAAAAAGTTTCCACATATTATTTTTTTAGCTCTCTTACTATTTATTCTGTCAGGTGATAACACTGATTTCAGCTCACTCTCTGTCTTTGTCAGTCTGGCACAAGGACAAATGAGGAGGGAGGCAAAAAGGAACCTCCCTTCTCTCCCTTGAAACGGAGTCTGCTCTCAACCACCCCAAGCAGAGGAGCAAGCCCTTCATCATGCTATATATATATATAGCCTGGTTGGCAGAGTACATTTTCCTTAACGTGCCTAATCCCACAAGTATGTGGTGGCTTGCTCTGTAGAAACCTCAGCTTTTCAGGTGCTAGAAAATATGCATGTTCCATGTTACTTGATAGTTTTCTCACATCCCTATCTCCTGGAGGCAGGCAATTGCTGAGCCTCTGAGCTTTCTTTTAAAAAGGCTTGTTTTTCTGCCTCTCCTGGAAAGACTGAAACCTACTCTGAATATAGCCCCCATGCAGCACTGCAAGGAACAATAATGTACTCACGATTTCTTGGTCTACATTTGTCTGCTGTAAATCCAGAAAATGAGACCTGAGTTATTCTTTTCTGTTTGCTTTCACAGAAATGCAGTCCTAGCTTCTCAGCAGACTGGTTTATGTACGCTGAGCTTTCCCACAGCTTCCTTAGAACAATGGAACGAGACGGTGAAGTTGGGTTTGATAATGGAGCTTATCACAACCACAGCATAACAGGTTATCATTGCTTCCCTGGCACAACCGCCCTGGCACGCAGAGATACACCAGATGGCCAACTGGGCAGCCATGGGAATTGAATGAGGGACCTTCAAGTAGGTGGGAAGGGTTCTTCCCCATCCTAAAAGACTTTCTGAGGTTTAAAAAATGTGCTTATTCTGGGATGAAGTGGAAGAACCAAATTACCACATTTTTGTAACCTACATGAAAGGGCTCACACAACTGCATCCCACTTAGCAAAACAATTACCTGCCCTGTGCGAGACTAGCTTCAAGCACTGTCATTATCTCCTGTGTCTCCAGCGACCAGGCTATAGGGCAATCTGCAGCCTCTCCCACCCTTTTCTTCTGGAGTTGTTCCACTCTGTATAAACACCACTCATTGATGCAGCTGTTGGGAGACTTCCCACGTCCCAGGGGAGTGCTCTAACCACAAAATTATTGTCACCCTTGCTCTAGTCCAGTGGGTATTTAATTATTCGTACAAAGTGAAGTAATTTCAACTGGAGAAAACAAGAGGCACCCAGGTCAGAGTACCTCGTAATTATCGCAGTCGGGAGCACTCTCCGAGGACGTGAGATTTCCCAATCGGATACTGAAAACACTGGGCTGTGGGGGTAGCTGGGGAGAGAAATGTTATTGTCTTCTTCCCCATTGTGTGAATGGTTCCTCAGATTCACAACAGTAATAGAGTTTGAGGTATATGTGTATCTGCGTGTGCACGTTTCTGGAAACGCTAAAATGAAGTGTTTCAACATTTCCAAATTTTTTCGTTTAATCCAAAAGCATTTGAGAATATGCATCATATTTGGCAAATGACTGTGGCCACCCCGAAACCACATTTTTAGCAAATAAATGATTCACTGAGTAAATTTAGCTCATCTTAAACGTCTATTTATATCACGGGAACACACCCTGTCACTGTTGGGGCTTCACCATGTTGAGTACTATCCAGAGCTTACAGCCAGACGTGCTCTACCACAAACAGAGCCTGAGAGGGAAAAATAAAGCCCAGCCTATTTTGCAGGCAGCTTTTTGCAACAGCACAGATGTCAGCCTCACTGCCTCAGAAGACCTGTGCCCTGCCCTACAAACGTATCTCAGATACCTCACATCATCTGGGGACCGGGAAACAGAGCATGGCCTTGCCAATCCCCTCTCTGCCACCAACACAGCAAAGCCATCCATCCCTTTTTTAGTTCCCTTCCCCAGAAAAAAGTAATCTCTGAGAAACCTTCGCCTCACACCAGCAGCACCCTGCAAACTCTGAATGGGTTAATCCCCTTTAGCCAGCATCCCAGTAATGAAAGGTTTCACTCTCTGTCACCTAATGGTCTTGTGTCTAAAATACAAGCCTAGCTGCCTTCGCTTGAAATGTTTTTAATCATTGTGGAATAAAAACCTAGCCTGGCTAGTGCCAACCAAAGAGATGTTTGTCTGCTCAGCAGATTTTATCAAAGCTTCCTTGATGTCTTTGCCTTTGTAATGCTAAGCACTTCACTGTTTGGCATATTTAAAGTAGGATGCGGTACATGTGAAGCATTTCACAGAGCAGTGATGTATCGAGTGTGCTTTAGGAAGTAATGAAAGCAGCAGACTCATGATTTTTGAGCTTTTAATTACTTATTAAGTGGCATGACATAAAGGCTACGGGGGAGATTTTTTTTCAGCATCCAACTTATTGACTTTGAAGTCGGTGCCTAAATACCCTTTGTGCCTTTGAAACTTTCCGTCTGCTCACAGGGGAACGTGCTGCTGCTCTGGGCTTTGTTTCACGCTGACCACATTTGTTCGGAGGAGGGAAGCGGAGGGATGGGAGTCTGCTCAGACACAGGTCTCTGCCTTCGACATGGTGGATAAAGATGAGGGACAGGCTAAATACGTGTCCTTTGACAAAGGGTATAGAGAGGGCCTTTAGCACAGAGCCTGGAGCAATGAGTTCTGACCTGGCCTTAAAAATGCCAGCGCTACAGGGGGCAAATAACCATAGCAGCCCCCGGGGTGTTTTTAATGAGCTGAATCGCAGTCCGAGTCCAGCTCTCCATCACTCACAAGCCACTGCCACAGCTGGTTTTAGCAGATGTCCCCTCCGACAGAAAGGGCCCAGCAAAGCACAGTGGTTGGCCTCGCCACCATCTCCTTCAGGTCTGGTGTGATGGCTGTGACAAGAATGCCTTCCAAAGCTTCAGGAGCAATAAAGTCAGGAAAGGACAAAAAAGAAGAAAAGACCCTCGCATTTGGGTTTGGATTTCTGGGTGTAGCCAGGGTTGTTTTTTGGTGTTGGTTTTTTTTTTTATTGTCTTTTGAAGGGAAAGACTTTCTTCCCACTTATTCTCATGACAAAGCAGGAAAGCATGGCTTCCTAGAAGGTTTTCTCTGGGATGATGAGGATGGAGCCAGGTAAGATTTTCTCCATGATGGTGAGGATGAAGCCAGATCCTTCCTCTCTCCATCGTCTGGACCACGACTCATTGCGTTGCTGTTGGGATGTCCTTGTGAGCAGAGTTCTGTTTGCTCGGTCAACCAGTAGCTGGCCCAGCAGTCAGTACGCCTCTTTTTTATGAGTCCGAGTGATTCCAAGAGACCCTTGTGGATGATGAACCAGAGATGCTCCAGAGGCTGCTGAATTGCTAGGGGTCATGTCAAAGCTGGAGCTACACACATGGGGAGAAACTCACCCTGCAGCTGCCCAAGGCACCCTCTCATCCTCTGCTCCCTAAAAAAGAGGTGTCATTGTGGCATCTTCAATCAGTATCAAATGCTCCTTTCAAATAAAAAGAAAAGGAGAGAAAAAAGAAGAAAAAGAAGGGACGGCTGCCTGCTGAAAAATTACCCTCCCCACTGATGGAGAAATGAAACGCCCAATGTGCAGAATGTGTATTTTTATCCTCACCGAAGGAAAAAGCAAAGCCGCAGCTTCCCATGTTCAGTAAGTGACCAACACAAACATGCAAGGACTCAAGTGCATTTCTACCCCCTGGAAAAGTTTTCTTTAATTAGGACAGACACAATGCTCAGTCAAAGCAGCATCGATGTCCAGGCACACGATTTGATTAACCCACTTCTTCTAATCTTTGCTGCTTGTTCAGATCTTCCAGGAAAAAAAAAAAAAAAAAAAAAAGGGAGTGTGAAAGACTAAAATTCACTATCTTTAGAACAGTCTTTTTTTTTTTCTTTCTGTAACCTTTTTTTTCACAGAGAATGACAAATACCACTGTCGTCGTCCTTCAAATTTCTGACTCTGCAAAACAGTGTTATTTAACTGGATTTTTCTTAGTACTGGTGGGATCTGCGCAGGGTCACCCAGCTGGGCGGCTGAAAGGGGATTTGATCCAGGAGCAGAAACAGCTCAAGCTGCTTCCCAGTATCACAAGCAGGACATGAAAGGGTTGTGCCCTGGTATTTCTCTGAAACTTTATTACATCATATTATTTAGAAAATCTACTGCATAAAACAATAATTAGTTTTAAAAGTCCTGCTGTCTACACTGCTCATGATAGATTAATTTGCAGGCGTATTTTGGGTACAATTATTTTGCATTTGTTACTGCAGGTATAATAAAGAGCAGAGGTGGATCCTGTCTGAAAAAAAAAATTAAGGCAAAGGGTTGAATATTAACATCCCCGTTTCACTACTGCGAACAAAACATCAAAGAGATTAAGGACCATGTAGAAAAAAAACCAAAAAACCACATGTAAGTTCATCATAGAGACCCTGGAGACTCCGTTTAGCAGAGTCCCGAGTCTGAAGGTGCTGTGAGCACCTCGCTTCTAGACTTGCAGTGTCTTTGGGGCCCAGAGCTGCTCCTGGACGCAGTCAGCTGGAAGCGGCACAGTGCCTAGGTCATGCCGAGGGCACACCGAGCTCCGTCAGCATCCAGAAATGAGCCATTCCTCTGACTAACGCCCCAGAGGGATCCTACCCACTCGGTGCTCCGTGCGCCCACAGGGATGGGATCAGCCTGCCTGCAAAATGGGGTACTGAATACCTCTTTCATCTTCAATCTTCTCCTGGCATGAAGCTGGAAATCCCAGCAGGTGGGAAGCAGGTGTTTGATGTGCTCCACAGCCTGAGGAGAACCTCAACCCTCCCCATCCCACACATGTCCCTTCACAGCAGGTCAGTAGGTCGGTCCGGGGAGGGGGGACCACTGCTCACCCACCTTTTGAAACAGGGATGCTGCGCATTAAAGAAGTCAAATGCAGTTAGGTGCAAGGGAGAAAAAAGGTGGCAGCTCTTTGGCCCTTCCAGCAGAGCTACCTGCACTTCTGGGAGAGCTTCCTCTCTAACAGAGGTTTCAGGATCTCTCTGGTAGGACGAGTCTCTAAAGATTAGATGCCACCATGCCCGATGATGAAATATGGAGGTTCCTTTGTCAGACTGGGCCCTAGACAGCTTCTCTTCTTGTCAGAAGTCAGTAGTAAATGAGGGATGCAACCACGAGCTCTTAAACTCACAGCTGATGTGGGGATTTCTGCTAATTTGAAACACAAATTTGTCCTCCCTCACTCTGAGTCCACAACCACGAATGTCCCTTTTCACGATGGCACCACAGTATTGGGCTTTTAGGGGCCATTCCCTCTCCCTGAGACTTTCTTGATAATACGTGTTTAGTGTTTTTTCTTTTCCTGAAGGAAAAGTAATGAGAAATTCCCCCAGAAGGCCTGAAGGAGAAGTTGGCCTCGGCACACATCTGAGCTGTTTGCTGCTAATCCTGTCACGCCGCAGATCCCCATGTGCAAGGTGAAAACCACATGACGTAGTCACACGAGCTGACCTCCCCTGGAAGCGAGCAGGAGCAGTGGGAAACATTGCAAGCGACTTTACAACACCCTCTTTTCACCTCTGCAAGGAGTGGTTCAAAACCACTCCAGGGAAGCCAGCAGAGGAGCTGAATTTTTATCACATTCTCAAAATCTGAAGGCTTTATGTTTCCTTTAATGCATGCACGTAATTCATGCTTAGGGCCAAAATTGTACTCTAGTTATGCCCGATTTTCATCCGTGGTAGCTCACCTGGAGTCACTCCAGACTGACATCCCTGTAGCTAAAAGCAGGATCTGACCCTTCATCTCTCACGAAGAAATAAGACCAGAGGGTTTAGACACTGGTGGACTATCTTCTTACTCAGCTCTATTACCCCAATAGAGAGGCTGAGGTATCCTGTCTATAAAAGAAGAGGATTTTAAAAAAAAATTAATTTAATGTTGTTTTTTAAAACAGAATATGGTTTAGTGGGTGTCAACTGAGAGCAGCTTGCCTTTATTCCTCAGACAGGCCAACTGCCACACAATAAATGAGTATAAACGAGTGGGATTGCTTTGTGTTATCCATTACAGTAGCCTAGAGCTCCTCATCAGCTTTCTCCGCTCCAATCACCTCCATTCGAACTGGTAAACCAGAAGCGTGCAGCCTACGTGTATGGAAGAGCGTGTGCAGGAGGGGACGTGAACCTGGCATCGTGTTCACCATGTATTTAAAGATCTGCAGAGGCTCCAGAGTAGTTCCCCATGTGGACACACACATATGTTCACACTCCCACTTATTTTAGTATCTCTGAAATGAGAGTCTTTTTTTATTTCTTTTTTTTTTTTCCTTTTCAGTGGATTTCTCTTTGGAGGCAATTTAAGCTGAACTGTAAGGATTGCGGAGAAGAGGAGTGACATTCTAACGCTTCCTTTAGATGGCTGTATGCAGGCAGCACCATTCGAACTAGTCATCCCCACTCGACTAGTTATTAAAGACCAGCCCACTGAGGTCTAGAGCACAGTTCATCTCCTCCTACAACTGATGCCTAAAATATACCAGAGGAATTGCACCCCAAAGAACCTATACCTCTCCGTTGACCGTAAGGGTGTCTTGGATGCCGATATATGCATTTGTGCAGATGATTCATAACTAAAATGCCCACACAGGCAGAGATAATGTACAGATCTACAGGGTCTCTCAGCAGAGGCTAAGGTATGGGCTCTGCCTTCCTCCTGCCAAGATGGCTTGTATTGCTACCCAGCTTAGATTAGGGTTTCTTCTCACCTCATGCCCTGTTGGAACAGTCACTTCCATCACTTGGTCCCAAAATATAAGGAAGCCTTACTCATCCTGGTCAGGGGCTTTGTGTTCACACCTTCACACCTTGCATTGCTGCCACGTAGACAAGCTTTGCAAGCGATTCAGCATCTCCAAACTTTCACACATCTGCCACTGAAAGCCTTTGCTGGTTTTCCTTTGATAAAGACAAAAAAGAAAAAAAAAAAAAGGAAGGGTTCAGATGAGTCAGTTCACGGGATCTGGAAGTTCCCCTTCGTACATGTGCACACGCAGCCGAAGAACTCACAATTCACAGCACCCGGAGATAAGATTACATGGTGTGGGTGAGCATCTGTAATCCTCCACGCTGAGCCACACAGAGGGTATCTTTTATTATCCCATCTAGAGGCTTTAAGCTTCAATGGGCTGTGGCTTTTACATCGAGAGGTCTCTGCCCTGCTTGCCTTGACTCTAGCCCAGGTGAAGCACTGATGGGGCAGACATAGGTCTTTTAAGGCTTTGCCCCTGAGAACGAGCGCCTGCAGCCAGGGGACGTCGTGCAGCTCAGTTTGCAGGAGCAGATATTTGCAGAAGGGTAATTCAGCGTCATCTGAGAACTGTCAAATCGTTATTTACATGGCACCTTTTAGAAGAGGATTTCTGAACGCTCCGTAGATGTTAACTAAGCCCTCCTATCTGTGCAGGCTTAGCTGGGTGAGTCAATGAGCAGCTTCAGAGCAGGTGAGGAGGCAGCAGCCAGGACAGGGACGAGCCTCCTGACTCCTTCCCCAACCACAAAGCATCCCCTCCCCTTTGTCAGGAGGGCTAATCCTGTAATGTGACTCTTGAGCAACGCTTAGGAGCCGGAGCCTAAATAAAACTTCATTCCAAAATAGCACGTATGAAAATGAAGATAAGGCTCAACAAGTTGTAACAGATGCCTGTTAATTAGTCACTGCAAGGCTCTTTCAAACGCGAGCTGTGTTTTGGTGCATGAGCAGTCCATAAAGGCCGATGTCCCTTCTCTTCTCCAGGCACGATTAAGGAGAAGGGGCAAGCCTGGACGCCCGTATTTCACTTAAACTCCAGGTCTAGCTGCAGCACGGGGAGCCCTGCCTGCTTTCTGACACCAGACTCAGCCCGGCGTTAAAAAGGCAAGAATTTGGGTTGCACATTTGCACACAAATCCCGGCATCAGACAGCTCTGTGGGCGCAGGGTAACCTCAGGAAAAATCAGCCAGGACTAATGTGCTCTTAATATAAGCACAGACAACACATACCGGTATCATTTTATTACTTTTGTCTTGATACTTGCACTTTATCTTCATTTATATCACATATTTCTGAACCCAGTAGTAAACAGTTTCTCCCTCTTTCATAACTCTTCATGGTACAGGTTGTTTTTTCCCAACTCTTTAGGATTACCATTTAAATTAACTATATAAATCAGGCCCTGGCCTCTGTTACACGGGAAAACAATTGGGTTCTGTTTAACTTAGGAATCTGCAGTGTTTATAGATAGACAACCCCGAAGGTAAGTTACTAAACTAGTTTCTAGTTGCATTGATCTGTTGCCAGAATACATAAATTATTAACTGAGAAGTAACTCCGGAGAGTGTTGTGTATTTAAGTTCATATTTGGTAGGGCTGGGGATACGTGGCTTGGCCAGAAGTAGACACTAGAAATATTAATCACTTTCAAGTAGAATTCTATATTTTAATTGCTGAGAGGAGACTTCTTTCTTTCAGCGTCTGACTAAGAAACCCTTCCCTTGCTTTGTTTAAGCCACCGCAGCGCGAGCCTGCGGGAAAACTCCCACTGATTTCCCTGAGGACTCCGGCGTTAAGTCCATGGGGGTTTGACCAGTTATTTTGGCTGATCAGAGAGTCCAGATCCCTCTGCCACGTAAATCTCTCTCCTTTGAACTCCAGCTACTCAAAATTTAGTGTGCTGTCACTGCAGCATGGCGTGGAGAGTGAGATAATAGTGTTTTCCTCCCTAAACTACACCAGCCACTCAAAATACTTGACAGTGCCAAGGTCCGGGTGAAGAACACTCTTTTCTGCTCTTTTGTGTTAACCGGGAGCTTGAACTGAGGTCAGCTGCCCTTCAAAGCACGGAGGGTCACAGAAAAATTTAAATTAGTTTCCTGGCTGCGTTTTTTGAGGACTGAGACAGTCCTTTCTGGAAAACGAGGGGATTTCACCTGGGCATGGCGTGTGTCACTTGTGCAGAGCATGCTGAGAGAACACATCTGCTCTTTATCTTCAAATTGTCTTTAATTTCCCAGGTGGAATGTCAGGGTAGCACTTTGATCCTCTGTCTTGAGGTTAAATAGGACAATATACGGCATCCTGACTGCTCTGAGGGGCTCGCCTGACCGTAGAGGACAATGGATGCAAGGAATGCAAGCTCTCTGCATGCCACCCAGTCCCTGGGTGGATTTAACACTAATTCCACTTCGCCTCTCCCACCTCCTTGGAATAAATATCTTGCCAGCCGACTGCACTGCAGCCAGCAGCTCGGAGAGAAGGGAGAAGGCAGCCTGAGCAGGGCTGGTCCCGGCTGGGCAGGTATCACCCCATACTTCACCTCATCCTGGAAGACCACAGCAATTGCACTGTCTCTCTACGCTGACCCACTTTTCACACAGCTGGGAGAAGCCCAATGCTGTTGAGTGTCACCAAAAGGAAACTGCCTTGCAGAAACAGCCAGGAGCCCATGGGGCAAGGGCGAGCAAGAGAGCAGCGAGCGCAGGAGCCGTGGGGTGGCCCGTCCCTCCGCTGGCGGCAGGTCCATCACAGAGCACGTCGGGGGAAGAGCGGGAGAGACATTTGCATGGGGAGCAAGTCAGGTTTATATAGCTGCATCCTGCCACGTTTTGTCCAGGCACCTGCGTATGGCATCCCTGCTGTGTGAGAAGGGTGTTCACCTTCTCTACAATCTTCACCCACGCCAGATGAAAAGTACCTTTTTGGCTGTACAGGTGCCACGAATACTTTCGCAAAACCCTGTGGTTCTTTGCAATTTGGTGCAAGCTTTAAACTCATTAAGTCTCTTTTTATTTTTTTCCTACCTCAAAATCATAAGAGGCTGAAGAATGAAAACCATTACCCTTATTTTCACGGTACCTAACGCTCTACCATGCTCAAGTGTGTGGATCCTCGCTGCATCTGGAGGCTGGTGCTGTCATTTAGCAATGGGGAGATGGGGTGTGTGTTTCAGTTGGATTTAAGCACTTGAATATCTTTGAGCAACAGGGATGTACAGACTTGCTGGCTACCAGGCAGGAAGGCCACGGAAATGCAAGGAAGGGAGCTCAGTTATCTAAAGATGTGTGACAGCTACCAGGCAAGCTTTTCCTCAAAACTGGCAAGATGATTGCCAAATTTTGTGGAGCTGAGTGCTGCAGGCATTGGTTTTGGATCTACTGGCCATCCTCTGTTCTCCTCTCATAGTGTCTTCTCCAGGGAGGCCCAGTCTTCTGAGGAGTAGCGTGGGGTTGCTCTGAGAACAACAAGAGAAAGGTCTTTCATGTATTAAGGAGCTATGGTTGCTACCTGCCAGAAAAGGAAACAAAAACAAATACGGTCATCTCAGAAATTCAAAGGTTCTGCTCTGCAGCTCTTGAAGGCCCACAAATTTAATTTGATCTGGACATTTTTATGCCATCCTCGAAACTGTAATGGTGTGGGTGACATCTGTACTGAAGTATTATACCAGGCTTTTGTGTTTTAGTTCTGTTCCTCAGCAGCGTTATCAGGGTAAAGTGGAAAGTTTTGTGGTTACGGTTTCAAGTACGTTGGTAGACACCCGTTTTGCCTCTGTGACCTTCTTCAAGACACTTCATCCTTCTGCTGCAGTTCTCCCCATCAAAGAAGGGCAAAACCCCTCTTCCCTGACGCAGGAACAGCTTCTGAGGACAAATGCTGTTGGTATCTAAGAGGCGCAGGTGCCACCAAGATGGAGAACCTCAAGAGACACGTTTCTGTGAGCCCTTGGTTACACAAAGATGGAGTGGCAGAGCTTGGTGCAGCCATGAAGCCGTACCAGTCCTGGAGACAAAACCGAGACAGAAAACCTGAGTATTGTAACAATTTCTCTACCGATCCTACTGTTTGTCTTCCTAAAGCGCAACAGCAGAAATGCAGTTAAATGCCATATCCGGAGAGCTTTTGCTTTAGCGAGAGTGCGGTGATCTTCAGAGATAAGGGGCAAGGCAAACACTGCGCTCCTGCGAACTGTCTCTGGAGACAGCTATTCTTCGGCTCATAAGCTATTAATTACCAGACATTAGAATTTATTTATTTTTCCTGAAAAGAATTCTGTCAGCGCAGAGTCTTTAAAAAAAGAAAAAAGAAAAGAAAAAAAAAAAAAAAAAAGGACTGCTGGTCTAAAAACTCCTCTTCTCTCTCCAGTTCTTTAAATGCTGCTGGATTGCTGAGCTGTGAAATACAATGTCTTTTTAAGAGTTCCAAGATTTTTGCCCAGAAGGAAGAAAACACCGTTCAGGTTTGTCTCTTGAGGATTTAACGATCACGTTGTAAATTTCTCCCGAGAAATGAAATAGCAGTCAGTGGGCAATATCCCATCTAATGCTGTTTTCCCCGTGCTTTTCTTCCTCAGAGGCCCAGCCTCTCTCTTCGAACCTCTTGGATTTTCTGTGTAACAGGAGGATGCAGAGACATGGGGTGATGTGCCCTTCGCAAACCGGTTTGACGCACTCAAATAGTATTCCTGCTCCAGCTTAAATCTTTCTGCTCGATCTAAACCCCTCTGTGCCCTACAAACAACTGTGTTTGGTGTCCTCAAAAGCCAAAGCAATTGAAATAAGGAAATGTTCCAAATTTTCCCATACAGCTGGTGTGTGGTAGTCCAAGCACCTCTGCTCCTGCATCCCAGCGCATTTCAGAGGGCTTCAGCTTCTTGCTGGAGGGACGCAGATGCCGGAGCACAAACGATTTCCATTTTCTGCTTCTCCTCTGTGAGGCTTGTGAAACCAGCCTGCCTCTTTGCTCAGAGAAGCCTACGTGGAAACCTGCAAAAGGACGAGACGCAGGGGCAAAAGGTTGTTATTTTTTAAAGATCAGCCGCCAGCTGAGCTGCTCAGCCTCATTCCTGGACCCAGACAGAGCAATAACAACCCTTTTTTCAGTGCTGTGGGTTTTTCACAGAGGCATGGGTGGAACAGAGGGAAAGTCCATCTGCAGGGTAGAAACACTCATGAGGCTGTGGCCAAAATCAGTGTATGTATCACTGGTGTCCTCCACCCTTTCTCCACCTCAATCCTTCTTTTAAAGAACGCTCTTTGGGGTTAGAGCTCCTAGTTCTGGTATTGGCTTTTCTGGAAGACCATAAGCCACGTCTTTAACCACCCTGCACCCAGTTTTCCTCATAAACGTTACAAAATAAGAAGGAAGGATTTATTATTTGCAAGAGCATCACTACCCTTGAGCTGAGGTCTCTCCCGACAGGTAAGGATTTATGCATTTTACTTTTTTCTAACCACCACCAGCATGTGACTCTCAGCCCTTTGGTGTTCAGGCATCTTCATTGAAAAAAAGCACAAAACTCCCTTGTTATCTGGTTCCTGCCTTACAGCCCAAATCAGATTCAGGGGAAGATGAGCTGTGCCCTGCTTGACCTGGCAGTGTTTTTAAGTCAATTCTCGCCCTGTTTACTTCTCTTCCTGCTGGCCAGGGGTTATTTCCACCTGCAAAATAACCTGACGTGGCTACTCTCAGCAGCTACACAAGAAAACACCACGGAAATGGTGGAAATGGCATGAACGCTTGAAACCCTGCACTGAGACGGATGCGATCCCCTCTTCCCAGATCACCAGTGCTGGTGTGTGGTGTTTGGGCAGCAAAATGGCTGGATCCGAAGTCAGGGGGGACCCATGCCCTCTCCTCACACCCACGCGCCTGCTGCGCTTCAGTTCTCAAGGCGGCAGAGACGAGTGGTTTTGGTATCTTTGGGCAGATCTTGTCTTTGTTCCGCGTGTTTCGTGCTGCCTTGTTAGTCACGAATGCCATGGGCTGCGGGCATGGGCAGCAGCGGTGGTGGCTCCCTGCTCCGGCCGTCCCACCGCCTGATGGGGCTGACGGCAAACCTTCCCAAGGTCTCCTTCAAGCCCTCGGGGATCTGGTTTCCTTCTCCTACCTTGTTAGCCAACATGCCCAGCCACACAACAAATCTTGCACAATATTCCTTTAGAATACACAGGGCAGCAGTGTTGCATCCTGCAACACTGCAGGCCCTATCCCTGGGGACATTCAAGGCCAGGCTTGATGGCGCTCTGAGCAACCTGATCTAGTTGAAGATGTCCCTGCTTACTGCAGGGGGGTTGGACTAGATGACCTTTAAAGGTGCCTTCCAACCCAACACATTCTATGATTCTGTGATTCTTACTCCTCTAAATAACCCATTTCTCCATATGGGTACATGGACCTCAAAGAACCTGCTGAATATGAACGCGAGACACAGCGCGTTGGACATCGTCTCCTGACTGCTGGCTCTGTCTACTCCTTAACAGAGAAAAATAAAAGACACTTTACAATGCAGCTGGAGATGGGCCCAAGCCACAAATTCAAATATGAATGAAGACAGAAGGTGTTTGGCTCCGGGGTTTTGGTTCTAGTCCTTAAATAAAGCAACTTAATTTACAGTGTGCTTGGCCCAGAGGAGCTCGTGAGAAGGAATGGAAATCCTCCACCAGAAGTTATAGGTTTCGTATGGAGATCTGTGGATGAGAGTCCTACAGCCTCTGCTATGAAGACATCGGGCCAAATCAGCAGCAGAGGGCCTTGTCATTTAAATCACTGCTGCAACATACTTTCACTTGACATTGGCACACGCTGTCTCAGTACACCTACATAACTGTTTTATAAATATACTTTGTCCTGTCAGGATGCAATCCCAAAGGATAAATTAATAATAAGCCACTTATACATACACGCAATGTTCAGAATTGCATAACAGTTTCAGAGATGAACAATCTGTGTAAAGTTGGGCAAAACTGTTTTGTTTCAGGTCCTCAGTCAATGGGCACGTCCCCATTTCGTGCTGCTAATGTTTGCTGGATTTAGCGTTGCAGATTTAGCAGATTGAGCACAGACACTGTCCAACCTATATACATCCCATTTAGTGCGCTGAAAAGGCACCAAATTGGCTATTTCCTCAGAGAGATTTGAGCAGTCTTTTTGCATGAAACGTGCTTCGGGGTACACGGTATGTTCCCTGTCTCAGTCTTCTCATCTCTTCATTTTCATGGCACGGGCATAATTCTTTTCATGGCTCTTCCATGGTTTCTACAGGCAACAAGCATCATCACATCTAAACAACAGCATTACCACCTTCTCTTGTTTCCTCTGTAGCCTACCAAAGCCAGGGGCTCTTCTTCTTTTGGCAAAGCCCGTTTTCCTCCTTTCTGCTCCCAACCCACCTGAAGGGAAAGGGATTAAGGTGGAGATGGTTGCGCCGGCTGCAAGCCCAACTGTTTGGCGAGGAGAGATGGGGTGGCTGCAAAGTTCCCACAAACTGGAGGCTCCTTCCAGCCAGGGCTGATGACAGCTTCTGCTTGGCACACCCCAGATGCAAAGCCCTGGGGGTGGAAAGGTAGCAACAGCCAAAAGCAGCTTCAGTCTCCTCTGCCAGGGCAAGGAAGGAGATTGTGCGAGGCCTGGAGAGAGACGAGGCTTTAGCCAAGGGCTTCAGAGTCGGTGAGGGTCTTTCTGCAAAGAGTTTTTTTAGGTATTGCTCCCATGGCCTCACACTGCGCACATTTTCCTGGATGCATCCAGTAGCCTTCTTTCTGCAGGTATCCTCAGTTGTGACACCGGGAGCTGAAGCCACCTACTTAGGATCTACCTGAGGAGCAGGGACATGAGATGTGGTCCCCTCAGTCTTCACACCCAACCCACTACCTGTACTGCCCTCCCTTCTTCTGCTGGGGTAGTCCTTCTGCCACCACACCGTGATGCTGGCAGGATCTCTGAATGGTCTCCTTGGTCGCACCAACCAACTTCAGCCCTGGTCTTAGTCAATTTTAGGACATTCTCTTTCCACACTGTCCTGGGGCAGAGCCATGAGCTTGACTCAAGATGGGTGTCAGGGTCCCTGCGTCTCTCCAGCACTTGGGGATGAGTGTCCTTTGAATTTTTTGAACCTGCCCGATGGTTAAGAGATGCCCGATGGTCAGAGAAGCCATCCCATCCTTGTGGCTAGCAGTCTGTTTCAGAGCCCTGTTGTGTACATGCCTCCTGCCTGGATCTCCTGGCCAAGGGAACGCAGGAGGCCAAGTTCACTCGTGCTTCTTCCACTTGGTCCCAAATAGAGATCAGACTGAGAAATGGACACGCAGTGAGGTCTGTGCCTGGAACACCCCAAAATTGCACACTCTGAATAATCAGAGATCTCTCTACCACTGAGGGAAAAAAAAAAAATCACATATTGGCTAAAAGCCGAGTCACAGCATTGGCAACCTGTTGCTACTGATGGCAAACGAGCCGGTTTCCTCGCTGGCAATAACTGGCTGCGTTCGCATCCAGAAAGCCAAACTTGCACCCATGAATCAGAGCAAGGGTGCAGACAGTGCCCAGCAGGCCGAGAGCAGCAAAGCAGGGGACTGTGATCCCGCTTACACCACGTCAAACCGGAGTTATTTAAGTGGATTTCTTCCAAGTTTCTGCCAATATAACTAAAATCATAATCTGGCCTCTAGTCGTTGCTTGGTTCCAGGGCCATGGGAATATTTTCTGCTTGCTGCTGAGTGAACCATCCCCCCTGTGCCTCTAATTGGGAATTATTTTTTTCTTTTTTTTTCCCTCACAGCAGTGCTCAGGAGAATGTGGTAGACATAAAAGAAAAAAAAAATCACATCCATTACCAAAAAGCCGTCTCCTTTCTGTGATTATTATCGCGGGCAGACAGCTAACCCACACAGCTGGGTGCTGGTGCCTGCCCAGCCCGAGGAAGGGCTGATCTGGGCGAGACGCCTACCTGTGCTAGCCATCCAGGGGAGCACGGCAGCCAGGGCAAGATAGCGCGGGCTGCAGCAGGGCCTGGCAGGCGGCAGACCCCAGAGAGCTCGCGCGGTGGTTGCTAGCATGTTTCTGAGCCAGTTCTGCACCTCCCTGTGCCAGCTGGATGAAGCCAGACTCAGTATCCGTTGGATGGAGGTGCACAGAGGGATGTGCTCCATGGTGCGGTGGGCAGCGTCGGTGGGAGATGTCTGCTCCTTGCCCAGGGTGCAAAGCTCTCTAACCCTGCCAGCACTCCTCTTCTGCAGCCTTTGGGAGCACTGGGTGCCTGGCCCCAGCATCTCCATCCCTTGAGCCGTTCTTCCTATCATCTGCCACCCAGTGCTGTGCCTTCACAGTGCAAAGGCTGGAGCTTTAGTGCAGGTAAGACCTGCCCTGGAGGTTTTCCATCAGCGTTCAGCCCTGGACATGCTCAAATCACACCACGGCTGACACTGGGGGTGTCCAAGCCCCTCTTCTTGGTCTCTCTGAGCTGGAGGGGTCAGGGTCAGCCCCACATGCTGACTCCAGGAATACAGATGGTTGTGCTTCTCCTTGTTGCAGGCTGTTCCCTCTCTTCCTGGGACTCATTGTCCCTTCTAGTGGTAAATCTCCTCTTTGCCTTTGGTGCCAGGCAAATCTGCCCTTGGGCTCTGCTTGGGCAAGCAGCTCTGGAGCCACCTCCTCCAGAGGCTTCCTCCCAGTTATTTTGCTGGCACAGTGCATGTGTGCGCTGGGACAGGTTGGGTAGCTGCAGGGCTGACCCTAAAGCCTGTCAAAATGCCGTGGCTTGCAATGGAATTGGGATCCTCCACAGAGAAATGAGCTTCCATGACATTGGCCAACAAACCTAGAGCAAACTGCATCCCTTCACGCTTGGTATCTTCCACTTCAGGCTGAAGGAAACCTCTGAGGCCAAAATCAAAGGCAGGTGCAGTGCAGTAATCAACTCTGCAACATGCTGCTCTGGAGAGGGATGTCAAATAACCTGGGAAGACCCCATGTGTAAGTCGCCCCCCTCAACGCCCCCCACGCTCCCTGTCCCTGCGTGGGATTGCCGGGATGGGAACCGAGGGTCCCTCTGCAGCAGCAGCTCGACCCAATTTGCAGAGCAGGGGGAGAGGTTGCGAAAGACAGTTGGGGAAGAATAAAAACCCAGTTGGAAATTTCACTACCAATACCTGTGACGCAGAGCCAAAGGCTCATGCCAGGCCATTGGGATTTGGCAAGAAAAAGTCCCGTCCGCTGCCTCATGAGAGTGGTGGGGACCTCAGCTGGTTTCGCTCCCAAGGCATGATGCCAATTGTCTTGAACGATACCCAGTTTCCACGTGTCTTTGCTCATGTTTGCAGACTTTTGAGAGTTGCATAATTTCCCCTTCCACCGTCGTGCTGGAGAGGGTGGACACTAGCAGTCTTCCCAGCCCCAGGGTCAGATTGCTCAGCCTTTGAAGATATTTCCTTGGAGTCCTTGATCCTGAATTTCTTGGCCTCTTTGAAGTTTCCCCTTGATGTTAGTGTGTATCTGGGTGACTCAGTTCCCTCCCTCTCCGAGCAAGATCAGATCTTGTTTGCCAACTTTGTCTTACGTCCCCCTGCTTCAATAACTGCCAGATATGAGGTCTCGGGCCAATGAGTTCAAGGGCTGTGAATTTCTGGGGGACTCCACATGTACCAGCATCGTCTCGTTCCTTCTTGTTGGTAGCACTTTTCCCCGGCACGAGGGTCTTTGAGGCATCCTTGATTTATGGTGAAATCCTACAGCCCAATTTCATAGGTCTCAGGATTTCCACCAGCCTTGAAAACCAGACGTTTTGCCCTCGTTTGCTCCCAGTTTTGCTGTGTGGGGCAGAAATGAGGTTGAAAGAGCCAAAACACCTCCCCCAGCTTCTTAAGAAAAGTCCCTTTGACCTTTTTTTTGCCTCCTTCAGGAATTTCCCCTTTGCTCACTTCTTTTCTGGAGAACTTTTCTGGCTGCAGTTGTCTCCTGAGGGCTGTCGTGGTCACCTTCAACAGCAGAAATCTGCTTTGAACGCTTCACGCTGCCCAAGGTCTGCATGACCCACGCACATTGGGCTTCGATGTCCAACCTGCAGCCGCAGCGAGTGTGCAGCCTTACAGCAGACCTCAGGGCCACGCAGGGCCGGATTCAGACACAGAAATAGTGGGGAGGTGCCCTTATCTGGCATCCATTGATTTCAGCCTTTAATCTGGGAAGAAATTTGCTGCAGGTCCCAGAAAACCGGTGGATAAACCCAGGATCCTTGCCGTCTCCCAGCCCTGCAGTTCCGGCCTCTTGGGCACGTTTTTTAACCAACGTAGGTATTCGTGCACTGCTGGCCGAGGAAATCGGTCCCTCATCTTCCTCTCCTTACACCCACTGACCTCTGAAACCTGTAACACTTTGGAAAGAGCAAGGATTTAAATGTTAAAAGCCAGAGGGCAGAAACCAGAGCCCGTCCCCAGCTCCGCTGGCACTGCCGTAATTAAGTGCCGTGGAGTGAGAAGGATGAGATGGGGAAACCCAAGATAAACAGGCTCCTATTAGCGCTGGTATCCCGAGCCAGCCGTGACTCTGCTCCTCCGTGAGAATAAACCCCCCGAGTCGGACCTCTTGCGGAGCTACAACAAAGGACTCAAACGTGTTTCTTCTTGGAACAGGATGAAGCGAACCATCCGCAACCTCATCCATTGGGCAGGTTTTCACCCCCCCACCGCCCCCCTTCCATCCAGAGCAGCTCTGCTTCTCATCCACATCCACCCTCTTCTTTGAAAGCAAAGCTTCCTGCTCCGGGATATTTCTGACCTCCCGAAACCAGGCTGCCAAGCTCCCAAGGATAAGCTGCTCAAGGCAGGGGGCTGCAGAGCCCGGGATGCCTGGGGACACGCTCCAGGGGCTGCAGAGCCCAGGATGCCCAGGGACATGCTCCAGGGGCTGCGGAGCCCAGGATGCCCAGGGACACGCTCCAGGGGCTGCGGCTCTTTTCTCGTTGAAACAAGGCAAGATGCCTCCCTGGTCAGTCAGGTCCAAGCGGACAATGCTTCAGTCACCCCCCCAATAGTGAAACGAGAAATTGCCGCTGTTTGACCCCCCCTCCCCGTTTTCAGCCATTCTGGTATTTCTGCATGTGCATTTATTCCCTCCTATTCACACGGATGTATAACTAGGCAGCAGCTGTAATGTAATACCAGAGTCCTGTATATAACTCTGAAAACACCACTGGAGCAGGCCTATTATCGTGAGACCAATCTGAGCAGGAAATATTATCATTACCAGGGGGCATTATTTTTTCCAATCACACTTCATATCAGTTGTCATCAAACCCTGTGTTTTATATAGTGTTACAATAGCCACAGTTGCCATGAATTGTCTCTGGATGGACTGTAAGTATTAAAAACAAAATAAGAAGCATATGTTGGAATGTCTGAAACTAGCAGACGAAACTCAAGGCTTTGACAACGTTACGGGTTTTTTGGAAGGAGCCAGATTTTAGCAATAACATTCCACTTTTGTTAGTCTACCCACCAGCATCTAACCTGCCCTATAACATCTCACTCGAGTTTACAGTTTCCTTCACCTCCTGTTCCTCTCTAATATAAACTCTCTGGCGTTTCTCGAACGTGTGGCTTGGAAGAGGAATAGCCGAGGCTCCAGCCTCTCAGGTGCCAAGTGGAAATCTTCCTTCACAGCAGACGGGCAAGAACAAATGTACGACCTAAGGAAAGTGCTCATCCGTAGCTCTTTCTTTTTTCCCCCCTCCTGCTCGAGCTGTAGCAAAATGTCAAAGGCATGATGCACGCATTCCTTTGAAGCCATTCCATCGCCTGATGATCCATTTTGCTTACGAAAGGAATGTACGCTCAGTGCTGTGATTTTTGTTGGAGGCCTCAACAGCAATGTAATAAAAGCGAGGAACACTGCCAGGTTTCCCTCCTTCCTTACGCATTCCAAAACCTCCATCCAGTGAGCAATAAATAGCAAAAAAATATTAATTACCCAAAGGAAGAATTCTCTCCTGAACAAATATTGGCTTTGTGACGAGAAGGAGCTTGTGAAATGTGTGTTTGCCTACCAAGCCCACTCAGTCTATTTCTGATTCCCGAAGAACATAATGACCTGTGCGCCAGATTTTATTTTGGCTTTTTTTTGCATGGCCAGCAAGAACTGCAACAAACATACAGGAAGGAAAACATTCTATTGTTGATCTTGGTCTTTTGGTGGTTTTTGTTCTGTGCTTTTAACTGTGCTTCACTTCTGGAGCTGCACAAAAAAAAAAAAGCAGAAAAGTTCTTCTTTTTTAACCTATTCACCAATTGTCCCAGTTTTTCCCTAACTCATTCACTGCTTAAAAATATTCAGTAAATGAGCTTGGGAGAAATCAGTTTTGAGCTATTACGTGCCACACAGACAAACACATGCATACTTAAATATATATTCACAGATAATGCGATTGGGGCTTGACCCTGGAGCCACTTGGGTTAATAACGTATAAAAGCCTCCAATCCCTGCTCCAAAGCAAAAGTGATGGTCTCCATCCTGTGCAAAGTGCTGTGCATGAGGGTCAGTCTTTGTCTGAAGAACTCGGTGTAAATGAAGGTGAATAACTGGTGTTTCGGGTGCGGTGGCAAACACCATGTACCCTCTTCCCTCCCACCCACCCAGCAGGAGCTCGGCTCCGAGCTCTGCTGAGGGAGATACCGCAAACGGCAGCCGCGGTGGGCAGGAGAGGGGCTGAACTGGGCCAGAAAAAAGGGCCAGCTCGCCCAGTACCCAGCAGCAACCAATTGCAGATACCACGGGAGGGAAGTAAGAATTGGGGCAGGAGGCGATGCTTCCCCCTGCGCCTCCCCCAGCCTCAGCCTTTCGCATCTCAGGGACTTCCTGAGCTGGATGTGGGTTTTCGCTCTTTAATAACCCTTTTCCATCAGCTCCTCCAATCTTCCCTTGAATTTGCAAACTGAGAAATTTCCTGCAGACCGGGAGGGAAAGAGGGGAACTGGGAAAAGGGAAAGTTTCTGCTCCCACTTTGGTCTGCTGGATGCTACCCTGTTCCTCCAAACGGAGGGGGGTCTCAGTGCTCGGGGAGAAGAGCAGCAGGGCATAAAGCATCAGCAAAAACCGGTGTGCAGCCCATGGCCCCCACGGGCATTATTGCGGCATTTCAACGCTTAAAGGGGTCTTACAAGAAAGATGGGGACAGACATTTTAGCAGGGCCTATTGTGGTAGGATAAGGGGTAATAATTTTAAACTAAAAGAGATTTAGACCAGATATAAGGAAGAAATTTTTTACAATGAGGGTGGTGAGACACTGGCCCAGGTTGCCCGGAGAGGTTCTAGGTGCCCCATCCCTGGAAACATTCAAGATCAGATTGGACGGGGCTCTGAGAAATCTGATCTAGTTAAAGATGTCCCTGCTTACTGCAGGGGGGTTGGACTAGATGACTTCAAAGGTCCCTTCCAACCCAACACATTCGATGATTCTGTGATTCTAAATTGGACACGGGTGGCCCCAGCCCCCTGCTCAGGACCGGGTGAAGAGTGCTGCAGGAGGGGTCTGTGAGCCCAGTGCTTCCCTGAGCTCCCTAGGGAAGCAAGACTTTGTGTCCAACCACCACTGCTGGCCCCTACTCGGACACAGACCCGGGTCCAAATGCTGGAGGAGTTTTGGTTGATGGCCAGAGCTGTGCACGCTGCTGACGGCTGGGAAGGATGCATCCACGCTCTCGGTCAGGGGAAACTCCAGACCCCAAGCCACTCACCCCACATGTGCAGAAGCATCAATCTCACACAGAGACAGCGGAGCCAGGTGTGGGAGAGGGGGCAATTCCGTCTGTGGTGCACAGCCTGCACTTAGGGGTGGACACAGGCCCAGTGTAGATCACCCCATTGCAAAACACCTGTGGCATTTCCCTAGCAGGTCCCACAACCTCCACAGGTGCTCAAGCTTCCCTTTATAGCATGCTCAAATCATTCGGTCTTACAGGAGCTGAAAAACCATCTCAGTATTTGCTCCTCGCCCAGTTTGTTTTGGGGATGTTCTTTTGGGAAAACAAGCAAACAAACAAAAAAACAACTCTAACTGCAATGGGGACAGAGAGGGGTACTTGGAGGAGACCAGGAGGGAGTCCAGGTCTGTGCAGCCCCAGGGTATGGCAACCGCAGTCCCGGGACATGGCACTCCAGCCCTCTCCTGCAGAAGAGCGCAGCGGTGACATTTTGAGTCTAAGTAAATGATGGCAGCCCTCCTGACAGCAAAGCCTGGTTCAAAAAACTCAGAGGAGACCACCCAGAGAAGACATGCCTGGAGATCCCCATGAGCAAAACTCTTACATCCTAAGCTATCCCTCATCTAAGCTGCCCAAGGCAGGACGAGATCCATTCATAGGTTGTGCCCTTCCCCGCTGCTGGGGGCTGGTTATATTGTAAAAGCAGTCAGCAGTTAGGAGCCGTTACATAGAATTATTTAGTCACATAGAGAACTTTTCATGAACAGAATAACAAATCTTTTAATTCAACAATTTTTAGACAAGAGCCATTTGTTAATACGACATTGTTCAGCTGTATCAGTGCAAACATCCATCCATTTAGTTTTTCACGCACAGAAAACTTCTTTCTTGCTGTTTCCAAAAAAGAGGGGGAGGATGAATGAAAACGGGACGTATTTTTGTTGTTGTTGTTGTTTAGGGTGTGTTTTGCTGAAAAGGAAAAGAAGGTCAAAATAAGATGTTGCTGTGAGTCTTTAATTTAGGGGAAAGGCCACTTTTAACTGTCCAAAATCGCTTGATTCAATAAACGTTGCCTGGCTCTAACGTCATGCTTCGCTAATCAGATTTCAGGAGATGTTGAGCACAGTAGATCACGCTGCCATGTCTTATCAGTTAAACTAGACGTTGTGGTTACACCATGCAGCAATACCACAATGGGAATACTCGGTCTTCACAGCCAGCTCTCATAGGACCCCGCTGGTTTTCTGCACACCCCTAAAAGCAGCTCAGCTCCTGTTAGGAGCAAAAAGACAGCCAGAGACCAGGAAGGGGATTGCAATGGCCAGTGGCATCCCTTGGGATGCTGCGGGGCAGAGATCCATCTGGCCTTAGCTCCCTGTCCTCACCTTCCCCGTGGCGGTGACTGCCTCACGTGGGAAGGGTGCAGTCCTCTCCGCTTGTCATGTTTATTCTGCCCTTGTGCTACGAGGTTACGATTTCTGATTGTTGCCTTTTTTTTTCCTTTCCCCCCATGCTTGTCTACCCTTTCAACAGGATTCCTTTCCTCTTCGCCAGTGGACGTGAGAGTGCGTTACGAAGCGATTCAGCTGGAAAAAAAACTGCCAAGAAATGAAACAAACAATCTATTAAATTGTTTTCTGCACAAAAATCCAAATTCTGGCTTAAATTTCTAGAGCTGGAATACCACCCAGGGGATTATGTGCAGTTATCTCCAGACGCTGGGTAGTCATATTTTCTCCTGGTGCGTTTCCATCATTTGGGTCTTAGCAGAAGATAAATTTCTTTTAGTTTGATGCTATTCCTGGGGCTTCTGTGGTGTTCCCATGTAAAACCTTCGTTGCAATAAACCCCCTGAAATGTACTTCGCGTAAAGAAATGAACTGATTTGATACACAGCTCTCATTACACCAAAGTAAGAATAGATTTGATTTCTATCATGCAAAATCACATTTGGTGTCAGTATTGGAATAGTAAACAGGAGGTTTCATGGGAAAGCCTGCTTGTTTGCAGCAGGTAGGATGCCTTTGAATATTTTGGGTGTGACTCATCTGACAAGAGCAGACACCTAAATTTCCCATCTGAGCAAGTCTCCCCGGTCTCCCTTTGCCGTCGATGGAGATCTCACCAAAGGAGACCAGGATTCGTCTCCTCCACAAGACGGCAGCTAAACCTGGCCTGATGCCCCGTGCTCTCAAGTCCTGACCGTGGCGGGGTCCCAGGTGGTTAGCAGAGGTGCTGGGTTGTTAAGCATGAGGAAATGAAAGTGTTTTTTTCATGCTGGAGCAAATTCTGGTGTTACAGCATGCTGGAGGGCATGTTACCAGCAGAAGTTATAAACCCAGACATTGTGCTTCTGCAAGAACAAACCTCTTGGTTCTGCGTCAAGTTCAACCTCAGCACGGATCTGTGTTCATCGTGAACTCTCTGATTTGACGCAAAGTGTTCATGAACACAAGGGGGTATGTCATGTTCCCATCACTCGAGGGGTTGCACCCCTAGCTGCACTCAAGGCTTTGCCTCTGCAACCAAGGCTTGACCAAAATCTCACTATTCTTGGTCAAACTTAGAGTTGTCAGCTGGGTGTCTTTGGGGTAAGGTATCCCCCTGCTTTGTCCTGGTGGCCAGAGGGGTGGGGGATTGGGGGTGCTCTGGGAGTGATGCCATACGAACACCCCTGCCTGCACATCTCCCTGCTCAGCACACCTTGGGCACCAGTGGAAGGACAGACCTCCCAAAATACCCACCAAAGGATTTATTCCTCTGGTCCCCAAGTTGCAAAGGGAGAAACCTCCCATCTTGCCAGTGGGAAAACATCTCTTCTTGGCCAAGAGATTCCCGTTAATGCCTTGGGGCCGGAGGGAATTGCAAGGAAGAGTAGGTCTGGTTTGGCTGAAAGATAAACCACCATTTCCAACCGGCACCCAGAGCTGTCAGTATCCTGACCACATCTGGGCATTTCCAACAAAAGGTCCAATTTGCACCCATGCGCTGCTTTGAAATCCACCAAAATGCCTGCATTATTTCCACCTGCTGCTCTTCCCGTGCACTGATGACCTGTATTTGGGCTACACACAGACTAAAGACACGACAGGTAATTTTTCCTGGTAAGGCAGAGACAGCCTGCCTCACCCCTCTGCCTTGCATCCCCCAACACAATGTGGTGTCGGCTGTAAATGAACCCGAAATTCCTGTAGCATCAGACTTACCAAAATCCAATCTTGACCGAGTCTTGCGTTCTGAATAGATTAGTGGTTATTTCTAGTTGGCCTTTTTTTTATATATATATATATAAAAAAAAACTAAAACAACCAAACCTAACCCATTGAAAAATGTTAAAGGGAAATTGCAAATGTCATGCTTGTCTGAACAGGAGTCACTCTGGGAAACACACTGCAGACATATTAATTTCTGGGAGACTTTTTCTTCCCCCCCCCACCATCCTGTGTATACTCAGATGAGGAATGCTCCTTTTTGGCTTACTCCCATCTTCTAATACGCACGCTGCTTATCAGAGATTCACTGGTTAAGGTGGAGGAAATTAAGGTGACCTCTACTAGTTCAGGTCTTTATGCAATTTGAGATGGTCATTAGTCACATATTTTGGCATGCTGTGAATCAAAGAGAGACTCAGACTTCCACAGTATCTCAGACCTTTTATTTTATATTTTGTTTTCCTTTGTATGACTGAACAGCCAGGAAAGTTGTTTTATTCATCTGGCTCTTAAAACTGATTACTTTACACAATTTAAAACAAATTTGTAGGTCTTCTCTGGCTCTTTTGGCTAATACCGTGTGAAAAGTCCTTCCAGACTCGACAGGAAAAATGTTTCTCAGCTATTAATCAAGCCATTGATTTAGGAATTTTGCTCAGGGAAACAACTTAGCCCTCACGCAGGGAAAAGACCATAAATCTGCAAGAGGAAGAACTTCTGGGGCTCCGTTACTCATCCTCTTCCTGCCTGCAAGAACAGAGTGACTTTTGCAGATCAGGTCACAGAATCATAGAATCATAGAATCATTTAGGTTGGAAAAGACCCTTGGGATCCTTGAGTCCAACCATTATCCCACTCTACAAAGTTCTCCCCTACACCACATCCCCCAACACCACATCTAAACGAGTCTTAAACACATCCAGGGATGGTGACTCCACCACCTCCCTGGGCAGCCTATTCCAGTGTCTGACCACTCTTTCTGTGAAGAATTTTTTCCTAATGTCCAGCCTAAACCTACCCTGCTGCAGCTTGAACCCATTCCCTCTTGTTCTATCGCTAATTACCTGTGAGAAGAGACCAGCACCAACCTCTCTACCATGTCCTTTCAAGTAGTTGTAGAGCGCGATGAGGTCTCCCCTCTCAAACTAAACAGTCCCAGCTCCTTCAGTCGCTCCTCATCAGATTTACTCTCCAGGCCCTTCACCAGCTTCGTTGCCCTCCTCTGCTCTCTCTCCAGCACCTCGAGATCTCTCTCGTATTGAGGTGCCCAGAACTGGACACAATGCTCAAGGTGTGGCCTCACCAGTGCTGAGTACAGGGGGACAATCACCTCCCTCCTTCTGCTGGTCACACTATTTCTAATACAAGCCAGGATGCCATTGGCCCTCTTGGCCACCTGGGCACACTGCTGGCTCATGTTGAGCCACTTGTCAATTAGAACCCCCAGGTCCTTTTCTGCCAGGCAGCTCTCCAGCCACACTGCCCCAAGCCTGTAGCGATGCACGGGGTTGTTGTGGCCCAAGTGCAGGACCCGGCACTTGGCCTTGCTGAAGCTCATACCGTTAGCATTGGCCCATCGGTCCAATCTATCCCAGTCTCTCTGTAGAGCCTCCCTATCCTCATGTAGATCAACACTCCTGCTTAGCTTCGTGTCATCTGCAAACTTGCAGATGCAGGAGGCAGCACCACAAGAGCGGCAGGGAAATCCCCGCTTCCCTCTCACCGCCACGGTTTGAACATGTTTGGCTGGACCCAAGGAGGAAAAGGCAAAGAATAAGGTAAAAATCACCCCTGGGCTCTGAGCTTTGTGCTGACACACGCTCGCCGATGGACAACAGAAAATGCTGCTGTTGGGACACCCACACTTGTTCCCACACGTGGGTCTAAGTGCTGCACGATGGGATGCCACCCAAATTCCCTTTGCTATACACCTGGACCCACGCCATCTCGCTAATCCCGACGGCGAGGCTTCGCAGACCACCTCCTCCTCCACATTCTCCTCAACCCACCCTGACCAGTGCTTTCACCAAGGCTGAGCTGCCCCTGGGAGACCAAAACCCCAAGAGAAAAAAATTGGTAACTGCAAAGGGGAGCAGCCTTTGCTGCATTGATTTTGTGCCTTTCTAGCTAAAAAGGGCTGTGCACAGCTGATTTGAATAAGTTACCTCACTGTTAAACACATCTTCCTGTTAGGGAAAACATTGCTCAAGACTGAAGAGGCTAATAATCACTTTTTTGAAGCTGATTTTTTGTGTGGGCTTACCTGCTTTTTGCCTCTGTCTTAAATAGCACAACTCCCACTGACTTACTAGAAATATTAAGAACTAATGACTCAATTCCTAAGAATAATTTTGGGTGTCTCTCTTTATAGGTACCAGCCCTAAGCTCAGAAGCACTGGCAACACCCAATCCTCTATTTTTCCATCATGCTTTGATATCGCCCTGGAATAGCCTGGAAATCAACACTTTCCGCTGTTCCTTGTTTCTGGATATCTGCTCTTTCCAATCCAGATAGCTCAGAGCACTTGATTTCTCAGGAAGGGACATGAGCCACCAACTATTTTCAGGAAGTATCTGGAAGTTCAGGTTAAAATAGAAGTGGAGGTGCTGGAGGACAGATGCAAACTTGTCCTTTGGTGGTGGATTAGAGACATTAGAGAGCGCTTTGAAAGGGCAACCGGTGGGCTGGACATGTTGCTGTTGGAAACGATGTGGGTAAAGGCAGTCCTGTTGTGGGGCTGAGCATGGAGAGGCAGGGGATAGAGAGGCAGAGGATGGAAAGGCAAGGGATGGAGAGACAAAGCATAGAGAGGCAGGGGATGGAGAGGTAGAGGTTGGCAAAACAGGGCATGGAGCGGCAGCCTCGAAGCTATTTCAACTGATGGCAACCAAAGGACCTTCAAACCTTCCCGAACCTGAATAATCAGGCCAACCCTGATCACTTTTGACTGCACTTCTCAAAGGTAACCCATGATCTTTAGAGGACAGATACCAGCCAGACATCAAAGAATTGAGGCAAGAAGGTCACTCGGGCAATTAGACCAAAGAAATCAGTACTGTATATCTGTAACCAAATAGCGAAAATAAACAGCTACAGAAAGTGTAGAAATAGCTATTTGTTACAGGAATCTCCAATGCCATTTCTCCCCTTTCGGGACTATAGCATACCTGTTGCTTTAAGGCAAAACCCCTGTTTGCTCATGTTTACTATTTAGAGGGGCGATCCCATCGCAGAAGTGTTAGGTGGGCCGCATTTTCTCCTCCACGGTGCTCAGCACAACGTCCCCGCACCCACCGCCATCGCCAGCACACCAATGTAAGGTTACAAAGCACAACAATGCAGTGGTGGCGTTGGTGACTTCACTGCCAAGACATGTTCACCTTTTTCTTTGGAAATTCTCTGCCGAACACCCTCTTGCCCTTCCTCCGTCCTGCCGCGGGCTCGGCAGCGAGAGGCAGGATGCTGGCAAGGCCAGTGAGTGACTCATCCTCTGGGAAACTGAGCGTGGTGTGGCTTTCTGAGGAAAGAACCCATGAGTAAGGGCTTTTTTTTCCCCCTCTTTTTTTCTTTTTTTTTTTTTCAAGGGGAATCGGGACACGCGGGACAGTGGCACATAAATGAAGGTGACGTCAGGCTGTCGGGGGACACTGCAGGAGTCCCAGTGCTTCCCCCCTTGCTCAGAAGCCACAGAACTCGGTGGTGCGGTTAGGGGAGATTGGTCTCACAGGTTACAAAAGCCCACTGGGGGCAAAGAGAAATAGTGTCAAATGAAATGCCTCTCCTGACAGCTCACTGGCAGCCATTGCTTCTCGGAAGTTGTTGCCCCTCCTGAAACGGTGGTTTTGAACAATATTATTTCAATCAAATGTTCAACTGTTGCTGGGTATTTTGAGGCGGCTGGGATACGCGTAGATCAAAACAGGTTTGAAACAGCAGCATTTCCCTTTGCAAAACCAATGGTGTTTCTTTCCCCGTAGCGTTTTCATTTTCTTGTCTTTTTTTTTTTTTTTTTTTCCACCAGTTATGCTCAATTACTGGTTCAGGCAGCAAAACCAGTCCATCTCTGATTTTTAGGAGAGATGAAAACAAGCCTTTCAGTAACAGCACCTCCCTGCCACATCAGGTGCTGTGAACCTGTTGCTGTTAGGAATTATTAGTCATGTAGATGCTTTGCCAACAGCACTGACACACGTGCCTGCATGGGTTACTCTCTTCCTTGGAAATCCTCCGCTCAATACCCTCTACGAGCATTCTCCTGCCATCAGCCAGCCAACACTCTCCAGAGACTGCTTGTTAACCTCTGCTGGTCGAGGTGACGTGAATTAGCACCAGCCTAATACACAAGCTCATTTTGGCTATCACCGATGCAAGGAGGTGAGCCAACAGCCCCAGGATGGGGAGGAAAGTGGCCTCCAAGAGGGGTTATACTGGGTGTCACAGGGAAGGTTGGTGGGACCTGGCATCTTCTGCCAGCATGGAGGGTCTCACAGGGGACATGAGCCCATGGACCTGTCCACAGTGAGCTGGGGACGTGCCAAAGAGCCTTCCCAGTGGCATCTCCCAAGGGAAAGGCAGAAATAAAGCAGGAAGACAAGAAAAAGTCAACCCAGTTTTCTAATGGGTGGAGAAGGGCCTGAGTAAATATTTCACCTACTCACACTATGACCGATGAAAGGGTTAAAAATAAAAGGGAAGGAGTCAAGGCTGGTAACAGCATCAGTTAAGGGGTCTGGGGAGGGGGACTGTGACAGAGTCCCCCAAATAACTATCCAGCTTTTGCAGGAGAGGTCACGCTGCTGGCAGAGCTGGCATGGAGACGGTTAAGGTTCACGCAGGTGTTTCCCCGTAATAGGCACTGTCAGGTACCTTTGCAGCCTTGATGACCATCTGGTTACTATAAAGAATGGTTTATGGGATCTCATCCTGTTTTTTTGACTACTATAACATAAGTATTGAGAGCCTGTAAGTTATGGCTTCATAAAAATAACAGCTTAATAATGAGAATTACTTTCTCCTTGCAGACCATGGCAAACTCAGGTGTATTTTCCCCTCCATTAGGACTGTAAAATAAGAAAAAAAGAGACCCAGGCATCCGGGGGGGGGAAAAAAGCAATGCCACGAACCTCTCAGACTTCTGTTTTACAGCAGTGTGTAAGCACAGCTCGAAGCTGTTTGCAGGGCAGGGCTGAATTCCAGCCCCCCATTTTGAAGAAGGGGAAACTGAGGCACCGAGCCGTGAAATAGCTTGAACAGCATCATCCAGACAGTCAGTGGTCAGAGCAGGGACTGCATCCTCAGCTACGCCTCTCCCTCCAGCCTGCACTGCTGCGATTAAAGACGCCAGCACAGCTACCCAAGGGTTGTCCCCCCTTTATCACAGCAATATTTAGTCTATGACTTGGTCTTTCAATCTCCTTTTGTATTTGCAGAAAGCAATGACCCTCCCCAGACCCAATTTCTCCACGTTTTACAGGGTAGCAAGGCAGTGTGTAAATATATGACTTTCTCCTATCAAGAAGTGGCTGCTGGATCTGGCCCAAAATTTTCTTTTTCCCAAGGGTAAGGATGGGGGAAGCCTTCTTGCATTACATTTCTTTAGGACACTGGAATCTTGGATATGTAAAATCAATGGTTTTGTGGTTTTTCTTGGGCATTCCTCTCAAGAAATATTCTCCGAGTTTGTTCTTGCAAGAAAAGCTTTTCATCCAAATATTTGAATGAAAGATTGCAATTCAGGTAGCTGAATTTCGGTGGAGCATCAGAGGAGTACGCAGCACTTCCCAGTTAAAATTAAGCTCAGTATCCCTGATCTAGCTAGTCTTACACCACCATCATCTCAAGATATCTGCACACAGCCTGCAAGCTCTTTAAAGCAAGCTTTTAAAGACAATGAAATGACTTATTGAAGGAAATCAGTAGGTACCCGCTTTCTTAAATATCAGGAAAAAGTTGACGGTATTACGGACACCAACGCTGTGCGTGGTCTTCTGCTGGCAAAGACCACAGACAAGCACGGCACAGAGCACACGCTCTACACAGAAAGAAGGATGAACACGTGTTTAATATGTTGCTCCGCGTCTTGGAAGACCCACTTCTGGTTTCAGCTGTTACAGACAACCTGCACGACCTGCAGAAAAGTCCCACAGTTCTTCATTTTCCGTAAAACAGAGCTGCCAGGAGGGTAACTGTGTGTGAGACGGTGGGGTTGTAGGGTACGTTGGTAAGAGGTGGTAGTTTGGGAGGGAGTCGTCTGCCCCGATTTTAGGTTTCTGTGGTACAAATATCTCCATCTGAGTCAGGCAGCCTTTGCAGGCTGTAATCTCATCTGAAAACAAGTGAACCATCCTCTGGAGGTACCTGTTTCTCCAAAGTCATGGGCCAGGCACACAAGCCCAAGGTCGAGCCTTGGAGAAGGGGAACCAGTCAACCTCCCCTACACAGGGACGGCCGGGACTGCAGCCTCGCCTGTGGACACCCAGCCATCTGGTCCTCCCAGGACCCTTCCTTTGCAAACTAATTAGCAAAGAACGGAGCCGTCGTGAAGAAACACCCAACCAAGACCTGGGGCAGGCTGGGGACCCAAATGCTGGCTGTGGGACCCTTGTAGCATTTAATAACCTGGTTAGATAGCAGAGAGGTGAGCCCCCTGCGTGGGGGGCTCAGTGGTCCTGGAGACAGAGAGGGCATCACCGCTCCCATCATCTGTCTGCCGGGGAAAACTCCCTCTCTTTTTTCTTTTTAGAGACAAACCAGCTTGGGATGCCTTGAGATAGACTGGGGGAGCTCGGGAACTGGCCGAGGAGCTGGAGACTATTGGCTGCACGTCTGGGAGGAGGCAGGGGTGGGATTATCTTTCTTCTGCCTCCAGTTTGACCTCTTTGCCAGCAGATTGTTCTGATTTTCCACATGGAGGAATCTAGGGACCCTCTCGAAAGTTCAAACTCCCGTCATCTTCCCTACCGGCAGCAGCGGAGCTCGGAGCTTCTGCAAAGCCCTGTCTCACCAGGAGCTGGACTGCAGAGCAGCCGTCACAAACCCTGCTTGCTTCATGCACAAATTTGGGCATTTCACGTCGCTTTCATGCTGGACCGTGTGGTTTTTTGCTAGTCATAAATTTCCAAGTAAAACTAGGAATTTGGGTTGGCATTTTCTGCTGGTTTTACCACCTCGGCAAAAGAGACCTGGGGCAAATTGCCGAGATGATTTCAAGTCAAAGCATTTCCATTTTTCTTATTGCAACAGAATTTTATTTCAAAATTTCTGCGCACTGAACAACCAAAAAGCTGACAAGTAAAAAAACAAGAATCTTTCAGATTTTTGCTTAGCTCGGAAAAGCAAAACATTTCCATCTTTAGTCAACCTGAATTCTTACCAGTTTTTTTTCCACTTCCTTGGTTCAGCCAGCAAACCTGAAAGATCAGCTCTTTGCACAGCTTGGTCTGACAACCTCGTTGACCTCCTACATGCTGGTGCAAGAATCTGGACTCGGGTTAACCAAGTATTGTCCGTCAATGCAACGCAATACAATACAGTAAAACTCATGGGAATATCACGTACCGTCCTTCTGCCCTTTCCAGCTCAAGGGAGCATCGGGGCATCTAAAACCAGAATTTCCCAGTCTGTGGCTGGAGCACAGAGGCTCTACAATCACGTATCTTAATAACAGGTCTTACCCAGCACAGGAGCGCTCTACGGCATGCACGTTATTGCTCCATCTGCCCCGGTTGCAAACATTTATTATTCTCTGTGACACACGCTGTAAAATTGCACTGAGGTAACTACATCTAGTTAGTAATTTCCATTCAGATGAGCCGAAGGAATTAATGAATTTGGAAGATCTCAGATCTTTGGAGATAGGGACAGGCGATGGCACGCTTGAAAATAATCACTCTCAACTGTGCACAAGCTTGAAACCACCCTACTAATCATAGGCAATCTAAGTGCTTATCGGGGCAGAGGGAGAGCTCAAGCACCTTTCAAACTCTCTAATAATGGTAAATGATTCCACAAATGCACGTGTCCAGGGCTCGGACTGCATCCAAAGCTAAGTGCTTATGAAAACTTGAAGTGCTCCACTGGTTTTAAATCACTGCGCAGGGCTGACTGATTTAAACTACAAGAGCATTTCTCTTTTTCTTGTGTTTTCTTCTCCCCCCCTCCTCCCCGTTCCATTTTTTTTTTATTTTTTTTATTTATTTTTATGAACACTTCGATTTGGAAGCAAGTCAAACGCTTTAGTTTAGTGGTTCCAGAGCATATTGAACCGATTTAGAAATAAGTCAGAACCAAGAAAAAAAAAAAAGAAACAGTAAATTACGGTTTAAAACCCTTTTGTTTCAGAGCGTTTAAGGAGCGAGGATGGCTGCTAGAGCTGGGATGTATTAGGAAGGGCTGGAAGACAGCAGCGGGTTGCAGGCATGGACGCTTATCTGTTTGATCACATACCTGCTGCAGGACAGATCTGCCCCTGTGCTGCTCCCTACCCTCCACCTTTGATGTGCTGACTTTTCTTCTCTGATCCTTGGCGGCCTTTTGCCGCAACTGGAAAAATCCCTCGGCTCGTAGGTGCAGTGCTAAAAGTGGCCCGAAATTTAAATGTTGTGCACGGAAAGGGGAAAAGATGCAGCAACACCCTCCCCCCCGACACACACTGCCCCCTGCCCAGCCCCGGGTTTTTTAAATAAGCCGAATTGCAGGCTTGGCGGTCTCCAACACCGGCAGCGTCATAACCTGAAAGTGAAACTTTCTGGTGAACTCATACCTCTCAAAAGACGGGATAAAGCTGAAGAAAACAGCATAAATAATGGAAAAGTGAATTAGACTTTAAAAAGTCCGTCCTGTTTAATAATTCAGAGTGATTATAACATGCTGAAAGGGACTTTTTTTTTAATTACTTCCAGCCTGGCATTTCCCCATTAGCGCACGCACGTCTCCATCAAAAATCATCCGCTAACGAGAGCTGCGTTAGTGTGAGACAAGCAGCAAAGTACGTCCCTTTGGACATTTATTCACACCGACGACCTGCGCAGCCTTCCCGCACCCGTGGCCGCGGCACCAGAGCCCTGCCCCTGGCTGCAGCCACGGTCTGGTTTGCATAAAACATTCAAAATAAAACTCCCTCAGAGCCAGTAAATCGAAGCTGCTTGTCACCGTTGCTGGGAAATGAGTGCACCGGGAAGGAAACCGAGCTTACGGTGGCGGGCATGAGCTGAGGTTTCCCTCTCATGTAATGTGGCGAGGCCGAGGGACTGGTACAGCCACAGCAAGTGGGGGAAACGAGGACACGGGAGCATGCCAGGCTGAGTGCTGAAGACAATATTGGCAGAGCCTGAACGGTGAGTCCTGCCTTCCTAAAATGATGGCAACCCATGTTTAGTCAGGCTGTGCACATCACCTGTACCCTCCCTTAGGATGCTACAGGTGAAGAGAGGTGTCAGCTGCTGCTGGCCTTGATTTGCCAGTGAAGGCTGAAACGTGGACAGACCAACAGCATTCCCATCACACAGAACCATGTCTTCCTTCTGCCGGAGCAAGGAGCTCCGGTGGTGAGAGTGAGGAAGCATTGCCCGGGTGATGCTTTCCGGGAGACATGCAACCAAATGGCAGGTGGGTGAGAAGCAAAGCTCTGGAGATGTCAGGAAAGGAGGAGAGCAGATGGCAGGAGAAGAGTGGTAGGTGTCTTGATTGATAGCTAAGAGCTCTAGGTAGTTGAAAGAAAGTCCAGCTGAGTCACAAGCATCGGCATGGCTAGAAGCAAGGAGGCTGAGGCGTGGATCGGGACAGTGGACTAGTTGAGAAGTGCACAGCTTGAGAGGAGCAGGAGAAAATGCACAAAGGGCTCTTTTGTAGCTGGGAGGTGAGCACGGCTCCGCTTGCGAGACTCCAACCTGTGGTCACAGGAGCCGGGCTGTGCTCTGAGGTTGCAGTCAGACTCATTTAGCATTTTGCGGGCCATAATTTACAAGCAAATATAAATACTGGCCACCCACAGAATATATACCCAACTCCTCTAGCAAAGCCGGTAGGTGGGGGAACACGGCTACCCCTCAGCCACTACCTTCACTGTGCCATCTGGCTTGCTGTTGCCAAGCCCATGATGGCCATCTGCCTAGTGGCTGCCTAGGAGAAAGTTAATTATATTTTTTTGTAGAGACATAACAGCAGCTGGAGATGCCGGCCGGCCAAGCATACGCCAATAAATTGGGCCCAAATTCCATTGCCAGAACTCAAAGAGAAATTGTTTCTGGGTTAGCCCTGCTTCAGCCCCACCACACCAGCAAGCCCAAGGCTTTCCAAGTGTTTGGGAGCTGCTGCTATGTCACGCTGACATTTTGCCATGGTACCTCGGTGGGAGGGAAGCTCTCCTCTGTCAGAAGAGGGACGGCGGGGCAGTCTGCTCCAAACCCTGCCTGGACTTGCTGTGGGACAGGAGGAAACATCCCTTCAGCTGATCTCCCAGTTCCCACATCCATCAAGTGAGCGCAGCCGTTCCCGTTTCCTTTGCAAAACGCATCAAGCAGGAAAAAATAGTGTAAGAACAAAGTACAAGAAAACCAGAGTTTTCTTTGGCCCTGGTAAAACTACTGTGAGAAACCGCAGCTGTGCAGGAGAATTTAACAATTTTTTTTTCTTTTCAAAACCTCACCTTTTTGTACCAACCAATATTCATTGGCCATCCTCTGCTAATCGCAACTCACAGACACCCTCGCTACCACCACTGGCATATTAGCATGGTCCCGAGCCCAAACCGAGCATCTTTCCTTTGGGTGAAGGGTCCTGGGGGTACAGGGGCAATGCCACACTCTTGCACCAAGGCCGTTTTGGGGTCCAAGTTGGCATCCCCGCCCTCTGCCTTCCTATGCTGTGCTGACATAACTCTGCAACTTTGCATCTTGCTCTGTAGGTGAACCCCCAGGGATCAGACCTTTCCTCCCCTGTGATTCTCAGGACACCAAACATCCGGCAGACGCTCAAGGGTTCTGGTTTCATTTAGGTCCGGAGGAAGCTGTGTTGCCCTCACACAAAAGAAGCACCAGGGCATAGACTAAACCCTCTGGAGAGATGGGAGTTTTCCAAACGGCCTCGTAAAGGGAGAAACGCGTGTTGAGAAGAGAAAGCTCCTTTGTTTTGGATAGCAGCTGTAATCTCCACATCAAGCACATGTTGGAATTCGTAAGTGGCCATTTAGCCATATTCTGACAGCAGAACGAGCAACCTCGGGGCGGCAGCCAGGCCTATTTATAGAGAGGAGTTTTGAGGTAATATCCTTACCTTGGATGCACTGTCTCCACTTAAGAGCCTGGCTTATGAGAGAAAGTAATGCCAGACAGGCAGACGGCAAGGGAGGAAAAGAGTCACAGCTCACTCTGCCTGGCTTGCTTTGCATCCGAGTAAACGAAGTTTTACAAGAACAATTGAAATCTCTGAAAACTCAGTTTCTTCCCCAGTCTAACAAGAAAAGGAATGCCAGAAGATAAACAGCCGTAGAGGTTCCTCAGGCCAAACCTGCATAAGCATATGAAGTTAATGTGTCACTGTTGCCGCAGTACAAGAGCGTTGGGAAATCGTGAGCTATCCAGGAGGTCAGAACTTAGCCCACAAAGTTTGCTGACCTTTTTGTTGACGTTACTGATGACACTCAATGGCTTAGGAGACCTCTTGGATACTCGATGAGTGTTATCGTTAATCAAGGCTGTCCCCCGATATTGCATCAAATACTGATGCTTCGACTCTGCTAGTGCCAAGGTATTTGGTAAAACTCAAGCAGTGTCAGGTTAGGTGTCCTAAACAGATGGGCTGGGATCCAAATCTGGCTGAAATCCCAGGGGTTTGGAGCTGGTCTGGGACACCTGAGAAACGTGGATTTTTTCCAAAATAAACAGGAGTCAGGAACCCATGGAAAGCATGAGAAGAGGGGAGGACACCGAGGTGATGGTGAAACTCCTTTGATTAGCAGAGGTCTTTGAATGGTTGTACTCAGAATAACAGGGTGTCTTGGCCATGGCCGTAGAGATGATAGTCCAAGGGTAAACTGTCGCTTGGAACAAGGAATGGTGGGATAAGAACCTTGTAGTGGAAGGTGTCCCTGGCCATGGCAGGGGCGTTGGAACTTGATGATCATTAAGGTCCCTTCCAACTGTAACTGTTCTGTGATTCTGTGAAGATTCAGCTCACAGGCAAAAAAAATCTAAATTTAGCCATTTCATTTAAATTTATTTTCTACACTACATGTAGGTCAGCTACGAGTCTGAGCTCCCATTGCCAGATGGAGGGGGATCACACTGGCCTAATGTGGGTGTGTACCTTCAGGTATGTTGAACAGATAAGGTCTTTATTTGAGTGCTGGCTTGAATAGCCCCAGGCTGGTGCCTTCACCAGAAGATCCCTTCCTCTTGCTATAACGAAGAGGTAATACCTATGACTGCTCCTGGAGGGCCCAGGAGTGATTTTAACAGCAGCTGAAGGCTAGGGTTCAGAGCAGGGCTCTTCATCACCCTGGCTCACCCATCTTTCTCAGAGATGACCTCATACTGTTTCTGGTTTTTGGCTACTACAAATGGCTTCATAATCTGCCTACCAAAATCTGCCTAGGACCAAGAACCACAAGACACATCTCGGGTACCATATGAACCAGAGGAGATGCTCATGCACTCAACCTAAGAGCCCCACACTGTCCACCCCAGCACTGATTCTTCCAAAGGAAGGATGCTCCCTTACACCAAATGTTGATTTTGGTTTACCACTTGGGTGTGAGAAACCATGCCAAAGCACCATGAACCTTTAGATCACACCTGTAATCAACCTGGTTTTCTTCTGAAGGTCCTCCTCCATGGAGGTACAATGCTCTCTGAATTAGAGGACAAGGTTTTTATTCGACGTGGAAGAAAAAGCGTATTTTTAGGAATCTCACTTCTAACATCGAAGCTGCTCTGAGAAGCTTCTCCATAGCTCCCACTGCCACATGGGCGTGGGGGAAATACCCCTCTGAGATACCTCTGAGCCTTTCTCTCCTTCTCCAAGTTAAAGTTGCTGCTGCTGTTGCTGCAGGGACAGCTGAAAGAATCCTGGTGTGGGAGGGAAGGAGAAGCTGGCAGGTATCCAGCATCATCAGCTTCTGCCGTGGGGGGAGTCCTGCTTTCCAACAGATGCCTGGCTTTTACAGCTCCCGGAGCCCTGTTCCCTTATCTTCCAAAGACATCTCTAGCTACTCATTTACTGACCAAATTAAACAGAAGCTGGGATTGAACTGGGAATACATGTATTTTCTAATATGCACACAAAAATCAGCAGATTGAGAAGAAAATCTGTATGTATGTACACATACACACGTATGTATATTACATGCATGTTGACCTGCTTAAAATGGCCGGTTTCCTAAGGCTGCTATCAGTTACAAGACAAAAAAGTTGAAAGAAAGAATTTAAGTAAAAATGTGACTGATACTTACAAATTCAGTGGAGTATATTTTGCTCCAAAACCCCAGAGCTGAGACACTGACCCAGGCGTGGGAGTGAATATGCACTGCCTATAGGGTAACGTCTGGGTGCCCACGCACAGAGTCAAACACGACACATTCAGAGAAAAGAGAAAGCTGATTTTGACAATAAGTATAAGTGAGAAGTCAGAAATTGTAGGATATTGATAAGGGAAGCAAAAGGGCAGAGGGGAGAACTGTTCAGTAAATACCTCTGTACTGTACTGGTGAAAAAGCCCAGTGAGAGAGTCTTATTATGTGTTGAAAATTAAATACCTCCGCTCCGCTAATACTTGTTGTGGTCATTAAGCAGCAAGTGACTAAAGCTAAATGGATAACTTGAACCCCAGGATTTTCACCAAGCTGCCCAAGGGCTATTAGTATTGAATGTCATTATTTCCAGGGTGTCTGTGAGTTAGAATTGGAGACTGTATCAATCCTAGCACAATGATAAACGGCTGATAACTACATCAGTTTAAATTTACTAGATTAATAAAGACACTAATGTAGTCAATACTAATCAGCACTGGTTCATGGAAAGGATATCCTGTCAAAGTAAACTTACCTTTTCACTGTTGATAGGGACAACAGTGTTAATAGAGTTGGCACTTTATAAAGGTATCGGTAGCACAGGGTATTTTAAGCTGATTAGATCCACTTGGCATAAGTAAAATCTGTTAAGAACTGGACATTTGATAGATCTCAAACCCTAATTGCAACAGGAGACAGTTCACTGAGTTCCTGTGCTTCTAGTGGTACTTTGCACAGCTCAGTTTTTGGCCTTGCACTTTAACCTTTTTTACTAATATTCTGGAGAGATACACGTTACTAGTGTTTGCAAATGATGGGGAAATCTGGGAACCAAAGAAAGAAGAGGTCGGGGTAGTGGGTACCCTTGACTGCTTGCTATGTTCGTGGCAGGCAAATAATATTCAATACATATTGTACATTTATCCTTGAGGAATGAAGACAGCGCCCCAGGAAGCAGAGATTTTGGAGACTATCTTCCAGGGGTTTAGAGGGATCCTGAAGGCAGAAACCAGACCAGTCTGCAGAAGCACAGTGGCCGGCATCTGGCATAGATCTGACAGACGCAAGACTTGACTCAGTTGCACTTCTGCAGATGAAGAAATATTATTAAATTGGAGAGAGTCACAGGACTGATAAAGGGATTTGAATATATATGGCCTACTTTGAAAGCCTTAAAGGGCCCTCAAGATGGCTAGAAAAGCAAGGAAAGAGCTAAGGGGTGACTTGAATCTATTCTGCTTACCTGATACAGGCATAATAAGACCAGACATCACAAAATTTAAGCTGGACAAATTCGTATTAGAAACAAGATACACATTTTTCAGCAATGAGAAATATCAACTACGGAAACCATTTTCTAAGGTTTGTATTTGATTTTCCACCCATAGATACTTTTTTTTAACAGATTAGGTATCTTTTTTTTCTAAAATATATATATTTGAATGATAAAAACAAGAATAATTTCTTCCAGCCCTTACAATTAATAAACCTAAATAAAATAAAAATCTATTGACTTTATGTTTGCCCAGGATCCTGGAGACACCTAAAGGACCATGAAGCAACCTACTCTGCCTTCCAGACTTGGGACAGAAGGCCAGGATCAAAGCAATCAGCTGCTTGAAAATTCACAGCTAAATCAGTTTTTCTGCAGGTCAGTCTTTATCTGCAGGTCACGGACATTGCCTCCGCTGTCTTTTGTCATTTTGCCTTTCAGGTCCTGCTGGAATTAGCCAGCTTCTGTGGTGTGCCTGAGTCCCCAGATGGGCTCATCCAAACGGAAGAGTTAAAAAGAACAGAGAAAATAAATCTGGAGTAATTCTGTGGTGTCATCTAGTCTGGCTTTTCTGAATCACCAATTAATGACATACTTAATCACATTAATGTTTTCTCTAGTCCTGATCAGACTTGCTTGTGTGCTTAACTTTATACCTTACTATGTTGACCTACTACTTAATGTAAACCAGGTATACACGAAGTTCCCACTGAGCTCAGATAAATTTATCTACTAATGTGCTAATGGTTACTGTGTCACAAGTGAGAGTAGAACCTGATAGCTAGATTTTTTTAATTAATTAGTTTGTCAAGCTTATTTTAAAAAGGAGAAACTTGAGCCTAAGTTTGCCTGTCAAGCAAAAAATACTATGGCTAGATAGATTTTCCAAAGCATGAAATTCAAGAGGAGTTAGGTTTCCCTTTGTGCCTTTAAAGAGCTCTCCCTCGTGTCCAAGTGCTTCATCTTGGCTAATATGCTCTAGGCTCTTACCCACAGCCAGTCCTGGGACATTTTGCTCTGTTTCCAGGAGGCACTGTGACCGAAAGACTCCTGTGCTGCCAAAAAGGCAGCCGGTCAGTGGTAACTGCAGCATCTCTAAGGTTCATCCCCGCTTCTTTCACGTATTTAAAGCCTCAGTCACAAAAACGCCTTTGGCTGCATTCTGGAAATCAGACCACAACGTGATGGCTCTGACCTATTTCTCTGTCGCAGCACACATGCCTGGTTGACAGCGCTTTCTGAAAAGCCCTGGAGTTTTCCAGCCAGCTGGGCTCAGAGCAAGGACGGTGGATATTTATTTGGTGGTGGACGTGCCTTTCCAGAGTCTTCAGTCAGGCCCAAGCAAGCTTTGAATATGAGCCGCTGTGTTTTTGCTTAGGTAAGCAGGACCTGGGTGGGTTGAACGTGAGATCCATGTAAAACGTCTTATTTTCTCATTCTCAGCAGTGATTCCAACAGAGCTGCTCTGCTTCGGAAGAAAAGGGAAATTCTCCATGTCACTAGATCGTTGCAGGATGCAAAGAAGGTGGGGGGGAGCCTCTTCTAGCACAAACCCAGATGTTTTTGTAGTGGATCTCAGCTGAATGGAAGAAAAGGTAGATAGTTAGATTTACGGGTAAAACGAACTTTATTAAATAGGTGACTGATTGTGGGCAAATGATGGAAACAAACTTATGTGAAAATGTTAAACCACAGTCTGGAAGCGTCTTATAAGAGACATACTTCACCTCACTTAGTTTTAGATTCTTCTGCTGTGGAGGACTCTGATTTGCTTTGCAATCTCAACAAGTTTTGCCATGCATAGATGTCTTAAAATCTTCAGTTGTCCTTCTGAGAGGACATTTCCAATGTGAATCCTCCTTATACATTGAGAGTTAACCTTCAAAACAACCTGTGCCTACAAGATGAATCCAGATCCTCATCGTGTAGCATGTCCTCCCTGATGTGCTTCCATTAATGTTTCTTCTCCCTTTTTCCTGCTGTCCTTTTCCTTTATGGAAACTGAAGTGCAGAATCACTGCAGAAGCCTTGAAGTCAGAGGCCACTTTTAGCCATCTTCCTTAAGTTAAATCTCCTTTCCTCTTCAGAGAGCACAGACAGCTTCAACGGAGCCATGTGAGGACCAAGACATACCCACAGCCTGGGCCTTCCAGAGCATCCTTCAAATATTAAGGACTCAGGGACACACTCTATGTCGTAAGGAGTTTCTAGCCAGGACAGAGAGAGAGCAAGAAGTGAGATGAAGTACAGCAAAGGCTAATGCATTCAGTGAACACTGACGTATCATGCATATTTTATTATTCCCGCTTTGTAGGATTCTCACAGGATTTCCTGGGGAAAAAGAAAAATGCAGCACGTGAATATCCCGGGCTTGTCAGAGTGCTGCAAATGTGCTGTATGGATGGGCTGAGCACACGGAACGGAACGGATGTGCTGGAGACAGGCTGAAATCCCGGGCAAATGTCTGATGTCCCAAAGCCGCACAGCCATGATCTCCATGATCTCCAACACAAGGGTTGGCTGAGAAAACCTGGGAAAATATTAAACTCCCTCATTTCTCTTTCTTTTTTTTTGTTTTTCTTGCCTTGAGGTTTTATAGGAGACCAAGACACCAGTTTTGAAGACGGACTTTGAGGTGGGGAAGGGAGTTTGCTGTGACAGGCCATAGTTCAAGGAAGGCTCCAGGCATTAGGAGCCATATCTGAACTGATGTTTGGCTAAACGTGATGGTTACTATTTAGATGCCCATTTTCCTTTTAATATGGCTTTTTAATATTTATGGATCATCTTTGACTCCAGTCAGAGGGCTTGGAAGCAAACCAAGCAGGTCCACCTTGCCCCAGCCTTTTTTCTGACCCTAAGGATGAGCACCAGGACACGGCTCATCTCCATAAGGTTATCCACAACACAGCTCATATCCAACCAGTCACCTCCTTCTTGTCCCCTTCCACAAACCCCACATCGTGGTCTTGCCTATACGGTCACATACCCTGGCCCACGCAATGCCCTGAACCATGTCCAGGTGGGATCCTGATAGTTGGCACGGGCCAAAAAAACATGCCAGGGAATGAGCCAACTTCTTGGTGATCATGGGAGAGTGTTTGATCTTGTGCCCAGGTTCTGGATAGTTACTAGAGCATTCAGACCACCTACTACCAAGCCTAATTCAAGTGTTGCCATCACCTCCCTCCACCGGGTCTATGAGGAAGCAGGAACCAGTCTGCCAGCCTGGGGTAGCAGACAGCCGCTTTGATCTCTGCAGCAAAGGTGCCCCAGTGATGATGTGTGTAGGCAGCCTGAATGTGACCTGAGTTCATCTACCGCCGACCTCTCCTGATAAGCCATGTCTGGGATAGGGAAGTGTTATTGCCTTGTTTATACCTGACGGGGATCACACGGAAAGGCAGGCAAAGCCATCCTACACGTCTCGCCAGGTTCCTACCACTCTTGTGCTGCACCAACTCCCCTTTGCAGTTTAATCTGGGGTTGCACATCAGTGACTTTTCCCTGCCAAGATGATGGAAATAGTCTTCTTTGAGGATCAGCCTACTATTTCTTCATAATCTTTTCTAGTGAGAATATTTATTAATATGCCACCACTGCCTCTCTTGTGTTTTGGAGCGGGGAGACGGATGTTGTGTTTTAATTTTCAGTTAGACATGAAGAACCAGCAGGAAAAGCTTCAAACTTTTCGTCTTTGATGTCAGAGGAGCATGGAGGGGTGTTTTTCAGAGCCAGGCTGGTGAGGGAGCCTTGGAAATATATGAAGTCATTTTGCTCCTCAGCCAAGCAATTTTCAGATATTAAAGAGAATTTCTTTACCAGAACTCAAACTATGTTTTCCGTCTGACCTCTAACTCTAAAGAAAACTGCACCTTCTGTTTTTAGGGTTTTTTTAAATTTCAGCTTCTTAAGGACTCTGCTCAGTAGGATGTGCGATGTAGAAATAGCTTGCACGGCTTCTAACATGTCTGTGTTATATGCTATGTTTTAGGGGACTCCTTTAATTTAATCACAAACCAGGGGTTCAAGCTGCAGCTGCAGTCACGTTGACCGTGCTCATTTGCACCCTGCTACAGCAGCAGAGTGTGGCGGCCAATCTGTTAACGTGGTACTGGCAATTTGGATGATTTCTGTGCTTTTTTTGCTTTTTTTTGTGCTTCTCAAGATCTTGGGAACTTTATGTTTTATTGATGACTTTTTTTTTTTTTTTTGCCTTTCTGGTTGTGGAGGAAAGCTCAGTAACCTCGCAGGGAGTGATCTGCAGACTCAAAAACCAAAAAGCAAGAAGACTTAAAAGTTGATTATTCTCCTTGCAAGCCTTGTGATTCTTAAGTAAATCTTTTCCTTTCAGGGGGGGCTCATAAGGCTGTGATCTGACATAATCAGAGGTGTATTTTGCTTTCAGTGAAGAAGATATAAAGCATAAACTGAGTACCTGTAAAGCAGTAATCTGCTTCTGGCTCTCCCTGCCACACTGTGGAGAAGAGGGACAGGATAACTCAGTTCTGGCTCATTATGGACTTGATGGTATCTCCCTTGTAAGTTACTAAACCCATTTTGTTCAGTTTGCAACACATCAATTTTATGGCTGAGGTTGAAGTATTTACTCGTCCTTGGGGTTTGCAGTTGTTGAGATACAGGATGGAAAAGCTTGCATGTAAAATGTGGCTGAACTCTGCTATCCATTCAACGGAGAGTCAATAGTTCAGGAGTTAATTCATGAGAAGAAGGGAGTAAAAACACACTAAGGTCAGGATCTCATGACCCACAGTCTGTCTATAACTCTATCTGAAAGACCTTGTAATAGATAGGTATGTGGCTTGGAAAATGCATGATATTGTGGTTAAGCGAGGCATTTCACAAGTTTTGTAACATCACACTGCTGGCAAACTTTCTCGAGTGTGTATCATGTTCAGATCAGAGTTCTCTGTGGGATGGAAAACGTTAGGGTGATGAAGGTTTTAAATCTCATGACACACAAATTGATATGCCAAAACAATATTTACAAGCTGGTGAGCGTCCCATAAACTCGCTCCGAAGATTTTTCTCTTCAGGCACCAAAGGAGCTGTGCTGATTTACGCCAGAGCTCTGGTCCTCTCCGTACCATCTCCCAGCAGCCAGGAAATGCCAAGCCCAGGTAGTCTCTCCCTGTTACCCACTTGCTGTTCCTCCTCACAGCACCATGAGATTTGTGTAGTGTCAGCACTGACAGCCAATTCCCTGGCTTTCCATCAGTTCATCGCTGGTGCGATGCAGATAAGATTCAGGTTTCCAGCTCTGCAAATCTCAGGGTGTGGGAGGCCCACCTTGAAGTACAATTTCAAGGCGAGCTCCTTTTTTGTTTTGCCTCTGAAATACCAAACTGCCCAGACCCAGAAGAAGAAAGCCACTGCAGAAAACCACCGCCTCTCTAGTGAGACACGGATCTGGTGAGACATGAGAGCAAAGCTAAGCTCATCAGGGCTCACAGGCTACATGCTTCCCATCTGTCCAGCTGACCCTGGTGACTGGAGCATGGGATCCCATGCACTGACCTTGCTCTGGAAGGGGCTTAACATGGTCTAGGAGCTGGAGCACCTTTGCAGGCTTGAAGCTTTGCAGTGTGGAGAGTGCAGGTCTTCAAAGGCTGCAGTGATGGCATCCAAGGGGTTGGTGGCATGGTTGCACTTGGCCCGATGCTGTCTGCTATCTTCACCGAAGCATCCTCCTAAGTGGACCAAGGAGATGACCTAGCTTGAAAAAAGAAGAGACATGGGGTTTCCCAAATCTGGACAAGGTCCTTGAAGAAGACAGCAACAGGGGCTGCTGTGGCAGGGAGCAGGGAGGATGGGAAGGAGGGCTGCTCTCAGCCACCACTGCCTCAAGCACTTGTCTCGTGATTCCTGAGGCTGCTGCCAGCTTCTTGTGTGAACCGGGGTAAAATCACTGACTTTCTGTTCCTCATACACAAAATGAGACTCTTTATACTTCCCTTCAGACCTGTCCTCTTCGGTTACAGCATGGGACGGTCGTGATGGAGCGTGTCTCTTGGTGCGTGCAAGTGCACAGCTCCAAGCGCTGCAGGCTTATTAACTCAGAGGCATGTTTGCACCCCAACCTTCAAGGTAGCCTTTGCCCATGGAGGGCCCCCTCCTTTTCCACTTGCAGGTTTTTCTTGCAGCAATTTGAAAAATAAGGGGCAGGAGGAAGGAGGGGAAAGCATTAATGGAACAAATGCTCCAAACACAGTTCCAACAACATTTCCATCTTCCGGCAGAATAGCAGCTGCGGCGTGTCCAACGCTGTGTTCGGCGTAATGGTCACCAGCTGTGAGGAACCGCTTTTTTATTGACCAGAGCATTTCCTCGGGGCTGCAATAGATACCAAACACCTCCAGCTCCAAGTTTCGCAGGTGCCCGGAGCTGGCTGTGCCTTCAACCGATTGCTTTGCCAAGGAACTCCCGAGGCTGAATTTCCCCCACGCCAGCCCTCTTCCCGCGCTGCCCTCCAGCCTCCAAACAGCAGCGATCTCACTCCGGATGGGAGAATGAGCACACGGCTCTCCTTGTCCAATGCTTCTTAAAGCCCTATGCACACCAGTCCTAACGCCACGGTAATTAGAGGACATTTAAAGAGGTAATACCAAAGATAAATCATGTAGCAAGAATAATTAAAAAATAATAAAAGCTAAGACTTTTATTTCAGGAAGATATTTTGAGGAGGGGCGCTGGATATAATCTTTTTGAGTGCTCTATTATAAGCTCTGAGTTATAAATAAATCCATATTTTAACATCTGGGATTCATAACATCTTGCTGACAGTCAAATCTCATAAAAGATGTGGTGAGTTCTACAGATGTGGGAAACCTCATTCAATGAGCTGCATAACAAAGGAAATCTAGTTCTTTTTCATTATTTATTGTTAACTCCCTGTGTCTCTGGTGACCGGTAAAAGTGGCTGGTTACAGTGAGCCTGGCTCCAGAGAGGGAGCAGAGCCACAGGGTCACCCGCGCCTAAATGCCCCCTTGCTTAGATACTCACAGCAGCAGCATTGCCTTAAAACAGGGGTGAAATGAGTACTCTGTACATTGCGGGCCGCCTGCAGAGTATAGGATTTTGATCCCTCCTTGATGCTGAAGGCTGGATGCTCATGCAACAACAAGCAGTCCCTGCTGGGGAAAGCTTACAAATAGTGGGGGATGAGAAGGAAAGCACGGCCCCCAGCATCAAGAAGACACTAGTCTAAGGGATGTGCTCAAGATTCACATGAATGTCCCTTCAATCCCAGCACGGCATTTTAGCAAGGTGAAAATGGGGGAAGGAAGGGAAGAGAAAGGACAGGACACCCTGTCTCCCCATCTCACAAACCCTCATGAGCCCCCATGACTCCTCCAGTGGGGATGTAGCTAATCGAGGCCGCAGCCCCTACTAATATACAGTCAGCTGGTTTACTTTCCCAAAGAAAGAAGGGGGAAGTATTGAAGTATTTTCTAGCAAAACTTAGTAAGAGCAACCATATTACCACAAACTAGACCCAACACTTGTCCTGTCACAGGCGCTACAGCAAACTGGAATCTCCTTTCTACTGGGTAAACCCAAGGAAAGTAAACAGTTTATTATGGTCGTGTTTAATTTGGGCTTATACAACATTGGAGCACAGAAGCCTGTGTTTAATGCATTTGTGGTGGTTGGGATTTTTTTTTTTCCCATCCCCAAATAGCTTTCCATCGATTTTCCTCTTAACAAGTGCTCTTGTTCTGACAGTCTGTCTCACTCCCTGTGTTCAGACTAAGAGGTTGTAATCTTCCCGCCGGTGATATCTGAATCCTCTAGCCGTGGGCATGGTTATGTTTTCACTAGAAGAGGATTATGACCTATTAATCAATAAAGATGAAGTGGGCTACTAGAGCCGTGACAAAGACGTGGTTATTTCGCACAGCCCTGGAGAAACAGGCAGGTGCGACTGGCATGAAAGAAACCAGCATCTCCACAGCATTGTCCTCAGCCATGGGTTTTCTGTGTCCGACAAAAATGGATGGTGTAAGAAAAGGTCATTCAAAGAGCTGCTGTCAGCCTTCGAATGACCAGTCTGCTGTTTTGTCGGCACCCACACAGTACGAATGCCGAGCCACGGGAGGGAGGAAACCAAAACGCTCCTCCAGTCTTCACAGCACCAAATCTCAAAGTGCTTTACAGGGGAGGACACAATTGTCTGTATTTGACAAAGGGGGAAACTGAGGCACGCAAAGGCAGTGGGGTTTGTTTGTGAGCCTGCAGGAAGTGGGAGCCAGGGCTGGATAACAGAAAATAGGCTTTGCGAGTTCAGTGAGTCCAGCCCAGCTGGCTGCCTTGCGTGACTTACACTAAGAGGCTGGCAGGACTCTTGAGCCGAGCTAAAGCACTGGAACTATGAATTTCCAAGCTTTCAAATATTTGGATAGCCTATAAATATAATTTTAAGCTCCTAATCCCTTCTTGTCAAACGGTGTAATTTTTTTTTTTTTCTTCTTTTTGGTTTCGATCTTCCTTCTTTTTTGGTTTTGCTAACGCAGCCTCGGCTCTGACATCATCTGAGAATTTCATTTAACAAAATGTTTTGAATCATTTGTGCTGGTTCTGGAGACTCTGCCAATGGAAACATCCCCTGCAGCAAGTGTGATTTTAAACCTTGAACGTGCGTTTTTTTTCTTTCCCCTCTATAGTTACGTTCAGAGCAAATCCCTTCCCTTGACTCCTGGCAAACTGTCCAAGAGGAAAGGGTCGCTCTGGGATGCCAGGAGAACGTGGCTTGCACAACCACAGACAGCCCATCTGGAGACAGAGCAGCTTCCTCTCATGTCCCTGTCCCCCGTCAGCCCCCCTGGGTGGGTAAGAGGAGGAGGAGGAGGAGGAGGATGGGCTGAGGGAACGTTTGTTACGTGCCTGGGGCTTTGAACATAGTGTGGTGGCCGCACCACCAAAGCGACGGTGAACCTCACTAACTGGTAAAGGGAGAGGACACTGCTGGGAATGAAAGCTGTGACCAAATCATATTCTATATGTACTAATTTTACTTTTTTTTTTTTTTTATTATATGCTAGTGTTGCACCTCCTGCTACCCAGCACTGCTCCAGAAATTGATGTCTTTGTGTCAGGTTCTCTGTCATCCTCTTTTTAATGGTTGCATGGAAGTAGGAACATCATGTCCTGAAGCCAAACAACACAGAGATGCAAGGAACCCAGCCCTCGAAGTCCCACTTAATACTCAACAGCCTTCAGATATCAAAAAACAAGCAAACAAACAAGGTGGCCCTCAGATGTCCCTGATGCCTGCCAGATGTCCTTTTCATGACGTGCAAGCACATGGATAACAGTAGTCGGTGCTTGAGGTTGCCGTTAGGAAGCAGGAACATCCTTTGCGAATCCTTGACCCTCAACAATGTGTCTCTGACCTACCAAACCCAAAAGACATGCATTAAGAGCCTCTTCATAAGGATCAGGAGTGGGGGAATGAAGTTACAGACTATTTCCAAACAAAATGCTCCCTGAGTCGCCCTGAACCACCCCATGAAACCACACTGAGGTGTCTCTCTTCCACCAGCAAAAGAGACTTCAAAAGGGGAAGCATGTGAGATTTTATGGCACTATTATGGCTCTATTGATACTATTTGAAGAAAACGCAAACACACTGAGGCTTATAGTAAGAGGGTGTAATAGATAGTAAGTGCAAATGACTCATTCGCCGAGATTTTCCAGGATTAGACGGCAGCAGAAGGGCAACGGCTGTGTAAAATGGACTTTAAAAAAATAATCTTCTAATAAGATTTTAATAAACCTGTTAGTAAATTATACTGCTCGACTTCAAGAACTATTTCTCCCCTGCAGTGTTTTTCTGTGGAGTTAAAGCTGTGATGCTTTCCAACGCGCGTGATTCAGCCTCGACCACACGGTGGGCAGAGCCGGGCAGGGAAGGGATTCCTCAGGTCTATGGACGAACAGAGAATCACACCTGTCAGGAGCAGCTGAGTCCTACAAAGCTGTTTCAGGCCTCCTGCAACATTAACTTTTTGAATTAAACTCAACTTCCTTTTTTATACTATTCTTGCTGTCTTTCCTTTGTGTTGTCTTGAGCAGATTAATTTCAAAAATAAAATAAATGGTGTTTTATGAAACAAAGAGCCTCCACTTTTCATTGCCCTCCAGACTGCGTGTAGCAAATGCCGGCTTACCAAAGCCTTCCCCTAAATCCCATGTCTGGACACGCTTGTGCATTTTGCCGATGCAGGGAAACTGACACATTTTTGGTACTTTTCTTAGAAGTCTGTCTCCTGGGGTCAAGTCATTACATGGCAATCTTGGCTTTCGTTTGGAGGAGAGAACTCATTTTTGCAGCTGCCACAGTTGAGGAGAAAAGCTTGCACGTGTAAATGTTTAGAAGCTCAAAAAAACGAATGGAAACCAAAAGGACCCAGGTTTATTGCCTTTCCGGAATCCTCGCCGCGTTGCAGCATGGTTGTGTTTAAGCTGGACCTGGCCAAGCTGTTCTTATTTCCTATGAGTTTGTGGGCATTTGGGCCCCATCAGGACAATGTTGATCTCCCTTTCTCCCTGTCTGCCTCTTGTTAAATGGGGTATCAATCATTTTTCCTGTTGCCTTATAGAGGTTTCTCCTACGCACAGATGTCACCACCATGTATATATTACGTTATTACGTATATCTGTAAGCGTATATACATATCTCTTACATTTTTGTTTTCACACGAGGGGGAAAGTAAAGGGGCAGAAGCATAAATGCAGCTCCTCGGCTTTACGGGATGCTTAGGGAAAATCACCTTCAGGTGGGGTGAGATACATCAAAGCCCAAACCACCTTCCCAGCTACACGGGCGATGGGTTACTCTGTGGGGCTCTCTGGGTTCCCTAACACTTTTGCACAGTTAATGGGGTGCTGCGTGTGTCAGACGGTTTGGTCCTCCGGGACTGTTAGTACTGCAGGCTTTAGGAGACACATACTTTTGATGGTGAGCGTCCCAGAAAAGCAAGATGTCACCTCATGCATGGACACGAGGCCAGACCAGCGCACCATTGCTCCCCAGACCAGACCTGATCCACCACCATGCTGTTTCCCGCCCCTCGGTGACAAGCGTTCATTAAAATTCCCCATATTTTTTAATTTATAGCAAGGAGGCTAATGGCTCTGAGGGAGCAGCCCCCAGCGAGGCAGGAGGTCTGTCTCTACCCCAATTCCTGCCCTTTACACCCACGTGAGGTTGGGTGGCTGTCGAGATGGCGGGGGGGGGCACAGTCCCAACCCGTGCTGACTCTGCAGCAGGAATCGCCCTCCGCTAACCCCATAGCAGGTAGCCGAGGGCTGCGTAACCTTTTAACGCACGGCAGCCGGCTGCTCCATGAACAGGAGCCAGAGCTCGAATCAAGATAAGCGCGCCGGGGTGCCAGCACCTGCAGGGAAGGCAAAGAGGAAAAGCCCAGATCGGTCACAAATGACTCGAGCAAAACTGATGCGCTTGGCTCCTTGCTGCAGGTGGTAGGAGAGGCGGATGCTCCCAGGTCCTGTGGGGTCAGGCCTCCAGTTTTTGAAGGCCTCCTGTATTGGCTGGCAATGAAATGACCCAAGGATCAATATTTGGCCACAGATTATTAAATGGTAGCTTTTCCTTTCAGCTTCCATCTGGCAGGGCAGTGCTTGCCCTGCCTAAGGATGTGTGTTCAGTAGAAGCCTGCAGAGAGGGTTTACAATTCCTTTAGAAATACCTGAGCTCCTGCAGGGGGTAATTCGGAGTCCCTGTTTTTGGGCTTACCCACTGCACTGATGTCAGAGGAGCGTGGCGATAGCTGGCATAGGCTCAGCCTCCAAACCCTGTGCCCGTGCCCATGCTTCCCCAAAAGAAGCATCCCAGCTTGGTGCCTCAGTTTCCCACTGGCAAAACTGGGGGTAAGAGCTGTGTCCTGCTCCCCAGGGCATGATGAGGGTGGCACAGTCGCCCTGGGGAGCGCCAAGACCCCCGGACGTGGCACCTGTGTCAGTGGCCTTGCTGGGAGTTGAACAGCTTTACAGCAGACGTGAATTTGGCTCAGAAGTCCCAACGTTGATTGCAAGCACTTCAGGAGCGCGACCTCTCACCAAGCCCATAAAGCACCAGCAAAGACAAATAATAATTAACTCTCCGTACCTAATTCCACGCACTTACCCTTTTCAGAGCAAATCTTCCACGCGGCCAGAATCTGACGCTAAAACCCAGCGGCCTCGGGCATCCAGCGAGGGTCAGAAGGATAGCAATAGCTCACAGATAAAACCAACACACCAATGGAGACCTGATGCCCTTTCCGTAGCTCCCATTTTTAAACAAACGCCATCATCCAGAGCACTGGCACTGGGAAGAAAGCACTGAAGTGTCACCCGCGGCTGCCATGGCCACCAAATGCTGCTTCAGCTCTTGGTGACACTAGCGCAATATTTTCTGTTGCGAGATTTGCCGTGAACTCAGTCGATCAAGTTCAATACATGGAGACGCACACACATCTACTTGCGTATATATAATTTATGCATGTATTTTGCTGCTGTTTCATCCCAGCTCAAGCATCGTAAAAGCTGCCCCAGGGGAAGCAATGCCCCTGCCCCACACCGTGGGCTTGCGAAAACCTTTAGAGGAGAAAACTGAGCTTTAGCCATATTGTTATTTTCAATGGCTTTGGATCCTGGCTTCTCTGCTCTGAAACGAGCACTTGCAGTGCCTCCAGGAGCCTCCAGCCCTCTCCCGCCCTGGAGCCTTCACCCCTGGCAGTTGTGGGGCCCAGGTGTGCGGTGCCCCAGATGTTCCCATTCACAGTCCAGCCCATTCGCTCAAGTTTTGCATCAAAATAGGTGCCGTGCTGAGATGCCAGAGCCTGAACTCGTCAGCTTTTGCTGGAGGCAGGGGGGCAGTAACTTTTTCAGACAGCTCAGGTATTTCCTCCAGAGCTCGTCTGTCACGTCACTGCAAATAAGTTTGTTACGGATGGTGTTTTGCTGGTTGGGAAGAGGGTGAGATGAAGGCTTTAGGATGCTTCTTGAGAGGAGGGCAGAGGCTGGCAGGGGCCTGCAGGCAAAGCCCCATCCCCAGCCTGCAGCCAGGCAAAGCATCCTTTGCAAAGTCCCCATTGTTAGCCAGCAAAGGGACAGCGTGGTGGCTTTCTAAAGCTCGCAGGGAGAGATCGTGGCAGAGGTAGGGAACGAACCCCGAGCAGTGCCTGGCCAAACCCATCGCCCTACCCAGAGCTGGGTGCAGAGCAGCTTCACTGCAAAGTGACAAACAGACAACAAAAATTGCTTTTTCTCTCTAAAAGCTGCCACCAGCCAACCCAACAGAAGGGAAATAACCCTCTCACCCAGTCTCCCAATAAAGAGCCTTTTGTTGCATTTTAATTTGCAGACTTTCTCTTCTGCCATTCTCATGTACCACGGTTCCGGAGACTCACATAATTATTTTTACAAGAAACGCTTTCAGACAAATACGTCTGGGGAGGTTTGTAATTTCTATTACCTCATGGCGACTCTATTGATAGACAGCAGCACACCTTGGGAGAATTGGAGACCATAAAGTAATGGAGGTTTTTGTCCTCTCAGGACAGAGCTGCGAGCACTTGCCTGGCCCACCGCCAACACCACCAATTACCAACCTGGAGCAGGAGACAGGTCCTAGCACTGAAAAATGACCATTTTCCAATGAGCCTGGTAATGACGGAGCTGTAGTGTAAGCTACTGTTTCCTTCAGGGCCTGTTAGGCATCCAGGACCGCGGCGTATTTGGGGCCGTCTCAATGTTTAGGGACAGTTGTTGGCCCTACCTGGGGGGAAGGATGGAGTTTGCGTTGCTGCTTCTTGCCTTTGCTGCCGCTCACAACTCTTCCCTGGCTCCTTTATTTTTCCCAAAGCCCTTTCTGCCAGGAGACGAAACAGTTGAGCATAAAAAGCAACTTTGGAGGCACTGTCATTGGCAATTACGCTTGAAAGCCAGGGATTTAATTATTGTGCGAGAGTGATACCCTTGAAAGAGAAATTGCAACGGTCCCATCGCTTGAGACGTTTCAGAGACGACTCACGAAATGTCAAGGAGCGAAAAACACGGCACTCATGTATTTCCCACCTCCAAATCCTGGTGTGAGGGTTTCTGTTGACACCAAAGTTAACTATTAGTTGGGTTAATTGAGGACACAGGTGTCCCACTTGAATTCAGCTGTCTGGATAACATGGATTTTTTTGTCATATTTATTTTCCTTGCCACTAACCACTGCTAGCGAGTGGTTGAAACCACGCGGCACTTTCACAATTCCCATTTCATGCCTGCATTTTAAATTAACACTTGTTCGCTCAGGTTGATGATTTTTGCGTGTTTGTTGGGAATCTAACAATTATATCAGCGCTCCCCAGCAAACAAGTCATGTTCTCCTTCTCTCTCAAGCGCTCAGGGTGCCTGCACGTTGAGGAGTGCACCGTATTACAATGTCGCTATCTCTATCAAGGATTGACAGCATAGCAAAACGCGTGAAGAAAGCACGTTTCAGGAAATACATAAATAATTACCCAGTAGGTACATAACGGCACAGCATATAGGGCCTTAAATGCCGTAGATCTGACTGCCTTCCAGCATCAGCTTGGATCAGGAGCAGCTGCGCAGAAGCTGATGGAGTTGTGCTGGTGTAAAATCAATGAGGAAAGCACAGGACACCTTCTATCACATCTTCACGGCCAGACTCACTCGTCCAAGGCTATCCCAGCACAGCCGCATCCCTCCCACGGTTCCCAGTGTCGGTGCATTGCCCTGAGCACGGACGCTGCAGTCTTTGATTCATCGCTTTTATGTCCATCTTTCAGGGAGGAAAAAAAACCCAAAACAACTCAATGCCTTTGCTCAAGTTGTGGTTTAGGTACAAGGGGTGGGAAGGAGCCCTGGCACCAAGACAGGCAGCCTATGAGCAGCCATAGGAGTTCACCGCGATTGCACAATGCATTATAAAAGCGAAATGTTCGTTTTATCTGAATGCGAAACAGGACGAGTCAGGGCCACGGGGCTGGTTGGGGGTGACGCTGGACATGTGACTGCTCAGGCGGTGTTGGTTCAGCAGTGGTTTCTCTTCCCACATCCCCGTGTCTTCGTTCTCAGATGGGATGCTATAGTACCCAGCAACACATCCACAGCCAAATACAGCTGATAAGCCCTTTCAGCACTTGGGATGTGCATGTAAAATTCGTATCTCCAAGACCAGATATTGCTGATTTATCCAGCCCTAAGCACCAAGAGGCTTTTAACCTGTGGCTGCCCCATGCCTGGAAGTGTTCAGGGCCAGGTTGGATGGGGCTTTGAGCAGCCTGGACTAGTGGGAGTTGTCCCTGCCCATGGCAGTGGGGTTGGAACTAGGTGATCTTTAAGGTCCCTTCCAACTCTAACCATTCTAGGATTCTGTGAAAGCCAGGGGAAGCGCTTCTCCCACTGCAGGGCAGGCACAAAACAGGCAGCGAGGAGCTTGACATCCAGAGCTTGTCTGCCTCACACCTCTTCTCTCACCACCCCCTGTATCACGCAGCATCCTCCTCCAGTCCTTTCCCGCTGGGCTCCCCGCTCCCTGCACTTGGTCTGTGGCTGCTGCTCTCTGCCAGACCACTTATCCCCACCACGGCTGGTCAACAGGGAATTTCCTCCCGCCGGAGCAGCACTTGCATGGATCCCAGCCAGGGAAACCAGCTCCGGGACAGTGCTGCCAGCAGCCTTTGCCAAAGGAGCGAGGGATTTCCTGGGCGCAGGGGCTGTGCGCCACTCCGGCTGCGCAGGGAGAGAAGGATGCTCCTGGAGAGGTGAAAAAGCTGTGTTAAAAACCAAACCAACCTGGCTCAGGTTAAAGAGAAACAAATTTATCTTTTTTTTTTTTCTCTTCTCTCTCTCTTGAATTCATTTGTTAGAGGAAGGAGGCTCGGAGACACAACAACAAAATACGTGTTGAGTCAAACTGCGATGTTTCTTTCAACCTACACAGGAAAACGTCTTATATTGGTTGAGGGGTACTTATCCTTCCGTGTAAGCTTCCACTTATTCATGTAGCAGTGCTTTTAGGTTGATTTTAAAACAACAAAAAAATGCTGCTTCAAAAAGAAGGGCCAGAAAGTTTCGTTTCAACTCCTCTCCCCTTTTCTTTCACACGCACAAATTTGGGCAGTTTGTTCATCGCCTGATCGAATCGCTAAATAGTTTCTCCCCTGCGTGGGACTCCATCTCACAGTGGCTTTCCTTTCGTTAAAACTAATAAAAGCAAGAGAGAAAATGTGTAACCTGGAGGTCGCTGGCAGCCTTTCCGAGCATTTTCCAGGATATCCCCTTTCCCCCATACCCTGGGGTTCGTGCCAAACTCAGTTCAGGGATGGTAAGAAATGACATCCCCCCCTTCGCCTCACAGAGATGGTGTATAGATAGGTGATACTACGTCCTGGTCCTGTAATATTGAAACTCTCCAGGTCCCCAGGGGTTGTGCGGTGGGACCACACCGGCGCCAGGACCTGTTTTGGGCTCAGCGATGGGCGGCAGGCAGCTGCCGGGCTGGCGGGGAGGCAGGGGCCGGCCGGGGTGTAGTCGCCGAGGTGGAGGAAGTGAGGAGCCAGCGTATAACCTGAACTTGGTCACCCTCGACCCAAACCCTGAAGAGGAAAGCCTGCACGCATGACATCTTCCTGTTAGGAAATATTAATCACGGCCATGTCCAAACATGGTAAATGAAACCTCAGGAAAATCACTCCTTTGGCGATCGAGCGCTGTACGTCGGCATATTCAGGAAGGCCCTCGTGCCTCAAAGACAGGACCCACCCGTCATCAGGGCACCATCTAGAATTACTTATTGCCTCCACAACATTTACATATTTGAAGCAAAATCTCAACTCATCCCTCCTGTGCCTCTGTACAGCTGGGAGCTGTCGCCATTGTTTCATGGGCTGGGGAGGTGAGCCAGGTAATGGGGCAAAGCACATGGAGATGAGAAGCTTGGGGCAACCACAGGGTTATGGAGTTACATCAAGTACAGCAGCAAAATCGCCTTGTAGATGTTCTCAGTCCACACTGGTTGCTCACCCTCACATGTCACCATGGTTTGCCGCCCTTGCAGTGGTGCCATTAGGGTGACCAGTGGGGCTGCCCTGTCCATGGGAATCACTGACACATGCTGAGGTAAGAACAGAAGCAAAAATCCTGGTGGCAACACTTTGCACGGTGGTATCAAACTGGCTGTGGCTTTGGTGCTAGAGAGGACCTTTTCAGCATCCGTTTTGGTTTTTTACCCCAACATTTTGGCCCCAGAGTTTGAAAGCTTTCACTGGTGAAAGACTAAGAGTGAGACTTTCACAGGGGTCTACTCTAAAAGAGCCAGAACACATCAAAACTCTCACCTTATCTCTACTCTTCATGGTCAGACCGGGCACCTTCCAAATGAGACACCTGTGTTACAAAAAAGAAAAAAGATGAAAGGCATCCCAAGAGGTTTACAAGTAAAATAATATTCCTGGAAAGAGGTGTGAGCGCCCGGCTCGCAGCACTGTGGGAAGCTTCTTGGAGTTAAGGGGCTCACAATGGAGCCTGGGGATACTTGTGCTTGGGGAGATCCGCCCACCCCCCAATCCAACCTTGTTCACCTTCTTGGCCAAGGCAAATCCAACCTGACTCCATCTGATTTTGAGTTGAAACTATGGCAAGCAAAGGATCGAAGTGGGATCTTAGCACAGGAGGGGAGTGTGCAGTTCCTTAGAGGCTGGATGCAGAGGTGGAGTTGAGGAGACCCTGGTATGACCATCTTCAGGCTCCTCCATGGAGCTGGAGGAGATAAGTCCTCCCACTTCTGTGGACTTGGTCCTACACAAGGAGTCCTACAGCTTGGCTTTACCCAAACCCTGCAGGGTACAGCTGGGCTAAATCTTACAGAGCCGCGCCAATAGCAGGCAGCTTCATAGCCTGGGGACTCTGACCATGCCCCTGGTCGTTGGTCCAGCTCCAGCTCATGGGGCGAAAATTCAGCTGAGTGCCGAAATTGGGAAATGTCGGGTCAGTCTGCACCTCACCTGCTGCTGCAAGCGTTTTAATCCCAGAAGCGGTGCAGCTCTCTGAAAGCTCCTGGTGGTCAATGGGAAGCACGTGGAGATCCTCATCTGAACGCTGCCGTGACCAGAGCTGGGGGGTGACCTGGTGCAGGGTCCTGGACATCCCCCCTCATCCCAGCCATGCTGGGAAATAAACTCACCAAAACATTGTGTCTTTTGCCTGTGGAAGCTTAAACCCCTCTGAGGCCAAGCCTCACTTATAGGGCCAAAGTCCCTCTCAGAGACCCCCTTCAGGCGACAACTCTTGCCTGTGGGGCTCAAACCCATTTTGGTGGTCAACTGTTGCCCAGGGGGCCCAAGTTCCTTTGGCGGAGCCCAAATCCCCTTGAGGGATCAACCTGTAGGGCCCAAATTTTGGGGATCAAATCCCTGTGGGTCCAAAATCCCCTTCAGGGGTCAGGCCTTGCTGCTATGCCCCAAGCATCTTCAGGTGTATCCAAATCAAGAGGCCAAACCTTGCTTGTGTGTCCTAAACCCCTCATGGGACCAAAACCCCTTTTGGTGTCCAAGCCTTACTGGTGGGGCCCAAAACCCTTATGGGGCCTAAATCCCTTTTAGGGTCCAAGCCTTTTGTGTAGGTGCCAAATCCCCTTGGTGTCCAGAAACCTTTCTGAGGGCCAGATCTTTCTTCTGGATCCCAACAACCTTGTGGGGCCAATTCTTACTTGTGGGCAAGCCCTGGTTTTGGATCCCAACCCCTTTTGGAGGCCAAGCCTCTCCTGTGGGACCCACACCCCTTATAGGGCCCAAATAACGTGTGGGGGACAGATCTTGCTTGTGGGTCCCAAAGCCCCCGTGGATCCCAAATCCCTGTGGGGTCAAAATTCATTTTGGGCTCCAAGCCTTGCTTTTGGGTCTCAAATTCCTTGTGGGGCCCAAACCCATTCTGGGACCCAAATCTGTTTTCGGGTCTAAGACTGCCTGTGGGTCTCAAGCATTTTATAGGGCCCAAATTCCTTTTGGGGGCCATTGCTTGTGGGGCTTGAAGCTGTTGTGGGGCACAAATCCCTCTCAGGGTCCATTCTGCTTGCAAGTCCCAAACTCCTTGTGGGGGTCCAACCCCTTTCAATGATCAACTCATGCTCATGGGTCCAAAACCTCTTATGGGAGCCTAATCCCCTGTGGTGTCCAAATCTGTACTGGGATCCAAGTCTTCCCTGTGGGTCCCCAACCCCCTGTGGGGTCCAAACCCCTTCCAAGGGCCAAGTCTGTTCATGGGCCCCAAACCCCTGTGGAGCTCAAAGCTCTGTTTTGGGGTCCGAGCTGTTCCTGTGGGTCCCCATCCCCTTGTGGAGAAGCAAACTCCTCGTGGGGTCCAAATCCCTTTCAGAGGCCAAGCTTACTTGTGGGTCCCAAACCCCCCGTGGGGCCCAAATCCATTGCGGGGTCCAAGCTGTGCTTCTGGGTCCCAAACCCCTTGAGGGACACAAACCCCCTGTGGGACTCAAATGCATTTTGGGGTCCAAGACATGTTTGTGGGTCCCAAACCCCACATAGGGACCCAAACCCTTTGCAGGGTGAAGATCCTTTTCAGTGTCCAAGCCTGCTTGAGGGTCTCCAGCGCTTCCTGTGGCCCAAACTCCCTGTGGTGCCCAAATCTGTTTCAGGGTCCGAGCTTTGCCTGTGGGACCCCAACCCCATGTGGGCTTTGAACACCTTGAAGCACCCAAACCCCTTTTGGGGTCCATGTTTGCTTGGGGGTCCCCAACCCGCTGTGGTTCCCCAATCTGTTTTGGGGTCCAACCCTTGCCTATGGTTCCCCAACCCCTTGCGGGACACAAACCCCCTGTGGGACCCAAATCCATTTTGCCCGTGGGTTCCCAACCCCATGTGGGCTCCAAACACCTTGAAGAACCCAAACTCCTTTCAGGGTCCACAGCAGCTTGGGGGTCCCGAGACCCCTGTGATATCCAAACCTGTTTTGGGGTTCAAGCCTTGCCTGTGGGTCCCTAACCCCTTGTAGATTCCAAACTCTTTGTGGGAAACAAATCCATTTTGGGCCCCAAGCCTGCTTGGGGGTCCCTGACTCCCTGCGGGTCCAAACCCCCTGAGGCACCCACATCCATTCTGGGGTTCTAGTTGTGCCTGTGGGTCTCAAGTCCCATGTAGGGACCCAAACCCTTTGGGGGTCCAAATCCCTTTCAGAGGCCAAGCCCACTTGTGGGTCCCAAACCCTCTGTGATACCCAAATCCATTTTGGGATCCAAGCTGTGCCTGTGCGATCTTCAACCCCCTGTGGATCCAAAACCCCTTGTGGGACCCATATCCATTTTGGGGTCCATGTCTACTTGTTAAGTCTCCAACCCTCTGTGATACCCACATCCATTTTGGGGTCCAAGCTGTGCCTGTGGGGTCCCCAACCCCCTGTGGGACACAACCCATGAAATCCACATCCATTTTTGGGTCCCCAGACCCTGTGGGGACACAAAGCCTTCCGTGGGACCCACAACCATTTTGGGGTCCACAGTCTTTTCTGAGTCCCCAATCCCTTGTGGCTCCTAACACCACCACTCCCCCCCAACAGCCTCTGTGGGACTCACATACATTTTGGTGTCCCCAAACCCCCTGTTGATCCCAAAACCCCCCATGAAACCCACATACATTTTGGGGTCCACGGTCTCTTGTGGGTCCCCAACGCCCTGTGACTCCCAACCCCCTCGTGGGACCCACATCCATTTTGGGGTACATGCTCTCATACGTGTCCCCAATCTCTTGTGGATCCCAAATCCCCCCATGGGACCCATATCCATTTTGGGGTCCCCCATCCGCTGTGTATTCCGCCCCCCACCGTGGGACCCACATCCATTTTGGGGTACATGCTTTCATGTGGGTCCCCCACCCCCTGTGGACCCCAATCCCCCCTGTGGGAGCCACAGTCATTTTGGGGTCCCCCACCCCCCGCGTATCCCACACCCCCTCGTGGGACCCACATCCATTTTGGGGTTCACGCTGTGCTGGTGTGTCCCCAACCCTTTGTGGATCCCAAACCCCCCCGTGGGACCCACAACCATTTTAGGGTCCCCCACCCCGTGTGTATCCCAAACCCCGCCGTGGGACCCACAACCATTTTAGGGTCCCCCACCCCGTGTGTATCCCAAACCCCCCCATGGGACCCACAACCATTTTAGGGTCCCTCACCCCGTGTGTATCCCAAACGCCCCCCGTGGGACCCACAACCATTTTAAGGTCCCCCACCCCGTGTGTATCCCAAACGCCCCCCATGGGACCCACAACCATTGTGGGATTCAGGCTGTGCCGGTTGGTGCCCAACCCCTTGTGGATCCCAAACCTCCCCGTGGGACCCACATCCATTTTGGGGTTCACGCTCCCTTCTGTGTCCCCCCCGTGTGTCCCCCACCCCGCCGTGTGTGTGTCCCAACCCCTTCCACTTCCCCCGTGTCCCCCCGTCCCCTCCCGCCCCACGGCGGGGCGGAGCGTCCCTCCCTCCCTGACTCACGGCCCCGCCCGTGACGGGGAAGGGAGGGGGGACGGGCAGGAAACCGGGCGGGCCGGGCGCGCGCCGGCCCCGCGCCTGTCACCGCCTGCGTCAGAGCCCGGAGTTTTTCCACTGACGAAAAAAAAAAAAAAAAAAAAAAAAAAAAAAACAGAAAAGGAAAAAGGGGCAGCGCGCGCGGCGCGGCGCAGCCCCGGCCCCGGCGGCGGCAGAGCGGGAGGCGCCGCGCCCGGCACCGCCGCCACCGCACGACACGGCACCGCCGGACCCGGCCGCACCGCAGCAGGTAGGACCCGCCGGGATATGGGGAGGTGGGGGGGGGACGACGACACACGGGACACCCCGCCTGGGCGCACTGCGGGGGCCGGTTCACAGCCAGCTCCGTGCTCGTCCGGCGCGGTGCTCGGCTGGTCGGGGAGTCCCCGGTCGGAACCCGTACCGGTCCGGGCTGGGGGGAGGGTGTGCGTCCGTCCCCGTTCCCCGCCGTCCCGGGTTGGGGGGGGGGGGGTCTCCGTCCCGTTTCCCCGCCGTCCTGGGGAGCGGTCCGTCTCGCTTCCCCGCCGTCCTGGGAGCGGGGGGGGTTTCGTCCCGGTTCCCCGCCGTCCGGAGCCGGGCGGGCGCGGCGCAGCGGCGCCGTCTGGCCGGACTGGTCCTGCCCCGGGGGTGAGGGGAGCTCGTCGGGGATGGGGATGGGGTCGGCCCGCAGGGAGGGTCCCGGACCCCCCCGTTCCCCGGGGTCGAGGGGAGCCCGGCGGGGATGGGGGGGTCCGGGACCCCGCCGTTCCCCGGGGGCGAGGGGAGTCCGATGGGGCCGGCCCCCAGGGAGGGTCCGGCACCCCGCCGTTCCCCGGGGGTGAGGGGAGCCCGATGGGGATGGGGCCGACCCGCAGGGAGGGTCCGGGACCCCCAGTTCCCCGTGGTGGGGGTCTTTGCCGCCGCCCCCAGCCCTCCCGCACTTTCCCACCGTCAGAAAACGCTCTGCTGTATATTCATATAAATACATATATATATAATAGGAGTAGCCCTGAGTGTCTCCCCGTGCCACTAAGGCTCTGCTCCATCTTTACGGCTGCGGTTCTAATTTTCTGATGTTGAAAGAAAGGCTTGGGGGGGGTGTGTGTGGGGGGGAGCCTTGCCGGCTGGCTCTTCCCCGAATCTGCCGGGCTGGGGATGCTTTTCCCGTCGCTACAGCAACACCTACCGACCGCCGCACGGATGGACCGGGGGACGGAGGGACGGACGGGGAGCGGGCCCCCCCTCCCGCCGCCTCCCGACATAAAATACGGGTTCTTTTCCTGCGCACCTGAGAAAAAGAAAGAAAAAAAAAAAAAAGGAAAAAAAAAAACCCCAACAACCCAAACTACTAAGTTTTCTCAGTGTGTATTTTTCTTTTTTTTTTGCTTCACCACCCCCACACCCCCCACCCCCCCCCGGGCATCTTCCAAAGTCTCTGTCACCTCCGAGTTACATAATGTCACCGTAGGAAGAGGGTGACACATAGGGACAGCCCTTTCCTAAAGCAGCTCTGCCTTACGAACCTCTGTGGGATGGGGAGAAAACCCTCCCGGCCATTTACAAACCTCCAAGTCTTGTAATTTGTTACAGCGAACTCATCGGCAATGATTTTATTTTTATCTTTTGTCATATTTTATTTTATTTTATTTTATATTTTTTAATTTTCCCCTCTGCTGCGCAGTTTGCAGATGAGGGTCGTCGACGTCGGGGAGGTTTTGTTTTTCGGGATGGGGCGTTTGTTCTCCGCGTGGAGAGACTCTGCAGCTCCCGGCAAGCCTTTAATAATTCAGCGCAGGAAATGCGTGCGTATATATAGCAGGCAAGGTAATGCACAGTGTGTACCTACAGGAGGACAAATATGGAAACCTGGTGTGAATTATTCATGAGGTGTAATCAAATAGAGGATTTTCCTAGACAAAGCACACTTCGCTGTTTTTGTATTTAATACAGCACAATCTGCGCCGAGTACATTTGAACCTCGTTTCATTTGGGCCGTGTCAGATAACCTTTAATGTATTTCCTAATGTTTCTTATTTACTTTTCAAGCTGTCAGTGAGAAATGAGGGCTTGATAGAAAAATCTGAAAAGCCTTTTTTTTTCTTTTCTTTGTGGCCTTCTGAAAATTAGTAGATGGAGTAAACCCTTCTGATGCTCTTCCCGGGGAAGGCGTTTTGCCTGTTCAGCCCCTGGCAGGAGAATAAACTCGTGGTGCTACGAACGGATTCGTGCTCCTGCTCCGTGGCACGGGGTACTTTGGGTTTTGCCATTGCATAGTAGGCAGAGGCTATTTTTAACTGGAGCAAGGTTATGAAACCTTAGACCCAGCTGGGTGAAAATAATCTGGTCTGAACTGGAAAGCAGGGCTTGCGTGGCTGGGAACACGCGCGGGACCGTCCCCCAGAGAGTCCCGATGGGATGATCCCGCTCGCCTTGTCCCCAGTCAGCCCTGAAATTGGGAAGCCGTGTCATCGTGGAGGCTGTCACAGCGGCGCTGGGGAAACCACTTAAGTAAATATGCAAAGAATTAAAATAGTTAAATGAACGAGCAATGAATCAGTGTTGATAGCACGGTGATTATTAAGTAACCCAGAGGCGTTATTGGGATCACCGCCGCTCTTAGACATCAAATATCTGCGATAGCTCAATGGGAAGCTCAGCTCCGCACCAGTTTTTGGTGATACTTGCAGCAAGGTCGCCTGACCCCCAAGAAAACATCAGCGTGCAAATAAACACCGACCCCAAAAACTTGCCCCAGGTTTGCTTGGCGAGCCGCGCTGGGAGCCGTACCTGGCTGAAATATGCGGTGTTGTTTTTTAAACTAATATTTACTCCTGCTAGACCTGCACAGCCACTGCGGCTCTGGGGGAGGGAGCAGGAGCCACTCTGACTCACGGCTCGGCAGAATTCTTCACTGGCTCCCGGCGCCCGAGCCCTCGTCCCGGTGCACCGGGAAGGGTCCACCTTGGCTTTCTAGGCTGCAGGCAGGCAGCTCAGCTCGTAAAGTCAGCAAACTGGCTCAAAAAGTCATGGAAAATAAATACTTCTAGTGCATTGCACTGAGGTGTGGGGTGGGTTTTTTTTTGTTTTTACCCAAATTGTTTTGCAGAAGAAAGTTTGCTTTCAATGCATAGATTTGAGATCCTTCCATTCTTTAGGATACTCCGCCTGACGGGAACCCCAAAATTTAAAATATCCTTGCTCATAGGTGCTCTCCTGCAATGCCATGGGAGTTGCGGCCCAAGGAAATGCAGCTACTGGACTTGCTGGGAGAAGTTCCCTTTGCCTTGCTTGCGCTGCTGGGTTTGCCTGCCCGGTGCAAAGCACACAAACATCCCCAAAATCTAACCCTGAAACATCTTCCCTGCATGCTTCTGCACAAAGCCATGGTGCCTCTTTGTGCATTCTCTTATAAATAGACTGACCGGACAGTGGTAGGGGTTTTAGTCACCTTCCTCTGCACTTGGCTAAACAAATGCCAAACCTTCTTAAATCTAAATTACTCGAAATATTTACTGTTGAGACGTCGTCCAAGAGGAGGATAGTTAAAACATTAATTCCTCGCATTCCAGTGTATTAAGGCTTTACCCTGCGACTTGCCGAGCGCCAGAAATGGGACTTTGCAGATTCAATTCCCTTCCCCCTCACTAGGCGGCCATCCCTCCCTCATTCCCCCCACCCAAACTTTAATGCTTTAAAAAAAAAAAAAAAAAAAAAAAGGAGGGAGAGAGAGAAAAAGAAAGGAATGCACATCTGGGCTAAATATTTGTTAGAAAGTATTCCCAGGATAGTGGGAGTTCTGGTGCCAGAGAGGAATTCCTGCGGGTTTGATCCATTGCATTATGTACTTGTTCCAAAAGCTGTTTTCAGTAAAATAGATGAGTAAGAAGTCTTAGCCAAGAACAGAATGTCTTTTTTGGCAACTAAAAGGAAGATAGGATTATTTTATTTCAGGTTATGTAAAAAAAAAAAAAAAAAAAAAAAAAGAGGAGAAGGTGGCAAAATCCTGCGCTCGGTGGTGCCTGCAGAGATTTGCAATGGCAAGCACAATATATATATATACATATGTAATGCTGCGGTGCACATTTTTGGGACTTCATTGTAAGGTATCAATGTGGATTTAAGAATACTTACGGAATTACTGCAATTAAAATATCCTCGCTGGGTCCAAATTGGCCTCTGGGTCTTTTTGTCTGAGTGGCCAGCGATTTCGGTGACATGGCTTTCAAAGCAGCGTCCAGATCGCTGGTGTGAATTCTGCTCCCGAGTGCCGGGGCGAGGAGGGGAGGAGAGGATCATCCCTGCTCTGACAGTAAAACCTTGGTCTTTAAGACTTTTTTTTGGGGGTAGATACAAGTAGACACCAACGGGCGCAGCCCTGCTACATCACATGTGGCTCCTGAGAAGGATTTGAAAACTTGACCTGGAAAACATCACAGCCATAAATCAGCAAATAGGGGGAAGGCGTTATGGGGGGGAAAATTAATGTGTTTTGGCTGGTGGGCAACAGGTTGACCAGCTTTTTCCCATTAATTGAGAATCCTGTTTGAATGACACCTATTTTGCATTAACAAAACAATAGGTGTTTTGAATAAGACGGCATGCCAAAGGTGTGTTTTTTCTTATGCATTTGGCTTATTCTCATAGATGGGAGATGCACACGCCTCCCTTCATCCTCCTGCCAGACGTGGCTAATCACAAATGATAGTATTTAAAAAAAAAATAAAATAAAATAGCACCATCTTATTGCACAGCTTGCCTTGGCTCTGGCTTGGTGTTTGTGTTAATTTGGTTAGCTCGCTTGAGGAAAACGCTTTGTGTTTTCTCTTGCTGTGTGGTTTGGGGGAGGTGGCGTGGCTCGTGATGGGCGCTGTTGGGTTTGCAGGCGACCTGAGCCTCGGAGCTCTGCAGCATCGCAATGTCCACCTTCTTGCTCCTCTGGAACTCCTGCAGACCAGGTAAATCCCGGTAGAAATGGATGCTGCATGGGATTTTGGTGTTTTTTTTGGTCTGGACCTGGGAGTTATCCCTGTTTCAGCGGTGTGATTTTGGCTGCCCCATGAGCCTCCGGTGTCTCCCACGAGACTTGGATGTGGTCAGCATCGCATCTCCAAGGGCATTTGCTGTTGGACATGTGTCCTATGGGCTTCTCAGGGAGCTTGTTTCTCCCTCCTGTGGCTGGACATTGTCATCCTTCACCGACAACATCGGAGATGTCGTCTGGAGCAGTGAGCAGTTGCTCTGTGGTGCGAACTGATGTTCTTTCAAGATATGTGTGGGATTTTTTTTGCAAAGATTTTGGCTGCTGTGGGTGGACCACAGGGACCGCTGGGATGAGCGAACCTCTGGCTGGAGCCCAGGCTTTGATTTGGACCCCCACCATGGATTTGGAGGGTTTCTCTGATCAAGAAGGTGTAAAAAATAGTAGTAAAAGGTTTGTAAATGCAGCCAGGTAGCTGGTTTGGGCATCCTGGCTGCCCGTGAGCTCAGCTTTGCTAGGGTGCAGGCAGGAAAGGGGTTAATCCAGGTGTCAGGTAGGACATGTGCTGCTGGGGCTGGAGAGTGGCCAAATCCACCTTCTCCCCATCTGTTTTGGATTAAGGCCCAAAAAACAACAACCCCTCCGTGGGCAAAACCACCTGCAGCTCTGGGGCTGCCGAGGAGGAGGAGGAGGGATGGGGGGGGATCACCTCGCCATGGGGGATGCACTGGCCCCGTAGGCGCACGTTGCGGTGAATGATTAACTTCTTCAGGCCGAGGAACTGCTTCACCCAGGGTTTGGTGTTTTTTTTATCTTTTAGGGGACTATTGTCTCCTGGGAAGCTGTTGGTAAACATAATTAAGGAGGGCCGGCACAGGGCTTTGAAGGCACCCCGTGTGCTCCCGTCCTGCTACGTGTTACCGTGCAGCGCTGTCGAGATACTGCAAATCCCATCGTGAGGAGGCTTTGAAGCTGGTGTGGTTTCTGTGCTGCCTGCTCAGGGCTGTCAGGAGGGTGGGTTTAGTGGTTTGGTTTTGTTTTGGGTTTGTTTTTTTTTTTTAATTTTTCAGAGGCTTAAATTAACTTCAGACATGCAAAAGAGGGTGAGAAAGTGATAGGGTTACAAAGAACAAATTTGACCGGTGAAGGAGTTTCAGCCGGCGGGAGGGGACGGGGACCCCTGTACCTGGACTGTCACTGTCCCAGGGCTGTACGTGTCTGTCCCAGTGTCATCTGCATTTTAGGGATGCTTTAGGTTTTGTGTGTTACCTTCTGGGCTGGGGAGCTGGTCGCATCCCACCTCGCTGGGGCTCTCCCTTCTTTGCCGGGGGGAGTTTCTGGGCTGGGGCTGCATCTCTCCCACTCTGCTGGCAGCAGCCCGGTTCTCAGCTTTGGCTTTAAAATAGCCCGGTGGTGACTTCTGCAAAAGAAGGGGCATCTGGTGCGGTTGTTGCCAGAGTCTAAAAGGAGAAACAGTCCATCCTCTGTGCAAGAGCATCCCAGGTTAGGTGGGCTCTGATATCCGTTAGCCGATTGTAGGCAAAGTGTGTGGCTCTTGTGCAATTTCAGGAGACAAAACCCCCACAAACTTTATAAAAGCAAAGGTCAAAAGATGCAACAAAGTTTTTTGTGTTTTTTTGGTTTTTTTTTTTTTACTTTTGAGATGAGCAGGGTAAAAGCATGCAAGAAATTTAGGAATCTGGGCAAGTACAGAGCTCCTTTGTTTTTAATTAGCTGCGTTGTTTTTAATTGCTACTATGCTTGATACATAACCCAGCCTAAACAAGAATAGCTTATTGAATGGGGGACTGACTATGAAAGGCACCGTGAGGAGAAGGGCTGTTCTTCACAGTTGATATATTTGTATTTCAGTGCTTCATTTAATAAGTCTGTTTCCCCAGGGGGCTGTAGCAAGTAAATCATGCCAACAGATTGTTCTCCGCAAACTGGCTTATTTTTGTAATTAGCAAGACGTTAAAGCTGTAACTGCATAGAAAGCGATCTGGGTAAGGAGTTAACGTAAAAGAATTAGTAAGCAAAATGTAATACTTATTGTTTGATAACATTTGTGTTGATTGAATTGGTTTCTGGACAGTTTGTTGTCTCTGATAGTCGTTTTTTTTTTTCTGCAGCACCATAACATGGGAGAGAAATTCAGCAGGTGTGCACAGTGATGGGAGTAAGGTGTGGGGTTTTGGAGGGGAGCACTTTTTGGGAATCACACCTGCGGGGCCAGGTGGACCTGTTGGAGAAATCTTGCTGGGGTTTAAAGCCATCCTGCTCTTCACCAAAAACTACCAGTATTTCCCTCGCTTTATTTTGCTTTTCTCCTTCGTTTTTCAGGTATATGAAAAATTACGGCGTCACCATGAGCGGAGTATTGAAAAGGAAGTACGAAGAGCTGGGGGATGACAGTACCTACTGCTCCTCCTCCTCCTGCTCCCCCCTCTCCTCCTCAGCCTCCTCGGGCTGGGAGTCGGACGAGGAGAGCTCCCATGGAGAGCCCAAGCCCAGCTCTGCCTTAACGCCCAGCTTCACCCGTGAGTATCTCCAGCAGCCCCTTTCCCGGGATCAGATATGCCTCTGTATGGGTTTTTTGTAGCGTGGTGGTGGGTCATGACCATGCAGAGAACCCCTTGGAGCACACCTTTACGGGTGGAGGCAGCCGTAACGTCAGCTCCCTGTCATTACATCAATATATCTTGTTTATCTTATCAGCATCTTCAGGGTAGCCTTCCTCAGCCCTTCCTTCCAGAATTTATCATTTCTTTATAGTGTTTTTGCTGAGGTCCAAATTTCCAGGAATAGAAACCGGTCCCTCCAAACCGGTGCTGTGGGACCATCCCACCATCCCTCAATCCTCTGTCAAGCCATTCCATAGGCAAAAACTAAACAGGCAGTAAAGGCCCATTACGCTGGTTTTTAAAAATGATTAACCAGTAGCGTAATTACCATTTCAGAACTCCGTTTCCTACGTAAGTTGGGTACTTTGCCAAAGAACATGACACATTTGACATTGCCTCCCCTGTTAGTACAGATAAATGCTATTTTGTTTTCCCAGCAATATCACAGTTTAGAGAGCTTTTAGGAAAACACACAGAAGACAAGGTTGTAAAATCCTTTATCTGCCATGCGAAGGGAAGAATTAAAAATACAATAGGGGACCATCTTCACGGAGGAGAAATAGTCCAGCCTAGTAAATTATACTGAACACCCACTGTATATAGCAGTTAAGGTCCACTTAGCAGACATACACAAACACGCAGTGGTCTGAAAAGGCTTTAGAAGTCTTGTAATAATAAAGAGACTCATTCTTGCTTGTCTTCCCAGGTTTTGTGACAAAACAATGAACTTTTTGTATTCTCTGGCTCAATTGGAAAAGGGTCAGGAATGGGAAAACAATTTCAGAGTGGGGGGGGGGGCGGTGCGGGGAAGGAGAAGCAAATGCCAAAGTGCAGCAGCTCAGCCGATAGATGATCGCGGTGGTTAACTTGCCTTTTGATAAAGAGCTAATGTTTTAGAAGATTGAGTCAAGGTTATTATGAAAATGCAACGCGCACTGCAAAGATATCATCAAAGCGACTGCAGAGCCCAGTGTGAAACCCTCAGCTATTTAGCAGAAGCTGCTGACACAGCTGGGTGAACGCTTTTTTTTTTTTTTTTTTTTTTCCTCCTTATGAAACCGAAATGCTGTATTTTGGCAAGCGAGACTTGTGAAACGTGGGTGCAGCTAACTGTCCGGTCTTGCACTTTCCCAGCCTTCGGGGCTGGCCAAACCAGCCGAGCCCCTTGGGTTTTTTGGCAGTCCTTTGGCTTGGCTCCCTGCGGGAGGGCTGCCTGTGGCTCGGGGCTCGGATCCCAGCTCTGCAGTAGTCACCCATCCTTTCTGGGCTGCTTTTTCTCCATGGTGGCGACCAAGACATCCATGCACCAGCAAGGAATGGGACCAAAAAACCCCACCACTGCATTTGTGCGTGGCCGACTCTCATTCCTGACATGCTCATGGAGCAGAAAAAGCATCTCTCTAACCCAGCACCGCCACGTCTCGCTTTGCGTTCCGTGGCCGGCGACGTTCGTGGAAACTCATTGACTCTCAAACTGTCCTGGCTAATTAGTCTACCTCCATCTGCTTCATTTGCCCGTGCAAATGGGCAGAACCAGGTACCTCTGGAGAGGCTCCGCTTTAAATGGTGTGTAGCGTGTTTCAGCAGTTTAAGATAAACCAGAGTCGTGTATTGCCGTGTTTACCCTGGGATCACCTGCATAAAGATTAACATCTTTGCAGCTGCTCTCAAATGAGCCTCTTGAGAATAAACTATAGATTCATAGTTCCTCCCAGTGGATGGTGAAAGGAAGTACCAGAAAAACAGCCGGTTTGGTTATTTTGGTTATTTTCTGCCCTGCCACAAAAGCTGGAGTGTTGGTGCTCCAGCATCCTGGGAGCAGACCATGAGCTCCTGAACGTGGGGCAGGGTGCTTGGGTTTAGAGCAAGACAGGCAGGGAGGATGGTTTATCGCTTGTTCGTTATGCTCTGCTGCACGTGAAGAATAAGCAAATGTGTGTTTCCTGGAGGAAGTCAAGCGGGAAGGAGAAGCAGCAGCCGTTTCTTTGGGTGAATCTGATCAGTCACTCCAATGCATCAGGACTTGGCTTAGTTTCTTCTCCATCCTCACCCCACCTTCCAAGTGTTAGATCCTAAAACACCAGAAGCGATGTCGTAACCTTGTCCCATCACGTCCCTGTTGAGAGAGTAATTGCAGGTCCTGCCTGTTTGTAACATTTTCTATCCTGTCTGCGGGATGGCAGTACTGACTGGGTGCTTTTTTTTTTTTTTTTTCTTTCTTCCCCTGTTTTTAGCCACGTCTATCCTGAAGAAATCCAAGCGACTAAAGAAGAATAATGTGGAGTTTGACCGGGTCACTGTGTTTTACTTCCCACGCTGCCAGGGCTTCACGAGCGTGCCTAGTCGTGGGGGCTGTACCCTGGGGATGGTGAGCAAACACAGCTCCTCCCGGCAGTTCACGCTAGCGGAGTTTTCAAAGGAACAGGAAAACGTTCGTCGGGAGAAACTCGGAGAGAAACTAAAAGAGGAGAAGTTGGAAGCATTGAAATGGAAAGTGAGTAGAAGCGTGGCGTGGCAATAGTTAATGGCCACTTTTTAGTAGGAGCCTCTCTGAGACCTGGGGGCATCAGTCCTTGACCCTGTTTGGATCTCCAAAAAACACAGGCTGTGGTGTGGGATTTTCAGCTCTGTTCTCCACCCTTGAAAGGTGGTGCAAAAGATGCTGAACTCTACATGTCAGGTGTCTGTCAGGTCTTTGTGGGCTCTGACACAGATTTTGGTCCCAGGGTCGCCCACCATGGGGGTGCAGGTCTTTCCTTTCTTCTTTTTCCTCACCTGGGGGTGCTGGTGGCTCTGTGTCCCCAACAGGTCCCTAACGCTTTGCCCATTTTTTTTGCTCTCAGCTAACCATGAACGGCACGAAGGAGTCAGAGGAGGCCAACCAGCTCACCATCGAGGACATCTCCGACGACGACATCGACGTCAGCAACGTGGACCTGGAGGACGGCTTCTTCCTCCAGCCCTACCCCGCCAAGAAGAGACGTGCGCTGCTGAAAGCCATGGGGGTGAAGAAGATCGACAAGGAGGAGAAGCGGGAGCTGCACAACATCCGCCTGTCCCGGGAGGACTGTGGCTGCGACTGCCAGGAGGTCTGCGACCCGGAGACCTGCAGCTGCAGCTTGGCTGGCATTAAATGTCAGGTACGGCCCTTGCCTCCAGGCACGGGGGAAAAGCCGTGGCTCCAGCTGACCTGTACATTAAAGCAGGGAGGGGTTTGAGCAAGCAGGACAGACTTAGGGCAGCCTGTAAAATGCATCTGTTCCCACCTGCGCTCAGAGCAAAGCAGGCGAGAAAAGCTCTTGGAGATGCTCTCCAGGCTGCGAGGAAGGCAGACGCCGCTCGAAAGCGTCCGCTTCCCAAATCCCAGCTGCAGCCATCCCCATGCTGCCGCTGCAGCCCTGGGGATGTGCCTGAGCTCGCAGCGTGAATGCGCCCACCCCGTCCATCCCTGCCAGACTCACACCTGCGCTTGGTGCGGCAGGTGGAGGGAGATGGGCCACGTGGGGAATGTCTTGGCAAACAAAAGCTTCCTGCTGCTTGCATGAGGCTGTGATTTCTCCTCCTCCCCCTGGTTTTATTTTATTTTTTTTTTTTTATTTCCCCTTGGTGTGTGTCACAACTCCCAGCACGCTCAGGCGAACGTGGGAGTGTCAGCTGAGCGCCAGCCCACAGCTAGCTGTGCAGGCCACCTGCAAAGTGGGATAATCCCTCTATGTTTAATTAGCTTATTATATTTTTCATTTGCTTTCTTACGGGTGCCTGCCCAGCTGTCTTTGGGGAGCTGTACTCCCTATGCGGGGTGCTGTTTGCTCCCCCGGTGCCGTGGTTGCGGGCTGGGGGTGGTGTAGGGTGGCTGTGCACAGGCGGCTGGGTGCTCCCCGTGTGTCACAGCCCCCCTCCAGCAGCTGCTGCTCACAGGGGCATGAAGGTGCCGCAGGTGCCTGTTGAGCAATTCGTCCTTATCTCAGAGAGGGGCAGAAGCTCACGATATGGATAAGGTATTAAATATCGTGATGCAATATATAAAAACTCGTGTTTGCCCCCTTGTGTCTTCTTTTGGAGTGTTATATTTGGGGTTTTTTGGAACCTTTTAACTTTCTTCAGTTATACTGAAATCCAGCTTCTTTATCACAACTCTTCAAAAGTGCAGGGTGTCTTTTATAATTATATATATATTATTTTTTTTTTAAGTCTGCTTTTAAACCCCTCAGCTGTTACTTGGTTTCTGAGGGCGGGTTTGTCTCGGGCGGTTTCAGTTTTGTGCCGCTGGGTTCGGTCCTAACCCTCCGCCTCTGCTTCTCCCCGTGCCAGATGGATCACACCTCCTTCCCCTGCGGCTGCACCAAGGACGGCTGCGGCAACACCGAGGGCAGGATCGAGTTCAACCAGGCCCGCGTGCAGACCCACTTCATCCACACCATCATGAAGCTGGAGCTGGAGAAGCAGCAGCAGAGCAGCGAGAAGGTGGCAGAGGCTGAGCCCCCTTTTCGGGAGCGGCTCCCGCCCCTGGGATGCGCGGCAGGGAAGGGCTCCTTGGAGGAGCGTGCGGTGCCGCTGGCACCCGCCTTCCAGTTCAGCCCTGACCTGGAGGCCCTGGGGGAGAACAGCTGCAGCAGCGACATGACGGACTCCTCCATCTCCTCCCACCCCAGCGAGGACCTGGAGGAGCCCTACGAGAGCCTCCCCTCCGACAAATCCCAGTCGGACGTGGACGACGACGGCTTGGCACGCATCCTCCACTTCAACGACTCGGATGCCGAGGAAGAGAGTGGCCGCGGCCAGGATGACCTGAGCTGCTTCCACCCCACCGACTTCTTCATCGAGGACCACGGCAGTGAGGCCAAGCCTGTCACCGGCCACTTGTCCCACCTCTCCGAGTGCCTGGACGAGAATGCCAACCAGGACGGCGGGGGTTTTCTGGAGGATGCTGCCCACGCGCGGTGCGATGGGCTGTCCTGCTGCGCCTCCTCCCCGGCCGAGCCCTGCTCCAAGAGCTACGCCGACCTCAGCCTTTCCTCTGACTCCTTGGATTTCTTCCAGTCCTTCTCGGACTATAACTTGGGACCCCTTTACAACTCCTTAAAGGAGTATGAGAACCTTGATAACTTCTCAGCGTTACAGTTTCAGTTGCCTAATTTCCCTGGCTTCCCACAAGCCGGAGATCAGGGCTCCTGTTTTTTGGAGTCCCTCATCGGTTTGTCCGAATCCGTCCCTGAAACCCCGGCCCCTTTCACAGACAATCAACTTTTGGAGGACGCCATCAAGTCATCGCTGATGGAGACGGTGAAAGTGTGAAATGCCCGTGTGGCTCGGGCGGCAAGGACCGGCGCTGAAAGGAAAACCGAAGAACAGTTGTACGGGCAAACTTTCACCGAAAGGATGATGCGCTACTCAAAAATAAGGAGGAAAAAAACACAAAAAACCCTGACTTTCTAAGCAAACAAACTATTTTTGGTCTTTATAGAACGTGGACGTTTTGACATACTGCACCTACAATCAGTTCTGTCGCTGTTTGTGCAAAAATTTCTAAACTTTCATGATGGGGTGGGGTGGGGAGGGAGGGGAAAAAGACTTCCATGTATGAATTTCCTCGTGTTTTGTATGAAAAGACCTGTCGAGAAATACTCCTTGCTAACGTTGCCAGTCGTACACGCAGCCCCTTCTAGAAATGTCTCAGTGTTGCAGGAACTTTTTAAAACAACTTTTTGAAGCTGTATTTATTGTGAAAATCCGTGGTTTGCGTAAGGGTTAGCCCAACACCCTCTTACGTTTCAATCGGACAAGGTTTACAGAAGAGGTCCATACACTATATACATAATCATTCTTCATCTATTTATTGCAAATCCCAGAATTTAACTAGCCACCGAAGCTTGAACTAGCATGAAACCTTATTTAAATTGGTAATACCTCAGATGTATTATGTGTACAATCATATTATTATTATTTTTTTTTGCATAATATATCTGTATTTATTTATTTTCTACCTGTAGTACGTGAATAGCACTGTGGTTTATCAACGACCTGGAAGAGGGCAATAAGGTCTTGAGCAGCGCCCATCCTAAGGGTGACCCTGGTTTCTCCGAGTCTGAAAGGTGTTGGCTGTTTGGTCTTCACTTTGCGTTTCTGGCAGAGCGGAGTGCAGGCGGGTGGGAGGGGAGGGACGGGGGAAACGTTGGTGCGACACCCTTTGGTTGCTGTCAGCCCCTCGAGTAGACGTGGTGATGGTGTCCGACCTCTGTAATACTGCTAGGGAGAGGAAAACGAGCAAAGCCCTCAACTATTCAAGAAATAACATGAACTAGCTCTATTTAAACAACAGGAAAAAAAAAAAAAAACACCACGCCAACCCTTTTCATAAATTATTTTATAATTTATTTAATTTCCGAAGGATTTGGCCATGAGATCTTTCACGATCGGTTACGGGGAGGGAGGAACCGTTGGCAGCGGTGGGCAGGGGCGTAGCGAGAAGGACCTTTGCAGCCCTTGGGGGGGCTTGGGAAGGCCAAGGCTATGCTTGCGCTCCCCAGCAAGTGCTCCTTAGGGCTCCCCGGCCTTGAGAGTGTCGCAGCTCCAAAATCTAGTGGGTCAGACCGTTTATACTCTTCATGTTTTTGAAAAACATAGGTAAATCAGGTAAATCAAGTCAAACAGATGGATATGAAAGTTATTGGGTTATTTGTCCTTTGAGAACGGTTTTAGGGGGAAGAAAAAATAACACTTGAAAACAAAGCTGAAAAGCTCAAAGGCTTTTGTTTTCTAAAATGAGGGAAATCACCGTGTTTAGGAAGGATATTGGGGACCCTCTTGGCATTTTGCTGTTTAAATCAGTCTGAGAACACGACACTATTTGGCCACACGATGTAACTGGACATAAAATCTGTACATCAGCGATACACTAAGTGCCTACGCCAGTGGTATGGAAAAAAGGAAAAAAAAAAAAAAAAAAAAAAGGACTTAAAAACCTACCAGCTTTAAATTCCCCCTTGGAAAATGTGAGATTTGGTGATGGGAGTGATTAATGACAGCGGGGGGAGGCGTCCCGGCCCCGCGACCCCAGGAGTGGGGTGTTGGTGGAAGATCCTGGGGGCAGGAGACACCCAGATGGGGGGGAAAATACCCAAAAATATGGATTTGAGGGTTTTTCCATTGGCTGAACCCGATGGTGCTCTTTGGTACCTGCTATCCCACCGGCTCCTTGTGCAAACCGCCTGGCGATTTAGGAAACTTCTGGCGTACGAAGACAGCAAAGTCTGGGTTTTTGGGGTGTTGTTTTTGTTTTGGTTTGTTTTTTTTAATGGTTATTATTACTATTTAATTGTACATCTTCTCTGGTATTGAGCCGGTCAACTGGGAAGCGGAGCTGACCCTCCGCGGCCGTGAGCGGGTGCTCGCCCGCCGCATCCTCCCGCAGAGCATCATCGCCCGGGAGGGCGACTGGGGGAATACTACTGGCAGATGGAGGATTTCCTGGATATATATATATATATAATTATTGTTATTATTATTATTTTTCTGTTGTCGTTGTCGTTTCTTTAGACTGAAAAGTCCCCTTCAGTTATCTCCTAGGTGGTAGTTTTTATCCTTCAGACTGCATCAAAAATACTGACAGTTGAAAGTCTGGTACCGTTCTGTATTTATTGGCACTAATATATTTTATAACATTCCTAGGTTTCTCTGCATATATATATTTATATATATAAAATATATGCATATATTTTATATATATATATACACACACTTTTTTTTAATGAAAGACAGGGATAGACTCCTGCCTTTGTGGATTTTTTTTTCTATAATTTATTCTTTTTATTTGTGTTGGTGCCAAAAAAAAAAAAGATTTTTTCTCTTCCCCCCCCCACCCCAGGGCACTGAATTGTAAATATATAATTTTTTTTTTTTTTTCTTCTCGGTATCTGTGTAAAAAGTTGCCTGTTAAACAGTTTAAAAACTGGGTATTTATTGACACAATCTGTAATTATCTAATGTATTGATTGAAACGCTTTGGTTTCAACATAGCTTTATTTTAGCTTTCTTTGTGTATATATTGTGATTATGTTGCTTAAAGGTACAAGTTAAAAAAAAATGCTTTATTTTTACCTTATCCATTTGCATTCGTTTATAAAAAAAAAAGCATATTTGTCTACAGCTGCTGTCTCTCATTTCATCAAAGCAATATGAAGAAATTTCCATTACACTTTCAATAAAAGAATTTTGTTTGAAGACGGCACCGCCTTTCCCCTCTTTTACTGGGGCTCATAAATTTGGATGATGCGTGTGTGCGCTGCATTGGATGTCCTGGTTGTCTCTTTTTTGTTTGTTTTTGGCTTTTTGGGCCCCTTTTTGAAGTTAAGGGGTGCCCTGGGTTCCCACCCCAGGAGAGCATCCTACCAGGGCAGGAGCAGCCCTTGTCCTGTGTCCTCCAGGTGTCCTCCAAGAGGCTTCTCCTGAGCTTGGGGACCCCCGTTGCTCTTCTCACCCCCCCAGGGAAGAGCATCCCCATGTCCTCACGTGGGGGAAAGACACGGGGGGAACCTCGGGGGCTGAGCACCACCGTGGGGCCAGTCCCATTGTGGGAAACCAGCTGTAGGGTCGGTCTCCAGAGCGAAGGGGACATCCTCCCTGGAGGAGGCGTTGAGCCCAGCTCATCCATCCCTACAGAGTGCTCCTCTGTGCGGGGCAGCTGGGTATACCAGGGACATCCCAGGTAGCCTCCAAGGCATCCCCGGGTCCATCGCAGCCTCAATGTTGCCTCAGCACCGAAACGCAGCGAGGAACGCTACCCAGGCCCTGGGAGGTCGCACAGGAGAAGCTCTTGGGGCAGCTGGAGATGCACGAGGGGTGCCCCAAAGTCCCTCTGAGCTCATGCAGGGATGGGTCCCCTCACAAACGGGCACACAGGGCCAGCCCCTGCTACAAAATTTTAGGCTAAACCAACATATTTTGGCTGGGAGAGGGTCTGGGCGGTGAGAGCAGTTTCTCCCAGGGCTGGGACTCGAAGGGACCTTCATGGCAATTTCCTTCATTAATTTGAGGGCAAAAATGTGATGCAACCTCTTGCTTGGCAGAGCAAGACCCGTGCCCAGGAGAGCATCTCCTGAGGCTGCCAAGGTGTCTCCAGCCACTCAGCCATGCTGTTGCAATGTCCCCGGCCTTGTGGTGGCGCATGACAATTGTCCTGTCCAACTTCCTTCCTGCTCCACCGGTGTCACTCTGAGACAAAATGCTATTTTTTTTTTTTCTTCTTGTTTTCCCTAAAAAATGTGCATGGGGCTGGGATACAGCTGTGTTTCCCAAGCTTGCTGGGCTTGTGGGTGGTAGCTGCACCTCTCCACCGGACGGTGGAAGAGACAGTGGTGGTGGTGGCGGCAGCCCCATCAACAGGAAGCATTTAGGAGAACTCATAGAATCATAGAATGTGTTGGGTTGGAAGGGACCTTTAAAGGTCATCTAGTCCCACCCCCCTGCAGTAAGCAGGGACATCTTCAACTAGATCGTCTTGGGAAACCCTTGGGAATCCCTGGAAAACCCTTTCCCTTGCAGGCTACAAACCGTCTCTCCTCGCCCCACGGCACCCCCGGGACCTGGAAGGATGCAGTCACACAGAAGCATCGCCACGATCCTGCACTCCAGGGGGAAAAGCAGAGAAAATCCGCTCGGTCCTGGCAACAGCAGGGAAACAGGCAGGGGGTGAGGCCGTGAGCCAGCCCGTGGTGCGAAGGGAAAACCGAAAAAAATCCCAGGAACCTGGATGGGGAAAAGGCACACCTCTCCCGTGGGCTTGCGTCCGGCAGCATGGCTGTAAATCATAACCACTGGCATCGACCTGAAAGCAAGGGAAATTGGCCCAAGAATGCCATTGTCTAGTTTTCCAGGGGGAATCCATTTCGGAAGGTTGCCATCTGCCCCCGGAGCAGAGCAGCTCAATTAATTGAATAAACTATTTGTTACAAATTATTACTGCTGTAAAAGCAGCAATACTGAAAAGCAGCCTGAGGTTTTTTTTTTTGTTGTTTTGTTTTATGGGGTTTATGGCTGTAATTCCCTCTTACGTTAATTATTCTCTGATTGGGGGGAGGAGACCCCCCTCCAGCATACGGCTCCTGCTGCCACCCTGGTGGCTTTTCAGCTCATGGCAATGGCTTTGTGCCGTGCCCTGGCGAAAGGCACGGTGCCGAAACTGCCCCGAGGGGCCGCATCCCATCGGGCATCTCCGCGGGGAAGCGGCAGAGTTTGTTACAGCCTCTCTGCGCCCAGAGGAGCTCAGGTTTGCATTGAGGAACGAGGCAGGAGAAGCCCTGGAGGAGCTGGATGGGGATTGTCCCTCGGCGAGGCGCTGACGTTCAAGCCACGGCCACTCCGCTTTTACAGGGCTGCATCTTCAAAGGGGTGGAACCAGGTGCCCCCCTCGATTTGCTCCCTGGCCATGGAGGGGTTGAGGGCAGCTGATTTTCTGCACGGACGGGGACGGACGTGCCCCGACCCGGTGACACAGAGCTGGGACTCACACCCTGTTTGACGGTGGGCGGTGGTGCTCCTTCCCATCCCAGGAATCGGTGATCCATTGACCCCCAATTAAAGCCATCTCCGCGCCCCCCACCTCGCTTAGGTCTTCATCGCCCTCTTTATTTTACATTTTTTTTTTTTTTTCCCTCCACGCAGCCACCTGGCCTGCCTTGCTCCTAACGCCCAGAGGCGCAGAATTACTCATCGCCCGCTTTCGCTTCGTCTTTAGGTGCCTACGCGAGTCGAACCCTGCGTGCAGCCACCGGACTAGAAAGCGTTGCTCCCCGGGTGGCGCAGCAGCCTCCAGGAAAGGGATGAGTCATTTGGTGACCGGCGGGGACAGGGACAGGGATGGGGATGGGCTGCCACACACGGCCGAGGCTCCTCCAGACCTGGCGCCGCACAGGAATGAGACACCCATGGACTTTCCTGGGCAGGAACAGCTATAAAATGACGGGTAGGATGGACTTTTATCTCCTGCAGGGGAAAAACAAGAACTGAGGAGGTCCAGGGCAAGGCGGGGACTGCGGGTGTTGGCTCTGCGGCTCTTGGGGTGCTCCTGTAAGGACGGATCCTGCACGCAAAGGGCTCGTGTCCACTTTGGAGGTGGGAGCGTTGGGAAAAAATTACCTTTTCTCATCGTTTCTCTGGCTGATAGAAGAAAAAGGCGGGTTTGCAGTGCGTGGGCGAGCAGCGTGACACTGCGGGAGGGGGGAGGTTGTCCCGGGACATCTGCAAAGGCAACGGAAGCAACCACGGTGGTGCCTCTGCATCCTCGCGGCTTCAAGACCTCTGTCACTGCCACAGGCGCTGCCTGTGCACGCGCATCTTCCACCCAGCTGAGGAGAAGCCTGCGGGTGATGAGGTTTTAACTCAGACCTGGCAATTGGCCTGGTTCTCCTATACAAAAGGCACTGCAGAACTGGTAATTATTGACCCGTTCCTGTGGACGGTGCCAGTTTATTCTGTCAATGGTATGGAATAGAAAAAAAAACCAAAAACAAAAAACAACAGTTCAGTTGTTATTCCTTATTCTTTGGGCTAATGATGTTCAACATCACAGAAATCCTGAATCCTGATTGCACTGTAAAGAAGCGTCTTCTCCACCACATCAACCCAAAGGACAAGGGGTAGCGGGCACAAACTTGAGCATAGGAAGTTCCACCTAAACATGAGGAGGAACTTTTTTCCTGTGAGGGTGGCAGAGCCCTGGCACAGGCTGCCCAGAGAGGTGGTGGAGTCTCCGTCTCTGGAGATATTCCAAACCCACCTGGACGTGTTCCTGTGCCACCTGCTCTGGGTGACCCTGCTCTGGCAGGGGGTTGGACTGGATGATCTCCAGAGGTCACTTCCAACCCCTGCCATTCTGTGATTCTGTGATTCCGCACCAAAATGAAAGCAGTTTGATTTCTGCACCACGTGAGGGCCCCTCTGCGATCACCCGTCTCCGGAGAAGCTGCGAGTCCTCAGCATCTGGGCAAACGGGTGGTGCTAAGTGCAGTGAATAAATCTAAGTGTTCCGGTTTCAGCGTTGTCCCTCCATAAACCAGCAAAATTTCCTGTTTTGCCAGAGCCATGGCTATGGTGAGAATTCAGATAAGCAGTTAAGAGAGAGACCCAGGTTTTCTTCACAGCTATGGCCATTAGGAGTTTTCAGCGCTGCTTAATCCACACATTGCCACCAGCTTGCTCCATAGCTCTCAGCCCGCTGCTGAGTGAATGGCAGTATTGCCATCTACTGGCATCTCGCCTCTCAGCTGGACAAATTGCTCCTGGGCAATGCTTGTCCTCCTCCATGGGACCAGAGACAGCATGTACCTCACTGAGATATCATATTAACAAAAAATAAAACAAGGCTTCAATGTCCCGCTTGGGTCTGGAGGAGAGGTGGGGATGTTCTGGGGCTTGGCCGCGTTTCCATGCCTGGCCTGTCCCGCACATCCACAGCTGGAAGAAGCCATCTCCAGAAGGTAAACGCTCAAAACAACCCCCCATGATTACACCACATTTCGGCCAGGGAAGCTGAGTGAGGGACCAAAACACCTGTGGCTGGACATGCCCTGACTCCATTGCATCAGTAGGTGCATGAAACCCACCAAAAAAGGAATATCCGCGAATAGCAGAACTGAAATATTTTGTCACAGCTGTGAAGGTTGTGAAGGCTTTCAGGTCAGTCTGGACAAGGAGGCTGAAAGGCTTGAGATGGCCTGGAGACCCAATTCCCTGGGGACCACATGAGCCACACGCCAGGGTAAAACATTCCAGGAGAACCCTGCCACCAGGATGAACAACATAAAAAGATCTCCCTCCAACATAAACCTGCTCCACTGAGATACCCGGCGTAGGAAACTATTATCTATTACGCTTCCCTGGAAATAAATACTTGGATACTACTTTGGAGTAAATAGAGATGAGAACTTAATGGTCCTTAAGTGCTTTTCATAGTCAAAGCATCCCAAAGTGCTTTCCGGTAATTAAGGCTGAATAGCTGTCAGGGGGCAATGGAGCCCGTTGTAGTCATACCCCCAAATACCCATCATTTTTGCCTGCAAGTGAGCGAGCAAGGGAACGCTTGGGTGAAGGAGCGATACAAATTCAACTGCAGATTTTGAGGGTTATTCTGATAAAGGGAAGCAGCCCCGGGGTAGGATTTGGATGAGGAGACATCCATAAGCAGAACATGTCTATTCAGCTGTGGTGGGATTGAGGGCCCCATCGCTGAGCTCTGTTGTGTTTTGGGCCAGCTGGGATGCTCAGGTGTACAAAGACATCCTCATGGGGCTAGTGGCGATGACAAGGCACCTCAGAGGGGCTGTTTGAAGCAGCAGCAGGATGGGGTGGGATGTCCTCAGGCATCCCTAATGCAACTGAACACTGTATTTGATCCTTGCACCCCCAAGCTGTGTATCAAGCACCTGCAGCCTCACCTCCCTCACGTATCTCGAGGTGCTGTAGCCAGTCCTACACCTTCCCGGAGCACCCTCCACCTGGTGGGACCAGCCCCAGGAGATAAGGCTCCTGTTGCCATGGTTGTCTCCTTTTTCTGCTCCCCATAAAGACACGGGGAGAACCAGTTTTCCAAAATCTGGTTTGTTCTCCAGTTTAGCTGCATCCCCACCACCCAGCTTTGGAGAAAAGGATGGGAACGTTATGCATGAGCATTACAGCACTGTGCCCAGCCGTGTTTTCCCGATGCCATTGGCTAGTGCATCCCTGGGACATCTAGGTTCTTCACACAGCAAAACCTGTGCAAAGCACTGCATTTTCCATAGGCTTCCCGAGGTGTGCTCCCGGGATCACAGTGCTGGGGAACAAGTAGCTCTGGCAATGCTCTTGGATCGTGAGAGGTACGTGAGGCACAGGAGAAGCATGTGCACCCTGTCCCTGTGCTGCCAGGCTGTCGCCTTCCTCTTATCCTACGCAATAAATCACGGCTGAGCAGCACAAGCTGTTCCTGTCATCGAAACACGGAAAGAAACGCTCTTCTTGGCACCGAGGAGGTGATAATGGCCCTGAATTAGAGCTGTACGTCTCCAGCGCCTGATTCTCCTGCTCCTGGGGGTGCAGCCCCCCGATGTTTCTCCTCCTGGCTGTTGCCGGAACGGGTCACGCGGAGGAAGGATTTAAAGGAGCAACGTCCAGCCTGGCTTTCAGAGCAGGTTGTGACGAGAGGTTTCAAGCAGCCGATGGCCACGGCTGCCCCGTGGAGACCAGGGGGTCTCCTGCACGGCCGCGGGCAGAAGCAGGGACACCCCATCACCATGTCAGGGGACGAACAGGGGATGGCTGTGGCTTTTTGGGTTGTGGCAAGGCACGTGCATACTCATTAAATTGCTAACGCGGTCCCAGGATCGCTTTTGGCCCAGCGAGCAGCAACGTCCCTGACGGTTCCCAGTTCTGCTCAGCCCAGGCCAGGGACAGAGGCTGATGAGAGTTTGGGACCCCGTGTGACATCCCCAGATCCCCCCACGGCCTGTGCACGGAGCACACAGGGTTAGACCCTCCCAGGCACTGCAGAACCCCCGGGCACTCTAAAACTGCCCTTCTCACTCTAAAACTGCCCTTCTCAGCATCGCAGGAATGTTTGGAAGGGGTTTGAGGGGCTCACTTTAAAAATCTCATTTCCCAAAGCCTTTGGTCTGTGTCTTTTTAATTCCTTTTGAAACTCAAAGGGAAATGTTGGAATAAAGTCAGGCCAAGATCTCAGATGCCAGCATGCTCCAGTCACTTGGCTCCTAAGTGAATTTTTAAGGGACGTTACTCCACCACTGCGCCTAACAGATCTAGGCTCCTTCTCCTTCAGGACAAGTTAAATATTTGAACTTGATATCACAGCAGAAATCACACAGGCTGTCTTAAAAGGAGCAAGAAAACTTCAGTAATTCCAGCAGGAAAGCTGAGATCCGAGGTTTTTTTAGCTTGTCAGAAGAGGAGAATTGCCAAACTACAGAGCACCCAGGAGACGCTGCCAAGCGCAGCCCGGTAAAGCGGAGCGTAGCTGGGACTCCACTCCTTTACAAGCCTCAGAGAAAGCGCCCCTGGTTTCGTTTTCGTTTGCGCTTGCCGTAATAAGGAGGATTTATCTGTTTGCAAATCGGACTTCTGGATACGGGCAGCTCCTGTGTGTCATTGCTTATCTGTGTGTCTGCCAGCAGCCACGAAGGACAGAGTGCAAGGCTGCGTGCGTGCCGTTTTATCATTCCCAGCCCACAGAACTTCTGGAGCAGCCAGTGATAACCGTGTCGGATATTCCTTCGGTTTGCCAATGCCCTCTAGTGGCTTTCGGAGAGAAGAAACGTGCATTTCTCCCCGCCCTCGCCCCGTCAAAAAAAAAGAGGATTTTGCAAAAATGCTGCTAAGCCCTGGGTGTGTGTGAGATGGGACATAGGTGGTTTAAAATGGGAAAAGAGCCAAATCAAAATCCTTCATTCATAGATGCTCATCTCATACACGGCAAAAGGGAGGAGGGAAGGTTGTGAGCTGCCCAGGGGGGTCGTGGAGTCCCCTTCTCCGGAGACTTTCAAGACCTGCCTGGATGCGGTCCTGAGTAATGCAAAAACAGCAACAGGTCACTGGCTGAAATCACTGATACTTTATTATACTCTTAGACAAACCTGGCTATTAATAGCCCAAAGAGGCGTAGAAGGGATGAGAGGAGGGTTAACGAGCAGAGGTACTTTGTTCTAACTCTTCTCATACTCGTGTACCAGTCGATCCTTCTCTAGAGACCCCCGTTATTCAATGCAGTCTGGAAAACAAAAAAGAGGTGAATTCATCTGAGAGCCAGAGTAACGCGTGTCTCCATCCCACCAAAGTGCTCGGAAGAAGGACTTGTTCTCAGCTGGGCCACCCAGAAAGGTAGGTTTATGGACCACAGTAGCCTCCCTCTTCCTCGCAGTGATCTAAAATACCTCTCCCCACCTTTCTTTCCAGCAGGCCCCACGGTTTACAGCGACATTTCCATAAAACCAATCCCCTGTGCCTGGGAAATGGCTGCTCCTTGTGCCAGACATTATTTCTGGCAGCAAAGAGCTCGTTGCTCATTCCCAAATGCAAGACTGAGAGCGCATAGTGTGGCACTGCTTTATGTTTGCTGCATTTCCCGGCCAGCTAATTCCTTCAACGGTTTCCTGCAGTAAGGTTTTGTCTGGGCGAATGGTGAGGGTCATTTTTTGGACAAAGAGCCTAGCTCCTGTCCGGCTTGAATTTGTTCTGTGGTCCCCAGGAGCATTCCAGCTCCAAGGTAGCAGCTCCTTCCTTACAATTATTTGACTACACCAAAGTAGCACCAAATATCCTGATTTTAGATCTCCCCAGATCTCCCAGTTCAGCTCCTAATGCTTTCATAAATGAAAGGATTCAAGTCCTCTGACACTCCCTTGCCCTCATGGGAGACGGTCAGGTTCCCTCGCAGGCACCAAGCAACTTACACTGTAGATCCAGTCCACGTAGGCTGACACACGTGTGAAGACTGTCGGCTTCTTGTAGGTGTTACAGTAAGGAACTAGCCCAAAACTGACAATCCCATGGACTTCCCAGCGATTGTCTCTGTAGCAGTTGAGAGGGCCCCCAGAGTCCCCCTGGATCAGAGGAAGGAGAGGAACATATTAAGCCAAATTATCTGAGAAATCACAGAATCATAGAATCATTTGGGTTGGAAAAGACCCTTGGGATCATTGAGTCCAACCATCAACTCCACTCTACAAAGTTCTCCCTTACACCATATCCCTTAACACCACATCTAAACGAGTCTTAAACACATCCAGGGAAGGTGACTCCACCACCTCCCTGGGCAGCCTATTCCAGTGTCTGACCACTCTTTCTGTGGAGAATTTTTTCCTAATGTCCAGCCTAAACGTACCCTGCTGCAGCTTGAACCCATTCCCTCTTGTTCTATCGCTAATTATCTGTGAGAAGAGACCAGCACCAACCTATCTACAATGTCCTTTCAAGTAGTTGTAGAGAGTGAGGAGCTCTCCCCTCTCAAACTAAACAGTCCCAGCTCCTTCAATCGCTCCTCATCAGATTTACTCTCCAGGCCCTTCACCAGCTTCGTTGCCCTCCTCTGCTCTCTCTCCAGCACCTCGAGATCTCTCTCGTATTGAGGTGCCCAGAACTGGACACAATGCTCAAGGTGTGGCCTCACCAGTGCTGAGTACAGGGGGACAATCACCTCCCTCCTTCTGCTGGTCACACTATTTCTAATACAAGCCAGGATGCCATTGGCCCTCTTGGCCACCTGGGCACACTGCTGGCTCATGTTGAGCCACTTGTCAATTAGAACCCCCAGGTCCTTTTCTGCCAGGCAGCTCTCCAGCCACACTGCCCCAAGCCTGTAGCGATGCACGGGGTTGTTGTGGCCCAAGTGCAGGACCCGGCACTTGGCCTTGCTGAAGCTCATACCGTTAGCATTGGCCCATCGGTCCAATCTATCCCAGTCTCTCTGTAGAGCCTCCCTATCCTCATGTAGATCAACACTCCTGCTTAGCTTCGTGTCATCTGCAAACTTGCATCTGCCACTCTATGGCCTTATCAAGGTCATCAAAGATGTTAAACAGAAATGGTCCCAACACTGAGCCCTGAGGGACACCACTTGTGACCGGCCGCCAGCTGGATTTAACTCCATTGACCACCACTCTTTGGGACCGCCCATCCAGCCAGTGCTTGATCCAGCAGATCGTATGCTTATCCAGGCCATGAGCCGCCAGCTTTTTCATGAGAATTCTATGGGGGACAGTGTCAAATGCTTTTCGAAAGTCTAGGTAGACAATGTCCACAGCCTTTCCCTCATCCAATAATGAGGTCATCTTGTCATAGAAGGAGATCAGGTTCATCAGGCAGGACCTGCCTTTCATAAACCCATGCTGACTAGGCCTGATCCCCTGCTTGTCCATTATATGAGTTGTAATGGCACTCAAGATGATCTGCTCCATGACCTTCCCTGCTACCGAGGTCAGACTGACAGGCCTATAGTTTCCTGGATCCGCCTTTCTGCCTTTTTTGTAGATGGGCACTACATTTGCTACCCTCCAGTCCGTTGGGACCTCCCCAGTTAGCCATGACTTCAGGTAGACAATGGAAAGCGGCTTGGCGAGCACGTCTGCCAACTCTTTCAGCACTCTTGGACGTAACTCATCCGGTCCCATAGACTTGTGCGCATCCAAGCGGCGTAGCAGGTCACTGATCACTTCCTTTTTAATTGTGATGACCTCGTCCAGATTCCCTTCCCCGTCTCCTAGCTCACGAGGCTGGGTGCCCAGGGAACAGCTCGTTCCACTGCTAAAGACTGAGGCAAAATAGGCATTGAGCACCTCAGCCTTTTCCTCATCCTTTGTGACTATGTTTCCCTCTGCATCCAATAAGGGAGGGACATTTTCCCTAATCCTCTTTTTGTTGTTAACGAATTTATAGAAACATTTTTTGTTATCCTTAACAGCTGTAGCTAGGTTGAGCTCTAGCTGCGCTTTGACTCTCCTAATTTTCTCCCTGCATAGCTTCGCTATATCCTTATAGCCTTCATGAGACACCTGCCCCCTCTTCCAGAGGTCATAGACTCTCCTTTTGTTCTTGAGGTCCAGCCAAAGGTCCCTATTTAGCCAGGCCGGTCTCCTTCCCCGCCTACTTGTTTTTCGGCACACGGGGACAGCCTCCTCCTGTGCCTTTAAGACTTCTCTCTTGAAGTATGTCCAGCCTTCCTGGGCTCCTATATCCCTCAGGGCAGCCTCCCAAGGGATTTTGTCAATCAAGGAATAACTGGATAGGATTAAGGAGCACCATTTAGTTAACTGTCCTCACACACACACACACACACCCCATTTTGCAAACAAGTATATGTACTAAAGGGTCCCGGGAAGTTAAGGCGGTGAAAAAGAAAGCAACTCGAGTTAAAATATATGAAAAGATAAAGGCCCCTGCTTGGCCCAGAACCCAGTTTGAAACAAGGTTCTGCCATAATTAAACCACACAAAAAAATACACTAAATATCTAGAGAACTATAATTACACTGTACCTATAATTGTACTATGTATAGCCATATAACCTGTTTTGGTTTTATATGTTTCTATGTTATATTCATATATTTACATAATCAAACATATTATGTATTTGTCCGTTATTTTTCAAGGGCTCTGCATGGTTGTTTTCACCAGAAACCACCTCCATGGTGAAGGGGATACAGGCAGAGGTAACAGGTTTTCCCCCCATATCTCCTTGCACTGATGCTGGGGCCACCTGGAGCCCCTGGGCTAAAGGGGACCTCACAGCGTCTTCCTTTCCCACCTAACCTGGGCCAGATGGTGCCAGCTGGACATCGCCAAAACTTGCAGCAACCTCAGCTGTCCATGTAAGTGGAGCTATTGCAGGTGGAGAAATGGCAAAACCAGGTCCCAAGGAACAGCAAGGTCAGATAGGAAGGAAAGAGAAAGAGGGGAGCTTGAAAATCCTCTGATAATAACAGATCTTACACTGCATCCGGACCTCACGCCGTCTCCACCTGCACAGATCATAGAGGCTTTTGCTTGAGAGCCCCACCAGTCGTTCTGGGAGCAGATCTCATGGTCGACCACCGGCAGCACCACCTCCTGCAGTGTGATCGCACTGCTGCCACCCACTAGCAGAGGAAAGGTGAGATTTTGGTCCAGCAGCTTCAGCCATTGAGGAAGGAAGCCCACACCCTGCCTCGGGCAGCCTTACCTGCACGATGGTCCCTCTGAAATCAGGAGGGACCCTCAACACTCCTCCTTCCCCCTTACTCACCACTAACCACCCCCCATCCAGTGATATAGCAGGGATGGTCATTGGGCAAAATGTCTCCTTCAGGTGGAAGCATTCCCAGCTCAACGTATCCATTGTCATAGGCAGGAGAATCGAGGCGCAGCAGGGCAATGTCATAGCTGAAACAGGAAAAGACCTTTTACTGAAAAACCGGAATTAGTCACAGACTAGATCTGACATCCTCACTCATATTTATTTCACCACTTATATAGGTCTCTAGCCTCTGGCATGGTGACAGCCAAGCACCTTGCAAACATCATGAATTTATCCTTATAGTTATCACAGGTGACAGGAAAATATGAGCAATTGAGAGCAGAGAGGCCACGGTACAGACTGATAAAGGGCTAACACCCCCCAAAAACCTTCTATGCCTTCGGAGGAACCCAACCCCAGAGTGAAATTTCAGTGGACCCTGGGTGGACAGACATGACTCTGAGCGGGGATTTAAGACAGTCCCTCGGCATTTCCCTGTTGGCTTCCCTTCATCAGACGCAAGCAGTGGTGTGACTGCTGGCAAGCCCCTGACTCTGCTCTACATCCTAGATCCCTCTGTGAAGCCCATCTTTGCCCTGTCTTGGGCAAAACAGGACCGAGGTCATCCACATAGACACTGTGTAGCTCCTCCAAGAGAGGAGGTCATTTGGGAAATCTCCACTGTGTCATCTTCCAGTGCTTCCCACCAGTCCAACCTCAGTGGGAACTGGACTGAACATACACACAAACGCTAGCGGGACAGGGTGGTAAGTCCCATTCAACCACCTGACGATATTAAAAATAATTACCCATTGGCAATGTCATTGGGATTCCAGCCATCATGAATGAAGATTTTGTCCACACCAAGGTAGTACTCGGTGCCATCCACCTCCAAGAGATTGTGCTCACCCAGAGCCACTCGGTAGGTTGCTCCTGGTGGCCTGAAAACAAATCACGGAAAAATTAATGTAAAAACTACTCCCCACCGCTACCTTTACAGGGTAATTCCTGCACCACCGAGACCTTGCACCAATGTAATCATTTCTAAAGCACTTTCCACCGGAGGATTTTCAATGGACTGCAGTGAAATGGCCTTATGAATTTGGCAAATGCTGCCTGCAGTTTGCTGTCAAAGCAAGTGAAGGCGCAGCATCAGCTAATACAGCGCTGAGCGTGGTCTTGAACAAGAATTTTCATCTTGCATCTCTGCATCTATCCGAAGCAGAGTGTGAAGGATCAGCTTGTTACGCTTTATTGTAAACACATTCACGAAAGGCATGAGTAATTAAAGAGGACTGTTCGTTCCCTTGTTGGTGTCACGCAGTATTGTTTAGGCGGTGCATGTTAGACATGCTGCAGAGCAAATCGTACTTCATGGCCCATGAGCTACGCAACACGCCTTTTGTTCCATCTCTCCATCTCTGTGCAGGTTTCTCAGGATGCAAACCCATTCGAAATGCTCACATTCATGCAAATACACCTCCCCTTATGCAAATTGGCAATCAGCTTGATTTTCACTCCCAGGAAGTCAGCAATTAATGCACAAAATCAAGGCTAAAGCAGAGTTTTCCCGTTCCCCTGATTAAGTGTGCTGTGAGATGTCCAGCTGTGCAAGGAAGGGCACCGGTGGGGAGCCTGGAGGGCAAGAAGGGTCCGGCTCCCATCTGCAGCAAGAATGAGGAGCAGAAGAAGAGTTTTAATGCTTTTTATCCTACTCACGTGCTGAGACAATGGGCTGCGGTCATGACCCATTTGCTGCTGATAAGGGTTCCACCACAGATGTGGGAGTAGTACCCCGGGTAGTCAGAGTAGGCAATCTGAAGAGATACCTGGATCAAAAGACAACATATTTTACACCCAAGCCATGCCATGCCTCCGCAGAAATGCTGTGTGTGGCTTTAGACCGTGGAAACTGCCCTTTTCTCCCTGTTTTTACAAGTATAAGGCTTTTTTCAAGTATAAGATGCCAGCATTACCTGCCACTTCCAGCTGTGTGGTTGGGCCTCATGGCCTCCAATTACTCGCCCCGTCAGCTCATCTTTCTGAAGATCATCCCTGAGGGGACTTCCAGAGATTGCCCCTGACCACACAAAAAAAAAGGAGCACAATTTGTGGTGTGGATTCCTAATGAGCATCAGTCATCACGGGTTACTGCCAGCAACAAACTTGCGCTGCGCAGGACAGCCAAGGAAGCAAGTCCGAAAGATCAAGGGATTGAGGCTTGCACATGGTGACACTGTGATCGGTCTCCGTCCTGAAGGCTGTCTTTAAAGCCTCCATGGTTGAAAAATTCCATAAACAGGCTTCAAGGTGCAAAGCTCTCATATAAATTGATTTCTGTTTCCCATAGCCCCTACAACCCCACTGTAACTGCCAGGTGGTTGTGCACCAACTTAAATCCCCTTTTTTTTTTGAGGGGGTGGGTTCCCATCCCCTCCGTCAGAGCACCATCAGGTCTTTCTCGTGGAGACCTTGTTCCCCCAATAGAGAAAAACCCTTCCAGCCAGAATCATTTTGTCCACACTAGGTTTTGCCCTCACACAGTAACTGCACCGAAAAAATTTATATGCTCTAATCTGCACCACTCGGAGGTTGAGAGGTTCACCCTTTCCCAGCTCAAATACTTCAATTGCAACTTACCCAGGCAACTAAGAAGAACCAAATACCGGAGCATCTTTGATGAAGTGGTAGCATTTTTCCAAGAAAAATTCTTTTTATACTAAAATATCTGATAAGAAGCTGTGTCTCAATTTGTGATGAATACAATTTATCTATACTCATGACTCATTAAACTGATCAAAAAAGTTCTCCGTGGGGAAAAAAAGGGGGAACAGCAACCTGCTCAAGGTAGAGCCCAAGGTTACACAAACACCTCCACGCTGCAGAGTTCCCACAGGGCCGTGAAGCAGAAAAGAAAACCTGATGGTTTTGGAGTGCTCTCACACCAAGTCAAAAACAAAACAGTGCAAACCCAGGCTGAAGAAGCCAGCACTTCAGAGAGGTAATTGTTGATGCACATCTTGTGTTTCCTTGTAAGGAACTTATCCGTCAAACCGGCTGTCTGCTACTCCACGTAACAGGAACTGCTTTTTGTCGACTACATAAAAAGAGCAACTGCAAACAGGGAGAGGCACAACCACTGAGGGTGGTTCAACCTTGGGTGGACATGTTAAACTGACCTTGGTTGGACACACTGATCCTTTAGGATCCTTTTCTGCTCCCTCCTCCCTGCTGAGTGAGTTTTCCTCTGCCTACCCCAAAATGCTGGCTCTCGGTGGCAGGAGGGGAGGTATGGAGCTGGGCTATGGCCAAGGGGGATGCTGCAGCTGGAAGAGACCTGGGCTATGTCTCACAGAATCACAGAATGGTTGAGGTTGGACTTGTCAAGGTCATCTGGTCCAACGACCCCAGCTCAAGGAGGGCTGCTGGGAGCTGGTTGCCCAGGACCATTTCCAGAGAGCTTTTGACTATCTCCACGGATGGAGACTCCACAACCTCCTGGGGAACCTGTGCCAGCGCTCAGTCAGCCTCACAGTAGAAAATGTTTCCTGATATTCAGAGGGAACCTCCCGTGTTTCAATTTGTGCCCATGGCCTCTGGTCCTGCCACTGGGCACCACTGATGAGGGTCTGGCTCCATCCTCCTTGCACCCTCCCTTCAGGTATTTATATACATTGATGAGATCCCCTGAGCCTTCTCTTCTCCAGGCTGAACAGTCCCATCTCTCTCAGCCTTTCCTCATGGGACAGGTACTCCAGCCCCTTCATCACTTTTGTGGCCCTTCGCTGGACTCTCTCCAGTATGTCCACGTATCTCTTGTACTGGGGAGCTGAGAACTGGACCCAGTCTTCCAGGTGTGGCCCCACCAGTGCTGAGTAGAGAGGAAGGATCACCTCCCTGGAGCTGCTGGTAATACCTTGCCTTGTGCAGCCCAGGATACCATTTGCCTTCTTTGCAGTAAGGGCACACTGATGGTTCATGTTCAACTTGGTGTCCACCAGGATTCCCAGGTCCCACTACCTCCTGTAAGGGTGGTGAGACAGTGGTCCACGTTGACAAGAGACGTGGTAGATGCTCCATCCCTGGAAACTTTCAAGGTCAGGTTGGACGGGGCTCTGAGCAACCTGGTCTAGTGGAAGATGTCCCTGCTCATGGCAAGGGAGTTGCATTAGATGACTTTAAAGGTCCCTTCCAACCCAAACCATTCTATGATTCTATTCTGACACGCTGCTTTCCAGCAGCTTGGGACAGGCAGTAGGTAGGGGAGGCACCAGGCAATATTGCCAAGACCTGAATCCCCTCTTTGACAGTGACCCTGATGTAGCACTTCAGAAGAAAATGTAGAAGCCTTTGTAATGGATAACTTTCTTCTAGGGGGAAGGATGTTTTGCCTTTTTACGTCCCCATTCACTGCAGTCCTCTTACCATTTTATACTCGTGGACCATGATGATTTATGTCCATTTAATGATTTAAGGCATATATCTGTGACCATCGCAGATGCACAGGTTCTTCAGTCAAATGTAAAATAAAGCCCCGCTTCGCATATCTAGCGACAAAGAAAACAAGAAATGCCTGTAGCTGGTGGAAACCCAGAGACTTGTTTCTGTGATCAGGGGAAATCCCTTTGGGACACACAGGCCATCAATAGGTGGGCAGTAATACCTTCAACTTCAACTGCAGCCAGAGACCAGCTGTCAAGTGAAAAAGGAAGAGTTAAGGAAACTAACCGGAGAAGGTAGCAAGGCTCATACACCCAGGTATGCTAATGGGGTCCACTGTCCATGGAATGGATACAGTAGGACCAGGACCTTTTCCATATCATCCCAATGGTCCTCTTTAGCAAATCCTTTCTATTTTACTGGAAGCAATAAAAAGTTTGGTGTGATATTTTAGCACTGACACCTTCTTTAAGTCATTGAACACTTTTCCCCCCTTACATCATACATCATTTTTAGCTTCCAGTTAGTTTTGGCTAGGAGGTCAGAAAGTGGCCTCCTCGCCAAACAGTCTCTTCACTCACTTTCACTACATTCATCATCCTTGTTAGACCTGGCAAACTCATTCATTTTTCTACTGCTAATCTATTTTTCCAAAGTCTTTATGTGTTCCTTACATACAATTTTGTTGAAGAACATTGTTGTTTGTTTATTCCCCTTTTGGACACCATGCCATTTAGCTTGAGTAATTGTTTGTCCATAATCTGTACTCTACAGCAACGTGGATGGTATCATACTCATTTTGCAGCTGAGCGGCTTTGATGTCGGGCTGTGTTGTAATGCCCAAAGGAGAAATAAATTACACTGAGGATGATGAGTTACAGCTGTTTTCAGAATTCCTCCACTTCAGACATTGTTTAGGCGTACAGCTCTTGAGGGACTGTCTGTGTTTTGCTCTGGGCTCTGAATATACAGTTTGTGGAAGAGGTGAACCTATGGGACATGTGTGAATAGAGAGGGGAGAGTTCAGCCATTGGGACTGGGAAGCTGTTCCATGTACAAGCACTTGCCAGGGTGAAAAAACTTGAACTTTTGATTAGAAGGTTAATTGTAAGGGAAGGAAATGAAACAACGTGGAGATTGGCGTTAGTGGCAATGAGAAGGCTGATTAGTTTTTGGTATTGCAGCACTACCACAGAGCTCCAGTTGTGAAGCTTGGCTTGAGATGCTAAAGTCTAGAGATGCCATCCAAAACACATCTCACCTACTGCTAAATTGTGGAGGCCCATAACCCTCCAGGGGCTATGAAATCTGTTTCAGAACATGCACAGTCCAGGAATCAGAGTCCAGAACTCTTCCTCTCTGAAGGACCACCTCAAGCCAGAGCCATCTCAGGCTTTCTCACAAGTGTAGGCAAAAATGAATTTCTGCACTCTGAATCTTTTACCAGTAAACGCAGTGGGATAAAGGAGGTTGTGAGGGATAGGATGGAGGTGGGGAAAGATTACAGGACTGTACAAGCAAATAAGGAGATTTGGGTGAACTTGATGCTACTGAGCACAAAGTTGAGGATATAGTCATCTTTCAGGGAGCTCCTAAAGCATAAACTGACTTCCAGACACTGGGAGGGTTTACTGTGAATATTGTGCAACTCTTTGCTTGCTCTGCTCTTCCACGCTTTCCCTAAGCACCTGCTGTCACCCACTCTCACTAGGATATTGGCTAGATGGATCTTTGGCATGACACAGTTCAGCACTACTTATATCTTTATTTACTATGTCTCTAGAAATGAAAGCCTCAGGTTTATTTTTGCAGTGCAAATGCCAAGGTTTCCTTCCTTCTTTATAGCAGCAATTCAACGTAACATCTCTATTCAGGATAGTATTAAGCACATTGTTAACTTAAGTATGTGCTAATGTAAAGCACATGCTTCTCTTCTCAACAGAGATGGTTTTAAATGTATTAAGTAGGACTAGAGAAGATTCCTTCCAGTGCACACAGAGTATTTAATTTTTCATTATTTTTTCTCTATATTTCTCCTCTTCCATACCTGAGTCTGAGTTGTTCATAACACTAATAAACCCATAAATATTCCTAGCTTATCACCATTTGGCATCAAGTTAGGACAGCATGAGCGGAAATCTTTTTGTTACATAAGTAAAAAAGTCTATGGATGGATACACTATCTTAGAAACACTGACAACACCTTGATATAACGTACAATTCTTAATAAATACACTACAGTGGCCTTAATCATCAATAAGTGAGGATAAAGGGACAATTGACTTCACTTCTTCCTCTTCTTTCTATTGCTACAGGATGAAGCCTTCATTTCAGTACAAGTACTGTTGAGCTGCAAAAAGGTATGCTTGCTAAGAAATGGTTAATTTCATAGCACTGGACGGTGCTACTGATAAGAAGGGAAAAAGAAGATGAACTTTAGGATTTGGGGTATCCAAGGGGGCTGTTCAGGACAAGCAAGCTGGACTAGCTGGCAAGTAGGAGATCACAGAGCAGGTATGAGGGCCCAGCGAGAATCTCCTGGGCAGGAGAAATCCTGGGTCTCGGAGGCTGCTGGAGATGGCAGGTCTTGTAATGTCCTTAACAGAGACTACTGCATATGACGGTCTTACTGGTTTTATTTAAAACCTTTCTGCACCTTCTGGGCAGGTAAAGAATATTTAAAATTGATGAGTCAAATTTATTGTCACTTTAGGGTTCTTTCAGTCTGAGGAAATAATATAATTGGCTGCAAGACAGAGGGTCTGATATTCGCTGTCTTTTAAATTGAATCATCTTTCTAATACAGCTATGATAAATGCGATGTTCCCTGTTGGTGAATTTAAAGCTCTCTCTTGGTGAGCACACACAGACTTATTGTTCATGTCTGAGTCATCTTATTCTTTTCTTAAACAGTTGTCTTTCCATGTGATTCTTCTAAAAAATGAAAACTTTAATTTTATGTTAATTAGAAAGTCTAAAATACATATTTACTTGACTTGTTAAAAAAATTCTGCTGTTTACTGACATCTCTAATAGCTAAACATTTTGTATTAGGATCTTATTTTTAGGGTTTGATTGCTGCTTGTGTCTTTTCCAAAGTCTTTGAGAATCTTTGGATGACTTGGAAAGAGTGTCAAAACCTAGTTCTAAAAAAAAACAACAGTTGATAAAAAATTTAAAACTATTTTTCTCATGGTTTAATTCCAAGTTTTGTGAATGAGTTACATCATGACAAACTTCTATCATCTCCACATATCTCTTACCCTTTAGGCAACAGAAAGCAAGTTTGAAACCTTCAAGACAGGCAGAAAAAATAGTTGTTTACCACCTGTATAGCTTCTTGAGGTTAATCTGAGGTTAAAACAGCACTTCAGAACTGATATCACAACAGATTTAGAGTTAAAATAGGATATTCTGTGATATCTGTACAGATTTAGAGTTAAAATAGGAAATTCTGTGATATCTGTGGATCATTCTGTGATTCTGTGATATCCCAGAAAACATGAAGATAACGAACGTGTGGCCCGTGGTACAATTATTTTCTATCTGGACATTTTAATTGGATTAATGTGTACGTTGTGTTAGGAAATCCCCAAAAAGAGAGCTTCAAGGAAAAGAATTTGCAAAGTAATAAGGTCTTATGCACCTTGAATCCTGGTTCAGTTTGCAGGTGACACTTGGTGGGATCCCACTAGGCAGGGCCGGGAAATGAGGGCTAACACATTCGCAGCCACCGCGCTCATGGGAAAGGAGCCTGTCACGTCGCTGTGTTTTTCAGAGTCCCGATGCTGGCACAGGTCCTGGGCACGGCAGGGTACTGCTTTAGAACACTTTCTGTTTGGAGACTAAACCAGTACATCAGGATCAATGAACTGAGAGATGAGTAACAACAAATAACACCAGACTTTTTTTTTTTGACTCTTCAGCATCTGACAACGTCCAGTTTACTTTTGCTGATTGTTTTAGTTGAATTCTGGCCTTGTCAGACTGTTTTAAGTATCACAAGGGCTTGGGTCATTGTCAAATTAATGTGAATGCGTTCCTTCTAAGAAAATATAAATCACACGAATTACAAGCAATCTCCCTTCGTATGTTGGTGATCGCATCATATCTTGCACTGTTGTATTACAAAAGGCTAATGCAAAACCAAACAGGTTTTTAACAGATTGTGAAATAAACCTCAGTACTTCCATTTATAGTAAACATCCAATCTGGCACAGAAACTCCACTGAACATATACCTGTACTTTTATCTTTTTTCTTGCAGCTGAATTCCTATAGGCAGATTTTTAGGATCTCATAACACAGAAATATTTATATTAGAGCAACATATTATTGACAAACTAGATGGAATAGATGGATCAAAAGTTCTTATAATTAAAACACCTGTGAAATCTTTTTGGCTCGTCTGAACATCGAGCACTGACAATACAAAAGGAAAACCATCTCCCACATTACAGGCAAAGATACAACTTCCAGGAATAATCTTGTACAGCTGGGTACTGTCAATGCGACAACGTTTCCTCAGTGCAGTATGAAGAATTTGGATGATTCGACTCTTAATTATTGAAAACACTGCTAATCAAATCAAGGTCAAAGGGCTCCTTTAAGTAGCTAAACAACTTACCCACTTTAATATGTTTAATGATCGATGATTATTTTTGAGCATTCATACAGCTTTATTAAAATCATTAAGTATACATATTCATGCAGGGAGGCATGTAATTAAATACTTTGCTGGATCAGGACCAGAGTGTTCAGCCAGTTGTAGTTTCACGCTGCTATTTCACAGAATCATAGAATCATAGAATCATTTAGGTTTGAAAAGACCCTTAATATTGTCAAGTCCAACTGTTAACATAACACTGCCAAAACCACCACTAAAACATGTTCCTCAGCACCGCGTCTACCCACGTTCCAAATACCTCCAGGGATGGTGATTTAACCACTTCCCTGGGCAGCCTGTTCCAATGCCTGACAACCCTTTCAGTGAACAAATTTTTCCTAATAGCCAATCTAAACCTCCCCTGATGCAACTTGAGGCCATTTCCTCTTGTCGTATCACCTGTTATTTGGGAAAAGAGGACAACCCGCACCTCTCTACAACCTCCTTTCAGGCAGTTGTAGAGAGCAAGAAGGTCTCCCCTCAGCCTCCTTTTCTCCAGGCTGAACACCCCCAGCTCCCTCAGCCGCTCCTCATCAGACTTGTGCTCAGCTCACCAGCTTCGCTGCCCTTCTCTGAACACACTCCATCACCTCAGTATCTTTCTTGTCGAGAGGGGCCCAAAACGGAATAAAGTACTCAAGGTGTGGTCTCAATATTTCCCAATATTGATTTGACTATATAGAAAATCGTGGGAAAGGAGCAAAATGTCAATAATTCAAATCACTCATGCACATCACAGAATTGAAAGAGTAAGTCTTGAGGAATAATGTCCTATTTATTTACTATTAACAGCATAGTAGCTTGACCTTGCCTCCAGATTCTACAGAACATTCAGTACAGAATTCAATCTGTTTCCTTTTTTTAAGAAACTGTTGTGCTAGTAAGCAGTTTACTGAAATCCACAGTTTTCCTAACTCTTAAGAGTTATGTGTGTGATTTTCTACAAGCAAATAAACTGTATGCTTTAGAAAAATTATTCTATGAAGCTTTATAAATACTGGTACTCCTAAGTCCACTGAAATCAATGGAAAAGTTTAGTATTAATGACATCAGAATCTCGTCCACTGTGTTTACTGGAAAAGTTCATTTTGAGCTTAAGTAAAGAGGAAAAAGTACAAAATAAAAGGCCCACATTCTGTCTTCTTTAGTCCTTACTCAACCTGGAAAAAATTAGTAAGCAAATTCATATATAAGTATTTTAATATGCTTATTAATTTAATTTCAAAGGTTTTAGCTTAAAGTGACGAAGAAAATGCTGTTCATTGTGAAGAAAAAACAGTTAAAAAGGTAAATCAAGGGTCTATTAGCAATTTATAACAGGAAGGAATGTGCATAAAAAGATCTTAAGAATTCTTACCTCATGTTTTGACATTTCTACAAAAACATTGAGAGCTTTTTCTACATTGCATATGCCTGTAGTAGCCATTAAACGGTAGTTCTGTAACGTCCTTAGCTGATTTTGGTCCTCTTACAAACAAGGACAAAGCTCCTTTAATAATTTTTCTGCTGTTCTTACATCATGTTGTGCTGCTTCCTTCTTCTCATCTAAATTACTGTAACATTAAATTCTATATGGTATTTCCTATTTTATCAAATAGCAACTAATATAAAGCAATATACAACTTTGTCTATAAATTCTAACTACCCCATATATAATCAGAGTGGTTACACGTTTGTTTTTCTAAGTATCTCATAAATCACTCTGTTTCTCAGACTAAAAATGAGTCATTTTAAACTGCTATTAATACCTGCTCTACAGCTAATTTCGTCCTGCTCCAGGTCTTCCATGCACGGAATTTTTCAGAAGGGCTACACTTTCCTTTATTTTTAAAATGAAAAGGCATTAAAAAAGAACGATTAGATATTAATGTGCTATTTCTAGGTGTGTTGTCAATACGCCCATTTGCGCTTTCGCGGTACGTAAATTCACGCACCCAAGACTGACAAATTTTTATCTCAGTAGTATGCACAGGGGATACATATAAGGCACTCTCCTCTATTCCCATTTCTTCTTTTTCAAGTCACTTATGCTGTTGTAAAAAGAAAGGCACATGCCCTACAATATCTGTTTCAACACCAGAATTTCTATAAAAATACTTATGGCCTCAAAGCAAGCGATGTAGGAACATACATAGAATAACATATCTCAAAGAACAGAATTTCAGCTAATTTCAGGAAACACAGCACAAAGAGCAGAAAAAGGCTGAGTGCCTCCACTTGTGGATGTTGAGATGTTAGGTATTCATGACTGATTGGTGTAGATGCCCATCTAGTTTAGCTTCAGTTAATTGTTTTTGCAGTGCCGAGTATTTCAGCCAAACCGAGAAAAGCATCTGAGATGACAGCAGTTGCTGGATGTTGTGTACTCAGATGCACAGCGGAGTAATTTTTGACTGAGGATCAGAATTTCTCTTGCTAAGAAGTTGCATTTGTGCTCTCATCCAGAAGGACAACCAACACAAGCACCGTTGAACAGGAACAGCAGAGCCTGGGATGGCCGTTCTGGCCTGAAACAACTACAAGAAGATGTGGAAGGAACGGCAGGGCGCTTGGACTCACTGGGTACCCTCAAAACAGAAGAAGGTCCTTGGCCAAGAGTAGGGGCAGCTGAAACTCTACTAGAAAATCCCACTTGGCAAGGGTCCTGAGTGCACAAGCAGGTGCTGCAATCCCGTCCTACACCCCCTGAGTCTTCAGCTGCCTGTGTTCAGGGTCAGCTCTGATATAGTGGAGCTGCAACCTTGGATCAGACTTCTGTGGAAACATTGGGAGAAAATGCTGAATGAGAAAAAAAAACCCTTAGAAGCCTCATCTGGGGCCATACCCATTGGGCCTGTTGCTCAGGCCTTTGCTCTTCGTCTGTGCTTGAGCTATATTGCTTAGGACACAAGTCCCCATCCCTTCTTCTCCCACTCTCCGTTTCATGGTCATCAGCTTTAAACAGATTAGCATTTTCACTAGTATGTTTGAAGATCTTGGCAAGTTACTCACTGATAAACTTGATGCTAAATGCTGCTTGCTGGTAAAGAAGATGGGAACTTTGCAGTGCCTTATTTACTGATATCATAGCAGTGATATTACCTGTTACTATCTGTGGTTGATGGATCTTCTTCATGTGCAGCTTTGGGATATTCCCAAGCATGACAAACTTTGAGCTTTCAGATCACTGGGATGAACCTTACAACCAGGCAAGGAGGCAACTGTGATTATTAACTAGGGTAGCAAATATAATTGAAAGGCATTCTGGTACATCTCTTCTCCACATTTCCATTGATAAATAAAACCCTGGACTTTCTACAGAAGTGACAAATTCATGCTGATCAACTGATGAAGTGATCAGGAGAGCCAGTACACTGACCAACTCCATGCTCTGCATCTTCAGTATCACTCAGCCCCAGTCAAAGCCAGAATTCCAGAAGCTGAGTTGGCTCAAAGGGAACTTTTCCACATTTATCTTGAGACCCCGAGTTCCGCCTATGCCAAGAAATAAACTGCGCCAAAGCTAAGGGTTTGGCATTTCCTCCTGCTGTCTATATTGTGAAACAGGTAGCACAATTCCTGGTATGGTTTTGTCCCACATCAGCCACCACAGTCTTAGACAATTCCTGCTCACATTTTAGTGCATGATATGAGCCGGGAATAATTCCAATAATAGGCAATTGGGATGCACACACTCTGGTTTAGAGATGAAAGAGTTTAACCACAGAGATGTGAGCTGTGTGTTGCCAGTCAGACTTAGTAACAAAAAGTAGGTCCCACCCCTTTGATTTACTAATAGACTCAGAATGAATATTTTTGTCATCTGAAACTCATGTCAGATGCCTCCTTTTTAAGCCTGCTGCTGAGGCAAATTGAAGCAAATACTCTTTTCACTCTCATGTATGTGACAAGCAGTATCACCTTTTTGGAAAAGTCTGGATGTTGCAAAGAAATTGAGCAACAGAGCTCTCTCCTGGATGCAGTTCTGACCCATGGGAAACAAATATAATTCAACCTGACTGAGACAAGAAGACAGTAAGCCGGTCTTCCTAATGAGGATTACCAATGACAAACTTCAGTAACAGTTTCTGAAGAACCGTGTTCAAGTTCGTTAAATCCTCAGTGGTTTCCCAGCTTCCTCTGTTCTTTAATACTAACAAATAGTTATTAGAAACCGCGGCTTTGAACTATTTTCAGGTGGCTTTTGGTATTTCCAGGTAAGATGTTAGCCTGCAGCAGAAGCAGTTTCTAATTGTAATCTCCTATCTCCTTTCTGCCCTGAGAAATTCAAGGAAAAGGACTGCAGGAGAACAGAGGCTCAAACTGAATGTTCAGGATGTGATGCTGAGTACCTACTTGTCTGGAGTAACAGACCTGACAGCTTTTCACTGAACATGTGCTGATGCAGAAAGATGGGAATGAAACAGAAAGAGAAGATGGCTTTCGCATCTTGAACAAGAACTCAAAATGCTTGTTTTGGTGCTAAAGGCTGTAGCAAGGTCCTCAAGCACAAAGCATGGTGCTGCTGTCAGTACTGACAGCTTCTAATAGGTTCATGCTGTTGTGTAGAGCTTCCAGTGACTGAAGGTAAGAGCACATTGTGAGCTGTAAAGGAGCTGAGGAAACGGTGGTACATTGTTCTCTCCCTGCAGGATAATGGGATACCTGCTTGAAATTGATGAATCAAATGAGTCTTTTGCAGAGTGTATGAATTTGGTTTAGGCATTGAAAAGGACTCTGCGAAAGGTGCTGTACTTGACAATGAAATGAAAAAGCACAGAAAAACCTCAAGACAGCAGCCAACCTACCTTTACAGACATCCCTACAGGTAGAACTCTTGGATTTGATAGAGACAAAGCATTGCTCAGGAATGTAGTCTTAACCCAAACAATGGAAGGAAGTTCACTGGAGAAGAAAAATCATTTACACAAGTTTTAAAAAGTCTGTCAGAAAAGTTGTGGTCATGTGGCACATGGAGAGCCAAAGTCCAAGAGGGTTTAGACAAATCTGAATCGTATTGTTGATAGCTCTCTGACCGCAGTCACTGCTCTTTCTATCTTTGTTAAAGTATCTAAGAGGTTGCTTAGATTGTCCCATGTGCCTATGTGAAAAGAATAGAGGGCAATCAGTTTTCCCAATATGGAGTTTCCATACTTAACTATATAAAGGACCATGAAAAATAAAAGTTTTTTTAGAAAAAGAGAATTTTGAAATATTTGCATTAGGTATACATCGGTACAAAAACCCACAAACAGTGAGTGTACGAACTACTTCAAATAGATGTTTAATTTGTTTTATAATGTATTGAAGGACATACAGGTTTTCTCATACATATGCCATCCTTTCATTTATAGCTTCACAGCTCTTACAGTTTTACAGATCATGTGCTTGCCAGTTCTGATGCACCGATTAATGCAAAATCAACCATTTAAAAAAGAGACAAATCAGACACCAAGCATGTAAACTCTGCCAAGGAAGAAGGAAGTTAGCCTGGAGGAGAATGAGTTTGTTTACTTTTCCCCAAGTGCCACAACTCTTGCATTGAATCATGACTGTTTAAGTACCTAGCTCCTGCTTGTACGCTTAGACAAAGAGTGCTTCTGCAATTAATGAAGTACTTTTGTTTAGGTGCTGAATGAATTTCAACTCTGTCAATGGGATGTGTCGCTGGAAACCTGCCAATACAAACCTCTCTCTGGGACACAGATGCCTACATTTCTCCAAATGTAATGTCAAAGTTGATGCTCTCACTCTCACCCTGAAATCCTAGCAAAACCACAAGCTCTATTAAATGCACAATGGTCCCTTTATGAAGCAGGGAGCAAGATAATAGATGGGTCGTGCCAGATGCTAACTGTATTGTTCAACACAATTCGCAAAGATACACCTGTGCTATGGTAATGGTGACAAATAAAGTAATGAAGAGCAATATTGCTAAAGAATAGCATTTCCCTTAACAACCGAGATCTAGAAAGAACCTCTTTGAGCAACTGGCAAGGATGATTTATAATTAGGGTAGCTTACAGCATTAGGGTATTGGCTCATGTGCTCTCCAGTTACTTACACGGCTCAAAACTGGTATCAGGCAAGCTCCATCAGCTATGCCAAGGGTAATGTTCCATGTGCAGTTGAGCTGCTCTAACAGCTTGTTGCTACAAAAAAAAGTAACTTCTTATCACTCTGCCCCTGGCAACGAAGTCCTCACTTGCCTTGAGCTCTGGAACTTTTCCTCTCACATGGTAAAATTATATGACTCACTAACCTGGGGGAAAATACATTTATATTGTTGCTGGTTATTTCTCTGACATTTTAGAAAGCTGAATCAGGCAGGTACAGAATTGAATCATACGGCAAGAAGCAAGGCAGGAGGAAGAGCAGGACCTCCCCACATCTACACAATGAACATTTTATTAAGTTTTTCATTCAGTGCTGCAAAGACAGCCTGGTGCAGGCTGAAAGGTCTGCTCAATATACTCTCTGTTGCGTCTTCTCATACTTAAGACATTCCAGTCGCTTATGCTTGTACAGACCTACTCTGAGCAATCAAGTCACAAAGAAATCACTAAAGACTTAAGTTAAACAGATTCTAGTTACAAACTATTTGGGTTTGTGTATTCTGCATTATGCAGTAAAAGGAAAAAAAAATAATACCACCGTTTTGCTATCAGATTGACTATATAGTCCAAATTAGTTTTGTTTAATCGTATTTTGATAAATCATTTACAGATAAATATTAGATGTAAAATCTTATAAATATAACCTCTCATTTTAAAGCCAAATTCTAAAAAGATCTAAAGCCAAAAAGTAGACTAAGAACTACCTGGACTTATATATACAACTGGAAAATGTGTAAACCCCCACATTTGTATAATATAGAGGTCATGTGTATAACACAAATGTATAGAAAATGTTTTGAGATCTCAAAAATAAACAGGTGTCTTTTACAGTGTGTTACAGGACTTATTTGAATTCTCTTACTGACTACAGTCTGGAAAAACATCTTGGTCAGAATCCTGGCTCACTGAAATAATTTAAGCTGGGATTTGTCTCCTAATGTTTGTAGGTGGAGGGTTATTTACAGTCAAAGCACTTGTGTTAAGTATCTGCAGTTGATATATGCACATCAATGTACTTCTTTTCTATTTGGAATACTCTATTTCACTACACATGTAGCTTTCCCCATCTTCATGCTCCAGTAGTCTCCAAAAGAAGTCTTGACTTATTAAGAAGATTGCATTTTTATCAGCTCTAACTTATAAGCAAATCTGAAAACACTAGTTTCATTTTTGTGCACATGAAGAAACAACATTTAAGAAACTGAGTCTTAAAGCAGTCACATAAACTGGACAGAGGTTCTGCACCATTGCTCTGAAAATCCCAAATCCGCAAATATTCCTTTGTATGCCTTACCAGCAGTAGAGTCCTTTGCAGTAGCTATATCCAGGTTCCAAAAATAATCATGTTTCTTCACCATTTCAAAGAAAAATGTAGTTTTATCAAGGTTACCACCTTTTCTCAACGAATCAACTCATCTTTCAAGGGCTGAAAAGTTACCTAAAAATTATAAAGCAATAAAGTACATTTTATCTCCATCTTGCAATAACTCAGATGCTTTCAAATCTGGAAAAAAACTTAAATATTGACTTAAATCATGCAGATTTTTTGTTGTTGTTGTTGTTTTGGGGGCTGTAATTAATAAGATACAGCAATACTGCTTATCTCTTGGTAAGAATGTAACATTTTTAAAAGTAATAATGGCAGAGCCACAGAGTCAAAGATGTGGTGATTTCCCCACAGCGTTCTGGTAAAGGTTAATTGCTTGTTCATTCTTCTGTTTCTGCTTCATCTTCTAGATGATCTGCTATCATCTAGAAGACAATAACCCGTAGAAATAAAAGGAGATGCACAAGGAAAAACATCTACACGTGAACTGGCATTAAACAGTATCCCACATTTGGTTCTTTGAAATGTTATCAGAATACATAATAAAAGAACTAATAATTACCATACCAAAAATCCTGCGGGACATTTCCACTTATTAGGAAGAGGGAGGTCCAAACCCTTCGTTAGGTGTCACACTGTAATGGACGGATCAATGTCACCACTTTGGTATACAATTACCCACAAAAAGCAAATATTTCTTCTGTTTTCATACATGCGTACAGAGCGAAGACTTTCTTCTGTTCTCCAAAGACTGTATTTGGGGGCTACAGATCTCTTATTTTCATCATTCCATCGCTTCACTCCTTTTCTAGGACTTTTTCTGAAAAACTTTAGTGATGCCAACCTATCACGCCAGCAATTTCAGTATTAGTACTTTCATGTAAAAATAGTGTGCTGGTGTGTAGACTGGGAGAACAGTTATTGGATCTTGACAATCAAGCACTCAAATTAAAATACGCTAACTTCAGTATTGTCTGAGAAAATGAGAAGTAATTAAAAATGAAGTATTTAGATAACAATTTTAATAAGTATCAAGAGCCTGTTATTTTCTCTCTATTGAGTTCTATCGTAGAAGACAGAAACAGAGCAGATCAATTTTTTTCAATGCAATTTCAATCTACTTTTGTAATTACACCAAAGATAGATTTCCCCATTAGCACAACTATTGCAGTATCCAAGTAATTATGAATAATCAGCAAAGGATATTCTTTACTGATTTTTCTTGTGCATCATTAATTATCTGAAGTGACAGGGCTAACATAATTTCTATTATGAATAAACAACTAGAGGAAATACGGAGGAAATCAAATACAAATAATAATAAGATGGCCACTCTTTGAAAATCAGTGTAATCCTGGAAAATGTTAAAAGCGGTTCTATTTAAATGAAGCTGCATGTGCTTGCTAGACATTAAAGCTTGTAATATGTTGCATATCATTAGTTCTCAGTAAAAGCGTAGATGGAATTCATATCTAATTCAATGCTATTTTCTGCCAGTTAATGGCCCCAAGAATTAAGCATTCACAAATGCAAATGGGAGTTTTTCCAAACCAATATTTTATAGGCTTTAAGAACTAGCTTTTACTGCGAGTAGAAAATTATACTTGAGCAATTTTCTTTGTTCTAAGTGTGACCTGATTTTTACATTTGTAATATGATACTCTCTTCTGATAATTTGCTACATTACACATGGATTTTTAAATATTTTTCAATTTCATACATTTTATTGAATTGATGAATAATGGCTAACATGGCTGTATTTCCTTTATGCGTTCGTGTTCCTTTTTGGCTCTTATTCCATTCAAATGTGTTCAAGGCCAGGCTGGATAGGGCTTTGAGCAGCCTGGTCTAGTGGGAGGTGTCCCTGCCTGTGGCAGGGGGTTGGAACTAGATGATCTCTAAGGTCCCTTCCAACCCGAACCATTCTATGATTCTATGATCCTACAATATGATTTAAGAATTCACCCATGGTAATTCTATGCTCTTGAAAAATCAATAAATATTTCCTTTTCTATATTTTTCAAGACACGACACTAACACAACAATTTCTCTCACTTATCTTGTATATAGATACTCTTGGTCCGAAAAACTGAACTCAGTTCAACTCTCCTACCACCAGATTTGTGTCCTAAAAGCCAGAATGGTATTAAAAGATAAATTTCTTCCAGTCATTGCCCACTGAAGCTCTTCCATTTTGCATAAATAACATATTAACTAGACTTGTGCAACCTGCCCTGAGCCTGTGGGGGGGGCATTGGACTAAAATGTGAATATTTTTTTCTTCCAAGCATGTTTCATACGTAAGTGTGGATGACTGAGAATACAGTTAAATAACTAACCATCCATTGAAATATCATGCCTTTTCCTGGTGGATAGATGGTTCTCCCCATCTTCTGGCTTGACCCTTGCTTCTTAAGTTCACTTCGATGAACTCTTTTCAGAACTATGTTTACATTAAAATTCCTGCTCTATTTTTGATGGATTCAAAAAATGTATAAATTGGTTTCTCGCTCACAGAAGCATACATATATATATATATACCTGGCTCCCGCACCACTGATCCCACTCACTGACTAATCTGGTTTATTATTTGCCACACACTAACACACATACCCTCACCCACTCCAGCTGCTGGAACCACAGACACACAAGCCCATGTGACCCATGGTCCCCACCCCAGTGGCTGGCACTTAGACCCCCATATAGAGGTCTAAGTGACAGATAATGCCATAAGCGATGGCCAGATTTTGAAGGGGGGTCAAAAAGTCACTTGAGAAATGAGTGACCCTCACAGATAACTGGAGGAGAGCACTGAGGACCTTTTTGTGGAACCGAATCTTGCAAGGCCAGCAACACCAAGTTAAGTGCATCAGTATAAGGCATAGTTAACGGCATCAGAAATACCAAATAAGGTTATAGATAGAGCAAAACTGGGACCAATGGGGAAAAATGAATGAGAGAATGAGATGGTGTTAAAGAAAGAGAGCTACAAAGGTGGAAAAAAAGTAGGGTCAAGAAACAGGAAAAGCGATAATAATGTATGGAAATCATGTCATCAGTGCTGTTTGGGCACATCTGCTAAGCAGCCCTGGGCTTCTTCATCGTAGCTGGAGCAGGACAGTAAACCAAACCCATTCATTGTGAGCTCCTGCCAGGAGGAGCAGGGTAGAGGCAGAGTGGGATGGTTGGCTGGAGAACACCTGGACAGATGGACTGAGCATTCTGGTATCATGTGTTCTGGGCCTGACTCCATTGGCAGCTAACCACTACTTCATAACAGTCGCTATCATCTTGGAAAGTTCACAACCACCAGGACACAATATCGCAATCATCTTCAACACTGAATATCAAAGGAAGTACAGGCTGGTCAGCCTGACCTCAGTTGTTGGGAACATTATGGCACAAATACTGTTTAATGTCATTTCCAGCCACCTGGAGGACAAGAAGGTGATTGAGATCAGCCAATATGGATTTACCAAGGGAAAATCACACCTGGCCAACCTAACTGCCTTCCACGATGGGATAACTGGCTGTATGGATAGAAGGACAGCAGTGGGTGTTGTGTATCTTGACTTTAACACATTAGTCTCCCACAGGATCCTTATAGCCAAATTGGTGACATACGGACTGGAAGACCAGGTAATCAGGTGGATGGGTGGCTTATCAGGTCAATTGCGGCCAATTGCTAGTGGCATGCCTCAGGTCAATACTGTTCAATATCTTCATTAGTGATCTAGATGATGGGATAGAGTGTGCTCCCACTCAACTTGCAGATGTTACCCAACCAGGGGAGTGGCTGATAGGCTGGAGGAGACAGAGAGATGTAGACAGGCTGCAAATGGGCTGGTATAAACCTCCTGAAGTTCAACAAAGGCAAATGCAAAGTCCTGCCTCTGGGATGGAACAACCACACACAGCTGTGCAGGCTGGGGGATGACTGGCTGAAAGCAGCCCTGCCGGAAAGGATCTGGGAATCCTGGTGAACAACAAATGGCACATGAATCGGCAGTGAGCCTGTGCAGCACTTAAAGCTTGCCACGTGTCGGGCGGAATGAGCTCTAGCGGAGCCAGCAGGCCCAGGGAAGAAATGCTCCCCTCCTACGCAGCAGTTGTTAGACCACATTCCTGGAGTAGCGTGTCCAGTAGCCCCAATGCAAGAAAGGCATTCACATACTGGAACAAGTCCAGTAAAGGGCTACCAAGGTGATAAGGAGGCTGGAGCCTCGAGAGTTAATCAGCTTGCCCCACAGTACAAACCTATACTTTATCAGCAGAACACGCCTTTAGAGTCCCTTGGGAGTGATTTGGTCACATAAACATAGGCTCATACAGCCATTTTAAGTGCCCCAGAATATCTGACACATCCCCGCTGGGCTGGCAGTCTGACGTAGGACCTATGTCTACACACGGGCCTGGGCAACCGGCTCCTGGCAGCCCTGCTTGAGCACTGGGGTTGGAGAAGAAGACCTCCAGGAGTCCTTTCCAACCTCAACTATTCTGTGATTCCGTGGGAGACCCAGTCACATCTGAAGCTTTGGGGCAACTTAATCCAAACACTCTTCAAGCTATTCCGATTTGCTGAGGACTGCATTACCGCTTGACTGCTGTCACGGCAGTCAGCCTGCTCCTCCATCAGGCAGTGCAGCTCAAATGCTGGAACGTTTCCAGGAGCTCTGTTTGTTCAGGAAATACCTTCGCCTGCCCACCCAAGCAGCTGTGACAACACGGGCACACTGGTACAGGAACAGACAGAAGAACAAGTTACTTGGTCTCTGCAAGTCTCAATAATAAGAAAAAAAAGACTATTAAACACATGCTATGCTATACGGCTATACTAAATTTAGCTGCGCTCTAGAGCTTTGGAATCACCAAAACTTTCTTCACCAGTGAACATCAATATGTTATTTATATTAAATGGAAATTCTCTCTTGTGAATACAAGAAGGAGCTTGAAACACACTAAAAAATCCACAAAACTGGATACAAGTGAACCCTTGCCTCTGCCTGGCAACTTTTATGTGTAGAAACACCTTTATTTATGCTTCTCTGGGGTTGCAAGATTCATTTCTTTACAAGTTCTGAAGAGGTGATACTGTTAACGAGGTAATGGTCATTTATATTTTTTATGTTTGATGCACGTGTGAAAACACTGTTTTGTCATTGTTACGGAGACAACTGCTTTCAGAATTCTTGATCATGAGCATCCTGTCCATGTCTCCAAAGAGCTATAAACAAATATGACTGATTTAACAAATCTTGACAGATTTAATAGTTGCCAGTGAAGTGGATAATTTTGTCAGATACATAGTCATTCATGACTGAATTAAATTTCTCACACATTGGCATCTAGTGTCCCTGGAAATCCTCCAAAGTATTTGAAGTGAGGGCTTGCGTCCCCCTTCCCTTGAGATCCGCTTTTAAACTGAGGCTTTACCACCAGCCCCAGCTTGTGCTGTGTCTGCTCCCACTCTTGGACCATGGCCCTGGTCCAAACTCATTGGCTTGGACAGTGAGAGGAGGGAAGTGCTCAGGCCCTACCACCCTGCTGACGTCCAACACACCAGGCTGCCACAATCTGCAGCAGCTCTCCAGTGCAGACAGGGGAACCAACATCTAGCCAGTACTGTCAATGGAGTCTACAATGCTGTTGATCTGACGCAATGTAGGTGCCTACTTCAGGTGAGCTGGACAATTCTCCACATTCTAGACCTCCATCCACTATAATGGGAGCTTTGACACCTAAGGCTCGAATCATTGACCTGCACGTAGCTGTCCGGTGCCACCTGAGATGCCATACAGTATCTCACCTCGCTTTCAGGTACTGTTCCAGAAAGGCACTAGTATCCTGTCATTCCTGTGTAACAACGAACTTGTACAGATTTCTCAAGTGCCCTGAGGCACCTCCGCTGGCACTCAAACCCCATTTTTAAGCAAATGAATTAGGACCACAGGCATTATGCAGACATCCTAATGTTGACCTGAACACCATCCTAGTAAGCACTATTCCACCAAGGCAAATAATACTGCTATCGAGTAGTTTCCAACTCAATGTCAAGTTCACTTTTTTTTTCCAAAGAGATCAAGCAATAAAATGTACCTTTTGAAATAAGTTTAGCATCTTTAAGAGATGGACAAAAACATGTTTTCAGGACAATAAAAGTCCTGTAAATCACCTGCACAAGTTCAAGGTGATATGAATGTCCTCCAAAAAATGCAGTTTAAACAGGTTTGATCTACCAGATGCTCTTCCTCTTATTTCTGCATAATGATTTTCTGTGATCCGTCCTCAGTAGTGCTTAGTTCTTATTCCCAATTATTTTGACCAAAACATTACTGCTTGTTTAGGGTCAACTTCTTGGCTCTTCTTAAAATTTATTATAGGCGTATTAATATACAAATATTTTGCAATGATAATGAGTGGAGAACTAATCTTCCATTAACATTTTTCATCATTCTTGATTTTTTTAATGAATTAAACTCATTCACAGAATTTCCTCTGAGTTGCAAGCTCACTTATGAAGCTTACTGAGTTCAGACGTGTAATATTTGGAAACATTTACTCCTTTGAAATTTTGAATTTGAATGTTTATTCCTTTATAATTTCTGATGAGTTCTACAGAAAACAGTTCCGAAAGAGGCCAAAGATCTTTATTCGCACTACGCAATTCTTCTGCCATACTGAACAATTACCTGTACAATGGAGACGAGAAATCCTCAATTATAAGAGCTACAGCTGAGAAGTGCCTGTTTTTCTCCATTGATTGAAAAAAGGAACCTACAACTAACTCAGCTTCATCTTTTTATACTATATCTGCATATCTAAACGTGTTTTAGAATGGTCAGCACACATTTCACATATCAGCTTTCATTTACACAGGAACCTTTAGAAAAGACTGATATTGCAAGCAAGCTGTAATTGCTAAGTGTACAAAGAGCTTTGAAAAATAAGCACTTAAATTTTACAGTACTCTGCAGAATCTGTCACTTCCACATTACGTTGTTTTAGTTCCATTGCCATGAATGATAAATGACTTTTCTTTCAAAATTCAATATCTGCAAAAGCAAAGACGTCCTATAGATATAACTGTGCGAAAATGCCATAACGCTGCACTATTTCTAGTCGCTTAAAGCCTTATAACAATCAGAATATATTTCTAATGACCTGCCAGTTGTCATGTTTTTAACCTTGCATTACCAATTAGGTGGTTTTTATCGTGTACTGCCTTTATTATAAAAGGAAAACCCTCCGTTGACAATGTATTTTGGAGAAAGCCTGAAATATAACTCTTAGCCATTTACTAACAATAAAACAATCCTCTTCTTACTGTCTAATACACAATTAACAGAATGAAATTTAAAAGGTAAGATTTCAAAAAGTGTTTACTAAGAAACTTGGCAACAATTTTCATGCACGAGTTAGGGAGTGTTAACGACATCAACATGCAGGTATGTAACCTTTACGCAGTGTCACAGATGGGACCGGACAGTCCTCCTCATATATTTTCAGAAACTGTTTTACATGTAGGCTGTTTCCTGTCTAACACAATTCATGAGGGAAGAATAATCACAGAAAGAAATACAGGAAGAAGAAGCTTTAAACTCTTCTTAAACTCTTTGTACCTCTTTCTCAGTAGGTCAGGATTTGCCTCTTAGTGGAGCAGTCTGTAATACCTGTTCAGAAAGCCTTTAACTCCAGACTCCTTGCCTCTGGCGTAAAATTACATCAAAGTAATTCCAAAGTTACACAGAAATGTAAGTAGACCTGATGAAACAGTTTTACCCCCAACTCCTCACCAGAAAAAAGAATTTTGGGTTAATGTAGGAAAATCCAACAAAAAAAAAAAAGAATCAATTAATTTTTCCAGATTTTATTGTAAACAAGAAATGTAATCTAGGTAATGATAACCTTAGGTACAGTATAAATTAGGTTTTGCATATTTATATTTTCTTGCATTTGGCTAAAAGTCTCATTTTACTCTTTAAATAGTGAGTACTTCTGTCTTGTTACGGATGAAATACCACTTATACACTATCTCTCTAGACCCAGGAGACATGATTTCCAGCATTCTGTCAATTCCTTCATCATTTTTATCCATTAGCCATAAAAACATTCCTGCACAATATAATTCATTAGTGCCTCTATTTTTCCAGCTCTAAACCAGCTTCACTATCTAAAAACAAATACTCAAACAAAAATGTCCAAAATGTGCTAAATTTTGAAAAGTCATATAATGACAAAAACAGACAAATCAAACAAGTCTCTTTAACCCTGAAACACACGGGTAGGTAGCTTCTCAGATTGTGTTATTGAAATCAAAATTGTCCAGCATTTGCCAGATTGGAAAGTAAATTAGTAAGCTTTTCTCGTTTAGAAATTTTATCTCTAAAAATTGAGTTATTTTTGCACAAAGGCACACTGAAAAATAATATACAATTCTCCACTGATATAGGATGTAAATATCCCATTACTTTGTACAGGACTTCAGCTCAGTCCCAGCTGCTGCTGAACCTCGGGGCACTCCTGTGTGAGCTGCAAGTGTTCTGTGTCTTTCAGGATCTTCCTATTCCTAAAATTTATTACCTCTAATAGAAGAAATAGCTACTAGTTAGTGTTCTCCTCTAGTGTCTGAAATATTCTTGTACTTCTTCTAGAAACACCCATGCAACTAGTCAAAACAAATCTTTAATGTAACACAGAATTTTCATGTATGTAGCAACACGAAAATAAAACTTGATTTCTCTTCATGAGAATGCCGTAATGTGATCACTATGAATTCTGCCATGCAATGCTGTTTAATAGTTTATTGAAGTCTCTGAGCTTCATGTAAGTTGGCAAATTGAATACACAAGCACTGCTTAAGTGTTGAATAAACACAAACTGAAGTATATTTCTAATAAACAAAAATGTGTTGCAAAAGAGTGATCCAGGGCAGATTACATTTTTTCAGTAATTTCAGACAGCAGCACTGGTTTTAGTATGATTTCATTTAGCAAATTAGGCAAAATATTACTTAAAACATACCTACGCTTCTCAAAAGTTGTTCTACATCTCCGAATGTAACCTGGATAAGTGGATGAAATACTGAACTAATGTATTGCCAAGTTTCTGACTGTTGAAACTTGTGACATGTAATATGTAAAAGCATGGGGGAAAAACCCTTACCTATATTTTAACACCTTTTGTGTGCATACATGAGTACCAAAAGACAACACAATGACACATCAGAATGGTTCTTTCTGGCTTTTCCAAACTGTAAGATAGCACCTTGCATTTGATCAGCAGAGATGTTGCAGATGGATGGTTGATTCAGATTTTATTAGCAATCACTTAAAAAGTTAGTTGTCTAAATTAACTCCAAGCCACAGTCTAATTAGGTAGTTTGTTTCCTTTGCATGGTCTATCACAATAAGCTATTGCCAGTGCATGCACGTTTCTATGATATCTTTGTAAGCTATGTGGAATAGGAAGGAGTAATGAGCTATGAGCATTAACATCAACAGCAGCTGTGTTGGGCCAAACCAAAGCTACATCTAGACCACTCTCAACCTGCAACAGCAGATCTAAAGTGCTTAGCAAAGACTAAGATCAGGACAAGTGAAATGATTCTTCCCTCAAACAGTCTCCCAGCCTTAAGATGGTTTCAGCTCAGAAAGTATCTTTTGTTATATTGGCTCTGTGTTCTTACCGGCCCTCCCCAGATTCTTCTTCAGTGGCCTTGCCCACTGCCTCCTTGAGTCCAAGCAAACTCTTGGCATCGCAATCTCCTGTGGCAGTGAGTTGCGGAACTCAATTAATTGCCATGTGAAAAATCACCCCCTTTGGCTAACTTCGAATGCGTCCCCTCACACTTTCAACAGTTCTCTTGTTATTAAACTGAAAGAGACCAAACACTCAATTCCTGACTACCCTCTCCATACCACAAGTGATTTTATAGCACATTCTCTCTTCAGTTCTCTCTCTTCCAAATGAAAAAGCCCTGGTTTAGTTATCATTCCCTATGTGGCAACTAGTGATACTTTTAATCATTGCTGCCCTCTTTCAAGTTTTCCCATTTCTAATATTTATCTTTTTTAAATGGGAGGACAAGATATGGGAAAACTATGAGTTTATACTGTAATTCAGCAATGTCCTCGCTCTCGGTTTCCATTGTTTTCCTGATAGTTCTTAACAATAGATTTGCTTTTTGGCTATTTCTGGTTTCAGAAATGACACTTTGTAAACTCTAGATCTCAGTTCAGGCTGCTGCTGAACAGCTAAAAGCCCACTGTTTCACATGTGTAATTAGCCAGGACTTTCCCCGACATGTATTGTTTAATGTTTATCTGCACTTAATTATACCTGTGGTTTTATTGCCCACATAATCTCCTAAAATCCTTCTGCAATTCTGCAATTGCTCTTTAATTTTGCTATTCTGAATAATTCCATGACATCACTACATTTTGTCATCTCAGTGCTTAGCTCTTTTTCCAGGACTTTTGGAATGTGAAGAAAAGCAGGGACTAACCATATTCTTGAAGAACCTTTGGATGATCTTTCCAAGCAGCGATCATTCACTCCTATCATCTACCTCTTATCTTTTAACGACTCATCTGAATAAAGATACCTTACGGTATTGCTGCTTAGGTTCCTCAATAAGCTCTTGATAAAGCTTCGATAAGGGACTTTCCGAAATCTGAGCACCCAGATTAGGTTAGGGGGTGACCTGCTGGAAAGCAGCTCTGCAGGGAGAGACCTGGGAGACCTGGTGGACAACAAGTTGCCCATGAGCGAGCAATGTGCCCTTGTGGCCAATGGTCTCCTGGGGTGCATTAAAAAGAGCATGGCCAGCGGGTGGAGGGAGGTCATCCTCCCCCTCTACTCTGCCCTGGTGAGGCCACATCCGGAGTAACTGTGTCCAGTTCTGGGCCCTCCAGTTCAAGGACAGGGAACTGCTGGAGAGAGTCCAGCGGAAGCTACGAAGATGATGAATGGACTGGAGAACCTCTCTTATGAGGAAAGGCTGAGAGACCCAGGTCTGGTTAGCCTGGAGAAGACTGAGAGGGGGTGTCAAGAGGATGGGGCCAGGCTCTTTTCAGTGGTGTGCAGCGACAGGACAAGGGGTAATGGGCACAAACTTGAACATATGAAGTTCCATCTCAACATGAGGAGGAACTTCTATACTTTGAGGGTGGCACAGCACTGGCACAGGCTGCCCAGAGAGGTGGTGGCGTCTCCTTCTCTGTAGATATTCAAAACACGCCTGGACATGTTCTTGTCCAACCTGCTCTGGGTGACCCTGCTTTGTCAGAGGGGTTGGACTAGACGATCTCCAGATGTTCCTTCCAACCCTCACCATTCTGTGATGACTCCTTTCTGTATGTTTGTTAACACCTTCAGGAACCCCCAACGGATGTGTGAGACAGGACACCTCTTCATCAGAGCTACGCTGGCTCTTCCCAAGAGTATAACACTCAGACACAAACGCCTCGCCCGTTTCTCCTCAGCGCTCCCCCTCGCCCCCTCCTCCTCCTCAGAGCTCCTCTTCAGCCCCTCGCCCGTTTCTCCTTAGCGTTCCCCGGCAGCCGCTCGCCCATTTCCCCTCAGTGCTCCCCCTCAGTCGCTTCTCCTCATCTCCTCGCCCGCTCCCCCTCAGCCGCTTGTCCTCAGCGCTCCCCCTCAGCCCCTCATTTCTCCTCAGCGCTCCCCCTCGCCAGCTCCCCCTCAGCCGCTTCCCGCCCAGCGCCCCCTGCGGCGCGCGGCGCCCGCCCCGCCCCGCCCCGCCCCGCCCTCCCCCAGCAACGCCTCGCTTCCCCCGCCCCCTCCACCGTCGCTAAGGGCGTCACGTGCCCCGCCAGGGAGCGCAGTAGATTCGATCTCCATCTCTCTCCGCCCTGCGTGGGTGCTGCGCTCGGCGCTCGCTTGCTCAGGCCTGCGACGCCTTCCGCTGAGGGAGCGGCGGGGGGGTGATGCTCGCTGCTGCCGCTGCCTGAGGTCCCGTCCCGTCCCGTCCCGTCCGGTGGGGTGCCGCAGCGGTGGGCATGGGGCTGGGATCGAGCTCCGAGGTCCCCGACGGCGGCGCCGAGGGCTTCCACGTACACGGGGTGAGGCGGCCGTCGCCGGGGCGGGAGGGCCCTGAGGGGGCGGGGGGCGCTGAGGCGGCGATCGACAGGGCGCGGGGTCCCGCTTCCCCTCTCCAGCCTCAGGGCGGCCGAGCCCGGCACCGGAGAGGGCGAGGGGCTGGGGGCGGTGGGCCCGCGGGCTGCCCGGCCCCCTCCACCTGTCGGCCCCATGCAGGGAGCTGCCACGGCGGCAGGGGAGGAGCGGCCGCACCACTGCCGGTGGCAGCGAGGGGGAACTCGTCCGGCCCGGCCTCACACCCGCCCCGCCGGCTTCAGCGGGCTCAGAGCCGTGTCTCGGCTGCTGGACGGCCCAGGGGAGCTTTTTATGCCTCTTTTGAGGAATTAGAAGTAGTTTAAGAGTAACGTCGTGAAGTTCAACAAGGCCAAGTGCGAGGTCCTGCACGTGGGTCGGGGCAATCCCAGGCACAAATACAGGCTGGGCAGAGAATGGGTTGAGAGCAGCCCTGAGGAGAAGGACTTGGGGCTGTTGGTTGATGAGAAGCTCAATGTGAGCCAGCAATGTGCACTCGCAGCCCAGAAAGCCACTCATATCCTGGGCTGCATCAAAAGCAGCGTGGCCAGCAGGTCGAGGGAGGGGATTCTACCCCTCTGCTCCTCTCTGGTGAGACCCCACCTGGAGTACTGTGTCCAGCTCTGGAGTCTCAAACATAAGAAGGACATGGACCTGTTGGAGTGGGTCCAGAGGAGGCCAGGAAGGTGATCAGAGGGCTGGAGCACCTCTGCCGTGAGCACAGGCTGAGAGAGTTGGGGTTGTTCAGCCTGGAAAAGAGAAGGCTCTGGAGAGACTTCATAGCTCCTTCCAGTACCTAAAGGGGGCTACAGGAAAGATGGGGAGGATCTTGTTATCAGGGAGTGGAGCAATAGGGTGAGGGGTAGTGGTTTTAAACTGAAAGAGGGGATTTAGATTAGATATTAGGAAGAAATTCTTTACTGTGAGGGTGGTGAGACACTGGCACAGGTTGCCCAGGGAAGTTGTGGATGCCCCATCCCTGGAGGTGTTTAAGGCCAGGCTGGATGGGGCTTGGAGCAGCCTGGTCTGGTGGGAGGTGTCCCTGCCTGTGACGGGGGGGTTGGAACTAGGTGATCTTTGAGGTTCCTTCCGACCCAAACCATTCTATGAATATAGCCCTTCCTCTCTGCGCCCCTCCAGATTCCCTCGGCTTGAAGATTTGACTGATTTCTCTGCGGGTCTGTCCAGCATCTGGGGAGTTAATTCCTGCAGCAGCCAGTGTTTTCCCGAGGGGCCACTTCTCACAGGCACTATATATATGTACACACAAGTTTGTTCCAATTCCTCTATCTGGCTTATTGTCTGCACACACATTTGTTTAAATGTGTGTCTCGGAGCTTAAAGATAGGCTGAGGTTTTGCTGATAAGTTAACAGTTGTTGCATAAGTTATCTGCTCATTTAGTTGGTGGTCTTCCTCCCTGAAATAAGAGTGGAACTGTTGTCACCATATGCTGCTTTCCACTTCATCAGCAGTTAGTGTTTCTCAGCGTCCAAAGATGCATTTAGGATACCAGTGTTGTAATCTGCATTTGTCAGTCTCCTTAACTGAGTTAACACCATCAAAAATGACTATCGATCATGAAATGCCGCCTCCTTTTATGTTCTGTGCGGGATACTGCTTAGTTGTCTGTACTGGAGGATGATTTTGGTGACCTACAGTATGCAGGAGACAGTCCTTTTTTGTTTGCCTCCAGGGAGTTCATCCAACTTTTGATATGGTATCATTTTAAAAAACAAATACTGCAGGCTTTTTTATAACTTGCAGCTTCCTGTGGGAATCTGTAAGGCTTTGAGAGATCTGAACAATGATGTCGTGAGCTCCGTAATAACTTCCATGTACGTCTTTTTGTGTACACTTTCATCCTTGACGTTGTGTTACGCGATAGTTTGATTGTAAGGCTTCCTGCACGTTACTTAGAATTGGGATATAAACTGTTTTAACTTTCAGCTTGGTTCAGTGTAAACTGTCTGGTTTTGATGCAGTTCAGGGTTGCGATGAAAGTTAGTACTTCCTACTCCAATTGTGGTTACAGTGGTCAGTCTTGAGTGTTTAATAAGAAAGCATAATAATTTTTTTTTGCTGTAAAAGCTTTTGCTGAAGTAACTATATTTAAAATATGTATATTTTAAAACTTGCATAGGCAGTTATGCCAGCAAAAGCCCCAATACCGATACAATTTTATTTAAAAAAAAATATACGACAAAAGACCAAGTACAAGTGTTTTTATGTTGCTAGCAATGAACTTTGTAGTTCAGATGATACGTGGGTTGTAACTTAGCACTTAAATCATGGGGTGGCTTTCGGGAGTCACATATATTGCGGGTTAAGGGCTGTACTGCTGAGTTCACAAAAAATAAAGTTAAAAGCAGTGCAAACTGTTAGCAGGTTTGCAGTGGTTCCCTTAATATCATGTTGCTTTGTTAGTGTACTTTGAAGTGGGTATGCTCTCATAGACTCTACATATATCAAGTTCTGTTTAACTTTTGGTGGGTTTTCTCCTGGTGTGAATGCAATTTAATAGGTATTCTCTATATTTCTTTATTACATCTGTTTTACGATAACTTGGTTATAATGAAATTGAGATGTTGCAACTCTTATTTCTTATGAACCTACTGTAAGCGATGGCAATCTTCTTGACGAGTACTTGCGGTTAGCCATTGTTTTTAGCATGCTCTTTTGAGTGTTCTTATTCTAATGTGCTGTAAATTGTGGGAACTTAACTGTAAATTCTGTTTATGTAAAAAGAGGCTGTGATGTAATTGGGGGCTGTCAATATGCTCAGGCTATTAGTAACATGGAAGAAAATCCTGAAGCAGCACTTTGAATACTAAGCCCTTCTCCAAAGGCAAAGGGCTTATTCTCCAAATAATTCCATGCTGTACACTCTGAATCACAATACTTGTGTCTTGCATGGGGTTCAAAACCTGGTTTTTTACAGCTTCATTTGGACACCTGTTGTTCATGGTTTTATAAAAATAAGTTCACAATTGTGGACTGCTTCCCGAGGTCTGTCATTTGGTATCTTATCTCTGCTTCAACTCAAAAGTAAATATTGAATCAAGTGTAAAGATTAACGTTGTCACTGTAACTAGAAATCAATGTGTAATAAAAATAAAATGTATGTTTTGCAGGTTCAAGAAAATTCCCCAGCTCAACAAGGAGGACTGGAACCTTTCTTCGATTTCATCATTGCCATAGGACACACTAGGCTTGTAAGCCTCAAGTGTTTTTATTTTTTTTTTATTTTTTTTTTTTCTCTACATGAAATGGGGGGTTTGTAATGATGAAAGGTAGAAGCCAAAGTTGTCGCAGTAAAGAAAGGTTTGCACATTGGACATTGTATATGGCATTAGAAAGGTAAAGAAAAACTTGGCGGTGTTCAAACTCTCCTCTCTGGCTGGATCCAAATTTGAGGAGTCTTATGCCTTTAGTCACCTTAACTTCTTAATAGATTAATACAATGTTTATGATATTACTCATTCATGCATATTTTCTGCCACAAGGTGAATGTTGAACTGGTGAGTCAATGGTAAGAGCTCAATATTTGTTTAAACAAACTTGTTTCAATATTTGATAAAACATGGAAAAGAATCGTAGCCTGTCTCACTTATACTTTAAGACTGGGAATGCAATTCCTGTATGTTGAGTTATGACAAAAGTGTTGAGTTTTAGTTTGTTTGTTTCCGGTTTAAAAGGTTCACAGCTGTGGTTTTATGCTTCATCTTAATGCTGAATTCATTAAGTTTGTCATGCTTTTATTAGTGGAAGTGATCGTTATAATGGTAGATTTTGGAGGAATATCCATCTAATCTTTTAACATAACAGAAATAATGATAGTTCCCCAAGCTGCTCCCAAATAGTCTGTCCTTTCACAGTCAATTTGCAATGACTTTGAAGGATTATTGAATAAGGACTGGGATCAGAGGCATGAAGTAAAATGTTGCTGCTTATTGTTAGACTGATATAATTTAATAGCAGTTAAGAAGAACAAAAAATATAAGTGATGAAATGGAGCAATAGTAGGTACTTATGTAAAGGGACATGAGCTGACAGTACCGACTCTTTTCTAATAAAAGCAAATTGAACTGCTGGGACAGATTGTGAAACACAGAGCCTAAATTTTGGTGGTTTTGGTTCTTTGTACTCAAATTCTGCCCCAGGCATGCCATCTATGTTACAGATACAGATAGAAATAACGTTAATTGTGTATCTCTTTCTGTGCTTTACAGAATAAAGAAAACAATATGTTGAAAGATCTGCTGAAGGCAAATGCTGAAAAAGCAGTGAAGCTGGAAGTGTATAATATCAAAACAATGAAAATAAGAGAGGTGGAGGTGATCCCCAGTAACATGTGGGGAGGACAAGGTCTTCTTGGAGCCAGTGTCAGGTTCTGCAGTTTCCAGGGAGCCAATGAACACGTGTGGCACGTTCTGGTGAGACAGAATTCTTCATTGGCTTGTTTGTGTTCATACAACCTGGTTTTAAAGTGTAACGTTTAGAAGTAAATTGTATACTGAAATCACACAGAAGAAGGGGACACAGTCTTGAAAGTTTGCCTGAGTTATTTGAACAAGGACAGGTAGTGGGCGACTGTTAGTGTTGCCTGTTGCTATGAAGAAAATTATCTCCATCCCTCCCAACCCCAGTCACTGTGTGATGGGGAGAAGGGTTTTGTCATCTTATGATAAAAAAATCAATGGCAAAAGCAAAAAAGATTCTCTTCGATAAGTGTCTCTGTGTTGGCTAAACTTCCTCCAAGTAACATTAATGTTGCAAAAAGCACCAAACTATTATTTTAAAATAGAGGGAGAGCTGAAAAGGTAGAAGAGCCTAGGAAAGACTGACATGATCTTTTGTTATGTTCCTGGTTGTTTAAATGAATGCAACTCTCAACATCTTACAGAGTATCTCATTTTGAATTGGTAGTATCTTGGTCTGTCTTATTCAGTATGTTTTACAAGATGTCACACCTAGATTTAGACTGTTCAAGGACTTCTCTTTTGTCTCATAAGCAAAATGTTCTTTCCTTCCGGTGTTCTTGGAGTTAGTTTTCCTTTTTGATAGTAGTTTATCCTGCTGCGAGTGCAGATGACGCGTGTTGTTCTTTCACAGGATGTTGAACCTGCATCTCCTGCAGCTGTAGCTGGTCTCCAGCCCTACACTGACTACGTTGTTGGATCTGATCAGATTCTTCAGGAGGTAGGGTGCATGTTCCTTCAAGTGGCAGTTGTCTTCATGCCTGCCAAGTCTATGTTGGAGGGTTTGGGTTTTTTTATAAATCTAATTGCGCGTACATCAAATGTACGGGAATAGTTTTCTGGAATTTTGGGAGGTTGTTTATGGCAGATACTTTATGGTTGAGGTAAACATTATCTTTTTTTAATGTGACAATAAAAGAAAGTTGCCCCTAAAGATCAAACTACACTAGTGAATTTTAATCTGTCTTTGGGTTTTTAATATTTCATGTTGAAGTAAATAACTGCGTAAAATGCTAACTTGCTTCTCCTTGTCTTACGCGTTTGAGTAATACTACTACTCTTTTTTTCTTAGTCAGAGGATTTCTTTTCACTGATTGAATCCCACGAGGGGAAGCCCCTGAAGCTGATGGTTTATAACACTGAAGCAGATTCCATTCGAGAGGTAGTTGTGACTCCCAATGGAGCTTGGGGTGGAGAAGGAAGGTACTGATCTCCGGACAGTCACTGGCTGATGACAGGTTATATACTCACTGTAAATGAGCTCCTGTTAAGAGTATTATTAATAATAATATTGATTATAGCTTGTTGTTCTCAAGTTAAGCCTTGTTTCCTTACACTTGTCACACAAAACTGTTCATCTTTCCATAAAAAAAACCCAAAAACTTAGAATTAAAAATTAGTCATGTTTTAGATCTAATCAATCATGAAACCAGTGGGAAAACCTGTGTTAACTTCCCCACTAGTAGTTTCACTTGCTATGTTCTCACAGTCAAACATTCAGTTAACGCAAGAACAAAATCCAAACTGGGTCAGATTTATATATTTTGTAAAGATATAAAAATAATCAACTGAGACCTAAGCTGTGTATGGCTGAATGTCAGTTGCAGAGTGCTCCTTGAGTACTGTGAGTGAAATGATTCTTGCAGGTAGGTCTTTCTTGCTGTAGATTAAAGACTCAAACTCTTCCTGTTGCATAGAGTCAACATTTATAATCCTTACTAGCTTTGTTAAGAACACCATTTTTTCATGTCTTGTTTTACATTTCTTGTACAGTTTAGGATGTGGTATTGGATATGGCTATTTGCACAGAATTCCAACGCAGTCCTTAGTATCGAAGAAAAAGCCAGAAAGCAAACCACCTTCGCCCTTACCAGAAGCTGGAACTCCTCTACCACCTACTAATGGTTACACAGAGGTATGTAAGAAATTAGTTCGTATCTCTGGCACATTCTCTGGAGTTTCAAAAATTTCTACGTGTTGGAACATTCATAATACAGTATATTTGAGTACAGCGTACAATTGTGCTTGAATGAAATGGAGTTAGGTGAAGGGAAAGTGAGAGCTGACGATGCTAGGCAGATGACAGGTCACCGGTGTTGGCTGATACCAGTTTTTGCGAGATATTTTCTTGCTGTTTTGAAGACTTGGCGTGTTATAGCTGTATCAGTCAATGAGAATCACGTTAGAAGAATACCCTGCTCACTAGGAAGCAAAATACACCTACAAGAATTAAGAATGGACTGTTCTTCTAAGAACATACTGGTTTTAAAAGGCTGCATTGGAACATGTCCTAATCGGTGGCTTGACTGTGAGTTTTGGCATCATAGGTTCTCTCTGAATTGGTGTACTTGGAGACCGAGGCAGAATGCTTTCATAGGAAGGTCGTCTGCAGGTGAAGCTTTCAATATAAAAAGATGCTTTTCCTTCTTACTGTGTTATTCCAGACTCCATTATTGGCACCCACTTCTCAGAGTGACCGCTCTGAAATAGTTATGAACTTGGATCATTCCACAGATCAAGAAACAAGTGGTTACTCACCAGAAAGCTCACTTTCTCCTCCTCCCCCTCTCCAGAGAGTTATGGATCCAGGTATATTTTCTTAGGTCCTTTTTTTTCAGCATTTCTTTAGAGGACCTCTAAGTAAACTAAGAAGGTCTTAAACAAGTTTGAGACTTAAATGCAGAACTGTGAGCATTGGTGGTTGCTTTCCTTAAAGTTTTTGACTTCTCTAGATTTTAGAGCTTTAGAATTTGGGTACTGATTAATGTTAATGTGATGCAGAAGTCTTTCCACTGATGTCACCTAACAGGTTAAATTTGTTTGTGTTTAGCAGGGAGGGCACTTCAGTCTGGATAGAACATGTCTTTTTGAATCGAGAATTCTGTGTTATATGTAAAACAGTGCTGTAATTGCTTTCTCCTTCAGGATTTCTAGACATGTCTGGTATTCCATTTCCTGAACTCACTGACTTAACAAAGATGTCCAACGTGTCTTCATCTGCCTCCTTCAACATGCCAGCAGCAGATGCTTTAGTAGGCGCTGAAAAGTTAATGTCAAACAATGACGCTTCTGCTTATTTTGGTAAGTGTCTTCAAGGTTTCCTTTAGGCCTCTGACCTAATTTCTGGAATGGTACCGACTCATTCCTGCTCAACAGTATCATGCTTTTTTGGAAATAAGCCAATTTTAAGAAAAGTCAGAAAGGGGATCGGCTGAAGTGAGACGGAAAAAGTAGCAGAAATCAGGTGTAGAAGTGGACAAAAACTAATGGGCTTTTTTATAAGATTATAGAATGCGTGTCTCTTTAAAATGTTGATGATCCAAATTAAACAGACCTCAAGAGTAGGTATTTCTAAAATCAGTGTAAATGAATTTTGGTACCAAAGGCTTGTCTTCACAGTTGTAAACTGAAAACAAAACTGCAGTCATCTTAATGGTGAATTTTCTATTTAAAAAAAATTTTAAATCTTTGCATTATGAATGCCTTTCCCTTGTAAAAGGTGGGGTGGGTAAGAGTTGTGACACAAAATACAACATCTCTGGTATAAGAATACAGCAGACCAAATGGTTCGTGGTCTCTGAAAAACCTACTTGCACCATCAGATTTTTTTGGATTTGGGGAGAACTGAGTAAATGCAGCCTGTGTATTTGACAGTTGTGAATCTGGTTATGTGCCTGTACGAGGTATCTCAGTCAGGCTGATTTTCCTAGCTGTATGGTAACCAGAGGAATCATCTATTAACCTGACAGTTCATGGGTTTTTTTACAAACTGTTTCTATTTCACAGAAAATGCCACAGCTTTGGACCCTGAAGATGTAACCAGGTATTCCGAAGGCGCAGTCAAGCAGCCCGAGTTAGACGACCAACTGCCTTCTATTCCATCTTTACCTTCTTTTGTTCTTCCTAATGAAATTTCTTCAAAAACAACACTAGGAACTGATCCCGATAACCAAGAAACAAAGCTGCTGTTAAACAGTACTGAGAGCTCGTTAACCGCTCCGCCGGTGACACCAGCTGATGAAGCAGCACGTGAACAGAAAGAGGAAGAAGCTGCACAAGACCATGAGTGAAACGGATGCTGCTTTTGTTTACGGACTGCTGTATGCTGTAATACTACAGCTTCGAGTATTTTTCTGATCTTGAAAGAATTACAGCTATTTTTGTTAGTGTAGACAATATTATAAAAGAAATCATATGAAATACACATCCTATTGTCTTTTCCAATCATTGTTTAATAGATTAATCTGTGTTCAGACTCTGAATGCTGTCCAAAATCACCAAATAAAGGGAGAAATTACTGCAGAGAGAAGTTGGACGCGGCCAAAATGTTGAGTTCCTGAATTCACCTCTGCCTGCAAGTGCTCCTGAATGTATGTATGAAGGCACTCTGCCTCAACAGTGACACTTAATGATGATTTTCTCTGTGTGATTGATAGCACTAAAAAGAAAGTTTTATGGTTTTGACTTGATAAAAAGCTTTTCTAATGGTACACCTCGATTAGACAGCTCTAGTGAGTTTCAAGGCATTTCCTAGCCCAAGACATCTTTATTCCTACTTACTGCTCTGCAAACTGTTGCTTTTTGTGTTTTAGAGCCCCTTATCCGTAACAGTGATCCATGGACCTGCTCTACGCCTCCTTCTGCGGGAAAGGAAGTACCACAGGGTTTGAAGTGTCAGCATATAGATAGAACAAAATTGTGTTGGTGGGTCCCGTCATTCCCTTCAGCACATCACGTGGCAGTGTCACAGTTGTTTTATTTAAAAAAAAAAAACAAAAAAAGGTGCGGGGGGAATTACGATGGTTATTTGAAACAAGCTGAAGTCAAAAATGATTTTAAGTCAGGGCCATGTGTTTTCAGGGTGATTAACCTTTTCAGTGGAGTTGACTACGTCCTGGCTTCTGTAGTGACAGAGAAATGGCATCTCTTTAGTTGTGCTTTTCTGTTTATCCATTTCTGTTGTTATACAAGTCAGTGTAAGTTTAAGACACAGGGATGAAACATGTTAATGCAGCAACGGCTATTGGTTTTTTTGTTTTGTTTGCATTTGTCTTCAAATAGCTTTTGAATGTAATAGCAAACATGAAACAAACAATGAAGGAAACGCAGGTGTTTGTACACCCCTCATGGTAGTGATTTATCATGGAATTTTAAAGCTGCTGCCTGGGAATATCTTCACTACAGCTGGTACAGTTACTGCGGGGAAAATCTTCCACAAATCAAGAGAAGGGGGTACAGGGGAGGTGTGTGATTAAGCGATAAACTAGAGTATACTTATTTAGCACAATATTGTCCAATTTCCTTTTTTCTGCCGTGTTTCTGCACTGTGCCCTGCGGGGGTCAGTGAGCGAAATGACTGGCTGGGCTGGAATCCCGCAAGGGCGCGGGATGGGGAGTCGGGGGCGCACAGATTTGCCTCCAAGAGCTCAGCTTCAGCGAGAGGGCTGCAGGCGAAGCTGCAACACAAGAGAGGGCTGCAGATGAGCACACCCCTACGTGAAATCTGTCCTTTGTATTCCTTCACCTCTGTTGTTGGTCTCAAATACTGTTTCCACATAAAATACAGTGGCTTCAAACAGGATGGTTAAAATATCTTTTGCTTAAAAAAAAAAATGCATTAAGCCCTAACTGCAGGTAGTAGAATTAAGGAATTTGAAATGGTCTGTTAATAGCAAACATTTTTTTTTTTTCTGTATATGGCTAATTTCCTCTTTTCTTCCCCCAACTGACTGCTACAAGGGTCAACAGCCAAACACTAAAAATAAATGCAATTTAAGCTATTGGTAAGTTTGGTCCCAGAGCCTGATGACATCTAGGTGATCTATTTGTTTGGGTTTTTTGTTGTTTATTTAGGACTGTTTCTACTCTTATACCTTTGTCAAAACTGTTTTTTTAAGCGGGTAGTAGCTCATTTAAGTGATGCTGTACCGTTAAGCACCCCTTAGAAATTTAAGGGCAGGAAATGTCAAAACTGTATGCTACATTTGAAATGTCACAGCAATAAACAGCTTAACGCTTAGGGCAATCTGTGTCCAGCCTAATTTATGTGGGAAGGGGAGGGGGGGAGCTTTTTTTCCCTCTAACATCCAACTGACCAATGGTTTAACATACAGCTTTAGAAAACTAAGAGTTAAACCTCTAGCAGTAGTATTTGCATTCTCCTCGCCTGTAACTTTATCATTTAAATGCTAAATAAGGCGAATTTAACCTCCTCACCCCATTCCTTTTCTCTTGGCAATTCGGAGACTACCTTTTGAGATGCCTGAAGCTCCCTCCCTGCTGAGACAAAGAGAGTGCAGAGGTGAGAAAGCTGATTAGAATTTCTTAGTTTCAAAATAAAACGTAAAAAGAGTGGTAGAAGCTCCTGCCAGGGGCTGGAGCCAGACAGGATCCAGTCCTCCTGGAGCCACGGCCAGTGTGGACAGCAGGAGAGCCATCCCCTCGCATACAGGCTCTGCTGTGGACTGAGCCGGAGCATTTGTGATTATCCCCCTGATGCTGGCCCCTTAATTTGAGGAAAATTCAGGAAGGGAACGACCAGGTACCACTGCTGAAAGAAACGGACCTCATAAGGCCTGTGAGGACAGGCCGGCTCTGAACTAATGAAGGTAATATTTTGCAGAATGGCTGTGGAAAACAGCGATCTTTGAGTGAAAGAACCCAGAAGTAGAAAATTACTTGATTCATGGGAGCTTTCCACAGCCAGAACCCTGTACCATGACAGATCCTAACCCCCAAAAATCACGGTGAGGAAATAGCCATCCTAGCGATAAACACGCAACTCCCATTGTTACCGGCAATACGGATGCTGAGCTACTTCCAGCTGAACTTGAATGTGTGAATAAACGTATTTAGTGCCTTTGAGGTGCACAACAACTGGCAAGAACTGTTGAAATACCAAATTCAGGCAGCGATGGCTTTGTTTGCCCTCTCAGACTTTTACAGCCGGCTTCACCATTTACCGAATCTTCTGCGGTGCTACTCCAGGCTCCGTCCAGAAGCTGCTCCTCCAAATTGCCGCCCTTGACCGCATTCCTCTTAGCCGTAACTGAGGAACGCCGCAGGAAGGCAGACTGCAGCACCGAGCAGAGATCACACCGCTCACGTGCGTGCTGATGAATGGTGCCTTCCCAGCTGCTGGGGGGGTTCAGAATTTCATCTCCGCCAGCGCTGAGGATTACAGCACCAAGAGGGGAAGCGGGAGACTGCAGCTGTTCCAGCACCTCCGGGCTCCTGCACCGTCAATTTCCCAGAAACGGAAAGTGGCGGAGGCAGCCTGCCAGGGAAAAACCCTTTAATTCAGCGTTCCCCCCAGCGCCCTCACCCTTCTCCATCTTCCCCCAGAACTGGGCAATTATTTCCAACTCCAAGCAATTATGAAAGTAGCAGGCACCTCCGCCTCTGGCCCTTAGGAGAAAGCAGCTACAGGCTCCTCACTGCATTAGCCTTGACTGTGCTAATCTGTTATTTCCTGGGCATTGCCACTAAGTCCACACATCCTCCCTCTTTGCTTTCGCCTTAAGCCAACACTAATCTGCGTTGGTTCTGCTGTAAGGCAATTTCAAAGCCATTGTTTGGTTTAAGCCACATTTCTAAGCTACGAAAAGTAATTAAGCGTTCACAGTCCCATGAAAAATGGCCAGAAGAGCGTCACGATATCCTCAGGGAGAGAAGGGCCACGTCGCACCCAGCCTCTAATCAGTGCCTCAGCTCTGCACGATGTTTGTACAGCTGCTTGCAGGAAAAAGCTTCTAGCACATAGCGCAGGAAACTATTTTAGTCAATCACTTTCTTGATATTTAGGTGTGCATGTGCTTTTAACACTTCTGTTACCGAGCTGGGGGGCGGCAGCTCCACCCGGCTCCGTTCGGGAGCCGTCAGCACATCTGCAAGTGTAAGATCATGTGCTTAAAGTTTGATGCTAAATACCAAATTCAAGTCGTTTCTAGGGATAGAGTCTGAATCAAATGAGACCTCTGTGAAGGAAAAAGTAATACCTCGGTGTAACAGATTGGCCAAAATCTGAAGTACTGTAACTGGATTCCTGCCTTCACCTTGGGCAAATGTCTTCTCTCCCCCTTCCTGGCACCTCCCCACTAACTCACCTCAGCAAACTGAGCTCTGCACCTTCCCTCTCTCCCCCGAGTCTCTTGGATCTACACGTCGACCAGACACCCACACTTCAGCCAGCGTGACCTAAACCGTGGGACGGCTCTGCTCTGCCAGTGCCCCGGTCACCCCTCTCCCACGGAACATGAATAATCCAACCAGTAAATCCCAAGTCCCTTATTTTCCCCACTACTTGGCAATGAGGCAGAACTATATTACTGTCTCCCGCCTAGTGCTTATTTTGAGTACTTTTTTTAGTGTTTCTAAAAGTTAATTCTAAATCCTTCAAGTAGTTCTCTTCCTAAAATGATCCTTGCACTTCAGCTGCAGTGCCTGAGCCCAGCTCTCCTGTGCTCAGCACCACCCTGCCTGAAGAGGGGGAAAAAAAAAGAAAAAATTTGCCTGACACAGACAAATTAAAATGTTTTTCTGGGAGACAGGTTACACTACTAAATACCAGATTTACAACCCCTTTCCATTATGAACTTGGAAATTAAAAAAAAAACAAAAACAAAAAAACCCAAACACAAACTGTGACAAATCAGCAGCCTTTCACAGAATGGTTCGGGTTGGAAGGGACCTCAGAGATCATCCAGTCCCACGCCCCTGCCCTGGGCAGGGACACCTCCCACCAGACCAGGCTGCTCCAAGCCCCATCCAGCCTGGCCTTGAACACCTCCAGGGATGGGGCATCCACAGCTTCTCTGGGCAACCTGGGCCAGTGCCTCACCACCCTCACAGTAAAGAATTTCTTCCCAATATCTAATCGAAATCTCCCCACCTTCAGTTTGAATCCATTACCCCTTGTCCGATCACTACATGCCCTTGTAAGACGTCCCCGTGCTTCTGGCACCCTGCAGCCCTGTCTCTGTCCCTAACGCCCCAAGGAGCTGTGACTCTCATTAACTCCTTAACGCCGCGCAGGGGCCCCTCCCGCTCCTGCCTTCAGGACTCTGACAGACAGCACGACTCCAGAAAAGGAGGCTGAAATTAAAAGGGAGCAGCAAAAAAAAACCTCCTCTCACTTCACGCTCCGCCCCCAATGGATGCTGGGAGTCCCTGGGAATACATTTGGTCACTGAATTACCGCGTCCTCTCCTAGAGCTGCCCAGTTGACAGTCCTGACACCAAATGCTTTTGAGTATTCCCTACTGGCGTTTTCAGCATCGGGAAACCCAGCCTTGGTTTCCCATGTGTCTCCTACAGCGCTATAAACCTTTCCACACCCAGAAAACTCAGCGCCAGCTGGCACGAGTCCCTTCTGTCAGGGCCGTCTCGTCTTATGCACCACGTTGGTGTCGGCACAAAACATTTTCATAGTGGAAAAGCAGGCGCTTACCCGTGCGAACGGCACTCCTCCAGCACGCGCTTCACCTCGACAGTATCTCAGAGCTGGTGTCTGAAGGCTTGCGTGCCGGCTAAATTCTTATATCCAACCCATGTTACAAGATCATCTTTAAGGGATTTCGTTAAGGCAGTGCCATTTCTTCAGCCATTCCATTACCGGAGGCTTCAGAGGACTCTGAAGCCCTTTGTAGCACAACCACGAAGTGGCAACGGTCCAAGCTCTAAAATTGCATAATTGATCCAATACACAAAACAACTGGAAAACATTTTAACTAAAGCCTTTTATTCTATACAACTGTGAAACATCATTTACCCTTCTGGCATTGCAGACTCTTCTGTCAATCTTTCCTGAAACTGTGTTTCGGGATAGTTAGGAAGAAAAAAAAAAAAAAAAAAAAAAAGGGAAGAAAAATTACAACCTTGGCTGATTTAAAACAAAATTCCTGGGAGCAATTCCAATGTATACAACGGGACAGCAAGACAACCAGAAAAAAAAACCCAAACCCAAACAGTGCCTATTGGAACAAGTGTAGACCCTTGCTGTTAATAAATACAAGTCAGGACAATTTATCAATAAAAGTTACAGTTCTGTTTAACCATTTAATTCACAAATATCACTGAAAATGTGCGGTTATAGCACAATTGTGTCAAACTGAGCATACACAGAAATGGGGACTAAAAACTGAACCTGACCCTCAAAAGACAGGGAAAAAGACACGCTAGCTTAGTTCTGAACCACATCTTTTGTCTAAGCGATGAGTTTGTTTAGCTAGGTTAAGAGTGCAGAAGGTAATGATTTGGTTACTTTTTCAAATAAAATACGATGAAAAATATTTTACTTTTTGTTTGACCGATACAATCCCAGTAATAGAATTTATTGGGACTTTCTTTAGGCCTCAACCTAAATCTCGACAGCAAGATACAGGAAGGGCAAGAGCATATGTCTCCCGAAGAAACTCCATTAATATACTGCCCTTTGAAGGCACTTTGTGCTTCTGCTTCAGACAAGAGTCATTTTTACACAATTTCTTTAAGAGGATTTGTAATTTGTTCTGGCTACAAATGGTTTTCCGGGAGAGCCCCACGTTTTCTCACGAAAAGCTGAAATGCCTTCACCCCCTCCCCCCAATAAGTTAAACTCTATAAAAGACTACTATGAGTCTATGACAGTCACAGATTTTTAGAAATAACAGTGAAAAGAAGATCCGCATAAATCTATAACAAAAGAACAACTGCATATAAAACTTTGGAAAAGAAGAATAAGTATTTTTATATCATGAATATGAAATCTGCTGAGAAGTTTCTAAAGTTTAACATTAAACATAGGAAGTTATTTTCAGAATGGTCTGAAGTTTTAAGAAAATGTCACAGAAGTTTGGAGCACAGTTACCAAAAATGAGACTAGTGCGTCTTCAGAACACCTAGGGCACAGTGCAGGAAGTAGTTATATATATTTTAAAAAAACCCAAACAAACAAACAAAAAAAACCCAAACCCCAAACTTTAAGTTGCTGCAAGGCATGTTCACTCTATTATGATGCACAGCATCATTGGACGACTGCTACAATATTTATCTAGTGTTCTTCCTCTGCACGTCAACAGCTCTCTGAAGCAACAACTGCGTCACAGTATTAAAACAATTCCAACGCTAACCCTTCATTTGCAATTAAATGGGCCGATTCTTTCAAGTATACAACACCTATTTTCTGTTGGATTTCTTTTCCAAATTTCTTTAAGTGGTAGAAATGTTTGAGTAACCTGTGAGAAAGCATTGTAGGAACTTTACGAATGGAATGTACTAAAAGATACCTTGTGTGCAGTTCTGAATTATATTGTGAACACAGCGACTAATACGGCCGAAACGATTTCATATCAAGCATGAGCAGATGAGGACATTACGTTCTGGAGAAAAAAAAAAAGCAGAAAGGAGGAAGCAAAAGTCTGCACTGGATTATCATCCATTCTCTGTACACCTCACACAACACGAACCACTCAGGGACTTCCCATCTCATTGGCCGAGACTAGGACAGACTTTAGTTTAAGTCATATAGATTTTTTTTTTTCCTCTATATTACAGATCTATTAGTCACTTCAATTAAATGTATGCTTTCCGTCCATACTGAGTCATTAGAAGTCTCATCTACCTTAGGGGTTCAGTGGGCTTCTATAGTACTACACTTGGAACCAGTACAGTATGGTCAAGTAAAGAAACAACCATTTGGGTCCACCACGCCCTTCACGTCGATTTCTGGCGATAATGAAGCGTCAGATCACCACCACTCTTCCAAATGAAGTGCTTTACAGTTCGAAGGTCCATGTTCGGATCCAAAACCTAAAGAGTAAAAATTCATCTTTTACTCGACAAATCTGCCGGACAGTCAGAAATTCAAAGCTAAAATGGCTCTGGTTGGGCTAAACAATCCCATCGGCGAACTGGCATCAAAGAGGAACCATGCAAAGGCTCAGATTTTTCAACCAGCAAGTAAAACTGTTGCAGTGCAGAAAGATTTTACCAGTGTAACATATAACTTCATATTACAACCACCTCGTCAACATTCAAACTTATTACACAATTCATGATTTTGGACAAATTGTAAACTCTGCTAGAACTGTAGAATTAAAACTGTTCCAAAATGTTAGAAATGAAACTCTATGGAATTGTATTAAGTCCGTTTGTTGGGTGTGAGTAATCCCACAAAGGTAACTCGTCAGAACCAAATTAAACAGGGATCCTATATAAATTCTTTGATCCAGCTGCTGAAGCTATCTGAACTTGCGTCAGCAGTCAGTTCGCAGGATGTCAAAACATTTACTTAGTTGTAAAGGTAACAAATAATTTGTAGCCTATTTCAAGCTCAGCATTCAGAAATTCACACCTGACTCAGTGCTAGACACGGCTTTTGTTCACAGGCTGAAACACCCAAGTAACTTACCTGGTCCTGGCACAGAAGTTCAATCTTCTCCTCTGCTAGCACAGCGATGTCCTCCTCTTTTTCTTGCTCTCCTGCTTTTTCATTGTTGGAAGAGCTAGTTGTCTGAGACTCATTATCCAAGTTTATGATTTTCTCATACACGTGTTCCATCACTTTTCTCACCTGAAGCATATCACTTGCCGACAGTCGGTCTCTATATAAGGTAAGCGAAGTTTGGCAAGAAAAAGCTTGAGAAACTCTATTTCTTATCTTCAGAATACCCTATTTGTAGCAAACTATGCAAGTACAAAGATAAGCTTTTTACATTATAGTAAGTTTATTAGTAAATTATCAGGATCATCCAGAACACCATGACCGTAACAGTTCTTTATCCAAAGATTCACACAGCAAAAGGGACTCAGAAAAGCAGTAAGATACTCAAAAGACCGAATTAAAATCAAACCTTAGATGAAGGGTATTGTACACAACCCTCGTTCTTTCTGTAGAAAAGGGATTAGTACAAGAAGGACAGAGGATATGGAATAATAAAAGAGGTAAACCAGAATATGCTTTTCACCCTACTACATGAACAGAAGGGCATTCTAAATCAATAAGCAGCAGCAGTTTTTCCACAAAGTACACAAAAAGTCTATTAAGCTCCTCTTTCACAAATGATGAAAAGAATTCAGAAAGACTCAAAGAGGAACTGGGCATTTGTGGAAAATACCCCGAACTGTTGCACAGAAATGGTAAGCATATTGTCTATGACACTGATTTCATATCTGAGGACCTGCACTGATTTCTAACCTGTGCAGGTTTTGTACCTTTTCCTTTTAAAAAGCTATTATTCATCACAGTTAGAAATAGGGAACGTAATATAAATACATATCATTAGTATATTTAAATAATAATAAAAGTATAATTAAAATAAAAAATAAATAGTAATAAAAATGCAAATACGCATTACTTACTTCTTCAGAGTTTTTGCCCCTGATGATGAATGCGGTTGGAGGTAGAAGGGAATCTTATTGAATTTGGGCATATTTTTCTAGAAGGAAACGAATTTGAGAAGTGTTAATTTAGGATGAACTGTTATCAGCTCCTATTTCCACCAGCTGGTATGTGAAGTACATTCAGCTCCTAATTATCAAAAACCACGAGAGATTCTTAATCAACATAAGCACCACAGCCAACTTCCAAACTACTCATACTCCTGAGATGCTTCAATTTAGATGATGCACATATTATATCTAGCTTTTGAATATAAATTACCATTTATTTCAAAGGAAATTAGATAGTATCAAAAGACTGCAGCAATATGAAGAGTATTCTCTGTTCCTGAGCTCCACACTTGAAAAGGATAGCAATTATGCACAGTGCTTTGAATTCTTTTTCTAAGACTTTCTATCAAAAGAAAGTGAGCAAAAATACCTTAACTGGACACACCAAAAAATAATGAATCTCAAAGGGTCTCGGATACAGACCTTGAGAACACTTATTTTAAATACAGACAGAGCAACAATTTAAACTATCATTTCAGATCCTGTACGGTTAAAACAACTCCAGTTCACCTTAAAAAAAAAAAAAGGCAACAAAAAAGCAAAATCTGTACACATGATACTTACATCCACAGTGATGTCAATTACCCATTGTGGCACAGTTTCATTAAGAAGCATAGATTCAGTTTCACCACCCGAATCCCGACATAATAACCTAAGACATACAGAAATAATCTTTGTGAATGAAAACAATTATTGTAATGTGCATTAGAAAGCTCTCAGGAGAGGACCTGCCCTTTTAATGGGCAGGGAGCTTGAACTTGGTTAGCCGGCCCTTCACATCATCAAACTTATTGAGGAAGTGATCGCATATTTTCTGTAAAGACCAGAAAAAGCAGCTGCAGGAAGAAGACAGATCCCTAGAGCAGAAACAGGGAGAAGTATCTCTGGAAACTAAAGGCTATGGCACAGAGAAATTTAAAAAAAACTGCTTCACTCATGGATTGCGTGTGTTTGTGTATTGAGGTACAAAACAGTCAGGAGAAGGGGAAAGGCGTCTGGCAAAAAGCAGTTCTTTTCTGTTTGGGGAAAACGAGCTTGGCATGTAAAGCGTCTGCTAAGCTCTCACCAAATGGAAAGAATAAACCCAATTTTAAGAAATGTGCACATACAATATGAAACAAAGCCACATACAATTTTATAAATTCCAATCAAGTATTTTGTCAGAGACTCCTGCAAGCCACCCTTTAGGTCCAATAAGTATGGCTTGCTCCCTCCAATGGCATCTCTTCTGTGTTGTCTTGAGAACAAGCTATATAAAACATAACGTCCACCAGTACGGAATGGATGCAAATATTAAGCCCCAGCAAGTACATTGATCCTGCAGACAAAAAGTTACCAGTTTTCAAAGCTGAAAACAGGTTGCCCTGTTTTACTGGCCAATTCATGGACTGAAAACTATGTAGACTTTGGGTCTATTCAGCCTGGGAAACAAAACCCCCAAATTAAATACTCCTCACTCCCAAATTAAAATCCATTGTTAGTAAATATTAAATGCTTCACAGTATTTGAAAGTTTGGCATTTTATTTGCAGCACTATTAAACTGTCTTTGACATATCATATACCACAGTTAGCTTTTCAACATAGAATGAAAAGAAACAGAAGAGTCATCAGTATATACACGTTACAGTACAGAGCCTGTGCTCCTACTTGCCAGAGCTGAGGAGCTTCTAATGGGTCATCAACTATAATTTTGGGAGCAGAAACCAACTCCCTAATGAGGAAGATCTCCTGTCTGAGTCATTAATGGCTCAAAGACCAGCACAACAGACCCGTAAGAGAAGTTCTACAAGAATCTGAAGTGGCACAATTTCATTCTAAAACTAAGTTCATTTAATTGGTTTGCAGAAAGAAGGCACCGAAAAAGATCTCAAAGCTATGACATACAGCTAAGAACAATATACAACTCTTACCGTTGTAAAACCCCACACCTTGTTGATGTTCAAAGTCATGTACTCAGTTGGACAAGGCAAAATTGCCATTAACAGCTACTTATTTTGCCTGTCACAGGTTTGTCTTGAATATACAGTACAGAACAGATGCAAGTATTACCTTCTGAGAACATTTCTGCTTGCACAAAGAAAGTGATCGTTTAGCCACTGAATTTACACTCTTGAATTTTTATACCTGAACAAAGTGCGTCCTCCAGCCTCACCAAAAATAACTGGTGTATGTGGTGGCACTTGAAAGTATCCGTTTCCTTTCTGGACTCTGTTCTCCTGCTCACCATTCACTGTTGGAAAAAAATAATATACACAACAGTGAGACTTCACGAGGCCTTAAAACTGGGTATACACAGGCCAAAAAGTGTCCTTTCCACCTAGAGTTAATGTATCGCATAAATTAACAAAACCATAAGCTTCATAAAAAACAAGAAAATCCCCATTTCCAACACATAGAAAGTATATAAAAAGAAACACTAGAGAGTAACTAGATCACGAGAAGTTTGTGGAAGGCCTATTCCAAAAGCCTTTAAGAAAAGGTAAACAGACCTCACGACCCAAAATCTGGTAACTACTTTCCTCCAGTTCCATAACAGAATTCTGAGGATTTGTGAAACTGAACAATACTGATATTAGAAACCAGCTAAAGAGATTCTGCTGAGACAAGACTATTTCCCCCCCACCCCAGTGACAGTACAGAACTCTGAAGGATCTTAGCTTTGCTTTTCTACCTGGATTTGCCAGATGTCGAATTAGTGTACTAGTAAAGCTCAGACTCACATTTCCTTGAAGTTACTGCATTCTAAATTCAATTTATTTTTAGCTAGTTCTAGCAGCATGGTCTTCAAACACTAAAGAACCTGATTCCACATCAGATGGATAGGATAAGATTAAAGAAAAATCAGCATCATTTATGCAGCTCTTGAACAGTGCAGCTTGTAGTTACAGGTATCTTGAAATACAACGTAGAAGTATTTAGATGCCTTCCTTTCACTTGAGAAAGATCACCTCGATTCCATTGCAGCCTCTAACTATTGTATGTTAACGTTGTGTACGTTGAATTCAAGCAACATAAGAAATTTAAATGGCATCGTCTCATGAGATTAATATTTCCTTAGCTTTGTGGCCAGTAGCACATGTAGTGAAAGAAAGGTCAAAAATCATATCAAGCAAAGAAACCAAAAAAGAAAACCTATTCTCTATTAGAAAGGATGAAATGATATTGAAGTTAGAACAAGTGAAAAATCCTACAGCTTGAAGGAATTCTTCATAACAGTTCTGTTAACAACTGAGAGGAACAATCCTGCACATATACAAACACACACACACAGACATATATATGTAAATTTAAGTTATTGTCTCTGCATACAAATTTCAGTGCCCAACAGGTACACTTTATCTTCTTAAGTCACTGTTCAGTGTCAGTTTCTTAATTATTACTTTTGAAAGGGAAAACAAAGACTGATTCTGTAGTGAATATTCCACTAATCCACAACTATTCACGGAAATAAATAGTGCAGCATCATTGTTCCAACAATACAGAAGCCTGAGTTACACATCTGGTGTGTATTGTCTGACTCTCAAGCTGTAGACTGCCAATACACAAAACGATGAGAATGGCAACTGTACGAGAAAAGCCTGCCAAGTGCTGTTAACCCTCCGTGGAGGTAATTTTTGAAAGAAGAGAGTAGCTAACTCTTGGCACAATCTTTGTCACAAAATGGCAAGATATTGCTGAACTTACAGTTTTCTTAATTGCATTATCTGTAGGAAGTAATTTCTTAATCACCAAAGGCAAGACTATCCAGTGAACTGTGATCCGAGTTGAATTCACTTCAGCATAATCCACAAACGTAGGAGTTATACAGGCTCTTTATTCTGCCAGATTCAGCCACTATCTCACGTTTTATACAGCTGTGCTTTTTATCTCATGCCTGATGAGACTTAGAATTATTACCTTAAAAAACCACCCTAAGATGGTTCTGTATAGACCTACCTCATGTGTTATTCTAATAGCCACTGAATAGATTTTTTTCGAATAAATCTTTATTTTATTTTATATTGTTCATAATACCTAGAAACAAGTTGGAATTATGTCAAGAGAATGCTGGCTAATGTTGAATAACTGAACTATTGCTCTTTGCCATCATTATCTAGGCTATTTCTTTTCCAAGTCAAGCCTTAGTTTTGCCAGTAATTGTTTTTCCATCAAGGCATCATGTTTCTTTAACTTCAGAATCATCTTTTCACCTTTTTTTTTTTTTTTTTTATTAACTAGAATTCTTAAGATTTTTGCTGATACTTTCAGAAGAAGAAAGCTACTCAGCAAATTTTGGTGTAAAGCAGATATAAAAGCATTAAAAAACATTAGTCTATAATGCAGAGAGAGGCAGGTATAAGACAGCAAGTCAAGTTATATCTGTTAAAGAAACAGAAATATAAACAAACAGAATGTATGAACAAATCCTAAAAAAGGAAAATATTAAAATACTAACCATGATTTATTTCATTTTCTTCTTCATCCATTGGATTGATGTGTGTTCTAGGCCAATACTCCAGAAGTGCCTGTAGCAGAAGCCCTCCAAGGTTTACTGTCAAGATGTAACGAGGTAGAACTTCAGTTACGTAAAAAACGTGGGAATCATAATATTCTACATTTGATCCACAGCTGAAAATTTTCCCAAAAGTTTGAGTAGTTCTGTTCCCAAACTAAACTATTTATGGGCACAGAAATCTGCTCATCACAGAGCTATATATTACTGCCTTTCAGAAAAAGATGATTTTATAATCACTACTGTTGGATCACTCGTACGCTGTAACATTCTCTAGATTAGGTAATAGTTCCAAGTTTAGGAATATTACTTTTTCTCTTTTGCTTCTTCAAGGTTTTAAACCAAGTTAAATAGAAAACCTGAACATGAGTGAAATGTTTCAGAAAAAAGCAAACATTCTCATCGGAGAATTCTCTGCAGAATTTAGTCTCAAGAAAATAAGCCCTAATATCCAGCTACTGACATATGTGTCACTGGAATACTTTGAAACATAAATACTGGAATTTATTCTGCTTTTTTGTCTCAATAAAACACTAGTATTAGTTAAAACTTACATTTTGGATCAGAACCATCTGGACTGCTAAATCCAGCATCTTTTGCTGAAACCCAGGCTGCGAAGCAGTCGCTTTCATCCAAAGTAATTGTCAACATCTGTTGGGAAAAGACCACCAGGAAGAGGAATGCAATAGTAGTTTTGTATCAAACACGTCTATAAATTCATTTTGTTCATACTTAGCTGGGAATACAAAACAAAGAATTTCTAAGTGCATGATAGCACACTTTATTGGTATTATTTATTGGTATTAGTGGATTTAAACTGACCATACCATAAGAAAATAAAAATCTGTTATTCAGATTATTGAGAAGTGAGGTAAAATTTGCTGTTTTGCTTCAAAATAATCCATCAGATAGATGATGATCGTTCTTCAAAACTTTTAACACAATAAAACCTTTGCGAACAAACAGTATATGAAATTATATGAAATATGACATTAGAACAATAGATTTAGGAGTTGTATCTCACCCCAGTTTTCAAGTCTACTGAGAACCAGTTTGGCACATACACCATTTTAAATCTCTTCTTAATTTCCTCTTCAAAGTCTACTTTCCCAAGGTCTTCAACTTTGCATGCCTGTACACCAAAAGAAATGCACAAGTTTTAAAATTCTGAGCACTGAGTCATATCAACACCTCAAACCTTTTACTTGACTTTCACATACACCTGGAACGATTACGACTTCTGATTTCTCCATGAATACTGTAGCCCAGAAACGCACAAGTTAAAGGTTCAAATTTTTCTCAAAAAATTGAACAACAGTTTATGGGGTAAGTAAACTTTATTTTTTATTTCTTATTTATTTCTGAGGTAGTGGCAGCAAGCCCATGGAGAGCTATGAAAGTATTACTTCACATTAATAAAACACATTTTCCCTGTCACTGAGCAGAAAGCTGTCTTCTAGCCTCCTCTGTCATTCTCCCCATCAGTATCAATATTTCAGTACAATTCTCCAACAAATACCAATATTTGTTGCAAATCTAGCAAAACTTCAGCTCAGCTGCTGCAATGGGAACAGCAGTGAGTAAATTTGTACGCAGATTCTTTTTTTCCTGTTTTATCTATCTGATTTATTTCATACTTTTATTTTTAAAGTTTCTCAAGTAATTCTGTTAACATCCCAACTCTTGTAATCTACTTGCAGAGTCATCCTGAAACACGTGCTTTGAGCAAATGCTAAGGATTGTAATTTATTACAAGACTTATTTCCTCAAAATCCAGGAAAAGTTACAGGAAGCAAAGACTGACGGGTGTAGCTACAGGTAAGAAAACCTCCCTCTCTTCTTCCAGCATCCTCAATAAAGCATCTCGGCTTTAGAGCACAGTGACCCTACACAAAAGATGACACTTTGACCTGGCGAGTAACCCCATCTCTACAGTGAATACGTATTCAAACATATCTAAGAGATGGTTCTGAAACCCTTACCAACAGAAAAGGAATTGAATGAAGGTACAAATTACCATTGGCATTTGACTTTGGTCCTGAAATCTAACACTGTACTTAAATAAATACCAACTGTAAATGAAAAAAAGAAAAGCTATTCACTTTTCCATAGAAGATAATTTTTAGTACAAATTTACATTCTCCAACTTAACTCCCTGCTTTCTCACTTCATTTAGCAACTCAGTAAGTCAGCTGGGCGTGCTTTACTTCATTACTGAATTGTGGCTGGAGCACTGCATAGTTCAAGATGAAAGATTTAGAAAAGATTTAGAATTTCAAAATGGACTTTGCAAGAGAAGAAATTGCTGACCATCTCACTGATCTGGGATTCCAGTCCTTTCTCTCTGCACTCTTTTCCCTCTCCTCTGACCAATTGTTGGGTAAAGCAAGATAAATGCCACGCCAAGTCTCTCTCTCTTCTCCCAGGAGCAAGTAACACTAGGTGGGAGCCATGCCTCCTCCTGCTAAGTCTCCTTCCAGTCCTGGCTTTCTTGCCAGCTACCAAGGGCAGTGGTGAGTTCCTGCCCTCAGACTGCTCCACAGACTCCCAGTCAGCACACTCGAGTGGGATCCGTGGGTTTGCAGGAGGACCTGAAGCACAGGTTTTCCTTTTGCAGCCTAAGCTGTCTTATGCTATTCCACACCACACTGGACAGACAGGCCTCTACGAGTCCTCTTCAAAACAAAACCCAATCAAAACCAACACTACTATTTTCAGGAGATAATTCAAGGGTCTCAAGTTCAGGTGAATGAAGGTGTCACTACCCAGCCTCGCGTCAGGCAAAGATGCAGAAAAGCTCAGAAATGTCCCCTGCCGTTTCAAAAACAATCTTTGCATTGTGTCTCGGGACAGAAAGATGACTTACTTTCCACCACAGGACTAAAAAAATATATAAAAAAAGGTACAAAATAATTAATCATCCAACAGTAGATGTTTAATCCAAAATGATATACTCACCTTCAAGACGTCCCAGTATGCCACGTTATTATTTGTGTCTTTGGTTAATATGTGTCTCTTGTCATTAAGAATGTGGCACTGAATAATACTAGCACCCCCTAGCAAATAAACAAGAATTAAAAGTCACTACAGTGATTTATTTTTTTTTTGTAATATTACATTAAATTAAACTGTATAACACAACACGTGTGATTGTTCTTTGGTTTCGCTATTTGATGTAAGACTTGGATATCACCAAGGCACTATTTTAACTGTAACTAACACTAGATCGATGATAACCACATTGTCTTTGTTTCAGATGAGATCATAGTATCAGTTACCTAAAAACTTGAGCCAGTCCTAAAGATGTACCATTTCTGCTAAGGATAACAGATTTTATAAAGGTACTCTGGAAAACAGATGTTTACCTTTTATAACTTGGTCAGGCTGTGTACACAGGGGTGGTATAGGATTGGTACAATCATTATCATAATCTCCAGATGCTCTAAAATTATGAATTCCCTTCAAAGTCTAAAGAAACAAAATAATGACACATTCATAACAATTTATAAACTTTGCTTTTATCTGTGAGTAACAACTGCCAGTTCATGCTGCTATTTAGATGTTAACCATCCAGTTCCGAGTAAGATAATTTATTTCTAAAAGCGGCGTAAATAGCTAGCAAAGGAAGTAATTCAAAGCTTAATGTCTTTTGATCAATTTCAGTATTAGCATTTCATAATTTTTTTGAAAGAAAGCTTACAGATCATAACAAGTTACAGTCAAATTGCAAGCAACAGCCCAACAGTTCCCAAACCAAGACTGCAAATCTGTGACTACTTAATTGAATTCACAGAGTGTAAAATACATCACTTACCCATTTATTCACCGAGGATTTAGTTGTTGCAACCCAAAGTGCTGGAGGAGGATCAGCTGATCTATCAAGTTCCATCTAAATAATGAAACCACAGATATTTTCAGGCACGCTTAACTTAATTTTCTATTGGTCAATTAATATTTGCTCTGTGCAGACCTGCTCCCATACTTGGATGTTATCTCAGAAACAGCACTACTTTTCGTTTACTAAAGAAATACGAAGTTTAAACGAAAAATAACTAAGCTGCAATTTTTGAAACTCCAGAGAATTCGTTTCAAATATTCAGCAAATAAATTCTGGACACGGACAACAGTAGATGTGACGTGTCTAAAGATCCAGTATTTAAGTTGCCTCTAGTATGATGCGATCTTGTCTAATGGACAGTTTGATATTTTTCTGAATTACTTTGCATTCAAATGCTCCACATGGCTAAAAAGAGAATGTAAGAAGTTCTGTACTAACTAAAAAGCAGAACTTTATACGTTTGGCTCTGCTGTTACATTCCCTGGACAATAAGAAATCACTGTAGCTAAGATATTAGAGACCCCTTCTGATCTTCGTACAGCTGACCATAGCTTTCATTTTCCATTTTGAACTGAAATTTCTCAGATTCTGACTTTTTCAAAACTACATTAATACCTCCATGGATTTATCTGAACATACTAAGCCAAAAGAGTTCACTCACAATGAAAGCCAGATTGCTTGTATACTGCTATCCGTTTCAATTGCACACTCCTGACACACCTACATGTTCCAAGGCCATAGATATTCCTGCTAAGAAACATCCATTTTTGTCTAAAGCCTTGGCAATGCTGGCTTAGTTTCTTAAAACTGTACTAGAGTCTGGCAAAAACAACTTTTCATGTCCGAAGCATTTTCAATTTCAGAAATATTTGAATTTGCAGATTTTAAGTAGCTGCCAGGCATTTATCTTCTTCAGACAATTAAGTTTCAGATCTAATTTAGGAGATAAACCCAAAATACTGAAGACATGGTGTAGTAAACACCTGTTACCCAATACGCATTCTTCTATCAACTTATACCTCAAGCCACTATTTCATTAGACAACATGCCATAAAATTACACTTTTCTATTGTGAGGGTGACAAAGCACCGGCACAGGTTGCCAAGTCTCCATCCTCGGAGACATTCAAAAGCCGTCTGGACTTGGTCCTGAGGAACCAGCTCTAGGTGGCCCGCTTGAGCAGGGGGGTTGGACCAGATGACCTCCAGAGGCCACTTCCAACCTCAACCATTCTGTGATTCTCTGAATTCAACTCAATTACCTTAAGAACAGGTGCCTTTTCTTCACAGATAAGAACACGGATATCGGGATTTCGTAAATCTGTACAATAAATCTTCCTGTCTCTTCCTCCTGAATAAACATGAGTGAAGGCTTCATTGACCTGCAGAGCCCAAACACCTTCATCATGGACTCGATATGTGGCTATACATCTCTGCTGCCCAAGGGACCACAGGCGGATAGTCCCATCAGAGCTGCCTGAAAGACACTGAGCAACAACCATCATACTTAAATCAAGCAGGTTATTTAAGTCTTTTAAAATCACTTTATCCATAAAGAGCTTTCATAATTCTTATGGTTACATTTTTCCATTAAGACTGCGCTAAACAAAGACTGGCAGTTAACAACTCTAGTCGCAGTTTCCAGACCTTTTATGTAAACCGCCCCCTCCATACCTAGATGGACCTGTAATAAAACAGAGCTTTCACCCACCAGCCTCTCTCCTTTAATCACTAAATATCTGTAAAATACATGTTAAGCTGCCTTCTGTAATCTGTGACATAAAATATTTAAAAAGACTAATGATACTTCTGCTTTCTGTAAAATGGCTTTGTCTCATGTTAAAGCACATACCTGGGTACCATCTCTGTTCAACAACAAAGCTTTTACGTTGTCCGTGTGCCCTTTGAGTTTCATTAGTTTTGCACAAGTTCTTGGATCCCACACCCTTAGAACCTACATAAATAGACATTGGATAACTGGCATTAACATCTTTCTTCCCAACAATGCATTTTCTCTCCAGAAAATTAAGCCTTTCCAAATAAACTGACCCTTATTCCCAACACACAGACATCCATCACCAAAAACATTCATTAGAACAAGACAGACGTAACTAGATCTTATGCACCTCTAATAATCAGATGTGATTTCACTAGATTTTAATTTCATTCGTTCTGGCTTTTTCTGTCTTCTTAAGAAATTAAAGAATGGAAGTGACTAGAAACAGGATAGGGTGATGTGGGTAAAAAAAGAGATTCTGCGAATCCTCTCAGATACTTCGTTGGTGTATCGTATTTTCATTTTTATACTGACTTGAAAATAAAATTGTCTCAAGGTTAGATTAGGTAAAAAAACAACTCGTAGGGGACTTTAGAATGTTTCACCTTCCTTTACAACAAAGAGCACGGGCTTGACTTCATTAGCTCACTTCATTTCCCAGCTCCTGCAGGGGTCTTACAAATTGCTGGCACCACTTCCTTCTTCCCTGTGGCAACTGCTTCAGTTTCTATAATCATCTGGGTAATGTGCCCCCAAAATCAGAGCTCTTGTGGTGAAACATAACGATAACTGATAGAGAGTGGGTTACACAAGATGATCTGATTGTCTTTTCTGTGTATTGAAGCTATATGGATACATACACATGCTCAGAATGAGGCAGGTATTTGTATCCTACGCTTACACTCCCCGCTTCAATAAAAGGTATCTACCCTCACTATTAAAAACTCAAAAGCTGCTACAGACATGACATTGAAAATGAATAAAACTGTCTCTTTATACTAAACTTTGAACTGAAGTGGAATGAGCCTTACCAGATTTTTGCTCACCTTTTCAGTGGACCCTGATACAATAACTGTTCCCATCTGATTCATTGCCAGGCTGTAGATAGAGTCTTTGTTCCCACTCAGGGAAGAAGCTATTTCAAAACAAAGTTTACATTTTCAATTTTAATGCTGTCATTTGAAAAACATATTCACTCAAAAATGGTATTTTAGGGTATTTTAATTCGCTGTGATCCATGAAAATAGTGCCACTCTCCCCCATATATAGAATCACTTTAAAAAAAAAAAAAAAGACAGACTATAGACAGAATATTGCTAGGAAAACCCCATCCCATCTCTATAATCTCCTGCTGCATAAAAACAAAGTACCCCCCAGCCTTATGGTCATTACAATCCTGCTGCTCTTTCGGCACCACAGTTCAGTGCCAGGATTGTCAAGGGACTCTTGCTCTTCATTAGAGAACAATACTTCTGTGTGATCTTGCAATACGTAGCATTTGGATTTAATCTTATTCCAAGCCAAGTAGCAGTGAAATTCTACATTATATTTTAAAGGCTCTTCTCTTAGTTCAGCAGAGATGCATTACTGAAGTTACACTGCAGTGTTGAAACGTGTTACTTAAGCACGGATGCTACTTCCGTGTTTGGGAAAACCATATGGCAACGCCTTAGCATCACACCTACCATCGGAGTTAAGAATTCCGTACCATCTAGCTTAACCTACTTTTGGACAGACAAAAGTACCAATCCCTCAACTGGGAAAAGCACAGGCATAGCAAATGAAAATCATCTATTCAGAGAACACCATTAGGCACTTCATCAAGCCCCAAAACCATACGATCAGTATGCCACAAAGGCTGAGAATCGCAACAAACTGTATTGCCAGTAAAAATGTGACACTTTATATAATGATTTATGTATGTTATGGAAATAAATTTCCAATATGCTATTTGTGAGCCAAAATCATGAACATTTTGTCACAGTGGAACGATTACGCAGCTTTACTTCAGGGCGCTCTTAATCACTAGCTATGATTATCCAAATGTAAACTTTCAAATGAAATCTATTATTTGTAGCCAAAATAAAGTGATAGTCTTCCACTGTCCCCAGAGAATAGTTGAAGGCAAAAGCAGAACGAAAAACTCTTGAAGGTTAGCGTACTCCTCAGCAATCATCATAATTTATGAAAGGATAATGTACAGAGTTACCACAAGCTGGACATCAGGAAAGGAAGAGAGAATCTCAAGTGTACAGACGCAAAATTTATGCCAGAACAGAAGCAAAGCTCGACTCCACCCTCTTCTGGAAGGGACCACCTCTCAAAAGCAAAGTCTCTCCACTTAATTTAAATTATGGCTATGCTGACTGAGAGACTTTTTAAAAACAGGCTCCCTTTTAATGCTGGCTTGTGCATATTGCTTCCCTGTAATCAGGTAGGAGATTAATGCACAAGAACAACCTTCATTTGCACTCTGAACAAAAGCCAATATTGTTTTAAAGGACTGAGGAAAACCAGCTTCTTTAAGGACATATACTGTGTTCTTCCCAACAGAAATACTGTTAGCTGGGAGCACTAGAAAGAAAAACAACTCCCCTGCTTCCCTTTCCTCCCCCTTATGAAGCATTACTGTTCTAACTCTGGAAATGCAAATTTATTTCTGTCATCTTAGAGGTAATGCCTCCGCTTCCGTTTGATCTTGGGCTTAAAACACGCATCAGCTCCTCAGTACTCCCCATCTCCCAATTATGATTCACTTGAATCACTCAGGTTCTGTATCACTGTCGCGGTGTTCAAGAAATATTATCTCCCCCCTGCCCCCAACTGAGTTTTCCTGCGAGCCAGGAATTCTTCCTTCAAAAATTCTCTGTTCAACAAGAAGATAGCATAACTTACAGATATCAGCAAAGTGTAGTGATAAAATAAGTCTACTTTCAGTGAAAGAAAACCTCCGGGAAATATAAGGTAAACCTATTTAGTTACGTGTATTCATGTGCCATCCCAATCCTATTCTGCAGTCCAACACAGCTCACTAGAGGCCACCTCTCTTCCGAAGGCTACACAGACCTGCCAGCATAAGGCTATACTTGAATTAAAAAGCCCTGTAGACAGAACAAATACAAAACTGACAGTTCTGCCCACCAGATGCAACTTTAGTTTCAGAAGATCCCAAACCCATAAAAATAACAAACCTTTCAGAATCAGCCAAAACAGTAAGCCAAGAAAACACATGAAACCAACTATATGCCAGCATCTTATTTACAGAATCACATATTCCTGAAGTTTCTTAAAAGCCTGTTGTGCTAATTCCAAATTTAGTTTTGCAGATTTTCCCTGAGTCATTCCTAACCTATGAATGCGGAAATAAGTAGTCTTATTTAGAAAATTCAAGTGTGGCAGTTTAGCAAGATGGTATATTCTTTCCCAATGCATAAATCTGAGACTCTGCTACTGTTTAAACACGTATCAAACAGAAAGTATAAAATGAAAGAGATCAGACACTTTGAACGCTATTTTTCCAACCTACCTACAGGCAGCCAAACACACACAGTCAAACTAGATCTCTTTCTGAAAAAATAGCCAATACAAACCAGGATGCTGATGATCCAGATTCACCTCATTCACTCCAGCAATTAAATCTAACTGAACTTGAAGGCCGGTGTTGTACTTCCCAGAAGAGAAACTTAACTAGTTCTCTCCTGACTATTCTAAGAAAGCTGTGTTGGAATTGCTCTATAGGGAAAGATCTCGTAATTTACTGTAATATCTTTATTGTGATAGAGAAGCGGGACAGAAAACTACTTAAAGGATAATGACATTAATGATTAACTCTGATAAGTAGAATCTACAGACGGTTTCCCCTTGTGTTCTAGTATCTAACTAGTAAGTTAGATCTCACCAGTATGCTATCCTTACATGTAACCGGTGCTCGGTATTACTTCACACTTTTTAAATCTAAATTTATCTAATAACTTTATTCTTCTGATAGATTTGATAAATGTACCAAGTTTTGCTTTAGGAGCTGTACTGCATGTTTTGCAGCATCTGCGTAAACAAAACAACCCTCAAAAAATAACCAAATTATAATACATTGAAAATGCACTAATAAATAACCTAAGGGAAAATTTCTGTAACAGGTTAGCTGAGGAGCAAAAAGCTTCTGAAGCTAAAGCTCTATCAAGTTTCAGAGAATACCAGCACATTACATTTCAGGAGAAAACGTTCAAAGAGACCTGTCCTCTATTCTGAATGCCGTAACTGTTGGCTGGTCTAGATTTTCAGCTATTATAAAATGCAACAAATGGACCAAGTACATACTAAAACCACTTTAAAATTTCTTGCGCATTTTTTATGTACACAGAAAACGGTACCTATAGTCTTAAATGGATCTCAGATTATGCTATTTAATAAAACACATTGCATTTGCCTTCCCTCCCTAGGTACCTACTTGTTACGGTGTTATTTGAGGCAGTCAGTGCTGTTAGAGTATTTACATCCCAGAGGAATATCTGTCTGTCCAGCCCGGCAGATGCTACCAGTTCTTTATCTTTTGCATATGCTAAGGCTTTCACATAATCCTACAATGAAGTAAATATAAGAACATGAATCAACAGCATTATCCACTTGCAGTCTACATCTTAATATTTAAAAGATAGTCAGTGATAACATACAGTATTTACAGATAATGTTTTTCACCTTATGTGTCCTTAGTGTTGACATGCAAAATCCCTTATGTGCATTCCACACTTTAACAGTAGTATCCGAAGAAGCAGATATCACTAAAGTGGAAAGAATAAAGAGTAAATTTTAATAGCTTATATGTTACTCTAGAGTATCACCATACTACTCATTAATTTTCTTTTCAAAAAGATTAAAAGAATCATATCTAAACACATTTAATTTTTTCAGTAAAACACCTACTTATATTATTTACCAAATTTACAATACAAATAAGAGAAATTAATTTTACTTGCTAAGAAAAGACAGAAAATACTTAAAGCGTAGATTAGATACTTTTATACACAATTTCTGAACATTGTAGCTTTCAAACATTTCAGTACTTACATGTTTTGCCATTACAGCAGAGCACAATATCATTTACCCAATCTGTGTGATGTTCCATAGATGCTATATAAGGGTCTTGCTGCAAATTAAGAGAAAAGTTTATAAGATCTCTTCACAAATGGAAAAGATTGTGACTATCAGATGTTGTTGGGACATTTTCTTCAACTTTTAAATAGACCAAAAGTTGCTTAACGTAGAGTTGCTTGAAGTTACTATTCCAGATATTTTTGGTGAAAGAACTATACAGCTACACAAGACACCAAAAATTAGTTTTCAGTGGAATTCCTGTACATTTTAAACTCACAGTTTCATTTCATATGTAATTTCACATTAAAGCGTTTGGTTTTGTATCCCAGAAAAACTTGTCACCAAACCAAGAGGGACTGCCAAGCTAGTGTTATTTCTGCTTTTATAGAATTGGACTTGTTCTGCTGTGAAGAGGAACAGAACAATCAAAACACAATACGAGAATTTCTCAGGCTCCCTAAGTCATGAACTTTTATGCTCTGCACCTTTCACATGGAAGCCCTGGTTTCCAGTAATCTGCTCAAGTTCTTAACACTGGCCTTTTTTTCAGTGGGACCCATACACCAGCATACACTGAGGGCCACCCACCTGGAAAGCAGCTTGGCAGAAAAGGACCTGGGGGTCCTGGTGGGCACCAAGGTGAACATGAGCCAGCAACGTTGCCTTGCGACAAAGGTGGCAAATGGTATCCTGGGCTGCATCAGACAAAGCAAGGCCAGCGGCTTGAGGGAGGTCACGCAGATCATTCTCCTCTCCTCAGCACTGGTGACGCCACACCTGGAACACTGGTCCAGTTCTGGGCTCCCCAGTACAAGGGACACATGGACATACTGGAGAGAGTCCAGCGAAGGGCCATGAAAATGACTAAGGGACTGGAGCACCTCCCCTAATAAGGAAAGGTTGAGAGGGCTGGGACTGTTGGAGAGGAGGTTTGTGGGGGCTGCTCATCAATGTATATACATACCTGAAGGGAGAGTGTGAAAAAGGGAGAGCCAGGCTCTCTTTCCAGTGGTGCCCAGTGGCAGGATCAGAGGCCATGGGCACAAACCGAAACATAGGAGGTTCCCTCTGAACATCAGGAAACACTTTTCTACTGTGAGGGTGACAAAGCACCATCACAGGTTGCCCAGAGCGGCTGCAAAGTCTCCATCCTTAGAGATATTCAAAAGCCATCTGGACATATTCCTGGGCAACCAGCTCTAGGTGGCCCTGATTGAACAAGGGGTTTGGACCAGATGACCTCCAGAGGTCCCCTCCACCCTCAACCATCCTGTGATTCTGTGATTACTAATTTAGTTCTCTCCCCTCCTTCTCTTCTCTTTTAGTTATTAGATTAAACACAATGGTGAAAATAAGTGGACCAAAAGAGTCTGACCAATGCTTCCTTTTTTTCTTCAAAGATAACAATAAAAGGGAAAAGATGACTTAAGATTCTTCCCAAATTTCATCATATAGAAAATACTCCTTGACCAAAGTAAACAATCCATCAAAATGTACGTTCGTAACTAACAGAAGATACACAATTCTAGTGACTGTAGTTACGTCTCCTTTATCACTGGAAATGGCATAATTCTATATTTAACTTTTTTTCTCTCAGCTGTGACTAGTTCTTCAGAGAATAAGCAGTATCAAAAAGGTTTTCCTATCATAGTAATTGGCAGCCGTTAAAAAAAGAGTATCAGATGTATGCTTGTAGGCAGCTTACCAGCATGATAACTTGCAAAAAAGTAAGTTTAGACATAGGAATCCTCTCTTGACTTACCTTGTGCTGATTGACACTCCATATCCTTATAATAGAGTCTCGGCCTGCTGTGAAGAGTCTATTTAATGCTGGATCCAGCTGAAGTGCATTTACCCCATTTCGGTTATACTTCTCCACTTCATCTCTAATCACATAGGAGACCTAAAATACATTTACACAAATCCAATTATGGTATTAAGATACTGACTTGGCCATAAAATGCTACCATATAATTTCATTTTAGTGAGATTCTCAGGTAGAAAATATTAAAAGCTTTACAAGCATTAAATAGTGCTTGTATTATTTTGCAAGTTATCAACAGCACCTCTGTAACTCCCCCCCACCTCGAAAAGGGGAAGAATCATAGACAAGATGTCAGCAGCGCTAGAACTGGAGCCCAAATGATTATTTAATCATTACAACTCCAGCTTAGACCCAGAGAATCCTTAGTTCAACTCCCTGCTCTGCACAGATATTCTGGGTGATCCCAGCAAACACACTGAGTTTGTGTCTCAGTTCTAAGTAGGTTTCATAGTTTCTATCTGGGATGACAGCATTTCCCAGACTCACAAAGCAGAAGATACGGTCGCTAAGGATTACAAACCATTGAAAGACTGCAGATACAAATTTTATCTACCTTTTTCAGGTGCAGCTATTATTTTGAAACCAATTTTTTTAAAAACTGCCTACTTTCTAATATAATAAGAAGTACAAATATTTACTGCACTTTCAGATAAATTATTCCTTTTGTTTCTTTCCTTCTGTATTTGACAGTACTGTGTGGATAGGTTATTTCATTGTTTCGTTCAGAAACACTAAAAGGAGACTTAAGGAGACATACTTCAAAGGCTACAGCACTCTCCACTATTATTGTTCAATAAACGTGATTAAGGCACTGCAGCTTCTTCAGAGCTACCCCATCCGCACTGTGCTGCGCCTCTCCCGATCAAAGGGCTTACATGGGGTTTATGCATTACTATGAGGAAAGCCCTCACACATAAAGGAGGGGAAGATGACAGCTATGTTCCTTCCCAGATTCTGTAAAACATAATCAGAACAACAAAGTAAAATTTTGGCTTGGTATAATCCAATCTGCCCACAGCAGGAATCATTTGGATACATAAATACCAATGTTTTGAAAATGCTTTCAAGGAATAGTCTTGGGCTAGAGATCTGAAAGTAATGTTTCTCTCCAATAACTGCATTATAGCAGTATAAAGAAAATGTTTTCCAGATCAGATCTCAGTTACAAATGAAGAAACATTTTACAGCATCTCACATTCTATACCACAAGAACTGACAGGTCCATTTAGTGAATGTGGGCAACACCTCAACTGAATTATCTGATCCCAGCGCTGCACAGTAAGAAAACAGATGCTTCTAGAAAGCACGTATCCAGTCTATTCTCTGTTTTAGAAATGGTTGCAACAGCTCTATCGACGAACACCGGAGGATCAAAATTAAGAGCCTCCTGAATCCTTCTGCCCTAATACTCTCCATTACCATTCCACCTTTCCACAAGTCCATTTACTACATTTATTACGTCAAGTCCCAATGCCCTTAAAGCACTTCTTGCTCACCATCTTTGATAGCAACTCACAGTCCTTGTAGAGTCACAGCTCTTCCTCCAATTTCAGATTGTGTCCTAATTTCCAACACTCTCTGCTTCCCTCAACCGTTCCAGACTCATCCATAACATTCTTGCTACACATGCTCAAGTCTCCGCCTACGCACAGCTTCAGAGACGTTACCGAGAGAAGACATGGTCAACCACGCATAACAGTGTTATGTTAAAACACTTCAAATACTTCAAGTATTTATTTTTTTTTTTTGTACAGAGAGCAAGATGTTTGTGCAACACCTCCCCTTGTCTTGATCATTTCACATCTGTATCGCTAGAAGACCCACACAGACGTCTTGAGTAAAAGAATGACACAAAGTCAAGGTCTAAAGTCGTACAAAACACAAGGCAAAGGGATGGCCGTTAAGCTCACACTGCTTTCAAACTCTCTGAATAAAACCAATGAAAATGTTCAGTTAAAAATACTGTGAGCATGTAAGACACAAACTAAAGGAACTCAAAACCTAAAGGTCAGTAGATCAAATTTGATGTTAGTTACTATGGAGAACAATCTCTTCCTGAAATATAGTGTCAGACACAGGAACAGCAGGGGCCCTTCAGCCCTTGCTTCTCCAAAGTGATAGCAGGATGTTTTTTGACAAAACCTCAATTTTTGGATTTGTTCCTCTTCTGCCGGTCACCTCCCATATTCGTTATATTTTCAGGTATAATATAGAGTTCTTTATCTTTATTCCATTTGTAAATAAGACAGTCAAACTACATTAGTCACCCAAGCATTTTAAGGAGCTTTTTGCTCATACTAATGTTACTTTTTAAATTTACATAAGTTCAAGTAAAGAACAGCCATAAATAATTGTCTTAAAAATGCAAAAAAAAGCAAAAAGTGGCTTAGTCTCGTAAATAAGGTACTTTTCATACACAATCGATACTTTCACAGGACTGTGGAAATTGAGAGTTGTATTTCTATGTTAATCATGACAGAATTAGCGTCATTTCATAATTTCTTAAAATGCAACGGATAAAGTATTTTTGTGCTAAAATAAAGAACTAAATATTGTTCTTAACACAGAATCTAGCAGGAAAAAAAGCTCACAGAGATTAAATGTAGTAAAATAATTTTAACTTCTTTCTATAATGGAATTTGCATAACTATTAAATTTCCACCTAGAAGACCTTGAAACTGTGGCTGTCAGCTCACCTGGGCGCTATTTTTCCATCATTCAAAGACATGACCGGGGAAGGATGACAACCACTTCCCACTACCACCAGTACTGCAATTTTTAAATGAAAGCCAAATTTAATTTGCCCTTTAATCCCTTTAATAACTCCCACACATGAAGTTAGTCAAACATCTCCTGGCAAGTACTGTTTATATATTTTAAGAGAACTGAGACAAAGAGAGGAATTCTATTGTTTCAGGGTTAATAGGTCTGTGGTAGATCTAAGAGCAAATGCTAGACCTTGGTACCAGTTCAGCGTTAAATAAAACATCATCCTTCTTTCTTCCTGTGAGAAACTTAACAAAGTAACTCTGCTGAAACAACTGAATTAAAAAAAGATTAAAATCTTACTTCTTATTGTTCCTTTTTTTTTTTGTGTAAATACATGACAGCTTTAATGAAAAAAAAAAAAACAACATGGCAAAACAACAATAAAAGCTTGACACTTCGAAAATTACCCAGCAGTGATTGCTACTGTTCATGGAATTCAAGCAGTTACTCTTGTCTCTCTCAGACTCACAATTCTACAAAGTTTTATTTTCCATCCACAAAAGCAATAGTATACCTTTCCTGATAAAGTGCCTTAAAAACATAAGAGTAAGAAGGAAAAGAAATCCCTATCGTATAAAGAATAGATAATTGTGGTTTTCTGCATGTGATGGGAAAAAACTGTGACAACCATTTTTCAATGATAAAAGTGATTCTAATCCAAATTAAGCATGTGCTCCATAAAATTCTTTTTTTTTCTTTTTTCCTAATTCTAAAAGCACAAGGGTGAGAAAATTAAAGAAAATGATTTTGTGGTCAGCAAGTTTATTGGATACCACAACAACATTTCACAGGATTACTGCTATTTGAGCAGTTACACAAAGACAAGACAAACCACTTTTCATGAACAGAATATGAATGGGAAATGATGACAAAGGCACAAAAATGGACTCTTCAACTCCCACTGGAGGCCTAATGACATCCTAGTAACTGTCAGTTGCTTACACTGGAAATACTTAATAAATGTATTTTCTCATCCAAAACAAAAAATGTTAAATGGTCCACTCTTGAAAACCAGTCATTGAGACTGAAATAAACATTTTATATATTAAAAAAGCTAGAAGAAAACTAACAGAATATGTGGCTGAACTAAAAATAACCTCATAAGACATTTGCTGTATAGCACATGGAGCCTCTTAGAAAGAGAGGAATAACATCAGAAGCATCCAGGCTTGCATTAAAATACATTAATTATATATTAGCACAGAGGGACAAATTAAGGGTTCCACAAAATCAGTTGAAAGGGTGTTGAAATGCCTCTCAACACAGAGAACTTAAAATGGATCAATAAAAGCAACAGCAACTTGATTTAAAAGGCCTACACTTGTGTAAGCATGGTGGGCAGCAGGCAAGTTCATTAAACTCAGAAGTTCTCGAACATGAACAGAGGAAGACTGCTGATAATCCACATGTGGTTCTCCATTATATTCTTATTTTCGGGAAAAAAGGTCAGAAAGTTTTTTGTTTGTTTGTTTTAAATTTGAGTGTCACTGAGTATAGAAACATAAGAACTATTAATAAATATAGTAACTATACAAACAAATACAAAAATATAAAGTATATATTTAAGTATGTGTGTATACACACACACATATCTAAACAGCGTAAAAGCAACAGGCTTTTGGCAGAGAAGAAACTGCTGTGATAAAATTCAACTCTGACTCGCAGCATACGTATCTTTACGGCTCCAGATAAGGTACAGTGTTCTGCCTGACGAGGACTGTGGAGGCCACCAGGAAGTTACAACTCTGAGCACCAACTGGCATTCACTTCAAACAGGGCAGACTGAAAGCACATTACTACTTTGTTCATTGCGTTGATTCACAAAGTCAGTTGCAAACCACAAAGATAATAATGACTATGATATAGATCATAGTCGGTTTATTGCCATGATGGCCTGGGAGTGGCAAGATTTGTGGGATATGAAATATTTTAATAACATCCAAGGCCTTTTACATTTATACTGCTGTCGCTTTTATAAACTCCCACAACGAATAAGAATCTTTCACTGCAGCAGTGCACAAACATTACAAGGCAATGGACCTTCATTATAAAGAATTTATGGGATTCAGTATCCTAAATGGATCAGGACTAATCATTTTAATGACTATCTAAGAGCTCCAGAGAAAAAGTTACTGTCAACGGATATGTTTCAGCACACAAAGCCAAGTGAATTTCTTACAGAACCCATGATGTTTCTCCTTCGTGGACGAGTGCATCAGCTGATCTGAAATCTTGTTACACTCGTTACATTACATGTCTTATGACAGATTTTGTCTTAATAGATGGGTAGAGCCTGCTTTTAAAAATACCCTCACACCATGATGGTGGAGGCAACAGTGAACAGCTGAGCTCTGTCAGCACTCATTCCTTGTTTGTAAGTAGAGAAAAATTTCTAAGACACAAACGCTGTTGTGAACAATTCAAAACCTGGTATTTTTCAAACTCACTGGAAGGATTCCATGACATCGGACACAAACTGCATCAAAAAATGAAAGCAGCAGCAGTCAACTTCTAAGAAAAAAAATAAAAAACTATTCCCTCAATATCTTAGTAGGGCACATGTATCCCTTAAAATAATTTTTTAAATTAAAAATTCAAATATCAATGTGTTTTTATCAGGCGCTCCAGGCCCTAGAATAAAAGTAATGGAAGGCATTAAGAAGTTAATTTTATCCTTTTACAATGCAGTCAACTTACTAGCTGTTCATTTGCTTAAGTATTATAACAATATAATAAATATAAAAAATATTTTAAATATTTATTATCTATAAAATATAAAAACAACAGATATGAAATTTGATAGATTATAGCATACAAAATCTAGTGCTCTTTTAATAAATGGTACTATTAAAAAAATCAGTAGCTGAAATATTTTCTACATGTAAAGGTATGTTTCACTTTCTACTTGCTTTCATAATGCAATATGAGTGCATAAATACGACGTCAGTGCAAAAAGATCTTCTGATTCTGCACAAGGCTTAAAGACAAAAAGAACTTAAAATTAATTCAATAATTTTATAAGAAAGATGCTGATTCAAATCACTTATGGCAAAATTCCCACGTTCTCTCAATAAGTTTTGAGTGTGAGGGTGAATTTATTCTGGCCAGGCAGCAAGCCTGTGACAGCAGTTCCAATGTGGCCCCTCAAGGGCAGCTGCTTTAAGCCACCTGCTGAAAAGTGACTTCATCTTGGCTTAATTCACAGGAATAACATATCTGAAAGCTACAGCATATGGCCAACTGTTTCCTCATCACACGGCAGGGTCTGACACACCTCTGCGTCCCCATTCCCTTCTCAAATCAGACAACCTCACTACTGCAGCCTTCACACACGCACAGTTAAGCTTAAAACAAATCAATAGTGTGCCCCTGGACATTTCAAATGCCTGACTTACATTTAAATAATTAAACTTCTTAACTTTTTTTATGCATGGAATTTATTTTGAGGCCTAAAAAAAAAAAATCTATTCTGATTCAACCCTTAGAAACATACAATTATATGCAGAAGCTCCCTAAACTGACTATTTTGGATGGTTCTGGTTACCAGTAAAACAGGTGCATCCAAGATAATAATAGTTCCGATTTCCATAGATTTCAACCAGCTCTCCTCCCATGTAAGGAATCAAGTTCCTCCATGCCCAAGAGGTATTTTTTTAAAAAGCTTCTTCCTCTAGCCTCATAGGTTTGGGATAAATTTCTCCCCCTCTCTCTCAAAAGCTTGATGTAGTAGCACCCCAAATGCTCAGCCACTGGAAAGTAAAACAAGTTATTAGTGGTTTTAACTTTCCATCAGTGGCTGATAGGTACAATAGCCACCTAGAATTCCATTACGTGAACAAAATACTGTCTTTAACCAAGCAGGTGAAATAATAAAGGTGCAAGAAAATAGCTTCTAATCAAGGCTTTATATATGCTTATAATATAACCAAAGTTATTCTCTGCAGAACTTGACTTACAATGTACTGGCTGAGACACAGATTGGTGTAGCAGTACATGAAGCGGGGAAAAAAAAAATAATAATGTAACACAGCGAAAGCGGAAAAGACGACATCATAAACCAGCACAAACCCACCTGTAAATACAAGCTTTTGAGATAAGTAATGTTTGGAAAAGGAATGTAGTAGTAAAAAAGGAAACAATGTACTGTTTGATGTATGTTGCTGTCAGGGAAATAATACTTCAGAAAGAAATAGGACTACATCAAAGAAATATCTAGTTACCATAAAATCCCTCTCCTTAGGGGAGCAACCTGCAACAACTTGTTTATGGCACAGGCACTGAAGTCAATAAAGGAATATTATATTTCAGATTCTTTGTATTTTGAAGAATGCCTGAGGGTTTTTTGGTAGGGAAAGGGAATTCTTTATACAGTATTGACTGAGTGCTTACCTTAACCATGAAAAACACTAAAGACTGTAAAGAAGCGCACATTTCCTCTGTGTGATAAAATGCAAAAGATGTGTTCAAAAACCAAACACACTTCTGTTTGGAGGGATCCTAATGCTATTTCAGGCTTAATAAATATTTCATAGAACAGTTTGGGTTGGAAGGGACCTTTTAAGTCCTCTAGTCCAACCCCCCTGCCATAAGCAGGGACATCTTCAACTAGACCAGGTTGCTCAGAGCCCCGTCCAACCTGACCTTGAATGTTGCCAGAGATGGGGCATCTACCACCTCTCTGGGCAACCTGGGCCAGTGTCTCACCACCCTCATCGTAAAAAAATTTCTTCCTTCTATCTAGTCTAAATCTTTCCTCTTTTAGTTTAAAACCATTACCCCTCATCCTGTCACTATACTCCCTGATAAAGAGTCCCTCCCCAGCTTTTCTGTAGGCCCCCTTCAGGTACTGGAAGGGGCTATAAGGTCTCCCCAGAGCCTTCTCTTCTCCAGGCTGAACAACCCCAACTCTCTCAGCCTGTCCTCACAGGAGAGGTTCTCCAGCCCTTTGATCGTTTCTTTTGGTCACAGTGGATGGATACAGCTGAAACCTTCACTTGCCACTAGAGTCAGGCACTTTTACACGTTGATAAAGCATTAAATCTTTTCCATAGTGAAAGCTGTAAAAATGTTTGCTGGTAGTATCATCACAAACAAGAACAAAAAAAGTTGAGAACCATAACAAAACCATTTTCATGACTTTTACTGTTAAAGGGTCTTGACTTTTTACACACACTTTGGTAATTCCAGTCTCCACCAAGGCTACAACAGTGTACTTACAGCTACATACAAGCCCACACCACCAGGTCTGATCATCTCTCAGGGGAGCTGAGGAAGTTTACGCCCACCAGACTGTCCAGGCCACAGTCTTCCTTTAAGGAACACTGACCAGAGTTGGAAAGGGCCGACAGGTGGAGAGGTTCAGCCCTGCCTCCTCCAGGCTGGGGAACCTGACGCCATTTGGCAGCGAGCAGCACCTCTTTTCCCTCATCCAGCCAGGCCATGGTGCTTACAGCAGCCACTCACGCCCTCCCCAGACATTAGTGAAGATGGGGGAGCACCACTGGGGGGGTGAGGGGGTGTATCCTCTTCATAGAATCATGAAATCATAGAATCCTCTAGGTTGGAAGCTACATTTCAGATCATCTAGTCCAACCATTAACCCAACACTGCCAAAACCACCACTAAACCATGTCCCTCAGCACCATGTCTACCCATGTTTCTACCCATGCTTCCAGCAGTGGCGATTTAACCACTTCCCTTAGCAGCTTTTTCCAATGTTTGACAACCCCTTCTGTGAAGAAATTTTTCCTAGAGTCTAATCTAAACCACCCCTGGTGCAATTTGAGGCCATTTCCTCTTGTCCCATCATCTGTCAGCTGGAGCAGAGCCCAACCCCTTCACCCCAGTGTCGTTTGGAGAGGGAAGGAGGCGACCGCGTTGCCATAGAGACCCCCAATCCCTGTCCCTCCCCCAGCTGAGCGCCGCCGCCGCCGCCGCCGCCCTCCCTGCCCCAGCGCCCTCCCGCCGCTCCCCACCACCTGCCCGACGCCTGCTGACCCCACCCCCGCCACCGCCCCTCTGCCGGGCCGCGCTCCGCCTCGCCACCGCGACCCGTCCCCGTCCTCCTCCTCCTCCTCCTCCTCCTCCACCTCCACCACCACCTCCTCCTCCTCCTCCACCTCCTCCTGTCGGGCCAGGCCGCACCACAGCCCCGCCGCCTCCCCACGCTGGGCCCTGCCTCGCCCTCACCTGCACTTTCCGCCGCCCCGCCGTGTTCTGCCGATGATGCGCCGCCATCTTGCATGTTGACACTCCGATGTCATTTCCGAGGAGGGCGAGCCGGGGCCCCGGAAGTCCCACCCCCTCGCGCTGTTCTCGTCCGCCGGCCCGCGCAGGGAGGCGGGGCGGGGGCGGCCGCAGCACGAGGCGTTGCTATGGGAACGGGCGGGGGGCGGGGCCAGAGTTCCCGCCCTGCCCCCGGCCTCCGCCATTTTCTCCACAGAGCGTCTTTTCTGCAGAGTGGTGTCCGCATAACCGTTCTGCTCAAAGGATAAGGCGTATTTCTTTGCCCGTGCTGCTGCTCGCGGGGTGTCTTCTCTCCTTGCGGTGCCCTAGGGACTATGCTTTTTCCCCGGGGGGTTTGAAGGACAAGGTCACTTGTCCCTTCTGCAGAGCTCCCCTCAGGGCTGAGGCAAGGGTGGTGCTGGGAGCCAGCCCTGAGGTGCGCCAGCTCAAAGGCTGAGGCATGGTGACGTGCTTCTGAGGTGCTGGTGGGTTTATACACGCCCTTGTAGTGCCTAGTTTCACCCTCTTCTTTTTAAAGCATCTGTGGAGGTGTGCAGGTCTGCAAAAGTGACATGCTGCCTTGCCCTTTGAGGCTGCCACACGGGGCAGATTAGTAAATACTCAACTCCCTTCCCCAGGTAATTGGGGAAAATAGTATTAATGAAAAAGGGTTCCTGAAAAGTAGTGTATGATGGCATGAACTTTAATACTGCTATAGTTGAATTTAAAATAAATCGAGTCCAAAATAGATTCAATAAATACTCATTGAGGTAGGAAGGCAAAAGCAGCGCTGGGCGGCTGGGGAGTCGCAGCTCCACCAAAGGCTCGCAAATTCAAGCAAGCTGAGCAACTCTTTTTATCTTCACGGAGGTCGGTTTCGACATCGTCGGTACGCCCCTCTGTAGCTTCTTGCTTGAGGTAGTTTAGATAAAATGTCGGTCACAGAATCAGCTCAAAATAATACATTCCGATAACATTGTGGTTAAGCTTTTTGTCAAACAGGAGTTCCCATGTTGGTGTAGCAAGATAACATTGTGGACATGTCTCTTCTGGTTAAACAGGGAGTTCTCAAGACTGCCACAATGGGTTTGTTCCTCTTGCTTAACTTGTTTGATCAGCAAATCACCTTTAGTTACTTATTACAATACTGTTTTCCAGAGAAGGTTTCCCCCTGCTCCAGCTCCCAAATATCTCTGGTATTGTAACCATTAATCCAAACAATGTTCAGCTGCTGCAGTGACTGTGTTCTGGGTGAGGATCTGTATGAAGTTGTGTACAGGACTGTCTTCTTGGCACACCCTTTTGTTACACTGGTTACTTAATTACGGTAGAACAGTAAAGGTGCTAATAGTTAATTATCGGGGAAAAAAAGTTACTGTGAGAGGAAAAAAATGTTTAAAAGGAAAAAAAGATACATTCCGGTATTCACATTCTTGCTTAATGCTAGTTGCAACCATAAGTAGAAGACATAATGGCCAATTACTTCTGCTAATTTAAATGCTTATTTTGATACAGAACACATTTTCTAGCATTGCTGAATGCACGGTGTCCTCATCACAATTGCAAGTGGAGGGTATGATTCTTAAATGAAATCTGCCTTGACCAAAGACCTTCCTTAACTGCAGTATTTCTATTGTTTTATCTTATTACAGCAGTGGGAAGCATATGATTTAAGGCATCTCATAAGACAAATGTAAAATGTGTTTATTGTTTAATAAATTTTTCTTTCAAGGATAAAATTAAGGCTTTTTTTGTTCAGAGTTTAGTTGTGTACTGGCCTCAGGGTAATGGTAATTGTCGAAGTGTTTCAGATGCTGTCATGCATAAAGTATGTAATTTTATTGGATTCCGGGCTGGAGAAGAACGAGGCAGCGTGAAGTTTTCTCTGCAAGTAAATACTGAGCAAAGTGCATTATTACATTTCAGTATGCATTAGTCCATTAAGAGGCTGATGACTTCTTTTCATAACACGGTAATTTTCATGCATACTTTGAAATAATTTCTTGCTTTCTCTTAAAGATATTGAAGTCCTTTTATAATTTTTGTGTTATTCTTTCATAAAATGAAATAATAATTTCATTCATAAACACTAATCATCATTTTGTTATCCATAATCACCAATGGATTATTCATTTAGTAAAGTTAATGTTGTGTCTTCAAGGGCAGTCATAATCTTTTGTACATTTGATTTAAAATTGATTTTGTTTATGGACAGAGAACCTATGTTTTTTACATTATTATGCAATTTAAAAATTGCTTTTCCTCTTTTTTTGTGCTTCAAAGAGCTTTTTGTGAATAGTCACTGCTATTAATATTTATAATACGGTGTTTCTTCAAATTTTCAGATCAACAATTCATTATGTGAAGGACAAAAAAAAGTACAGTGATCCCTTTGTGTCAAAGAATCATTGTGGTTGGAAAGGATCTCTGGAGATTGCCTAATCCAACAAAGATCATATTTACTCAGGTGCGGGGTGCTAACAATATGAATATTATAATAGTGATCATTTTCTGTTTTCTGTGTGTATGCTTATGAAGCCTGAACTGAATACGATATTATGCAAAAAATATTGGTGGCAAGATTTTCTTTGTTATGCAGGTAATCTCTCAGCCTTTCATCGTGATTGTGTCATTTTAGCAAAGTGGTAAGGTGATCTAGTTTATAATGTTAGTTGTTTGCTTTTGGAAGAGAAGGAACGTGGTGTAAATATGAGTCTAAGGATTGTTTTTCAATTTCCATGAAAAACTAATCATCTTTGGCTAAATTGTGAATTACGATGTAAAGTTCAGATGGATTTTGTCTATGGAAGAGAAGATGAAAGGAAACATGGTAGTAGTTTTCAAATAATTAAGAAGAAAAGTGACACAAACTCATCTTTGTGTCCGTGATGAGTGAAACAAGAAGTAACAGGCTGAGATTGCAGTTCATGAAATTCAGATGAAGTACAAAAAACCCATTTTTGTCAGTGAGAACAGTGAAGCACTAAAATACATTGCATATGAAGGTTTTGGAATCACCATCTGTTTTAACAAGAGACTAAAGAAATATCTCCAGGAATTACATCAGCAGAGTTGATGCTGTTTTGGGCTAAAATGTGAACTAGTTGGCTTCAGGATATCACTTCCAACACCATTTTTAAAAATATAATTATACAACTACAAGTAGGAAATGTTTTTCATAAACAAAGGCCTCTTTAATCCTCCAGGAAAAGCTGTGATATGTTCTACAGTTGGGATAAGAGCTACATAAAGTCAAGATAGCAAGACGTGCATTTGAAGACCAGCTAATCACTGAAAAAAAATCCCCAAAGGACATGGTAGATTCTACATATCTTGAATCCAAAAGTATTGTAGCCTATATATAATTTATGGGCCTGAGTCAGATGCAACTGCTTGAAATTACTGTGTTTACTCTGTATTTATGGGATGTGAAACTTGGTGATCTTAAATCCTATTTAATTTTATTCCGTGACTAAATTTTCGTGGGATGTCATATTCTACGTGTCTGCATAAGCATGACATTCAAGTAGTACAACCCACTGTTTTAGACTCCTTTGTGTCCAAAATCTGCTGTAAATGCCACAAAAATACATTCACGGAACAATGTACGATGAGCTCAGTCTTTGCTGTGGTTCTCTGGAAGTGGTGTGTCTGTAACTGCCTCTTGTTGCTGGATTAACCCCTGAAAAGTTGCAGAATATCATCCAGAATGAAGTTATTTTAGATGACAGTCAGGCAGATTCCCAGACTTCCTGCGTTATTTTTCTTGCACTGTTTACAATGAGGGAATATTTGTAGGAATCTAACGAAAAATACTGCAAATGAGTTTACAGACGCTCTGTTTTTGACTGCTGGATGAGGCGTTAGTTTCTTCACTGGCACAGAGGAGAGAGAGAGACTTCCTTGAGTCACTAAGGCAGTTGGCATATCTGGGCATGTATCGCAACTGGGCCATGTATGAGCAAAGGGTGCTGCAGGTACAGTAGCAAAACACTGACTACGCGTATATTTTAATGACTACCATTTTTAATATAAGTAGGACATATGGAACCAGTGTGATGGCAACTGGAAGCAACGGAAGAAACTAAGTTTTCCAGCCCCAGCTAGCTAGGGAGGAGGGATGGACAGAGCTGAAATCCTTTGGAGGCTTTGGAGAAAGGACATAAGGACATAAATTATTATTTCAGCCTTAACTTTGTTTTAAATTTGCTTTCTCGCATTAATCCAACTACTGACTATTGCCTTCTAGTTCACTAGCATATATGGTTTGTTTGTTTTCAATTTACAAAGCTGTTTGGTATTACGTAATTTTTACGAGTTGCATTCTTGACTTGTTGAAGTTTAGACTTTAATCTTAGAGGGAGCTACAGTACGAAATGGGTTTGAAACCAAATGTCTCAGTCTTTGCTAGAGGTCTTGCGTTTGTCATTTTATGGTTGTGTTTGGAGCCATGCAATAAAAGGTGAGGTTTCAAGAATAGCATCTTGTGTTAGCAATAGTGTTAGCAAATTGCATCAGAAATGCCGGAAATCTTTCGGAGATTGTAGTAGCAATATTCTGCATGCCCTTAGCAGCTTACTTTTGTGAAATACAAGATGCTTCAAAAATACTAACAGTCAGAATGCTAAGAAGAAACAGATGGAATATGTTGAACTTCAAGCACTGAGCTAATTTTCAGACTTATTCAGTGTACATTAGGTCATTAGGCAGAAAGCTACTTTGTGCAACAATGCGTTTAATGTGTACTTACCATAAAAGCTATTTCCTGTTGTTCTGTAAAGCCAATTAGCTATTTACCAAATACCATATTTCACGTCTGTGTGATTTCTTATTTCAATGTGCGGCATAACAGAAGAGAAATGCCAATCATATAAATTATTATCTTGATAAATATGTCATGTACTCTACACCATTAGATTCTTTTCTAAGAGGGATTGGGCTACATCTTTAGTTTATCTCAGAGGTACCTATTAGCCAGAGCCCCTCCTTTTTTCTGTGACAGACTCATGCCTTTAGATATTTTGTATAACGTAATAGTTTCTCTGTGTGCGTGTTCATTTTCGTTTTATTGTGTATGTAATATTTAGTTATTCTGCATGTCAAGTATAGCAAAGAAGGTGTATTTCCCCATTACTTTTCTTTTCTCCTGCTATCCTATATTGCTTTTGCTTTGGGGATGTGATATTTTGTAAGAGACATTCCTGGAATCTCATCTAGGTGTTGAAATTAAGGAGAATCCTGAAGCTTCTGGCCAACAGCTGAATTAATTCAGCCCATGAAGGATGCATTTGTGTTTGCGTAGTAATAAATGTCTGTGAATTATTTAGAGGTAGCTCTTAATGTGATACATCAGAGGTTATAGAATTTCCCAAATTGTGGGCACGCCTGTCTCTGTATGCCAGTTTGTGTTCCAGACAGGAGGGAGAATAACAAATTCTTCGAAGTTGCAGCTGTAATAAACAGAAATCTCTGCAGATACTTTTCATTGCAAGCGTATCCGATGCAAATGCTTGAATTACCAAGGAGTATGAAATGTTATTGCTGAGCAACGAACTGCCTCCATTAAGTAAATTTGTGAGCAATATCATTTACGAGCTGTAAGCATCAGGGTTGATAACTGTTATACCACTCCAAGTACGTGTTATAAAGAAATATCGTCCTATGAAAATCTGCTGTCAGTTCTCAAGCTGTATATAGAGCTAGGTGGGGATTAGAAAATGAAGGTCTAATGCAATCAAACAGTAATGATTTTGAGTATTTGAGAAGGCCACAAGTGTTAACAAGTTGTTTTGGTACTTAGTTGTCCATCATGTTAAACACATGTGCCCTTTTTTTGCTCCACGTTTTACTACTTTAAACTTCAGCTTGCTTTTTTTGGATAAGAGCCATCAACTATTAAAGCTTTTATTCACCTCTAAGTCCTTGTGATGTGATCGAGTCAGGTCTCCGCTTCTTATTTGAATGATTGAGTACGATGGAAACCATCGCTGAATTTGCTGACTGTTTTATCCTGGACCACATATTTCAAAGATATTTACCTGAAAGACATAACCAAGATGGTTTTGATCAGCTTGTCTTCCTTTTAAACACACAAGCCTGTTTCCCATAAAGATGCTGAAGATCTATAGACAAAACAGAAAGTGTACTTATTTTTTGTTCTATTTGGCATCAGTGTCTTGTCAAATGCAGTCACCAGGGGGACAGTATTTGTGCAATTACCTCTGTGTGTTCCATGTTGTCATGTGGCTGCCCCACAAAAAGTCAGCTGGGGAGCTGTTACACCAAAAGCAGAACAGCTTTCCCCAGCGCTGGTCAGTGATAATTTTGTTTCGAGCAGAGGCAAGGAAACCGTGTGGTTCGCACTCTGAAAAGACTGTATATAGCACTGTTGATCCAGGGCAGCGTGCAGATTTGAGGGCTTAAGAAAAAATCAGACTCTTAACATAGAAAAACTAGGATTTTCTGTTGAGAAATTCTGTCTGCTTTGATATCACTTACGCAGGTTTACCAAATTTCAGAAAGTTGCATTAATGAGGAGGAACTCTTTATTTTTAACTCTAAATTTACTTGGAAAACTTTTTTTTTCATTGCATGTAGTAGGGAGGCAAAAATAACAGCTGTTTTCTGTTATTATCAGCTTTTTGCTATGATTATGATTTGTGTTTATTCTTATTATGCGCAAAAGAGGCATGCTCTATTCCTGTGGTGTTGCTGTCTTTAAAGAAACAAAAAATACAGTATACCTGTGCTCCATCTGACATGGTTTCCATTTCCTGCTCTCCAGAGACTGAGATTTTGCCTTCAGAAGAGTATTTTGATGTCTGTGTTCATACCTATTTGCTGTTGTGTGCACAGCTGAATTTTCTGTGTTTTGTGGGGTTTTCTGTGTGAAACAGTGGTTTGTGTTTGCTGATTCTAATGGAGGATCATCGGCATCATCATATTTGTCTCAGACTCACTCGTGTCAACTAATGAGCAGGGAACCATAACCAGAAGGTGCAATAAGCACCATAATTAGCAGTTGTGATTTGTCTCTGGGAAAACCTTAAACTAAATTAAAACAGTCAAAAGATACTTTATATCAAATTCAATAGAGTTCTTCATCAGTGGATGCTACGATCTAGTTATGTATTGGATGACATTATTTTGCAGGATCCATTTCTGGGAAATATGGAATGTCTTTCTCGGGCTCGAGTAATTTGCCTTCCAACTGTTATGGTTGAAGTTACGTGGTGTTTTTAGTGTGTAACTAAAGTGATGTGGATTTTTGCATTGAATTTTTGATAAATGTGTTTGTTTTCTCTCTGTAAAACACTTTTTTAACTCAAACTTTCTGTGCATTGGTGTTGTGTGGATAATCAATAGAGAAGCTGTCGAATACACCAGTATACAACTTTCAGAATTAGGTGTACAGATACATCAGTTGACGATAGTGACTTATTTTTTTGAATTTTAAATTCCATTCCCTCTTGTATCCATCTTGTATCTTGTGTCCATCTTGTCATTTTAACCAATTATAGACATAGTATCTTAAAGGTAGAGATGGATCTCAAAGGGGAGTGTAGTGAGAAGGATTAGGTTTTCAGTGATCTGAATTTCAGACTTCTTATGTATAGTAGGGGGTCCCTGGCCATAAGCTATTGAGGGAAGGTCCCATCAGATAGGAAAAGGAGGGAAATTGTGCTGAATTTGCAGTCTCATTCCTATAAGTGGGAAAAATAGGAAGAAAAACCTTGTATGAAGCCTTCTCCTTCTAAGAGAGAAGCGCAAAATGCATTGCGTGTCTATTATCCCACTGAATACAGGAGACACAGATTTCTAGGATTATACCACAGAGTATTTTTCAGTAGATAGAAGCGAGCAGATGTGGCGGCTAGATGGAATTTGAGGATAAGAGGGTCAGGGAATGTGCATGAACTGTCAAAAGCCTTGATATGTTTAATGACTGTATTTATCTAATCTGTAATTTAAAGCAGCATCTAATGTTTAGAGTTATGGCACAGTCACAAGATACATTTAATTATGCAAAAATCTTTTTTCAGGTCGTGACTTCTGCACACTCTTAGTCATTAGACTAATGGTGGTGCACTAATGCTACCAAGAAAAAAATATTTTTCTTGGGCTCTGGCAATAAAAAGGAAAAAAAAAGAGTGTTATCCTTTGCAGTTAATGGAAGAGACAGATCCATGTCAAGAACATGGTGACTTACAGAGTTAGTCATTTCAATAATGAACATTATCTTTTTGTTGCTAAACTTCAGCCTTTTTTTTCTTTATTATATTGAGGAATAATGAATGAAACTGGGAAGAAAACAATGTTCTTACTATGAAGCTCGTTTCCTGCCCTCTCTCCCCCCTGTAAGAAACTGCTTTCCTAATAGGGGAAAGTAAATTTTACGTAGTAACACGAGAAAAGTTACTTGTTTAAATGTTTTGCTCTTAGCTGCAAGTCTGAAGGCTTTCTTTTAACAGCTACAGATAAAAATCTTGTTGTTTTCCGTGCCTTCCTCTTTTCTGATTATAGATATTACAGCATGCAATAAGGGCAGGAGGAGTGCAACTCTTCGCTCCTTTGAGTTCTGCCTTTATTCCCTCTGCCCCATTTTTGACAGGGACAGATTGATGAAGAAGATACAGCAGAAAAAATACGTCCAGGGTGAGGATCTTTTTTTGTATTTAGTGATATCAGCTGGTGCAGCATGATAAATGTGGCTTCTTTTGACTGTAGCAGATATAATGCCATTATAGAATGATGCTTTACTGATCTTTAAAATTCTGCTCTCTTAATTGAACTTGTCTCAAGAACAGACTATTACTTTCTGGAAAAATAACTTACACTGGAACTTAAAATGGCTTATTGTTATTTGCAGCACAGAACACTTAGCGTCTTTATTTCTTTAAAACCTTCTTTAGTTGTTTCCTTTGCTGATGATACCTATCAAGCAAAGTGTTTGATCACCGTTGTTTTTCTGTTTACATGCATTAGGGCTGCCGGGCTTTTAAGGACAGCGTAGTTCCTTCAGTACAATTCTTCCAGCAAAACTCATAGTAACGCTCTTATCATCAGGAAAGATGATAGGAAAGATTTAGAATCTACCTAGTAAAGAGAAAAAAATTGTAGCTGTAAGAGAAATAACTATAGCAGTAGGGCTTACCGTTAATTTATACCTGCTACTATCCAATACCTGTTGCTAGGAGGCTTTATACACAACTTTAATTTAAATAAATATAAGCAATTTCAGATATGAGGGCAAATGTTGTGGGTCTTATTTTGCTGAAACAAGGTTTGGCTGTTTTAACAGAAGTTATGGCATAATGTGATATTGAATGTATATTGGGCTCTGATCTTCTATATATGAGAAAGTATGTTTGAGATGTTTTTATAAGGTACAATGAACATGCATCATAGCTTGGGAATAATAAAAAAATAGAAATTAAGGAATGAAAAACAGTAATATGTAACCCGATTTTCTAACCAAAAGCTTTTAATAAAGGGCAAAATTTGTGCCAATCTTTAATGTGTGCTGGAAAGTTCATGCTGTTAAAACCTGAGAATGATATATGACGCACAACAGCTTTTGCTTTCATAGGTTTTTACATATATATTTCCAACTGAACAAAAGAACTCTTTGCTTTTAATAAATGTCACTATGATTTCAACAGAAAGAAAATAAATGATTAATATTTAGGTCACTATTCTTCAAAAGTATCACCCACGCACTTTTTCCTTTTTTACAGTGTTTCCAGTGAGATCACAAAATTTCATTTATTGCTGTCAGAAGAGAAACCAAGCTCCTCCCTCCATCCCTCCCCCAGGCATCCCAATACAAAAGAAAACTTTCCGCATGGGAGCTAGCTAGGGAGATAGGATGTTCTTTTGAATGGAATGGTGAAGGTGAGAAAATGAAGACTTTCTGTCTCTTTGAAGATACAAGCTAGCTGAAATTACCTAAAGAAATCAGTGTGAAATTGGGTTTTTTATCTTGAAAAGGACGTTGTAAGTATTTTGGTTTTGCTAAATACTATGAGAAATTTCAATTGCTAATTTTCTTAACTTAAATCTATGTGTGTGTGATCAAATTATTCAGGGATATATGTATATATGTGTATATATTTACGTAAAAAATATGAACATGCATGCTTTTAAGTCTTAGATGTGGTTTTATTTTAGGTACAGGTAGCATGTACATAAGAAAATGTGCCTTTAATGTACAACTACTATATTGCTGTAAACACGCAGCTCTTCCTTTAGTTTACGTGTGGCAGTATAACATTTTACTAAACGTTAATATGTTTCTCATATTAATTGCTGATGGCTTTTTTGTCTTGTTTTGTTATATCGGCTTATGCACAGTACTCCTCAAATTGGCTTTAGTACTGTCTAATCTGAGTTATACTTACCTCGAGACAGTGGAGTTTCTTTAGCTACACAAATCTGGAATGTTTTTCTCACAAAAATGCTAGTGAGTGATTATTTTCAGGATGTTTAAATAATGCACAGTCTAGCCTGTTGCGTACATTTCTGATTTGGAGATAATGAGTGAATAGATTTTATTATATTATATTGCTATTGTGAATAATTTTTTGTATTACCTGTTAAAAAAAAAAAGAAGAACCTAACAACTCCTACACACACTGGTAGATATCCAAACACAAAGTTTTTGTTGGGGCAGGGGGGGAAGGAAGTGGGAAACAGAGAGTGGGGGAAAAAGTGCTAGGTGGAAGAAATATATTTTAGAAACAACAGTAGTCCAATAAATTGTCCAAGTTTGATTGTACAAAGTACAATCTGTTAAATCTGTTGATAATTATTGGTAGTTAAATAGAAGCAAATAGGGATCAGAGGACAGAAGTAATTTCTCTCTATTGAAACTTAGTAGGTGATTGGAGTAGCTTTCTCCAAGGTATTGTACAACACAGAAAAGAGAGAATTCCTAGTTTATTTCATAAGGTGTTGCTGTGAGCTGCTTTGTCGTTTTTTCTCAGTGCAGATGAAGAGATGAACAGTGGTTCATCTGATATAAAAATATTTGACCTACATATAAAAGAGTGTTTTGATTCCTTTTTAGTCACCCTTTTTTGTGGAATATAAGTTACTGTTTTTAATAATGGGCATTCATTACAGTATACGTCTAGGGCATCCATAGTGATGATGAACTTGGAGATGCTTATAATATTCAGAGTTTTCAGATCAGTGTTCCCTGTTGTATGCAGTGAACTGATTGAATGTAAAGTTTGAAATCTGAAATAGCTAATGCAGATCATTGCTTTTGCTGACATCCAGTTCTGCACTTGTGGGTCATATAGGAAGGTGACTCCAGAGTGTTAGACGTCTCTGCTTAACAGCGAGGAAAGTTTTGGCAGCTATGGAGTGATTCAATGTAAGATTGATACCTATGGTTAGGTGTCCAAAGGCAGCTGTCTGTCTGTGGTCTAGGTGTTTTATCTCCCATTAACAGTCAGTGGAGATTTAGTTAATGTTGTTACTGGAGTTTTAGGTGATTTTCAAGTAGCTGACTCCCTTTGATCGATCATTTGAATATCTCTGCAACCTTGATTGACTGTACATACCACTAGGTATCCACTGAGTGTAATGGGAGTTAGGATGTCTTGTTCACATGCAGGACCTCAATGAAGCTGTCTTTATCTACAGACTGTATCCAACCATAACATCTTTGTGGTTCTGTATATCTGGCCTATGTGTTAATATAATTTGGTATATTTTTAAGGTACTAAACCCGCTACTGATGTTGTTGATATAGCCGAAAAAGCATCTTGTTCCGTGAACCAAAATTTTCTGTAATGTATGCACTTAAGTGTGGTTAAGTACTTCATCATGAACTACTTGGAAATACCTGGTTCTGGATGTTTTGTTATTATAATTGTCTGAACTATGAATAAGATTTATTAAAATTTGATTTTGCATGTGCCCACCTAAAATGAGTTTTGACAAATACGCAGAATGGTCAAAACAAGATTTTTCAAAATAGTGCGGATAAATACTGAAAAAGAAACAGGGCTCTGACTAGAGCATAGATTTTAATAATTCCAGTCCTATAGTGGTGAATTGCATGGTAAGTATTGCTACAGTTTATTCTTTTATTTATTTATTCGTTTTAAGATACTTCTTGACCTATGTTAAACATGTAGTTATTTTATTTTGTTCTTTCAGACAAAATCCTTCTGCAGAGACACATTTTTATTCTTTATTCCCATGTGAAAGAATCTACTAAATGCATATTGAACCCAAACTAAATAGATAGTTTACCCTTAATTTTTTTCAGATCCAGGCGCACATAGGGAATATTCAGTGGGTGGCTATTGACAAGGGGGTGGATAGAAATAATTTGAGACTCAGAATTGGTTATTATATGTACTAGAACTAGATTAAAACACAAGTAAGGAGATTTTCCTATTTATGTTCCTACTAGTTTTCCTATCTTATACTTGGGAATCTCCTCAAAAAACGCCTCTTCCTGTCTTTGATAGTGTTTTGCTGAGCAGTTCTATTAGTTTAAATTAATTTCTTATGGACTGTTGAATATCTGATGGTCAGTAGTTTGGTTGCTATTACCTTGCTGCATATGAAAGGAACTCTGCATGCATTTAGGGAGCTGAAAGGAGTTCTGAAATTCACAGAAATGGAACCAAATTAAGGAGTTGCGTATAGGGCTTAAAGTTGTATTTTGCTTCTCATTCTAAAAGTCTAAATCTGTTAGTTATCATGTCTAGTGATTAGTCATTACCCCAATGAGTGTTTTGTAATTTGTGTCTGTGAAACACTGTATTAATAGACTCGGGGTTTTGTTAGTACTTTGCTATTCTGGAAAAAATTATCCTAAATGATAGTTTTTCTCTTAAGAAATTTTTATAGATAATTCTACTGTAGTAGTGCCCATGTGCCTATTTCATTTCGTGACTTGTTGTTCATCTCTTTCTGATGCTTTGCAGATCATTTGTTCAGTAAATTTCATCAGTATATCTATAATTCCTTGGGTTTTGACATAAAAAGATTCTGTGTGCACTGAATTCAGTTAATCTCAAGGTGAGAAAAATAAGTAATTTCCATTTTAATTAAAAAAAATGTCAATTTGAAGATCCTATAGAGGGTGGTCCTTTAGTAAACAAAGGTCCCACTAATGCATTTTTATCTGTTAATGGTGGACTACTCTCTACTATGGGACCAGGAATATAAAATTCTGTCGTAGGATTTGCAATTCTTAATTTAATTTAAATGGAAAGCTCTTAGATATCCTGTATTGGAAATTAACAGATCGGGACTCTAGCTTTGTATTTGCCTTCAGCAGCATGCTTTAGGTAGTGTATTGTTAGGATTTCCCCAGACTGACTTGTATTTACAAACCCAAGTTTGTTCTCCTAGGTTCTAGAAGAAATCCCGTTCAGCAGTAATTTAGCTTACTTCTGAGAACATTCGTTGTGTAGCTTCCCTTCCAGAATTGTTTACTAGGGAGGCTTTTCTACCCAATGCAAAGACTGAAATTATTTCTAAGGGTAACACTTTACCTCAGCATCTTGACTTAAAAATTCAGCTGGTTCAGCAGCATATGATGAGGTGGCAGAGTTTAGCTGAGCTTCAGGAATTCCGAGTAGTCACTCTGTCTTTTCAAAATTTTTTAGTCATCTGTATCACAAGGATTTTTCAGTCACATCTTCTTAGCTTCCTTTTTCCTAACCTAAGTCACAGACTATAAATGCTGGGCAATTGATGAAAGGCCAAAAACTCTACTGTTCCACGTGAGCCCAAATATGTTGCTGATACAGGTCTTCCGAAGAAATCATCTCACGTTGTCTGTGAATGTTTGTTCAGTTATGATTTCTAGTCACATCTGCTGAAGGGAATGTGTAGGGTTTTTTGGCTCTTGATCACTGCTTTTGACAGATTCATCCTCCTTTTTTATAAAAATTCAGCTCCCAAATCCTTAATACTAAAACAATGTTTATATTTACTAAAACCGTTTTCTCTGCTTCATTTATTGCAGTCAATGTAGCTACCTAAAAGCTCAGTCTCTCTGTTGTCCTTGAAACTGCTTTGAAGATAAAATTAATCTTCTCAGAATTATTAAAAATTGGAAAAAAAAAGGGCATGTTGATTTTCACTATATCTTTTGAGCTTTCCATAGGAAATGGGTCTGTGTGGTTTTGCAAAGTAACAGTTCTTTGACTATATGCTTTCAGTTTCTTACCATGGTAAATTTTGATCTCTGAGTTGTGGTCCCTGATCACATCTGAACTTGCTTGTAAAGTCCTGGAGGAAGAACATCCCCCAAATCCCTTAAACCAAAGCAAAATCACTGCACGATCATTTTAGCTCCAGGCAGTTGCATATTCTTTTTAAAGAAATATATCTATGCATTTAAAGAAGAGAGCTGTAATTACAAGAGAGTATTGTTTCTCTGTCGTGCTAACATACTTTAACTGTTGGTCAGCCCTGAATTGGTCAGGCAGTTGGACTAGAGGATCACTGTAAGTCCCTTCCAACTGAAATAGTCTAGTCCATTCCATTCCATTTTCATAGGATCGTAGAATGGTTTGGGTTGGAAGGGACCTTAAAGATCATCTAGTTCCAATCCCCCTGCCATGGGCAGGGATGCTTCCCAGTAGACCAGCTTGCTCAAAGCCCCATCCAGCCTGGCCTTGAACACCTCCAGGCAGCCTCAGTTTCTTTGGGCAACGTGTTCCAGTGTCTCACCACTCTCATAGTGAAAAATTTCTTCCTAATATCTAATCTAAATCTCCCCTCTTTCAGTTTAAAACCATTACCCCTTGTCCTATCGCTCCACTCCCTCATAAAGAGTCCCTCCCCATCTCTCCTGTAGTCCCTTTAGGAAGGCCGCTATAAGGTCTCCCTGGAGCCTTCTCCTTTTCACGCTGAACAACCTCAGCCCTCTCAGCTTGTATTCATAGCAGAGGTGCTCCAGCCCTCTGATCTTCTTTGTGGCTTCCTCTGGACCCGTTCCAGCAGGTCCATGTCCTTCTTGTGCTGAGGACACCAGAGCTGGACGCAGTACTCCAGGTGGGGTCTCACCAGAGCAGAGTAGAGGGTCAGAATCCCCTCCCTCGACGTGCTGGCCACTCTTCTTTTGGTGCAACCCAGGATGCATGTGATTTTCATATGGAGTTTCACAGAAAGAAGAAATAATTTATCTAATGGGTATTAGTTTGAAGTTATGATTAGTTCTGTTTTTTTTTCCTAATTATTAATAGTTTTCTGTTTTAAGTTACTTCTAGCACTGGAAACAAACATATAGAAGGAAAAATGGATCCCTTCTTTTGGCCATTAGAAACTAACAGCTTTCGACGTTTCACCCCTGAGTCCTTGGCAGCAATTGAGGAAAGAATTGCTGAGAAAAAAAAGCAGCAAGCCAAAGTGAACCAGGAGAGTAAGGACCAAGGAGCTGAAGAAGATAAACTTACTCCGCAGCTTGATCTGAAAGCCTGCAAAAAATTGCCATCTCTGTATGGGGATGTTCCTGTGGAGCTCATTGGGGAACCCCTGGAAGATTTTGATCCATACTACAGTGATCATAAGGTTAAAACTTTAAAAAGCATTTTTTTTTTTAATTTAATTTTGTCTGCTGAACTTGTAAGAGAGAGTAAAAGCTCTGTTCAGGAGATGCTGATTGTTTGTAGACAGATCTTCGAATATTACTAGTGGTTTTTGGGGCAGGAGCGCTAAGGTATGTTCCACATTTGTAATGGAAAGGTATTTTAAGTTCCAGTCAGCAATCAGAATTGATTTTGAAAACATGATACGCTTCATAGATACACTTTGATAGGAAATATATTCTAGGATAATTGATGCTTTGTTTTCCAGAGCAGTTTCTATGATGTGTGTGGGACTGAACTCAGTGTTATATAAACAGTGCTCGTCAAACAGTGGAATTGCTGACTTACTGCAGATGTTTTTGCTGAATTACAAATATTATACAAATTAGGATAGACATAACTAAGATATTTCCAGTACTCGGTGTGGCAAAAATATATATTTTCATTAGAGTAAATTAGTTTTCTGTTATTTTATGTCTCATCAGCTTTGTTTATTGTATCATATTTATATTGCATATGCTCTATGCTATTGCAAAGCGTTTTGTGTTGTTGCCTATAGGAGCGTGTAAAGTAGATGCTCTAGGAATCCCTTCTAAATGAAATGTCTGTTGTATAATTGCTTACTATTGAGGGAGACTTGACCTGAAGAGCAGAAGGTTCCATCCAGTCCTATTTTGCTGTCTTTTATGTATACCAGCTGGAATATAATAATTTAATCAGAGAACACGTAGAAAACTGTTCTTCCAGAGGTATTTTTTCTCAAAGCAATCAAAGTGATATTCTTGATGAAGAGAAACTAAGGATGATTCGGTTGAAGAAATTTAGGTAAACAGTGTTTTTGATTTAAGAGATTTCATTTTTAATTTGTGTGGCAAAATTACTGAGCTTCATAGACCTTAAGGTAAATTCCTTCTATGGTAAATTCCCTCAGAGGGAATTTACAGTGGTACTTGGTAATTTAGAGATATTTCAAAATTAAAATGTTTTGCTTTGTCTGGGCTGGATTCTGGCAGTCCTACACAATATGTATTTTGTAAATAATCTTTTGTAGCTTATAGAACTATCCAAGAGAAAGGTACTTTTGAGTATGATTAACACCACTGTTGCAGTCCCAGAATAGTATCCTCCAATTACTTTGACCAAATGAATATGATCACCTGCTCTTCAAATTCATTCCCATTACTATTTCTTCCTCACAGGTGATAATGAACTTTCATACAGCTGGTGTCTTCCTTTCAAAATGTAGTATCATCAGGTCACAGTTCCAAGTCAGAATACAGGAAAGCTTTATTCATAACTGCAGTTAGATATAGTTCTACATACAGATTTGAAAACCTAAACATTTAATTTTGGGGGAAAATTTTGTTTCATTAAAATGTTTCATATATTATGAATTTTTTTTTTTTTTAATAGACTTTCATGGTGATAAATAAAAGGAGGACTATTTTCCGGTTTACTGCCACGCCTGCCTTATGTATAATTGGTCCTTTTAATCCAGTAAGAAGAACAGCAATTAAAATTCTGACCCATTCATATCCTCTTATTGGTTTCCCTTATTTCAGTTTTAAAATATACTGCACCTTTTAACCATTTAACCATTAAACTGTTCGACTTGATGATCTTAAAAATCTTTTGCAACTTAAACAATTCTATTATTCTATTTACTGTCATCCTATTTCTCTGTTCATATTAATGTAATTGTAAGATCATGTGGCTGTGACAGATTTTAAAAAATTCATATTGATTCTTGTTTTTCAACAGCTAAGATATTTACAGGGTGTTGGTGCAAGTAAAAAATGTCAAAAAGCTCATATTTAAAGTCAGACTTGCAGATATTGTTATGAAAAAACATTTAGAGGCTACTGTATGATATTTTAGCTATTTTCCAGAACTTTTCAAAGTCTCTACTGTGGTGACAAGCTTATATTAAAAAAAAAAACCAAACAAAAAACCAAACCCAAACCAGTGACTCCCTAATTATTAGAACATGAAGGATATGATTTACAGCAGTGCTTTGCTGAAAGGGTCAGATATTAACCTAAGAAATGTATTTCACACTCGTGCTTAGAAAGTTCTGAAGAGTGCACATTTTTTATATTTTGCACAAATATAAATGGAGTTTGAAGAATGTAAAAATGTGAAGGATCGCAGGTGCAAAGCAATAGGCTGAGTAGTTTCTGCTCTTCCTACCAAACATCTGTTTTCATTTGGAGTTATTAATTTGTAGAAAGGTCCCTTTTATGGAAACTTAAGTCTGACTTTGAATGTGTATTCATGCTATTAGAAATTACTAAATTTGCTGTCTGTTTTCAAATAAACCCTAAATTTAAGGCCAATGTTTTAAATAAAGCCCCACTGCTATTAGGTGACAAGTGAACTTTCCTGAACAGATGTTTTTTCTTATTATCTTTTCGTCACCTGCCACATAAAATGTAAAAGTTTTCTGAAGTCATGGCAGAGCATAAGTGTAAGAATATATATGTGGACTCCCAGTTTCAAAGAACACTGGTTATTGATAATTAAGCTTTTTCATCTAGTTTTCCTAGGCTTAAAATCCCTAGTTATTATGAGGTTGTGTCCCATTTCTCTTTATTCCATGCTCCTGCTGGGAAGAAATGGAGGTTTCTAAAGTTTCAATTAAGAGTAGACAGCAGAGGAATCGGGTTTTTTTCTTTTATTTATGTTCCTCATCTCTTCTGTCAAGCATATTATGTCCCACTAATGTCCTAACTTCCAAAACTATATCCATATGCAGATAATCAATTGTTATTTTTAAATCATGAAGTTTAGCAAGCTGAGCAGAAGTTTGATGTGACATCAGTTTCTTTGGAAAACATGAAAAGTCCTGAGCATATTCAAAACCAAAGTAATTATTTGAGTATCTGTATTTCTTTGCGTATGTGTAAATCAGCAACTTCATTGTTTTATAATATAGCACTTTTTCCTTAACTTATTCACATTATTTGTTGGCTTTATTACATGTACTGTGGTACTTAATTGTGCTTCCATGGCTGTAAATAGGCTTCCAAGCACACTTGACTGGACTGAGTAAGTATCTCAGTTGCTATTTGTTCGCTCTTTTTCTAAGGATACTAACGTGCTGGACTGAAAAATTTGAGTAATGTGGTGATCTAATTCTGGGGCTTGAAAATTCTCAGACAGACCTCTGAGGAAGAGTTGCTGGTTTTGGCTGGGATAGAGTTATGGATTATTATTATTATATCACATAGTCTTCTGTGGAGCTTCAGTGCATTTTCTTAGAGGCTTACACCATATGCCCTTTTCTCTATGTTGGCTAATTTTGCCATCTGGTGTAACACAGAAGGTTGTCCCATTTTTCCTTTTAAGGATTAAGCCTTTTAGAGAGATAGTGCAGCAGAATTCTATCTTAATATCTCTCATTCTAAGGCAATAACCTGAATGTCCATTATGGCCGACTCATGCAAAAAGTATAAAGGATAATTCATTCCATTAGTTCTTGCTGTTTCCTGGAGACACCCCTGGTTCAGTAGTTCACATGAGGAAGCCGTCTATTTATAATGTCTTGTTACCTTTTGTAATTGTGCACAGTGCCCAGTGTAACTTGAGTTAGTGTTCTGGAATTAAATCTTGAAAATGTGCCTGGGGCCTCAGAGGTTCTACAATTTTAATTCCTCTTATTTTGGGGTAAGCCTGTTGATAATAATAGTTTAATTTTATGTGGGATTTCTTTCAGTTATAGACTATTTGTCAGAATAAGTGTATAAAATATGCAAACTTTACAGGCTAAAATAAGTCTTTGCTATTGTTGTTCTGCCAAAATGTCGAGGCTTTGAAAATTTCCAGCCTGCTTTAGAACAGTCGTAAAATTTTTTCATAAGGAAATGTGAGCTATCCTTCATCCAGAAATAGTTTCATATGCTCATGTGAACATTTGTGATTATAGATTTACATGGAAATCTTCCTAAAATTCAGGAAGACATCTTCCTGATGTTCCCGAATTTAATGTAATCTGTCCTATTTCACTTCACATTTTCTACCTTCATCTCCGTGGAGTGACTAAATCGTAGAAAAGGTGGAAATGTGTCTGATTGTGTCTCAATCTCATTAATATTTTTATTTCTATAACTTTAATATACAATTTCCTTCTCAGATATCTTTTTGCTAGCATATATACTGGTGAAATATTGATAAAAGTAGTCGCAAGAGGATTTTTTTGGGATGAATTTACCTTTCTTCGAGATCCATGGAACTGCTTGGATCTTGTCGTTATTGTCATAACGTAAGTAAAACTCAGTTCTTCTTTTACACTCAAGGGACAAACACACAGATAAAATGCAATTTGATATTGCTGAAGTTCTTTGGAGTGGTTGGCATCCTACCTGCTTAAGAAATACTGTGGTTGAATCACCCTATCTGCAAAGAGAAAAATAGTCATAGACCTTAAAGCAAGACCTAAATGCAAAGCTCATCTTAGAATTGTTTGATTGTCATATCCCTGACTGGTTTTCCCTTATTTGTAAATAACAACTCAGAGGTCATCACAAACATATATATGTGTATAAGCAAAGTATTCTTATGGGTAATCTATAAACCACTAAGGAATTTGCACATTGTTTATCATCAGCAACTATCAAGTACTCCAGCAGCGGTATGAACAATTTCATTTTATGGTCCTACTTCCCTACCCATGCTTCTAATTCATTTGTGTTCAAGTAGATATAAGCACTTTGCAATATGCTACCTCCTTCTGTTTTTTTTTGGGGGTCCAATCATGCAACAAATAAAAGTATTTGGAAATTAACTCAAAAGTCATGCTTTGAGTGGGAAGTCACCTAGATCACCTCCAGAGGTCCTTTTCCAACCAATGTTTCTCAGATTCTGTCATTGAGGCTTTTTATTTTGAGGAATGATGTTACTAGTTATGACCTTGTCATTAGAGGAGTCACAATTCATGTCCATTCTGACATGAAAGAAATCTTATAAAATATGGGGTAACCTGTTAAAATGCTGTATAGAACATGCAACTCTTAAAATCCTCATTTTCAGAAATTTTCAAATTGTTGAAATGATCAAATTGAAGCTAGTTTCAATATTCAAGTTTTTAGCTGACTGTTAAATAAAAGTTAGAAAGACAGCCATGTGGTACAGGATTAATGTATTGTAAACCTAGTTTTACTTCTTCTCCTAAACTGTATGTTGTGTAGTTTTGAGATAGCAGCAACATATACTTTCATGTGGTCTAAATCAGACTAGCCTCACTATGAGAGGGTGTGGTTATGACATTGCAAGTTCTATATTTATTTGACATTTTGATGGATAACCACTTCAAAAGTTACTCTTCCCAGTCCCCACTTAGTAAAACTCACTGTGTTTCTTTTCAGAGGCACTATTCAAGAGTCTCATTATTTCATATCAATACCTAGAAATGGACTTAGGTTCCTAACTTTAGACATCTACCTTAGGACATATTTGACCTATTTATTTTCTGTAACTTATTCATTACTGTGTGCCCAACGTGCATAGGCTCTGAAATCTGTATCTTTGTCATTCAGTTATATGGTGCTTTAATTTTTTAGGTATGCTTCTTTGTGCAGGGGTATGGGCAAGGTTTCAGCTCTTCGAACTTTCAGAGTCCTGAGGACTTTGAAAGCTATTTCAGTAATACCAGGTAAGGAACAGCATGTCTTACTAATTTTCTCTCTGCTTCAGCAGTGTGCTATTTCTACTTCCTCTCCTGTTCTTGTCATCATTTTTCTGGTCACTTTTTGTGATGGTTAATGGGATCCCAAGGTATGACTGTTTTGCAGTCTATAGTAACTCTCAGCAACATCCTAACAAAAAAATTTTTATCATCTTTCCTCAAAATTATTTTGACGCAGGCAAATTTTTGTATTTCCTGCTTCCTGCTTTTTCTATCCCATCACTAACGTTCAATTTGACTTAGCCCAGTGCCTTTGTCTTTTGCCTTTTGTCTTTCCTGAGCAGCACACCCTATTCAATATGTTGTCTTAACATAATATGGGTATACCACCATGTTTCTGGTTTTATGTTCTACTTGATTAGCTTTGTCTTCTGTGGTTTATTTCCCAGAATGCTGACTTCACAATATTTCAGAGTTTCATTTGTTTATTTATTGACCACAGCCACTATCTGGATTGAGCAGAATACTTTCAACAGTATTTTGCATATGCTGTCCAGATATTCGATATTTTTGTAAGTTGTTCCAGGTGTGGCCCCACCAGTGCTGAGGAGAGGGGAAGGATCACCTCCCTTGACTTGCTGGCCATGCTTTTCCTAATGCAGCCAAGGATACCATTTGCCTTCTTTGTCGCAAGGCAACATTGCTGGCTTGTGTTCATCTCGATGGTTGGACTCGATGATCTTGAAAGTCCCTTCCAACCTAGACGATTCTATGATTCTATCTTGGTGTCCACCAGAACCCCCAGGTCCTTTTCTGCCAAGCTGCTTTCAAGCTGGGTGGTCCTCAACATATATTTCTTCCTTTCCCAGTGTCATCAGTGTTCTTTTGCCTTTAAACTGGTGACATCTGTAAGGCATTATCTTCTAAGACAGAATTCCTTGAGGTCAGCAGAAGCTATCATTTATTGTAATGTGTATTTGGCACAATGTGAAGTACTTGTTTAATGTTAATCAAGCACAGAAATCTGTCCAAAGTCATTAAAGTTGGTAAGAGTTTGCTTAGATGCCATCTTAATTTAGAATTTTCAATTTAGCAAAATTAGTGTTAGATGGAAGTAAAAGCCAAATAAGTTATGATTAGGAAATTTAAGTAAAAATACTTTACTCATTCCTGTGCTTTATTTTACCTCATTTAATACTCTGAAATTACAAAGCCATTTACAGTTATTGTTTTTAGCGTATTTGCAACAGTTGTATATTGTCATATGGGAACACTACTGCATTCCTCTTCTCATTTTACGTATTATTGAATCTTATTTTTCTAGGTCTGAAAGTCATCGTAAATTCACTTATTGAATCTGTTAAGAAACTCACTGATGTGTTGATCTTGACTGTTTTTTGCTTGAGTGTATTTGCTCTAATAGGCCTCCAGCTTTTTATGGGCAATTTGACATCCAAATGTGTCCTCAATAATACTGACTACAATGACACATTATGTAAGGATGCCAAGATATATGTACCAAATGATAGAGGTAAATTTTATTCTTTTCTCCCTTTGCATAACCTGTGTATCTTCCTGTGTATGTCTTGTTGTTTCACCGAGATGTTAAAATACGGTTATGTGTATTTCTCACAAGAAGTTACGTTGTTCCATTTGCAGAAGTAGTAACACGAAGTCTTTTGGACAACTGAATGCGAAATTAGTGAATCTGGGACTTGGAGTAAGATTAGCAGTCTGTGCGATCGAAGCAACTGAGTTTTCTATAAGCATTTGCTTCTTTGCACATTGCATGGGGGTCCTAATTTTAGGGGTACTGCACGGGGAATGATTTCTTCCATCGCTTAAGCTATATTGTTCAGGAATTTTACCTACTTCTTGCAGAGATTCTTACTTTTACCAGAGATCAAATAAAATTTTACACTTTGAGTTGTGCAGTTAACAAATTTAAAAAAAAAAAAATGCCATAGGGACAGATCCCCTGAGAAACAGCTTTATATGCCCTTTGTTGGGAAAGGAGTCTTTCACAGAGATTTGGTCCATCAGGGTGTTTTTTAAAGTGCAGTAATGTATAGTTTATTGTCAGAGTACTGCAGGAACTGACAACTTCTGATTTTATGATTCCTTGATATTTTTTTTAGAAAATATCTGCTACAGGGTGAATAATTCTTCTGAAATATTGCTCTGTGGGTTCAGTTCAAATCCTGAGTAAGTGAACAAAACAGTTTTATTATTTTCTTATTTTTTCCTCCAGATGTACTGTGGTTTTATTTTTGCCCTAAAGGAATGGTGAATATTTTTCAGGAGGGTAGAGTGTGTGTGTGTTATTAAACTAAAACCCATATCTTTCACATCAGAAAAAGAATGAATTGAAATACTACGATGTAGACAGTTATATTTGTGCTTTGTTGCTAACCACTGGTAATATAATGGTAATGTAGAATGATATGAAGGAGAAGAGGAACAAATCAGTAAAGAGTTGTGAGATATTAATAAACTCTCCTCTCCCCATCTTGGGGAATTATTTAAAAATAAACATATTTCCATTTTTTCCCCTCTCTATGTATTTGCATGTATCCTACATCAGTGGAGAGTTTCTGTCAAGTCAGAAACTAGACAGAACAAGAGTTTCTGTCTAGTTTCAACTAGACAAATGGCTTTCTTGGATTGTCTGAAATAAATCAGCCCTTCTGGCAGAATTATATTGGGGAATAATGAAACCGACTTTCAGATAAACTGAACAAATCTATATTTGATGTTGTGTACTGGATGCGTTCAGGTACAATCTGATACTGCAAGTAAGTATTGTTTAACATTTTTTTTGTGGTTAGCAAAGAGTGCCCAGAAAACTATACCTGCAGGAAGGTTGGGAAGAATCCTGACTTTGGTTATACAAGTTTTGATCATTTTGGCTGGGCCTTCCTTTCTTTATTCCGTCTGATGACACAGGATTACTGGGAGCGTCTCTACAGACAAGTAGGTACTTTTATTACCTGCTAGAATGACTTAGACATGCAGTTTGGAGCTTTACGTCCATTAGAAAAATCTGTACCTGTTTTAGCATTACTAATACCAAATTTCTTTTAAAATTAATGTAAATATTAAGGAAGTAGCTTCATGTGACTAAGTTGTAACACCTTCTGCAAGTGACGTGGGATGGGAGAATCCTGCTGTGAATGCCCATGGTTTTGTTGGAGAAGACACTTGGGCCAGTGATTAATAGTTAAATGTTAATATATAACATATATATATATATATAAAACAAAGCATTGGGGTATATAGTAGGTCTGGCTAGTGAGCTCACTGCTGCTCCAGGGTGTATGAGGACTTGTTACATACTCTCTTTCTCTTCCTTTTAAGTCCTGACTCCAAACTGTTTGGCTCAACATATACACATATATTTCAGATATTTTTTTGACAAACTGGTATTAAAAAAAAAAGTGGAGCCTTTATGTTTTGATCGAGAGTTGAATGTAACTTTTAAATTATGGTTTTTGACAAAAATGATACAAAAATTGCATGTAGGGAACTCTCTGGATCCCATATATTTATGCAGTGCCTTTGCTAGAAGGGAATTATCCTCTGGCTTGTTCTATAGCTTTCATATGGTCCACTTTAACTTTTTTCCAGCAACCTTTATTAACTGAAATTTTTTTTAAATTGGATACATCATCTTTTTGCCATTTGGAGTCACGTGGTTTTTAGTTTTTAATGTCTCAGAGCTTAATTTTGAGCTGCCTCCTCTGCTGCCATTTAAAGGAGTAAGAATAGGCAATCAGTTTAAATATTGCCTCTGATTCACTAATTATAGAATCTTTCATGATCATTTAGATAATTGTAGCTTTCATCCATATTACTGAGTTTTATTAATTTATTCTGTAGTCACCTGTATATCTCTTTACAGCTGAAGTTGTCTTCTTATAACCTAAACTGATGATTATTTGACCGATTTGCTGGGAGGTATTTCATTTAATTTTAAATGGATTTTGTTAATTCTTCTCTGCAGTACAGGTCATCATTATGAATGTTTGATGGTCTGTTACATAAAGAGAAAACATTGTATGATCACAGAGGAGTTTTTAAGAGCTGAAATTTATTTACTTGAAGACCAGGGGAACTCCTGACTAGAAGTATTTCTAGACGTTCTGTATAACTTAGACCAGAGGTAGATCCTACTGTTGTTTAAAGAAAACAGGGCGGTATGTTGACCTTTTGTATTTTATAGGAAAACAAATTGTTTAAAGTTAGATAACCTTTACCTTTTCTTCACAGACTATCCGTACATCTGGAAAGAACTACATTTTATTTTTTCTGGGCGTCATCTTTTTATGCTCATTTTATCTCTTCAATCTGATCTTGGCTGTAGTAACTATGGCATATGAAGAGCAAAATAGAGCTACTCTTGCTGAAACAGAGGCAAAGGAAAAATTACTTCAGGATGCCCAACAAATTCTAGAGAAAGAAAAGGTTTGTAAATTGCTATATATAATACGTAATACGTGGTTCCTTTTGTTTTCTTCTGTTTGTGAATTAGAAAAATAAGATTTTTAATTAAACACGTGCTTTTTACAATATTTTCTCACACTTCATTTCTCTATTTCTCTGTCTCTTTATAAATATATCTTAAATACACCTGTATGTATAATATGTATATTTAAATATATAAAAATATTTCTGCGATACAAACACACAGCATGAGTCCAAGTTAAATCATATGAAGTTTTAGGATTTGCAGACCTGACCTTGTATAAGAATGGCTGCTGCAAGTATATATATAGCTTTTATGGCTTTGCATAAGTGCCTGTACTCTGTGGTTTGCCCCATTCTTGTACAATACCACCATTGCTGTGTACAAAAATTCCTTTCTCTGGGTGTTCCTTCTCGCTATTACGGCATAGTCTGATGAAGGAAGTATGAGTGGATAAATTTGCATCCATAAGAAAAGTTGTCATTTCCACAGTTCCCTGAGATCGGAAGTTCTGCTGCTGATAGATTTCAGGACTGATTAAAAATGCAAGCTTCCTGAGAGCCACTGTGCTCAGCTATTTTAAGGGGTGTCGTGCCCCTTTTTGAGTGATTGCTTGCAGAAGGACTACCAGTTGACAAGGGCAGGACTAGTCTTTGGCCAGGCTAATGCCATTAGTTACATATTACTGTAGAAGGACATCCAGAGACTGTGTTCATTTCTGTTGGTTTGGAGAGCTAATAGACACACACCAGATTTCTACAGTGTTTCCTCTTGGCACAATAGTGCCTAGATTCATTCATTCCTTGGCTTGCAGGGGACCAGGGATCACCTTCTTTTTATTTTATTCCTGAGGAGTGAAGCTCTGAGCTGAGGCAAAAAGGTAGACGGAAAATTATTGTAAGACATATTTTAGCTTCTAACTTCTTATAAAAAATACCTCTGATTTACTGCTAACAATCAGAAAAGACAGATTTGTAAAAGGACATAAAAATACTCTCTAGCAACTATTCATTTTCATTGTTAAATGAAAGGCATCACTGGTTTACCAAATTCCTCCTCTATAGCTGTTGACAGGTCTGTAATGTTTCTCTGTCTGAAATTCCAGCTTGCAAAGCTTTACTTAGGCTTTTCTTCCATCTGTTTTTCTTTCAACAGTATTAGTAGTTACGAAAGCCTTAACATTTTAGGATTCAGTTTGAGCCCTTAAGTCTTCTGTTGTCTTTGGGCTCAGGGTCCTTTCCAAAGCAAGAAAAGGAGAGTAAAAGGATACGCCATAATATTGTGTAATTCGGATACAAAATGCAATATCTAAAGGGGCAAGGACAAACTTTAATTACAGTAGCTGATAAGTAACCCTACTCTATCTTTCAGTATTGGGAATAGCATTTTGTACTCCTATCTTTTTATAGTAGTTTAATATTTGAAAGGGATGAATTATTACTGGAAAGCATTCAGATAGCATAGTAATTTAACTGTATATGATCCTAGTTCATTTGCCTTGTATTAATAGACCGACTTTTTGCTGTTTCTTATACAGATGTTGGCTGCTGGAGAGGGCAGTAAGGCCTTAGGTGTCAGATCTGAAACGTTAGTTACTGACTTGGAAAATTCAAAAGAAAGAGAGATGAAGAAAGAAAACCCTATTTCAACAGAAAGTTTAATTTTAGGTGATCATGGCAAAGAGGAACATATATTTCATTCACAGCCTGGTCACTGCCACAAGAAGCTTGTAAGTGTTTGAAATAGGAGATATGACTTGCATGTGATACGACAATTTGATGAGCAGAAAAGCTTTCTTTATTTGCAATTTCCACCCACCCCCCCTTTCTTTTTTTTTAAATCTTCTTTTTGCATGAGTTGGATTAATCTGTTTTTTAAAGCAATGTGAAAGTTAGATTTTGGGACCAGACAGAGACAGCATTATATGGACTTGAAAGGAAAGTTCAAAGTGGCAATCAGTAGCATACTTATGACACATTATAGCCCTTTGCACTTATAAATGTGGTAAGATCTGTCAGCATCTCTGTTGTACTATGTAAACAAACGTACAAAATCCTGTAAATTTTAGAATTTCCCTTTCCTTTTTTGTACACAAATTCTCTGGCTTAAATATTTAGGGTTGGATTCAGTTCAGTATGGAGACTTCTAATGTTAGAGGGCGTGATTCACTAGAAGCATTTAGTGCCATTTTAGATGTTCTTGGACAGGTTGGCTGTCCTGGATATCTTTGACATCTGTGGCACATCTTCCAGCACTGCGTGGATACCTTAAGCATATTAAGGCATCTCAAATGTTGCTAAATTCCTAGATTTAGGCAACTGTATTGTGCTCCAGGTTTTTCTTTGCAGGTGTTTACATGTGATTTAGGTTCTAAACTCCCAGAGTCGAAAGGAGATTTAATTTTTGGGGTCACAAACTGATACCAGTGACTTTAGAGGATTTCTAGAGTGTCTTACCTGGCCTCCACCTACTCTACAGAAAGGTACAAACATGATGTGTCTTGTCTCCTTAGTCTGAGACTGTGGATGTCTCAGGTACCAAATTTCTCAGTAGACCATCTCAAATGGCTTCAGATACTTATCTTTAAGTGAATCAAACTTATTTTATAAAAAAGCATTGATTATAATGGGATTTTAGATACATTGTGCACATGGACGAATTAAATGCAGATGTCTGAATATTAGGCTGAATCCCATATATGCTATTTCACATCTTGATTACAGCAGTGACTTCTGGCTTTGGAAAAGATCCCTCTGCTCATCGGTCCTTTCTAAATCCATTAAGAAACTGCTGTTAAGGCTTCTAATTCTTACTTTGCTTAATCTTGGGGTTTTTTTCCCAGTACCTTTGACACTGGCAAAATACCATATAACTCATGGATAGTCCTTACCATCATGTTACCTATGGTCCAGCATCCATGTAGAGTATACATTTGTTACCTTTTCAATACCTTAGTCCATGTGTGTATCTTCACTTAGCATGGCCAGTACACGTGTGACTGCTCTGGGGTGTCGTGCCGAGTTCTGAACTCTCCAGTAGAAGGATTAAATCGAGATATCACGCCAAGCCACTGGAGGCCTCCAAGATGATTAAGGGGCTGTAGCACGTGATGTGGGAGGAGGGGTGGAGAGGTTGAATTTGTTCAGCCTGAAGGAGAAAAGGAAAAGGGAAGAATCTTATTCCTGCTGTCTACTAATATCTAATGGGAGCGTATAAAGAGGAAAAAGCCAAGATCTTCTTACAGATGCACAATGGAAAGTCAAGGGGAAGCAGTTGCAACAAGGGAAATTCCAATTAGTTATTAAGAGGGGAAAAAATAATCACTGTCACAGAGGATAAACATTAGAACACGTCATCCACAGACATTTTTGGATCTTTGTATTTGCATTCAGAATGTGTCTGGAAAAGGCCCTACAGTTGAAGTTTGCCCTGCTTTGAGTGATGGAGTGGGAGGACTGAGAGAGTTGGGGTTATTCAGCCTGGAGAAGAGAAGGCTCCGGGGAGACCTTATAGCGGCCTTCCAGTACCCGAAGGGGGCTACAGGAAAGCTGGGGAGGGGCTATTTGCAAGGGCATGTAGCGATAGGATGAGGGGCGATGGTTTTAAACTAGAGCAGGGTAGGTTTAGATTAGACATTAGGAAGAAGTTCTTTACAATAAGGGTGGTGAGACACTGGAACAGGTTGCCCAGAGAGGTGGTGGAGGCCCCATCCCTGGAGACATTCAAGGCCAGGCTTGATGAGGCTCTGAGCAACCTGATCTAGTTAAAGATGTCCCTGCTCACTGCAGGGGGGTTGGACTAGATGACCTTTAAAGGTCCCTTCCAACCCAACACATTCTATGATTCTGTGATCTTAGGCTGGACATAATTTTTATATTGCCATTTATTCATATTCTCTTGTTATATTGTCTTCTGTTGTCCTTCTAACCAAAGAGGCAGATACTGCTGTCCTATGAATTGTCAGTGGACTCTATTAATGATCCTTTTCGAAGACAGAGGTTAATGAGTGCAGCCACTGTTATTACAGATAATTTGCGTAAGTCATTCTTTAATGTTTTTCCTATGGTGATAGTGTAACTTGACCTAAGAGATCAAAATGTCACAAACAGTCAGCATTATTTTAAAAGTCACTAGGGGAAATTATGCTGCAATCAAATGTAAATTTCAATAAAATAAATATTTTTGTATCTCATGTAACTGCAACTGTAACTTGCAATTACCAAGGGTAAATCATGCCTGACCTGTACGATAAAATGACTGAGGTTTTTGGATGAGGGGAGAGCAATGTTTTAATTTACCTTGACTATAGCAAGGCTTTCAACACTGTCTTCCACAGTGTTTTTTCACACACCGTTAGGGTCTGCATGGGCGGCCAACCAGCTGGACAAAAAAATGGTTGGATGTTTGGGCTTCAATTGTCTGGTGAGCAGGTTGTGTTCCACCTGGAGGCAGGTAACAAGTCGAGTACCACAGGATGTATCCTAGGACACCTTTTGTCCTAAGTGACCTGGAGGAGGTAACAGAGGGCTTGTTCTTAAATTTTGCAGATGACACCAAATTGGTGGGGGGGAACCACTTGAAACCACTGGAGGTAGGAGCTGCCATCTGGAGGGACTTAGTCTGGAGGAATAGGCCAAGAGGAACTTTATGAAAATTCAACCAGAACAACTGTAAACTTCTGCATATCTGCAAGAACCTCTCGCGACAATACAGGCTGGGAGCTGGCTGGCTGGGAAGCAGCTCTGCAGGAAAGACCCCGTGGGTCCTTTTGGGCAGTGGGCTGAGCCTGAGCCAGCAACATGCCCTTGCAGCAGCAATGGCTAACAGCATCTTGGACTTAAAAGGAGCGTAGCCAGGAGAAAAGTGATTATCACCCTTTATTAAGCACTTGCTAGATCACATACTACGCCCAGTTTGCAGGCCCAACTTCCCCAGTACAAGAAATACATTTGACTTCAGTAAAGGGAACCACATGTTTATAATAAACATATGAAGAGGTGGATAATATCACCTGTTTCTGTAATTATGGGTTTTGTTGATGGTGGCCTTTAAACAGCCTGTGATTAGTTTGTGTAGAATGAGTGAAACACTTTTTTTCAATGATGCCATTCTGCTCACATGAGATTGATTTTTCTTTTCAGTCTTTTGCATGTCTGATTGCCTTTTTCTTAATACTATGAAATTCCACATAAGATTATTTGTATGTCATTTTCCTTTTTTGTCATTTAGAACTGCAAGAGTCAAAACTGAAATGTCCTTCATTTTGGAAACGTTTTGCTCACAAGTATCTAATTTGGAATTGTTGTCCATTCTGGAGAGTAGTCAAAGAGAAGGTGAAATTAGTAATTTTGGATCCATTTGTTGATCTCTTAGTCATGGTTTGCATTGTCGTGAATACCTTATTCATGGCTCTGGAGTACCCTAAAATGCCAGACAATTACTGTAAAATGATTTTTATAAGTGACAAGGTAAGTAAGGTCTATGTGAGATTGAATTTGGAGTTATAACCCCATATTTACACTGGGACAAGCCCTTAAGGAGACATACTTTTTCAGTGACTTTTTGCTGCATTTCTTTTTCCTCTTTCCAGGTCTTCACCCTGATTTTTACAGCAGAAATGATCTTGAAAATCATCGCTCTAGATCCTTACTACTATTTTCAGCAGAAATGGAATATTTTTGATAGCATAGTTGTTATGATTGGCCTAATAAGCTTTAAAGAAAATCTGTCGTCTTTCAGGCTGGTAATTGTCTCTCTTTTAAAAGTACACCTGTTGTATAGGTTTGTAAAAGATTACAGTGAAATATCCTCAAATTATTTTACTGATAAATCTGTTAAATCAGTTCTCTTAGTAAATAGTAAGACAATATGAATGTTTAATTAGAGTGAATATTAAATGAATATTAAAGAATATGTTCAATATGTTTATTATACTGTGTGTACTGGATACTACAAATCCTCTGGCACAGTGACCCCCTTGGAGATTTGACCTAGCAGAGAGTTCTCCGATTCCCTGTTAGGTCTATACAGTAGCGCTGCTCAACTACATTTCAGATCTTCGATTAGGAAGAGATATTATCTGACTGTTTTCATGAGCTTACGGATAGCAAAGGTTCCTTCACAGCTTTTCCTTTTGAGTTGAGATTTGTAAAGTAATGTAGCTTTCCTCAAGGCTTAGACTCAAGGAAAAATGTAAGGAGAGATCTAAGGAGACCTCAAGGCTTTCCTCCATCTTAGGGAAAAGGAGGAGTAGCTCTGAGATGTCTATGTATAACGTTAACTTTTTTGCTTATGTCCTTACTGTGTATTTAGTATGCTAAATTTACTAATTATTTCTAGCATTCTTTGTACCTTTTTAAGGTCATTGCACCTAGAAATTCAGTTGAATTCTGTTTTGTGTATCACGACTGAGAGATTTTAACAGTCCGGAATGCTAATTTGACTAAAAATGTCCTTTTTACTCATGAGGGTGCATAGAATAGATCCCATCTGACTTTTCAGATCCTATTTTAGGTCTGTTAGGTGAGAGGTAGAAAAAATTCTTTTTTCAATTTTTATCTGATTGTATTTGATTTAGTCCAAAATGCAGTTGTTTCATAAGCCTCGTCCAAATACCTCTTAGCCACTTGATTATTATTACTATTATTTTTATTGCTATTAATAATAATAGACTTACACATGCTTGTATTTAACTTAGCACGGACAATTTGAAATGATGATGGTGTTACTGAAGTAAAGACAGCATGATAAATGCAGGGTCTGTTTTTTACGTGTGCTGTGCTATCTGTTCAGTGTTCCCCACTCACGTTGTTCTCTTGTGTTCTACTTACAGCTCAGGATCTTCAAATTGGCAAAGTCCTGGCCAGCCTTAAATACTCTTATGAAAATAATTCTAAACTCAGTTGGTGCTCTGGGTAACCTCACTCTGGTTTTGATTATCACTGTATTTATTTTTGCTGTAGTAGGAAAGCAGGTTTTGGGCAATTATTATGAGGATAATTTCTGTAAAATAAACACAGATAAGAATTTACGCTGGCATATGAAGGACTTTTGTCATTCATTCCTGATTATATTCCGAATATTATGTGGAGAATGGATTGAAACTATGTGGGAATGTATGGAAGTGGCTGGAAAAGGACTATGTCTTCCCATTTTCTTGCTAGTGCTGGTGATAGGAAACCTGGTGGTGAGTTTCAAGCTATTTTTCAGTCCTTATTGAATGCATGCAGTTACACTGGCATCTTTTTTTCCAAGGCAAGAGTATTCACACTATTCTCTTTTCTGGATGTTACTTAATATATATTTTTCTTCTGTCTTTTTTTTCCTTTTCCCCATCTTTCTCTCCCAAGAGATAGCTGCTAAGCAAAATAATACACAAAATTATTCTTTCTACCCAGAGTATAGAAGTGCAGTGCTTTTGATAATTTGGTGTTCGATTTCTTCATCATTTGTGTTGTTTGTATCAAATAACCGAACTGCTCAGTGCTTTTAATGCTTACCAACTTATCCTTATATTATCAGAAGTTTATACTTCACAGATTTCCTGGTTTGTGTGACATATACTAGATCCGATGTGTATATACTGGAAGATGAAATCTTTTTCATCTGCGTGGTTTGTTGGCCTATACCAGATCCTTTTTGATGGTGCTGTTATTAAAAGTTAACTTTGCCTGCTGTTTTTCAACATGTTTTCAACATGTCCTCATACATTATGGACATCAGAGCACGTGAAACTAAATTTGATATACCTGAACCCTCACTTCCTTCCTTTTTGTGCTGCCTTTCCTTCCAGAAGGAGCCATATCATACTGTGTTAATATTCCAGTATAACAGTAAATAATTTCATTACAGTGGCTGATGAAAGTGAGATTGAGATTTTTTTTTTATCTAAATAGGGTTTTCTGAAATGTCTTTTCTGTTAGTAATAGTGACTCCAACTTACTTTTAACTATTTTAAGGTGCTCAACCTATTCATTGCCTTGCTGCTGAGTTCGTTCAGTACTGACTCCTCAATGGGACAAGAGGACACTGAAGAAATGACGAAATGTCAGATTGCCATTGCACGGATTCACAAGGGCCTGCAGTCCGTGAAAAACAGAGTTTGGGATCATTGTGGCAAAATAATGAAACGAAACCACAAAAAAACAGCCAAAAGGAAGTCTCTGGTGAAAATTTCTACCAAGGACATTGAGGAAAATAACTATGCCATGACAGATGTCAGAAAGGATATAGACAACAATTGCTTTGACAGTGGGTATCAGAACACTGAAGAGAGCTCCTCAATAACAAGGAAATGTGAAGAATTTTTAACCAGTCATGTTCCCATTGCAGTAGCAGACATTAACACCAACGAAGGGGATGATGAGCACAGTGTATGCACAGAAACAGAATACAGAAAACAGGTAAAAGATTAATGTTTGAAAAATTATTGTAATTTGCATCTGTAAATATAATCTGGAAGACTCAACAGGAGATGTTATCCCTTCTGTCATTTCTGCCATTTTACTTTTTTTGTTCTTCTAGTAGCTCCAAAATACAAGAGCTACCAAATAGTCTTAGTTATTCAATAAGAGATGTTGAATATCCACTGTTTCATCATTCTCCTCATTGATAGCCATAATTCTGCTTCTGTCTGTTTTGTTTCCATTTATTGCTGTCAATTGCATGAAGTTTGATCAAGAGAGACATTCTTTCTTTTTGTCTTCTTTGCCTTACCGATGACACCTGGAATGGTGGCACCTGGCCTGGCAGGCCTCTTGTGTTGCTTATATGTTGCTTCTCAATTGCATGGAATCCAAAGGGAATGCAAATAAAAGCTTCACCTTAAAAAAATAATTCTTAATGTTTTTTTTTAACCCTCTATTCATGTCTTGGATACTTTGGACTCCCCTTTATATCTTTTTATTTTATTGTGTTGGGCAGGATTAAGGTCAAGTTTTAGGCACTTAAATACAGATACCTAAATACAGATTTCTGCATGTGAGTGAGGCATTTATACTGCCATGATAGTTAATAATGGTGCAATTAATTTGCCTATATATAGGCATTTAGAGATATTTGGGATATGTCAGGTGTTTGTCATATCCACATGGAACTGGTACCTTTTAGCCCATTGACAGTACTGCAGCTCCGTATGAAACATCCAGTAGTAGTTTCAGCTCAGCTCAGCACACAGGGACCTCAAGTTATTTTTTTTTAGAAGCCTGCCTTATTCACAGGCAGTAGTAATAATGAGAAAGAGACTCCAATATACCTTGCCTGCAATCTTTTGTCAGAAGGTAAACAAAATAAATATGAACCCTTCTCAGACCTGTACTAAAGGACGTAGCAATAGATGCCGGCTTATACAACAGAAGGATGAGCTGTTTTGCAGGTTTTTCACATAAAGCAAGTTAGAAAGCCTCTTACAGAAAGTAGTGTATGAATGATTTTCATTTAAGTCTTTTTATTAATTTCTGCTTATTTCTCCAGCTGCCACATTCAAGTAGGAATGAGCTTTTCTAAGGTGTTGTAACTGTGCTTTTTTTCTTCATAGGTAAAAGTGGTGGTGTAAGCGTGTGGCAATGTAGGGTTTAGTTCATTTAAAACACATTCCAAATGTGTGTGCAGCAAGCTGAGGTTGAACACCAGGCTTTGATGACTATACTTTACCTAGATTAACTTGTTAAAGATTGTATTTTATGAGCGTCAGTTGTAATTGTGATATCACCATATTTTAAATCTATCAGAACAGGTATTTGGGCAAAAAGTGCAGTTACCTATTGTTACTCCATGACAGAAATGTCAAAAGCAGGGGCTATTTTTGGGTGGATTATCATATGGTCAGTGTCTAGGTGGACTGATACAGTCCATTTTTATGTTTTTGGTCACAAGAGGAGGCATCGTCAGTGGAATACCTTTGGACAAGTTCTCAAAGAAGCAGAAATTGCTGATTACCTTAGAATAGTCTGTGGCTATTTGAAATATGTTGTCCATAAGCATTTTATGCCAGAAATTCTTTCCCCACTCCCATGGAATCTGGTATTGCTTGGAATTTGTAGTTGCAAAAGGACTGAGAGCTGATTTGGATCACTTAGGTCTTCTGCCTGCGACTACAAACACGAGGCTGTTAGGGTCCAGCTGCAAAGGTTGCTACTGAGCCAGTTCATCAGAATTTAGTGAATTGGATGTAGGAATCCATCAGTGGGCTAAAAGTAAATCTTGAGGAATGATACATTTCCAAAGTGTAACCACAAGACCACAGTATTTGAAATCAAGGAAGAAACCGTTTACCTGCCTTTTAGAGATACCATTTCATTATCTGTAAAAAGCCAAACATCCTAAATTTTGTGGATGCTTTAGATTCTGCTAAAGAATTTTGGTTTTTAAGAATGACTGTCAGGAAGAAAAATGTAGAAAATTAACTGTTTTGCATTATTTCATGTAGGGAAGCAGTTTAAGACATAGAGAACAGTGCCGGAGTTCAAGCAGCTTTAGTCAGATTTCTGGGACGTCTGAAACTATAAGTGGTTTTTCAGAAACACACCAAAAGAAAGAGCAAAAAGAGGTAATTATAACTTTTATCATCTTGTGGAATATGTTAGAGTTGAAAATTGTCACATTCAACAATGACAGGACAAGCTGGGGTTTTCCAAAGAGTAGCAAGTATAATCCCAGTGAAGACGATACATCTCTCTAGAGGTAATAATTCTTTTAAAGCATGGAAGTTTCATAGAATAGAATCATTGAATAGTTTGGGTTGGAAGGGTTCTTTAAAGGTCATGTAGTCCAACCTCCCCCTTCAGGGACATCTTCAACTAGATCAGGTTGCTCAGAGCACCGTCCAACCTGACCTTGAATGATTCCTTTGGGGTATTTAATTGGTGTTTCCCTGGTGGCTCCCATTACCTCAGGAGCTCCTGGCTCGTCTCTGTAAGACTTCAGGTGTGCTGCAGTGTAACCAGCATTTCTCACAGCAACAGGCTGCAGGCCCTCGCTAGCACAACATCCCTCTAACTATTGCCTGTTGTCCCGCAGCTTGTCACGGCCAAGCCTGATATTGCCCTCCTCAAGCCTGGTTTAAAGCTCTGTCAATGAGCCCTGCCAGCTTGTGAGCAAAGACCCTCTTCCCCCTTTCAGAAAGGTGAATCCCATCTGATGCCAGCAAGCCTAGCACCGTGTAGGCCCTCCCGTTATCGAACAAGACAAAATTATGTTGGTGACAGCAGCCACGGAGCCATGTATTAGTAGACCGGGCTCATCTGTTTCTTCCAATGTTGCTGCCTGCAACTGGAAGGAGAGAGGTAAAAATAACCCGTGCTCTGGATTCCCTTACCAGCCATCCCAATGCCCTGTAGTCTCTTTTGGTCCCTCTTGGACTACACGTTGTGGCTTCGTCACCACCCACATGGAGGAGCAGCAATGGGTAATAGTCCAAGGGCTGTACCAGGCTGGGAAGTTTCCTAGTGGTGTCCTTAACCCAGGCCCCAGGGAGGCAGCAGACTTCCCAACGAGGGAAGTCTGCCCAACATATTGGACCCTCTGTTCCCCTCAGAAGGGAGTCACCTACAACTATAGCCCACCTTTTGTTCCTCGTGGAGGTGGTCGTGATGCAGGGAGTAGGCCTTTCTGACCTTGGCAGCACCTCTGGTGAAGACGGACCGTCATCCATTGACTGGTCTTTCACATCCAGAGCCTTGTACCTGTTGTGCAGAGGCACATGGGAAGGAGGGAGTTCGCCTGCCACCCTGAGAGTCGACTTGACTCCATTCACTCCTCTTCTTTAAGCTGCTACCTTCAGTTTGTTGCTCATGAACAGACAGGGCTAACAGTGCAACTTAATATATTATTTTGTACAAAATAAATAAACAGAAATTAACCAAGGTACTTTAAACACATGTGATACCTACTACTGATTTTAATAGATAATTCTGTTTGCTGTCATCATTGGATGCAAAGATTTTTTCTCTAGAAACGGTTCCCAAAACAACCATACTTTTTCTGGACTAGAAACTTAGTTTATTCTAATACAGTAGAGTTCCACATCAAAAAAGGTGAAGAATCATGGCTTGCCTGCAATGACCCTGAAAATTAAATGGAAGTTCAGCAACTTTTTGGATTACTACCTCCAAAAGTCAAACCACTTTACCATTTTCTGGTTTTAGATAAAGTTGTCAGAAGTTTTGATTTTTATAAATTATCTAATTATATTTATATAAAAAATAATATTTAAAAGATTAAAATGCCCATGAACTTAAATAATTGCATTTTTGTCTATGTTGACGATTCCCCTAGGAACTTAAGTTAGTGTAGAGCAGCGTGGCTGTCAACAGAGGCAGTTCTCCCTTCTTCTGGCTTCTCATTCTTACCCCTATTCCACATGCCTTCCCTTTCCATGTCATACAGGGCACTTACACCTTATGGCTGATGTATTGCTTTATTACTTTTTCTTTATACTTGTTTTCCTTATCATCTTTAGTTTTAAGGGTGTGTAGGTTACCTGCCAATAACTACAGTTCTTTGAGATGCGTAGACCATATGTACATTTCTGTCCTGATAGGCCTTCCCGTCTTTAAGCCTTTTGAGACATGGTTTATATCTCTGAAAATGAAAAGAGAATTGGATTGGCACGAAGAAATCAGATTGTTCTCTAAAGTTCTAGCATAGTGTAATCTCTCCTATTTTCCTTCCTGCAAGTCCAATGCAGACAACTAGAAGAAAACAAAAAACTTATTAAATTAAAGCCATAGGAACAAAGATTAGAGATTAGCCTTTTCTTTCCTATTATTTGTAATTTTGTTTTAGTAGTTCAGCAAAATTAAAATAATTTATACCCTACAGATATTTTTTTTGGGGGGGAGAGAGGATGATAAGTTTCATTTATTTTAAATGTGGTAACCTTATTAATGAAAAGCAAATAAATTCTTCTCTTTGCTGTTCTCCTGTGCAGAAATGTGATGTCGGTAGCTATTCTGAAGCCAGCACTGTGGATCCAGTTGTTCTTCTGGAGATTTTTCCCAAGCCTGAAAAGGCACACCTACCTAAGGACTGTTGTGCAGAAAGTAAGAATCTTTTATGTATTGTGGTGACACCAAACCAACCAGTATTCAAAGCTATCTGTTTGGAACCTTTCCAAACTGGTGGAAACGGTTTTCTCGAGACGCTTATTTGTAAACATAAAACCTCAAATAAATATATCTGAAACCAGCACAGAACTGGAGCAGGGTTGGGATGCCTGAGCACAGGCACTTAGTACCATATGAGATGCCTGCAAGTATACAAGACAATTGCGTGAAGCTGGCAGAACTGTCACAGAAGCTGTAGGATATCTGAAGAAGCCTAAACCGGTTGTAAACCCCCGTGTTTTGGCTCCAGATGCCACCTTTGGAGTGCGATTTACTTTTATATATTGAGGCGTCAGATTGTAGGTATCTGTATATGAGCAAAGGCATTCAAAGCACTTCTGAAGGGGCAGCTGGAGGTCAGTTAGGATATGTATGTTGGTACCTGGTATCTTAAATGGCACTTCAACTGAATTTTTCTGAGCTCCTGGTACAGTAGATAAATATCCGGTCAATACAGCTAATGGAATTCAGAGGACTGTACAGCTCATCCCAATGTGGACACCTACCTTTGCTTGCCTGAATGGTGCCTTAGACTCCATTGACTCTCATGGTCCAATCCTACTGCCTTTACAGATTAATGAAGAAATATGTTTCTGGTGCAAAACAGGGAACACAGAATCGAGTTATAATGTCTCTGCAGTGCAATCAAGTGAAATAATCAGTAAAAATAATAATTTACTAAACCTCTAGTAAGGTAGTATCTCATTTGAATGCAGAAAATAAAATAAGCTAGTTTTTAGATAGAAGTAATGGCTGGTTTTGTGCCCACAAGTCCTTCCGTGGGCACACAAATTCTACAGAAGGGCTTGTAGGCACAAAAGCTTCTCTGCTTTTTTCCATCTATGAGTTTCTCTATTAAAAGAAATTATTTTCATCTACAAATTTTGCCTTTTCTTTAGCTTTAGACCGTTTGAGCTACAGCATCACCCCACAGGTAAAACAGCACATTCTTTGTATAGTCTGTAGAAGCTCATTTGAAGATGTCTTACACTTTTTAGATTCCATGTCTCCACATTTTCCATGGAACCAATATGCTGTTCTTTCTCTTTTCAGGTTGTGTTGAATGTTTCCCATGTTGTGCAGTGGATACCACAAAGTTTCCAGGCAGCACTTGGTGGAAATTTAGAAAAACCTGCTACAGAATTGTTAAACATAGCTGGTTTGAAAATTTTATAATTTTTGTGATAATATTGAGCAGCGCAGCACTGGTAAATTTAGTTTAATTTCTCAGATTTTGAATTGATGGTTGCCAGTAAAGAATCATATTATTATATTTAATTTCATTCTTCTACTCTCACATTCCTTTCCCCAGGGAGAGACAAGAGTATAATGTGTCCCTTAGAAGTTATAAGGCTCTTCTCTACTTGGATAAGATATTTAAATATATGGAATCATAGTCTTCTCCATAGTTCTTCATGGAACAAAGTTCTTCGCACACTTGTGTGCTTAATTAGGAGGCTAAACCAGAGTCTGAAATTACATAGGAGAGCTTAAAAAAATAAAAGTACTTCTAAATTTGTAAAGCAGACTTACTGCTCAGTAAAAATTTAGATTTAAAATCATCCAAACATTAAGATGATCAGAACCTAAAAGTGAAGATGGCTGCAAACCGGTAGATGCTAGTCTGATTATATCCATTTCTACATATTCACTAAGTCTTCTGAAAGTAATCTGTTAAATAAAACATTATATAGTGCAGAAGGAACATAACCAACTAGTGTGAAAACCATTCTATGATATGATATGATATGATATGATATGATATGATATGATATGATATGATATGATACGTAGCCGAGCTAATCCTTGCAAAACAGTTGACGTGACTTTGCTACCATGGTCTCCTGGACTAAAGGTCTGTGGACCATCTGGGTCAGTCTCCCATGTAACAGAGCCTGCTATTTCCTTAGGGAGTGTTGACTGTTAATGAACTTATTAAAAAATAGTAGCAGAATAGGAGATTTCACAGTCAGATAAGGAGCTGTTAAGTGCAGAGCTGATATAGATTGGAACTGGATATGGGTTAAAGCTTTGACACCCTCTGCATGGTTCCTGACCTTTGTCACAGACTACAGCCATGTGACTTTGGGCAAATGAATTGGTCTCTTTACACTTCGTTTGCTCTTCTATAAAATAAATATGTTGTGTTACGACATCCCAAGGATGTGAGATGGTGTATTCCTCTTGAGATGACACACTCTGAAACTTCGCATTTCAACTTTTTTAGTCATCTCATGGCAAGAAATAAGATAGAAAGTTAGCAGCTGCAGAGACAATGTCAGAGAAGGGGACACACAATTGAATGAGGAGGAGAGAAAGGGAAGTTGTTAGTTAAATGATCTGATGTGCTCTAGAGACACGCTGAGCTCTTGAGACAGAGTTAAAAAGAGGGAGACAAGAGGAGATTGAGTAATTTATATCTAGGAATTGTAGGTTTTTGGAAGGACTGTGTACAGGGTGGCTTATGATGTATCTACATATGTAAAAAAATTTAAGTAAAAGTAATGACAGACGTGGATTTGTAAGGGGGAAATAGTGGTGCTCAAAGTGGATGGATAAATCATTAGAAATGTTGGCAGCAAAAGAGAAATGGAGATGGAGCTCTAAGGTAGGGGAGAAATGAATGAGAGGAAGAGTAAAGACATTGCCAGAGGCTTGGTGAGGAAATGATACAGATGTTAAAAGGAATTGTAATTAAATTTATCAAAAACTTCAAATAAATTAGCAAGGCAGCAAAGTGACACAAATGAACAATGATGTAAACCACAGCAATCAATATAACATCTTCCTAAACCCTTACTGACATTAAAGTAATGTCAGGGTTTAGGTGAAAAAATGTGAAACTCCAGGAATTAACAGTTCCAGATAAGGTGTTTGTCATGTTTTTTCATATCTGTGTTACAACTCTGCAGGCTGACTAAAGATGACTCCTTTGGAAGGTCTAGTTCTGGAAGACAGTGGTTAATGTGTTTAAATCCATCTTTATTATGAAGAATTTTACACCAGCACCTTCAAAATTATCCGTTAAATTATCCCGCTAACTTGGGAAGCCAAGATTTTTGCTATCCATAATTGATCCTCATCAGGTATTTTTTGAAGAAGTGTTGAGCGTTAACAACTGAAAGTATGGGATTTTTCAATCAACCTGAAAATGAGACAACTTATTTTACAATTTAGGTTTTTGCTTCTAAGTATAAAACTTAAGTGGTGGTTGCTCATGATTTAATATGAAATATAACAAGCCAAACTGTGTATCTTGTGCAATTTAAAAATAATTTTCCATAAAACTACTGAACTGTTTTAAAACTGCATTCTAAAATTCCAGGCATTTGAAGATATTCACCTGCATGAGAGAAAAAATGTGAAAAAGCTCCTAGAGTATGCCGATGTAATATTTACCTACATCTTTTTTATGGAGATGCTTCTGAAATGGGTAGCTTATGGTTTGCACAGTTATTTCACAAATGCCTGGTGCTGGCTTGACTTCATCATTGTATGTGTAAGTATTATATTCAGCTTGTCTTACATTTTGAATTTCAATATTTTCTACGTAGAGAATAACATGTAAAATCTGATTATGAATAAACATATAGTTACCAATTTGGTTGTTATACTAGCATTCTAAAATACTATGTGAACTTTTTTTTTTTAAAAAAAAAGTGTTTCAAATTAGAAGGAAAGAATTCCATTACGGAATCACGGAATCTTCAGAGTTGGAAGGGACCTCTAGAGATCATCTAGTCCAACTCCCCTGCTAGAGCAGGATTGCCTAAAGCACATCCCTCAGGGCTGCATCCAGGCGGGTCTTGAAAATCTCCAGAGAAGGGGACTCCATAGCCTCCCTGGGCAGCCTGTTCCAGTGCTCTGTCACCCTCACCGTAAAGAAGTTTTTCCGTGTATTTGAACGGAACTTCCTATGTTCTAGCTTGTGCCCATTGCCCCTTGTCCTGTCACTGGGAACCATTGAAAAGAGCCTGGCTCCGTCCTCCTTAAACCCACCCTTTAGATACTTGTAAACATTAATCAGGTCCCCCCTCAACCTTCTCTTCTCCAGGCTAAAGAGTCCCAGCTCTTTCAGCCTTTCCTCATAAGGGAGGTGCTCCAGTCCCATAATCATCTTGGTTGCCCTATTCTGGACTCGCTCCAGCAGTTCCCTGTCCCTCTTGAACTGGGGAGCCCAAAACTGGACACAGTACTCCAGTTGTGGCCTCACCGGTGCAAAGTAGAGGGGAAGAATGACCTCCCTCGACCTACTGGCCACAGTCTTCCCTATGCAGCCCAGGATGCCATTGGCCTTCTTGGTGACAAGGGCACACTGCTGGCTCAGGGATAATTTGCTGTCTACCAGGACCCCCAGGTCCTTCTCCTCAGAGCTGCTTCCCAGCATGTCCGCCCCTAACCTATACTGGTGCTTAGCATTCTTCCTTCCCAGGTGCAGGACCCTACACTTGCTTTTGTTGAACCTCATTAGATTCTTCTCTGCCCAGCTCTCCAGCCTGTCCAGGTCACGCTGGATGGCAGCACGGCCCTCTGGAGTGTCGGCCACCCCTCCCAGCTTGGTATCATCAGCAAACTTGCTGAGGATACACTCTGTCCCCTCATCTAGGTCATTAATGAATATATTGAACAAAATTGGACCAATTGAAAAATATTAGGAAAGAGTGAAGTGAAATTGTATGACGATAGCTTTGAATGTGTATTTTCTGCATTTGGCTTACTGGTCAAAGATACTGTAACATTCAGCCTATGATTGTCTACTGACGCAAATAGAATATTATTTTCTCTACCACTTATTAATCTCCGTTTCGATTCAATGCATACAGCTGTCATTTGTTTCCTGGGGTCTAAATCCTGTTTCCGAAGACTCATCGCTTTGTTCCTCTGGGAGTGCCCTGAAATCTCTCAGGACTCTTAGAGCACTGAGGCCTCTACGAGCTTTGTCACGATTTGAAGGGATAAAGGTAAGGATGCTGGGGGCATGTGTGCATATTTTGTAATAGCTGCATTTGAAATTTTTGGGAAAATTACAACTTGAATCTCTGTTTTGCGACTTGATGGCATTAAGATGGGTCAGATCGCCTACTTACATCTTACGGTTGTTATTTTGAAATAGCACTTTCACAGAAATGTATAAATACTAATGAAATAAGGAAATTGAATTATAATGTGCTACCACAAGGAATTATTATGTATAGTAATGTGAACACTGGCACATGTTTCCATGTTCAGTGCAATTTGTAGAACAAACTAAACAAGAATTTTTTTTACTTGTGCTTTTCTGAAAACCATTCTTTGTTAGAGCTTAGACATGGAAAAATTTCATCCAGTGTATTTGGCAAATTCTTCTGAAAAAAATGAATATGCTTGAAAAAAAATAGGAACCATTTTTAGTTACTTGTCAATAGAAAAGAAGCGCTATATATAGTTATTACAGGAAACAGACTGTAAAGTGAGGAAGAAATCTGTACTGTGAAAGTTGTAGTTTATTAATCTCCGTGGCATAAGAAGTGTGGTGACCACCATCCTTTCTTAATTTTTTCTCCTTGCCTGAGGCGAGAAAATGAGACCTGAAAAATGTATTCATTAATTCATTGCTTCAGTGGAAACTATTCACTCTTTGTAACTCCTTTTCATAATTCCCCTTCTTTAGACTGCTGTGCTTATATCAGCTCATCTGACAGTTATCTATACAGGCTCACGTGCCACGTTGCAGATTCTCCACCATGGATCTGAAAGATAACAATCCTTTTGAACTTAAATAGGGTGGGATTTTCTTAATAGCAGAGGGGATTCTTCTAACTCAATTTTAAAAGCTACTTTGAATGAACTATCTGTAATCTTTAAAGGGGAGAAGTACACAATTGTGTAATGCAAATCATCTGACCTGTGTTAGATCACAGAATATGATGAGACACTAACTTCAGGCCCCGGGTTGGATATGGAGAAAATCCTCCTGGAAGCTATGAAGGACAAGAAAGAATCAGTTAGAAACAGCCAGCGTGAATTTACGAAGGGCAATTCTTGCTTCTCAAACTCGATTGTCTTCTATGATGAGATAACTGAGGGAGGGAAGAGCCATCTGTAGTCTCAGATATTGGTTATATCTGGTTTGGTTAGATGAACTATAAGCTAGGCAGAAAATTGGCTGAAGTGCCAGGTTCAATGTGCAGGATGAAGTTCAACTGACAGTTGGTTACCAGTGGCTCAGGGGTCAGTCCTGGGACCAACACTGCTTAATGATGTAATTAACACCCTGAAGGATGCGGTAGAAGTCCTCAGCAAGTTCACAGATGATACAAAACTGGGGATGAGCAGTTATTACACTGGTGGCAAGTCTGCTCCGCAATGAGAGCTTAACAGACTGGAGATAAGGGCTGGAGAAACTTCAGGAAGCTCAGCAAAAGCAAATGCAAAATCTTGCACTTGAGCCAGAATAACCACGGAGAAATGAGCAGCTTTCCAGAAAAGGACCTGGGGTCGACAGCACGTTAACCATGAGTCAGCTGAGCAACAAAGAAGATCTACCACATGTTGGGCTGTATTGGCATGAGTCTGCCCAACACATTGAGGCAATTCACTCTTCTGTTTTTGGTGCCTGTGAGACTGAAGCTGGAGTATTGCATCTAATTTGGTGCTCCTCAGTGTAAGAGAGATATTACCTTACTGGAGAGTGTCCAGCAAAGTGCCGCCAAGATGGTCAGGGGACTGGAGAGGAGCAGTGGAAAAAATGGAGCTTATTCTGTCTGGAGAAGAGAAAGTTAAAGGGAGAATCTGATTGGGATCTAATTAGATAAGGGCTCTAATTGTTGTCTTTATTGACTTAATGGGAGGTTATGCAAAAAATGGAACTAATGTTTTTTGGTAGGCCCACCGTGAGAAAATGAGAGAGAATGAGTTGGCTGTGAGGGATATTCCAATTAGCTACCTGGGAAAAAAGATGACAGTGTAGGAAGTTCCATGTAGACATGAGAAGGAACTTCTTTAGTTTGAGGGTGGCAGAGCACTGGAAGAGGCTGCCCAGAGAGATGTTGGAGTCTCCATCTCTGGAGGCATTCAAAACCCGCCTGGATTCATTCCTGTGCAACCTGCTCTAGGTGGTTGGACTAGATGATCTCCAGCGGTCCCTTCCAACCCCTACCATTCTGTGATTCTGTGGGTGGGTGGATAGCATTGCAATAGATTGTCCAGAGAGGTTGTTGAATCTCCAACCTTGGAAAAATTCAGAACTTGACTGGACAAGATGCCAAGCAACTATGGTCTATGTTGGAACAGCTGATCTTCAGAGGTCCCTTCCAATGTACTTTATAGTGTGTTTCTAGTGTACGGATGTTACCCAGGGCCAAGATAAAAGGCTCAGAATTTTCTCATAATGATAGCAATGAAACATTTGCAGAGAGGTTTTATTATGCCCCACCAGAAAGTGGCAAAAAATGGTGAAAAGAAATAGATAATAGTCCTCAAATTCCAACTGGCAACAAGCATGGTCCTGCCTGTCAGCCTCAATGTGCTAGATTCATGAATCCAGTTCTCATCACTAGTCGTTTCAGGTTCCTTGACGTCACCAGCGCAGACACAAAAAGCTGGAATCCCATTTTCATTGGTGGCCTTTCTGGAAGAGGTTTACAGCTCACCATGGGTTTACATTCACATTGTCCTCAAGCAAGCTTAAATGAAGGAAGGCTGCTGACCAAAACAACTCAGTCTTCTGGAAACCAAACTTCTCTACTTTATGTACTCTGTGCAGTCAGTTGCGGGTGGTTGCTGGGTGAGGTTCGTTTTGTTATGGAGAGCAAGCTGTTGTTCTCTTACAAACCCCCCTCCAAGATAAAAGAGGGGATTATTTATGATCTTGTACAAAGGCAGATCATACAACCTGTTCCCCATACCTGATTCTTAGATCCCATAGCTACTAAAGATTCATAATCTTATTTTATGTGTTTCTTTTTCCCAAGGATAGTTCCTTCCTTAAAAATGCAAGATCGATACCACAGAAATACATGTTAACACAGGCATGAAGTTGAACTGAAGGCCAGCTTTAAATTTGTCATCTACGAGTTGTTATCTTTAGTTTTTATCTTTTATCTTTAGTTTTTTCCTCACAGAAGGAAAAATGAGTGTCTTTTTGGGAAGGTGTTCTATTGAATGTGAGTGATTCATTATTTTCATTCATTTTATTTCTTTAAGGTGGTTGTGAATGCACTCTTGGGAGCTATCCCCTCAATCTTGAACGTTTTGCTCGTCTGTATTGTCTTCTGGCTCCTATTTAACATTGTAGGAGTAAAATTACTTGGAAAAAAATTTTGGCAATGCAAACTCAAGGAAGGAAATATCAGTCTAATTAATAACGAAACTGATTGTACTTTCTATAATGGAGTGTGGACAAATAGTGATGTAAACTTTGATAATGTGGCGATGGGATACTTGGCTCTTCTCCAAGTGGTAAGTTCTATAAAAACATGCTCAGTTTTGTTTTCTTCAAGGAAATGTGTTGAGCAGACCAGCCATGGGACACCACTATGCTTCTGTTTATCTCACTGAAATTGGGGATTTTTTTAGCTTCCATAAATATTTTTCTTATCAATAAGCTGCTCAGTTCCTCCTAAAGAAGACTTTAGCATATGAAACCTTGTGTTAAAATCAAGCACTGTGTTTCATGGCTTTTCAATTTTGTTTTAATTTTAACATGCTAAGCCTGAAATAGTCTGCATGTTACTGGGTTTAAAGTTATTCTCATTTTCTTCAAATAAAAGTTCAGAATGGATGAGAAAGAAAAAGCATCATGCAGTTTATTTATACTTCTATACTCGCTCTTATTCTATAAATCATGAAGTTTTGGGACGCTGATTTATTGATCTCTCTAATACCACAACAAATGAGAGAAAAGCATTTCTAAAAGTGGTGGTTATCCCTGTATCTTTTCTAGATGAAGTTCTTTGCCCTGTATCTTCCCAAGTGTTCTGTGATTCTGCAGAGCTGCTAAAAATCACAGGAAGGAATCATCTGCTGTTTTCTTAGAAATTGTTTTGATCCTTTTAGGATACAATTGCTGGTTAAGCTGAAACTTTTACTGCTTTTTCAAAAAGCAGAGAGTTTACAAAAATTTCAGTTTAACAAGAGTTAAACACATTTCACAGGATTCATGGCATTTTTTTTTTTCTTTTCAGGAAATATTTTTTTTCCTCTTTACTACACTCCAGTGACTCATACTTCCAAGATCTTTGGAAATGATGCACATTTTTATAGCACACTGCTCGCTTTTCCACAACTCTTAACACATTTATATTAATTGTACCTAATAAATATTTTTAAAAATAATTACAATAACCTTAATAATGCATTTTTTTCAGGCAACTTTTAAAGGTTGGATGGATATTATGTATGCAGCAGTGGATTCACGAGAGGTACGTCACTAAAATGAAATTTTAGTTCTTTTCCCGTCTTTCCTTTTCTATCCATACAATTAATTTTTCAGCTTTGTTTGCAATATCAAGCCAGAAATACAAGCGGATGAATGCTTCAAACTACGCAGTGAAACAATAATCCTTGGAGTACCAAATATCTGGAACTTAGACAAAAGAAAACTGGTCAAAATAGAGTGACAACACACAAAAAGCTGTGATGTCAAGAATGCAAAGGCAAGATGTTGCAAGTTTTGGACAAGTCTGTTTTGGAAGCAGAGTTCATAAGGTCTTGGAGGGACTGTGCCTCTAAAGCATTAAAACGGCATGCATCTTTAGCGGTTATTTCTGGAGGTTTTCTTCCCTATATTTGACATTCTTCCTATTTCTTCCCCATTTCCATGTGTTGTTTCTCACTCTCTCGTTAGTACTGTGTGTTTCAACTTTTCTATGGATAATTTAATTTGCATTTTTCTTGTTCATTCAAGCGCTGTACTCTTGAATGTAGTTAAATAACTGCTAATTAAAAAGATTATTCCTTGTAGGGCTGTTCATAGTGAGCTGGCATTTTAAAACTGCTTCTTGTCTGGGATAGCATTCAAGGGGGCGACGATTCACCATTGTGTTTCGTCTGAGCTGTTTTTCTAATCTAGGCATTCCCAGTATCAATTCTGATTGGAACTGATTATCTGTTGCTTAAGAACTCACTATAGCTGGATTTGGCTTTATATTTTTGTTTGTAATTATCTCTACAAACAGTAACAAGACAGAACAAGACAGTTGTTCTACTTGTACATCTAAATAAAGGTTTAAATGTGTAGAAATAGTGTATCTCTCCTGGCAATAAAAAGATTTATTATAAATTGGAAACAGTAAATCTGCGTTTATCTGATTTTTACCAATAATGTTTTTCTGTTTTGATTTTTTTTAACAGATAGGTGAACAGCCACAGTTTGAAGCATTCTTAGCCATGTATACGTATTTTGTGATTTTCATTATTTTTGGATCTTTCTTCATGCTGAACCTTTTCATTGGAGTGGTTATCAGCAATTTTAACCAACAAAGAAAAAAGATAAGTACATGAGCTAATTCAGGGTCTCTTCCCAGTTTGATTAAGGGAATGCTAGTTAGACATCTAGATGTCTAACATTTTCAGATAACTGTTTGACTGGAGAAATTTAAAATAAAGTTCAGATACCAAGTTTTGAAAACAGGAGTCCTCTTTTCCTCAAAGCTTTTAGTAATTTACCTGTAAATTCTATTTTCATGCCAAGTCCTTAATTTGTTCTAAGTAGGAGGATGAGGAGGAAAGAACAGGGAGTTTTAGAAAAGAGAAGCCCAAAAAAGTTATATAGACTTTGCTACAGGAGAGAAGAACTAGAAGTTCATGTTGATGTAACACTTTTTTCTTTTCTCAGTACATGCCATAAGCGCGCATTTTTTTCTTTTTAATTTCTTCGCTGCTTCTTGGGGATTTTCATTGAGATTCCATACAGTGAAGTTAAACTTAATTTTCAGAGGTCTTGCAAGAATGATTCCAAGCGCAGATACCCTCCTGAACATTTTTACATGTTTGTTTTACAAAATGCTTATAATTCAATGCTTTTACAATGAATGGCTTCTTGTGTATACTCTCTTCAAAGTGATTGCTAAGTATTACAGGTGGCGTAGATGATAATGAGTACCAGAAATTCATTATCAGGAATCCCCCTTAGAATTTGGTCCCAAAGTGCTTATTCATAATCCTTCACTTACTTGCTAGCCCAGCAATATATTTCTGTTCAAACCTTTTCCAAAAATATAAATGCAAAGTGTATTGCTTGTTGATGAGTCTTATGTCATTTTAAAAATATGAAATACATTTGTAAAACTTCAGAAAATCTCTCACAGTTGAGGAAACTGAGTCGGGAGCACTGCCTAGACTAGACTTTCATCATTGAACCCTGATCAGCTTTTTGCAGGACGTCTTTTCAAAGAACAAAGGGGAAAGGAGAAATGATGAAGACACATTTTGTCTCTGTGCTCTCTTAGATCCCACTCACGACAACTGTAACTTACTTTTTTTTAACAAACTTGCTGGTGTTTATTTAGTTGACTGATTAAACTTCAGCTGAACAACAGTATTCTTTCCCTTTACTTAGGTGGAAAAGATCTATTTTTGACTGAGGAGCAGAAAAAGTACTATAATGCTCTAAAAAAACTTGGATCTAAGAAACCTCAAAAACCCATCCCAAGACCATTGGTGAGACCATCTTAAGTAGAATATGATAGAAGGTATAAAGATGTTAAGCATATTTAAAGTCAGTAGCCAAGCATCTGGAAATAAACTTCACGTCAGAGCCCATCATCTTCCTCATTCAATACAGTATTTATATTTTGGTCTCTTTTTCCTAATTCCATCTAATGCAGTCTTTCTTTGTGGGTATTAGTTAAGGAAATTTACAGCCTATTTGTCACCAATTCAAATGTGCAACCTATTTATTAAAGGTTCATATTAAGTATTTGCTATTCATAACGTGAACTTGGTTACTTAAGTTGCATGATATTGCTTCTGCAACTAGATTGGATTATTGCAGGTAAGAATGAATAGTGAGTAGTACATGTCCCATGGCTGTTATTTACTTTTAAATAATCTTATGCTTTATTTCTTATAGTTTCTTAAACTTAATTCCAGGCCTGGCTTCACATAGTAACTATTCAGAGTTTTTCTTGCTTATGGTATTTTCATTAGAATTGTTTATCCTAAAAAATCTGCTTCAATAAGTATTTCTATTAAAAGAGCAATCACAATGTACTCTGTACGTTTTCCTGCTGTATAATTTTTTCTAAGGAAATGTGGTTGCATGATGCCTGAAAACACTTAGCCATGAATTGAGTGTTTTCTTTGACGGTCTAAAGAAATCACATAAATATGCTTCTAGAAACTTATTGTTAAATTTATATTCTCTTAAATTCTCTTCCTGAGCACAAATTACTGATTAATATTTGAATGTAGCCTGGGTCTTAGAAGTAGCATTAAGCAGTTCTTCTCATTTTCTCCACAGAATGCGTTCCAAGGATTACTGTTTGATATAGTATCACACAAAGCATTTGACATTACTGTTGTGACTTTCATCTGTCTAAATATGGTCATTATGATGGCAGAAAATAACCAGGAGAACATCAAGAATGTTCTTAATAAAATCAACTATTTTTTTGTGGCGGTATTTACTGCGGAATGTGTCATAAAAATACTAGCACTAAGACATTACTTCTTCATCAGCGGCTGGAACATATTTGATTTAGCTGTTGTGGTCATTTCCCTAGTTAGTAAGTATCAATCGTTATGAGATCAGGTAATGTGTCTTATCAATACTTCAAATTTCAGTATGAAGTAACCAAAAGCCAAATTACAATACGAAGTAACCACTTACATATATCTGATAAAAAAATTCCACATCCATTGTACTTTTTCAAACTTTATGCTAAGTGATTCCTTCTAAAAGGACATATTTTTGTTTTCCCTTATATTTTTGCAGAGCACTAAAAGGTAAATGGACAGTTTTCAATTTATTTTTTTTTAAAGTGTGAGTTTTATTGATTAATTAACAATACAGTAACATCTCTTCTAAGTTATTGTACTTAAACTGTTGTCTTAATGTTTTTATGCTTTTGATTTACAGGTAATCACATTAACTGTTGTTTTCACAGTAAAAGTAAATTCAGGTTAAGAATACATTTGTATGAAAAATGGGAAAGATTTATTTCATTTCCTAGGACTTTCTTTTAAGAAGGCAGATCCTGAGGGCTGATTTAGAAAGCTCAGGAAAATTTAATTGCTCAGCAGCATTTTCAATCTGGGCCACTATTTGTGACTGTGAAAAGCCTTGTTAAAACTGGCTTGGGTTTTGTTTTGCTTTTCAAGTAAGTTTAGATGCTTTTTGTTTCCTCTACAAAGGTCATATATAGCTTTAGTTTATTGTACAGTTCATGTGGTCTGTGCTTCTTACCGGGGCTCAGGCTATGTCGTAGAATAAAGGACAGGAAAGAAAAACCGATCTGAGTTCCCTGCGTCATCCCTAAGCACAGTACCCCTTTGCTATCCCATGCAACCCAGAAAAATGCTGACTTCTTAAGGCTTCTGTTTGCAATCATTTACATTAATAATGTGTTGCTGAAGGTACTCATTACTCTGATAGCAGGTCATAGAATGAGGCGTGATGAAGGACAAATAATGAAAGACAGTTTCCCTGTATTTTCTTCTTGCTCTTCTCTAATGTCGTTCAAGTGCCAAGTGTTAATGAAAGTCTCACATTTAGCACGTGGCTTATGCCTGGAGAAGAAGCAGCAATCAGACACCAGCTAGGAGTCAAGCCCCATAGCTTCCGGCACAGGGGCTGAATGGATTTAAAAAGATTTTTTAAGTACTTGAGCAATGTGTAATTTCATCCCCTGAATTAAAGAAATCTGAGAGAATGCAGTTTCCAAAATATACATAATATTGATACCTCTTTAATATTTAGAAATACTACAATTTGTCTTTCTTTTCCTCAGCTCTTTTGTAAGCAATTGCATTATTGATGGTAATGTTTTTGTTCAAAATGATGTAATATGATCAATGTTACTTTCAACACCTGAAGCATAGAATATAACAAGATGGACATAAATAGGTAATTTTACTTATATGTCTTGACAACATTTTTTTTTCTTTTTAATTTCAAAGGTGTTGGACTTTCCGAAGGCTTTCAAAGGTTTATTTCTCCTACACTTTTGAGAATTTTTCGTTTGGCACGAATTGGCCGAATCCTGAGATTAATTCGAAAAGCTAGAGGAATTCGAACTCTTCTTTTTGCATTACTGATGTCTCTCCCAGCACTGTTCAACATCGGTCTTTTGCTTTTTCTGGTTATGTTCATCTATGCCATTGTGGGCATGACAAACTTTGCCTGTCTTGGCTGGGAAGGAGGGATTGATAACCTTTTCAACTTTCAAACCTTTGATGGTAGCATGCTCTGTCTTTTCCAAATTACAACGTCAGCTGGTTGGGATAGTCTTTTGGTCCCTCTGTTAAAAGGACCTGGTTCATGTGCTCCCAACTTAAATTTAACACGTGAACAGAAAAAAAATTGCACAAATAAGGGGGTTGGTATTTTATTTTTTGTAAGCTATGTCATTATATCATTTCTCATTGTCGTAAATATGTACATAGCTGTCATTTTAGAGAACTTCAGTGTTGCCACTGAAGAAAGCACAGATCCTCTTTGTGAGGATGACTTTGACATGTTTTATGAGACCTGGGGAAAATTCGATCCTCAGGCAACACAGTTTATTGAATATTCTGCTCTTTCAGACTTTGCAGATGCTCTGGCAGGACCCTTACGCATTCCGAAGCCGAATAAGATTCAGCTCATATCCATGGACCTCCCTATAGTTAGTGGAGATAAGATCCACTGCTTGGATATCTTGCTTGCTTTCACTAAAAGGGTCTTGGGAGAATATGGAAACTTGGATGGTCTTGAATTACATATAGAAGAAAAATTTATAGCTACCAATCCATCTAAAGTTTCTTACAAGCCAATTACTACTACCCTTAAAAGAAAACAAGAGGAGGTATCAGCTCTTACTATTCAAAGGGCCTTCAGGAGGTATTTGATGCAGCGTTCTTTTAAAAATAAATCTTTCTTATACCGTCATAAACATTATAACAGTGCTGTCTTTGAAGAAACACATGAGAAGGAAAGTCTTATGGAATCAATGCTTAATGAAAATAGTGGTAGGAAGCTAGATAAATCACGGACTACATCTTCCATATCTCTCCCTTTATTTTATGATGGTATTGCTGAAACAGATAGCGATAATGTGGACACATAAGGTTGCCCAGGCTGCAGCATTTTTGATTAAACTGATACCAGTTATTTTCAGATGGAGAAAATATTTTGATCCCAGAGCATAATATTCTAAATTTAGAATAGTGATGGCAGTCTTTCAGTATTGTTATTGCTCATTTTTTTGCAAATGCTCCTTAAGCATTTCAGCTTTGAACAACTGTATCATAAATATTAGAGGAAAATCAAACTGTGTATTTTTTTTCCTCAGATGCTGGAGTAGGTTAGTTAATTTTTACAACTGTCATTTTTTTTATTACTTCATATTTCTGTGTTTACAGAAGAAATCTGTAAAAGATCAGTTGCAGCTGTAATATGATCTATAAGTACACAAGGCTGTAGAACAATGTAGATCTCTTTAGAGATAAAGCCTGTTTTGAAAAATTGGTTATTGTAGCAAAATTAAATAATTACTGCATTTTCTGTAAAAGAGCTCACTTAAGACACTTGAATATAATTAGCCACTAATTTCTATGTTGTTTGGATCCATCTTCCTCCAAGTGCCTTTGGACAGATTTGTTGATGCTTAAGAATTTTTGAGGTGTCTTTACAAGTGGATTTACACCTAAATGGATTTAACATATTATCCTCAGGTGTCTGTACTTGAAAGATGTATATAATTTGTTCTTTTTATCATTCAGTGTATGGAAAATTGTGGTAATGATGTTTACCAAAATCAAAGGATGTTATGCAAGAGGTATTGTTTCCAGAAAATCTTAAGAATTATTGTACATAAAATTTCATCATTATAATTCCTCCAAATGTCATAGAAAGCGTTACTTAGTAATCTGAAAAGGAGTTTGTGGTATATCTTATGAGACAACATTTACTAAAATTAGAGGAAGTACTTATTTCATTGACTCTGAAAAAAACCCATGTATGAGCAATGTGTATTAATGTTACTTTTACTGGTTTCTTGCAATTTATGTTGGCCAGGTGATGTGTCATGGTGGCCGCAGAACTACTAATGAAATGGGGCTATTTTAGATTCTTCAATAAAGAGTTCGGATGCTTAATGCATTTTTGTCTGTTTTTTGAGAGGTATCTTCAATTTCAGATTATTACAGGACATAATCTGTTATTAGGGGGGTAGAACCACAGTAATATAGTTTTCCAAAAATAGCTACCTATTAACACAAGCAAACTGAAAATGTTTTACTTTTTACAGGGAATTAGAAAGGATGTAGCATTTTCAGGTCAAGAATAGCAGGAACGATAAGGTAATTACTCAATTTTTACTGTCATTTCCCTTGTTAAATACTATTAAAATATGACAGATACAGCCAAATCTAAGCTATTTGTAGGACAAATATGTCAGCATGGTTTGAACTAGCTTTATTACTTCCAGAACCAACTTCTGTTCAGAAAAGGGTTGACAAAGAAGGTCTGCAGACCTCTTGGGATAACTCAGAAAACTGACACTCAGCGTTAGCAGCATGGGGCAGCGGGATGCAGAGAGACTTGGTGGCTCTGCTTGAGACCTACTCCTGCCCAGCACGGATTGCTTTTGTGCCTGCGGTGCATAGCGATGCTTTCGAGGTGAAACTATTTATTCTGGAATGAGCCGATGGCTTTTGTTCATCGATCAGATACCATTAGATGGCAGCATTTACTACTTTTTACTGAAGTGAAACAGTTGTTGAACTCCTACACTTCAACATGGAGGTGTTAAATTCATTGTAAATAACTATAGAAAATAATGTTGTAACTCTCTTGTTCCTACCCTGGGCTCTCAAGCTTGCCACAGTTCTCAGCAAGGGTTCGCTGGCTGTTCTGATTTTCACACATGACAGATTGACAGACCTTAGTGATTGTGAAGTACTGCCTCCTGAAAAAAATCACCATTCTCCTGTGTGCTTGGATCCTCCAGGGGGTGGTTTCAAGCATATCTCTACTATAGCTCTGTAGAGCAAGAAATGTTTGTTAGTGTCGTAGTTTAATCCTGGCCAACAGCTAAGCACCACACAGCCAGCCACTCGCTCACCCAGGTTGGGATGGGGGAGAGAATCAGAAGAGTAAAAATGAGAAAACTTGTGGGTTGAGATAAAGGCAGAGTAATTAGTAAAGCAAAAGCTGTGCACAAGCAAAGCTAAACAAGGAATTCATTCGCCAATTTCCACCAGCAGACAGGTGTTTAGCCATCTCCAGGAAAGCAGGGCTCCATCACACGTAACGGTGACTTGGGAAGACAAACACCATCACACCAACCATCCCTCCTTCCATCTTCTTCCTCAGCTTTTATTGGTGAGCATGACATCATATAGCATGGAATATCCCTTTGGTCAGTTGGGGTCAGCTGTCCCAGCTGTGTCCCCTCCCAATCTCTTGCCCACCCCCAGCGCACTTGCTGGTGGGGTGGGGTGAGGAGCAGAAAAGGCCTTGACTCTGTAAGCCCTGCTCAGCAGTGACTAAAACATCCCCGTGTTAGCAACACTGTTTTCAGCACAAATCCAAAACATAGCCTCATACTAGCTACTATGAAGAAAATTAACTCTATCCCACCCACTAGTTTTGGATAGCTCTTTTCAGTTTTAGTAGCTTAACAGTTGCTGAATTCACAAATTTGTAGTTATTAATATTTTTTAGTAGCATTATAAAAAAGTCACTGCCCTGCTTGCATTTCATCAACACCAGGAATGATGCAGAAATACAGCAGGAAATTAAGAATGGGGTATCAGTAATCCCATTAGCCAATTCACTTATCACAATATCTCATCACAGATGCAAGACAAAGGTAAGAAAACGCCCCAGGCTGTGGTGACTAAACCAAATAACAGCATAACGATCCTAATAACAGCATAACGATCCTTCCCCTTTGGTGTCCCTAAGTGTCATCGGTTTGTAGCAAGAGGAGGATAGCCCGAAATGAGAGATTAGGAGAACAAGAAATGGTACAACTAAAAGGTCAGATTGATTGTTTGGAAGCAGCTGGTACAAAAGCTTTGAAGGTGGATCTGCCTTGAGTTGGGTTATTTGCACTTTGGAGGTCCCTTCCAATCTAAATTACCCTATTGTTCCATTACAGTAGCCAGACGATTTTAAAATGTAAATTTTATGGCCAACCAGGACTTACCCACATTAATCAACAGCCATTTGTATTATCTGGGAGTTGGAGTCCATACCAATCAGTGTTGTTTCGGGTATGCAGTTCTAGTCTCTCTGTACAATAGGGTGACAAATTAGTGCAAATTAACAAGTGATTTCTTATCTATCCACCCCCGGGCAAAAAATGATGAGTCCTCTGCATCTTCTACAACATCATGTCAGATTTCTTTCTGAGAGTGTCTTCAGTGCTGCCATCCATTATCAATATTTGGATGAAGATATTGAGTGTTTTCAGAGCTGAATGTGGTGGCACAAGTTTGGGCTCTTTGCTCTGCCAATTCCAGAGAAAATATGTGAAGGCATCAACTTAGTAAGTGGTTTTATTGATCTACAGAGACCTTTGAAAGAGCAATAGAGATGTTTTGGCAACGCCACAGGAAAATATAGCTGTTTGGGCAAATCCATTGCAGTGATCTACTTCGTGGTTCCATGGAGCTAAGGCAAGACAGGTCAAGCCGATTATGCTAATGGTCATTACCATAATGCAGAGCTGCTGGAATTCTGGGCAGATTGAGGGCAATGCAGTTTCCTCTTCCCTCCACGTTCCAGGGAAGATGGGCTTGCGCAGGAGCATTCAAAGTTAGAGATTCATAAGTTAGACTTAACACAACAGCCACCCTACCTTGCTGCCCAAACATTGGGTACAATTTGTCCCCAAAGAGAAATTAAAATAGTCACTAGAAGGATCAACTCTTCTGTACGTTTTCTTTTACATATTCATACCCTTCTTGACACGAAAAGAGTAGAACTGGAGATAGTATTTTAGTAGTGGTCCTGCAATGTATTCTCTGCAGAATTTATCAGCAAAGATGTCATACCACTACTCCAATTATCTATTTTTTTGTGTGGCTGTGGCTGGAGTAATAACACAGACATAATGAGGAAAATAGGAAGTCATCCTTTTGTTCTTCGCTTGATACGTTGTTTGATGCTGCAACTAGTGAAGCGTGTAACTGCTGCAGCCAGAAATCCATGTTTGTGTAACAGATCCTTCAATATCTGTGCACAGAAATTCACCAAAATACTTCCAGCTGCTGCTTGCCTCCCCTTCTGAGCAGCATCTGTAGAAATTTTCTCCCCATTTTCAATGAAACAACAGTAAATTCTAATCCAAATAGCAGCAACAGGACCTCAGCACAGCACCTTCAGTCACTGGCACTCAGTTCCTCCCTACGCGTCTGTAGCGCCCATCACTCATTTCTCAGCCTCTCTGACATCCCATTCAATATAAAACCTGTGCTTATGTCCATGACATCCACCCTACTTAACTTTAGCTTCCTCCTATAAATTGTCTTGTCTGCCAGCTGTGCAAAAGGCAGACTATCTGATGGCTATGAGAATATCAAATATAATGGGTAACAGTTCAGGTCTCCTACTTTCCCCTGAGCAAGGGCCTCATCCCTTAGCAAACAACCAATAATCCAGATAGCAAACACACAAAAAATCCAGATAGGATAGAGAGTATTAATGTCCACAAGCATGGATAAAGTCAGTGCAAGCCGCACTTTCTTATAGACCTGGGAATCCACCAACAAAATACAAAGTGATAGAAAAACTAGGGTTTTTTTTTTTTATTCTGCTGCTCATGTGACTAGTTGGTTTTTTTTTTGTGAATGCTATACCTAAAAGTATGTTTGCACTATATATTCTCATCAGTTTACAGCCGAGAGTTTCAGCCTGAAACGTGCTTAAATTAATAAATGCTTAAAATGATATTCTCCTTCAGCTGAATACCATCTCAAATAAACTAGAAGTTGTTTTTTAAAATCAAAACTTATCTTGGTGTTATTTTGTTTTGTGATGTCGTACTGTTTCATTATGTGCATGGTGACATGCATGGGTATACCTGGCTGCCAAAAAAGAATCTTTTTGCTTCTTAAACCGATATCATGCAACTCAGTTTTCTATATTTACTGGATTTTTAGTCCAGGGAAAGAGACATTTTTCTTCCTGTGTGTCTGCCCAATAAAGCCCTACAATGGAGGAAGGCTCAGAGGAGATGGGCAAGGGCGATGTTCCCAAGAAGCTCGGGGAATAATGTGTGACTGACCACCAGCTGTTGCAAAGAAAGCCAACTTACCTCAACACAAAGGGGACCAGAGGGTGGCCTTTCTTAGATAAACAGCTGTCAACAGTTGAGTGGATCAATGGACTATATCAGCAGTTGAGTGGATCAGTTGGTGGTGTGCATGTTTCTCCCTGGGTTCACTTAAAAGGGAATGTCTCCCTGAGTTAGCGAGAACAGCGTAGGGGGAGTGTATATGTGGTTCAGCCCAACACAGAGTGTAAAAAGTGAACAACTAACAAGAGAATTTCAGAGAGAGCAATGGGCTTGAGCGGCTTTGATCCACGTCCCTCTTCCCAGTGACTGGTGACGCCCAGCATCACGACGAGCATATTATAGAGAGGGCAATGGTATTGTGATTGAACTCTATATTGTGATTTCTGTATTTTGCTAAGTGTAACCTTACATTTGTGTTGTGATTACAGCATATTGTGTATGACTCAGCTAAATCAAAAATCCCATGTAACATCAAACCTCTTCAAATAAGTAAAGTTGACCACAGCCTCCACACACGGAATTGAAAAGAATCTGATCAGAGAATATTGGACTCTGCCAACCAGGCATGGCTGTTTCTGCAATTATCCAGGGTCGAGAATATAAATGAGCAAACATTTAGAGAAAGGCTTTTCTACTTGTTAAAGGTGAGGCAACAGTAAAAGAAAAAATTACGATTTTAGAACGTATTCGCTCATCTTAATGATTACAGAGACAGTGACAACAGCCGTCTTCATTTAAGATTATAAATTTTGTATGTTTATCTATGTATACAGAAACAGGTATTTTAATTGCAGTGCAATTAAATAACTTCATAATGTTTCATAGCATGCCATGAATAATATATAAGAAGTAAAGAGAAATCTATCTCCATATTTCCGGGTTTGATGGTGCTGATTAGTGGATTTGAATGCTACATCCAGCTGTAGTAAAGGAGAATAGAATGGGCTTGATTGGCAGAGGTTTTCATTTCCAAGTGCCACATCATTGCCCTGCTCGTGTCATCGCACTGCGCACTGTCCAACCAGACATTTCTCACTGGAAAATGCAAAGGTTCAAGTCTGGCTTTGTGGCCGCTGCTTAAAGAGAATTCTATGATTCTATTTAGAATCATAAGATCATAGAATTGTCGAGGTTGGAAGGGACCTTTCAGATCATCGAGTCCAACCATCAACCAAACACTGACAAAACCACCACTAAACCATGTCCCTCAGCACCACATCTACTCATCTTTTAAATACTTTCAGGGATGGTGATGCCACCACTTCCCTGGGCAGCCTGTTAAATTTCATAGATTTAAGCAAAGACAATCATTGTAAATGTCTGTGGAGTAAGAAGACATTTCCTCACAAGACACTTCTGCCTTTCTGAAGATGATTCAGTAACCCTGCTTCCCTACATAACCAGATAGCATTCCATCCTTCCTATAAGGCATTTGTCCTATTCCATCTTTCTATGGCATTAAGAGCATAAAGATATTTACTGGGTTTATAATGCTGCTGGCCTTTTGCTGGTATCGGTCCGAATGCAAAGCTGAGTTCCCAAATCCTTTTCCATAGTAGAGAGAAAAGTCCCTGGCTGGCCTCAGGCTCCAGGAAGAGAAGTAAATCCCCAGAAATCTTGTAAGAAGGTCTGCCCTTCCCGAACACTTAACAATTGGATGGTGTGTGGTTTATGTACCCCGATTAATAAACGAAGACAGCCCTTTGGTTGCCCAGTAAGTGAAGAGTGGAAGCAGGCCTACACGTTCCCATAAAGCCCAATAGTTTTGAGATTTTTGGATGTAATCAAACCCAGCTATTAACAATATCCCTTTAGCTTTTTCTTGAATTTGAAGCCGAAGAGTGTTTATGGGCCAAACACCTCACAAATAAAAGCTTTGAACATACCGAAGTAGTGGTTGCTATAAAACCTTTTTTTGGTGTGAAAAATGTTGGATTTTGCTACCTTAAAAGGTAATCTCTACCTGGTGCACCAGCTCTGGTATCATGAACTCCTGGTTCTGTTTGCAAAGGAAAAGATCCTTTATGTCCAAAGTCAAGCCCCTTCACTGTAACAAGAAACTGAATCCCGTTCCAGCAACTGAATAAGATGCTGTTTGAAACTGGTAGATGAACAGAAGCCCTTCCTTTCTTTTTCCTCTCACCTTTTCTCTTCCCACCTTTTTTTCCTTTTTGCCTTTAATTTCCTTATATTTTATGTGTTGCAAGAAACTGCATGATCAAAAAGTTATGCTTAAGACAGGAGAATTCAACCAGCCTCTAAAAATCTTGTGCTGCATGTATGTCATGTCTGGTGCCTAGGAAACGTTTCTATTCTTGTAAACAAATAAGAATGAAAGTGCTTATAAAATAACGTAGAAAGTGGGGCCCCAGCTACAGAACATTTGATTTACTTGGGGAAAAATCAAAATTTATGTATTTATATGTGCAAATACTCTTGTGTGTTTATGATATGTTGCAACAAGTGCCAACTGCAGTAGACAGATTGCTTGAATTTTCTCTTTTGGAGGATAATGAAACCCACATGTTGCAAGAAATGTTAGGATGACTAACACAGGTGAGACACTGATGTTATTTCAGGTTATTACTTCCTCTGTCATTTATATTATCTTGACACAAAAATGCTTGTGGCTGGCAAAGTGCAGACGCTTAGAACATCACACGTTTCAGTAGCAGGAGAAGATCCCCTTGACCTTCCAACTGCATGTTCCTATTTCCACATATTGAAAGCTCTAGTTTCAGATTTAAAAGACAAGGGTGAGATGAGCGATGAAACAAATCCTAGATTTTTTTTCTCCATTCTGTTTGTTGAATTTGATAGACTTTTAAAGCACGTCTTCTGAGAGGCAATTTCAGACGCTTCTCTTAGCATTGTCCAATTATGCATTGGCTGCAGCTCACTGTATCTATCAAAGTGTCACAGATGCTTTCATGTAGGCAATATATTGCTTCTTCAGACCCAAGAGAGGGGAAAAATCAGGCACCCCAGCGTCTTCTCCTTAAGTAGGTGTCGAGCAAATTAGCCCCATTACAATTCAGCCTGCATTAGTCCATTAAAGAGCTGGAGGAAGATTCCTTTGTGCAAATGACCAAATGGTTTTGCTGTATATTTGTATTAGTCATTTCCTGTTGTTCTTTAAAGAAAGTACTTGATACCTGATATTTAAAAGATCTTAATTTCCACATGAGCATAACTGAAAAAAAATAATTTAATGAAATAAAGCATTCACGTATATTTTAAAAGGTAATTAATTATTTTTTAACATCATAAAATTAAATTCCTTTTTTGGCTCAAAGAACACAACAATTTCTCAATTTGCAAGTACGCATCTAGTTATCCTATGATTAATGTGGCTCCTTGTATACAAAACTTCTCTTCTGTCCCCAAATCATTGCTGCTGCTGTTCCCAGATATAATCATAGAATCGTTTTGGTTGGAAAAGACCTCTAAGGTCATCAAGTCCAACCACTAACGTAACACTGGCAAGTTACCACTAAACTGTCCCTCAGCACCACGTCTACCCATCTCTTAAATACCCCCAGGGATGGTGACTCCACCACTTCCCTGGGCAGCCTGTTCCAATGCTTGGTAACCCTTTTGGTGAATAAATTTTTCCTATTATCCAATTTAAACCTCTCCTGGTGCAACTTGAGGCCATTTCCTCTTGTCCTATTGCCTGTTACTTGGGAGAAGAGACCGACCCCCACCTGGCTAGACGCAAAAGAGCGGGTATTTGGGTGCTCAATCAGAGGACTTAGACATCCCACCTGGAATGGAGATGCTCAGATCAGCACGATTAGGGCTCTTCAGACACGAGGTGGGAAAGCACTGTAGTGGTGAACTGGTGCTTTGGCTGGGAAGTTTGCCTCTTCTCACACTCCTTCTGTTACAGAAGTTTAGAGATCAACTGAAAACGTACAAAACTTGGGAAAAATACTCTATGCTCTCTGACATCCCATTCAATATAAAACTTACTCTAATATAAAAAACACTCTATGCTAAATTCTCTTCTACCACAGGCTACAAGAACCAGTGAGGCCATCACCAGACAGGGAACCACAAAGTAAGAGGCAGAGATGCTGAAGAAAGACCCCAAAGCATGTTGTGGATGCAAAATTACATTACCAAAGGAAGAAGTGAAAATTCCTGGAGAAAACTGTTAAAGGCAGTAGGGAGTAACAAGCTCCTCTATTCCAGATGAGGTGGAAAGAGTAAAAGGCGCAGTTCAAGGTGCAGAGCTGCGTAACGGGCTGGTGGGCATTGTTCAGCTTAGATCTTCTTTCACAACTATTCTGCGCGCAGCAGAGGACCTCATTTTCTAAGCAGTATTTGACACTCATTTGTTTTAGCTCTTCCAATCTGATGAATAATACAGTCTCTGAATCACCATCCTCTGCCAAGCAGACGCTTTAGTCAATCATCTTATTATCTATTAAATGGCTTATCCACTTGTACGCTGCGTGTAGGTCCTTAAAACTGGCTGTTCCTGAAGGCTGTAGTTTATTCCTGCCAGCCTGGACCTTCATTCCAGGGCATAATGTCTTCAACTCACTGAAGTTGCCCCTGATTTACAACAGATAATCAGGTTTTTGTGTTTTGCTTCTTCAGCAAAAATAGAAATACAATGGATAAAAAACGTTTCTGTCTCACACAGCTAGGGAAATCTACAGATATACTTAATGCTGCTTGATGAAACGGTATTGGGAATATTAATTTTCTGACTTGATTTACTTCACTACCCTGATTTTCTTAGTATTATTTTGATAGACCACTGAGGAGAGAAAAAAGAGCAATCCATATTTTTCCATTTGAGTAGATGATAAGCAAATTTTCCTGATTGAAATGTGCATCAGACCATTTAGAAAGCTGAAGATTACTGTATGTAACAGAATGATTTTAATACATACTTACAAAGAAAGCAATTTCCTGTTACTCTGTAATACCAATTATCCATTCAAAAGAGTCTGAATTTTACATCACCATGATTTTTTTTTTTTTTTATAATTTAATTCTCTGATAAAAGGAAATGAGATTCCTTTATACTAGGTCTTTATTTTGACAAAGATGCCAATTAACTACTTTATACCATTTAGACTTCACTATTATGTGGATCAGAAAATGGCTTCAGCTATTCTTTTAAAATAAAGGAGCAATGTAATATATTATAAAAGCTATTCTAATCTCTGTGCAGTAAAAGGCCTCCGTAAATCACTAAAAGCTCTCTGCAGCATCATTTCCTTGGTTTCAGGCTGGGCTACAAATCCCACATATGTTAACACTCGTCCCATAAACAGCAATTTATGAGGGTTTCCCCTCTTGACCAGAAGCTGTCAGTCTCCATTGTGTTATAAAAGTGTTCTAAAAAAAAAAACAAAACCCACACTAAAAAGGTTCTAGTTTTGTAAAGTCACAGGAACGTTGTACAGAGGAACATAGCTCCTGAACTGACAAACAGGTATGCATTGTGGAGCCTACATACCATAATTTCATTATATATATATGTATAGAATATATATGTATAAATATATATATATGTATATAAATATATATATATCATTATATACAATGATATGCCATAATTTCATTGACAGAATAAAACCAATAACACATCCCCCAAAAACGGAAATCATCACGGTGATTTCTTTACCGGAAAAAGAAAGCATAAGATGAGTGATTTGGTCCTTAATTTAACTATTCAAAACCATATCAGTCAAGCAATTCTAAAATAACTTAAATGACTTAAATGATCATACTCAAACAGTACATCCATAGAAGTTGCAAAATCGTTTTTTTCCAGTCTGTGTCGGTTGGCATTAGAAATCCCAATATTGGCAATTGAAAAGCTATCATTTATTATTTTACTTATAGGTATGCTGCTCAGAGTATGTAAGGTTTCTTTTGATCAATGGCCATATCATTCTGCACTGAATATCTGAAATCCGTTAAAGAATTTTAACATAAAGTGTTGTTAGCAACAGGGAAGAAAAGGTATCACAACACTGACATTTTTCCTTTCCCAGCTGAAGAATTCAGGGGTATTTTACACATTAGATATTAACACTTGTTATTTAGTTTTCAGCTCCTTTCTCCCACATTGTGCAGTTGAAATGGTTCTGATTGATTGATGCTTCTTCAGGAAATGAAAAATGAGGGTCGATTACAAAAAGAAAACCCACACTGTATCCTTAAAAGATGATGATAGTGAAATGCGAAAGGAATTTACAGTTAGGATTTCCAAATCATACACAACTTCTCAGAAAGGACCAAAAATTAATCTTTACTAAATCTGATGATAAATCTGATGAGATTCCAGAAATACATGCAAAAACATTTGCACTTGTGCAAGTCATCTGCTTTCTCCCAATTAAAGCTGCCACTGCATTCGCTATTGCGTCCCTGTTACTATAGCAATAAAATCTGTTTAAAAACCTGGATAGATACTGATTGCTGCACCCGATATATAGTTTTTCACAATCTACCTTCCATTCTTTATTTCTTAATGTGCTATAAAACAACGTAATTTACCATAACAGATAGGTATGTACACACATACCCATTACACCATCATCAGAAAATATACAGAAATAAGTTGGTGGCTATTTTTAAAAGAACTAAGAAATTAAATTGTTTTGTACTATTTTTAAGTAACCATTCCCTTTCCCGAAGTTATTGCTGCGCTGTGAAGGGTAAAACTGAAGGGCAATTTGAATCTCACTTTAAGCTGACTGTTCAGCTTTATTGTAGATTAGACTACTTTACATTTAATGAATATTCTTCTTTTCTAATAGCAAACATACATCACATGAATATGTTTCACTTGACTTTAAGTATTAATTTTTCTTGAGTTCAAATATCCATTAACATCAAATATTTGCCCGCTTCCATTAAGCCATTGCTGTATCATTTGCAAACGCAGATATTGCTCAGCTTTTTAAATACCTCTATACATTTTCCCTCTAAACACCTTGATTTGTTGCAGACTATTTCCATATGTTTTCTTTACAGATGGGGGATGCTTTTTGGCTCTTCTTTATTTAGCAAGGTTGAGATTTTGTCGCGGCAGCATTTACATTTCTACTTTCTCAAATTTCTTTTAGCGTGAGGTTTATTTCCCTCTCATTGACTTGAATTTGCTGAGGCTGGAGGTTCTTCACTTTTCCAGCTGATGGAGGAGAGGGCACTCAAAGAGCCTTGCTGTGAGTACAGTGGGCGAAATGAGGATTTAATTTGGGACAGGGAAGGAAAAGTCACTGCCCAAGGTGCCTCACCCTTCCCTGTGCAGCAGGGAATCTCTGTTTTCTCCCTACATGCTTAAAAGAAGGTGGGACACGTCTAAATCGTTGTTTATACTCAGGGGAGAGTGCATCAGCACAATCAATGGAGCCTAAACACCTGCTTCTCTCTCCTTCAACTTAATGTGCATTTTTTTTGGCTACTGCAGTTCGACATTTATGCATTTTTCATGTATTTGCTGCCCTTTGCGGGTCGTGCAGGGAGTTGCGACCCAAAGCCACATCGCAGCACAGGTGATTTGAGACACCTGGTTTCTCAAGCAATCCCTGGGGTAAAGCTGGTGGACTGCTAGAACTGATTGAATTCTCTCTTTGCCATGGGTAGTCAATGGGCTTGGAGAACTCAGTACACACAAGGAATATACCTTGAATGCAGCCTGTAAAAGAAAGTGCCCTTTGGAAACACCCTGGGATGTTTTTAATTACCGAGAGCTAAGCTTATCTCCGACTCAGTCTGGGCCAGAGCTAACTTGCCCACCTCAAGGTTAGCAAAAGGACCTGGGGAAGCCTGAGATGAACATGAGATGCCATTCCTGCTTTCTTCAGCCATAGATGACAATAACTCCTTCTTGCCTCTGCCTCTGCCTAGAAACTGCAGGTTTCCCCCAAAGCAGAGAAGAACAGCTAACAGGGAGGAAGCCAAGACTGGCTGCAGTTTCCAGTCTGCTTTTCATCTATAACTTTGGGTGAAATCCATAACTTTGGTAAATTAGCACTGGAGATGGATATGAAAGCTATCTACGTACCTGATGTTAGAGACACTTTACAGTGGCATTCTTAAAAGTGGTTAAAAGCTTAAGTCACATGGATTGCAGTGTCATTCAGACACTGGAAATTCTATTGGGCAACAATACGTTTCTTTGGGGGGCATAAATATCTTTTAAAATCTAACTTGTTTTATTCCTTCCATATGAATGCAAGGTGCAGATATTTATACAAAGGAGATGAACTTCATCCATCCTCATGGATACCTAAGCAAAGCTTTACACAGCTCAAACTTCATAAAATCAATGTCAGATGGTTTTAAGGCTATATAAGACCTCTGACAGACAGATAGCTTGCAGGGAACAAGAGATAATATGAATTGGCGTCATGAATCTGAGATTCATGTGACTGATCTGAACAGGCTACTTTCTGTAGGTGATGTTACTCTAAAGTGCGATAGTGGTGGCAATTGTGAAGTCAAATGGATTAATAAATCTTTTATCTGTTTTAACCTGCCATAAGATTTCCTAATTTCATTTGTGGATAGTCTTCCTGATCATTGCAGGTGTGCTTCTTCCCATGAAATTAAGCCATCTGTGCAGTGAGTGCCCTGTCCAAAGCATCCAAGACAGTTTAGCTTCCTACAGCAACACACTCTCATTAAGTTTAGAGCCTAAACAACCAAAGCTTTAGCCAAAAGACGGCAATGTTCCACCAACACATCAAAGTTTGAGACCTGGTGTACCATCATAACTTATTTCCCCCATTTCTCACAGTCCTAAATACTTGGAAAGAAGGTAACTTTAAAAAGAGAAAGGGATTGTCAATGAACCCAAATTCAACAGAAAACAAAACAGCATTTGTCCCAGTATATTTCCTTGAAAGTTTCTCTTCTACCTCAAACAAAGCTGCCAAGGACAAAATACAGATAGGGTAAATAATTGTTTTATTGATCTTGATTGGATTTGGTATCGGGAAGGATCTGGCACCCAGATCTTCTGGGTCAAAACAGTACTCACATTTTTAATGCATTCTCATTCTGCAGAGGTACCATCACTTATTCCAACCCGCGGTCGGTTGGCTTTCTTCCTTTGATTTATTCCATTTGAACTAGATGAAATTTTAGACATCCTGAAAATGAGGTACAATCTGAAACGAAAGTATCAGACTTGACTTCTCTCTTTAGCATCTGATATAAAAATTTTTTCTTGTGCAGTCAATGCTTAGTGCAAAGAAGACGTCTTCCTTTTACCTTAAAAAGTTCAGCAGCCTGGCTAATTCAGAAATTCTACACTCAGGATCCTTTGGATCAGACTAACTATAAGCAAGACCGCACTCTCTGTCCCTAAGCAAAACCACACGGAGAAATGATTACACTCAGTAAGAGAAATCTTGGTTCTCCTGCAGGAGAGGCAGGATCCTCAAAAATTGCATGCGTTCCTCCGTGGAGAGAAGGACTCCTGTTTCGCCTCCCTGTTTTTGGTGCATAAGAAAATTTAGTTTTATGGACAGAAATTTACACTGCCATTGAATGCACCCCCAGAAATTTTGCAGATGACACCAAGCTGAGCAGTGTGGTTGACATGCCTGAGGGATGGGATGCCATCCAGAGGGACCTGGACAGGCTCGAGAAGTGGGTCCTTATGAACCTCATGAGGTTCAATAAGGCCAAGGGCAGAGTCCTCCACCTGTGTCGGGGCAAACCGCGGTATCAACACAGGCTGGGGGATGAAGGGATTGAGAGAAGCCCTGCCAAGAAGGACTTTGGGGTGTTGGTGGATGAAAGGCTGGACATGAGCCAACAATGTGTGCTTGCAGCCCAGAAAACCAACCACATCCTGGGCTACATCACCAGCAGCATGGCCAGCAGGTCGAGAGAGGGGATTCTGCTCCTCTGCTCTACTCTGGTGAGAGTCCACACAGAGTACTGTGTCCAGCTCTGGAGCCCTCAAGACAAGGACATGGATCTGTTGGAGAGGGTCCAGAGGAGACCACAAAGATGCTCAGAGGGCTGAAGCGCCTCTCCTATGAGGACAGGATGAGAGAGTTGGGGTTGTTCAGCCTGGAGAAGAGAAGGCTCCAGGGAGACCTTATTGTGGCCTTTCAGTTCTTAACAGGAAAGGCTCAAAAAACTTTTTAGCGGGGCCTGTTGCAATAGGACAAGGGGTAATGGCTTACTAAAAAAGGGTAGAATTAGACTACATACAAGGATGAAATTTTTTACACTGAGGCTGGTGAAACACTGTCCCAGGTTGCCCAGAGAGGTGGTGGATGCCCCATCCCTGGAAACATTCAAGGTCAGGTTGGACGGGGCTCTGAGCAGCCTGGTCTAGTTGAAGATGTCCCTGCCCATGGCAGGGGGATTGGACTAGATGACTGTAAATGTCCCGTCCAATCCAAACTAATCTATGATTCTATGGTTAACTGCAGGGCCAGAGAATGAGCCCTGTGCCTTTTTTCTAGTAGCGCAGTCATAGCTGCAAAGATGAAGTCTCTCTCTCATCCTATCCAACAGTGGCTTCAGCCATGGAGGAGTTGCAGGTTTCAGCAGGGAATGAACTCTTCCAGGCTCCTCACCTATTCCTTCAATGTATCATCATCTATATATAATTAATCTGAATCATATATATGCACTGACATTTCATTTATATATGTGTGCATATACACACGCACACACATATATACGTGTATACGCACACAGATAGAGAGATGTAACAGTCGTCCTTTTCCTGCCTTCTACCCAGCTTCAGTCATAGTCTTTCAGTATAATTTATAGATTCAGCAACATACATTTTCTGATTTTACTAAAGCATAGAACTGAAATATTCAAATAAAATACAAAGGCCAGTGCCTTTTATAAAAAAACTGTTACAGTACAGACAGCTCTCACTGTGAGGCTGACAAACACCTTTCCCCCCCTGTTTTCCATCCACTTCGTTCTGCTGCACTCCTGATTTTCTGTGAAAGACACTCAGAAATCCAGGAATGGAAGAGTATCGTAAAGAAATGCTCAGCTTGGAGCTTCCCCAGCTTTGCTTACTGAGGTTACAGCCTTTCCCGTGAGACCTGGTGTAATCACATCCGCTACTTTGATGGCTAAATAGACGCCTCCCTCAACACCCCCCCTGTACAAATAACACAGTCCCTAAAGGAAGAGTATTGCCAGAGTGGTGAGGGATTGCTGGAAGTGGAAATAGAAATGATAAAGGCAGTCAGGAGGTTTTTCCAACTATTTCTTGGGAGATAACTGGGCTGAAATACCTTTCTGTTGCGTAGAAAGAAGTGACGCCTCGAACCTTCATTTAGAGGGGATGGAAAATAATGTAAGTCCAGTGGTTTACTGCACTTTCTCTTCTTAGAAAAAAGGTGGTTTGTGGTAGGGTCTTCTATAGGATTCAGTGACCTCTTATTTGCCTAAAAAAACATTAAAGAACCTGAGCAGAAACTTTTTTTTTTGTAGGTGAGTGGTATATAAAAGAAAATTAAAGTGGGGAGGAGAAGTGAATATTTATTCCCTCCAGTGCAGTATGTTTGCACAGGAGCTTTGCCTATGTTTTTGACTTGTTATTTTGCTGAAATGAGTTAACTAGGGTCAAAAATAACTCACAGAAGTCTGAAGAGGTCTATTAGAAAGTTTTTCTTCCATGCGTAAGAATGGCAGTGATATACATTTCATACATAAAGTTCAGATTCTTTGTGTATAATTTTTATTTTGAAGACAGAAAAATTTCAATAACCTTAAGTTTTATAATATTGCTCTCTTATATAGGTCTATGCTTAGTAATATTGTTCTGATACAGACTAACATTTAGTTTTTGAGACAAGAAGAATGGTTCTTATTTTAAATGGATTTTTTTGTAAACGAAGGCTTAATGAAATCAGTTTTATTTGAGGAATATGTTGAACTGTGTTTGGTGAATGCTTTTATCAAGATAAACCGTGGGGCAGGTCCACTAATAAGCGAATATTGGTGGGAAAGTAAATCTTGCAATCAAGAGGAGAAGGCAAACTTGTCTCTTTGGGGTTGAAATGGCAATAGAAAAGAAGGCAGTCTTTTAACACTCACGGAAACAGGTCTCTGTTTTGATGAAGCAGGAGAATTAAATATTTCAAGTTTGCAGTTGAAGCAGCTGCAATAGCTTTTATCTGCTAGGAGTGGCACAAGTGCATTCAGTTCACCACAGGGACAACAGGTAAACCTCTAGAGAAATGATTTTCAGCGGAATAGAGCTGTACATTATGCAAAGGTGTTTTATTAGGATGATAAGGATAATAAACTCTGGAGGTAACCAGAACAGAGACCTAACAGAACCAGGTGCTCAGGAGGTTCTTGCCATTTACTGTTCCTTTACCATGTTTCATAGATTTTGATTTTTTTTATTATACTACATTTTGATTTTCTTTGTAATTGACTTGACCAAGGGCTATTTTCCTTATCTATGGAGAAAAGTTCTTTGGATGAAAAGGGCAAATGGTGACGTTAATCATGAAAAGTGAGGAACCTACTGATGACATTAGGTATGTCATTATTAAATGACATACCTAAAGCAAATGGGTTGTTCAGAACTGACTTCTGATTAGATATGTTTTAATTTATTTAGAAAAAATGTTTCTGTGTAGAAAATTGTGGCAGACAAAAGACCATGTAATTTGAAAATTTCATACAACTTGTGAATCACCAAATTTCTGGGAATAAAAGTTAAAATTTAGGTTGTATAATCGAGATAAGTTTTTTTTGAAAACTTACATGTTAAATATTTTCTCACTGTATTTTAATGACTTTTTTAAAATTAGATTTTATTTCATGGACTATTTGACTTTTGTTATGACCTTGAGGAAAGATGTTTCTCTTACGTTCTATCTAAAGTGCTGTCCTCCGAAGTATATATTCAGCTGCTAAAGAGACCTTTCTGTATCAAAACGTGCATGATGAAACCAGTCTTCAGAACTACAAAATCTGTGGTACTTTTAGTGCGTTTAGTGCTTTTTGTTAACGGTGATGGTCCAAAATCCAATCCACATATTTCACTGGGTTTCTATAGCTGTCATTTGTTGTAATCAAGGTTATAAAATCATTAATCACATTAACCATATTTGAAACACTGCTTACATGTGGCAAGAAATAAATCTGACATATTGGTGGTCTGGCCTTTAGAGCCCTAAATCTCAAATGCAAAAACCCAAGTTACCATTTAGTAATGTCATCGGAATACAATTGCAGCAACTCTTACTTGGGTGTCCTTAGCCTCTTCCAAATTTGAGGTAGTGTGAGCTTAGTGCTCATGAGTAATGGGTGAAAATTAGTTCTCATAAGGGTGAAAAGAATTCCAGATCCCTCTGCTGCAAAGCTTGAGTATTCATAAAATCTGCAGATGATTCACTACAGCACTATAGAAAACATGACGTTAAAAATCACAGTTTTCCCTCTCCTGGCTGCTGAACGTAACCTACAGCACAAGCTCCTTCCTTCCGCTGTTGTCCCTTTGGCAGAACCCAGCCTGCCAAGCTTGGTGAATGAATGAATTTCCCTTCCTCCTTCTCCTTCTCCTCTTCCTCACTCCACGGGGCTGAAAAATGAGAAACTCACACTGTCTGGCCATGCTTCCTAAGTGCGCTCCCAGACCAGCTGATGTTTCTTGGTATGGCACTTCTAAATCAAGATATATTCCATTTCACTCAGGGTTTCTAAGCACACAGAGTATTCAGGTTAGGAGAGGGCTGAGTCCTAACCTGTCTCTTCTCTATGTTTTTTAAAACTCCACACCTGAGCTTTATTGCCCTGTCACCTGCGCCCAGAAACGGGTCAGTCTTCTTGGAAGGAGGTTATTATCTCAAGTCTGTGTGAAATTGTCAGCGTATAAAACCACAGTGTGGAGGATCAGCGACTCAGATATCAACACACTTTAATCACAGTTATAAGCAATTTTATGAGCTACATGGCTCCAGCCATGCCATGCATAGTCCTGGGCTGTGGGTTTCCTTGGGGTTTTCTCCACTCCCTGTGGTCCTCGGAGGTTGTAGAAATGGTCCTGAATCCTGGTGTTGAGCCATGGAGCTTCCCACTAGTCTTTCTTTGTCCTCTGGTCACCCCCATTTTCCTTAGTTACAGGGCTGGGTAGGGAATCCCTTGTTGCTGGTTGCTCATTTGAAACCTTAACATTATTGTCACATTTACTGTTGGCGTTCACAATCTTGTTCTGGCCACTTCTGAACACTTTTGCACTTCTCGATCACCAACAGGTTGTTTCCATGGTTTTGGCTATTTCCTTGGGCACACCAAAGCTACGAGTTAAAGTTCATGGGTTTATGCTAATAACTATGCTGATTATATCTAACTGATCCCAACTCCTACAACAATGGACTAGTCTATGGTCATTAAAAGCTTTTCAGCTCTTTTCTCTCGGATTCCTGTGCTGCCACAGAGTTTCTTGACTTCCTCAGTGCTTGCAACTGGCCATTTGACAACTTGTCAATTGACTACTCAGGCACTTACAGAAAGTGATCTCTGCACAGATTTAAATTATTTATGATAGCAAAGTAGCTGAAAATCAGCCCACCCTTACCATGCAAAAGAAAATGTGACTTAACGCTTCACTAATTGCTAAGAAGGCTTGTCCTGTAAGTAGTCATTAAGGAAGCGATGTAATATAAGGCAATCCTAGAATTTTTATGTGTTCACAGTCTGCTGGTGACTAATGATGTTTGCTCAGTCCTGCCGCTGACTGTAGAATTACTAATCTTTGGAAGTTTAGCAGTTGTCCATTAGTTAAGGCAGCAAGAAGAGTAGGCCTAATGGGTGCAAAGAGGTGAATTTATGTCATCTCACTTGAGACACCTCAGGTCATCCATTGCAGTCAGCTGTCCCTCTGAGATGTGAGTCATTTCATCCTGAAAGAAATGTGAAAGGGTGGCTCAGTGGGCAGTTGGAGAGCTAGTGTCTAACTTGGAGGTGTCTGCAGTGAGGTGAGATGGATCCCACTCAAAGGGGCTTTCTGGATGAATGCTAACAGGCTCTATCAGGTCTTTGTAAATTGTTTTGTGCATCTCCACACTGTTTGCTACCTTCATTCCCTGGTGCTGGGAACTGTGAGCTGTAAATCACAGACTGAAGGAGTGAGATTTATTCATGCTAAGTTTTCTTTTATAGGCAATAGAAAAACCCAGTTGCATTTTTCAGCACTCTTCATGTGTCTTAACCTATATGTTTACTTAACATTAGCTGTCCTCAATTTTGTTGATTGCAAAGAGGGTAAAGGGTAGCTGGATCAGCTGTTGCCATCTCCCTTCATTCAGATGCCATGCTGGGAGACCCAGAGGGCTGGAGCCCTCCACCAGGTTGTGTATGGAAGGTAAAAAAATTTTGGGGTTGAACTTGGAATATTCAAAGGGAGGTGCCACAGGTCAGTTCATCTTAGGTGTGATATTCTAAAGGTGGGAAACTAATGAGCAAATATGCTGATCGTTGTCTCCCTTGGCATTCTCAATGGAGCTACACTGGGTGGTGTTATTCAGACCCTTGAGATGTTCCTTGTAGGCTGCTATAAATAGGTAAATGAAATGGGATGAAGTAGGTGTAATATTTGTTTTCCTTATACAGAGGCATTTGGGGGAAGGGGGTGCCATTTACCTTTCACCTTTCAAATCAATGCAACATTTTATTTCTTTTTTTGTTATTACAGGGGTGCATGGTGGGAAGACAAGAGGCAACGGGCCTAAATTGAAACTACAAGGGGTCCAAATGGACTGAGACAGTCAAGCATTGGAGCAGATTGTGCAGTCCCTGTCCTTGGAGCTTTGCCTGGATAAAGCCCTAAACTCATGACTGACCCCTTTTGAGGAGCAGGTTATACTGGAGACCTCCTGAGTTCCCTTCCAGCCTGAATTATTCTATGGTAAAAATAAATTATGTGTTAATATGCAAAAGTTATTTCCATACGTGTTTTAAAGATCATTAAGACAATGTCAGTTTGGTTTGGTTAATTCACCTGCCTCAAAACATATAAAAGTTTTTGAGGAAAGAACAGGACAGCGCTACAGAAGCTTTGAACTGCTCGGCTAAATCTTTCCTTATTCAGTTCTAGAAAGACTTGTCTTACCTGCTGGGAATTCAGATGTAGAAAGATGCAGCACAGCCCAAGTCTACCACAGTAACTTTAGGTGGTGCAGTTGGCATGTCTTTCCAAGGTCCATATTGATGTTCTTGGCTCCTGAAATAATTGCTGGAGATACAAACAGCTGGATCGGTCTAAAAATCCCTACCTCTGCTCCTCCAGGCATTGGATATTATCACTGAATAAGATGCAAAAGGGCACAAAAATCAACTACTCTGAAGGCAATAATATAATTTCAGTTTTTCCAGTAGGACAAGGTTTTTCACATACAGTCTTCAAAAAAACTGCTATTCCAGTTACTTAAGAGATAATTTCTGTGCATATTATGAAAGCCTTTTTAAACCAAAGGGACAGTTTTAATAGACAAGAATTGCAATCATCCAAGCTAAAGAAAAAAAAAAGGTAATAAAGTAATCCTGGCTGCTCTGATCATCCTAATTACCTTGGTCATGCTGATCATAGTAACCATCAACATGTTTTTCAACTCTATCCATAATAGATCATGAAGCCAGGAAATCAAATAATTGAGGACAACTTCTATTCATTAACTGAGGATTGAATTGGGCTGATCGTAATAGCAAGAAAAAGAGAGAAAACATCTTTGACAATAACCTTGTTTCCTAGTCTGTCACCGTGAATATTCCTAAAGAGGAAAAAGCATTTGGAAGAAAGCAGCCTTACTTCCGGAAGCTATCTAGCTACACATTTTGGTATTTGAGAAATAATTCATAGAAAATATGTTTGACAGCTAAAAGAACAAACCATAAATGCTTTTTCTGAGTTTTCTTATTATTTTTTCTTCAATCACATTGATTTCATTCAGCATTCTCTGGTCTTCAGTCAGTCAAAGGATAAGAAAAATTTTCGTTCTAAAGAGTTATTAAACATCACTCCATTTTGTAGGTATTTCAAGTCTTGAGAAAAGGCCAAAGTGGTACTTTGTTGCTTCTGTGACATCAAAGGCAAAAATGAGTTTGCATTAACACTTTTTACTTCTTTTGGTCGAACTGCTAAAGCTATCCCAGCTCATATAAAAAAAAGAAATACATCTCAGCTGTACTTTCTATGCTATCCTCCCTGACTCTATGAGTACCAGAAATTATTTTGGGGATATTTTTAAAGACACTTGAATGAATTGGGAACATTTTTTATGGATTAGTCCATTTTGACTTAACATTAGATTTTATTCAGGACGAGGCTGAGTAGCTCAGAATTGCACATGAATGAAAAGCGTAGTTTGGCCTTCTACTCCAAGGCTGGCAGCTGCCATCAGTGGAAACTTTGCTCCCAACATGTGAGACAGCAAGTGCAAGACTCTATTTCCTTTCCTTAATGTTTGCTCACCTGTGGAGCAATTTATAAAACCACTTGTACCAGGCAAGGCTCCCCTGCATGGTTTCCAGCTCTGGCCAAGGACCTGCGGACTCCACTTGCCCTCGTTCTTCCCCTTGTTTCCCCATCCTTAGCTTTAGCCAGCAACACCTTGACTTCCTAGATTTTGCTCTGCCTTCTAACAGTCTTGAGGGAGAACGAAGCGATGATCAAAGTTTCTATTCTGAGATTTGGAAGATGATTTCGTGGAGGAGAGGGGAGAGAACTGCAAAGGAATCTGCAACAAACCCAGAATTTTAATGGTGAACTTCTGAGATTGGGTAGACTTTTATGGAAGTGCTGTGTGGAGGGATGGGTATGTTTGGATGATTTGGCACAAACCAGAATGAAGTAATTATTGCATTCCCTCCGTGCATTGCACAGAAATTGTGTCATTTCATGCATCATTCACAGCTCTCATTACTGGTACCACAACATCTAAATTACCCTGGGCATCAACAAAACAAATACCACTTTGGCTAGCTGATGACTTGAAAACTTGGGAGTGGGTGTTACTGTTTTCATTTTTGCTATAATACTACTCACAGCTTCCAGACTGCGCGCTTGATCTTGAAAAGCATAAAATAATGAGTATTCTTGCCTGAATGTCCTATTTCTCTTCCAGAAATGTTCCTATTTTGTGCTGGAAGCAAGGGTTACTTTTCATATGTGTAATTTTGTGTGCTCATTTAATGGGAGATGCAGCCAGACTGGAAAAATGAAGAGATTTCACTGCAGTTAGTTCGTCGCTGGTTTCCAGCTGTTGTTCCCACAGCAATGGTTTCCTAGAGCTCAGCAATGAGAGGACAACCGAAATCATGCTGTATCTTGGGAGAAAGGAAATGGCATTGCATGGCAGGGGAAGATACAGGGAGTCAGCACACAGTTGGAAAAATTATTGATTTTCATTAAAACAAAGCCTCTTGATTCAGACTTTGTGTTTTCCTGGGATGTCACACATAGTGCCTGGAAAGGAAAGGTGCAAGAGCAGGTCGTCTGGCAGTTGTCCAGCAAGGACAGCTTAAACTTTCCACGATAAGCGCTGACTGCTACTTATGGAGTCATCTTTGAAGGACACATTGAAGTGGTGCTGGCAGCTTTGGGATGGAAAGAGCTGGCTGTGAGCCTCTGATGCGTTCTTCTTCCATGCAGACCCAGTAGTGATCCATCCTGGGTAAGGTCCTTGACTGGATGGGATCATTTCACAGTCTGCAGGTGGAACTGTACTGGCTCAGTAGCTCTGTGACTCTACTGAATCAATAGTGTCTTCCTAGACGTCATAACCAAAGGAAATATTTTAGAAAAATCTCCTTATACAGCTTTTGAGTGAGTTTAGCACAAGGGTGCGGTTCTGGATCATTTTGATCCCTGTCCCATTTTCAGTTTTTTTGCTGTCAGTGTATGTGCACTTCATGGACTTGCTTTGAAGCTTTTCACAGTCTTAAGGTAGAAGGTTGGATTCACTGTACTGCCAAAGCATGGCATTTAGTTGAATGGATCCTACCCAATACCTGACCAAAATTCTCCATTAAATAATGCAAAGTATTTTTCTAGTATAATCTCACTGTCGTTGTTCCATTATAAAATATAAATGTTGTGCTTAATACTTGTCAGATCAAGTATTTTTGTCCACCGTGTCAGTCAATACTGACTGTATAGATCTTGAGTTAAATCTGCTAATGCTTGGACACTGCTTGTTCCTGTGCTGATGCCACCAGGATGGGTTATCCATCCGAGCATTTACATCTGCACTAATTAATTTCATACTTGTTCCTTCTAGTGCAGACACAGCTTCCACATATTCAATGTTGTTGCAGTTTGATGGGTTTTACTGTCCCATTTCCAAACCCTGGGTTAAACCAGCACCTTAGTATTTTTCTGAATAACAGCTCAAGGGCATTTAGGTCTGCCCACATCCTATCAGATACACATAATTTTAAAAAAATTATGAACAGACATCTCACTGAAAAAGGTATTGATCATATGTGGTTTTTTTCTTTCTTTTTAGAAGCTAATTGCTCAGAAAGTTTATGTTATTATCCATGCATGGGCAACCAGTAGTTTACCTGTTTTGGAGTTACTTGTCTTCCTTTCTTCTTGTTTCTTTTATTTGGACAGAATCAGTGACAGGAAAGGCGGAATGAAAAATGGCCGAGTTCTTACTGCCGGGTACCAACAACTTCCGCAAGTTCACTTACGAATCATTGGCTGCTATTGAAAAGAGAATTGCTGCCAAGAGGAATTCTCGAAGAAATACTGTAGACCAGAAACCTGAGGAGAAACCGCGTCCTCAACTTGACCTAAAAGCTTTCCAGAAGTTACCAGCTCTCTATGGAAATCCACCTCCAGAGCTCATTGCGGAACCACTGGAGGATCTCGACCCTTACTATAAAGATCATAAGGTTCGAGCCAACCAAGATGCTTGGATTTTAGTTTGTTTTATAGTGTTGCTAAGAAGTGTTTATGTGAATGATCTATCAAGCAGTTCTGCTTACATCCCTTTGGAAAAACTGTCATCCCTTTCGAAAAACTGTCATCCCTTTCTAGGTTATAGTAATACAGGCAGTTGGCACAGCTGAATAACATGGTGTGATCTTCTTAAAAAAGCTTAATTTTGAATTATAGGAACTAAATAATAGGAACTTCATTAACATTTGAATCAGAATGGAAGCAGAAAAAATAAAATGCATAAGAGAGGAATAGGAGATTTTGAGTCAGATCTACAAGAAATGATCTTGTAGAAATTTTGTAAATTTTCTTAAATTTTATGGCTTAAAACAATGTGTTCCTCTTTCTCAATGCTTATGCTTCACTTACATGTATAATAAATTATCATCTAAGTATAAAAATTATTTTAAAAAATTTGCTGATGAATCCTTAAAACCTACTTATTCAAGCTCTATATACTAGTCATGAAGTATCGAAGAACACAATTTTCAATAACCAACAGAAAAATGGGAAATAATCCATTGGAAATTAAGTTTATTGCTTGACAAATGGTTAATACTTTGAACTAATATCTATGGTCTTAGAGCTAGGGGATCACTATCAACAATAGCAAATAACGATAAAGGCTGCGATTCTTTCTTCCACCTCTGTGTATCTTGACTCAATGAGAGGTCCAATTTATTTTAAGAGAATAGTCATAAGCAAGATTAATTCTGTGCAAAACTCTCGGCAAGCCTTAAGGTTCAAAAAGAAAGTTCATGCTGAGGTTTTGGGGGTTTTTTTGCAGCTTGATAGTTACTGTGTATCAACTCTTTCATCAGTTTATGAGAAAAGGAGAGTAAAGTATTAAAAAGAGTCTTCCCATTTATATAAATAGACTAAAGTACAAAAATATGTTCTCTGGTCCCTTTCCTGAAACTTTTACTTCATGTTTCTTTATTTCTTTAAAGATTTTCATAGTGCTAAACAAAAAGAAAACAATCTTCAGATTTTCTGCTACACGTGCCTTATGGATCCTCAGTCCTTTCCATCCAATCCGAAGAACAGCAATTAAAATTTTAGTACATTCATATCCTTTTGTTGGCTTCATCTGCTCTCTTTCATTACAAAAATCTACATAATTCTGTGCTTTTATATCTTAGAGCATCGAATGAATCTAGCCTTTTCTTTGCTCCAGCTTACTTCTGTTTATGAATTACCTTAGAAATTATTGTTGTCTTGTGCTACTTAGAAATAGTTTTGAGAGGACTGGGCGTATTGAAGCCTGATCTTCTACAGATTTGTGTTTTGAGAATGATCTCGTGTCAATTACCTGATGCTTTAAATATTTCATGCTGAAGCCTTTCTCAGTGATGTTGTGGTCTAATAAGGTCTCTGTCCTCTTCTGTTTACCCCAACTGTAGGAATTAAATCCAACCTATGTGCCAAATCTGATCAACCATTGGCCAATTTTAAGAAAAAAAAGGCCGAGATAGGCAGGCACACATATGAAACTACATACAAAGAAAAATTATGCAAACTTAGTTTCATTAGGAAATCCCATTAAAAATATATACCTTTAGTAAAAGAAAGAGAAAATTTTCAGGGATGTAGTTGCAGGGAGTGTCTTTGGAATATAGAGGTAATTTAGATCTCACCTTATACATCAAACTTAGAGGGTGGGAGTCACTGAAGTTTTGCTCCAGTTTGGCAATGGGGAATGAGACCAGAGGAATAAAGCTGTTGCTCGGGGCTGAATCAGGCCCAGCGCAGAGTCTGCGGTGTCCCTGTGTGTATTTTAGGTTTCCAGCCCTCTCCTGGCTGCATGGTGCTGAGTTAGCTGCAATGGGTCCGAAGCTGCCGTCGTAGCAGGGTACAGACATCCCTGGAGGAGCGAAGCCTCTCATCTGAGGCTTTCCCTGGGCAGAAAGTTGTCTGATACTGACATTTGAACTCTAGTGGTCCGGCTCCTGGGTTTGTGACAGTAATACCATGCCTAGAGCTAAGGCCAGGAGATTATTTTTTTTTTTTTGTGGGGATGGAGAGGATGGGTGATGGGAAGGCTGGATGTCTTTCCCATGTGCATTTACCTCCTGGATTGCCAAAATGTGTGGTATTACACAAGGCATAAGATTCACCTCCAGAGCCAAGTGCTTAAGCTTAGGTGTCTACATATGAGCCAGATGCCCAAGCTCCCGTTCGCACCCTGTCACCAGAAGGCCCCAGAGAGCAGCTAGGCAGCCCCAAAAGTTGACTAAACATGGTTATCTAGTGTCCTTTCCAAGTATCCTGGCAGACTTCATAGTGACCTTTCGGAAGAGCGCAGGTCTGCCAATTTAGAGTACGATTTGGGCTCCACCTGTGTGACCTCGGGCAAGTTTTTAACTTATGCTTGTAAAATGAAACTGAAAATCATCCATCCTCCCACGCTTTGAGTGATTGAGGATCCTTTTACTGAATTTGCAATGCTTAGAGCAGCAGATCTCTACCCCATAGAGAAGTCCAGATGGCATGAATAAGAACGGTAGAGTGTTGACCTCTAGTATGACTCAAAATCAGCAGATACATGTGCATGCTGTTCTTACATGTGCTTTGAACTCAAACCCAGATACTACGTCTATGACTGATAGAAAATCTAGTTACATTTCTGAAACAATGTCATATTCTTGCCTTCACTCCCATGATTTACATTATTCACTTTGTTTATCATGTGCACTATTTTAACTAATTGTGTATTCATGGCTCTGACTGAGTCCTCTAAGACTTCTCCATCTCCTTCATGGAGCAAGTATGTTGAGTAAGTATCTGTGGGTACGTATATTTTTTAATTCTGTAGTTATATTGAATTATTGATACTTGTCTTGCAGCCTTCACTCAAGGTAGAATCATAGAACGGTTTGGATTGGAAGGGACCTTTAAAGAGGTCCATGTCTTTCCTGTGCTGAGGACTCCAGAGCTGGACGCAGTACTCCAGGTGGGGTCTCACCAGAGCGGAGCAGAGGGGCAGAATCCCCTCTCTCGACCTGCTCGCCACGCTGCTGGTGATGTAGCCCAGGATGTGGTTGGTTTTCTGGACTGCAAGTGCTCATTGTCCAGCTTTTCATCCACCAACACCCCCAAGTCCTTCTCGGCAGGGCTTCTCTCAATCCCTTCTTCCCCCAGCCTGTGTTGATACTGGGGGTTTGCCCCAATCCAGGTGCAGGACCTTGGACTTGGCCTTGTTGAACTTCATGAGGTTCATAAGGACCCACTTCTCGAGCCTGTCCAGGTCCCTCTGGATGGCATCCCATCCCTCAGGCGTGTCAACTGCACCACTCAGCTTGCTGTAGGCTGCAAACTTGCTGAGGGTGCACCTGATCCCATTGTCTATGTCACTGATGAAGATATTAAGCAATACTCATCCCAGTACGGACCCCTGAGGGATACCACTTGTAGTTTGTAGGAGATTTAGAAGAAAAGTTGCTTGTGTTAGGACTTTGCCATTTTTTTTTGCTTTGAGGGAGTGTGTTTTGTCTTAAAAACTCAATAACTACAATAATTGTGGAGTTGCAGGAGTGAAGGAGCGTAAAGTTCCACTGTTGAACTATCTTCACAGCTTCCTACCGCTCCACTTCGTTATCCCACTTTCTGAAGTTACTCAGTAATTATTTTCTCTTTATCGAGACACATTTCCCATTGCTGCCAATGCTGCTGAAGCACATCAAGAGCAGCTGCCTTTTAAAATTCTTTTTAATAGTGGTGAAATGCTGAGTATTTGCTCTAATAAAAGGTTCTGTCAGAAGCTCCTGGCCTGCAGGACATTGTTAGAAAGCAAAGCTCTTATCTTCAGCACCGCCAGCACTTACAACATTAGATCACAATAAATCCATGCATTTGCAGTCACACCTAAACTGGATAATCCCATGTTTTTATTTCCTTTAAGAATCTTTCCGCTCTCACTTTTTCAGTTTGGCATAAAAACCTTATGACATAATTCTAACAGCTAGTGCAAAGGAAAAGATTCCAAAATACTTTAGTTTTAAAAATAACTCTAAGATTGTTTCACACTTACATCATGACACCAAAACAGCTGGGAATGGCAAATCCTCGTGCAAGCCTGAACAAGATTCTGCCCACTATTAATATACGTATCTCCAGAAGATGCTGAGATACTTCTCTACCTATGAGAGCATTGAAGGTTAGATAGGAGTTGTGTCTGCTGCTGGCATCAAAACTGCTGCTCAGCTGCGTTTCAATGATAATTTCAGAATACTTCTTTCGAAATGAAAAGGGAAGCACTACATCCATATAATTTCTTAGTGCATTTGCTGACTACCAAATGAAGGCCTTTGAATTCCACAGGGAGGTCGCTTGCTTGTTGAAATGATAAGTGCACTCAGTAAGTCCAGAAGAGCTTTTACTGCTAATTTTCCATTAATAAGAATAATTGCCATCTTAAATTGAAAACCCTCTACTCTTGCATTTCTCTAAGTGTTTTAAACATTCTGCACAGAAATGGATGCTGCGTGCCCAAAGTAAATAATACACAGCATGCCCCATGTTCACTTGGCCACTTGAAACCAGAGAAAGATACACATTTTGATCTTTATTTTAGCAAGTAGCTGGGAGTTGTGTGTTTCTCAGATTATGGGGACTCGCAGGGAAGAGTTTGAAAAAGATCGTTGAATGCCAAAAAAGCATGGCAGGCGTGCATGTTAATAGCCAAGCCCAGATTGTGGTCAACTACTGTCTTAAACTACGAATGAGTCAGATACTGATAGAATACACTGAAGTCACCAGCGGACTTTCCATTACTTCTGTGCAGCCTTGGCTTGGTTTTTGGCCCAGACGGTGCATAGTCTAACTGTGTCTCTGCTGTTAATTGCTAATATTGCTGGTTTCCTTTGGCACTTTTCTCCCTTCCTTAGATATACTTTCACTGGCATTTACACATTTGAATCATTGATAAAAATATTGGCAAGAGGATTCTGTCTAAACGAATTCACCTTCCTTCGAGATCCCTGGAACTGGTTGGATTTCAGCGTTATTGTTATGGCGTAAGTGGGAACATGTGAAATATGGATGACCTGCACTCGTGCTCTGTATTTGAAGTTCTTGGTGCAAAAGGCTGTACAAAAACCCCCCCTGTGTGCCCTAACTGCATCTGAAACTATCTAGGACATTGACTCTTCCCCTTGTTTTATCGCTCACTGTATAACAACCCGGTGTGAGTCTTCCAAGAAGGGAATGGAGCTGTGCAGAGCAAGATCCACTCTGTGGTGTGTAGGTGAACGGAGGCATTTCGGTCAGTGATAAATAATGGCTGGGCTGTCAAATACAGACATATTGATCCCGTGAATGAAAGTGTAAGTTTGAAAATAGACACCTGTATAGAAACCAGGACAGTGGATTAAATTATCCTATCTCCAAAAATCATAGTTTGAGCTTCAGTTTGCAGTAATTAGAAAGGTGCAGCTACAGAAGGGAGATCAAACCAGTTCAGCCAACGTTTCAGCCTGAAGTTATTAATTTTGAGTGCTAACTTTGTTTGTATTTTAAATGCATGATATTTTAAGATGCTGACACAAAAGCAGCTGTGCGCAAGCCGAGAGCTGCCTCATAAGGAAATTTGAATAATCGAGAAATGGGTTTCTATTTTATAAATCTTCAGACAAAGCCTTGATAGGTAGTTTATTGATACTTAAAATACGCTCCAAAGGAATGACAGTTAAGAATGACCACTGTAAAATAATTGCCCTGTTTACTCCATTCAACCACTTGACGCGTCTCATCCTGAGTTTACAGGTACGTGGGAGCATTTAGTAACTTGGGGAGCGTTTCAGTCCTTCGGACCTTCAGAGTTCTGAGAGCTTTGAAAACCATTTCAGTAGTCCCAGGTGAGAAATTCCATTTGCTGAATATTTTCTGCTACTTACAACTGATTCTTTGCTCCAAACAAAATGTGGGCTTTAGCCTTTTCTTTTTTTTTTTTCTTTTTTTTTTCCCACCCGTTTTTCTGTATCTTCCATTGATTGCAGACTCAGCTAAATTTGTGGACAGAAATAGTGTCTTGGTTCACTTGGCCCAACCAGAATAAATCATGTGTTAGAAACAATCTTGTATTTAATTTATTTTCATTATGCTTTTAAAGATTTTGTTAACACTTTACGGTGTCAGTTTTATAGAATGATCTTCTAGCTGGTCTATGTGTTATGGTTCAACACCTCTGGTGACTGAGCAGAGTTTACTATTAATGATCTTACATCAGCCCTAGGAAAATAGTTTCCTTTTCACTTTTCCCTTAGTTATAAAGCCAGTAGATTCTTTCTCATGATGAAATACAAATTAAGAACCTGTAAATTGCCTCTGTCTTCTCTTTCTGGTCTTTTTGATGATAGGCATTACTGTTTACAGTCTCTTCACAGACTCCTCGTGTTGGAAATTTTGTTTGAATTATGCAGGTTATTCTTTCTGGATAAGAAAAACTAGAGTCTCTGGTTCCTCATCCCCACCTAAATATTTTACAGGGATTAAAGGAACATCTGGAAATTGTTGGGTCAATCAAATGAGGAAAAAGTATTGTTCTCATATTAATTACTCTCTCAACCAAACTACGTTTGCATTGCAAATACTTTTGCCACCTATTAAGCAGTAATTTTGGTACTTTGGTTGTTATACATTGTTTTAACTCTAATCCAGTATGAGATAGGAATCTCAGTTTTTCATCCTGTTTTTCCTTTGTATATTGTCTTCCTAGGACTCAAGATCATTGTAGGGGCACTTATCCAGTCTGTTAAGAAACTTGCCAATGTGATGATCCTGACCGTTTTCTGCCTGAGTGTTTTTGCCCTCATAGGCCTCCAGCTTTTTAAGGGCAATCTAAGACAAAAGTGTGTCAGGAACTCTACAGAAGTCAATGAAATGCTTCATTTCCTCAACAAAAGATGGGAATCCTATGAATTATTTGTTAATGATACAGGTAATTTTTCTCCTTAATTCTTTTTCAGATGATAGTATAGACACCTATGCGTGCACGTATAACCCCTGCTGTAAATTATAGTGATGTTTTGGTGATGGATATTTTGATGAGTAACTACCTGATAATGGCCTTCAGATTGCCAGAGCAGCTTGCAGGCATCCAGGAATGAACCTCTTCCCTTTATTATAAGAAAAAGCACTCCCAAATTTTTCAGTAACATCCAACTCTGTTTCCCAGAATGATATGACAATAACTGAAATGTGCATTAGCTCATTCTCTGCTCTAATTCCCCAAAGTTCACCTTTTACTACATGCTGAAGAGTCCGTACATCTTCATTTTGCTGCTCAGTGAAGCACTCTTCACTTTGAAACAGAGAAATATGTTTAAACGTCAAAGTTGCTTTCTTCTTCACATCATATCTGTCTGATAGAGGTGATATATATTTTATGCCTTATATAAGATATATATAAGATACATGTTTCATGCATATGTCTTGACTGAGGCTGGTGATGGAACGAGCAGAGATCTGAAAGCACACCAAAGCATTCTCAGGGGAGCAGCAACTTTAAGATGCAAATCCGAAAGGAAAAGCCTCAATATGCATTAAAAAAATACGCTCAAAGAAAGCAATATCTATGCCAGAAATGTGAGGAAAGCTTCATCGCTGCAGAAAATCTCCACCAGCGAGTTCAGACACAGCAGCAGTTATATAGGGAGAAAAGCATTCTCCCAGGGGAAATGTTGAAATACATAAAAAATTTATGCAGGATTGATGTTTGTATGCACCCTGTGTGGGAGACTTGTTCAGACAGGATTTCTTTATAAACTTCATAGTCCAGGGGAAGAAAGCCTTTATACAAAGATTTTTGAGGAAAAACTTTTTGCAATATACTTGTACCTACCAAGAAACCACACATAAGAACAAAGAAATTTACATATACAAAAAATACTAATTTTCTATACTGAAAAAACAGCAAACAAAACCATCTTTTTTTTTTTACTTGCGGGATTTTTTTTGTTTGTTGTTTGCTTTTTTATAATGCAAAACATTGCAGCTGTATAAAAGCAGTGGCCTAGCGAAAGTAGGGCTCAAAAATGTGAAAATCTGTGCTGCTTCACAAGCTTTGCCTTGTTCACATCCCATGCCATACACAGTGTGCGCAGGGTGATTCGCAGTGATGACAGTAGGAACAGGAGGGACCATACAGGTTGGGTGAAAGCTAGATGACTTTCCTGCAGGATTTATGACTTACAGGACTGTAAGTCTAGTTTTCTATTAAATTGGTTTTTTTGGGTTTGTTTTTTTTTTAATGGGTTGACTTTTTATGGTCCTGAATTTGTGCGAAGTTCCCATCTCCAACACGGGGAACTAGATGTTATTACGATTCTCTGAAGCTCAGTCACTGAATCTTCTTAAAAAGACTTTTTATCAGTTTGCAGGAGCAGAGCTGAATAAAATTTGGGTGGAAAGTAGCCCAGAGAGTGACTCACTCCTTTATGGTGCATTTACACGGTATGGTACAGCTGATATTAAAGATTCCTGCTGGCTCTGAATCTTGCTGGCTTACCTGATGAGCACAGCTGAGGTTTGAGAAGCACCAGGAAGGCATGAGACCTCCCTTGCATCTGGGTTAATAAACCCACATCTTAATGGGGCTAATGAGCTATTAGCACCAAAGCTATTACTTTCAGACTGCTGCTAGTTCAGGCATCAGAGAAACTCACGCTAAGAAAAATAGGGGAAGAGGTCAAAAAGGGCACAGCTCCAGCATCCTAATGGAGAAATGTGTATTTCTCAAGTGAGCGGGGTTAGGACCTGCTGTTTGCCTCAGCAGGGCCATGACACCGCATGGTGTATACCCACACGGCCAAGTGTTCTTTCTTCCTCCTCAAAACAGGCCTTTCTTTTTATTGCTCTTTGGAAACAGAACTCATCCATGCTACCCCAAAATGATGTTTGTACGCTGTCCTGGGGAGGGCTAATTGCTACGGGCCAAAACTGTGCTAGAGTTTGTACTAACAATTACCAAACCAGGGACCGTGCTTGAGCCTGTGCCCTCCGATTCTTGATTTCCTTCATGCAGATGTGGCCAAAGTGGTGGTTTTTAAAAAAAAATTCAGGTTTAAGGACTGCAATTTGTGCATACACATGTGCGTGTTTATAAATGAGGACAGGGCATCTTGCAATCTGCTGCAGTCACTGTGAACGTGGGAGACCGGTCTCTTACTCTAGTGCTCGTTTCATATTTGCTACTCAGCAATTTGTGTGTGTGTGTGCACATACATTTACGGGTCACTGATTACTCATCACTGCTTGTATTAAAGGATAGAGGATTCAGGCTAGAAAATGCTTTGGTTTTAATTTCTTTTTCCCCCCACTTTTTTATAGCATACTTCGCTAAGAAAGCGGGCACCTCAGATGTTTTGCTATGTGGTGCTGGGGCTGGGTAAGTGCGCTTACAAATATTTTTTGTTTGGAAGTTTTCTCTGCCTTGGTGCTTCCGTATTTGCTCAGTCACAAGAGGTGAACGCAGAAATTACAGGCTTTCCTTGGATGCAGAAACAAAATACAGTAAAAGCCAGTTAATACTTCCAGAGAATGAAGCGTGAACCTGCAGTTGGCTTATTCAGGTCTCAATTTCTTCAAGCCCTTCCAGAAGTGCTTTCTCTTCTCCACGGATGTACGAAAAAACTGGAAACATGAAAAATCTCAGATACAGCAAAGGACAGACACCCTCCTCTCTGCGAAGGCTCATGAGTGTTAAACTGGGAAAAAACCCCATGGGTTTTGGAGGACAGGGTTGGGCAAGGAGGGAGATGCGGCTGCTTTGCAGTGAGGGGCAGGGGATGAGGATTGGTGATGAGGGGGTTGTCCTGGGTTGGTGATCTGCTCCAGCCTGTCTTCTTCCTTCATTGCTGGGTTGTGGGTGCTGCTTTTCCATCCCACTTTCCAGCCAATACTACCTGGGGTAGAAAATTGATTTGCAACCTGATACAATGCAGAGCTGAACAATAATCATAACTCTCATATAAACTGAAGTTTTCCTTGAAACCTGCATGGTTAAAAGAGCTCCACTTCTTATTATTACTTCTAGGATCTGTCCTCCAGACTACGTATGCTTGAGAGCTGGGCCAAATCCTGATTACGGTTTTACTAGTTTTGACACGTTTGGCTGGGCTTTCCTTTCCCTATTCCGCCTGATGACCCAGGACTACTGGGAGCGTCTGTACCAGCAGGTACCAACTTTGTGCATAATCCAGAGCTGTTCTTCCAGGGTGAGCAATAGCCAAAGCAAAAAATGTGTAGAGAGGACAAGAAACCTCAAGTAAAAGCAATAGTTCAAGTCATCAAGCCCATATTCTCCCTTCTCCCTTCCCGCATGCTGTGACTCCTACAAAAGGGATGCCGAAGTGCTTCCCAGCAATCCCTATTCCTTCCCAGTTCCTATGACCCTGCTGGTTTAGGGACTCTAAAAAAAAGTACTAAAAGGGTCCTTCAAAAAATATAACAATGCCTCCTTATGTTGTCCTCATGGGGTATATGACCAGCGATTTATAGGCAATGGTATAGGAAGAAGGAGAAAGAGGGGGAACCCCTCGCTATGAAAAAGACATCGAGGTGCTGGAGGAAGTCCAGAGAAGGGCAGCGAAGCTGGTGAGGGGTCTGGAGAACAAGTCTGATGAGGAGTGGCTGAGGGAGTTGGGGTTGTTCAGCCTGGAGAAAAGGAGGCTGACGGGAGACCTTATCGCTCTCTACAACTGCCTGAAAGGAGGGAGTAGCCAGGTAGAGGTTGGTCTCTCTTCCCAAGTAAAAAGTGATAGGACAAGAGGAAATGGCCTCAAGTTGTACCAGTGGAGGTTTAGATTGGCTATTAGGAAAAACTTGTTCACTGAAAGGGTTGTCAGGCTGCCCAGGGAAGTGGTTGAGTCACCATCCCTGGAGGTATTTAAAAGCCGTGTAGATGTGGCACTTAGGGACATGGTTTAGTGGTAACTTGCCAATGTTGGGTTAGTGGTTGGACTTGATGATCTCCAAGCTCTTTTCCAACCGAAATGATTCTATGATTCTGTGATTCCATAAGGGCCGAGGAAGGTATATATTTCCATTTAAGCCTCCTAAAACATTGTGTCTAGGAAGCTGGGTGCTTTTAAAGATTTACAGAGACACATTGAAAGCCTATTTGGTATTTTATATGGTAATTTTTATCTCTGGGTTGTGTTGTTTACAGACCCTCAGAGCTTCTGGGAAGGTGTATATGCTCTTCTTCATGCTGGTCATCTTTCTGGGCTCATTTTATCTAGTCAACTTGATTCTGGCTGTAGTAACAATGGCATATGAAGACCAGAACAAGGCCACCATTGCTGAAACGGAGGCAAAGGAGAGGAAATTTCGAGAAGCCATGGAATTATTACAGAAGGAGCAGGAGGTATGCAAATTATTTCCTTGCAAGCATTAGTCCCAGTGCTCTGTTGTCAATCACACAAGAAAACGCGTCACTCCTTGTATACGGCTGTATATAGTAGTCACTCATGGGAACAGGAGCAAATGGTAACTTATTGAAAGAAGTGATTCCTAGAGCTACAGGAGCCGTTCGTTGTTCAGCTGTGAATTTTTCCTGTGAAACAATGAATTTTGTTGAGGATAATGAGCATTAAAGGCTCCTGTTACTGTAACAAAAATAGTATTTCAAAATCTGGAAAATGTAAAATTCCATCAGCTAGCAGTTTCCAAAAGCAAATGTAGTTGTTTTTTGAATTTTTTCTTCTATTTTATCATTGTGCACTGCTGAGCAGAGAAATGTACAGTAATTCTGTGGATCAACTGCATTAACACCTGAGCTAAAATGTACTGCAGTTGAAGGAAAAGTCTCTTGGCAATTTAAATGGCTTAGAAGCTTGTGGAATAAAATACTCCCGTGTTTTGAAAATATCGCCCTAAATTCAGTATGGGAAGGAAAGTCAGCCACAGTATGAATACAGTCCCAAAAATCCCCAATGAAAAGACAGAATTTTAATACTGTTTGAGAATTTATTTGGGGAAAAGGATATATTCTACAGCATTATTTTCAAACTGAGTATTTTTATTGTAAGCGAATCTGCCATATGGAGGAATAGGAGCTATAATGTGATTATTTTGCCCCTGGCAGGTCCAATACATGTGATCATGTAACATACTGCAAATAGCAAATTGTTCAGTGCTCCATATGTTGGTGAAATTCTCTCCTCTCTCTTTTAATGATATCACATATTGAAAGATTTTTAACGAGTTTTGTGAAACAGAAATTGTTACGAGGAAATAATATAGAGCACAAAAGTGTTTTCTTGCTGCTTGTATTTGAAGTACCCAGCAAAAATATCATCCATGTTTTTGTTTGAATTTCAGTCATTGGCCATTAAAGGAATTGATATCCTGTCAGATAGCTCCTTTGAAACCTCTTCTTTGTCTACCAAAGAAATCAAAGAAAGAAGCAATAGGAAAAAGAGAAATAAGTCCTTGGGGATAGAAGATAATGAAGAAAAACAACAATTTCCCAAGTCACAGTCCACAGACAGTCAACGAAAGTTGGTAATCTATTGTCTGAATCTGAGATGCTTACAGCTTTTCCAATTTTAATTCTAAAATAAATTGCTTGAAAGCACAAACCAAATCCTATTACAAACACCGATCGCTCTTAACTCTTTAAAATAAACAACCTTTTGGCATAAGGAAGAATTATATGTAAAAATTAATCTGAAAAGGAAATGTTATAAACAAAGGATGGAAGGAAAGTTATAATAACAGTTAAAATACATTTTCCATAACATTAGACAAATAGAAAAAAGTGAATGCCTATCAGAATTTAACTTTTGTGACATCATTCTCTGTTAAAAATGTCTTACTTAAAATATAAATATACAGCTTATCAAAAAATAGCTGCTACAGATGATAGGATTTTATTATCTGCCTTTTAAAATCTAAGCATAATCCTTCCTGAAAAATCTAAATCAAAGAAGAGTTTTGGACTTGCAATGGTTGATAGGAAATGTTATGAAAGTCTAAACATTAACTGCTTCCCAAAATTTTCTCTATGATATTGTGCCATTCTCTCTTTATTCCTTTTCCTGGGCTTTTAGTCTTTCCTTGGCCTGGTGTATGGTCCCAACGCAAATCAGGTGAAACGCAGACTCAGCCATGGGAGCGTCTTCAATTTCCAAATACCTGCTCTAGAAGTCGATTCCAGAACGGACTTCGGTGACGGGGAAACCTGCAGTGCTGGGGAACGTGAAATCCTGTGTCGGTCGCTGTCAGTCACGCAGATGGGAAGACGCTCCAGCGTGCAAAGTCAAATGAGCCCCAGCTCTCACCCTGCTACCCCGAACTGTGTGCAGAGCAGCACGTGGGCCAACGTGGACAACTGCAACGGGGTGATTTTTGGGACGGGAGGAGGAAGCAGCAGGGTGCACAGTCTAGAGCCAGCATCTTCAGAAGGAGTGATGCTTCCAACGGTGATGGAAGACCCGGGAAAGGGTGATCTAGTAAGTAAAAGATATTATTCTAAGTATATACTTTATATTATGGTTTCTCCATAACTGACAGGTTTTTCTTAAGAGTTTCAGCGAAATGGCAAATAGTGATGTGAAGTATACTGATGTGGGGAGTAAGTTGTCAGTAGAAAGTAGGTTTTAGTACTCGAATGAATTCCCAAAAACTAGAGTTCATTGCTCCATCATTCCTGTTATACAACATGTTTTTCTGCTTCCCACAACTTGTACTAAAATACTTTTGAAGGTTCCTAATGCTGGAATTATAAGTCACCAGAGAGTCTTTTTATCCCGTGCCCTGTCCAGGGAGGTCAATTTGAGCAGTACCTGTATTTTCTTTCTCCTTCACAGCACCTTTAGCATCATGCAGAAGTTTTGACTGAAAGTTCCCCAAACAGGTAGAGATGCTTTTCTACCAATTTATTCCTCATCTCTCTCCTTTTCCATTAGTCTCTGGAATATTTCCTAGGCCTGTTTGCCCTCATACATTTATTTCCAAGGTTTGTACTTGCCCTGTTGCTATTACGTGCTTGCAGGATCCATTTACTGCAGCATTATTACTGAAGAGTAGGACCTTCATTCTCAACATCTATTAACATCTTGTAAAAAGGTACATCTATTTGGTTGCGTGTCATTGTTCCTATTAACTTTCATAGCTACCCATCATCACATCCTATATCATTTTATCCCCCTGGTATCTCCCTAATCATGTTTACTTTTTTAAGCAGCCAGCTGTAAATGATGAGAGCAGCATGACACATTTGCCTCCTCATCTGTCAGTGGAATACTTTAACGAGGCATTTCAGAGACAAAGGGCAGCAAGTGCGGTCAGCATAATTACCAGCGTCTTGGAGGGTAAGTGGTTCCTCATTATGCTTATTTTAATCATAAGGTAATGCTAGCATGGAAGACCAAAATGTCAATACATTTCTTAAAGGTTAACAGAGATTTGTAGGTATGTAGTGAGGAATTTCATCATTAATTTGGCCCTTAAAAAAAGGGGGGGGGGGGGGGCAAAAAAAAAAAAAGCATTATCACACAGTCTTTATGTACTGGAAAGCATCGTTTGCCTATTGTAAGATCTCATTTGGTAGGACAGACAGTGAAGGGGATGGGAATGAGAGTGGGTAGAAGGAGTTTCTCTAGCATTTGACGTGCAGGACTGGGATGTTGTTTTCTCCTCCTGACCTCGTGACCAGTGATGTGTCACTAGCAGAGACGTAGGCATGCAGGATCCAACATTAAGATTATGCAAGCAGGAACAGTTGTAGCAATTTCTGCATTTGGAATGCTTAACCTCATTATTTCATTCCTTTAGCTTACCTTTCCATGGGAAATTTTGGGGTGTTTTATCACTGGCTGTTATTATGCAGACTGTTAGTTTTCTTGAAATTTCTGAAAAATTTCAGCCCAAATTGTTTAGTCATTTTCTAGATCAGGAGACCAGGATGAGAAAGACTTTTTTCTTTTTTCGTCAGCTCATCTGATCTTTGAAAAATTTTCAAGTCTCTGAAAACCAGATTACTAATAATTCCTACTGTGTTTTTATTTAGCTTTAAGCAAGGTCCAGTTGGCTAATGGATTTGCATAGGATTTCAGCAGGGTCAAAAGTATTTTGGAGGACTCATTAATATTGATGGTGAAGAAAGAAAGACTGTGAGATTTATATTTGACCAACAGGATGTAAGTGACAAAGGCAGAACAGCTTCTATCCCATGTTTACCTATAGAAAATGGAGACGTGTGGCAACTTGCATCAGCTGGGAAATGGTCACCATGACCCTTCCAGTAGAAGTGGCCTAAGGCCAGATTTCAGGCACTGTGATTTGGGTTTGCCTCAGCAACAATCAGAATGTCTGTGGCTGACTTTGGCTCCCTCAAGAGTCAGAGACAAAGATGTTGGGTGTGACACAGGCAGTGTCCTAGACATCTACATAAGGATCAGGTCAAAAGATGTGATAGAGAGCAGCCCTGAGGAAAAGGACTTGGGGGTGTTGGTGGATGAAAAGCCGGATATGAGCCAACAGTGTGCGCTTGCAGCCCAGAAGGCCAATTGCATCCTGGGCTGCATCAAAAGAACAGTGGCCAGCAGATCCAGAGAGGTGATTCTGCCCCTCTACTCTGCTCTGGTGAGACCCCACCTGGAGTACTGTGTCCAGCTCTGGAGTCCTCAGCACAAGAAGGATGTGGATCTGTTGGAGAAGGTCCAGAGGAGGGCCACAAAGATGATCCAAGGGCTGGAGCACCTCTGCTATGAGGACAGGCTGAGAGAGTTGGGGTTTTTCAGCCTGGAGAAGAGAAGGCTCCGGGGAGACCTTATAGTGGCCTTCCAGTACCTGAAGGGGGCTACAGGAAAGCTGGGGAGGGGCTGTTTGCAAGGGCATGTAGCGATAGGAGGAGGGACGATGGTTTTAAACTAGAGCAGGGTAGGTTTAGATTAGACATTAGGAAGAAGTTCTTTACAACGAGGGTGGTGAGACACTGGAACAGGTTGCCCAGAGAGGTGGTGGAGGCCCCATCCCTGGAGACATTCAAGGCCAGGCTTGATGAGGCTCTGAGCAACCTGATCTAGTTAAAATGTCCCTGCTCACTGCAGGGGGGTTGGACTAGATGACCTTTAAAGGCCCTTCCAACCGAACACATTCGATGATTCTATGAAAAGTGTCTCGGCCTCTGTATCGACTACAAAGAGCCTCTAAGGCAAGAGGCTCCGGCCTGGCCTCTGCATCGTAAACATCCACATTTAGTCAGATGATCGTCGTACAAGTCTGAGTCCAAGACAAATAAAACCCAGTCCAAAGGCTTTTGAAGTAAGTTCACATGAATGAATTTTGAATCCAATTGTTACTGAATTTTATCTTCATGGATTTTAGCTGATGCAGAGACCATATAAATGGTAGTAAGAGACCATATAAATGGTAGTAAGTGCAGGGAAGCTTTGGGGCTCTGTGTGACTTGAGGTTTCCTTTTACTTCTCTGGTCTTTTGAGTACTTGGAGTTGTTATTTCACGGTCTTGCTCAGTGATAACTATTTAATTATAGTGGGGTTTTCTTTTGTATTCAGAACTTGAAGAATCCCAGCGGAGATGCCCGCCGTGCCTGAATGATTTTGCTTTAAAGTATCTAATTTGGGACTGTTGTCCACTTTGGCTGAGAATCAAGAAAAAAGTGGCTGCTTTCATAAAGGATCCTTTTATTGATCTCACCATCACTGTTTGCATTGTGATGAACACTTTGTTCATGGCGCTGGAGCACAATAATATGTCAGATAATTTTAAATCGATGCTTAATGTAGGCAACTTGGTAAGCAAATTCTCAACTACATGATATTTTATACCAAGGTTTGATTGATGGGTGTTTTCACTAGAGACATACAGAGTAACTTTAAAAATTAAAGTTTAGCAAACTCTGCATTTATAAATTCTACATTTCTAATACAGACAATTCCCAGATTTTACTGTTGCATTTCTAACACACTCCTGAGAAAGCAGAAAACAATCCTCCCATTTTAACAAGTGCATTAGAAGTTCATAAAAATGGATTTTGTTGACCTGTCCGTGAATGTTACTGTATTTGTGAGAACATGATCTAAAGATAAAATAAATTCATGGCAGCTTTTAGGCTGATGTTACTGTTTCTTTGTCACAGGTTTTTACAGGAATCTTCACTGCAGAAATGATCTTAAAAATCATTGCTCTAGATCCCTATTATTATTTTCAGCAGCACTGGAATATTTTTGACAGTATAATTGTCACACTGAGTTTAGTTGAACTGAGTTTACCCAAACACAAAAGCAAGAAAGAGAGGAGAAAAGGAGGAACCCTGTCAGTTTTACGATCCTTCAGACTGGTAACGCCTCACGCTTACTCAATTGTATAAAACATTTTGTTGTGAATATAATAGAGGATACTTCTGTTGTCTGCAGTTAGGATGCAAGAAATTATTATTTTTTTTTAATTTTTTTTTTCTCCTTTCAGCACTACGAACAAGAAACACAGTCTTAAGCTCCCTGTGATGTTAGGGTTTAATGACATATACATTTCTTTTGAACATACTAAGAAATATTCAGAGGAAAAAATATTCCAGGGTAGACATGTTATAAAACTGATGTCAAAAATAAAAAACTGGCACATGAAACTTAGGAAAAAAAAAAAAAAAGTGTCAGACTACAAATACAGAAAAAAAACAGTGCTTAAAAATAGAGGTGAAATGATCTTAAGGTATTCATATCATACACTGTCGACTGATTTTGGTTGTGCAATGAAAAGATAGACTCCTTTTATAGTAATACAGCAGCTGGTCTCTCAACTTTAGTCCTTTGTGTTATGTGCAAGTTGGGCACCATCATCTACATCACATGCATTGTATGGATTGTGGGCCAAACCCTTACCAAGGACTCAAGTTAGTTTGGTCCTTTACAGGGCAGTTAGTTTATGTTTGCAGTGTTGCCAGTTAAAAAAAAAAAACAAACCAAAACACACCAAAACAAACTATAAATACTTTTAAAAACCTATTACTGCCACACTACCACAAATATTACATTGCTGGAATAGTTGACAATATCTGTAAAATAGTTTTTGTGGTCTTTGAATGGTGCAAAGATGGGTTGTCTCTACCGATGTCTAACGCTATGTTTTATGTTTCTACACAGCTGAGGGTCTTCAAACTGGCGAAGTCCTGGCCAACTTTAAACACTCTAATTAAAATCATTGGTAACTCCCTGGGAGCACTGAGTAATCTGACCCTCGTCCTGGCAATCATCGTTTTCATTTTCGCTATAGTAGGGGTGCAACTTTTTGGGAGAAGCTATGGGGAAAACAGATATAAAATACACAAAAGTGGCGAGCCACGCTGGCACATGATGGACTTTTTCCACTCATTCCTCATCATTTTCCGAATTCTGTGTGGCGAATGGATTGAGACCATGTGGGACTGCATGGTGGTCGCTGAACAACCACTGTGCCTTCTTGTTTTTCTGCTAGTCCTTGTGATAGGAAATTTAGTGGTGAGTTTTCCAATATTTTCTTCTCTTTATCCTGTAAATGGTAGTATCTACTTAATTGCCAATTTGTCAAAAAAGGTAGTTTCCCAAAACACAGGTGAATTACCTGTGTGTGTTAGAATCTGCAAAAGCCTCTTTTTGCCTTTCACCTTTAAGCCACTGCCCATATTCTCCCAGTTTGTGTGCTTTGTATACAGCATCACTTGACCTTTTCATGTGGCAATGTGATGAGGAATATCTTTGCAGTAAATATAATATAGGCAACTAAATGTCTTCATGTCTCGGGATTTGGATGTAAATAATCAGTAAGGCTTGTGGCTTATGTGCTTGAATTAATGGAGCTGAGTATTTAAGTCCCTTAGTAAATAATTTTTTGTTATTATTATTTTTTTTAAGATCTCGTGCAAGTATTGAATTCTTTACCAGCAAATGGCAGAATCTACACTCCTACCACTGAAATCAGGATTTTCTTTGACCATCTCTAAGTACATTTACCCACAAAAGCTAGATCCTGCTATGGCATACCCTACACAGCCTCGCAAACTTGTGCTGGGATATAAAGAGGCAGACTGCCCTGCTGGCCCTGTTCTGTCCTTTTTTAATGTCCAAATCATAAAAATATCTTTTGAATAGCTTGGTTTCTCATGTTGTTCTCAGTATCACTCCTATACTTCCCTTAATTTAAGAAACCTGTGAAAAGAATTAAGTTTAGGCAGCCATTTATGGGAAATATCTGTTCTGTGGCTGAATCCCAAATCCCTGGGTCCCACCTGTTCTACACCGCAATGATTGATTTCAGTGATGCAATGTTGTGAGTGATATTCATATCACATAATGTTAACTGTCAAACAATTAAGTGCTTAGCCTATGCTCCTTGTTTAGGCTTTCTTATTGTCAAAGGAAACAGAGAGGTATCCGAGAGTGGGATTTATTCCAGCCCAAGGTCAATAACTAAGACAGATGGGATGAATTGGTCTCTGGAGGGCTAATGTTCTCCACTGACTGGGGTCCCTGGATGATTCAGGGGTGCTACCTGCCCAGTTCTAACATGGTAAAAATTAAGATACACAGATCCCATCCCAAACTGAAACATTAGGAAAAAAATTAAATTCTCCCATTCCCTTAAAAATAAAAATTTGGAGTTTATAAATTCTTCTATTTAAATGTACTCAAAAGCAGGGAGGAAACCTCACTTTGAGCTTCTCTTGATTTTAATTTCTGTGATCGTGTTGCAGTTTTGATGGAATTGCTGGGTTTGAATCTGACCTCTCACAGGATTTTGGAAGTACCTCCACAGAAGCCTGATTTAACTCTAGTTTGAAGGAGGAAGAGGTGTTATTAAACCAACTCGCCATGACCATAGTATTTGTTACTACTATAACCTTTGAAAAGTTGTTTTAGCTAAATAATGCATTTTGCACGCACAGATCTCTTTTAGCTACTATTTTAAATAACTTTTTTCGGGCAACAGGGTCATGGGAACATTGGACTTTCTGAGAGAGAAGTCTAATCCATCAAATATAATGTGATCAGCCATAGTCATTTCATTATTACCTTGTTTTGACTTGCTCAGTGAGACTAAACTTTGATTCTAACACACTAAACTGTGTTAGAATCGAAGTTACAATTTAGATTTCTGAAAGCTACTTTACTGACTATTAATTTTATTATTATTTCAATGACTTTCAGGTTCTCAACCTTTTCATTGCACTGCTGCTGAATTCCTTCAGTACCGACTGTCTCCAGACAGCAGAGGATGATGGAGAGATGAACAACCTCCGGATTGCCTTCGCTCGGATTCACAAGGGATTTCACTTTGTGAAGAGTGTTACGTGGGATACCTGCTGTGGAAAGCTCAGGCATGTAAAGAAAGCACACAGGAAGAAAATCAAATTGACTGCACAGAACCCACTTGGGTTCAAACATGAAGAAATTAAAAGTTGTAAAGAAAATTACAGTAATGAATGGACTGAGAAAAATGGGGACAAATGCTCAGGTCTTGAAGATTTTATTACCAATCCCAATGTATTTGTTTGTGTCCCTATTGCTGAGGAAGAGAATACAAGTGAGGGTTTTGAAGATGAAGATAAGCTGAGTACTTTTACAGACATAGAATGCAGCAAACAGGTAATAAATTTCTTTATTTGTGTTGGAACAGTAGAGAGCATATTCGTATGGATGGACGCATGTATGGTAGAAGACCATAGCAGAACAGGGTGGCATAAGTTGATCCATTTCCAGAGAGTTACCAAATTCTGAACTAGAACCAAAAGTACGAATGTTTAGAGTGAGTGCAAATTATCACTTGGAGCCTTTTAAAAATTGAGGGTCTTTCGTGGTCTTAAAAGAAAGACCATAAATTGTTGGCTTTGCTGCAGGAATTCCTGGCTGACACGTTGTGTTACACACAGGTAATTACATAGCCCATAGATTGTCCATAGATAATTGTGGCAGTCTTTTGCGAACCTGGAATTTTTATGTAAAAATTTATGTAAACAATGCCATTTTGCGTTACTTACATGACAGATCAGAAATGTATGTTCTGCATAAAGAAGTTTATCATGAACTTATAACATAAATGTATTGCTCTGGTCCATTCTTCATCATCTGTCCTTGCTGTGTATTGTAATTATTAGAAGGTACAAGTATTAAGCATGAAGTGGCTCTATTAAGGTCACGTTTCTTATGTGATAACATATATTGTCCTGTTTCTTTCTTTTCTTTGAATTTTTCAGTTCTGTTTCAACCACAGAAGACTCCCTTTCTAGCCTCAAGGCTTCCCACCTTCAGTTTCCATCTTAATCCCTACGCAAAAATTCTCACTTACCTTTTGACTAGTTCACTAAAATACTAGTTCCTTAGTTTGTTGAACGTTCATTGGGAAATTTTTCCCTTTTGTAAAATCAGAGACTTAAAATGATCGAATCTTATGATTTTTGTCTGGAGAGCCTGCCTTTAAATGAAATGCATATCTTCTCTTTCTTTCCCTTCCAACTCGTCCACCCTCCAAAAAGCAAAAAGAAACCCCCTCTAACCCACAGATTATTTTCAGGATGAAAATCACCTGAGGCAAAGGGGAGAAAGAGGGAAAAATTCGGGAAGCTGGAGTAAAGGATCGGGATTTTCCTCTGAAGAATTCAGTGTACTTTACCTAGGAAAGGATAGGAAGGCTGAACCGTCATCACCAGAACAAAAGGAGGTAATAATTTTTTTTCTATGGCATTGACTTTCCAATATGGGTCAAGGTTGGGTATGTTTCTGTTCAAGGATTTTCTGGAGTGGAGTTTAGTGGCAGCAAGCAGCTCTGAGCTTGCAGTAGCCAGTCTGTCCGGTTAATGACAGAGACGGAATTCTGTGAATAAAATTGAAGCTGTGCTAGGTTTCTATGTATTGATTTTTTTTAAAAAAAGGATATGTATAGGGAAGAGAGTGTTTAGAAATGGAAAAAAAAAAAAGTTGATTCAAATAGATAATTTGTAAAATTCTCTCTGCTATTTTCCATTTATTGATATTTGAGTCCAAAAAAAGGAGAAGGGGAAAAAAACAAGGCATTGAGAGAGAGAGATGCTGTCTTATTATCGTATTAAGAGAGTGGGAAATTCCAGCAAGTCTGCCTGTATCCTAAATATCTCAATTGCAAGAAATGTAATACTTTAAATGAGTTTCTCACTATGACACTAAAGATAGCAGTTAGTATATAAAAATATTTTTAGAATAATTTTGAATAAAGAATACACTAAAAAATTAGCAAAGCACTATGCAAACATAAAAGAACAAAAACAGAGTAAGTGATTTGTAATAAACTGCTGACTCATCATACATGGTATGTGGTGTGATGGGATAGAGAAAAGCTTAATAACTGGAGAATATATGATATGATTCCAACTTCTATTTCATCAATACTGTAATGGGTGTTTCAGTTCTTGATACAAGATATATTTATTTTCCTATGATTTCATGGTTTTAACCCAAGCAGTTTATCCCACTTTGAGGACTACACGTACTGATAAACAAGTTAGGAGCTCATCAATTTACCAGCTTATTAGGTAGTTACATTTGGTTCATGTAGATAAATATTGTAATGATGTAGCTTTGGCCCCTATTTGAATGCACCTATTGGTATTTCTAAGCTCATATACTTTTAAAACCACGAAGTTTGTTCCATTACCAACACCGTTTGAAATATTAGAACACAGCCAAGTTTTAATTTTGAATGTTATATGTTCATGGATGAATTTATGCATTTGGAGCCGAATGTAGAAAGAATTCATACCTGATCTTATTTTGCTTCATAGTTTGACAATATCAGCTCTTCTGAAGGCAGCACGGTGGATCTGACAAATCCTGAAGATCTTTTGAGGAAGATTCCAGAGTTTGCTGAAGACTTCAAGACTCCAGAAAAATGTTTTCCAGAAGGTAAGGCTCTCACGGCTTCACTACTGGGAAGTGAGAAGAGTCAAAACCCAACCTGTTTCTCTGAGCCAATTTCTTTTCCTTTATTTCTTTTCTTTTATTCTGATCCAATAAAGTGAGATTATTTTCAGTGAATTTTAGTTATCTGGTAATCAGATAAATAATCTAAATCATTGTCCCTCTCTAGTCAACAGAGATTGTGGCACCTGAAAAATAAAACCCCCTTCCTTTAAAAGCCAATTGCTTCTAACTAGGACCTGGGCAATGGCATAGACCCAGTCCCAAAAAATGAGATTATTATAGTGAAGTGAGATGAATTTTACTCAAAATATTCACAACATAAAGTCACTTTTGGACTTTAACATAAGAGAATTGTAAGTGGTCAGAGCTCGCTTGACAACGGCCACTGGAACAGGGCACTTGGCGCATCAGGTTTACTAATACTTTGCAACAGTATAAATGTTTATTCCTTGAATAGCGTTTCATGAACAATTTCTGTAACAAACAAAGGAGTGAAATAAGCAGAGAGAAGCTGCTCGGGTATCACTACTGGGTGATAATCTGGGAACCCCTTCTCAAATCTTTGTGCAACTTCTAGCTTTACAAGTTGTTACAGGATGTGCCGAGTCCTTTTATGAATTCTTCCTACCCAAACATGTGTAAAAACATGTGGTTTTCGTAAGATGAAAAGAAATAGCTCTTGAGATTTTTCTGAAATAACTGGCACTACTGACAGACAGGGATAATCGTTGCAGTCTCAGTATTAGTTGTGAGAGAATAAGCTACATCAAGCCAGTCTATAGGCTCATTTCTTCCAAGTGTGTTGTAATAAATGAATTATAACTGTGGCAAAATTCTTCCTGGTGCTCCAACTTGCTTTTTGCTCAGCCAGTCACCCTGGCTGACCACCACTGTTTTTCACCCATTCACCCGAGTTTTCTTCGATTCTGTTTTCTGGCCATTCAAGCTTCCCAGTACCACAAAATGGTTGTGAGGGACTGTTCAGCCTGGAGAAGAGAAGGCTCCGGGGAGACCTTATAGTGGCCTTCCAGTACCTAAAGGGGGCCTACGGGAAACCTGGGGAGGGACTGTTTGCAAGGGCATGTAGCGATAGGATGAGGGACGATGATTTTAAACTAGAGCAGGGTAGGTTTAGATTAGACATTAGGAAGAAGTTCTTTACAATGAGGGTGGTGAGACACTGGAACAGGTTGCCCAGAGAGGTGGTGGAGGCCCCTTGCCTGGAGACATCCAAGGCCAGGCTTGATGAGCCTCTGAGCAACCTGATCTAGTTGAAGATGTCCCTGCTTACCGCAGGGGGGTTGGACTAGGTGACATTTAAAGGTCCCTTCCAACCCAACACATTCGATGATTCTCCAGCCTCGTGTACGTGGAGCCCAGGAGCAGGTCCCACGGCTCTCTGAGTTTGCTCTCCTCCCTCGCTCCCAAAGGCACGGCCTTTCTCTCCTCCCCGCCTTCCCATTCAAGTACTGCTTCCTGCTAGATATTTTATCTGATGAGAACACGGATAAATCAAACCTGTCTCTAATTACTCCCATATCCTCATTGTTCTGTTCTGCCCTGGTCTTTGGTTTGATTTTTTTTCTGTGCCCTTTTTGGGTCAGAGAAACTTGTAATGCACAGTTTTAGGATTGAATCAATAACAGTGAAGCATGTAGAAATTATTTGAAGTTAGAGAGGTGTTGTACCTGAATGCAAAGTATTCTCTGTGTAGCAATTATATATATATATATATTTACTATTATGTTTTACATCATAAATCCTGAGATCCTCTGTACCTACATTACAGTTTGCTTTCTCCAGGAAAAAAACCCAACCAAACCACAAATATTGCATTAATAATACATATGTCAGATTTCTGAGGTACAGTTTTTTTTCAGAACTACTTTATCGATGGCATTTTTTTTGCCAGTACAGCCATTAGAACAAAACAAATGAAGAATGTTCTTTCCCTGCTCCAGAAAAGAAATGTGAAATATCTTGTTCTGTGCTCTGTAGTCCCAGGCTGGAGTGTGCCTGCTGTGGCCAAACCATTAGAGAGCTCCGCTGAAGGTGCAGCAAATCTGTGCCTCATGCAGATCTATGAACAACAACAAAAAAAATCCCTGTCTTGTGCAAGTGCCATTCCCTGCCTCACCTCAAATCCCAGATCCACATTACTGGGGAAACTGGGATTATTGAAAGAAAGATTTTTGCATATATTATATCCTATTATATATATGAGTTATACAGTACTATATAATACGTATATAAGATATCATATATATGTGACACATAGATTATTTTTTTCATGTTTGGAAATGACAGAAGCCTTCTGACTGACATTTTTCGTGTTACTGAAAACATGAATTAGCCTAGAGGAAGGAAGATGTTAGTCTAAGTGAGTTAATTCTTGGCAAAATTAATAAGTAATCAGTTCCAGGATTTTGTAATGGGGTGATGAGGAAATGTTAGGTGGCCCTTGAGTCATTGTCTGTTATAAGAAGCAATCTGGTGAGTTTGAAAGGAGATATCTCCTTCTATGGAGCTGAGAGTATGACATATTCTAGCAAGTTATGTGATATAAAATCACTCTGTGCAGTCAGAACCAAATAAGTAAATGAATAAATCTTGCAAGGCAGGGTATAGTGCTGCAACATTAAAGACAACTGTTTACCTTCTTTGTCTCCGAGCCATTTTGCCATCTTGCTCTGCTTTCCAGTGTGTAGAAACTGAGAAAGGCTTTTGTAGCATCAAGACTCTTTCCATAGCTCTGAAACACCAGGTCACTGAAAGCATTGCCAGCATCTCAAAAATATCTTGAAATAATGGAAAATTGTCCAAAGGCACTCCACCTATATTATGTGTATATAAATAGGAGTTAAAAGGCCAACAAAATTAGATATTTCCTTTGTTTTGTTTTGTTTTGTTTTTTCTTTTTCCTCATGGGAAAACATAAAAAAAACCCCTAACAATGATGGAGTTTATGTGACCATGGACTTTCCCCTGCCATCAGAAGTTTCTTGAGCAACCCTTCCTTCCATGCATTCATTGCTGTCTCTCGCTTTCAGGTTGTGTTCGATACTTTCGTTGTTATGCGGGTAGTGCCATAAAGTTTGGAGGAGAAAGATGGTGGAATCTGAGAAAAACCTGCTTCCAGATTGTTGAACACTCCTGGTTTGAATCCTTTATCATATTCATGATTCTTCTGAGCAGTGGAGCCCTGGTTAGTTTAGCAAAGTTTCATGTATTTATTTAGAAGCATTTTCAGCTCTAATTTTCACCCAGAGAAGTTGTTTTTATCAGTGAATATCTTTGAACTCATCAGGAGAAAAAAATAGAGGCTTCACTTAACAGACACTTATTCACAATTGCAATTACTGCAAATTTATTATTCATGTTATTACAAATTATGAGAGAGAGTGAACAATGCTAAAAAGATATAACTCAGAAGCTGTTTCTATTCTGGATTCTATACTGGATTTTCCTGTGTCTCTGGAAGTTGTTTCACCGTTGGGAAATTACCTTTTTTATGTCATTAAAAGAAATTACTCAATACTAAAAAAATTGGTTCTTTTGAGAGTATGTTTCTGGAAATTCATTTCAATACGTTTATACTTTTCTCCTAGGATCCCATTGGGCATGATGAGTGTCCACGGAGGTGTAGTACATAGAGAAAAAGAAAGAGAAGGGACAGGGAGAACTAAAAGTTTATCAGCTGACATAGATTTGAGCAAAAGACAGGGTTTAGATCTGTGTAAAACACATACTGGATGACAAAGAGGTCTTAATGATGCTAGACTTTAGTTTTATAAAGTTCATCTCTGACTTTTGCCATTTATATGTATATTACGATTTCAGGCATTTGAAGACATCCATATACGCGAGAGAGAACACATTAAAACTATGTTGGCATTTCTTGACAAAATGTTCACTTTCATCTTTGTTCTGGAGATGCTCCTGAAATGGGTGGCTTATGGCTTCAAGAAGTTTTTCACCAATGCCTGGTGCTGGCTGGACTTCCTCATTGTAAATGTAAGTTCTGCCTTTGGCATTTCTATGTGGGTCCTGGTGCAGGATGCATCCACAAAACAGCAGAATCACTGTTTTGTGGATGCGAAGCTAAGACAGTACTCTTACCTACTTTAATGATGGCTTTGGGATATTGTACTCTGGGCACTGAAAATATTGTGAGATTTTGGTTTTTTTAAGAAACAGGAATAAAGGAAACAGATACCAGGACATTGCTAATACTTTATTTTGTCTTCCCATTCAGATCTCTTTAATAATCATGTTTGGCGGTTCGTTTGGCCCCATGAAATCTCTTAGGACTCTTCGAGCTCTGAGACCCTTAAGAGCATTGTCACGATTTGAAGGGATGAGGGTAAGACCGAACACAAACCAAAGGCTCTCATTACTAATAAGCATGTAACAGGTTTGTAACTCACGTCCGTGACTTTATGAAGTTCACGTATCTACCTCAAGTTCAGTCTAGGACCTATAAAATGAACTTTTAAAAGGCAGCTTTGCTGCGCTCCTCTGTACCTGGCTGTTCCTTATAGACTATCCTTGAGTGATTGATCCCGAGTGCCATTGAAACTAAAGCTAGACTAGGCTAGGCTTTGTGCCATTGCTGCTCAGTCATTCTTGTGTTCCTGTCTTACTGAGATAGCCAAAAATAAAATAGAGAATAAGAACTGTGAGCACAATTCTCATTTTTGAAGTCTGATGACAAGGTAATTCAAATGAAAGAATCATCTCCATTCTGCAGTCTTTTACTGGACTGATTTACAAAAACTTCAGACTATTGAGAGGTACTTTGCTCAAATTATTGTTCTAAATAGACAGATTCTTTCAAAAAGCTGGAGTGTATGTGGATTATTTGCTGCTCTTTTCCATCAAAGGAGCACCTGGAACAATGTGAAGCTGCTGGACATTAATTACTTGTAATTACATATCTGCCATTGTGCAAATGCAGATAAAGATTCTGTCAGACACATGTAAAACACACCCATACGCTGCAGTGGGAAACAGCGTGATGACCACAGAGATATTTGAGGAAAAGTCTGGTCTATGGAATACACTCTGGCATGTGAGAAGGGATGATAGAAATACGTATGGCATCACTGTCACACCTTTACGTGGGAGTGCAGCTGAGGTACAGATTGCTTTTGGATATCTTCTGGAAGTGAGACTGAAAGCTCTCCGACTGCAATCTTGTCACTGTGAAGGCAGAGAGAAATTGCATTAAATTAATTAAAAGAATCTATCAAAATTTCCATGTCTGGAGTTAATTTTGAAACAGGTACCATCACGCTTTCTGTCTTACTATGCAGAATGTGTGTGACACGGCCTCAAAAATCAAAGCTTTTTCGTTTTTCTTCTGGTCCATCAAGTTCTTCTTTGCTACCTGATGGCTGATTTCACTGCCTGCACTATGAAACTCGGAGATATTCTCCTCATTTCCTTACTCTGTCCCATTTTATGAAGCAATCTGTTATGTCACAGCGTGCACTTCAAACCTACATGGACGTTTTGTGGGATCATACAGCACCTAGCATGGAAAAAGTAGCTGGCTCAAACCAAGCACAATCATAATCAACTAAAAGTAATAGATTTAGCAAAATACTAGTGGAGAATTCTTGCTGATCCTTTTAAAAGCTAATTTCTACAGTGCTAATAATACAGTCCTCTGCACTAGTGCTTATGGATGAATACTTCAGAAATTTTATGTTATAAAAGTTTAAAACAAACAAACAAATAAAACATCCCCTACTCCAAAACCAAGGGAAAGTCATCATAGAATCATAGAATTGTTAGGGTTGGAAGAGGATGGACTCACATTGTAATATACTTACGTGGTAGTGCCCCACAGCAGCCCAAAAAGTATCAACTATTCCTTTGAAAGACTAAGAGATACTATGGACCTTTGAACCTTTGTTCAAGATATCCATGCCAGCTGTGACTAGTATTTACATGGAAAACATTAGGTTTCTGTTTGCTGAGATGACTAAGTGACTGCTTATTGCACTGAGAAAATACTTGAGCCTGTCTTCGCTTAAGTGTATTTTTCCTCTCCCATTTCATCCGAGGTGGTGGTCAATGCCCTCGTGGGAGCCATCCCTTCCATCATGAATGTTCTGCTCGTCTGCCTCATCTTCTGGCTCATCTTTAGCATCATGGGAGTGAACCTCTTTGCTGGGAAGTTTGGGAAATGTGTGAATCTGACAGAAGAAGATTCAGAAATAAATGATTCGATCAATAACATAACAGACTGTAGAATGTATAATAACACAGGAAAAATATTCTGGGTGAATGTTAAAGTCAACTTTGATAATGTTGGCTCTGGCTACCTGGCGCTGCTTCAGGTGGTAAGTGCAGCTTGCCTTCACTAGCCAGTACCATGTCAGATGGGCTTGACCTCCTGCCAACTCCTAACTCATCTCTGTGGCTGATGTCATACAGCCTGCTCTTCCCTTGTCGCTGGCTGTTCAAAAGCCAGCGCTATCTGTGCACACAAATGGAAAAAGGGGAACAAATTAGACCCTGCTCTGACTTTCCAGGTGATAAAGTAAGCATCTGGTGCACAAGTGCTGTTTCTGCCTCCAGCAGGTTTGTGAGCCTGAGAGCTGGAGTCAATCTCAGAAGGAATTCTGGGGCAAATACTGACCTAATCTGCCATAATACGGATTTGTTCATCCATGAGGGTTGTAAGGCCTTTAGCAGACCATGCTAGTGAAGTTTTGCCTGGTTGGCATCTTAGGGCAACATGTTCTATCCCACTCTAGCAAACTTTCTCATCCGGATAAGGCTGAAAATGCCACACATACAGCAGGGCCAAGTTTCCTTAAAGTCAGAGTTTGGTGTGGTGTGACCACATCAAAACCTCTTTCTCTAGTTAGTGTTATTCAGATATTGCCAATTATGTGAAGACTTTTACCCTGAAAGTTCAACATATTTTCCATAATCTCTCATTCTAGGCAACATTTAAAGGTTGGACAGACATCATGTACGCGGCCGTAGATTCACGAGAGGTCAGTCACTATATTCAAATTATATTTTTTGTTAATGCAATGGCTTTCTGCAAAAATGTTACGATTTTTTCACTTTTACATCTGCTGTTTGTCTGTGCTAAATCTTTCCAGTAAATTTTTTATCAGCTGATGTAAACCTTTCATCTGCAAATCACTCATAGTATCCTAAAGCTGATCTGTTGTAGTGGGGAAAGGGATTCAACTCCAGATCTACCCGCCTAAATGCAGTTACCTAGAGTGTAAGGTCTCCAGGTGAGTTTGCCTCCAAGTGCCCTCTATGCTTAATGGAAATCTAGTCAACATGTTCAGAGGGATCTAGGAGCATTTCAGCTCACGCTGGATATCTGTATTGTTCAGCTCGGCACTTCTTTATACTATATTGACTCTACTAATAACGGGATGTCCATCAGCTAGCCGGGGACTTGAGTGTTCCCACTCACATGGAGGCACCTACCTTCACGCATCTTCTTTTATGAAACTCAAGTCCACTTCGAAACATAAACCCAAACTTCATCAAGAATCGATCTAATGTGGATAAACAATCATTTAAAATACATTGTCGGGCATCACTAATACTGTTTTGCCTACTGCTTATATTGCCAGTAGCATTTTATGCCCCATTTATAAAGCGTTATGTCTTTGGAAGCAAAGAATTTGAAATGAAGAGGTTATGCTAATTTGATCATGCCTTCAAAGGAATCAAATAATTTTAAGAGTACCATATATGAAAATGAGGGGGGGGAACATTTCAATGCTTTTTTTTAATGTGTGTTTCAGTTTTAAAAACTGTTTTTCTTTTGTGTTTTTTTGCTAAGGAGATATCTAGACCAAGGTTTTTAGTATTGAGAGCTTGGAATTAGACTTCTAAATAGTTTGCTTGATTTTTCAAGTACTGAGCAATTTACAGCTTCTATTGTTATTGGAAGAAGCTGAACTGATGCTTCTGAAACGCTTATGAAAATCATGTCAAGAATGTCCAATTCAGTAACTATTTCTATTGTCTTTAGCAGAGCCTAAATCAATTGCAAATGGTAAGATTTTAAAACAGGTTGGAAAAGAAAAAAAATCTACAACAATCAGCTTTTGTGGAAAAAAAAAAAGACATTTTAAATAAAAGTAAACCTCATCCACCATTTGTCAAAGACTAAGTTTTGCTCTACAAGTTTTTCAGTGCAAATATATCAGTATGAATTAAATTATCCTGTTCTGCAACGATCTGGCCTGAAACTACACAAATAAACATTGTAAAAGAAATCAAGTTAATGACTTGTCATAGTATAAACACTTTGTAGTACTGTTATTTTGAGCCATATTCTCTGGTTAGTTATCTCTCATGTGCTGTGCTTGGTGTATCATTTTGTTAAGGTTCGTGTTTAATTTCAAAAGCGATAGCAGTCAGCATCCAAGCAATGATGTGCCTACGAGGTCCTAGAATTTTGATGCGCTTAGTAGTCACCATATGAATGTTACTTCCTTCCATCATTTCATGCCCCTTCCAAAAGCATCTTATACATACAATATTTTCTGTTATACACTATTGGTAGTTTTAAAATTTTGTCAGAATTAGCAGTAGGGCTGTAAATCTTAGTTCCTCCTGCAACCAATTTGTGAGAGGATCTGCAATATGACGACTATTCTGAATTGAGCCCATGTTGTTATTGGTCATTTTTCACGTTGCTTCTCATTCTTGCAGAAAAATGAGCAGCCGCGAATGGAGCACAGTCTATTTATGTATCTCTATTTTGTGAACTTCATCATCTTTGGATCTTTCTTTACCCTGAATCTCTTTGTTGGTGTTATTATTGACAACTTCAACCAACAAAAGAAAAAGATAAGTATATTGGTTGTGCTCCCAGGCACCTACTGTATTTCGAGCAATGCTGTCTTTTGAGAACAAGATCCTTGCTATATGTAGAATCTTAAACTTCTATTGGCATTTACAAGAGCATTAGTAATCAAGTTAGCAGAAGTAACACCCAGGATGAGTTTTTTCCTCCTTTCTTCTCTCCTATAACCTGAACACCCAGCCCTTTCCCAACATTTCAAAGGCAATGACATCCTCTCTGCAGTGCCTTAAAAAGTTCCTCCTTTGTGGGAACTGAGCACAACAGGAGCTTCATTATTTAGAAAGTGATCCGGTACAGATGCTCTGAGAAGTATTTTGGATATTCAACAAGACCAGGATGTGGGTAGCCAGGGAAAGATTTGTTCCTGTCCAGGTTTTCAGTAGGTCCTTTGTTTTCACGCTTTCTCAGCCAGCTGGGTTTCACCCCAGGACTTCTGCTCTGTGAATGTATGGTTTGTGCCACTCTGGTTTTTTGGACACTGCTCTGCATTATGAAAAGGGCTGGTACAAGCAAGATGTGAAAAAGGAAGGAATGTTAGTTTCCAGCATTTTAGATTTTGTAACTACAATAGTGCTGCTTTTCACCAAATAACAGTGACCTTTCTTTATATACTTAGGTGGGGAAGATATCTTTATGACAGAAGAACAGAAAAAATATTACAATGCAATGAAAAAGTTAGGAAAGAAGAAACCTCAAAAACCCATTCCAAGACCGTTGGTAAGACTATCTGAATTCTTCAAAACAAAAATGCATTGCAAAAGTGGCATTTAATTCACTGAAAAGTGCATAAGTTTACATATTGTATATAAATAATTTATACTATCTTTACATTGATACTCAGAAAGTGCTCTAAAGTCAATTCCATACCAAAAAGTTTCACTGAAAGAATTTACAGGTTAAATATTTATTAAGTTCTCTGCATAAATATTCTTGGGTTTTACATTCACCTTGGAACTGATTAAATTTCAGGATGGGAAGGGATTTTTAATGTCATTTTTACATTCTACCTTTCTCAAGTTTCTCTGACTTTACCATAATTGAGTGACTTTGCAACGTAAAAATTGGAGCTGTTGGAAAGAAACATGTACAGATGAGTCCTCCCTACTTTCATAAATGATGCCGGATGTATTTTTTTCCTCTAGAACAGATACCAAGGGTTCCTTTTTGACATCGTAACACGCCAGGCTTTTGATGTTGTAATCATGATTCTCATCTGCCTTAACATGATCTCCATGATGGTGGAAACCTATGACCAAAGTGAAACGAAGTCTGACATCCTTAACAAAATCAATACGCTCTTCGTTGCCATCTTTACTGCAGAATGTGTTCTGAAGTTGGTGGCTCTGAGGCAGTACTATTTCTCAAATGCCTGGAACATATTTGATTTAGTTGTAGTGATCATGTCACTTGTTGGTAAGTAAAATTGGTTTGGCAAATTCTTACTATATCAATTACAATTCTTTTCAGAAAAAAAACAGTTAAGATTTATCAACTGCAAATGGATGTTGAAATGGAAATCAGAATACTGTAAAGTCTTGAGAAAAAAGAACTAAAAACCCCACCATGATTATATTAAAATAACATGAAATAAGATTTTTTTTTTTTACATTTCTTCTATTTTCTTTTAACAAAAGTATTTACAAAAAAAAAAAGGTGGATATGTTTCATAAAATCTTTCATATGGTTCTTTGGATAGTTTTTTCCTAGTCTGAAACACAGACTGAATAACCCATCATACCATTACCTTGTTATGTGCTAATTTCCATTGTTACAGTTTTAGTGCCGACTAAGAAATCTTTGATCAGATAGAAATTACTGGGTTTTGTCTTCTGTTTTTGTAGCAGAGAACTAAAATACATAGAGAATATGAAGACTGGAATTAGTTATAGACTATAGAACTCAGTTTCTGAGAACTCAGGCACAGCTGATTGGAAATAAGGGTTCACAGGATAGAAAAGAACAACACAAATGTATTAGCTTTTATTTGAAGGGCTTGCAATGGAAGAACAGGGAAAAGAATTCTTCTGCTAATTTGAGCTTTCTGAAAAATTAACTATTCTTAGAGACACTACTGCCAAAAGAGCAGAAGGCATTTAGGGGAAGAAAATATTTGGTTTCTTTAGTATGACTTATGTTTTGGGTAAGTAAGATTCCAGTAAGAACATGGGTTCCTGGAGTAGAAATTCAGAAAAAAGTACCCAAAACATCTAAACCTAAAAAACTCTTCTAGTGCTACTAGATCTGTCAGTTTTTCATGCAAACTAAAGATAACATCCGTGTGTAGCTATGTCCCTGAATGGACTAAAAGCCATTCTAGAGTGGCATGCACAACTTCTGTGTTCATCACTGGGTTTGTTTATACATATCTTGACTATGTTATCTACATGACGACCATGACATTGTTGTTATATCTTGTTTTCTTAGTTTAGCTTTGTAGTGTCAGTGTCTGAAGTCACATTTAGAAGGTAAATAAGTAACCTACACCTGGTGAAGTATTCATACAACCGGTGTCAAAGAAAACCATCAGTCAACAAGTGTCGACTGATAGGGATATTGGAAGTTGTCTGTAGAAAGGTGCTTGCCATCTTTAGTGCAACAAGTTCTATCTCCCGGTGGCTGAAGAATGTAGTTCATAATTGCCGATTTCTACAACTATTTTTTCAACTCTAACTGCTATTAAAGGTTGCTCTCTTCGGGTCTTAGCACACACACATCAGATATTTTTCAACTGTACAGATTCTATCATTTCATTCTACTTACTAGTTAAGCAGAAATGTGATATTCTAACCAGTTGTTACCTTTTCCATTTTAGCCTTACTGCTTTCTGGCATCGGTAAAGCATTTGAACATTTCTTACCACCTACACTCTTCAGGGTCATTCGCCTGGCTCGGATTGGACGAATACTGAGACTCATCCGGGCTGCCAAAGGAATTCGAACTCTGCTTTTTGCGTTAATGATGTCCCTACCTGCTCTATTTAACATTGGCCTCTTGCTTTTTCTGGTCATGTTCATTTATGCTATTTTTGGCATGGCTAACTTTGCCTATGTGAAGATGGAAGCTGGCATCGACGATATGTTCAACTTCCAAACCTTTCCTAACAGCATGCTCTGTCTCTTTCAAATCACTACATCAGCTGGCTGGGATGGTCTCCTCAGTCCTATTTTAAACACTGGGCCACCATACTGTGATCCAAACGTAAATGGTACTACAGGCGAATGTGGTAAACCTGCCATAGGTATTATTTATTTTGTAAGTTACATCATTATATCATTTCTCATAGTTGTAAACATGTATATAGCTGTTATTCTGGAGAACTTCAATGCTGCTACTGAGGAAAGTACAGAGCCTTTAGGGGAAGATGACTTTGACATCTTTTATGAAATTTGGGAGAAGTTTGATCCTGAGGCAACTCAGTTTATAACTTTCTCTGCACTTCCAGACTTCGCAGATGGTCTGGCTGAACCTTTACGTGTACCAAAACCAAACAAAGTTGAACTCATAGCAATGGACCTGCCTATGGTCAGTGGAGATAGGATCCACTGCTTGGATATCTTGTTTGCTTTTACCAAACGAGTCTTAGGAGATTCTGGGGAGATGGATACTCTTAAAGTACAAATGGAGGAGAAGTTCATGGCTGCCAATCCATCCAAAAAATCCTACGAGCCAATCTCCACTACTCTCAGGCATAGACAAGAGGAAGCTTCTGCCACTGTCATCCAGCGCGCCTACAGGAGTCATTTGCTCCTGCGCTCCGTAAAGCAGGCTTCTTACCTGTACCATCGCAGAACTTGCAGCGGTGACACTCTTAGAGGTGCTGCTCCAGAAAAAGAAGGACTTATTGCATCTATGATGGGTGAAAACTATAATAGAAGTCCTGACAAGTCTGAAACTTTGTCCTCAGCATCCTTTCCTCCATCATATGACAGTGCCACGAGAGCCAGTAGTGGCAATCTCATGGTTGAGAATGGAGAAATTACAGGTAATCAACAATCTCCAGACATCAAATAGTTCATCAGTGACAATGTTCTTCAGAATATTTTAAAATGTTCACAGAAGCTGATATTGTAAATACATGTCAGCTGAGGCGGCCTCCCTATTAAACAAAGTCTGTTGATCAGGATCAGTTAGCCATAGTTAGGTATCATCACTTAACTGTGGTAGCTGCTAAATCACAGCCTTTGACTGTGCTATGTTCAGCTTTGTTCAATATTTACGTATGAAGAGACAAAAGCTGTGAAAGGTTTTGGATCTGTTTGATCAAGGGCACCCCACTGCAAAGCAGGTCCCACGGTGCCTGAGCGCTGCGGCGTGTTCACAGCAGCGATAGACAACATCTGCTGATGTTACCCCTGGTGCTGGAAGCAGAGAAAAGCCCAAGCAGCAATGGATCCACTGGAGCACAGAAAAAGAACATCAATGTTAAGATAAACTGCCACAGGGAAAGGAGCTGAATTTTGCCTTTAGTCCATTCCTAATTGATACTCTATAAACCTGTTAAGCAAATGGCTGCTGATTTCTTTTTCTTTTTTTTTTTTTAATGTTTGGGGACCAATGTACCACAAACATAGACACTGCATGATCCACAGATATGCCATGATGTAGTGGACTTCTTCCAATACGATCGATTTACAGAATAAACCACGGCATGTATGCTATTGTAGTTGTGTTTCTGCAGCTTAATGAAATAATAAAAACAGCTCTTAGTATTACAGAAGTTGTACTGACCTGAGTAAAACCTTCCTTTATATTTTGTCTGTGAGGATTATTTTTTAACTCAATTTCATCTGTCAGTGGGGTGAAAGCTGACGTGCTGTGCGTCTATCAGTCACTCCATAACAATAGTGTTTCTTACATATTTTCCTCAAACTTCACAGAATGGTTAAATTTCATGCTCAAGTTCATTCCTGCCAATGGGATAGAGAAGAGAGACGCAGAAAAGCATTTCCACTGGGGGAGAATCAGCAGCATCACTTCAGATGACATCAGAAACCCAGGCTGGGGGATGCCACATGGGCCCCATCTGAGCTGCCCTTGGTTGTAGTGGTGAGTGTCATCCATGGCCATGGAGTGAGGTCTTGACCTAAGGTAGATGTGTCCCATTGGCGGTAGGAGCCGTTCTCCCTTCTCCCTGTGCTTCTTTTATGGGAGGACCAGTTTTCTCTCTCCTGCAAAGATTAGAAAAACCGAAGTATGAGTAATGTGGACAATTAGGAAATCTGGGTTGAAGCATTTGGGTCTGGAGTTAACCTAAGACTAAGGATGTAATCATAAACTATGTTTCTCATGAAACTACGTGTGCACGTGGTCTCTCATGATCTTCGCCACATTTTCCTTATAAAGGCCTTTGTCTTTCTTCATGTCCCTAATAGCTTGAGCTTCTCAGGAAAAAACATGCCTAAACAGTGGTCTTTTTTCCTTTGTAATTTTTCTCTGGATTTACTTCCAGCTGATGCACTTTGCTCTCTATTGGCAGTTGTGTTATCCCTTGTCATGCACTAGATATTGTCATAAATTACCCTTGACGTTTTAATTTCTTATTTAAACTTCAAACACATTACATGCAAGTCAGCGTAAGATGCATTTTATTTTTCTTAGTCGCAAGGTTGTAGCTGTGTGGCCACTGTTGGGGTTGGCAGGTTCTGGCAAGGTTCAGCTGAGCTTTTGCCTCCACCCTGATTTCAGGCAGAAAGGAAACTGGGTTTTGCAACAGAGTGGGACCTCCTCTACCCTCCACTTGCAACGTGCAACAAGTTGCCTACTCTTTTCAACATCCTGTCTCTACAGTGGCAGTTATATGTCCTGCCTTGTGTCACCTTCCTCTTCTCCTCTTTTTCATCTCTTCAGATTGTGAGCTCTTTGGACAGAAATTCTCCTTCGCTATGAATGGTAAATTACACCTTAATAACGAGACCGTTTTCAGTGAATACTGTCTGAACACTGATTGCAAATAATATTTTTAATACTTTTTAATTTCAATTTCCTCTGTGGTATTCCCTTAGCTCCTCCTAGCCATCATAGCATCATTATTTAGTTTTGACTGATACTTCCTCAGATTTTAAGATAGGCGCACAGTGAATCTGCTTTATACCAGAGAAGTCAACAGCTCTATGCCACTGGAACCCAGGGGATTTTGTTCCTTCACACTAAAAAAAAAGCTGACAACTACAAAAGAATTAATATAATTAAAATATTTTTAGTTGACTAAAATGATTTTTAAACCACTTGCCCAGTTTGTGATCCACAACAGTTTAGGAGCTGACTACCTCTCACTTGTGAGACGGCGTTTCCCAGCTCCAGTGTCTGGTTTGACGTCTGGTTCCCGTGATGTGCAGAGTCCATTGACAAACAGTAACGAGCCACATGCACCGTTATCATTGATTTGTGTGTGCACTGAACAGTCACAGAATCATTTACGTTGGAAAAGACCTTTAGGATCATCGAGTCCAACCGTAAACCTAACACTGCCAAGTTACCGCTAAACCATGTCCCTCAGCATCACGACTACATGGCTTAAATACCTCCAGGGACGGTGACTCCACCACCTCCCCGGGCAGCCTGTTCCAATGATTGACAACCCTTTCGGTGAAGAAATTTTTCCTAATATCCAACCTAAACCTCCCCTGGCGCAACTTGAGTCCTGACATCGCATCCTCTTGGGAGATTACGCGTTTAAACACATCCATACCCAAAGGCAGAGCAACTCATCTTTGCCAGTTTGTGTGCCAGGAAGGAGCATTTTGGACTGTAAGAATAGTTCATTGACAGTCAGCTACGTACAAACCTCACTGAAGTCTGTCTGTCTGTGAAAGCCACCTGAAGCTGAGTCAGAGCTCCACCAGCGTAGGAGAGCAGATGCAAAAGATCATTTGGCACCTGAAGTGAATCGTTTATTTGTGCAAGAAATGACAAGTACCTCCTAGGGTGAATTTGATCTTCTGCAGAAACCCTTCTGAGTGAAGGTGATACCGTTTTGAGCCCCTGCCATGTTTTTTAATCCTTCCAGTTCTCCTCTGAACCCTCTTAATTTTAGATCCTACTGATGCCCGTACTAAAATCCTAGTTTCTTGTGATGGCTGTGTGGCATACAGTCTTGTTTCCGGATGGATTGCCATTGTTTTTGGTCATACTAAACAACATCTTATGTGCTTGCCCCTTTTTAGCCACTATTCTGAGAATATTACATTAGCAGCCTGGTCTCTTCAACAGTTACCGTGTCCATAATCTATGTATCGCTTACAAATTTTACCCCCAATTATTGCATTTTTAAAGGGGATATTAATATAGACAACAAAAACATGAGGGCTGAGAGCTCTTCCCTTTGACAGCCCGTGAGAAACACCAGCTCAATAACATGACGTCTTTGTCTATTCCTTTGATAGAGGTGCAGTGCAACAAATATAGCAATGAAGGACATGAGAATACCAGAACAACTGTATCTCTCTGTAGTGGGCTTGATTTCACACACGTTTTTCACAGGAAATCAAAGTACTGCAAAGACCTCGAATATTTGCACCCCAGTCAAAAGACTTAAAGAAGGGAAAAAGAGGACTATGTGGAACTAACCAATAAAAAGCTATTTTCTTCAGCAAAAATCAGGACCTGTAGCATAAGCTAGACTGACTTTACCATTGAGACGGTATTTATTAACGGGATAATTTAGTTCAGTGTTTCTCAGCTCTTGGGCAAATCGATGGAACTGCATGGCACAAAACTCCTACTGCACTTTAAAGAAAAGTCTTTTTCCTCCCATTTGCCGGATACATTTGCAATTCAGCAGCTGTGAATTAAAACTGGATCAAGTGCAGAGAAGCAATACTAGAATGAATTAAAAAAAAAAAAAATTATGAAAAGAGATTCAAGTTTAGTTTTTTCAGCCTGGAAATAACAGCTGAGAGGATGTATCATAACTCCCAGTAAATAAAGTAGGTGGGAAAAGGTGATTGAGGGAGAAAAACGTTCGAAAGACAAATAGAATGGTTAGGAAAAAACTTACCCTGGAAATTAGAAGCGGCTTCTGTCCTTCAGGGGTTGGAGTCGTGAAAGTGCTTTGCAGGAAGAGCAGAGGAGCTGTCTGACCAAAAGGTGAATAGTCCTAAATTTCCTCAAGGGATTAGGTACCGCGGCACTTTCAAGGGGATGTGTGACCCAGCAGACCCCTTGGTTTCTGCTTGAAACTCTCTGAATTTCATAAAATTAAGGCTTGAATGTGCAATAGGACAGTGAAACTTGTTGAATGCTTCCTCCTAGTGGTTTTACATCAAAATGACATATTCAACATGCTGAAAAAAGTTGGGGCCTCTATCTCAAATGCAGAGATTGAAACCTAAACAGATAATTAACTGTCTCAAAAAAGAGCATTAGCAGCAAGCAGAGAGCTTAGAGGGAGTGGGAGAAAGGGTTGTGCTAAAAGAAAACTGCAGTTCAAAGGTCAGAAAGCAAAGTGAGTGAGAATTTACAGTGTAAAAGAGAGTTAGACCATGAAGAGGAAACTGAAACAGTAATTTATAACTCATTGACTATATAAGAAAGAAGAAGTAAAAAAAAAAGATGTGTGATTGGCTTAAAATGGGGCAGGGGTGAGGTTTTGGACAGTTTTAGGGTTAAAGATAATCTCTATACATGATAAAGATCAGGCAAATTGAAGATGATATTGAAGATGATACTCAATATGGGATTTTCTTTGGCTAACAATAAATATTTGAACAGAAATGTGAGTACACCCACGGATGAACACGGAAGGGAATTAAAGCAATGGAGTCAGGGGCCGGAGTGACACCTATTCAAACATACTGCTGAGAACTGGCACATGAAACTGCAGATCTGTCAGGAGGGATTTTGTGAGAATGTCAAATCAGGAAAGGTAGCAGGAGGGAGAAAACACAATCCACGAAACTCAAACCAAATGTAATACTTGTATTTGAAAAGGAGGTAACAAGCAATTCAAGCAATCAGACACTTGCTAATCTGAACGGAGTGAGTTGCAGGGCTGCGGAACACATGTTGAAGAAGCAATAATGAAAGACTTGAAGGGAAGTAGAAAATTGAATAAAATAGGTTTGAAATCCATTTACTAAGAAAGAAGAATGTGGTGGATCTTATGCAGTGGTGTTCCGAGAAAGCCCTGTCAGATGGGGAGTTAGAGTCGAATTGGAGGCAACTGGCACTTACACAAGGGCTGTGCTATTTGTAGAGGGGAAACCGCTTCTGTTCGTGTCATGAGAGACCTGCTGGCAAGAGAGCTCTCACACCGATCAGTTGGATTTAGCAAGATTTTATCCATAACCTGAGCACAAAAATGGCAGCACCTGCAGTAATTCAGTAAGTCAGAGTCAGGAGGAGTCAGGAGCATGCGGGAAGAGCAGGAAATCCTGCTGAATGACCTGGGACACTGAAGTAAGAACAAAACGCAATAGTGCAGGGCATGAAGTCATCTACCGGGGGCCAAATGGGGACATTTGCTACCAGGTGACGGAAACAGCAGAGCACTGCAAAGACCTGGATAAATCACTGAAACAGAATGGATAAATTACTGAAACAGAATGGTTGTGATGAGTAATGTGCTGCAATCATGAAACGGAGAAATGCGAGTGAAGATCTGTCAGCTGAGGCACAGTCCGTGGAGCGCAGGGTGTGCTAATGCGATGGGAAGGCACGGGGGAGGTCGCATCGGCACCCGTGCATGCATTGGTAAATGATGCTCAAGAAAGATTCATACAAGCCAAACAAGAATTAAAGGGTTTCTAGCACAGACAGGGGATTAGAAAGGCTTTAGAAACAAGCCTGGAAGCCTAGCCTGTTTAATCCCACAAAATGAAAGTCGAGAGGAGAGACGTGACTGTTCCTGAGAGGGGAATAGATGTCAGCGAGGGTTAAACCAGAGCACTGAGCAATGCTTATTTTGAATACAGCCTGCATCAACCACCCTTCCTGCCAAGTGTATAGGAGGGGTGCAGTTTCCCTGTGGTGAGTTTTCCCTGTGGAAGCTTTCCATGATCCTTTGGCTATGCACCAGGCCTCTGGCACAGAGGAAAGCTGTAAAACGCACCTAGAAAATTTGTTATCTATACCTTATTAGTCTCAGAGCACAAGTTTCTCTGGTACAGCAAGATCTGGTCATCCAAAATGTTTTTACTTATCCCATCCAATTGATTGAGATGGTCCCTAACTGAGACTTCTGATGTGTTGGAACAGCAACACCAGAAAGTGGAAAGAGATTTTCCTGCAACAAGTGCAAAGTAACTTTTGCAGGAGGGTATAGGGTGTAGCAGAGCAGGCTGGCGTGCTCACAAGTCATGTGCAAAACAAGTCATATCCAATTAATGTAATTGCAGGCAAATAGGTTACAGAATGATAGAACGTGTTGGGTTGGAAGGAGCCTTTAAAGGTCATCTAGTCCAATCCCCCTGCAGTGAGCAGGGACATCTTTAACTAGATCAGGTTGCTCAGAGCCCCATCAAGCCTGGCCTTGAATGTCTCCAGGGATGGGGCCTCCACCACCTCTCTGGGCAACCTGGGCCAGTGTCTCACCACCCTTATTGTAAAGAACTTCTTCCTAATGTCTAATCTAAACCTACCCTGCTCTAGTTTAAAACCATCGCCCCTCCTCTTATTGCTACATGCCCTTGCAAACAGCCCCTCCCCATCTCTCCTATAGGCCCCCTTTAGGTACTGGAAGGCCACTATAAGGTTTCCCCGGAGCCTTCTCTTCTCCAGGCTATACAACCCCAACTCTCTCAGCTTGTCTTCACAGGAGAGGTGCTCCAGCCCTCTGATCATCCTCATGGCATCCTCAATGCAGAAGCTTGTTAGAGAAGTACTGAACTAAGGTTTGTGAAAGCTGATATGAAAGATCCAGAGGATCTGCTTGTGGATAGTATGAGCACAAACCAACTGAGTAACCCTAGTGCAGGTCACTGTATTCTAACTATGTCATGTCTCCACTGAAAAGAACTGGAAACATGGGTTTAAAGGATGTCAAATATCCTGCAGGTGTGTGTTGGACTGCATTTGACTAAAATAAGTTGTCCAGCTGGGGTTACAGCTCTTGACCTGAAAACATCAAGGAGAACGTCGTCTGTCCCCTGGTAATTTGTTTCACAGTTAATTAGCCTTACACTTAAAATCATGAGCCTACATTTTCATTTAAATTAACTTGACTTCAGCTCCAAACCACTGGTTCTTGATATACTTTTAATGCTACATTAAAAAGTTCTTTAATACCTGCTACTTTTATTCAATGAAGGCACTTATTCACTATCACCTCTCTATTTATTATTTTAATGTGAGTGGAATGACCTCTTACAGCATCTCACACAGGCATTTTTCTCATCAATCAAATAAACTTTTGGCTCTTTTCAGCGTCTTCCTACATCTGACTCACCGATGCCGTACCCGCTGCCTGTCATGATCGTTATAGCCCTGATAGTATGCAGCCAATTTTCCCTCTCCTGGGAGCTGAAGAGTGGGACCCAACTGTCGAGAGCTTTATTGGATGTGACAAGGAAAGGGTTAACCCATTCAGCCATCAGGAGCCAGCTGCAAGGTATAAAAGATCAGGAAAAAAAAAAAAGAAGTATAAAAGGGAGGAGATGAGTGCTTAGGATAGGGGTTGATGTTTGGGAGAAGGGTGTTTTAGCTTCATCAAGGTAAGATGTGGGAGAGTTGGGTGTGGTGCGAGGAGGCAAAGGAGTGGTGCGAGGACTAGCAGCTGGAGGAAGATTTGTGTGGGTTTAATGAGACTGGATGTTTTTGGATAAGGTGTGAGCTTCTGTGGGTGGGAGAATCTCAAGGAGGTGACCCATCTACCCGTGATAAACCATGGAGTAGCCTGATGCTTTATTCTGGTGTCAAACTCCCTGGTGGGGGAAGATGACCCTGTGCTATGAGAGGGACCAGGCTGAGTCTGAGCCAGCCTGGAAAACAGATGTTTACTACCAGTGTGCTGAGGAGAGGCAGTTGGGCTTGCTTGCTGTTCTGGTGGTGGCTTTAGTCTATGTTAATTTAACCTAAAGGGGAGAATCAAAATGATGTATATTTCTGCATACATCTTAGAGAATTCAACCAGGATTAGATTCAATCAGCATAAAATTAATAACCTAGAAATGTTTGGCTTACTTCATACTTTCTCCCCTGAAATCAACATAGAATTTTGGAAGAAAAAAGTCTTCCCTGATGTAGGGAGTGCTTGCTTAGTTAAGTTTTTAAATCATTCTGCTTGGTGGTCTTCAAATATATTCTCACCCAACTTCTACACTCCTCAACCCCACAAAAATGGGGAAGGTCTCAAGTAGATCTGTTCCCTTGTTCTGGTTTGGCATTTCTCAATGGCTAAGCCCACTGCTGGCTGTGGAAGTCCCTGGAGCAGCCAGGTCCAGAGTTCCTCTCTCGGTATTATGCATGATGCAGTTCTCACCTTGGGCTGGTGTTTTTTTGGCAGGTCTTTTACCTCAACGTGGTTCAAGTTGTGTTTTCAAGTTTCTCCTCGCTGTGTGAATTGTGACTTTATTCTGAAATGAGAACTGGGAGTCTGATGTGACATTATACCACAGGGCTCAACATGGGAGCAATCTTCTGCCACAGATATCTCAGGAATGGCAGAGGAGAGAAGTGACCTTGTCAGATAGCACCATTTCCTGAATCCAACTAAGAGATAATGCAATGACAGCATTTCCACTGATACTCAGCTGTAGGGCAACCTCATCAGTGTGTGCTTACTCAACCCCAGTGGTGCTCCTGATGTGGTATTAACAAAGCACAGCACAGTGATGGGGGGGTGGTGTGTCTGCAACCCCCTATATGTGTTATAAGCCATTGATGCTTTTAATGTTTCACTGGATCAGGTATCATATTGCATGCTGTGTTTGGATTGATTGCGGGATAAAAATGTTTAATTAAAGTGGAGGATGGACTGAAATGACGATGACCACCAAAAAGAGGTATTTTGGGACCTGCTGTAAAATGTATCACCAAGCACTGCTGCCACCACCGATGGTGAGCAGCCAGGGTGGCTGGTGGAGGCTGAGGATACCCCTTTTCCTCACACCATCTTTGACTGTACTATAACACACTCGGTTCTGCAAGTGCATTTGTCAGATTCTCTAGGCAGGGAGCAGGACACTTGATGCAAACCTAAACCTGTATGCTGCTCCATGGACGCTGGTGGGATGGGAGAGACACTGCAAATAGCCCCTCCTGGGTGCTTAGCACCCATCCCCATCTGCATTACGTGTAACAGGTGCAAAATACAGCTTTAATTTACCATACCTCATTTATCTAAGGACAAAGATCTTGCTCAATTTGAACACTTTCTTTTCCACCTGTTCTTCCCTGAAGTTTTTTGAGATTGATTTTTTTTGAGTTTTTTTTTCTTTCAGGGAAAAGGCAGCTGGTGGGTGTTCAGGTTCATATGGCAATTAGTTCCCTCTTCCATTGAGGCTGCAGCACAGTAGCAAGAAAAATGGTAGTGATGCCCATCATCACCCTGAAGTAAGTTAATTTCGGCTGTTAATTCATTTTTAATTTGTCTGGGAAACTTCTATCCACTCTTCATTTCTTCAAGCAATTCCTGAGTCAGGCCCTCAGCTGGTGTATTTGATTGATGGTGTTGAGCCCATTTATACCAGCTGGGGACCTTGTGTGCTAAAATCATCAGGAGCTTAACTGAAGCTATGGGGATTTGGTGTTTTTGAGTTGGGTTCTTGGTTTTGGTTGTTTTGAGGGTTTTTTTTGGGGGTTGGTCATGAGACAAGCTAATATCAAATGTATATGTTAGAAACAACACAGAATTTCTTTTTCCCATTACTATTGAATCCTCTATTACTTAAATTCTGCAAACTTCCTTCAAAATCCTTTTTTCTATTTTTTTTTCTTTTTTTTGCACAAGCCTTAGCAGCTGACATCAGTCCCGACGTTTCCAAACAACACCTCTTAGTACAAATAAACTGATTACAGTGCCGTTTATTAGGCACCGGACCTGTTCCTGTGCTCTCTATCTAGAGTGCACCTTCAGGCACTGCTCTTTGTTCAGGACGACACTGCCTACACCTTTCTCTCAAGCTGAGGAAAAATCTGAAGTATGGTTGTTCTTACAGACAGCAAAATGATAGAAAAATCTTTAGGAGGTAGGTGCTGTTCAGGCAGTGGCTATGTATAAGTGGGGTCGTCTTCCTTATGACAAGAACTTACCGATTCCAGGAGATCTGGACTCCTTAGCACCTCTACGGAAGAAACTGTTGGTGTGAGGGTTTGTTAAAGTGAAGAAAAAACTAAAAACAAAACCCCAACAAAATGCCCTATATACATACACACACACACTCTTACCTGAACTAAATCCCAATGCAATAAAAATTATGCTGAGATTTCTGGTTGACTTACTTTCTTCGCCTTGAAGAAAGTAAGTGGGAGGACTGGGAAGGGGTGCCTTTACATCTTACTGCTTACAAGTCAGTTTAGGAAGGAAGAACCCCCTAGAAAAGCTGTGTATTTCTGTATTGGGTTCATGTGGCAAGGGAAACATAATACAATTTATCAATAATCCAGCACAACCTCGGCTCTGGGATCGTGACACAGCCAATGCAGGGGGGGAAAGGCATCTCCAGAGGCTGATTGATCTTATCCAACTAGGCATGAGTAATCACACATATCTCTCCAATGACACTTTGGAGGGGGACGTTATGTGACATTCAGATTTAGAACAGACTTATAGAATACTTTGGGTTGGGAAGGGACCTTTAAAGATCATCTAATTCTAACCCCTTCCCAATGAGCTGGGACATCTTCATCAACTAGATCAGGTTGCTCAAAGCCATGTCCAGCCTGACCTTGAACGTTTCCAGGGATGGGGCATCTACCACCTCTCTGGGCAACCTGGGCCAGTGTTTCAGCACCCTCATTGTAAAAAAGTTTTTCCTTTTACTTAGTCTAAATCTACCCTTTTCTAGTTTGAAGCCATTATGTCTTGTTCTATCGCAACGGGCCTGCTAAAAAGTTTGTCCTTGTCCTTCCTGTAGGCCCCCTTTAGGTACTGGAAGGTGCTATAAGGTCTCTCTGGAGCCTTCTCTTCTCCAGGCTGAACAACCCCAACTTTCTCCGCCTGTCCTCACAGGAGAGGTTCTCCAACCCTCTGATCATCTTTGTGGCCTATTCTGGACTTGCCCCAACAAGTCCATGTCCTTCATGGCTCGGGGGCTCCAGACCTGGATGCAGCACTGCAGGTGGGGTCTCATGAGAGCGGAGTAGAGGGGGAGAATTCCCATTTCCCCTCCCTCACCCTGCTGGCCACATTGCTTCCGATGCAGCCCAGGATGTGGTTGGCTTTCTGGGCTGCGAGCGCGCATTGTTGGCAGGCTCCCCAGTAGGGACTCTAAACTCGGCAGGGCTAAATTTGGACTCGTCTAACTTTTAGACACCTTAATGGGAGCACATGAATCCTATTATAACTCCAGATAATTGGAAAAAAACCACACAAACCTCATAGTTGTAAAACACCAATCTCTGAGGGGTTTACTGGACAGTTGCGATTTTGGGAGAAAGTCTTGGACTCTGCAGTGAGTCCAAAGCTGCTTACTCTAGTGACCACCCTCCTCCGTTTCAGTGCCAGGGTTTCTTGTGCTACGTTATAGCCCTAAACCAGTCATGCCCTCTGTATCTACTGAGATAATAGGGCTGAAATAGATATTTGTGCTGTATTTCTCAGAAAAATCCTTGCTGGGGATGTTTTTGGAGCCAGGCGTTAAAAGCATGTGTATTTGGAGACTTCGTCCTGCTTGTTTGGGTTTTTTTAAGAAATTGCTGCTTTAGTTTGTTTATGAATAATAGTTTGGGTCCATTGTACAGGCTGGGTTTCATAGGTGCACTTGTCTTTGTGTCAGATACTAAACTTGGGATGTGAAGTGAGGCTGCAGAGTGGTGGGATGGTCTTTGGGAGGGACTGACCTGAGTGAGCTACTGGTGTCAGTGTGTTGTGCAAAAATCATAAAATGGTGACCCCATTTGTAAGAAAAATGTGGTAAGCTGTCACTCAAATCTGGAGTGGGTACTTGTTTTTTACATGTATTTCTACTTCAAACCATCCATTTAGACCAGGTTTTGTGTTGCTTTTCCCTTCTTTTTCGATACGAACATTACTGCAGAAAAAGCAGAGAAGTTAAAATCTGTTAGAAAAAGCAAAATATGATAAGTGGCAGGCAGCGGGAAGTGCTTCTCCAGCATCCATCCTTCCCGTCGGACTCCCAAACGCCCAGAAAGAGAGACCGCTTTTGACGCCATCCAACTCTTTTGGAGACCAAAGCCAATTGTTAGGATTTTGCGTTATTGTCTGTGGGTGGCTGTGTTTGTGTTGAGGTTAGCAATTCTCTTCACAATACCTGGCAGAAGCCCCAGTTCTGTCCCATTTAAAGTCACCCCTAAATCAATGCCTGAAAATGGATGAAAGAATAAATAAATAAAAAAACCCAGCCCTGTCTGAGAAAGCACTCAGAAACTCTGCAGAAAAAAAAATAATAAAAAAATTGGGCTTTGCTTGACGCTGCGGAGAGCATTCAATATCCAGCAAGGGTCTGACCCTGCACTCAGAGGGGGTCAGCTTGGAAAGCAAAATGCGGTGGTTCAGCGTGAGCATTGATGTACTTTAATGCTAGATTTCCAGTCAAGGGCGGTATGGTTCTTAAAGGCTCCATTTGTCAGAGGTAGGATATTGCATTAAGGATGAAGTCTGAAAAGCTTAGAGCCTGGAGCAATTATAGCTTTGTTTAAAATCCTCTCCAAAGATGCAAACCAGGATTCAAAGGATTCCTTGATTTTTAACAGGGCAAATTTTTGGATGCTTTGAGGACCTAGTGACTTTACTGTAGTTTATCCCAGCAGGCAACTGGGGCCCGTTGCATTAGCAGCCGGATCCTGGTTGCGTGCTGTCCTCCTCCTGAACTTTCTAGTCATTGTGAGTGGCAGGCTGGTTTACTGTATTAGGGTTACAGGTGATTTATGCCGGAGGGTCCCCTTGCAGAGGCTTTAACTTAGTCTCAATAGTTTGATCTGAAAACTGCTTGCTGGGGAAAGGAAGACGAGGGAGAAATCTGTGGTGGGACCAGGTGGAAGTTTCAAGTTGGAAGTAGGACTGAGCAGGTGAGGAGCGAGAAGTTTTCAGACTGTGCTTGCAAACAGGCAGACAAAGGAGAGGAGAAAGCCCAAAGAGATGTGTGAGGGCTAGTACCTGACTCTTTACTTGGGCAGAAGAGGCAGCTGGTGGATATATTTAGTCATTATTTCTGGTTGTGTGGCGTTCACTCAGAGGTGGAGGGTGGAGATCTGCACATGAAATTGTCTCCTGGTCTTTGGCCTTGTTGGTGCTTTTTGCATTCCCCGAGTAGGGAATGGGTCAGCCCAACACAACCACCAGTTTGTGAGTGCCTGTTTGTCATTGAATCCTTATAATACGTTGAATACTTATAACCTTCCACCCAGGCTTTTGCTGACCACCCGTCCTCCTCATGCCTTCATCCCACAAAGAGGATGAGTACCAGCACTCACACGATCAATCCCCAAGGGCAATGGGGCTCAGACAAGTTGCCCATGTACATGCAGTATTAGGATAAGAGCTTTAGATCGAAAGAGCTTCAAGACAGGTCTCATACCACCTGGGGCTCCTTAAGCTGCTCAGCTTGAAAATGCTGAAAAAAATACGAATGACAGTTCCTGAATTCAGTCGTGCCTCCCTCTTTTCAGAAGGGAAGACTACTTTGTCACATCTCCATGCTGTTGTGGTAGATTTGGGTTGGAAATGGATGGAGAAGCAGGTATGCTAGGGAAAAGTGAGCAGAAAGAAGTGATCTGGTGGACTGGGGACATTTGCAAGTTAAATAACATGGGCGGCCAAAGCCCTGCAGCCTACAACCCCTGGATGTGCAACTTAGTAAGGATAAGGATGAAAACATCAGTGAGGAGCACCAGAGAAAGGGCACTGAAGGATAAAGCAGATGTAGAAACCTTACAGGAAAACCTACAAAAAAAAAAAAAGAGAAGGAGGATAAATCAGTTTAATTTCCTTCAGATTTGTCAAGCTTTTTTCAGAAATTCTGAGTCACTTAACCACTTGTAACCACAATTTGCCCAAGACCTGGCCTATGCAAGCATCAATAGGCCTAAAGCAGTCCTAAGGAAGTCCATGAGATTATTTCCGTGCTGAAAGACATTGTGGGCTTTATTGCTTAGCTCCATTGGGTCTTTCTACCCCGAGCAGTTCCCAGAAACTGACATGGTAGCGTCTGAATACAGACTAATAGGCATTGCAATTAACTAGAAGATTCAAATAAAATAAAAAAAAAGTGAAATGTTTCATAATTCATGTAAAATATTAAGTAAATGTACTGGAAGGAAGCTTGACTTTAATTAGTGTTAAAATGGAGGAAGGGAGGGCATGCTAGTCTGCAAGGAAAGAAAGAAGAGGGATCGGCTTACTAAATGCAGAAAAATTACTTTATCATTTTGAGTTTCCCCCCAGCCCTTGTGGGGGTCTTCTCATGAGCTGTGCCTGCACGATGCACCCCAAGGCACGTTTCTAACTTCAGGCCTGCAGGTAGTGTTTAACCAAAACCAACGAACCAACCAACTTTCTCTAACTCTGTTAGAGATTTGTTGGGTTTTTTTTTTTTGAATGAAATGCAAAGGACAAGCCAGTATTAGTTTCAGCCTGGAAACAGCAGTGAGATACCTTGGAGATCCTCCATATGATGCACAAGGGGTGGCTCTGGAGGCAGAAGCAAGGCAAGGATTTGCTCAGTGTGCCTGTGTGAGGGAAGGAAAACATGCCGCAAATGTGATTTGCCACATACCCAATGTGACTTTACATCACGTATGGTCGATCTTGCAGCGTCTATAAAGAACCAACACGTCTAGATGCTTTGGATTCTGTGTGGAAAATTTTTCTAGAAATGGTCGACCTTTCTTTGGTCTGCTTTGAAGTGCTTCTCCTATGGCAATCACAGCCAAAACTCCCACAGAGCTTGGTGAAGCTTAGATTTCACCCCCTAAAGTGTCTCACTGGGGCTTCCTAAGGCCAGCTGCGCCCGGGAGCTCTCTTCGTTCCCTCCATGGACTAAGCCTTGTGGTTCCTCAAAGTCACTGGAGAGGTGGCAGTGTCCTCCGCTAGAGAGGTCACAGGGGTAAAGCAGCTTCGGTGTCATGAGTTGGTGCTTTTGAACCAAAAAAGGAGGGAATATAATTCTATTTCTCAGTCGCTTTGCAAAGGCTCAGTGTGTCACCGCTCCCTCGTAGGAGGGTTTACCTAACTCTGGAAAGAAAAGGCTTGGGTAACTTCTTGGCAGGAGTTAGCAAAAGAAAGTGAATTTTTCAACCTTCTGGGTGTCAAATTCATCCAGTCTGCAGTTCGTTATGATGCAGGGAACACGGGAGGAACGGAAAGCTTTGCTGGAAAACCAGGCTCTGCCTTTCTGACGCTGCTAATCACTAAACCCCATGTAAACGCTTTCCCCACTTAGTGAGGCAGCGTTTCTCTGCTCTCTGAACTGCATAATCACCAAATATTTGTGCTGTCCACAGATGGCAAGAGTGCGATAATGGGACATAATTCAGCCCAGCACAGCATAACCTTCATCTCCTTCTAAATTAAAACGCAGCTGTATTCCAGTGTGACACAAGTGGCCTAATTCAGGGTGGGGGGGAGCCATTTCAGGGTGACGAAATAAATTTTACTTTAATGATGTGAGCTGTAATGTGTCTATCAGGGCACTGAACGCTTGCTTCGCACTTGGACACATTCGTTGACAGAGGCGCTGCCTGCCTGTAATTTTTTTTTTTCCCATTAAATTAGATTAGCTCACTTTAGGATTATATCTTTGAGTCTGATTGAACAAATGTAGCAATTTAGCCAGGCGTTACAGGATTTCCCCATGGATGCTTGATGAGAGATGCTCCATGAGGATGATACACTTAATTAAAAGACAGAAGCTGAGGGTTGATACAGATGTATCCTGACACAGCAACTGAGTTTATGTCAGGGTCTCTTTCCTTATCGAAATTGAAGCAGGGGATGAGAAGAAATCAGGGCTCTTTATTATAGTGGGAGAAACAAGCCCAGATCCCAGCCAACGTTATACAGTGATGCTTTAGCACCATCCTTGGCGTGACCCGGTGGTGGGTTCTGTCCTGGTGCAAATAATAGCCTGCGTTCATGCGTCCCGTAGCGGTGGGGATGTGGAGGGGCACCAGCCCTGCAGTTTTGCTCCATTTGCCCACAGCGGGGTTGGGAAGCCAGCGGGGAAGGGAGCTTGCGGGGGATCCTCATTAAAGGAGGGTCAATGTGGGATGGCCAAAACCCTTTTGTCCGGTTTTTAAATGAGCAACCTGTTGATATGCTGAATGTGATGACTTTTCTGCACCCCACGCACCCTGAATCTCCCATCGTCTTTGAACAGGAAAACCCTTTTTGTCCTGCTCTCGCCCTTTATTTCAAAGGGAATTATAACAGATCGCAGTATTTTTCTTTCCCGGTAGAGGGAAGTATTGGCTAAACTGAGTTTGGCGTGCGACGACCTCATGGCACCCAGTGCTAAAGGAGCTTCTCGCAGCACTTGTCCCAGGTAGTAAAAGGCTTTATAGAAAGCCGGGGTCTGTGGAAATCGAAAGCACTCCGCTGAGCACCAGCAGGGTGGAAGGGCAGGGAAAAACCTTTCAAACTCTGAAGAAAAATATTTTTTTTCTTTCCTTTTTGCCAAATGAAGTTTTGCAAGAAAAGTAATTCTGAAGAAGCTTGCAGTTGGTTTTTTTGTTTGTTTGGGGTTTTTTTTGTTATTTTTTTGGTTTTCTTTGGTTATTTTTGTTTCTTTTTTTTAAGGAAAACAAAGAAAGAATGTGTTTTAAACAAAAACTGTGCTCCAAACTCACAGTTTCAAGAACTGCGCATTTTTCAATGTCTTTGTTTCCTTAAAAAAGGCGGCAACAAATGTGTAGGGATATGGGATGAAAGAAAGCCTTGATAAACGTCTTGGGAAAATAAATGCCTCTTTGCAACCAGCACCGCTGCCTATAATCCCTTTAAGAAAGCAGTGATTGCTTTGTGGGGAAAAAGGTATGTTTTTGGAGAGAAGTGAATAGAAAGATGACATCAACCGATCTCCCGCATAGTATTTATTTTGCTGCCGGTACTTACTTCCATCTGACGTGCACATTTATTGGGTTTCAGCTGACTCGCCTGAACTTTTCCAGACGTTCGGTAAACCGGCATTACCTGAGTGGTTCTTGCAGAAAGGAAGATTTTGGCAAGGCAGCGCATGTTTAATCAATTTCCCTCTCTCCGATCAATCTGTCTATAGAGTTCCAATTAACGTTGTTGCTTTTTGATTAGCCTTTGCATTACGAGTTGCTCCGGTGCCAAGGATGTTCCCCACTTGCCGCCTGAGTTTGATGCTGCACCGACCCAGAGCTCATCCCTGAGGCGCTGCCTTCAGCCTATGCTCTTGGTTACATTTCTGTATCTTCTGAAGCGATGCTTAAAGGGAGGCAATTTAGAAACAAGAACCCAAATAACATGTTCATGTTTGAACTGAAAACTGAGGGAAGGGATGGTTTTCTGGGCTGTGAGTTAAACGAGGGGCTAGGAAATGGGGGACCCTCTCAGTCCTGCTCCTGGCATGGAATAGATTTGACAGGTAGCTTTCCCTTCCTGTCCTCCTTCATAGCTTTTGTTCATCTTATTTATTTCCTTCGTAGATGTTGCTCTGTGTTTTCTATAAGCTGGGTTCAGGCTGAGCTGATTTCATTACCATAGGAATGAGGATTTGCTAGTATCAGGAATAATTTCTCAATTTCTAAAGACAGATGAAGCAGAGACGGGGCTTCCTCGTGCTTCATCAGGTTTTGATAGTATTTTTTCCCTCCATAAACAAGGGGTAGAGTTGAAAATTTAGAGTAGTGTTACCTATTACAGGCTGCAAAAGAGAGACAAGAGATGGGACAGCAAGTGAAAGCTTGCAGGCTTTCCCCTCCTTTCCCTGGCTGTGACACTAAATCTGTGCCACTGAGACCCTGCTGGCTCCTCTGGTCCACTCACACTTCATTTCTGTGACCAACCCTGAGACAGTCACTGCTGAGATTACTGAGGAAGGCGGGAGGACAGAGATGAGGATCTTCATTCACAGATTGTGAGTGGAGCAAGAACAGGCTGGAAGAGACTAATATATTTCATTTCAGCCATCAAGGCCTCTTCCGCATGGAATTCCTGAATTTAGGTTCAAGCTCCAGCAATGTCTGCATAACATCAACCTGCAGAGGCAAACTCTGGTCTGTGAAAGCACAGGCAAGGATATTCCAACCCCCAAATTCCCACAAATGCATGCACAAGTCAGTCACCCCCAAAACATATGTCTTCGCCTGTCATCAGCACAGAGAGCACTATGCCACAGCCAAGGCAGTCTATTAATTAACTCCTCCTCCATGGGAGGAAGCAATAAGTTCACCTGTCCTCTCTCTGCACAAGGCCGGCTCCCCCATGATAGCATTTAGCTGTTTGGGTCGTTTGGGGGGAAAAAGCACCATTTTCAGAAGTGACTTAAGGCATGGCTCTGAGCGTCCTGCGATGATGCTGGACCTTCTGCTCCAGACCTAGGGGTGTTTCTGGGTGCTGAAAGCATCTGCATGGTGGGACCATATCATGGCCATCCCAGCGTTGAAGTTTTCCACTGGGGCTGTGCTGCTGCAATGAGCAACCTGATGCCAGCCCACTGCATTCAGGCAGGCAGCAATCCCTACACAGCATTTTTTGCTCTGGTGTGACTTTCTTTTGCTGGTTGAACTTACAATGGTGCTGGAAATCCATTCAACTCTGCTGGGGGAAAAAAAAAAAAAAAAAAAAGAAGGCAGCTGTTCCTCTTGTGAGGTAGGGATGTCCTGCAGAGATGTGCCGGCACAGCAGCAGGGGTGTGAGCTGCCAAGGACTCACAGTTTGCTTATCTGGTGTTGAAGACGTGCCTGTCTTCTGCCCATTTTGGGTCCTCCTGAGAACATCCCTCCCTTTGCACAGTCACCATTCAGCTTCACATTGAGTGATTAAATCCCTGAGGATTTGTCTTGCTTTATCTCCTGCCTCGCATATTGTTCTGCGCCTCTGCACTGCTCTAGGCTTTCAGAGGCTGTTTTCCCGCTGGGGAGCTCATGTCCATCCTCCTCTGTCTCTCCTAGTCTCCATTCTCCTCCACCTCCCTTCATTTGTAGTCTTTGTTTTCCAGTCTCTCACCTCTGCCCCCTCTTCTCAGCTCCTTCTCTCCTCCTCTTCCACGTTCTGCTCTTCCCTAAGAGACACTTTTCCTTCATTTGCTGCTTTTCCAGTTCTGAGTCTTTGCTTTGAATCTCCCACTGGATAATTTCTTTGGGCATGAGGTTGTTCTTGAATGGAGACCACTCTTCATCCACCTTCCTGGGGCCACTGCTGTCTTTTTGGACTGTTTTGTAGCCTCCTTAGTTTTATCCTACATGATTTGCTCCTTTCTCAGCGCTTTCTTTGATCACTACCAAGCCCTGAGCTGCTTTCACGGGAGTGTTTAATAAAGATCCAGACTCTTTTTCTGCAGTGGTAACAGCCACTTCTCAGCCATCACTGAGCCAGTAAAGCGATGCCCATCTCCCCTGTATATCCTATTTCACTTTGCTCTGTATTTTGGGGTCTTTTTGCAGTTCTTCAGAAGCTTCTTCCATTTTTACCGCTCTGAATACTTCAATATTGCCAGCAAACTCTTGCCACCCCTCTCTTCACCTATGAGCATCCATCTCTGACCTTCCCAGTCGTGCTGGGCAGCTTATTTTAGGTAAAAGCTGCTGTTCCTGCTCACTGGGGTTGCTGCCCTGCAAGCGTGACCCAGGCATTGGTTCCTGAAGGCTTGACATACTTGGGGCAGGCAGCTGCTGGAGGTGCTGGGTTCAGTTTTCTGTGGGGTGATCAGACGGTCCAGCCTTGGCACTCTTCACACCTGCCCACTTCCCCTGTGTGCTGGGGACCCCTTGCTATGCCCCTGCTCCCTAGCCCTCCTGGTTGAACCCTCTCTCCAAGCCCCCCCGTGGCAACCCCCAGCTTCCACTGCAGCTCCAACACCACTTCTTCCCCTTTCCACTTTTCTCCCTCGTCTTGTTTATCCCACCTTGCTCCCTAGCCCTCCCTCATCCCCTCTCCTACCTTCTTTTCCATCATCCCCCTTACCTATCCCTCCCTTCTTCCCAGCCTTCTCCATCCCTCCTTCCTCCCCATCCTTCTTCCTTTCCCACTTTTCTTTCCTCACCCCTGCCTATCCTTCTTCCCCATCCTTCCCCCATCCCTCCTTCCTCCCCACCCCTCTTCCTTCCCCACCTTTTCTTCTATGATTCTTCCCTCCCTCACCTCTGCCTATCCTTATTCCCCATCCTTCCCTAACCTGCCTTCCTCTCCACCATGCCTTCCTTCCCACCCCTCTTCCTTTCCCACTATTTCTCCTTCACTCCCTCACCCCTGCCTGCTCTTCTTCTCCATCCCTCCCCTCTCCTGCCTTCCTCCTCATCTGTCTCCCTACCCTTCTTCCTTTCCCACCTTTTCTCCTTCCCTACGCCTCACCTTTGCCTATCCCTTTTCCCCATCCTTCCTTTCTCCTGCCTTCCTCCCCATCTGTCCTTCCTCCCTACCCCTCTTCATTTCCCACCTTTTCTCCTTGTCCACTTACCCCTACCTATCCTTCTTCCTCATTCTGCCTTCCTCCGCATCCCTCCTTCCTCCCCACCCGTCTTCCTTTCCCACTTCTTTTCCTTCCCTCCCTCGCCCCTGCCTATCATTGCTCCCCATCCTGCCTTCCTCCCCACTCTTCTACCTTCCCCACTTTTTCTCCTTCCCTTCCTCACCCCTGCCTATCCTTCTTCCTCATCCTTCCCCCATCTCTCCTTCCTCCCCGCCTCTCTTCCTTCCCTCCTTTGCCCCTGCCTATCCTTCCTCTCCATCCCTTCTCCCTCCCTCTTCCCCACCTCCCTTTCTCCCCCCCATCCTTCCCTCTCCCCCTCCTTCCCCACTCCTTCTCCCCCAGCGCCCCTGCCCATCCCTCCTCCTCCTCCTCCCTTTCCCACCCTCCCAAAATCCCTCCCTCCCTCCCTTCCTCCACCGGCTGCAGGGGTCGCTGCGGGCCCGGCTGGGCCCGGCGGGGCGGGGAGGGGCGGGCGGTGCCTCCCCCCCATCCCTCCCCTCCCCATCCCTCCCCTCCCCGCCCGCCCCCGCCGCCCGGCCGGGGCTGCGCTCCGGCGGAGCCGCGGCAGAGACGGCGCGGCGGCTCCGAGCCATGCGATGCGCTCCGCGCCCAGCAGCCGGGCCCTTCCCGCGGGACGGTACCGCTCGGGGACTAAAAACTCTTGTGGATACAATGAAGTGGCTCTGGGACTCTTGGTTTAGCAGGAAAAATTAAATAAACCAATGTAAGTTTTCTCTTTTTTTTTTTTTTTTGTTTGCTTGTTAATAAAATAATAAAAAAAAAAGAAAAAAAAAGTCAAAAAGACGTCCGGTTCCGCACGTATCGTGGAGAAGGTATTGGTAGTGTCGGGATTTTCCCTTCCCCAAACTTTCCCCTCGAGGCGGGAGGAGCAGTGGCACAGGCACAGCGGCCATCCCGTCCGGGCAGGGTGGCCGAGAGGCTACCGGGGGCTGGAGGAGAGAGAAGTTGAATCAGCAAAGCTTGTGATGGGGTGTAAAAGCGGAGGAGACAGATAGATATTTTGCTGTTGGAAGGGTAACTCTGCCGGGGAATTGGTCTAGTTTCTATCTCGTCTCTGTACTCGGAAGAGCCAGAAAGAAATAACAACACAGAAAATACTCTGCAGATTGTTTGGTTAATGTCATGTGGCGTCAGATGTGTTGGAGTGGAAATTTAGTGGCACGTTTTGAAGGGAAGAAATGAACTAGAATGGGTATTTCTGTGGTGGCAAGGAAAATGTATCATTCTCCTGTACCATGAGATGACTGGTATTACTTGTTGTAAGAACTGACATGTTTTAAGTGTATATCTTAACAGCACCACTCACCTCAAAGCTGTTTGCAGAAAACATCTGCTTAAAAGAGCTGGAGCTTTTACCTGTGCAAATTAAAAACTTGACTTGGCTTATGCAAATAAAAGAAAAATGGGGAGAGCTGTGTTGCACTCCAGCAAGGTGATCATGATTTTATCGAGGCAGCCCTGAGGGGAACAGTGACATACTGGGAGCACTGTAAGAGAGAACGAAACCTAAATTAAAGCAAAACTTATGCAACCAAAGCGTGGCTGGAATGGGAATAAATCAGACCTTTTTATTTTATTTTTCCTGGAGATTTGGGTGAGGAGGTGGAGGAGATGAGCTTCTAGAAAGCGGAGAAACACACGAGCCACGCACACCTCCGGCAACAGGTCTTGTTTTGCCTGGAAAGGATGAGCTGAGCTTTGTGAGTGCTTGAGCCGAGCCTTTCCAGTTGCAACTGGGGCAGCTGCTGATCTTGCAGACGGGTGTCGGATCTGGAGCTGGTGGCCCCGATTTCTCCCACCGCCGGGCTGGCGAGCAGCTCTTCCCGAAATACAGGGCGGATGGTGGAATAAACGCGGCGATTCAAAGAGGATTTGTCAATACTAAAAATAAACAGGCCCGCAGATGTGTCCTAGAGGGTCATGTCCAGGCGGAGCATTTTCAGGGCCGATTTCACGATTTTGCGATTTTCCGTCCCTGTGTCCTGTCCAAGGTGCTGAAGTTCATTTTGCTGCGATTTCCGAGGATTTCGGGGCTTTGCAGAAGTGGTCTTGGAGGCTTCCTCTCGTTTGAAAGCGGTGTGTGTGTGGGTCGCCCCCCGGGTGGTACGAAGAGAAAGCAGGGATGTGTTTTCAGACACGTATATTTGATCCGTCCTTTTGGCGTGGGAAAGCAGGCCAGGTGGAGCCGCAGATGGATCCGGCAGATCCTATAAGCTTTTGGTGGCAGAGAATTGGAAAGGTCAGAGCTGTGAAGCAGTGAGGAGCGAAACCCCCTTATTCTAATGGACCAAGAAAATGGTGTTTTTGAGAGTGTTGCTGCTGTTGGTTTGAGTGCATTGCCTCTGATCACGGAATCACGGAATCTTCAGAGTTGGAAGGGACCTCTAGAGATCATCTAGTCCAACTCCCCTGCTAGAGCAGGATTGCCTAAAGCACATAATGAGACACCTGGTTATGAAAAAGTTTGGAGGAGCTCAGTGTCAGGATGGGATGGGAATGGTGCAAATGGGAATGGAATGATGGCCACTGATTTTGGTAATATCTATTTTTTTTTCTGGTGTAGTCTTTTCAAATGGCAAACATGGTTGACAGAAAGCTTCAGAAATAGAGAATCATTAGAAAAAAAGCATGTCTTTTTGGAACAAGTGTCTCAACGTTTAAGCAATGGAAGCCTGTCCTGCAAGTTGTGATATTTTTAGATTAATGTGCCAAAAAGTCTCAGCCTTAAGTAGTGGAGTTTACGTAACTTTTAGTATGAGGCAGAGCACAGTATTGCCAGAAATAATCATAGATGAATATGTTACTTAACTTGTACGCGATTGGAGTTTGATGTTGTAACGTATTTTTCTCAGTTCTTGACACTCATTCTGAACCCATTCATAGTTTGGCTTTGTACTTCTGTCTGAGACTCTCAAAGGAGTTTGCAAACACAAAGGGTCAGATTTTAATGCCTGTGTTTGCACAGAGAAGTAGTTTATACCATGAAGAGTCCTGCAGATTTAAAGCATGTAAAAACTCTGTACAGTACGGTAGAGAACTGATATTGTTTCATACCCTCGATCATTCGTCAGAGCTCACAAAGGTATTCAGTTGCATCATTAGGTATGTAGCCTAAATACCTTGACCATGAAGGGTGCAAGTAGACCATGAGGCTTCCTGACCCTGAATGACAGCTTATGGGTACAGGCTTTAAAACTGCATCAGAGTTGAAAGCATTATATTCCTGGCTTGAATCAGAAACTAGTCTTGGTTCTCGCTGTGATGGACTAACACCTGTGGCACCACCTAACACCTCCCAGGACTTTCACAGGCTGCAGGGAAACGTTGAGTAGTTGCTGTGTTCTTGATTTAAATGTGTGGTCAAAATCATACTTTAAAATGTACTGATAGGAAATGACATCCTGACAGGCATAGGGAATTTATGAAATATAGCTAGTTTTAATTTCTTTAAAAAATCCTATTTATGATATCAGACAGGGATTGACCTTCTCTTTTTCTTTTTCTCTTTTTCTTTTTCTCTTTTTCTTTTTCTCTTTTTCTTTTTCTCTTTTTCTTTTTCTCTTTTTCTTTTTCTCTTTTTCTTTTTCTCTTTTTCTTTTTCGTATCTTGAAGGAATGTTCTGGGCATGTACATGAGGAAAGGACATTTTGCGTTGTGTATTAAAGCAAGTTGGGCGGTCGTTCGGAAATCCTGGTCATGCTTTTCAGAAGGAACAGGTTATTATCTGTTATCACCTCAGATACCTTAGGTTTTGGAAGCTCAATTTGAAAAATGTAGAAGAGACCTGTTGTTTTCAGAGGGTGGGTGCTCAGTTCTTCCTGAAAATTACTACCTTGTACGTTGTCTCCAGCCGTCCTTGTGAATTACTTTGGAAAATTATAGCTGTGATAGTTAAAAGGTGACAACAAGTAATTTCTCAGTTCTGTTAAATAAAACTGAGGTATCACAGAAGCAGCATCACTCTTAAGTACATGCTTGACTTTTCTGCTTTGTGTTTACATGCCGCCTTGAAGTAGGGCCTTAATCATAGTATGAAACAATTTATATTTGAAATTCTGTCATTGCTTCTCACTTTTACTGTCTAACCTGGGGGAAAACACACAAAATCAGGCATATTCCTGTTTGCTTATCGCTTCCACAGTGTCATGTATGACTGCAAGCTGTTCAGATAAAGATGTGTTTGTTTATTCTTTAAATACCATCGTCCTTATGAATATCTACAAAATGAAAACTCTGGCTGTATTTCTATTGATCTTGGTTTATTATTTACTCTGCAAACCAAACTGATGGGCCTGCTTTCACCGGGCTCTGTCTCTTTGGGTTTCTCTTGCAAAGTGACAGTTTCTAAATCAGGAAGGAAATCAGGTCACATTTCTGGCTCTGCAGGATTTATCTCATTGCTCTTCTTTCAAAGTAATTAGAGTTACTAATAATGAGGAAAAGAAAACTTTTCCAGAACTGGAATGTTCCTAACCCCTCTCTCCTTCTTGCAGTTTTTGTGTCACCGAAGAGATTCCGGATAGTTCAGAAAGTTTGCTGTGGAGGATCTTTTTGCTCCATTATACAGACAGTGACTTCCTTTAAAATTTAGATGCAGGTGATAGGACCACAAATGTACCTTCTTTTCCTTAGATTAATAGCATTTCCTTATTTGTTTCCCACTCATCCCGGGACGGTGTCACTGGACCAGCTCCAGGCTGCCCAGTTGTAGTGAGTGAGATCCCAGATTTCAGCCTGGGAGAAGAATGAGGAGACATTTACCAAAGTTATCCCTCATCCCAGTCCCTAAGCAGGCTGGGGATGTGGTGAACACACGGGTTTTGTTAAGTGCACGTAGTACGAGCTGTTGTGATGGCCGTTTGTACCCTCCAGTTTAGGTTTCTTACCAGTCCCAGTTGATGGAGGTGTATTCCCAGGATAGGTAACGAATGAACCGCAAAATTTCCCTCTCTTCTAACATGCCCACATTGGAGGAGATTCATCTCGGCCTCCTGAGAGGAGGTCACCTTGAAGTCTTTGGTGTGCAAAATTTTCATTGATGTCAAAAGATCCCTTATCTTTCATGGCAAAAATATGCCTCCTTGCTCTTTGTAATGAACAAAGCCTCTTTTAATCAAAATTCTGCATGACAAAAACGGCTTGGTTTTTTTTTTATTTTTATCACAATATTGCAAGAGGTTTTTAAATGTAGAGATATCACACATCAAATAATAACGTTGTACCAAAACGTGCGGAAAAATTAAAAATTCTCTTAAGCCCTGAGTTTTCCCTTTGCCTTTTTGCGTTTAATTTTAAAACGAGAAGATTTTCTTTTCTATCTTGAAAAAAACAAATCAATTTTTTACCAGATTATTTATTTCAACTTTCATCTTGAATTGAACTTCCCTGGGTCACTAAACTTCTGCCAAAGAGGCTTCATACTGCAATACTGAGAGCCCTACCAACAGGTTATAGATTCTTTTTAAAGCTTGCTGGATTCCTAAAGTACTAAAACTGCTCTGCGTCCAAGTTATCATTTGAAAGATGTCTGCAAGTTGTGCTTTACTAATTTTAATCCAAGTCCAGTATTGGTATCTGTTATTTAAAAAGTCTAACAGATATCGAGTTCATGTTTAAGTGCATAAAAGTTCATTCACTGAACACAGACTGTGGGCAGGAGTGAGGCGTGTGTGTTAGAAGCAAGGAGTTTCTCTCCATGGCATTTGCAGGCTGATTTTGACAAATAAACCAGGTTTAGGGGTTTTGGAGAGGTCTTGGGAGGGGGGACTTGTCGGCGGGACTTGTCGGTGGGGGGGTTGATGTTTTTACAGGCTTTAGAGAAACTTGAAAAATCTCAGCAATAGGAAGTTATGGAAAAACTTGCCTGCGGACAAATTCTTTCAAGACACGTTAGCTGGAGATAGATTAGATATTAAATTTTAGGCCAAAATCCATTCTCAAAGACTGTATTATTTATAAAGTGATTTTTCCAAGATTATTTTTCTTATCATAATGAAATGGTCACTTTATCCAAAGAAATGGATGGGTTTGTTAGTGTCTCAGTGGCTGAATACGCCACCGTTCCTCCTGGCTGGCTTTACAACATGCCAAAAAGGGTCTGACAAGCTTTGTGTGCGTCACGGCTCCAGGTTTACAGAACCTTTGTCCTGGGTAATCAAAACAGGACAGCAACAGAGGGGTTGTTTCTGGTGATTTTATGTGAGCAAAAACTCGCCCCTGTAGGACCCAGCTCAGATTTTATGCCCCGCTGCCAGCCCATTTCAGTCCTCCGAGGAGCATCTCTGCTGCCGGGCTGTACAAGGGCAGGCACAGCCCCTAGGAATCCCGAAAAACATGATCTTTAAAAAAAGTGATGATTAAAATAAATAAATAAATAAACAAACCCTCACCCTTGTGTAAAGCTCGTTAAGAGAAGGAACTCTATGATGAAGTTTTCATTTTTCCCCGTGATGTAGCTACCGAAAGTGGGCACAGGGGCAGGGAGAGAAATATTAGCGGGAGGGTTTCGGCGATGGGAGGAAGCTGAGGATGCAGCCGAAGCCCCGGGATGGGGACGGGGGTGGGAGGGGAGGATGAAATATTGGGAGGGTTTCAGCCCAGACTGAAGAGCTCTCAAACACATCGTTAAAGTGTTACAGGCTGACCCATAGACCGGCGTTTAGTGTTGTCTGAGGCTTGACACGTTAGTAGCTGTTACATAATGCACAATTATAAAATCACACTAAAGCCTCTTTAAAATACCTGCCTGATTATAACAGGGTAATTATGCCGCGTTTAACGGAGCTGGGTGCTACGGGGAAGGGACCCCCCTGCACCAAAGCCTGTTCCTCTCCCTGCCACGTCGGAGGCAGCCCACGGTGCCGTCCTCTTGTCCTGGGGAAGCCCTAATCCTCCCGAAGCCCCCCAAGGTTGCGCGTCTGCTCCCCGCTTCGCTCTCCCTCGCCGGCTCTCCTGTTACAGGGGTTGTCCTTTCCTTCCGGACGGGGATTTCTGGCCACCGCTGCTCCCCATATTAGTACAGCCGGCGTGACGGCGTGACGCAGCCGCCCTCTCTCCCTCCCCGGGGCCGAGCACATCGCCTCCGTTGCCTCCCCAAGTCCGATTTCCAGCCTCCGACATCGAGCTATGCGCGGCTCCCGTGCTGCCGGAGGGGCCGGAGGTGTTGCCAGCGGTGTCTGCAGCAAGGGGCTCTGGAAAGCACTGCAAGTATCTTAAGAATTTTTTTATATTTTTTTTTATTTTATTTTATTTTTCCCCCCCCTTTATCTCTTTTCAACAGTGTTTCACGTCGAGAGGTCTAATCTCCCTCGATACCTGCGTGTAATTCTCATTCATGCGAGCGCAGGGGCGGCTGCTGGCATGTGCTGTGTATTTCTTGGGAAATAACCCCTTCGGAGTTGCGGTGCGCCACAAAGTTCCCCCGGTTTGCTGAAGTCCTCGTCGCTCTTTTCTTCCCTGCGTCCGTCAAGCAGAGGGACGGATCCTGCTCTCGGCTCCGCCGGCGTAAATCCAGATCGATTTGTTTGACTTTGGCGGAGCTAATCCAGACTTACGCAGCCCTTTTCCCCGAGGACTTCCCCGTTTTTTTTGCTGTAGGTGACAGCTAGCGGGCCGATGTCAAAGTACGTCTGATGTAGTCAGATTCCCTGTCTCCAACCATTAATTATTCCCTGGCAAAAGTTTCTGTGGAAGAGCGGTTGTATTTGAAAACAATGTACAAATTATGTTGCTAATTTTAGAAAGCTAGAGGGACTTTTTTCACCTCCTGTTGAAACTAAATATAATTTGAAAGATACTGTATGAAGATTTAAATATAGCATGCAATTATGTGTTGCATATGAATAGTTTATCTCATTTTTAACGTTTAGTTTGTTTTTCCATCTTTCTCAGCAGACAGCTGTTAGATAAAGAGAGAAAAGTAAATAGTTGTTATGAAACCGTACGTCATAGCTAAAAGAAAAGAAAAAAAGGAATCATCATAGGAATATGGGAAGAAAAAGGCAGAATAAATCCTCTCTGCTTTTCCCCCTTGTCCCATCCTTTCCTGATACTTCTGTAGTAGTACTTTAACTAAAGAAGTACTTCAGTCTAGAACAAATTTCCTGTAGGTCCATTGTGCTCCTGTTCCTGCTGGGTCCAGGCCGTTTTGAATGGAAGCTCTGAATTCTTCACAGGGGGATGAAATTGGGGTAGAAACTTTCCAAGGAAAGCCTCTGAGTTCTTGGGTTCCTTTTTCCTTTAGTGGAAGTTTTGCTGGAGCTGCCTTGGGTTTGCATTTCTATGAAGTTGCCTAAACTTGATGACCCCCCAAAAGTTATGTCGTGACCACACGGTGTGTGGGCAAGCATCTGCAAGGGGTACAGATGTCCTTCTGGCTGCCCCGGAGGGCTTGGAGAACTTGCTTTCTCCTTTAGCCGTGAAATGCAGCACTGCTTCTCATGTGCTGTTAGATCTGCAAAACTTTGTTCTTTTTCTTAAAAGATTCCTCCGGTTTTCCCCAGGTTTTTCCTATTTTTGTGAAACCTGGGCGGTGCCGGGCAGGTCTTGCTCTGTGTGTTGTGAGCTCAATAGTCAGGACCCAGTGAAGCCCTTGGCTTTTTAGCTGCTTCTCAGGGCAGGCCAGAAAGAACCTAGAAAGACTGCACCGGGTCACATGTTGCCTTTTTTAAAGAATAAGGAGAATGGCAAAAAAGACCACCAAAATAATAAGAACAATAACAATTAAAAAAAAAAAAATGTCCTGATGTTTCTAGACTCCTGGGAACAGAAGAAGTGGCTGAATATGAGGTTATGGTCTGAAAACATTGAAAGATTCAGGGCTGTGGTTTTTTTTATTATTAATTAGCTAAAGTGATGTTCAGAACCTGAAACCAAGGCTTTTAGACACATCTCTGGTGCCTAATTCTGCTCGCTGTCTCGTAACAGGGTGAATCAGGAGACTGTTTATTGAAGTCGGTGATGCAGCGTCGACGTAAAAACAACATAAGGGAGATGGAGGATTTGTTTACGAGCGTAAAAGTCCCCTGGACAGTTTAACACTAACAGTGAAAATTACTGATTAGCTGCAAAGCACAGAGCTTAAATGTAGCTGAAATAAGTTTTCTGGAACATTTCCAGAACTCTTTTAAAGGCCTGATGCGGAGCCCAGTGAAGCCAAAGGTAAAGCTCCTTTTGAGGAGCCATATCATCTTTGGATATGGCATTACACTTGGAAACATCATTCCCTCCATGGAACTTTCTAAAGCTGTCTTTTAGGTGTTTTTTGATTAACTGTTATGCCAGATGTAATGTCTTTTATATCCCTTTAGTGCTTGGATTGGTTAAATACAAGAAGGAAATAGCATAATTAGGTTGTTGCACATGAAATTCTAATATTCTACGTATTTATTCCTTCATTGGGCAAGCCATAGAAAATCATCTTTTGTTTGGTTTCTCAATGGGTTTACTATTGCTCTTGTTATCACAGAATCACAGAATGGTTTGGGTTGGAAGGGACATTAAAGATCATCCAGTTCCAATCCCCCTGCCCTGGGCAGGGACACCTCCCACTAGAGCAGGCTGCTCAAAGCCCCATCCAGCCTGGCCTTGGACACCTCCAGGAACGGGGCATCCACAACTTCCTTGGGCAACCTGTTTTGCATTTGTCCTATCCTGTACTTTTTGAAACCACTCAACAATTCAATTCAGAGGTTCAGGACTAAAAGATATTTGGGTTTTGCAAGCGCTGTTGAAGGACATTCCTGGGTAAATAGTAAAGAAACTCAGAGGAGTGGCACACCTAAGAAAGTGAGTGTAGGGTGACTCAGCCACCCTACTACACAGCAATGAATCCACCAGAGATCCATAGGGATGCAGATTACCTAGCTAACGTTGGTTGTTCACAGAATTTTTATTGTATTATATCATATTGTACTGTATTTTATGTTTGGTGTCCCATTGCCAGGCCAGTGACTGCTTAACCTACATCAACCAGGTTCACGAGGTCAGGTAATGCCAGGTGAAGGCTCTAAGCATGTAGTTTTAAAAAGAATTGGGAAACAAAGTCCTGGGATTTCAGCCCCCAGCTGTGAGAGCGCCTGTGGTCCTGTCAAAAGACCAGAGGAGGTAAAAGAGGGACAAAGATGATGTCCCAGAGGAACATGGCCCTCCCTCTGCTCTAATCCCGTCCCAGGCACTGTTACAGCTGGGTCTCCCTACACGCATGGGGGATGCTTGACTGTATTGTCTCTGCTGACCACTGATAGGCATCAGACAGGGATTAATAACCATATTTATGCATATATATATAGAAATTATATATGTTATTTATATATGTATACATATATGTATAAAAAAACAAATCAGGAATGAAGCAGGGATCTTGAAAACGCTATTTCCAGCTCCACCAGTTGCATACTCCTCATTTCACTGGGAACTGGCATATCTGTGGTGTCAGATGGGATGTGTGTGCCCATCTGTTGCAAGAAGCTGGTGCAAACTGGGATGGGAGGCAGCGGGGGCTACGCTGAGGATACCCCTTACATGTGCACTCCTGCAGCGAGGCTGGGGCTATGTCTCCCCCAGCCCTTGCCGTGGCCATCACTGTGAGCGGTAGGAGGAAGGGAAAATGGAGGCTGTCCCTGACTCCGGTAATCCCCAGCTGCCACCGAGCCTCCCGGGAGGCACCCGGGGCCAGCGCAGATTAACACAGCCCACAGCGGGGACTGGCCTGCGGCCAGCATGGCCCCGGGATCAAAGAGCATGGAGGTGGCCGAGAGCCACCTTCGGGCCCCTCCTCCTCCTTGCCCCGCTCTGCAGCAGCCTTTGCCTTCCCCGATAAATAAACCCACCCTCTGCAGTTGGTTGCAGCTCAGAATGTTTTTTCCCCTATACGTTGCGTAGGGCATTTGTGGCCGGGTGTTCTTTCTGGGCTGATAATTTGGATATAGTCATCTTTCTGTTGGGAGAGAGACATGAACACGTGCTGGCTGCCTTTTTTCTTAATGAACCGAAACAGGGTCTTCTGACTCCAAATGATAAATGACGATGGCACAAGGCCAGGAACCATCACAAGGCTGTCACAGGCAGATCCAGTGCAGAGGCACGTAATGAGCTGTGCCCAGTTCTCTGCAATGTCCTTGCTGGCCAAACCTCCTCTTGGAGGAAAGGAGCAGGAGGGAACTGCATGTATTGTTATTTTGGACTTTAAAAGGTCATAAAGAGTCGGGGAGAACACAGGCATGTGCACAGCCCACACTGAAAATGGTATATATTGATGGCAAGCTAATGCCCTTGATTTGGTTTGCAGTGGGTGGCCTAGCTGAGAAGTTTTATCCCTGTTCGAGGGGATATTTTGGAGGGCTGCTTGTCTGCCAGGATCAGGAGGAAGGTGTTTTAAAACATGCTTTAGAGGGACCATCAGCATTGTCCCCGTCAGCTCCAGCATCGCTCGTGCCCCAAAAGGCAGAGCGTATTTCCCTGTGCGTGGGGAAGCCCTTTCAAGGAGGTTCCTTGTCTCATGCACTGCCCTTGGGCACCTTCATTTTCAACCTCATCCCTGGCTGATAGAGGCTTTGTAAAGCGGTGAGTGCTGCTGACCGGCCCTACAGCCACCCACAACCAGACCCATCAGCCCCGTGGCTGATGATAGGTTTATTTTCCAAGATGGAGATTGTGACAGCTCTATTGGTTTTACGGTGAGGTGGTACCTCGGGGTGGCCGAGGAGTAATAATGCCTTAACTTTTGGGATTCAGTCGAAGTCCTGCTCAGGCAGGAAAGAAGTTGATACGTGGAGGAATGCTCTTGCAAGGCCATTTTCTCCTCTCACTTCAGAGGACCAGGGTCCCGCCTTGAATGCAGAGCACCATCACTTCATGAGTATTTTAAATTGTTTTAATTAAATTAAATTTAAACCAAGCTGAACATGCGCAGTGGTTTGCAGGACCACGTGGCTGAAAGCAGGACTCAAAAAGCAGCACCTCTCACAGAATCACATTTCGCACATTTAGGTCTGAGGGATGTAAAATATGTTGGCTGTTTTCTTCCCAGTGCCAGTTTGGAAGCTGGTTTTATGGTCATAGCTAGCTCTGCATATGTTTGAATGGTTCCCTGGTACATGATTTCTTTCAGGAGGTTCCTATAATGTTAATGAATGTGAAAGTTGTGATTAGCATGGGAGATTATTGCTTATAGCAACTACACAATGCATTAGGCTACCCATCAGTCTTGCTGTTAGAGCACTCCACAGAATTCAATAAGTCACATTATTTACACGGTTGCCTTTACGAGCTTGGGAAACTTTGCAAAACGTCTTATAATCTAGGCAACGGCTTTGCTAAAAAGTGAGTTAGCTCCATCGATTGCAGTTCTTCACTTTGGCTACTGAACTGCACAGTAAAAATAAATTAAAGAAAAGCATAATTGAGATCAATCTCTAATTGATTTTTGCTTGTCGTATCCTGTTAAAAGCAGAACCAATGCTTTCTGGATTGTTACTGGTGTTCGGGAGCTTTTTAGAGCTGCATGCAAGAGAAAGCATCAATAGCAGAGTGCAAGATATCTTAATTTGGGCTTCATACAGAGTTTTAGGCACTTAAATGTCAGACTAAAGTTCAAGTGTTCGTCAAAGTCCTACGAGGATCTTCAATGTCAATGAAATTCCTATTAAAAACTGTCCTGTGAGGCTTTGCTGCCTGGAAATGCTGGTTCCTTGAACCAGAAATTGCACGGACTGTTGAAGCAAAGGTGTCTGCGGGATAACGGGATGGCTGGAGAGAGCTTCCGAGCGGGGAACATCGGGGGAGCTACCACAAGAACCAAGCTCAGCTGCTTTGCTTTGGCTGTGGACGGGCTGGGGACAGCATCCCGGAGGGCAGGGATGGGCCGTGTGGTTCCGTTCTGTCCCCGCACCTCCAGTGAGGCCGGGGGGGACACTCGGATTGCAGCTCCGGTGCTAAAGGTGGTGGAAATCGCTCTTTCCCAGAATCAGGAGGTCAGGCAGAGACCCCCTGCGCGATGCTCGGCGTCACCCCTGTAGCACCCCATCCCTCTCCTCCATCTCCAAAAAGTATCACCCGGCTCCCTCCGCCGAGGCTGCTGCTTTTCTGGATGTTTGTCCCTGGACCGCCAGCCCTGCGCCTTTACGGGGGGGATGGAGGGAGGGGAGAGCCAAAACAGAGGAAAGCCTATTTTTAGGCTGACTATCTCCCACTCCCTGGCCGGCTGGGTGCCAATGAGGTGGTGTCGCAGGGCGACGCTCGCCCGGCGGTAACGCAGCCCCAACGGCAGCCGGGCTGCGGCGGGCGCTGGAGCAGAAAAGGAGCGGAGATTTGAGCCATCTTTCTGCAGCGAGGGGACCCCGAGCCTGTCTAGATTTGCAGTAATGTTGTTGTTTTGTTTTTTTTTCTACCATTGCATCTGTTTATTTTTAACTGGATAGCTTTCTCACCCCTCCCATCACGTTTTATAACAGAGCTCCATACACACCGTGTCGTACGGTGTTTTGTAGCCCAAGTACAGGGTTTCAGCTTGCGCCTTTCTGTTCATTTGGTAGTGGGATAAAAATTAAAAAAAAAGGCTATAAAATTGAGTCTCAACCCCATAATTTAGAGATTTTAAAACCATAAACTAAAACTGTGATCATCTACTCTGTCTCCAGAATAGCAGAGGGCTCCCGATAATTTGTTATTGTTTGAGCTACAGCACATACCATATAGAAAACAGGAATTGAGGGGCATGGATTTTCCATCCTTCAGTCTTTGATAAATTATCAGTCTTTGGTAAACCATGGCAAAATTATTTTCTTAAAAGTGTGCACACTACACCTAATTTATGTTTCTTTTGTTCCGGTTCCTGGACACTGGATTTCTTCTGTCTTAGTCTGACAGACTGCAAAGTGCTCTGTAATATGTGGAGTAGTTGTGTTGTTGTAGCTGTGTTTGTCCAAGGGTGCTGGTACAGTGATTAATCCATCCCTTTACTTTCTCTTTGGTATGATTGAGCTCTCCGCAGCACTTACTATGTGCCTGTTTTCCAGCCTGTAATTCTCCTCGGTGATACTTCCCTAAACCATTCTAATTTATCACCGTAAACCTTGCGTCTTGGACATCAGAACTGAAATACTCGACAGGGGTAATGTTCCCATCAAATTATATTACTGTCCTCCGGGCCCTGATTAACCAAGCCCTGCATCAGCTATTCTGCTCTTTTGCCCAGAAAGCAGAGGCCGACAGCCACTCAGACCTTCCTGTTCATCCGTATAAAAAGCTGCCACAACCGTGGCTTTCTTCTGGTGCTTTACAACAGTGCCCCAATACCGCAGAAAGCAACGTTGATATTCAGAGTACATCTTGGCCAAGTCTATAGTAACTCTTGGGTGCGATTACCCTGACTTGTTGATTTCAAAAGTCCAGCTAAAGAAGCTGGTGTATGTTGTACTTCTTTATCGCTCTTAAATTGGAAAGAATGTCATTCTCGGCATGTTATTGCTCCGTCGCATGGATTTTTCCCAAGTACAGAACAGAAATATGTATTGAACATTTCTGCCCTTTCCATGGTGTTGCGCCTGACAGTACTTACAGGATACATTTTGTTCCTTATGTATTTGAAAAGTTCCTTCTTGTCCTTAAAAAGGCCAGCAATGTCTCTCACTACAGTTTTCTCACTGTGTCTTTCTACTCTATCACTTGCATCTGAGTTACATGCATTATTCTCGACTTCCTTTTATTCTTTTTTTTCTTTTTTTTTTTTTTCTTTAAAGCTTTTTGCACTATGGACAGTATTTCTTTGTACCATGCAAGACATTTTGGTTGTCAGAGAACAGGAGACAGAAACTTTTTTGAGCCATTTGGTGCCCAGGGAGAGTGACTGTACAGTCTCTGCACTACGTGGCCAACATGGGATTTGAAGGACAGTGCAGCAGGTAGTTGGAGAGAGCTGGGAAACGAGGAAAGGGAAAAGTCTCCAGCATCTCATTAAGGGTGAAATCCTTTCTCTGCAGAAAAAGCCTCAGCAAAACAGATCTGCTTCACATCACCAAACCCTGATGCACCCCTTTTAATACAGGGCAGACTAAGGAGGGCAAACTGTTGATACAGAGCGGTCTGGTATGTGTTCCCACATCATATTGCATGATGGCAACTGCAAATATGGTCTTTTTCGCCCGTGAAATGTGGTTGCAATATCATGCCACCATCTTCTGTGTTTCTGCTAACAGCCCACACATAACTGAGACGCGGGAAAATGATACCAGGGTCAAAACCGGAGTCACCATCCTACAGACACTGTCTTTCTGCAGCCAAGCAGTAAATTGCTCCTCTCTCACTTCATCTTAAGCTGGAGACTGCAACAAAACGCCATCCTTGGGATAGTGAGTGGCCTCAGCATGCTCTTCCTGGGCTGAAATCCCCAGGACTTCTGCTCTGTGGGAAAGACCAGGCTGGGAGGTGCGCTATAGCACTGGGGCAATGAGCCGAACACCAAGGATTATGAGGAGGAAGGATAACTTCCCAAATCATGACTGAATCCCTACAAGCCACTGAGATTTTCTTTCATTTACTGAAAGTATCAGAATTCAGTCTTTCAAACCCACTGGTACTGGGGTCCCTTAGGGAGAGACACAAGGCCTCCTGGCTTTGACTGAACCTGAACTCTGGGCTGATGCATATTTATTTATTATTATTTTCTATTTCATGCTGCTGATTGTCCTAGATGCAGGGGAGGAAAATGACTTTCAAATGAGAAGATTTTTCATAAGCCTACAGCATAGCTATACTTGGAATGCAAACTTTAATCAGTTATTTGCTGGAAAAATACGTAACAAAAGTGCAATCTCTGCTGGGTTCCTTTTCGTCCTGGTTTCAGCTGTAGGATGGTATCCCTTGGAAGAAACATGGGTTCTGTGTAAAGAATTTAGGCTCTTTGTAAGCAGCTTGTGGCCGGGACCATCTACCTTTCCTATGTGTCCTGAGAGTAATAATAAATATTAATAATAATGATGAAGTTGGCTTTGTGGGAAAGCTGTGATTCACTAGCTTTAGAGTATTTTTAGTTTTGAGAATTTCTAAATCTTAATCTTGGATTCAAGTGTGTCCTTCTTCAATTCAGAAGCAGCCAAGTTGCTGTACTCTTGGTCAAAGGAGTGCCCTTAACCCCAAGGAGGCATCACTCCTTCCAGCCCCCCAAAGCCTCTTGCCCCAGGCACCTTGCAGGTAGCCACACACCAAACACAAGGAAGCTCTGCTGCAAGCACAGCAGTATCTCTCTGGGCTGATTACACGAGCTCTTGAGGGTCCGCGTCATCCCTCACCATCCCACTGTGCCCAAGGGGCAGTCCATGCCGCAAGAGCGTTCGCTGTGCACCTAAAAAATCACAGGCGCTCATGTAAGTGGTTGCAATAAAGAGCTACCAGAGGAGGCTATTTCTTTTTCAGGGCACAACAGGAGAGGCTACTTAGCATAGTTTTACATGCTGCTAATGTGGTTTTATTGCTTCTAGGACCTGACCTACTATCGTTGTGTGCTGCTGTATTATGTGCTATGGATGCTTTTACTCACTTGGAGCTGGTCCAGGGATCTCTAACGGGGCTCTGCGCTGCATGACCTAGGTGTGCTCAGCATGACACCACCCCCTGCGCTGGGAAAGCTGGTTTATCACATTGCTGTGGACCGGGAGGATTAGGCTAGCAGCCCACTCTGCCTTATACTGCGGTCTGGATACTGCAAAGTGATGGGGGATGCCAGGGAGCGGCTGGAGGGAGGGACACCTCTGTGGTCCCCATCAAAGCATGAGGCCATGGGTTGGTTCCTTTTTGCTCCATTGTGGACTCAGCGCGTGTGTGTAGGGCGTTTCAGTCCAAGCACTGGTGTGCAGGGGATTCAGTGGGCAGTGAGTCATCCCCTGCTGCTGCTAATGGGAAACCTGAAAGCGTCCAAATAAAAAATGGACAAAGGATGGTTTCTCATATTCACGGTCCCCTGCACCACTGAGCCTGGGAGTCTTGCAGCCACGGCTGCTCTACTCCATCCCATCTTCTTCCTCCAACGGGTTGAGCCTTTGGGGGGGAGAGGAAGGATGAGGTGGAAGAAGGTGGAGGAACCTGCAGAGAGTTCTGGTGAGGGAAAGAGCTCTCATTCATCCTGACCCACCACCAGAACCACCCCCTGCCTTATAATTGTTCCCATCGCCAAAATAATGGCTCGTAACACTATCTGTAGCCCTTTAAGCATTTACCACAGAGTTGTATTTATTAATATAAATTATGTTTTGTGTGTTTTGGTGTTGCTAGTTTTGACCTTCTTTCCCATTCTACAGCCTCAAATTGCTAAAGTGAAGATTTGCTGTTTGTTGTGCTTTTTATGGTTTCTTGACAGTTTATAGCATTTTACGTTTGGTACAGTTTTCTACCTTTTTCCCCCCTCCGTGTTTAAAATGCTGATCCAGGCAATAACATCTTGGCTGTGAGGCCAGTTTCTTTCTGTGATGCCTAAATACATATGGAGAAAACCTTCTTTTGGTAAACGGTGATTCTTGTGCCTGAATAACCCATGTGGACCTTGTCTGTACTTTGAAAATCTAAAGACTTCTTCTTTGTTACCAAAGTAGCAATTTCATATTGGAAGTGGCAAAAATTTTGTATTATGGAGGTAAAAGCTTTGGATGATGATGTGATTTTACTGTTGGATACCGTGAGCACAAACACGCGTGTTTAGCTTTAAGTCAAAGGAGGTACTCATACGTGTTACCTGCCATTATTTTTAGAAGTGATTTTTTAAGGGCAGGGCTTTGATTGTCCAAACACTGTTCCTGGCTTTTCCTGTCCGTGACACTTCTCTTGTGTCTCTGGGTGGGGAGAATGGGTGAAGCCACAGGACAGACTGAGCCTGGGGCTGGAGTGAGGGACAGACAGAGCTCCTCAAAGACTGATGGAGTTGGGCTGGGAAGCTCTGCAGTCACTGTCAGTTCAACCAGCCTCAAGGAAGCTTGGGCTGGGCTGAGATATCCTCCAGAGGAAAGGCTGCAGCAGCTGCGGCAAGGGGAATTGTAATTTTGGAGGAAAGGGCCATCTCTCCAGGGGGGAGAGCCTGTGCCTCCTTGAGAATGGGAGGTGGAGATCGTTCTGAGTGATGTTTGCCTTGGTTGCTTTTGAGTCGTCTGAATGAGGTACCTGGGCATGTGGCAACACTGCCAAACTGGGCTGAAAAATCAAGGGACTGGATCTCAATGAAGAGAAAATAAGATCGCTGCTACCTAAACAAATTACTGGAGAAAAAAAAAATTAATAAACCACCAAAACATGACATCACCTGTGTTTATTTAGACAGCATCCTTCCACAACAGGGAGCACCATTTTTCTCATTTTACAGAGGTAGAGCTGAGGCCAAATTGCATGCCCAAAGTCCTGTAGAAACTGCACAGCAGAGAGTTGGCCCTGCACCCTACACTAGCAAACAAATTGTTGGACCACCTCCTCAAACCTCCACAGATAGCCCCAGCATGGACTTTCCAGTCCCAGGGGCCTGATGAAGGATCCGTAGCTTACCAGAGATTCTGTCTTCACCAGCATTCATTTATTTTTCTCAAAACATTCCCACTCATGCCTCAAATTCTGCTTTAGCAGAACATTCCCCATCACCTTGCTTTTGCTTCCTTCCAAGAAAGAGCACCTCCCACCCCAAGAGACAGCACTGGATTCAGGCTTTTCATGAACAGGAACTGCGTGTGAGCATGCATGATACAGTTAATCATGTGTAGAGACAGAACACAACTTGTATGGCAATGCTCTTGTATGACCTCAGGCATTGTTTGGTTGGTCTCGATGATCTTAAGGGTCCTTTCCAACCATGCAGATTCTGTGATTGTCTGGAGATGCCTCTGTCTCCGTACCGGTGCCATGTGAACCTAGAGTTTCTGCACTCTCACCATGTGCTTTGCTGAAGTAGGGTGGCTAAAATGTGCTGCCTAGGTGATCAAACACAAAAAAAGGGATGGTGAGTTTTTCAGCCAAGGTCTATTCTGCTCTCCAGTCCTTGAAATGGACCTCTGCTGGGTTCCTGCCTAACTTTTTCTCTGCATGGAATTTGCCATGCATGTGGAGATGATGCTGCAGGAACAACAGAGTGTTCAAAGTTTGTTGGCTTAAGTAGCTCTAACGCTGATCCTAGCCCTGTAGAGACTCTGAAAATGCAAACTCAACAAAACTGCTGAAAATGTGTTAGAAAGCTTAGCCATGGGCATACAACATCTGTAAAATATTTAAAAAGTAGTCAAAAAGGGGAAAAAGTTAAGAGCGAAAGGAGAAGAAAGCGTGCTGCTAGTTCAGCAGAAAAGACAATTGTACCTGCTAGTGGCAAGAACAATTTCATCATCTGATGCACGGACTTCTTCCAGCTTGTCACAACAAATACCGCACACCCAAGGCTATTTGTTGCATTAGCAATAAACCAGCGAGCACAGGGAGCCGCAGCTCATGTTGGCACATAAGCTAGGCACCAGTCACCGCCTGGGCAGATGTACGACCGTTTAGCAAGTTGGGCAAATGGTGAAGACGTGAATCGGAGTCACACTTTGTTTTCCACCTCCTCTAAACTGGGTGTTGGTCAAGCCCAAGTGCTAAGTCAAGCCTCAAGTGGTAGTATTATCTACTGTTTTGCTAGGAGTACTTAAAAGACGCCTGTCACCCAACAGCTGAAGTTGACTTTGCTGTAGTTAAGATAGGACCAATCTTTATTCTAGGACTGGGCAGGGCACAGCAGCAGCTGTCTTCAGATCCCAAACGGCAGCTCAGACATTAATCTAAGGAGAAACCTGCATTCAGCTGTAAATGAGTAGGACATTATTTATCTTACTCTGAAATCAACCATGGTGGAGATGAGATGTTTTTCCCAGTATGGATGAATTCCAGAGGTAGGATCTGTCCTACAGACACAGCTTAGCTCCATCACAGAGAGCTGCATCAGAGCAGCGGTACAGCTGGGGCTCAAACCTTTCTTTGAGTTTGTTGCTAAGGTCTGTCGCGTTGAATGACACACGGGAGGGAATTAGCAGTCAGACGTGTGCATATCCCACATGTAACGTACTCAGGTGGTCTGGTTTGCTCAGAAGGCAGATAGCCTCACACTGCAGTTTGCTAGATTCTTGACAAACCAGTTTTAAAAGGTAGTCCCAAGTTGAGTGTGTTGCAGTAGTGCAACCTTGAAACTGCAGAGACCTGAATGAACTTGGTGAGAACTCCGTTTTATAAGGGTATGTACAGTCCTCTGGATACCTGAAACGAAAGAAAGGCACTCCTTACAGCACAGCCAGAAATAATCCCCCATGTTGCAAATGACCCAGAGGACACATGCTGGAAAGGATACGATGAGGATGAAGGAAGTCCACATTACTCTTGTTAAAAGCACTTGAAGGTAGTTCTCTGCTGGACATCGCTCTGATTTATCTTATTTGAGGTAAAATCACCTGGCTTCATCAAGGTTCCTGTCTGTTCCAGGAACTGGATGAACAGGGAGACGAGTGAGCTGCACCTTCTGGAAAAGGATTGCAAAATAGTGTCATTGGCTTTCATGGTGGAACTACGTAACCAAGGTGGATATAACTTTGCAACCCAGATTTTTCTCACCATCTTGACCTGAACAAAGCTGTTCACAAGATAAAGGAATACAGAGATGAGAGTAACAGCAAAAGAACAATTAGATGAACTATCCTCTGGGAAAAAAGTTCGTACTACCTTGCTTTCTCATGGTGGCCTTGGGGCTGCCTTCAAGACAAGACTTGCAGGACATGCAAACAGTAAATCCCGAATCCCAGGGATGGGTACAGCAGATTTGAACCTGAAAATCACAGACTTGTTAATAATGATGGATTAATATATCAGACGAGTGTCTACAGGCTGCCTGGGAAATGCTTGCATGGGAAGGAGAGAGGGACAGAGCACGAGGTAACTAGAGACCATGGAGACTGATCTCTAGGCCTCCATTGACCAACCCACAAAAAGCAATTCCACCAAGTCCAGTTTGGCCTCCCAGATTGTCCTTCCAATTTTCAAAGCCAGCAGCTCTGGTTTACATGTCAGATGCTGATTTTGAGGTGAGAGCTGCCTCCAGAACCAGAGCTTGACTGATGGGAAAGCAGCTTGGCTGTTGAGCGGGAAGATGACCTCCCATTGTGGGCATAATTACTGCATTCCTTGACTGGGAGAGGAGCGGAGCAAGCCTGCCTGTGTAGGACTTACATGGAAATGGCATTTTTATGGGAATGTCTGAAATGCCTCTTATAGGCACCCCGTTAAACACTCCTCTCAGTCTGGCCACAGGCCAGACTGGAGTCCTTTGAACTTCTTGCCCTCCAGGCAGAATCCAGGGTTGAGTTTTCCTACTGACTTCCAGGATGCCAGGTCACTGCTAGCCGTAGTGAAGAGAGCCCAGCTGCCTAACGCGTTGCCGACAGCGTTGCGCGCATCTCTTTGGCCGCGGTAGCAGCTTTGCAGACACATCCGAAGTCAGGCTTTGTCTTCTGCACTTTTTGTGGCACTGTGTCCACTGGCAGACCTCTGTTTTTAGCAGGGTGAGAAATCGGACCACAGCTGGTAGCCAGGCAGTCTGCCAGTGTGCTGGGCGCATCAGCCATTTCTCATGATACACAGCAGCTGAGCTAGATTTTTTTTTTTTTTCTTTTGGTGGAAGCTTTGAAACACGTTGAACTTACCATGTGGGAAAAAGTCCTGTTAGTCCTGTGCTTGTCTGCATCCGTTTGTAGCAAGGGCACACGAGTTTGGGAGCACATTTCTGCTCCTGGCTTAAAACCGGCTTTTAGCACACTGCGCATGCACGCACAAGATCTCTTGTCAAGATCCCTAGGTCCCATTTCTAGGTGCAGATCTACGATGTGGTGCGTGTAGGCAGGAAAATAAAGCTAAAAGTGTGTGTAAATTCAGAGGCTGCTTTTGCAGCTCTCGTGTGCCATATGCTGCTCTCGGGAGAGTAGGATTTCAGCCCAACAATCAGGCTCCTTTGGGAGGCTTCCACTGCTGCTTTGCTGCCCTGGTCAGAGGCTGTGCATGAAGTTACTACCCCTGAACCAAAATGAGGATTGAACACAGCCAAGGAGGCTGAATGGCTTTCACGGTCTCGCTATTCTGCGTGCTTTAAGGGATTGATTCACGTTATCAGCGTTGGTTTCCTCCTCTTCCTTCACGAGCTAAGTTTTAGACTTTACTATTTCAAGGCAGAAGAGGGTAAGAGAGGATGCCACAATATTAATCCCTGCACAGCCACATTGATTCTGCTTTTCTAACGTTATTATTCAAAACTGGGAAAAATAAAGGTCCTGTTGCTTTGTGAGTAGCAAAACTAATTCAGCATTGCTTCCTATGGATCTAGCTCTTTTATCTTTAACTTGCCCTTGCAAGCCCGTAGTCTTTTCCTGACCACTGCTGGGGGTAAGTGGCGATGTGTGCAATGGTTTAGTGAGGATTCGTTTGCATCCCTAAACTGATTGACACGCTGACTGCCATCGCTCAGAACAGACAAGGGGTTGGAGCTGCAGCGTAGTGGGGGGCACTAACTACCGTTGATTTATTTTACTTAGCTCTTCATTTCTATAGGATGAGTAGGTGTTTAGTGTATCTGAAATGCCTACTTCCGTCTCAAGTGTGGTTGAAATTGGCCAATGGATTCAAAAGTTATTAGAGGGGATTAAAAGACAGACAGCATGATCAGATAAGCCTGTTTCCTCAGAAAACTAGGCTAAAAAGGGAAAAAAAAATCTAGTGCAAGGACTCCTGCGATGTCCTCTGTACATCGTGATTTTTCAGTGTCTGCGGTGGTTAATACTGGAAGCTGAGTATTTACAAATGGGTGATGCAGCACATGCAGCAACGCCTGTGCTCTGGCTGTTTATTTACACTACACCTGCAATATTGAATGTGGTCATCCCACTGATGTGGCATCAGTCCTCTCTGTCTCGCCAGCTGAAATTTGCCACGTGTGCATGAGAAGTGATTCCAGGTTATCCACATCTGAACGCCCCCTTGCCCAAAACAGGATTTAACTGCCAGGAGACAATCCCCGTAGACCAGTCACTGTTTGTTGAGGGGCTGTAAGACAAGCCAACAGGTTGGTCATTGTGTGTCCTCGAGCAGCTGATGAGGACTTTGCTGCTTCTTCTCAGTCTAGGTGTGAACATTGAAATATTTTAGTTGAGTAGGGATATGAGGCTGTGCCCACCTCAGCCTCAAATATACGTTTTACTGACACCTTTCACAGTGGGCAACATTTTGCTGTTTAGAAGCTGCCATTCCACTCTATAAATCAATTTTGCAGACTCTGGGAGGTGGGGAAGTCCTTGAGGTGCTGTGCTCGGTCCCCAGATAAGAGGTTGCCGCTTTGCATGTACAGCAAAGCCAATGACCCTTTGATCCCCGTGCGCATCTCAGAGCAAACACTGTTAATTGTGATCCCATGACCCAGGGGGAGTGCAGGAAAGGGGCTGGGTTTAATGGAGCCTTTCATCTGAGAGAAGGGTGCTGGGCTGAAAGCCAGCCTCAGTTGCAAGAAGAGAAATAGTTAAAGCTTGTGGAGGTATTAAGACTTGGAATTTAATTTCAGGCTAAATAAAGGCATGTTCTGGGAGATGGATTTTGAAATGTGAAGGAAGGGTACCAGGTTAAGATTTGGGGTTCTGGGTTACCTTGGCATTTCTAGCCCAATTTCCTGTGTTCCTGTTTATATAGCAGAGCTGGTACAAATTTTCAAGCAGGCACACAAATCCAGAAATAAAAGGAATAGCTGGTTGTGAACCTGCCTCCCACGCACAGAAATCCAGCGAGCCAGCTGGGCTACAGCGCTCCTCCCTCCCTCCCTTCCTGCTCCTCCGACATCCCCGTCGCCTCGGCCCTCACAACGTGCCTGAGCTCTTATGAGTGATGCTGAGGCCCACGAGAAGGCTTTCCAGAGCAGGATGGGGAATGAGCTCCAGACAACAGCCTGGATAGACCACCTTGTCCCCTTGCACCTGTAGTGCTGAGGGTCTGGTGGCTTTTGAGCACCCTCAGGCAGAAGAGGTTTTATGGCTCAAAATCAGTGCTTTGAACTCCGTTTGGAAGAATTTGGATGAGCTGGTGGACAGCAAGGCTGTTTGAGGTGGTGGATACCAGATGAAGTTCACATCTGCCAAGGAAAAGCTTTCATCTGGTGTTTGCTTGGGCTTTCAGACCTTCTGAGTGTGTCGCACCCCATCTCATGGTGCAGCTGTGCGTCTTACACGGGGAGGCAGAGGATGGGCTGCTGGGGAGAGCTGGCATCCCTTCATCTTGCTGGTGAAAGATGCAAATAACTTCACACCCTCCTGCCCTTCGTTCAGTCCACAGCGTGTTTTTTCCAGCGTCTAGCAGCAAAGTAATTTCATTTGGGGCCTCTGGGTGCTTCTGTCAAAGAATGAAAAATAGCAACAGGAATTTCTGGGGCTGGGCTTCAGCTCAGAGCCTCAGAAAGTTTATGCGCACTTGAAAATCCCTCCCGGCCCTTCCCCCTCAGCTGGGCACTTAGTGTTGTGAAGGAACGCTTGGTACCGTGCCTAGTCTTCAGGATTAGTAATTTGCTTTGTTGTCTGTGTTAATCTAAAGCCCCTGACTATGCAGCAAAAATTCAGCCAAGTTGCTTCTTGGAGAATTCCGGGAGGAGGGAATTAATCTGGAGAGCGTAATGAAGCATTGCACTGGGAAGGGTCATTATCCGTGAGCCCGGTCTCAGGGAGGGACTGAGCCGCCTTTATCCTGGTGGCATCAGGTGTGCAGCTGGGGGGAAACCCCACCGTCTCCCACCACCGCTGCCAGAAGAAAGCTCTGGAAACGGCTGGGTGTCAGAAAGCTGTTTCCCAGCTGAAGTCTGACATTTCCTCTCCTCCTGGGGACTGCAGAGCTGCCACCTTTTGGCAATTTGCTCTCCAGGGGCGGTTGAGGATAGACAGCTGCTGCCCCTACTTTTTCTGGGTTGGTTTGTGGGAGATTTGGGTGCGCGCTGTGCTGTCCAGGAGCGGGTCACTGCCCGTGCCTCAGAATTGCAAGACGTCTTGCAAAGCACTTTGTCTCGACCCTGGCCTTGATCCCTTGGCAATGTATATTCTGTATACCCCAGCCCCCACTGAAACCAGCTCAGATTCATTGTTTTCCTTTGTTGCTAATTTGTGGCGGTGTTTTTTCTTCCTGTGCTGCGAGAGATGCAGCCTCATATAACCTAACTCTGAAAGACTCCTGATCCTAGCTCCCTCCCACCCTCCTCACTCCTCTTTGTCTCATGTCTCATTTTGCAATTGCTATTATTTCATCCCTCTGGGGCACCTACTAAGGCTGCCCCAACGATGGATGCTGCCAGACCAGATACATAAATATTAAGAAAGGTGGAAAGAGCCAGACTTGCAATTGCTTTGTGCAGAACAGTGGTGGAGATGCTGTTCTTACAGCTGACCAACACAACTGCAAGCTGAGCTCCAGATTTAAAAGCCTGTAGATGCTGGTTAATATAAAGTTTTAGCTGGGACTGTAACTGGGCAGCATCTTGTGGTCAGGAAGAGAAGCAAACATGCCAGTTATACTGATGATTTTCACTAGATCACTAAAGGGCTTGTTCCCAGACTGGGCTGGTCTCCAAATGTATACTGTACCTTGTCTAATTTCTGTTGCTGGTGGAGCGAGACAAATTTGTGACTAGACGATCTTATTTATTTGCAGAGTTTCCTGAATTTTGACATGCAAAATCTGATGTGAACATTGGACCCTGTGCATGGTCCTAGAAACGATTACGTTAACTGTCAATCTGTGACATTATCCTTGTAGTGCAGTATCCCAGGTCACCTGCCTATGTGACCACCTTAATAAATCAGTGTGTGGTAGCCTGGAGTTGCCAGAGGTTTGGTATTATCAGAAAGCCTGGTGGCAATATTCAGATACTGGAAGAACAGAAAGTCTTGATTAACGCTGAGTTAGCTGTCTCTTCTCTAATGCTGTTTCCAGTTCAATAGACGTCTTGATAACAGTGTTTGGTCTGAAGGCCACGGATTTATTGATGATCACAGATCAAAATACCATCGCTTCTAATAAATTATGCTGCCCTATTTCTGTTAAGAAGTGCACCAAGGAACAACACCTATAAAAGCAAGGGGAAAACCTGAGCAGTCTCCACAAAGACTCATAGCGCTACTACTCAACGTGAGGGTGAACGTGACTGAGGTACATTTCCAGAAGTGAAATTTGGGGAATGCAAATTTGACACTGGCAGTGCATCGTCATTGTGGATCCCGCAGCACAGTAAGGCTGGTGCTGTTTTTAGAGGATGCCAAATTCAAACTTTCCCCGCCTACAACTCTTTCTGTATCCCTCTTTGCCCATCTCTCTCACCTTGGAGGTGTAGTTTTGGATATTTGAGGATAGATAGATCAGGACTATTATTAAAAAGGCACAGAATATTTTTCTTTCAGCTCAGGGTTACAGCTAATAGTGCCAAAAGTTTTTGATAGACTAAAATCAGTTTAATGTTCACAGTCTCCAAAACATCACCCCTCTGTTATTAGCTGTGAGTACTGAGGGTAAGTGCCACTGGTGTGACCATGCAAAGATCTCGATAGCCCTACACCCAATACAAACTGAGTAAACTCACACTTTGTAAAATCAGGGATTATGAATGTAAAACAATCCTCATCGTGCTAGATCTGATCTCTCCAGATTAGAGTGGAGTATCTCAGCAATCATGCCACGCTTTCAAGGACCTTACCTTGTCACTTCTCACGCTCTGCAGGCAAAAGGAAGCTCATTAGGTTAGCGTTTTCAAAAAATATTAACTTTCATTTATCAAAATAATGTGCAATTTACCTTCCTGTATTTAAAACTAGCAATCAGAGTCCATTATATTTTCTGCAGTAGGAAAGAGATTGGAAGACATCTCATTTCAGAGCATACTAAAACTGACCGGAAGTCCAGAGTCACTCGCTTCTGTCCCTCTTCTTAGACAGAACCTTACAAGCAGCTGTTTGCACACTTCACGCATTTCCTTAAGACGAAAACTTTTGCTTTGTGACAATCTAGGAATATCCGTTAAAACGCAGATTGTGAGGCAGAGCAGATTGTGTGATACTGCCCATCTGCCCATCGGATACCCATGCTTACTCTTTAGTAAGAGCAAGGAGCTGGATGTAATGTCATGCAGTCATAATTCTTGGCAGTTGCTATAGTTCATATGCTTATTGGAAGCTGAAGCTTTGGAGCATTTATCAGATGTCTTTACGCTTCCTGCATTAGTGCTTGGGGTTTTTTTCAGCTGAGCTCTCAGGCTGCCAAAGCCCTGTTTGCTAGGGAAAGAGCCGCGTGTCCAGTGGAGTGTTTCATGGGGAGAATGACTGTGCTGAAAAAAGGTGAACAAATCAAGGAACACCTGCCTGGCCAGTGCACGTTTGTAAACTTAGAGGGGTTTTAGATGTTTTGAGAAAGACAGAGAGACAACTCTCCTGTAAGAGCTGAGTATGAAATGAAAGCGCTAGCCTGGGAGATGACGGACCAGACCGTCCCTTGAAGAGAAGGTGGGTTGTGGCAGACTGACCTGGGGGAAGGCAGCACGTTCTGCCCTCTGAAAGTGGACGGCAATGAACTCATCTGTCAGCCTTGGGATGTCATTTAGGGGTTGGACTCAGGCTTGGAGCCACGGCTTGCAGCAGAGGGGGTTATACGGCAGCTGGAGCCAGGGGAGAGTTTCTATATGGTTCATCCAGAAAGCGTCCTCATATCACAAGTTGTCCTAGCCACATGGCCATCTCAGGATGCAACAGGAGTGCTGAGGACATACCTCCACCCCCAGTCTTGTTGTCCACGCCTTGTGCCGTGGCACTGAGTGTTCAACATCCCCGTGCAGCTAAGCCAGGCTGGCACGTGTTCCCAGCCATGCTCCTTGCTGCGCAGGGCCGAGGGGAAAGAGATGCTCCCAGGGGTTCGCAGCTCTTGGTGTGGGCTGTGGGACATGCAGGGAGGATGATTTCCGGGCTTTGCTGTGACAGCCCTGAAATGCAAGGGGCAGGGCTTGTGAGTCTCCCTTTTTTCTTCTTTTCCCATTGCTTCCACCTCAGGTTAGGAGGTAGGAGGGCAAAACCAGAGGATGCTCCAAGCTCCCCTGCTCCTATGACCCCAGCCCCGCAAATGAGCCAGGGAAGGCTGGGGTTTGCCCTTCGGAAGGTGATATGGTATAAAATTTCTAGGACGAAATTCCTTCTTTTAATAAAAGCCCCATTTAAATAATCAAAGTCCCAAGGATGAGATGCAACTGGCCCGTTTGCCCAGGAGAGCGTTTCAGAATACTTTTACCCAACAGTTGGTCTGAGATCAAACAGACTTGGCATTGCGCTGTTTCCTGGATAACACGCCATCATTATTTATTAATCTGAATCAAAGTGCTTGATGTTTTCATGCTATCAGTTAGACAGAGCTTTATCGTCTGCCTCCCTTTTTTTTTTTTTTTAATTTGTTGTGTTTCAAGAAAGTTTTGAAGCTGTTTCAGTGGGAAATCCATAGCTTAAGTGGCAGCTTGCTCATCTTTTATTTATTTTTGTAATAATCCCACTGTTGCTCATTCAAAGCTCCAAAAGATCCTTGTCCTCAGTCAAAAGTTTTATGCTTGCATGAGATTCTAATGGTGACTTTTAGAAGAAAAGCATGTTTTCCTGGTTTTGAATGTGTCTTGTCACATTTATTGCTCTGTGTTTTAAAGAGAAGTCATTTGTCTGGTCACTGAGTAATTTTAAAATACATTTTTATATTGAGATCAAAATGACTTTGTAAAATTCCTAATTTTTTCATATACTTTAGAAACACATATACTTGGATGTCAAGCCAGTGGGAGAACCAGCAACGGGATGTGATTAGGGTGATTTCTGGCCTGTTTCCCATCATTCTTGGAGAGAAAGTTGGTTTGTTTTTTTTTCCCCATGAAAAAATGTGATTTTCTCTAAGAAATCTGTTGCCTTTTCAGTTTGGAGGCTTCTTTGTTGTACAAAGAAATTTGTAACTCAAAGTAGATGCTCTTTACTTAAATGCTTCTCTCATTGGAAAAGCGCTTTTCTATAGAAATAGAGTTTCAATAGGAAATTTGCAGTCAGCTGTTACATACGGCAGGCAACGCTGCTCCCAATTCCTCTCGAAAGGGTGGTTTCATACAGAACCCGCACTTCTGCATATCTCTGCCAATGTTGTGGTTTTATAAGCACATTTTCCTATTCTAAAATGTTTTCCTGTCTCCTGTTTTTGTGTAAAACATCCTCACAAAGAGGGAGGATGATTAATTGGAAACTACAGAGGAAACTACAAAATCAATTGCACTCACAGAACTGTCTAATGTAGAAACTAAACTAATAAAAAAACCCAGGGAAATATATGAGGTTTTTTCTCTCTCCTTATTCAGTCACAGGAGTCTTAACTCTTGCTTGGAAGATTTTTCTGAAACACAATTGCAACCCTTATATTTTGTCTTATTGGTGCTCACCTACGCATTATTTGTGAACATAGCAAACAATATTAAAAAAAAAAAGCCCCAAACTGTCTTGGTGGGCTGCAGACTTACTCTCACCATTTACACCAAAAGAAGATCTGATCCCCAAGCTGATTGTGCTTCTGTATAAAATTAATCCATAAGATTTTCTGCTCATAAATAACTGTGAAATGATTGAACTTTAAAACATAAGACTTCTCATGCACTAAACCTCACGGAAGAATAATCTCTTGATAAATTTAGTTTTAAAGTAACGGAAGCATAGATGATTGCAATCCTATTTTTAGAAATGCGCAGTAAAATATTTCTATTTTGTTTGTAGTAATGTTAGTTTAAGTCAGAGCCTCCAAATGAAGACGGAGATGTGAGAAGGAACAGGAGCAGCAGGGTCAGCGTGGTGAACCATCCTGGCCCTGGCTTTGGAGCCAGTTTTGTAAAGAAGATGAGCCCAGATTGTGTTTGCCGAGGCAGGAGGCAGGATGCAGCGAGTGAGCTGTGAGATGGATGGAGCTGATGGCATCGCTAGCCACGTCAGAAAGACTTGAAGACCGGAGAGGGCCTGCCTATCTGTGGCAGCCAGAAGAAAGCAAAGCACAATTAAACCATCGGTTATTTGGCTCATTACAGCGTGCATCGGATGAAATAGAGGCATTATCAGGAACTCTAGGTCTGTGCTATCAGGCCATACCTAAATAGTTACAATTAGACTAGGCATTGAGATTTGTTTCTGCTTCACGTGTGTAAGAAGGGAGTTACGATAAATCAGCAGAAGTCTGTCCGGGACTATCTTATTCTTGTTAGCCACCGTGAGAGTAAATGTTAAGCATGTGAAGTGGGATTTCCCATTACATTCTTAATGTGAATCTTCAATTTAATTTAGACTCACCCGGGAATATTATAAATTGTAAGAAATGAGAGTATCAGTAAGGCTTTTAATGGTCTGACCTTTCAAGCTGGATATTCTTCTTGCTTGGACTGAAGGGCTGGCTTACGGGCTCTCTTCTGTGTTTTGTGACAGCATTTTACATGGCTCTCTTTGCCAGCTCCTTTGCTTCAGGGGGAGGGAAAGGGGAGGGAGGAGAAGTCACGCTGTAGCCCAAGGCTGCAGTACAAAGCTGCAATCTGGTCTGCTGTGACCAGCTCTTCCAGGACATCGTCTTTAACATCTCTGCAGCTCACTGGCTTGGAGATCAAGTGAGAAGCAGTTTCCACAAAGGACGGTGCGTGGGGTTAACCTCATCTGGCTGCCAGGTGCCTGCCAGGCTGCTCTATCACTACCCCCTCCTCGTATCAGGTTAAACCACCACAGGTGGTTATTAAAGGGGAGCAAATATACAACCAACCTATAAAAAAGACGATTATTAGGCCGTTGGAGAGTGTGAAGTGTATCCCGGAGACATGGACAACGGTAACTTGTGAAACACCATCCAAATTTGCCTCTTTTCTTTCCCCCACTTACATTTCTCTCTTCTCTGTCTGGCAGTAGAGATGGGCGGGAGAGAGCTTGGATGCCAGACAGCTCTTCTGGAGTTCGTACTACAAGTTTGGGGAATATTTTTGGAAGGGAAGTAGATTTGGGGAAGCATATTTTGGAGCCAGGGTAAACACTTATGTGGGAAGAAAGGAACAGTGCCATCTTGCTTGTTCTGCTTTTAAAATCACTGTATGCTTTGACATAATCTGTAGACAAGCCCAAGACTGGAGTAGGAAATTGGCTGCGAACTGGGATGGATGTGAATTTTCAGCTCTTTTTTAGGTCGTTTTGCTGTCATTCCCTAAGAGTCACTAGCCTGTATTTCACTCTACTTTCAAAAATATTTCCACAAAACAACTTTTGCCCATGTAACTGCACGTTCCAGATCTCAAACATCCCTTTAATGTGTAGAAACACGACATAGGACAGACAATTTTTTCCAGGTTTGCGACTCCATGGTGAGTTTGAGAGTATTAGGATACCCTGGGTGATCATGTGTCTGGCAATAATGTGGTTGTCATTGACTAATTAAATGTATGCAGTTTGTTGAAGCTGAAGATCTATACTTCATGTTGCAAATTAATTGTGGGCGCTGGAAAGCTGTTGCAGAAGTGTTAGAGTTTGCCACTCGCTGGGATGGAACAGCCCCATTCTCTTCTCCTTCACCACCGTGCACGTAGAGGCAGCTGGTCTCTTTCTTTATGAGAAGGCAAGCAGATGAAAAGCTAACACACATCACATGCCCTGGGTCATGTTCCATAATGGTCTTAATTTGGGGGTAGGGGGAACAGATTTCAGTCTGGATGCCCCTGCTTTGTGATAGAAAAGCAGACGTGCAAGCATAGATTCTCAGTTCATGGGTACCCACCTACAGGTACATATCAGCACCTAAATTTGGGTGTCCTTATAAACAAATTGAATCATCAGGACCTTCGCTAGGGTCTAAAGCATAGTTTATGTCACTGAAGTAGACATATAAAACAGGACAGATGACTCATGTCCTAACAGTGTCTACTTCTCCCCGAATGTCTAACATCCTGCATTTCTTTGGTTTGGCTAGTCTGTTCCAATGCATCACAGCAGCTAGATTTTAGTTGATACATTCAATGCTGTGCATGAGGCTATGTCACAAGACTTGCGTATCAAAGACAACTTTTTTTTAGCTAAAATTTTCTGAAATACATTATTCGTCCTAAGCTGAGGAATGTCTATGATGTCCATCCTAAGCTGCAGGATGCATAAAAGGTACAAGTGAACGTACAGAGGAGCAGGCGGTATGTGAATTATTAGCTCCTTACATGGCAGATTAAAAATTGAGAGATCCGACCAAAATCTTCCATTTTCTTGTCAAACTTTTCTTTTCAGTTGAAAGCGTCTTGAGAAAGTAGAAAAAACCAAACTGAAGGTTTGAGCAGTGTAGCCATTTCTGTATATTTTTAAGGCCTAATCAGAGTAAGTGCTATTATACCTCATAGACATAACATCCCTTGGGGGCTCTTACCTTGCCCCCAGTACTCATATATTATTGTGGATCTCTAGCATAGAACGGACCCTGGCTATAGGAGGAAATTAGGGTCAAGATATTGGATGATCTATTGGTGCAATTGCTGTTTATCACTGCTACTAGTAATAATAAAGTTATATTTAGGAATAGTCTTCTTTCTTTCGGGAAGTGCAAGCAAGTTCCCAAATTATGGAGCTAGTGCATTTTCCATTTAGAAAACATCCTGCATTGATACCATCATCAGATGTTTCTCTTTCACAGGCCACTTGATGTGTTATTTTCTGGTTTACTCATTGACTGTTTGGTCCCATAAGCTAAATTAAGCAAGAAGCCACAACAGGGTCTGCAATACTAGGCCAGTATTGTATGCTTCCAGTGCATTGTGCCTCGGGCCCAATTGAGTATTACCAACCACTCAAGCATGCACCATTGACACATAAATGCATATTTGGATGTAGCTTGTTAGTAAATGCAATGTCCCCAGCAGTTTTATTTGGATGATTATATTATTGCTAATTAACAGAAAATGTCATGACTTTTGGAAAATAATTGTTTGTGCAATGTGTTATTTACTCTGAAAAATTCTTCCATGTGAAAAAATGAGGAAATTATGCAGGGGAGAAGGGGAGGAATATTCAGGAGAGCCACAGGGTTCTCAGAAGCATGAGTCTCGTTGACATCAGTGGCACATAGCCAAAACAAACTCCTGGTAATGTGACTCACGCATATAGCTCTCAAATCATCCATGTTCACCCCTCTTTAGATGCTCCCCATCATTTGCTCAAACTTTAGGTTTTGGTTAGTGTCAGGAGAAATGAAGTTTAATTCAGCTAACCTACCAGCAAAATGTAGTAGCTAAAAGAAGGCGATCTTGGTGCTAGAATTAAAGGCTACTAGTTATTTAAAAAAATACAGTGAAAAATCCCTGGCTTCTGTGCCTCCTTGCTTCCATTGGCCTCATTTACATAATGGTTTAGAGCATTATGTAATTCAAATCAAATCGCTGTCAGTTGGCACCAGCATCCATTGAATCTTTTCCATGAAGATACGCTGAGTCGCTGGAGTAAACGGACTTGAAAGGAATGACAGAAAAGAAAAAATTCTGCCTCTCTGACGCCAGGGGTCTGACCCACCACCTATTGCAGGCACACAAAATATTCCCCTTGACTGACATGAGCTGAGGATTGCACCCCCAGAGCCCATGTAAGCTCTTAACTCTGATTCCTAAACTTGGCAACCAAACCCGGGCGGTTTTCGGCTGCGAACGGGCTGAATATCCCTCCTGTTTGGACGGCAGTAATCTCTCTCTGTCTCTCTGGGGGGCAAAATCTCTTCCATCAGAGTGGAAGATCCACTGGCTTTATCCAAACAGTATTGTCAAATTTACAGTGCACTAAATAATGAATCAAATCTTCAATATACCCCAGCAAGCAGCACCCAGCTGCTCCCTGAAAGGGTCCCTGTTCAATTTGTCCTTCACGAGTCTCTGTTTCCATTATAGAGCAGGATAATGTTGCCAGTACGCTTCTAAATCTGTGCCTTTTGATTTTTCTACTGTCTATTTTATTGCAAAATCACTGAAAAGCCCTGCCCATCTCTGGGGCTCCGTTAGCACCGAACACCATCCAAAACCATAGACAGACAGGGACCCTGCAGCCTTCTCCAGGGGAACTTGCCATGATAGACAGTGATGCGTTGCATGGGACAAAGAGGTGAATAAAGCAGCTGTGCCAAAATCACGTAGGGTCGGTGTGAATGTCACTTGAGGCGTATCACTGTGGACATGGAGAGGTTTGTGGAAAGGTTATGTTGACTTGGAATAAAGTAGCTGAGAAGGTGAGATCATTTTCTTGGCTAATGTATGGGAAAGGGATAGAGGTGGAGAAGGATGGGAAGCCAGGTGTAGGTGCAGGTTTACGGATGGGGTGGAGTTCAGTGAAGGACAGTGGTCGTGGAGCAAAGTGCTCCCGATACTGCAGGCTTGGCAGGATCTCCTGTCTCACCTCCTATTTGCAGGATGTGGAAAGGGGACCTACCACCTCTCATAGCATAACAGACTGTGATTTCGGTCTGTCTCTCCCATCTTTCACATCTAGTATTTTTTTTTGACCCTTCACCTCTGTCCCTTTTTGTTTCTGTCACCTGACAGAAGGAAAACCTATATTGCTCTGTTTACTGTTTAAAATGGAGTTCAGTTGTTATGTCATGTTTATCTCTTAGTTCAGTGCTAAAATTGTGAAAGAGGCACCAGCTTTGCTTATAGAGCTTCATCCATCTTTTTCAATCTAAACATGCCAGTTCTGGTCATGGCTTTTATAAGTCTGTTGGTTTTCCCCGCTGATGAAATGTGTCTCCGTAACTTAGATGGGGGGGATCAGTGATGTCTTGCCTATAACTCTGCGGTAATACATCAGACAGCTTTCCAGACGTGGCTCCCCTCTCCTCTGGAAGCACGCAGACAAGCTTTTGGTGGCCAGCATAAAACCTGCCTTCTTTCAGCAGCATAACTACCCCATAATGGCTTCAGAATATATTTTAATAGCTGTTTTACAACTTCCTATATCCGTTACAATGTCTTTACAAAACACTCTGTGAATGAAATGGACCAGATTTGATATATTTTATTCATGTGAGCATTCAAAGCACCTAATGGTGAGTAGTGTACATTATAGTTGGCACAACATGGAGTTCTCCTGTAGATTTCTTATTTCTTGTTCAAAACCTAGTGACTGCATCCTGAGCTGAAAACATTTCTCTTTCTTGGTAGCTCTTTGCAAGCTCTGTTGGTTTAGAGTAGCAAAGGAGCCCACATCTGAAGGCTGAGTAGTTTCCAGTATAATAACTCTGAGGCCAATCTCTAGTTAATTAAAATAGGCATGAAAACCTGTTGGGTGCAGAGAATTATAATTTTCAGCAAAATGTGGAGATGAGCGCTGGTAACTATAATATGCTGCTTCCCTCTTGCTTATTTATGTCATTTGGTTGCAGAATAATTTGAAATAAAAGCACCTGCAAAGAAAGCAGAATATTTTTAGCTCACTAAAAATATATATTTTATCATAAGAGAAGACTTAGTGCCAGCATTTAATTCTTGGCATAACATTTGTCATCCCCAAATACTGTTTCACTATCGGGATGAAATCTTCTGAATTCATTTCCTTTTAGCACATGTTGGCTTTCTGAAGACTTTATCTTATCAATAAGTCATCGGTAATATCAGAATGCCGTGATTCTGATGAGTGAGGAGCCAGCAAAACTCATTAAACTGGATTTAAAAGAAGATATGGCATAGGCAGTGCTGGTTGTGACGAAAGACGGGTGGGTCGGTGACTCTGAGATTTCGATTTGGATATTTTATGTTGTTTTTTTTTTTCCCAATGATGGGAATGCAATGAGGTTTTATACTTATTTATTTCTGCCCCTGGTCAGCATGCTCGGTGAACAAACAGGGCTCGTTTTAGAAAGCCTGTGTTATGCGATGTCATATCAACCTGCAGGGTTGCCTTGTGACGTGGGCAGCAAGAGGAAATCTGTCTCACAGCTCCTCCTGCGTCAGTCTGGGGCTGATTGCGACGCTGTGCTTTTCCTAGGAGATCTCCTTCGAGAGCTAAACCTTGCAGCCATTTCCATCAGATTTTTGTGGAAAATGCCACTGCAGGCCAGCCATGGGACCCTGCCCGGTCCCCAGCAGCCATCGGTGTCTCCAAAAGACTCTGCCGTGTTTGGCAGGACCCCATTTCACTCCTTCCACTCTGAACTCACTCAACAAGATGTCTCTGCATGAAGAAGCATTTGCAGATTGCCTTCACAAGTTGCAAAAAATATCGAGGGTTTTCCAGCTCCCTGCAAGCTTGGTTACCTTCTAGGTCATTACTTTAAAACCTCAATTACACGCTCTCTGGTGTTCATGCTCTGGTGTGAAGGTATCCTCTTCAAAGAAAGCATTTCTATCCGAATATTCCTGGTCCTAATAGATCACTTCCCCAGCTGCTGTGACTTCCCTGGAATGGGTAGAGCTGTGCTGATTTATGCCAGCTGGAGAGGTGGCTGATTACATTTGTCAGGAACGTGTAGTACAAAAAAAATATCATTGTTTATGGTCTTGACAAAATTATGCCTGTTGGAAAAAAGAAACAAACCAGATATCAGTTTAAGCAGAAGTAATGAGTGTGCTGTGTAAAATTTCAAGGACTGTATTATTCAGTTCCCCCTTGTTTTGATGTGAGCACTCAGACCCTCAGAGTGTGTATTAACAGCAACTGAAATTTATCAGTTAAAAGACAATTTCCCATGACACCTCCTAGCTGTGGAATTGAAGTGCGGTATAAATACAAGTGAATTAAGTCTCAAAAGGTTGCCTGTTGATTGTCAGTAAAATTATGAAGAGTGTCTAAGTCACCTAGACTCCTTTAGCCTCTTGATCTTTATATAGAAGGTCTTTATTTAATCTTAATTAAAACCAGTTCTTCTCCATGAAGCCATTACTTCATGGCTGGAATAAAACTTTCACGCAGTCCTGTATCACCTCCTAGTCTTTTTAAATATGATAACATTTTTGTGTGCATTTTTAAATTTATGCATAAGAATGTGTGAATCTAGGCCAATTAACATTAAATTAGATGTGTCATTGTATTGTTCTTTATTTCCCCAGCCTATTATTCTTATGTTTTCCAGTGCTCTGCAGGTCAAAGGAAAATGCCAAAGAGATTATATGGAAAAGAGAGGGGGGGAAAAGACGACAGTACTCCATGTAGTCTCAAACATTTAAAAGAAACCCATCCTAATGACTGTTTTTGTTACCACAGCAGTCGGGAATGCAAAGTCTATATTTAGTCACAAACATTTCTCAAACAAAAGGAGAATTTAGGACTCATGACTATTATTTTGTTAGATTTAGATCTAGCAGAATCGCAGTGGAAACATACCTGCTGCCATGAGCTATCATCCATCTCCCCAGCCCATGGTCAGTGGTAGCTTCTTGAGGGGCATCACGGAAATCAGTACAGTTAAATGAATACAACCCTACTCGAGATGAGCATGTCTGATGGTATCTAACCTTTAGCCTGTAAGCACCACTTTCACATCGTTGATCTTCAAGTTTGGCTCCTTTATTATTATTGCCAAGTGTGTGAAATATATGCATGTGTGTCCTTGATACCATGCCAGGCAAGCAATCCTATGCTGCTGTGCAAGCAGAAGATGGAGGTGCAAAAACCTGTGGCTTCTCTGAAGTCAGGGTCCAACCAGCTGTAGTGCACAGCAAGGACCTCAGCCTCTGCTTCCCCTGTTGCTTCTGGGGGTATGGGACCTCACTGCTGGCTCGTGTCAGCCTCTTGGGCCATGGTAAGGGGTTGGTAGGCACTAGGGTGGTGGTCTGAGCCCACAAAGCCCATGCAAGAGCAGATAGCTGGAGGTGAGCGGGACCCACTTTCCTTGTATTTACACCCCTGCAGGCAACCTGTTGCCGAAAGCGGCCTTTTGGGTGATGGTCACCCATCCATGGTGAGTCAGGGAAGGGCTTGTAGGGCATGCAGGTCATGTTCTGGGAACCTGAAAGGTCTTTTGAGCTGGGGTGGCTGAAGACTACGAGAGTATGGTTAAAACTGTAATGGAAAATGACATTTATCTTTCTGAATAAATAGAGGTGCTAGCAATGTCTTATTTGTTTGTACTGTTCTCACTTCTTGCCATGCCATAGAAAATATGCGTCTTGGGGCTTTATTTTCATATGCACATTTTGTTTACATAACCAGTACGTTTTTATCAGCAAGAACCGATGTTAACTGAATTTAACAAAGACAAAGCAAGAGGGAAATGTTCATTCTGTGCATGGTGATATCACAGAAACAATGTGTTTGAAGCCTTGTACTTCAAAAATATGCCTGAGAGGAATGGAAAAATCCAGGCTCATATTGTAAAAACGTGAGTCACAACAGCCATTATCTCTTAAGAAATGGTTTTCCAGCTCTTTGATTCAGTCATTGATGATTTCCCTTTTTAAGTTGTGGCGCTTTCTTACCCTTTTAAGAAACATCTGGGCTAACCCTGGCTATTTGTAGAAATGTTTGCAATTCATAGATTAAAAGAAATTAGACATAGAAAAGACCCGTGAAATTATCTTGTCCATTTCCTGAAAGCATATGAAATTGAAAAAGAATTAGGCTAAATATATATATTAAAATTTGGGACTTTAACTTATATACAATATGAAGACAAAACATGTCAAGATTTTTCAATTATAAGGATTCTGGAAAAAGTATTTTTTTAAGGAAAAACAAATAGAAGAGTAGCAAAAGCTCTAAGGAAGTTTGTGTAGGATTTTCCACTTGTTCCTAGATGGTTTTCTTTCTGGAATTTGCAGATAAAATTAAAAAGATCTGGTTTTGACCAGTTTGAAATTGATTCAATTATCTAATAAGAAAGAATTTTAAGCAAAAATAATTTCCTTTTTTAAAAACACAAAACCAAAAACCCTTCTCATTTTGATTAAGTTTTTCTGACTATTTTATCACCCCTCATCTTGCCCTATTTTTTTTTCTTTTTTTGTAAAATTCTGACCAGTTCTGTTGCCAGAATGATTTCTTTCATAAGTCCTTAAGGAAGTTTGAGAAGGTTGCTGAATATTCTAGTGAAGGTTCAGTTTTTGTGATCAAGCAACACCCATGAAAACTGTGGCATTTAATAGAGACGTTCCACACATTCTCTTATCATCTCAATAAAATACTCAGTGTCCCTCATGCTTTATGGCCATGCCTCCAGTTTGGCTGTATGGAGAAGGTGGTGCAGAGGTGGCTACCACCAGTTTTCCAGCAAAGGGAATGCCTGCGTAGGTTGGAGGCACTCACCCAGCCCGTGTTCCGAAGTGCTGGAAGCAGGTAGTTGGTGCAATGCAGGTCCTGAGCATCTGCAGAGGATATTAACTTTGGTTCTCTGTACGCTTCCATGTCCGCACAAGCTCAGGTCAGCCGGAGTTGGTGGGCAGACTGAACCCTTGCCCAAGGCAGTGCAGGTTGACTTGTGTTGGCATTAGTGCTACGTAAGGACAAAACCACATAAGAGCAGATGATGTGTTTCTCCACACTGGTACTGGTAGCCCAGAAAAAGGGTAAAAACAGGGCAAACATAAGTAGTCGTTCTTGCATGCACACAGGTTGTGTAGCTAAGGGATTTTCTCAGTCAGAGACAGTATCTTTTTGTTTAAAGCCATTAATGGCTCTTTTTTCCTTGGATTTGTCTCGTGGCTTTGTGAATCCTTGCCATTTGCAGCCAACAAGTTTCAAACGATAACTCTGCGCCATGTGGAAAGTGGCTCCAGCGGTTGTTTCAAACCTGCTGCTCTGTGATTTCATTTGAAATGTCGCCATCCTTCTACTATGAGAAAAAGCAAACAATCATTCTCCATTCACTGTTTTCACAGTGCTCATGATTAACTACACCTCAACTGACAGCCCACAATAATCTCCTCTCCGGTCTAGAAACCTAGTCTGTGCCCTTCCAGGAGTACTGACCAGCCACTGATTTTTGTTGTCCCCTTCAGCACTGAGAAAGGTTTCACTGTAAAGAAACAAAAATCAAAATGACAAAAAAACTCTGAGAATTCTCTGGCCACCTGTACTGATGTCATTTATAGAAAGTGAAATTCTATTTACTTGCACTGGTGCTGAGTCACAAAGTGTTGAGCATAAGAAAACTCAATTTGTGGGAAAGCTTCTAATTTCCTGTTTTTCAGGAGGAAGGGGATAAAACAAATGATGCAGGAGGGGAGGGGAAAGGCATAAAAAGAATATCTAAACAAAGAAGAATGTCAGAATACCCAAACTCCAGGAAGGCTAATTCATTTTTGCCCTGCTTGTTCAAACACGCAGTAATGCGGAGTATAATATATGAGCTCCAGTAAATCATTCCTGTATGATAGGCTGTGATCAATGACAATTTAATGAATTCATTTTAAAACGAAGTCAGAATAGGAAAAACAGTAGTGATTTGAAAGAGTACTTTACTCAAATAAATTGAGTCAATAAATATGCTATTTGTCATGCAGAGTCCAGTTAAAGTCTTGTTTGCTAACAAAAATGCTGTCATCACAGAGCCTAATAGAAGCAAACTATCTGGAACTATCCACTGTAAATAGACAAATACCATCTGAAAGCAGAAAACAACAATTGCGGCTGAACAAAGAATTGTATCCTGCACGCATCGATGAATGCAATAGGGTAGCCCACCTCAAAATCTACTATTTTGTTTGTCACCAACTTATATTCTGAATTAGTATGAATGGTCTGGTGGTAGTAAAAAACCAAGGGCTGTGTTTATTCTGTGAAATGAGTTTTAATTGTTGCATAGTGACGGTTTCTCTTGCTGGAAAAATGTGCCACTAGAGTCATTATTAAATTGCAAAATACGGTTTCAGTTAACCTGGATGGATTTGTGCAGGCTACCAGAACAGGGATAAACTTCATCCCTTTTCAAACAATAGTTTTACATTAATTTTCCCAGCTACCCAAGTTGTTCAGTGCAGATACAAGAAGGCTTTTTGTTCTGCTGTGTTTTTCACGCTTGGCTTTATTCATGTAAGTTGAAAAGACATGGCCATTCCCACTCATTTTCATTCAGGCGGGGATGAGAAGCATTAGCAGTGAAGCACCATCAACCCGAGATGGTCAAATCTCACAGCTTTGGGTTAGATGTTCAAACTGGTATTGGATGGAAGGAGCCTAGTTTTCAGATGTGAGGTACTGATAACAGTGGTTATTCCACATCTCCAAAGCTTGGAGTGCTCTCATGAAGGGCTTTACCAAGCACATTTGGGCTTCCAACATCCTTCAGATTGTAGGGTGTGAAGGAGAAGAAAATGCTCAAAAGTCTTGACAGATATCTTGAAGATGCTATTGCCTATCCCAAAGAAAAATAAATATATGTTGCAGAAGTCTATGACAGAGATTATGAAGAATTTCTGTGTGATTTAAGAATCTGAACTTGACCCTTCATTCTTTAAATTTGGAATAGAACAGCTGGGGCCTTTTTAGAGTTTGCATCATGTGGCCGGAGATCGGCTGATTTAAATCTGCCCTGCAGTCATCTTGGGCACATTGTTCATCCACTCCCAGAGCTGCATGTTCAAAAATGAGTTAGGAATCCAAATTGTTGTGGCTTTTAATGAAACTTAAGCTTGTATGAATCTAAGCTACTCCTTAGTTTGGATTTAGGATCCCAAGTGACTGAAAAACTTAAGAATACTCCATGGTCTATATACAAAGTCTTTTTTGCTCAGATCACGAGCATTCAGTCATTTCTGTTTTCCTTGATGTTCTGCTAACCACATAAAAATAGACGAAGGGTTTCCTGATAATAGATAGCCTGTAAGTTCTTCGGGATATTCTTTTCATTTTGATGGCTTTGTTCTTCTTGCTTTGCTCCTGTCGCTAACCTTTGGTACCTTTTGTTTCAGCTGTTTCCACTACTAGGAGTAAAGACCAGTAAAGACAAAGCAGGATGAAAAGATGGCTGACTTCTTGTTACCACCGGGTACTAACAGCTTCCACCGGTTCACGCCTGAATCCTTGGCTGCTATTGAGAAACGAATCGCGGAGAAGCTTGCAAGGAATGCGAAGCAGGAATATAGAGAGCAGCTGGGCGAAGAAGAGAAACCTCAGCCCCAGTTTGATTTGCAAGCTTGCAAGAAGCTGCCCGATATCTATGGGACTGTTCCTCCAGAGCTCATTGGGGAGCCATTGGAGGACCTTGACCCTTTCTACAATGACTGTAAGGTGAGCACCAGCCAGCCAGCCATCCTGCTTGTTTGCTTTTGCTAAAGCATAAACACCGTCTCTGTTTTGGGGGCTCTGGGTTTTATCTTTCTACAGCCAGTAAAAATATTTTTTTTGCCAGATTAAGGATCAGAGTTTCGGCATGAGCAGGGCTGCCAGAAAACACCTAAGCAAGAGGGCAAAGAGCGATAAAAAGCACAATTAAACCTTGTGTGTTTTCAGATAACTCTGAGTATGAATATACAGTGTCTGAAAAGAGCAGAGCAGTAGCTGAGTTAAATTAAGCCGGAGGATTTTATCTACCCTATCTTGCCTTCTGCGTGAGCCTTGACTCTTCACAGGTCCGTTTATCACTTAAGCCCCTTAATGTTAAGGGCTTCTGGGTGACTTGAGCCTTGTGCTAACACTCTGCATAAGAGCAGGAGGCACCTCCACACCGTTCCTGGAGAGCAGCGGTTCTTTTCCTGCTGAGGGATAGTCCAACTCCATTTAAGATGAACAAAATAGACCCGAAGGGAGATGCGAGTAGCAAGTGCATTGCTGGCACTTCACAGAAGGGTAAGCTTCATCCCAAAGCGAGCATCACCTGATGAGGAATCACGTGTAGGCTGGACCAAAGCCACTACAGCGCAAACAGCCTCTGTCAAAAGGCTGTTGACAGCAGAGCTGGGCTGGTTGCTTACTACTGTTCGTTCCCCTTTCCAAACATTTCGCAACACGGGGAACAAAATAAGGCTTGGAAGCGCATTGTATTTTTAGGAAGCTTCTAGTTCTTTCAGGTACAGATGTTCCTGATTTTGGGCTATGCTATTTCCTGTAAACAATGAATTAATATGACGACAATGCTCCTTCTATTAAGACAGTGTAGAAACAGGTGCAAGAATTACCGAATAAAAGTTAAATGGATAAAGACAAATAGATTACTTACCTGGAAGGGCCAGAATTAATTTACCTTTTAATTTGCCTGCTGTCCCCGGGCACAAGCAGCAGGATACAGATTTGCAATTTTAGTGTCATGAAGGTCTTAGACTCAAGATGTGTGAGTTGCTTAGAGTTTATCTATTGGGTGTCCTGATCCTGTCTCTGAGTAAATATTAGTACCTCTGTGCATGGTGGGGCATCTTCAGAGCTCTGTAAATTGGGCTAGCATCCATTCACATTTGATTTAAGGTAACTCACAGTATTGGTTTCTTCCGCCCATATTAACCAGAGTGAGTGCAATGAGAGTGCCTCAGGTCAGATCCTGCTGTGGAGCTGTGCCTCGTGCAGCTTCTTACCAGCTGAGACAAAAAACATCGACTGAGAGCAACAAAGTGCTTATGGTAGAGAAGATGGAGTAAGAATGTAGTAAGGATCCTGGCACCTAGGAAAAAGAGCATCATAAAAGTCCCTCCACCACATTTTAGTCTCCAGGTCATTTTTTATTTTTAAAGGTGGTTCCTCTCTCTTCCCATCCCCATGACGGAGAAGACACCACAAGACCCTGTAAGGAGTGAAGGAAGTAAAAATAATTGGGATATTGCAATAGGACAGGCAACAGCTCTGCTGGGATGGTCTTGGACAAAACTCTTCACGAAATGACGAGGAATTTCGGGTTCTCGGGAGGGAGTGGGGATACTGGCAGGAATTTCCCAATGGGACGTAGGCTGGGAAAAGCTGAGCATAAATGCAAATACTGAATGTTCTCATTTTCTATTTTGTTTTCCAGACATTTATAGTACTGAACAAAGGGAAGACAATCTTTCGATTTAGTGCCACTCCTGCCTTGTATATACTTAGTCCTTTCCATCCAATCAGAAGAGCAGCAATTAAAATTTTGGTACATTCATATCCTTTCTGTTGATTTCCTTTCTTGTGCATTTTATATGGTTTTTAAACACAGATGGATGGAAGTCAGAAACCATTTTATTTCATTAAGCTGTTTTAAATCTTTCGGCTGAATTTGCTTGCGCAAACAGAAATGCACTTGGATTTTTGGTTTGTTTCATTTGATATTGTTATGTGAGCTATGAAAATGACTATATTATACTGCTGGCATCAGATAATGTGAACTGCGCTGGAGAGTCTGGTGAGTTTACTTGGGTTTAAAGGGTGTGAAGGGCCTGAACGTGTTTAGTAAATAGTCAGTGGAAGAAAAGGGGTGTAGAACCTTAGAAAGAAAGGGAACCAAGAGGCTGGAGCACACCTGGGGAAATCTACACTGATGGAGAACTTCGCTACTGAGCACTTTAGCAACCTCTCCCATGGGAGTCTGTGACACTGTATGCAGATGCAATTTAATTTTGAACTGCCTCAGAACTGAATTTTTTTTTGCTCTCCTGAAACTGAACATTTAAAAAATTGTTTTGTTTGTTTTTTAGGGTCTTTTATTGCAATGTGTTATCCATCTAGGAATGAAAGCACAGGCTGGCCTGATGGACCTTTCAACAGAAGGGAGATGCCCGATTTCCCCTAGCTCTAGTTCTGAAGTCATGCAATACCTATCTATCTATCTATCTATCTATCTATCTATCTATCTATCTATCTATCTATTTATGCAGCAGTTGTTTTTGGCTTGTTTTTTTAACATGACTACAGAAACATTAAATTCTGACATAGTCATATCTCTCTGGAAGACTGAACTGACCCAAATATTCAGCTTTGTGTGAACATTACTAAAAACACACCCATTTTCCTGAGTTGCCTACTTTCTCTACTGAGAGCATGGGAGACCGGGCAGCGATAATTCAAAGACTCCACATGCTGCCGTGATGATCATGTGATGTTTTAGTGATGGAAATCCCTTGTCTGCAATGCCCATGTCCACCAGAGAGAAATAATAAATACTAAGCAGGTAGCATCCTAGAATTATTGGTTAATTATCAAATTTCAGAGGGGAAAAAAAAAAGGAAAGAAACCTGATTCCCAGTGGTTGTCCATGCAGTGGCGGGGGGGAAGGGAGAATACAGATATTCTAACAAGAATTAAAAATAGGTGAAGCTTCTAGTAACAATAATTCTATGCAAAAATCGGCCAAGATATGATATGTGGTATCGTCCAGGAGTTTAGTATGGTTACTATGAATACAGCACAGAATTTTGCAGAGAGGTTTTTTTGTGCATCATGTTATACAGGCAAAGAGTACAGCACATGCTGCTGCATACCCAGAACCCAACAGTGTTTATTACATACAGTTACATCAGCACAGCCTTGCTGAAGTGAATTGAGGTCAATGCATTTGCGGGGAAGAATTTGAAAATTGAGCTTCTCAGAAAAAAGCATGTATGTGTGAAAATCAGCTCCAGCCTTGGAGGCCTGTTCTGTCTTCTGCTCACTTTCTTCTACACTGTCTGGTGAAGCCAAGAGGCCACAAGCATGTGTAACACACAGGAACTACATGCCCTTAGTAGCAGTCAACCGAGAGATGGGTATGCATGAAATCCTTATCATATTACTTCGAAGGATTAAGACCACAGAGGAGTGAATTTGAAAGATATGTCAGGAACAGAAACATGGTCAGATAAGGAGTGCAAAATTTTGGGAGTGGAAATTCACAATGCAAATAGCATTTTACTTCCAGAAAGACCCAAGTTGTCACCTTGTGTTGATAATGTCAGGAAATCCAACATCTCAATCTTTGGCAAGCACAGGCAGGAGGCAACAGCTCCAGTCCCGGTGAAACAGCGGTGAAGTTCCTGCACCAGGCACTGATTTGTGTTCTGTCAATAAAGACCTTTCACATCAGCCTGAAACACAAAGGCCAACCGGCTGAACAGGCAGTCAATACCCCAGGCAGAAAGGAGTCTGAATCGGCAAGTACTCAAGCAGATAATATCACAGACATGAATCTGGGAACCAGATCTATTGTCTTGCATGAGTGTAATCAAGCAGTCTTTATTTTCCCAAGGGCAAAAGCCAAAAAAGAGCATTAACAAATGGTGCCCTGTCACGTAAGTGTCTGAAGCAACTCCTTTAGTAGAGGCCATATTTCCATTTCCAGTCATTGACTGTACCTTGAAGGCCAACAGTGGAACAGAATAGAGAGGACAGAGTGAAATCATCCTATATAGAAGCTGTGGGGGTCACATTTCTTCATTAAGTAGCTGTATAGGGAGTTCTTCCTCTGAGACTTCAGGCAGGATAAATCCTGTATGTTCACTGCTCATCCAGCCAAGTTTGATTAGCCTAGTCATTCAAAAATACACCCTTCCAAGGGAAAAAACCATCCACAGCCTCCCAGTAATGTGAGTTAGTTCAATTAACAACATACTCCTAAACCTCTTCTAGGTGTTTCTCCTCTTCTTCAGAGTCTGGGAGGTCTCATGAAAGGACCATGGCACAGATGGCTGCCAAGAACAAGGCCCTGGTCCATTTCTGTCACCGAGGACATGGGGAATATAGGTCTGCATCCCATTTATATCAAATGCAAAACAAAACGATTGGATGAACCCTTTTGCCTTCTGCATCTTTATTAGCTATTATTAACTTCTTTATTTACTGTCTCCACCCATTAATAAGATTAAACCACTGCTAACGTTTCATTGATACCTTATGCTTAAAAGATTCCTCTTAGTTCTTCTTGTCTGGAAGCCAAGGACCGTTCTGTGGTGTCCTTAGTTTCTCCAAACGCTTTGCTGCTGCGTATAAAATCCATAGCAATTGTTATTCCTAGGTTTTCTAGGTATTATAAATAGTTGCTCTCAGTTTGCCACTGATCCAGAATGGGGGTTTGGCCAAAATTACCTTCCTTGGTGCTAGAATTATGGAATCTGGCCCATTTTACAAAAACAAACCAGCAAACAACTCCCTAAAGATTTTCCAATCTTTGTTCATATTTTCTGCTTGTAACTTTTCTTCCACCTGATTTTACACACTTTCCTCAGTAAGAGAAAATGAGACCTTGTGAAGCACCAATTATACGTACTATTGATTGGGACTAACCTTTGCTTGCACATATTATATGTAATTTGGAAATGATCACTTAAAGAGCCTCTAGTATTCAGTCTGCTAATTAACAATTATCCATCATAATGAAGTCTAGAATAGAAGTATGCCATTTTTGACTCAATATCTTTGTGCTAGGAGATAAAATTCATAACTTTCAGAATCGGTTTGCTCAAAGCCTATTCTATAACTTCAAATTGGAAATAATAGGTTTAATTTATTACAGAAAGATCCTGATGAGTAGCTTAGTGTATTTGGTTTGTGGTCCATAACAGAGTCCAACCCATACTTCTGGAAGCGTTTAGCCATATCAACTCATGGACCAGTAGGTTTTCAAAAACTGGAATTAATAGCTGTTCCAAGATAGGTAACAGACAATAGTGCTAATATAGGTTATCCCAATTTCATCTCCTTTGTTTTTTCTGAGTAGATCATCATCACTGACTTTTTCTAATAGAAACAATTGCATTAGATTTCAGATAGGAATGTGAATTCCATTCTGTAGGAATTTCTGTTTTCTCTTTCTTTTAACACAGATCTCTGACTTCGGTGTATAACCAGCTGAAATGTTGCTTTCTTTTATGTTCTTTGTAGTTTTCAGCTTGGTCATGAAACTCTGCTTGTATTCATAGTGCATTTGATGTCCCAAAGCTGACCCTTTATATTTTCAACCTGTGCCCTCCTGTATGTTCTCTTTGGTGTTTCAATAACGAGGTGATGACACCTGCTTATAAGTGAGCATCTGGGAAAACTGTTAGAGTCAGCTTATACCAGAAGGAAACAGGGATGTATAAATCAGTCCAGTGATCCTAAAAAGGGTGGTTATAGCGGAATTTCTTTTCTTGGAATTGAATTGAAATATAGTATTTGTTTGGCATGGCCTGAAGATACCACTCTTTTTTACTATTGTTGTTTTCATAGCATTTAACAGCATTTCACTGTAGTTGAAATAGTAATCCAGGCTAGCTGCAGCTTAAACCTAATTGTGTTAACCAGATGGCCACAATTTACAGAAACCTATCTCAGCCTGACTTGAGAAAATGTGACTGGATATCAGCTGTCCTTCCCAGTCCTTCAGCAGGAGGTGTTGGCTCAGAAGTGGAAAATGTTTGTGAGATGAGCAGTCCCTTTGAGTTCAATTACTGCTTTCTGCGATGGCGCTGGGGAATATGTGGGTTGGTTACTACCAATTTAACCTCATAGTTGCTCCTGTGGCCCATCAGGAAATGTTCCACTTTGTACTCGGCAGAGATTTTGGCTCTGCAAAAGGACAATTTTCATGCAAACATTTCAGGACATACCTTTGAAATTATATTCTTTGATTGCTGTTCTTAAACAAAAAATACCACCAACGGGATCAGTAAAGGGGTGAAACAAAAAAACACCTTTTTTTTTTTCCTAAAGAAGGCAAAAGAAATTTACATTTGGATGCTACTATTCTTCCTTGAGAAGGGTCCCAACCCATTGACTGAGTTGTAGGCTGTTTTCCTTTGCGTTATCTTCTCTCCACTTAAACTCATTAGTTAAACTTTCTCCAGCAGCACAGAACCTATTATTTATGCGGAGAATCCCATCACGTTCTGTAATTTTTTTTACAGAAAGTGGTACGTGCTTTTAGGAGAGCAGTTCAGTGAACTATATTTTCAATTTCAGGAATTCGATTTAGGGTGCTCCTTTTCGTATTTATGGCTTCAGCTTAGCAGCTAAGTGCATGGACTACACACTTGGGAGGTTCATTTTAGCCGCCAATTAGGGAAACCGGTGCTTCAGCTGAGGCAGTCAGCTTTGCAGACCAAGACTGTGTATTTGCCAACCAGGTTTGCAGACCAAGCCTTAGAATTAGTGCTCTGAAACTCTTATTAGCTTTTGGTGAAACTTTATACTGAAAGCGAGGCCTCAGGCCCATTAGGGAGATTAGAAAGTCCAGATTTATAACTTGCCCTACTGCCTGAGAAATGTTTCAGGGTGGAAAATAAAATGGGAATTTGCAGACACAGGTTTTTCCGTAGATACTTAAATGAGACTAATCCCTCTTTTCATACAAAGTTGTGCACCTATGCACATTGTCATCTGACCAACACAGCTGTAACTTTAGGGTATTGTATTTTCAGAAGAGTGCAGAGTCAGTACATTTGTTTACTCTATAAAGTATGTGTAAAAGATGTTGGCAAAGCAAAAAAAGCAGGGAAGATTCTCTCATTTTATTGTCTGTTTATATAATTATTTCTTTCCTTATGCACTTGCAAATGAATGCCTATAGTCCTTTTTAAGCATCTTGCAAATTATGAGTGACACTTCTTGTGTGAAATGACAAAAAAATTACGAAGTCTTACAACATATGCGTTGTTTTCCTTAATTCGCTTATTTACATTGTTCAGTATGTTTATTATGTGCACTATTTTAACTAATTGTGTGTTCATGGCACAATCAGAGACTCCGTCGTGGAATAAATATGTTGAGTAAGTATCCTTCCTGGTTTGCAGCTGCCCTGTCCTTACCTCGTCCTTCCTCTTCCATTTGTTCCAGTCATCTTTTCATCTTTTTTGCTGTTGTCTGATTTCTTTCCAGTAATACTGACCGTACTATCTGTCCTGACAAAATATTTTGCCAGGTGTTTGTTGCTCATAAAAACTCCCTTAGTAAGTCAACTGACAAGTTTTAGCCTACCAAGCTCATACTTATTACGAGAAGCACCTGCTATGCTACCTTGGAATGAAATCACATATGAGGAGAACTCCGTTTGAAACTGGCCAGCCTCCCTCAGTTCCCATGCAAGAGATTTGCTGGTTGGACACAGTAGAATAGGCTGATGGAGTTCAAGTTGAATTATTTCAGAGAATACTTCCTGGACATACTTATTTCTATCCTTAAACTGAAACTTATTGGAAGCAGAAGTTTCTTTTGGGCTGAGCACATCATGGGAAGTGTTCCCCTCCAACCATTGGTAGGCATACTTTGTGAGCAAGCATAATATTGTCTGGGAACACTTTTATGAGGATTCCCATTTTTTTAGCTTGTCAAACCATCAGAAAAAATAGCAAAAGTATCACTTGAAGGGTTTTTTTGGTTGGCTTTGTTTTTGTTTTTTTAAATTAATTTTAAGAGACTAACGGGCTTCAGAAAGCCCATTTCATTTCTTTAAGTTGCTTTAAAATATTCCTGTTAGGAACAGATACCAGATGCACAAGCTAATCAACCTACAGTGCATTAAACAATTATTTTGGCTCATTGAACCAATCAGAACACACTTTTTATTTTTGACTGACATATGATAAACACAGCCATCTGCTGCTCCATAGCCTGGTGGTTGGTCTACTCAGGGCTGTAAGGAAAGACAGTAAAATGCCCTTATTTTAGGTTTCATAAAATCATGCAGGGCACATCTTCTAGGCCATAAATTACTAATTATAGATAGCACTGAACCAAATATTTCATCCGATCACAATAACATCCTAATCCCAGGATGTTTCATGTATTTCTGTATAGTGTGTTACACTCAAGTATGTCTGTGACTTTCTTTTTCCCCTCATGTTGTCCTTTTCTTATTGAAAACTGTCAGGCAGTACCATAGCCATGATGTATTCAGCTGAAACATGGGCATCTCATCCATGAGTCAAAATTTGGTCAGTGGCTCTACACTCGGGAATTCAAACATTCTGGAGCAAAATATCGAAGTGCTTGTTGTGTCTTCCATAGGCAGGAAAATGTGGATGATGTTATCAGTGCGTCAAGCAGGGCGTGCAAGAAATGTAGAGCAGAAATGCAAATGGACTCATGCAGCAATGGAGTAAATCCTTTCCCTGCCATGTTTCCTCTTCTCCTGCGTCCCCTCATACCTCTCAGCTTTTCCTCCTCAAATGCATAGAATGAAATCAAAGGCAAGTATTTTTGAGGAGCAAAATAACCCAATGAACTTTAATTCAAATTGATTAATATTGGATTTGGAAAAGGTACATTTAATCCAGTTTGTTCTGCTGTTCCAGAGACTCACAGGGGACACAGTAGTAACCTTCTGCAAATATTTATCCTAGATCTTCCTTTGAAACATTTGCCTTACCATTTTGAAAAAAGAAATCAATTCAACTTACCCCCATGATTTATTTTTTTTTTTTTTTAATCCTGACTTCTGTTGTTAAAGAAGCTGTTCAGTTGCTGGAGGACTTTGCCCGATCCATTTAGAATTAGATGATGATTATACAATCAATTAAACCATCTGACATGCTGAATAAATACAAGGGGTTTATCATTTTAATGAGCTTATGTACCGTTAAGTATTTTTTTTAGTTCTTTGCATGTGTTTTCTGCATGTATTACTGAATACATATGCTTAAAGAGATCGTCACGTGGGTGACCTATATTTGAAATATCACAGCAAAACTAAACAGGAGACACATGAAAAGTCAGATACAAGATGATGCTTAGGTGTATGGTCAAAAAGGACACGTGAGAAACATGTAATGCCCACTGTTGCACAAAACCTGTCCTGATAATCTCCAGTTTAAGATGAAGCACATTGATGTTTTACAATGTGTGTAACTTGATCTGCTGTGTGACATGATGGCAGGGGGGCATGAGATTTGCCACTGCCTGTATGTGTGCCCATTTACAGATAGAGGAATACTTCTAAGAGAAAACATTTTCTTTTTATGCATAGTGAAGTTCTTCCTTACATTACTACCTTTAATTGCTTACACCTTTTTTTTTTTTTACCAAACAGGAATCCCAGCTGTTATCATTTTTTGTGTGTGATTGCACCATTATGGCTACTGATGTTTAGGGACTGAACAGAAAACTCAAGATAGTCTTGAGTTTTTTTCTAGATTTACGAAATTTATGGTTTATGGGATTTTAGGTGGTTTTTTGTTGGGTTTTTTTAATAGGCTTTGGTATCCTCTGCATATTCATTTGGAGAAAAGAGGTAGGGAATGCCAATGGTGGATACTAAACATTTGTTATTTTTATTATGATATGACCTAGAATACCTAGTCCCATTGGGCTAGATGTCTCAGGTAGAAACATTTCAAAAGAAGTGTTCTATGCCCTGAAGTACGACTCTGATAGTAGGTAGAGCCCTGAGTGACTACGCATCTGAATGTTATAAGTCAGATACATTACTGTCCTCTGCAGAGAATTAGCTAAATTTTATTACAAGTATCATCTTTATTACAAAAGGCAAGATGTATGTTCTCTCCAAGATCATCACAGTCAAGAGGCTGTTGGTAATAAACAACTTACCTTACTAAGGGAAAAAAACACTCTTGTGTCTCTTTTACTGTCAAGCAGGTCAAAATTACTACATATAGTATTCAGGTGGGAGTTGTTTTCCTCTTTTTCAGTGAGGGAATTCTGTTGTTTAATTCTGAGGGCTAGTGTGATTTGCCATGGGTAGTGAAACACTACGGAAGTTGCAGGAAGAATACCCTTTTTAGCTAATAAAACCAAGTGGTGACATTTTTTAACCTGCTGTCCTTCAAAATGTCCTGGGCAGGAAGAGATGAGAGGTATGAATGGAAGAACCACCCTTCTTCAAATCAGAGAAACAACAAGGAATGTGGCATAATCCATTCCCCTTTCACTGGTGATTGCAGGCCATAGCACAGCTTAGCAGCGTAGTATTATTCGTGCTTGACTTAATGAGTGAGGAGTCATCAAGATACACCCTGCGGTGAAAATTATCTTCATCCTGTGGCTGTCATGAGCACTTTCCCATTTCTTACATGTTCCTTGGTCTACCCGTGAAGCTGCTCACACGCAGCCCAGTGCTGGAGCCGTGATTCACATAAGCAACCCCAATGAGATGGGCAGGAGTGTCCCACACGAGGAGCATTGGGTTGAGTGTGTCTCTGCCATTCCTGCCGTCTGCTGCTTGCTAATGCTCTTCCTTATCTTGGCCACTTTATTCTCCAGGTACACTTTCACTGGCATTTACACTTTTGAGTCATTGATAAAAATCTTGGCGAGAGGATTTTGCATGACAGAATTCACCTTCCTTCGAGATCCATGGAACTGGCTGGATTTCAGTGTTATTGTTATGGCGTAAGTAGCACTCCTTTATATTTTTCAAGACAGTGGTATGCAATAGAACTTTTAAAAAAATTGCCTGACTATTCTCTTTTTTTCACTCAAATTGTACTGAAAATGAGAAAATGCTGAATTATATTAGGAAGGAGTTTATTTTCCTGAGCGGTTTCAGAGGAAGAAGTCAGAGGAATTCTCAATAATGTTCTCTCAATTCACTAGACTATTTTGGAGAAATTATTTATTCTGTCTGTGCTCCACAGAGAGAACTGTTTGTAAAATATGTGTAATAGTACTTGCCTATCTAAGGTAATTTTGGGAAGCTTCAGACCTCTGAATAGAAGGCATTAGAAGTGTGACTGAATACCCATGTATTTAAATCCCTATCGTAACACCACCAAAACTATTTTCGTGTTCTTCACTTCACAAACCCTCTTCATCCTGAAAGTAATTACTGTTTTTACCTACTATAGGGATTTAATTTAAAGGCCTCTGAAACTTGGTATATATCTTGGGAATAGAAATTTGTCCCCCAACATGATATTCCCTTTCAGCTTCTACCTAGATTATTCGAGTTCACTCAGGACACGTGGGGTTCTGGTGCTTTGAAGGAGGTGATGGATTTGTGGCATCTAGACAGCTAAAAATACACGGGGGTAGGGGAGCAGTCAGCCCACACTCGCAGCGGACGCGGGGTCAGCCCAAGCTCTGGCCAAAGGCAGATGCCTGACACTGTTGGTATCTCCAGCTGAGCTAGAAATCCAGATTTTCTTCATTGTCATAGAAGAGAGAAAAGCACATGAAGAGAGCATGTAATCTTGAAGCGGAAGCTAGCAGAGATGCCCCGAAAGTCTCCATTTCCTAACAGTGGAAGGATTTAATCTGATCACTCTCTATGTTCTGCTTCATGATATCTGTATTATGTTCTGGTTTTAGTTTAGTTCTCACTGCCTTCTTTAAACCTCATAATTCACAGCCGTAGGTGAGATGCACGCCTCTTAGCGCTGACATTTGAGCTGAATTCCTGGGCCCACGACATTTGAATGGAAACAAAATTCTTAAAAATTCTTCAACCAAACTTAGTTCAAACACCAACGAGGGCCACTAAATTTGGTAGAAAGACTCTGGTAGGCTCCAGGGACCAGAACCAATATTCTTAGCAGCATTTAGCAGAGGAACAGCATGAAGACAGGTAAAACTTACGTGGACTTCACCAGGAAGGCTCCCATTTATTTGAGTAGGCTTTGGATCAAAGCCAGCCATGGGTCAGGTCCTGGTATCTGTTACTACATTCCTATGGATTTGGCTGAGCTGACATCTGGCCATCATGATAAGCTTTTAAAAAAATAAATGCCAACACAGATGGGGAGGAGCTTTTGGAGGTCAGCACACATTAGGTACTTTTCTCAGCTAAACTTTTCCTCAAGAAGCGCTAAGTGCAATTCTCCTGCAACATTTAAAGGCAGGGCAGAACACCACAAAGTGTCACCAGCCTGCTCCCCTGTCCATCAGACAGCTGGTACAAGCAGGGTGTGATGGTTCATCTGTTTGTGAGCTGGCATGTGAGTTTATTTGCAGGTCTCTGAATTCAGCACAACATGGAGATCTTCTGTGCATGGATTCCCTCTATTCTACAAGGAAGGAGGGCTTTGACAGTGAGTCAGAAAGGGAAAGGACTAGATGAGCCACAGCCTGCAGCCTTGGCGAGGCATCTGCTCCTCTTCATCTCTTTGGCTTGGGCAGAGGCTGGAGCATCAGTCCCAGCTCTGCAGAACTCCTCTGAGAGCATTGTCGCAGGCGGAGTGATTAACTTCACTTGGAAGAGAGAAGTAGTGAAATATTTATTAACATAAAACAGTGATTTAACAAAGTTAGTAGTGAATGCGACAGTGTTTTACGAGATTCGATGCCAGGGTACACTTGATTATTTACTGCATAGAGGCCAGGGTCAGACAAGCTCTCAGGGAGACCCTCCCGTTGAGTCACGAGGTTCAGAAAGGACCCCCTTGCTTTCTAAACTCCTTCTCAGAGAGGAGTCCAGGTGCAGCTGGATCCAATCCTAGTCCCAGACTTGGTCAATGGTTTATGCCTAAAGGATTATATATGCACAATCAATCTTTTATATCACTTAGCTAAGATTTCAAAGTTAGCATGCTATTAGTCACCTACCGAGAATCCGTTGCGGCGAGGAATTTCTCAGCCTCGAGGAGCAGAACCTTAAGCGAGCGTCCCCACTCAAGGGGAGATCCTGTCGTGCAGCCCGCTGCCGTGCAGGAGAGCTCAAAGGGCTCTTGGGCTGTCCGCTATTTACAGAGTAAGATAATTGACCTATAGTCATATTCGCATGGGAACAAGGTTCCAAAACTCCAGACAGTGTTTTGGTTATGTTGCCAGCCATCCCCTGTAGTTCAAGTGCAACTCGTAACAACTCCCGCTGATGGCAATGGCTTGAGCAGGAGCTGGGAGGGGAAAGGGGGAAGAGGGGGGAGCACACCGCCACAAGCATGCCCTGGTTTTGTCTCATTTGCTGTCACTGAAATTCAAGTCTGAACAGACAGCGTGGGACGAGGTCTGGATATCCCTTAAAGTCTGTCCACGTTCTCTCTGGGTGTCTGGGGCTTAGGGAGCTGGAGAGGTGTGAAGGTTTGCACAGACCTTGAGGAGGACAGTTGCCCTGAGGTGATTCACTCCCTGCAGGTAGGAACCAGGGTTTGGTTCCCAGAGGCTGTGGTCTTACACCTCTTCTTGCTTTTCTGATTCTTCTAGACATGAACGGCCACTCAATGCTCCAGCCCAAGGATTCATGAAAAATTCCTTAAGCCTTATGTAATAAGAGGCTTAAGTGTCTGTGCCTTCTTTTCTGGCTACATGTCAATTTTCTTTCCAAATGATATTTCATCTCTTAGTTAGAAGATCCCTAAAACGGGGGGGGGCTGCAATTGCAAAAAATCAAGTTTCTCAACTTCGAATTATAGCAATGGCCGTGCTCTTCAGAATCAGCATCAATTCCTATTGTTTCTTGCTTTAAGGCACATTATATTAACATTTCTAGAACCTAAAAAAGAGAACTGGAATTCTGGAGTAGAAAAGAAATAGAAAAGTGTTTCCTTGAGCCCATAGGCAGCAGTGAGAGAGTTAAAAGTGACTGCAATATGATCTTCATACGTACAATGAAACTTCCTTCCCAAGTACGCAAGCAACAGATAGTACAGAGCGTTGGATAATGGACTCTATGCTGATATGATTTATCCTTCACATAAATCCAATTTGCAAGTAATTTAAAGTAAGACTCATTGTACAGGTAACTCTGGAGTTGTTCTTTGCTTCTAGCTAGTGTGATGGTAGAGGTATTTCTGTATCTGGAGACAAAGCTGGCATGAGCATTCAAAATGGGAAAGTCTGGTGAGGGGCCGTGAGATCTAGATGGACCATGGGTTCTGAGCTAACAGAAAATCTTATTCTTTCAGTAGTGGGTGTTACAGTGGAATGACCATCACTTGCTTTACAGTTATTGCAAAACAACCTCTTGCCTTCTCTTTTGGGCAGAAAGAGCACAGATTGGGTCACAGAGAGTAGTTTTAAATAGCACACTAGAGCATAAGAGGTGCCCCAGGTCTCCAGGGCTTTTCTTCGCCCCTGTGCTAACAGACACAGCCATGGCTTCTGACAATCCGTGGGGCCATGGATGGGTTCAGGAGAAATTATGAAATTTATCCTGTTTAGATCACTCTTTCCCAGAAAATCAAGTACTTTCCAGAGCAGGTGAGAGAGAGGCAGCTGTAGCATTGGAAAGTGCCCTGCTAAAACCTTAAAGACAATAAGCAATTCCCTGGCTAACAGGAAAATTCGGGATGTGAATTCCAATTAGTTCTTGCTCCCTGACACAGAGAAACCGGTCTGCTGCGATTTCATCCATACATGGCCAAAAATAAATCTTAATTAACTACTGTGAACAGGCAGCAGTACTATTTGCTTCATGTGCTTGTTGACATATTAATAATATGTATTTACAAATCTCTGGTTAGCAAAACCATATTCCCATGATATTGCTTCTCCCCAAATTATTTTTTTCCATCCCTGCACGCTGCAGAAGAGTTTGGGAGAGGAGCACTGGGTAAACCTGGGTAGGAATTACCAAACAGGTAAATCTTTGCCCAGACTCCCCTATGAGATTATGAAGAGGAGAAGCAATGTTGCTCTTTCAGGTTATAAGCTGGATTAGTAGATATGGAGAGCATGCGTTGTCCTCCCCAGAGGCCTTTGCACAAAACCCACTTAAGCAGGCTTTGTAAAATAACCAGGTGAGTTTTTGCCTTAACAGGTAAAAAAAAAAAAAAAATGCCTCGGAGAAGTAGAATAGACGCAAACAAAATTTAATAGCAATTTAATAGTGAAAATTAAAGGGTTCAAGAGCTCTTTTATTCAGAAGATGCAGTGGTGACTATGCTTTCACTGTATAGTGATTTGGAGGAAATCATTTTGTACAACACTGATAAAGCCAAACTCATTCCATAACTGACCCTCCTGGGAGCATTTAGCTCAGATACGGCGTGCATCTCCATGATGACCAAAATAGGCATGGCAATGAAGAGCTGGCATTGGTATTTTAATCATAAGTAGTTCTTAGTAGAATTGCAATTATATTCATTCAAAATCCATCTTCCTGCAGCCAAAGGGCATGGATTTGATGTACAAAACAAAATAAAATTTTAAGCATCTCTTGAAACCAACATCTGCTTTACCACAGAGTACAGCGTCTTAGAATAAATAACCCCGTGGAAACAGTTGTACCGATGTTTTCCGATGTTGTCCTATATGCAGTTTTGCAGGAGCTATGATGTGAAAATTACTTGGGTATTTGAAGCTTTTGGGTTTTTTTTAAGAGCAGCAAAATAACTCTTAATGTTTTCTATAATGTAAAGAACTTTTTGTTAAACTACATGATGGTAAAATCTTGAAAGTATTTATTGCTGAACAGCGCGATAACAAAGTTCACCCAGTAGTTTTAAAGAATCGATGCCTATTAGATAATTTTAATAGTTCAAGAAACATTTGAAATAATGTGTCCTATGAAAAAACCTGGGACAAATGGCATCAAAGAACAGCCTGAAAAGTGGATGCACCTCTCATTCGGCTGCATTTGCTCCCACTATATATGAATGCATTCTTCATTCAGACAAGTCTCATACTCTATTGTATAATTCCAAATAACTGTGACTTAATTCTACAGGTATGTAGGAGAATTTGTGAATGTAGGCAGTGTTTCACCTCTTCGGACTTTCAGGGTATTGAGAGCTTTAAAAACTATTTCAGTAATCCCAGGTAAGAAGCCCTGATCCTTATGTTTTGGCTCTCAGCTACAAGTGATTCTTTCTCTGTCTCTCTTTGTCCCTTTGACTGTTGTTTTTTTGCTGGTGTTTTGTCATTGTCTGTGTGTGACTTTCCCTTGTTACAGATACATAACTGAATTTGTGGACCTGGGCAATGTCTCAGCCTTACGAACGTTCAGAGTACTGCGGGCGCTGAAAACAATCTCAGTCATTTCAGGTGAAAATCAGGTTAAACACTCGGGCTGCAGTTAAAGCCTACATGCCATTTCCAGTAGTAAACACAGTAATTACAAATGACTTAACCATAGACACTGATCAGGAAATGGAGGAATGTAGGGAATGTGACCTGTCAATAGAATACATTTTTCATATGTTTTTGCAGTACTGTTATTGTGGGCAGAAGGAATGGAGTGCCTCCGAAATTACAGACCTCACTAGGACGAGTGCTGCTGTAAGAACAGTGGTATGCCGTGGCTCGTGAATCACATACGTAAAGTACTCATTCATGAACCAAATGGCAATGGCAATGAAACTCTTTTAAAGTCTTCGGATATTGATTTTTAAAAATGGAAGGTTAATGACCTCAAAATGCATATTTGTGTTTAAGAGCGCATCTATAGAAGAATCTAAATCTGTGCTATGAGCTGAGGTTTCAAGACTGCAGGCGTAGATAGCCTAATTTGTCACGGTGTTTATCCATTTGCATGAGGTAGAAACACTGTTTAAATTTCGGACGCTTAAGATATCAGAAAATGTTTCATCGTTGATTTCAGAAGGTTCAGCAGTTCACCAACTCCCATTTTCTCACATATTCAAGAACACGATTTTGGGCCTCCCCCCCAAAAAAAAATAAAATAAAATCAGTGTTTTACTACAGATCTGGTACTGAAAGAAGCTTTTTTCTCATAGGTTTTTATCCAATCTATTACTATTTCTTAAAATAATACATAATATTTACTACTAAGTAATTTACGCAGAGATAAGTCCACTAAGGACTAACCATACGACAATACTTTTTTGCCAAGCATTATCTATGGACAGGTCTCATTCAGCCTCAGTGTTTAACATCTCCAACCTGCATGACAAGGTAGAGAAGATAGCAAAACCCATGCATGGTAGTTCCTATCGGTGATAATCCTGAACAGATGTTGGCAATTACACATCAAAAATATTCAAAACATCGAGGGAACAGCTTCGGTTTCTCACACGCAGCTTGTTAAGGTTAGAAAGGCTTTTCTGCCCTTTATATTATGCACATCTAGATTATAATATAAATCTAAACATATTCTGTAGTGTAAAATTATAGGGATGTGTATTACAAGTAATCGCCAGTACTCACATGGAGCATAAACTGGAAATGGGAATTCTGGAATTGAGGTGTTAAGAAAACATATATATGGGTCTAGGGCTTACTCCCTCATTCCAGCATTAAAGTGATGAAAATCAGTGAAATGACTGAAAGAGAAAGGTACTTTTCATTGAAAGTGTATGTCAAAATATAGCTTCTAGAGAATACTTTAAGACGATCATTCATTAGGTCTGGTATTCCTGGAGATGAGCTCCTGTCTTAATTTTTGTCTTCAATTTTGAAAAGAACAATGTATTCGCAGGGAGGGGTTGTTTTAAGTTTTGTCTAATTGGATTTCCATTGAGAAACGATTTATTTTTCTTTGGAAACAGAGTGTTGAGCAGTTTTACAGATCATGCGTAATTGTAGCGGCTAATCATAAAGAAAACCAGAGTTTCCTAGCAATTTGAAGACTAACTTGGAGGGACAGCCATCTCCAGGGCACACCTTTCATTTTCCATCTTGTCTCAAGCGTGAGGTTCTTCAGAGCAGAGCCTGTCAATTTTGCTGAGTTATATATATAGCAATTTTCTGCTGCCCTATATCAGAGTTGGAGCTGAAGCTCGTTTTACATCAAATGATAAATTTTGTCTGTGTTTTTGGTGGGGAAAAAAGGAGTACTGAGATTCAGAAAAACTTTATTTAAAAATACACCAAAGCCCTCCAGTGATAATAAGCACCAAGTTGTTCCATTTGTTGGTTAATAGAAAAAAAAAAAGAAAGATGAGGAGTATTTTTATTAGAGTAATACATAATAATCCGCATTCTATTTTTTTCTTTCTGACGGACTGTTTGATTAGTTTTTTGATAACTGCATTTTTAGGTACTAGTTACTAAATTATTTGCTGACATAACTGCACGAAGATATGCTAATAGAATATCTGGCCCTAGGTTTTATTGACAAGATTACCTGTGCCCTTAGTATGTTTAAATTACAGATGTGGGGAGCTACAAATTGTCATGGAACACCTAGCTGCCTGTAAAACATAGCTAAAGGTTTCTTTTTAATTTTCGCAGATAATTTCAGAGGAGTCAGTTCATTTTTCACTTAGACACATATGTTTTAAAAGAAATATTGGGCATGATGCTGTGGTTTATTTGGATATCAGTCTGAGTTTTTAATGATAACATAGGCTTATGCTGAGATGAAATATTTTTCCACAACGGGCTTAAAAATGAAAAGATGATGAACACTAATATCTTCCATGAGATTTTTGGGTTCAGCTGCTAGAGAGAGGAGGAGGAGGTTGTTATTTTTGCTTCCTTTTTTTACATCTTACGTGAAGAAAGCTGAGGTGTATTCTCCTTTGCAAATATCTAAGCTTTTCCTCAATAAAATTGATCACGCTTTTCCATCAGGTAGTTATATTTGCACAAACATGGTTGAAGTCAGCGTGCTCGGTGAAATTGCTTACCGAAAGTAAGGGGCCAAGTCCTCCGTGGTGTAAGGCTTCTGTCCAGCAAAGCACTTAGAGGCTGGTTTTCAAAGGCATTCTGCTTCACTTGAAATCAATGAGTTTCACTATTGACTCCAGAGGGAGTCAGTAAAGCTAACAATTACTGCTTTTAAAAATCTCACCTACCTTTAATGCCTCGCTCTGAGTGCGCAGGCTGGCACAGGGACATTTAGGGGACACAGACTCACAGGACCCAAAAAGGTCTCCCAAACTCTCAGCATCCATTTCCCTGGCCTAAGGCTGTGTTTAGGATAGATCAGACCTGGCCTGGTATTTATTACCTGACTGGTTCTGACAATCCTTCAAAGGTGGAGCTTTCACGATCCTCCTGAGAAGTCTGTTCCAGCACCTCATTGCTTTTGCCGTTAGAAGGTTTGCCCTGGGAGGACAGGCTCAGATCCAGATTCAGCAAACCAAATATTAGCATATACCAGTAAGCCATGTGCTTCCTGCTCACTGGAGATCTGGGGCTCAGTTTGGTTGCCACCATGCCATGTTCTCCTGCTCCCCAGGGCCATGGATTAACTTCAGGTCCTGTCTCTGAATCCAGACCCCCATCCAGCCTCACTCTCTCTTGGTGCGTTATCAGCCCATTGTTTTTTACTCTACAGCCACTGCGTAGGACATCAAGTCAGTGCCTTGCCCTCTGTGGCAGCCCCTAACATGCTGGAGGACCTTCATGGATCTGCTCAATTTTCTCTTTTCTGCTCTAAACACACCCATTTCTTTCTCTTCTCCAATTGCCCATATTATTGAGAGAAAACAAGCTTTGTACAGTGGCTGGATATCTGTTTATCCAGACTTATTAAAAGAAAATAAGTTTTTAATTTCTTCACATATCCCTTATGTTCAGGTGCTTAGAAATAGGTAACATTTTCTCTATGGGAGCATAAAACCTTTAACTCTCAGTGGTTTTATTTATTAATTAGCATCTTGCACATTGCTGTTGCAACTGGGTTCATTCATTTTCAACCTAGACAAGGAACCATGGTCAGCAGTAGAACAACCCACTGGTCACTCATTTCTCTCCCATTACCAGTGTATCCAAGTCCCAGTGTCCCAAGTCCCAGTAGGAACCCTTCCCGTGACGATAGACGGTCTCGAATCATAGTTATCTGCATGGAAACCACCAATGTTTTTGATAACTACTAATTGAGGTAATTATGAGCCCTGAGGTACACACTCCTATGCCTCTCCATCAAAAGCCTGCAAAATGCATGCCATCATCATCATCATCATCACCAGGATTTTGTAAAGTGCCTGTATCCAGAGAAGCTCCACTGCTCTTTCTGGAACAGGCGTGTGCATCACGAATATCTCACATAAAACGACAGGATACCGGTGAAAGGTGACCTCATAGAAAATTGGGCCAAGGCACTTTGGGGCCTGATCCAGCTCCCGTTTAAGTTAGTGTGAGTCTAAAGGCTATAAATAGTGCTGTGAATGTTATCCAGTACTTTACTGATAGCCAGAACAGAGCTCAGAGCACAAGAATTAAGACTGTGTGGAGGAGACCGACCCTCGTTCACTGCTTCAATCTCAGTGAAGTCCTCCTGAAGAGGGATAAATGTCATCCTTCTGGTGCGTAAATCACTGAAGTCAAGAAGTAGCTATCCCAGAAGTGAGCAATACATGGCATATTTGTCTTTCCCTTGGAGACTGGCCTCTCCGTCACATCTCCATGCAAAGATGGCCTACAGGAGTGCTGACAACCATCCAAGTTCGCCAACGTGCTATTAAACTCTTTGCTGCCCCACGTCTCAGTGGCTAATGACAAAATGCGTTCATCAAGAGGACACTCTACTCTCCCTACACACACATGACTCGTGCAGACATGTACAAGACACGTGTGTATCCTCAGGAGAAGGAGTAGGCTAGCTGAGGACAATCATGGTGCAAGTCACTCTCTCTTTTTTTGTTTTTGCTTTTTCCCCCTCTTGTTTCCAGACTGTGCGTGAAAGTGTCTGATGTTCCGTAGGTGATTGCCAACATCTGGTATGGATGTCATACTGAATTATGCTAATAATTTCACACATCTTGTAGAAGGAATGGATGGTGTTGTGGGATCTTGCCATTTCTCATTGTTTGGTGTTGCTTGCATTTTCTATGGTTTCTGATTTGCATTTGAAAACTGATTATTTGATTAACCTCTGAATGTGGTAATTTCTACCTCCACCAACAGGAATGTTTGGGCCAAATCCTGCTTGCTTTCTGCAGATGTCAGGCTGCCCATACAGCCCTCATTCCACTGATTTTGGATCTTGTGGTGTTTTTCATGTCATGTAAGAAGGATTTGGCCCAGAATTGTGGAAAGAATTCAGTGATTCAGGAAAAGCCTGTATCGATTACTCCACAGGGAGTAATCTAGAGACCCATTGTCATTAGTGGGCGTAGATGTTGCTCAGCTTTGGATCAGATCCTCATTTTTTTCTGCATGCTGCCTGGTTTGATGTTTGACTTGCAAGAATTAAGTAAATGCCTTTAATGCCCCATAAATAGTATCTTCTATTAAGCTATATTGCAGTGCTCTCATTGGCACTATTTCAAAGGAAGATTATTTATCTAGAAGATTTAACAGTGCTCTAAATTTGAATACATCTAGCATTGCTTTTACAAAACATGGGATTGATTCAGAGAAATGCAGAGCACCTGCAAGAGGTTCTGGGTGTCCTTATTTCCCCTCAGCCCTTCCATTTACGAGGCACAGAAAGTTTAAGTGAATGGTGATTTAAACACTTTGCTTAGCAGTGAGTTGCGCCAAGCAACTTGCTGGACGCTACTTAATTTTCTGGGCAAATTTTGTTTTTCAAGGGTGAGAAAAAACAGTCAGACTAAGTATACCACTCCCCAAATGGTTTTCCTGGAAAGTTTTAACAAAGGTTCAGGAGGCAGAGTACAAGTTATTTTTAAATGGTCTTCAATTACAGCAGTTGTATTACTAAAGCATTCTCAAACTGTTCAGAAGCCTGTATGCTACTAAAACAAAAAAAAAAAAAAGAAAAATAAAGTAAAGCAGAAAGCCCTCCCATAAAGAAATTATTTGACACCTGCAAAGAATGAACTTGTAAAACTAATAGTATAGGATTACTGTTCTATTTAAAACCCCAGTAAGTAAACTGAGAAAAACATGTTTCATGAAATGAACTGGAAATTAACAACACTGGGGCCTGATTTTGAAAACAGATAGTCTTTACTGGTGATTAGGATTTTGTAGGTCTTGTTTCCCAATATTATCCCTATTCACATTAGGACTCCCATTGTCCTTGCCCATGTGAGTAAGATTAATTGAGTACTTAGATGATACAAATACCAGCCTCAAGCTTGTATTTGTATTACAAATAAATGTGCTGCAGGGATTTCTCAGAGGGTACTGCAGTAAAAGAATTTGTGGTTTGGCTTTTTTCCCTTTCTTAAGATTTGGTTTGCGTTTGGTCTTCCCAAGTTTCACCAGCTTCGCTGAAGAAACATTTGTGCATTCAAAGGACAGCCAAATATGAGTCTCATTGAAAACATTTCACAATATTAGAGAAAATAAAAAAAAAATATTCTAGTGCATTTGCAAATCATATTTCTTTTTCCCCACCTTACTACATTTTTAAGACCTGGCCGTCTTAAAGGTCTTATAGTGTTAACATTGGATAAGGGTGAAACCCCGGGAAGTTCATCAGAGTTGGGCTACAACTAAAACTACTTTCACTTCAGGTATAAAGTTCACCCAAGACTAGATTATCAGAAGAGCTATGCTTTTTATTTAGGCATCAAAATAGGTAGCCAAATCTACAGATGGACTCAAAAGTTCAAAGCTGACCTTTTTCTAGGTGCCTGAATAGAACTGACCTCATCTGTAAAATCTCTTTCTGGTGAGGAGCACAGATAGCATGAAAATCCTGCTTTTGCCTAACATTCGTACTGCAATATTTTTTACTTTATTTTTGAGTAGAGCAGGGAGCTGTCTAACCTCTCCCTCTTTACCACGCCACAAATTAGCTTTAAAGAGGCAAACAAAGAATTTAGTGGAGAAAGAGGGCCATGCACACCTGATGGGTCAGTCCCTTTTGATTAAATGGCCATTTTATAGACATGAATATCATTCAGAGGTTAGCCTAGTTGCAGTACCCTATGCAAGAGTGGAATATTTTAGGCTGCTGGATACGGGGACTGCTGGACCTGTTGGCCATTCTGGCAGCTCGTCCTCCTTTGCGAAACTATGATTTCCCCTGATTTTAACCACAGAATTTTAAGCAAGACCAAAAACTCATTTTGCCTTCTTCTGAGTCCTCAAGTATATTTTCATATTATTTTAAATTATACAGCATGAGCTCAACCTTTGTGTCTGCCAAACTCTTAGGGTGGAATTCCAGGGAACTGAAATTTAATGTGTATGATCATATTCAGTGAGCAAATCAATGTGCTTCTGAGTATTGCCCAGGAGAATTCCTCCTGTTTCCTCTCTGCATTTTTTTTTTCCATTTAACTCAATTTCTCTTACTGCTGCCATACTGGTGACACTGATTATCAGAAGCACTGATTACTACTTATTGAGTATTAATTAAATATAAATAGGAAAGAAACAACAAAATTGCTACTGTTGTGCAACTGATATTAACATCCAACTATAGCATACAAGTTTAGAAGAAGGGTCTTTTTTTGAAAAGAGTGTCTTTTGTCGTGTTCGTGTAATATTCAATCAGCTCAAATAGCGCTGATCTCTAGGATCACTTCAAAAGCGAGAAATATCTTTTGAGAAAACAGTATAATTATTTATGTCTGTGTATTTATAGAATAATAAACTGAAGCTAGTGTTACAGGGTGAAATAACACAGGAGAAGGTAATTTGTGCGACCCAAGCCTTTGGTGTTTGTAATAAGATGATTTATCTACATTGGCAGCATATTATAAAAAGATTAACTTTGCCCAGGTATTGTTGGAGCCTCAGGTTGTTTTACTCAAATAGTTTCCACCATGTTTATTTGATTGCCCGTATTATTTGTCTTATTTCTAATCCCAAATTCTTATTGTCTTAAGCAAATGAATTGAAGACAGAGGAATTATCCATATGAGGACAGCGAGCTGGATTTGGCACCAAAATATGTAAAATAGTCAGGGAATAAATAACATTTCTGTACCTCTTCATCTGTTTATGTGGGGGATAAAGTTATCAGAATCACCTGAGAGATTTAAAGCTAATTCACATTCTCAAAATTCAATGGGATTTAGGCTTTACAGCCTTTACTGCAGCTCCATGAAAACATAAAAGACACTCCGAATTTTCTTTATCCATGAATATTTTTGTATCTTACTGTTCCTCCATCCAGTTCTTTCCCTTCTTTTTTAAATCAGTGTTTGTGTAATAGTAATACCGATACTTTTGTCCAGATGAAAGTAGGCCAAACTAAACGTTCATAGTGATGACTTGTGTCTTGTTTCTACCGTCCAGTTAGAAACATGTAGTAGAAACCCTTCCAATTTTCCCTTCCATGGAGATTTTAATCATGAAAAGTAGCTGTCTCCAGACATCATTCAGCCTCTCAGTCTATAAACTCTTGGCTTTTATCTCCCTAGGACTGAAGACCATTGTAGGGGCACTTATCCAGTCTGTTAAGAAACTTGCTGATGTGATGATCCTGACCGTTTTCTGCTTGAGTGTCTTTGCCCTCATAGGCCTCCAGCTCTTCATGGGCAATTTGCGACACAAGTGTGTCAGGGACTACACCAAGTTTAACTCCACCAATGGCACGTTGTATTTGGATGGTAGGATGTGGAACACCTCAGAGGAATTTCTTAATGATCCAGGTAAGCTCTTCTTTACCCTGTTTGGTTTTTTGTTGGGTGATGGGTTTTTTTCATTATATTGACCAAAATCTATATGTGAATCAGCAAATGCAGCATTATGTGACTCTTCATGACATTGATGTGATTTCAAAGATCTAGGTAGCTTTTTCTGATCTCTGTGGTACCTTCACAGTTCATGCTGAAAGTATTTCTGGTGCTTTCTTATGATACAGACTAAGGTCTTTGTTGCATCATTGATGGTTTTCACAGTTTTAGGGTGTCTCATGATATTTTCTTTAAGCTCCCTTTCCTGGAATTAGGCACTCACATGAAAATTTCAACTCTGTGTGTGGGTCTGGTTTACACAGTTTCATTAAGACAATTTATAGCTCTTGTGTTTTCTAGCAAAACTTCAAAATTTGAATTAAGGGTCTTAAAAAATCAAAAGGTGAAGCAGAGCAATTCAGTATTTATTAATCTAAAAAATCCCAATGGCATTTTTTAAAGGAAATTTATGTTATTAGGGCCCTAATTCATTATCTGGGTTGGGCCATCCTGCAGTATCTGGTGCTCTGATGTTTATTATCAAAAGGCTTGTTTTCTAGGCCAAAGCAATTTTTAATACTCTACAGCCTGCTATACTTTGAATTACAATGAAATAGGTTCACTGAACTCATTTATTAACACTTTTTTAAAAATAAGCATTTAATGTAAAATAAACTTCAGAATGTAAACAAGTGGTCCGGCTGTTGCTGCTGCAAAGCCCTCTGAGTCACCAGAGGACCTACACACCAATTCCGATGGACATGGACTCACGTCTAAAACAATTCAACGATGCTCTTGAGGGAAGGAAGCAGCCAGACTGGTGTGCGTTGGTAGGAACTTACGGCCAGTGACCTTTGGTATTTTATTTATTTTGAGGAAAAGAATGAACCCCATAGCCAACTCATTAACTAGAAATTTGTCCCGGAGGAAGTGACATGGTGTCACGGGGTACCTCTGCTCTGAATGTGTGGACCAGCCGTCCTATATTTCCAGTCATCTGCACTATAAAAACACCGCGTCTGACTCATGGGGGTTGCCTGGCTTGTCCCAGGGCTTTGTAGAATGCCCGGTATAAAGTTGCCCCCAACTCCTGCTGTATTCTCAGCATTGTACACCTCTTCGGAGAGGCTACATGGTCCAGGGATTGAGCCAAGGGCAGTCCTACCACTGGTGACTTCTAGCCTTTATGATCAATTCTTCTCCCTGCAGGCCGAGCAGCCCCACAAGCAGTGGTCTTATAAAGGTTTCATTCAAGGAATAAAAGTCTCAACATTGGTGTCTTTAGTGCATGATGTGGTTGATGCAGCATTAAGGAAGCTCTGGCTGAATGAGGGTTGTCTTTGGGACTGACCCTGACCATCAGGTTATGTGTCCTCTCAATGTCCCTGTATCAGAGCTTCTTGTCAGCTGAAAGGGGAAAGAGGTCTGTGCCAGAACTTAAAAAACACTGGACCTATGCTGGCTGGTGATGAGCCTGCTGACACGGTTTCCCACCCATACTCACTGTGCTTCCAGCTTGGAGATGAGTGCTCACGGTAAACTAGTAAAGATATTTGTGCACCTGTGGTGGATTAAGGCACTTCATGGCTCCTCCACCCACAGATAACTGACAGCCGTGTGAGGTGCTGCTCTCCCTCTCTCATAGAGGCCTCGAGAGATAAAATAGCTGGAACTATAAAGCCCTGCAATAAAGGTGAAGGGATGAAATGGAGCTGTGAAGGTAACCTGGCTCTCTGGAAATGGAAGTAGGGTAAATGTGCTACTGGATAGTCTCCATAAAAATATAGTCAATGTCAGGGCCAGCTGCAGCATTGCTTTAAATGGGAGGAACTGTACAGCTGCTCCAGCATACTGTGAGCGAGTTTATTTGTGTGGTCCTGATATGGGGAGGAAGGGAGACGCTCCCATAAATCCATTTAATAAATCCAGCAATGGTTAATATGGTCATGAAAATATACTTGTTATCACTAAAGGAGATTTACCTATTACAAGGATAATCAACTTGGTGAGATAATGGATTAAAGTGCATTAAATTTTAACCATGTGATATTAATAGTAAGTAATAATAATATCAATGAATGTTTTCATAGTGTCTGAAAATAAAGACACGGTGCGTTATGGCAAGGAGCCATCAGTTATGGTGGATGGATAAAAATTATTTAAATAGTTGAAGTGTTGAGTCAGTGCAGCAGGCCAACTGAAGAACTAGAAGAAAAGTATATTTATAGGAAAAATGTACTGGCATCTGAATAAGAATAATGAAGTGTTCCTCGAAATGCTGGAGAAGGTGGCTTAGCTGTTAGGCTAGGGAGAACAATATTAAGTAGGATTTTCATTTAATGTTGACTACTGCGCTAAAGCAATTCAGAAATGGAAGGACTGGCTCGTTTTGTAACTAGAGGGGATAGTGCTTTGTATTTCATTTTGCATAAGTATTACGGTGAAATGAAGTGACTGTTTAACAGAGTAGTACTGACCACAATTTAATAACAGTCCGAATTTCAAGTACTGCTGGGAATCAAGCAATACACACAGTTAGATTAAAGTGTAGGCAGACCAAATTAGATAAAAAGAGGAATATATTAAGAAACAAAGTAGTGTCAGTGTTTATTCTGAAGAAGAACTAGAGAAGAAAATTGGCCAACATGTTGAGATTATAGAGTTCACTCGAAGGGAGCACAGACAATTACAAAAGCTCTTTGGAGACTTCAAAGCCAACGTGGCTGAGTCACTTGGTTTGGAGCAGGGTTACTAATCTGAAAAACAGAAACCTGAAGTACTGTCAGAGATTCATAACAATACTTGAAAAAGAAAAATGGATGTAAAGAAACAAAGGAGTGAAAAACTCTCAAAAGCAAAGTTGGAAAAATTAATCGTTAATTCTGTTCATCAAAGCACCAAAATACAGACTCAAAATGGGGGGACGTGCCAGTTCTGCACAAAGTTTGCTTTGGATTCTTTGAGAGAGTTTTTAATGTTTTAAAGGACAGCAGGGAGTCTCTGAAATGGTATCAGCCTCTTCTTGTGCCTTTGAAACTTTTTTGCATGAATGGAAAAACAAAAACGACTGAAACCCCTTAAAAGGGTAATACAGTGAAGAATTGCCTGGTGCTGCAGAGGAAATAGCTGAGAGACTTAGTCATGATGTGCAAAGACAGATAAGAACTGGGTTTTCAGTCTTTCCAGCCCTTTTTAGCTTGAGATAACTGTGTGCCACAGGCACTTGGTACAGGACACGTTTTGGTTTTGTGAAAGGCCTGGGATAGCTTCAGCTCTGCTTTTTTATTCAAAACTGACTTGGTATCCAGACTAAATTGTATCCTCTTTCCTTAGCCCTTTTCAGCCCTCAGGCAGGATTTTTTTTCTCATCTGTCTAATCAGTCCTCTTGTTTTGAATTTATACATGGGGGAAAAAAAAGTCCGTTTATAAACTTTGTTTGCATCATCACTGGCTTAACCACAGTTACGTGGTAACCCTTGATTTTTCGTTGGTCCTTGAGGAAATAACCACCGTGCCCCCATGGTTCAGGAGCTCCTTCCCTGAGCTACACACTCGAGACCCACACGAACTCTCCTGCTCTACCACCATGGTCACCACGACTGTCTTGGCTGATGGTGCAGGTGCTGCCCGGCCCCTCTGCTACCCCTGTTCCTGCCTCCACCACCAATAAAGGCAGTATACCGGCACTAGTAGTCGTGATGGCAGGAACTGTGGTGGCAGAAGATAAATCTTTTTTTCCTAAATCTGAAAAAAAAACACCAAAAAAAGGTCCATTTCTGTGCACGATAGACCCACAAGCAGTCAGCCCCCACCACCTCCCCTTTCAGGCCTTTGGCTGATATTTAATCTTTCTTGCATGAACTTGTCAATCCTACATTGCTAATGTTGATGAGAATTGTTGGGTTGTCTCCTCCTGTTGTGCATCTGCCATGAGAGCATCATATAAACTAAACCGCATAAGCAATATCCCTATCTACCCACCCAACACTTTGCTTGTTCTTTCCATTGTTTCTTTGTGGCTCCTGCAGCTGAAGGAAATGCCGGGTAACTTGGGAAGAGCCCTTAAGTATGGGGATTCTGTGGGAAAATTCAAACTGAGAGATCTCTTTCATTTAGCTTCACTAATCACTAAGTCCTAGCATACAAAAGTGACATTGAATATTCCTGATCAGACTGTCAAGAAGAGGGCTTTCTTGGCATTGCCATTAAAAGCTTAATTCTGTGAAAGAAACTTCATCTAAGCTACTGCAGGCGCCTCTGGTTTCTCAGCTTAGTTAGTGGGCACAGCAGTCATGGTAAGGTGAGATACCTGCTTAGTCTCTCCTCAACTCACAGCGGAGATGCAGGTCTAAAATCTGCCTTTTGGTGGGCTCGTCTATCTCGAGATGAACAGGAGGATTTTTGCTATTCTTTCCACCAATTTAAATTACTCTAGGTCTTCACAATTTCCACACCAACCTCTAAGAAGGCGGCATATTGGAAAAGTTATTCCAGATTTTGCCTCCAACGAGCAGTGCTTACCACTGCAAACTTAGGAAGGGGGAAAAGGAAGATCAGGGCAGAAGCTGCTCATCAGGTCACCCAGACTCCTCCTTAGGACTGTATGAATGGAGTCTGGGATGGGGGACAGTTGAGCATTAGATAGAATCAGGCTAAAAAATTCTTGATTTCAAGTGTCAATGGTAAAGTTAAAATGGAGGCACAGCTCATTGATCTAGGAAAACAATGACTGCTGGTAAGTAATTATTTTCCTACCTGCAATTCTAGATTTGGTAAGGGACTGCAATCGATAAGCCCAAGGAGGAGTATTTTTAGACATTAATAATAACAAACCTGGGAATGTGAAGCTGTAGATGCAGCAGTGCTCATATATAAAAATGAAATCATGAAAAAAAAAAAGAAAATAGTGATAGTTTACGTCCATGGCATTATGAAAATTATGTGATCAATATATCAATATCAAAGTTATTGAGCTGTCAGTTATCTTTAGGAGAGGTGGTAGTTTAGAAATACCAGCTGTTTGAAACACTGCAAGCTTAATTGCAATACTTGTAAAGATTTCTAGGAAAGCAGCTGCAAATAGCATGCTTGAAAGCCTGTCTTAGGTTGTGGTGTTTAAATTAAAGATGTGTTTGATGAAGTCAAGTTTTACGAATGTGTGAGTTAGAGTGGATTGAAAGGTATATGATGTCAGATATGTCACTGGCTTAGAGAGAGAAGACGTACCAATGGACTGAGTGTAGTTGATTCACATGGCTGGTGGTTGTAGAATCTTTAATGTCATTTATGTATTCCATTACTAAAATGGATTATTGACTAGTCATAAGTACTAAGTAGAAATCTGAGTTTAAATAATGTGTTCTTTTGTAGAGCAGGGCTCAATGTAAGTGCTGAATGCATAAGAAAAAGCATGTAAAAATATAGTAAAATTATTATAAAATCACTTTTGAAATTATAGTCTCAAACCCCAGTATTTTCTTTTTCTTTAAATACTCTACTTAGGACGCTCTGAAAGGGTCTTGTTTTCAAAGTGTTCTATATATGTTTTCTCTCAAAAACAGTATCTTGTAAGGTAAAATAAAACCCTGTAATTTCCTTTAGATAATCCTGTCCAAGCTATTGAAATAAAAAGTAAAAAAAAAAATAATAAAAGAATGTTTAAGCTCTGTCAACCTCTAACTGGCAGGAATAACTGCTATTTTTATAGCTTAAAAGAGGACTTTTCAGGGTTGTTATTTTTTAATTCCAGACTAGTTTCTCGCATTCATTTCATTGCAGTGATTCTTCTATTCTTCTGAAGTCAAACTGTGTAGTTACCAAAGGTCTGGGGGAAAAAAAGCTTTAATTAAAAAAAAAAAATGCAGATACTTATAAACGTAATATCTGTTTTGTCATCTCCAATTAGACCTGGAAGACTTATGGTTGCTTCAGGTTCTATATTTAGAAAGATGTATAAAATACATTAAATTTAGGTCCTTATTTTAGGTACCTAGTCTTTGCAGCTCCCAGTTACACCCGACAAAGTGATAGGAGTGATTTCGAGAAGGAACTTTCTGAGGTGGCTTCTGGAGGAGCCTGTTTCATTTTCCATCCCTAAATCAGCCTAGGGAGATGCTCCAACTAAACCAGCCATGTAAGACATTGAGGGACGAGAACACTCTGCGTAGATGACGTTGGGTTGCAGAGCAACTTGCTGGATGTTGATGTGATACCCACCCAAACCATGGTCTTCTTGGGTACTTGAGAAGGGATCACAGGCTTGTGGGAAGCAACTAGTCTTGCGCCTGGTGTGAATGAAATCCAAGCCAGTCTGGCTGCTCGGAGCTGATAAATCAGGAGCGGTTCCAGACCAATGAGAAATAATTCTAGAGCCTTTCCACATCCTTCTTTTTGATGTCCTAGGTATAATGTGCCGTTGAAATAAACAGGCGTGGATGTTGAGGTATATATCTATGAAGGTATAGAAATATATGCGTGTATAGAGAAGCGTGTGTGCGTACATATATATCTTCTCTCAGCTCTGCACCTGATTGTTAGCTCCACCTGATGAATTGCTTAATTTTTGCTTTCAGAACCACTGAAATGGAACTGTATGAACAGATATTCTGAAACTGTATGAGAACTGTATAGAAAATAATGATGTCCACGTCAGATAATAAATGTAGCAAGTTTGGGGAGAGATGAAGTGTTTGAGGTGTTGTCTGAGGTGGTAATAGAAGACAGTGAGTGTTTGATGAGTAATTACGGAGGTGGGAGGAACAAGGGAAGCAATAAATCAGGTTGAGACTGGAATAGGTGTTTTATTATGTATGATTGTATGTGAACCAATGATTAAGACAAAGAACCTCTCTGGGCTTTCAGACTGTACTTGTCAGCGTGGAATCTATTCACGTTACTCCTCCGTTAACTGTAAATATTGTGGCTTTGTGCAGGTGCTGTGGATCTTTTGACAAACAGCTTCATAAATGCTCAAACCTTAATGCTCTGAAGTGTTATTAACATGGGTATTGTACCTGTGCACTTTAATGTTTTAAGCTAAATAGAAAAAGAAAGGCCCAGCAGAAGGAATGCAAGGATCAGAAAAACATAGGAATTGGTGCTGTATCAAATACAGTCCCTTCCCAGCCATTCAATAGGATTTTTTTTGGCCTTGTGGTGAAAAAGTTCTTACCTTGGAACAGCTTGTAAAACAGGAGAATTTGTGCCCTGGGTACTTTTCTTTTGGCCTCATCACTGCATTGCTGCTCACAGAAAGGAGAGATCTACCAGAGGACAGATCTGCCACAGAAGATTCAGACTGGAAATTTTCAGAGTTTTTCTCCAGTTTCAAGTTGTTCATAAACTACCAAACTACTCTACCACTTGACTTGCACAGTGATGTGCATTCGAAAGGACCTCGTCTGTGCCCTTTAGAGCCTGTCCATGGACTTCTGCTCGCTCTGGGTTCAGCAATAATGTGCCTTGCAAAGGCAAGAGGTAGCTTTTGCTTTTAACTCTGAACAGTCAGCCCAGGTGCACCGTGAGCCCATCGGCAGAGAATGGGTTGCATTGCTGCTTTCCCTTATTGCACTGGTTTTAAGGAATAAGCGACGAAGTATTTTCTCCTGATACTTTTCATCAATGCTGAATTCACCCAAGTGAGATGGAGACGCAATATAGGATTTGCCTCAATCAAGGCTCAATCTGGCTTTGGTGTACCTACAGCAACATCTGTCTGTGGTGCAGAGCAGCCCTACGTATTCCAGAAGAAATTAATACAGCCTGAAGTATAGATATTTTTCTAAATTTTTATTAACTGCTATAACTCTGGGTATCCTTATCTACATAAGCAACAAATCTCTCTTTGACCACAGGGGCAGCCTGCAGCAGTAGCTTCAGAAGTTGAAATGGCAAGTGTAGTGAAAATATTTCCTTTATCTTTAGTTTTGAATTTATTTTTTTTTTTGTCTTTTACCCCTCCATTTTCTTAGGGCAAAAAACATCATTATCATGTTCTGTGACTGGGAGCACACAAAGCTCCCTGTTCTCATTTTCCAGAATGCGTGCTATTTTTTATTGAGATAGTCACCTTTTTTCTAAGATAAAAGATCTCCATTTTTCAATTGCTCTTATTAAACTTTTCCCAGTCATTCTCATTACCAGCTTCTCAATACCCTCCAGTCCAGCAGTTACCTTATTGAAAGTAATGCTGTGGTCTGTCTTCTGGATCATAGAATCATTTAGGTTGGAAAAGACTTAAAGATCATTGAATCCAGCTGTTAACCTAACACTGCCAAGTCCACCTCTAAACCATGTCCCTCAGCAGCACGTCTACCCATCTTTTAAATACCTCCAGAGGTGGTGATTTCACCACTTCCCTGGGCATCCTTTTCCAATGCTTGATAACCCTTTCTGTGAAGAATTTTTTTCCTAATATCCAATCTAAACCTCCCCTGGTGCAACCTGAGCCTGTTTTCTCTTGTCCTATCATTTGTCACTTGGGAGAAGAGATGGACCCCCCCTAGCTACCCCCTCATTTCAGGTAGTTGTAGAGAGTGATAAGGTCTCCCCTCAGCCTCCTGTTCTCCAGGCTGAACACCCCCAGCTCCCTCAGCCGCTCCTCATCAGACTTGTTCTCCAGACCCCTCAATTAGCTTCGCTGCCCTTCTCTGGACACGCTCCAGCACCTCAATGTCTTTCTTGTGGTGAGGGGCCCAAAACTGGACACAGTACTCGAGGTGGGGCCTCACCAGTGCCGAGTACAGGGGGATGATCACTTCCCTAGTCCTGCTGACCACACTGCTCCTGATACAGGCCAGGATGCTGTTGGCCTTCTTGGCCATCTGGGCACACTGATGGCTCATGTTCAGCTGGCTGTTGCCCAACGGCTCCAGGTCCTTTTCCTCCAGGCAGCTCTCCAGCCACTCTTCCCCAAGCCTCTAGCATTCATGGGATTGTTGTGACCCAAGTACACTTGGCCTTGTTGAACCTCATACCACTGGCCTCGGCCCATCAATCCAGCCTGTCCAGATCCCTCTGTAGAGCCTTCCCACCCTCAAGCAGATCAACATTCTGGCCCAACTTGGTGTCATCTGCGAACTTACTGAGGGTGCACTCGATCCTGTCATCCAGGTCATTGATAAAGATATTAAACAGAACTGTATGAGACAAGCCACTGGTTTATAGGTTGTTTCCTGAAGAGTACTCCATCCTGTTCCTCCTGCATCTCAATACGACACTTTTCTTTGATCAGAGCTTCATATTACATAAAAGTGTTGGGTAAGGATCCCTAAAAAAATCCATATCTCCAACCTGAACAGATACAGGGATTTTAAAACTTGACAAGGTTATGGATGGGTGAGATTTTCTCCTTCTTTGCTTTACTTCACATTCTGACAACATAATATCTCACTTTGCATTTCTCATTTTTTTTTCCAGTGGAATAGGCCTATCGAGTGTTCCTCATTCAGTTCTGGCCTTGAACTTGATTTACCTGGAAAATACTGTTTATAGTAGATTTTGTCACCTCTCTGATCACCCTCTCTTTCTCTTGTACTTATAAATATAATAAAGTGGTGCAGATACAGCCCTTCGTTAGCCTGCAAAGATACTGATCCTTGACTTTTCATCTTAAGCTTTGTCTTCTGTCTCTTGGACAGTTTTTGATCCAATTCATTTGTTTTCTTTATCACAGTACAAGCAGGAATATTCTATTTTTCTGGCATCTGTCTGTAATCACAAATGCACTTGACCCTTGTAGCAGCTTTTGATTTTAATTCTTTTGTGTGAAACATACAAAAAAACTCCACAAAACACAAAACCTCTACAAAACTTCCAGCGTGCATGCTTCAGCATTTTGCTGCCTATTTATGTGAAGCGTAAGTCTAAGCAAGTGGTACTAAATATGCTTTTAGCTACGTGCTATGCAGCCTACAGCCCTAAGAGCGTGGGTCTGCGTGACTGGTCAGGCACAGAGACATGGAAGGAGGTTATCTGAAGATGTTTAAAAGCCAGCATGCGTATTTACTGCCATTCATTGTCTCCTGTCTCATCTTCCTCGGGGATGCTCACGGACTTGGCATGGTCCCCAAGCCAATTTGACGGCATCTAAATTTTCCGCTCCCCTATGGTCCGCAGCTCCTAATGCTCCTGATGCGTTTTTCCTTCGCTTGAACCATACAGGCAGCATGAACGAAGTGCTGTGGATCTTTGTGCCTTTCAGAGCTTCTTCCTAGTCCACAGGAGCCATCTAGCAGAGGGCTTGATTGGTATTTTTAGTGGCTTTTTCTCAAAAAGGGAAAAAGCTGTATTATCGAAATTGGACACGTTCTTTTCCGTGCTGTGGTGACTGCTGAGCCCTGGCTGGGAAATTGCTTCTTTGGCTTGTGTCAAGCCTGGGGAGAAGCACTGATAGGAGCCTACCGGAGACACCCGAGCTCAAGGAGACCACTTTCCTCCCAGCATCTTGTTGTGTGTTTTCTATGACCTCCTCCCAGCCCTTCCATGCCTCCTCCAGGATCGCTCATGCTCAGAATCCCAGGCTGTAGTTACCATAAAGTCACATATTAGCCAATGCTGTATATAAGAGTCTCAAAAAAAAAAAAGTTGTCCCCTTGATCTCTGCCCCCTCTTTCCACTCAACCATCCTCACAGTTAACTCCTCCTGTTCCTTTTTTAACTGAAGTTTTGAAAATGTCCTTCCAGACAGTTACGGGGTAAGGTGGCAGTAGAGCTGGGCCAGAAGTGAGTGTCCAGGGGAAGAGGGAGGGAAGGGTGGGAAGCAAGAAGGGAGAGGAGAGAACCCGAGAGCCTGCAAACCCAGCAGAAGGGCTGGCAGCAGCAAATGCCAGGGGACAGCAGAGGAGAGCCAGATCCCCTGTCATGGGGTGAGCAACAGGAGAGTAACTATTATAATTATTTGCAACCCGTTTTAGCAGGGAAGAACTAACTGGCAGTGCCATTTATTCACAAGCATTCTTCCCTAATAATACCCTTAACACAGCCTGTTCCATCGCTTTTGTGAGGCATGTTTTTCATCTTCAAACTCAATTTCATTTATTAGAGACTTCACTGTACGCGACATGGTGTGCACACAGCAAGTGCAGCAAGGATTCATTTTAATTATTATGTATTACCAGGAGGTACGGTGTGTTTGTGCCGGTGGGCGAAAGGGCGAGGAGGGGGTGTTATCTGTTTTGCTTGTGTCACGTATCACAACTGTAAGGTGATGGGTCTTCCTGACTTGCATTTTGAATTTGGAATCGGGACATTTGGTGGCTGTTAGTGCTCTGTGCCAGCCGTGGCTCAGGGAGAAAGTCTCCAAGCAGCGAGCACCCGTGTGACTGCAATAAATAGTCTGAGATAACAGACACCTCTCCGAAGTTTTGTTAGAAAGTCAGCCAGAGGACTCTGCTCTGGGCAGTGACTAATGATATTTGAATGCTGCTCTTTATTCAAGAGTGATAATATATAGTGTTTTTTTTCAAATTGAAATGAATTTGTTGTAAGACAAGTTAAAATGTAATTCCAGTTGCATCTTCGAAGGGGGAAGAGAAGCTGGACTCAGAAACTGTGTTTTCTAAGCTGACTCTAACCTTTTCCATTTTTCTGAACTGGAAACTTTCCTTTCCTTTGCACAGAAATGAGGAGAACTTCTACCCTGCAGCTCTACATATCCCAGTGTCTTTCTGCTCAGTGGTGGGATGTAGGTGTAGAAAGTACAAGATGGAAATAATTTAAATTAGAATAAGTTGGGGTTTTTTTGAGGAAGCGTGCCTTTTCTTTTTTCTTTTTGTTTTTTTTTTCCTTAACTTGACAAGTGGAGCTATTGTGAATGTTTGCTCTGTTAAGATTACCTGATGCGGAAGGGAGCAATGCAGAAACCTGAAAGATATTGATAAATGGGAAAAAGTGTAGAATGAAACAGCAGAAATGCTGAGAAGCTTGAAGAATTGACTTTGGAAGGAAGACATTGCAAAAATAGTCTAGAGGAATCTGTGTATTTCCTCACTTCTTGCTTACAGCAACTTTAGAACTAGGGTTAATGCTGTGTGCTTTGAGCAGTGTAGCGAGGCAGAGCATGGGCTTGCAGGAGACACAACGACTCATGATGTTATAGGAGGAAAAAATGGGGTGACATTTTTTCATCTTCCTAACGCTGTTACAAACTTAAGCTTTAAGGGACCACTGATCATTAGGGTTGCTACCAAGCTTCTTGGTGTCCCTGGAAAGCCAGGAGCTCTGAGGATGTTGCAGAGATTGAATTACTCTGGGTGTATGTAAATGTAACTGAGAGCTGGATTAGTGAACATTATTTCCTGGGCTGTGTTTAATATAAGGTCCATTTGCTGGTGATGGAGAAGAGCAGGCATTAGCCCACTCCACAGTCATGGTGTTTTGCTGTCTGGGCTCCGTGTCACGTCTAAAGATAACCACCAGTAGTCCCTACAAAATAATAATGTAATGTCTATTTGTTATTAACCCCTTCCTGGAAACAATTAAGGAATTCATCAGAGGAGTGTTTACTCTGATGCTACAGGTGTGTTGATGTCGATGCCAAGGAAGTTGTGATTCATAGTAGATGGAGGTAAACCTCCACTATTTTCCATCTTCTAACTGGCACAAGTGCTAGCTGCAGTGAGGTTACAGTAATGTGAGCTTCATCATAGCCCATACACAGCCAGGTGTGTGGGTTTGGGACAAATCTTTACCATTACTGGTGCTGGAACCACTTTGGCTGAAGACCATTTTGCCATCATCTCGCTGTACTTTGTAGGTAGACAAAACTCTCTAAGAAGGTAAGAAGCTGCTTGTGAGCACTCACTTTACATGATTATTGTAGTGAACCCAGCACCTGTAAAACTCGAGCCCTAGGAAGACAACAACATCATATGGATTCATCATACAATTATTTAATAGCAACAAAATCAACTTAACACAAGTAATGCTATGTCAGGAGCGTTGGAGATACGGAGTCTTAGTATGCATTTATAAGGCTCAGGCACAAATATGCATCTGTTTTGGAGAAGATAGCATCTGGTTATTAAAAAACATATTTCTGTTGAATTTTTGAGTGCTGAGTACTGACAAGAAATGTTTTGTATTATTGAAAAATAGATGAGTTTATTTGGCAACAATGGAGTAAATAATGTGTGACTGACCAGAGACTGGTATGAAACCAGTGTTATTCTGACCATTTTTCTAAATTCTTTTAATATGATCAAGTAATTATCTTACTCTGGAAATTCCTGTAGAAAAGTTCCTAAAAGACATTATATACACTATAACTGTGACATCAGCATTTTAGTAAAGCTGGTAGAAAAAAAAAAATTAGAAATTTCTTTGGAAAGATTATGCATAAAGATTATGTGCACACACACATGAGTGCAAACATCATTGTTGCAGCTTGATTTTACTTCAAAAATTAGGAAAAAAAATCTAATATGTAGATTTTCAGTTTTGTTTTCCACTTTAATTTTCGTATTTTGTTTGCAACTAAGATGTTGAAATTTTTCAGTGACAAAACTGACAAAACAAAACAAAAACTAATTGTAATCTTCCAAGGCAACAAAAAAGTCACCGTGTTTTCGGGTGGTATTGATCAGTTTGAGCAGTCTATGTTTCAGAGAGAATATCTGACTGTAAATGAAGAAGCCTTTTTATGTTCTTTGTCCATGTTAGAGTTAACTGATGGAAAGCTGAGACCATGGGCTAATATGATACTAAGGTGGTTTGTGCTTAAGAGCAAGAGTGATGACTGTTTGCTTCTTAAAGACCTCTGATTGCCCGGCATCTTGATCGAAATCCAAACCCACTTGCTTTGAATGACAAATTGATTGTTGTGCGCATTTTTGATAATAAGGCAATTTGTCTCCTTGGGTATAATACTCTAAACCCCCCTTCATTTATCAGTAGGGAATCAGCAATTCAGCACTTCCTCAGGCCGAGGTTTGGCACGGTAGTTGTGACACTCTGTTGCGCAGTTGCAGACTCCGCGGTGACGATATCTCCTCCCAGCATCATCTGTGAGGTGGTTCCTCAGCGTGCATTTCATAGCACTCTTTGGCACTTACTGTATTGCTTGTTTCAGAAATGTAAATGCTTAAGTCAACTGCAGACAACAGAATTTTTTCTGTTCTTGAGAATTTGAATTTCTTGTTGTCACGTGTGGTTGCCTTTTCCTCCTTACTTCTGTGCTCTGACTCTGTGCTTATCTTCTGATTTGGCTGGCCAGGAGGTGTTGGTTCGGTCTTCAGCTAGGACCGTGCTCCAGAGCTTCAGTCATCCCTCAAAGAAAGTGGCCAACACACAATGACAGTTCTATGGTCCTCCTGGTCTTAGCACTCGCAGTGTGAAAACTTACAATTCCCAGGGAGCAGAGCATGTTTGTGAAATTCAGGGTACCCCATGTGGTGACCATTTTGTAACAAGGTGCAGAACTTCTGTAGTTGTTTGCCTACCTCTTCTGTCATGGTTGTGCCATGTTTTCTCCATACCCCAGAGTCTGATGGGTTTGTGTCACCAACTCTATGTATCCCAAATAAGATACCATCTGTCCTGAGAAAAGCAGAAGTCTTTTGTGAGCAGAAGTAGAGGATGAAAGGAGATGGAAGACATGACATCCTTCCCCCTTCTGTGGTGATTGATCACAGATCTTTAACCATGTTGAATACCTGGGTGTTGCTGTCAGTCATGATGTTTCCGTAGAAAGCCCACATGTAAGGCAAAGCGGAAAAGCACACAGTCTGAGCAGGATATAGGCTCTGATAACTTGTGAACACCATCACGTGCCCTTGTAACCACAAGCTCATGGACAGTAATTCCCTCTTGGCATGCAACAGGGCAGGGCTTTTCCACTGCTCGCAGCTTACTGAGAAAGCCACAGCACATCTGTTCGGTGGCTTGTGCCATTGAGCATTCTTTGCATAGCCTGCCTGGGCAAGCTGTCACTCTTGATTTTTAAAACATTTCACAACAGAGAGTTAGCCTAGAATGGAGAACCTCTTCTGACCATCATCTGCAGAGGCCCCTCTGCTCGCAAACACATGCTGTGCAAGGCTGTCACCACCATGTCGTATGTCAACGGGGGAGCACGTCCTCTCTGCTGCAGCAAAGCACACTGATGTATCTACCCTCCGTCACTCAGCTGCTGACCTCTGTTTTGCATTTATTATGTTTCTAGATCAATGCTTTTATTCCTTCTTTCATGCCATCATTTAGGTTTTAGAGATGCTCCTTAGAACATCTCTTTTCTTCAGTCTCTCTCTGGAAAATTGGTTTTGCTTATGCCTTTGAGAAGATGTTGGCCTCCTGTTCCATTTCTCTGAATGTTAGACTTTGTTGGCTGGGGACAGAAGAGAGAGTGTGTACACAAAGGCTCTCATTAGCCTGGGGATGCTAATTTCCTTAAGCCTCATTGATAGTCAACCAGGGAATGATCCAGAGCACTTAAATTTAGCTTGCTCCTCTGAGTCTCCCTCGAGAAGTGTCTGTCTCTCTCCTTTACAGATTACTGTGTTGATAAATATTTGTATTTATGAATACTTCCTTGTTTGCTTGATCTTTATCAGGGTGCATTTTTCTGTTTATTTTGCTTTATACTGTATGTTTTCTATGCTGAGCAGAATCCACCAGACTGGGGGAGTGGGCTGCTTTGTTAGCATTATTACATTTTGACTTATAGCTGGTTGCATTTTTAACCTATGAGTCAGGAATTTCTATCACAAACTTCAATTAACACGTATCTCATCAGTGTAGAGTCTAAAAGTTCTGGGCAAGCTTATGGTTTGGTTTCACTACGTACTTCTATACTGAATTCAGTAACATTGCTCTCGGTTAAAACAGCCAGGGACATGGCTAGACGATGTTTCCTACAAACATTGCCCGTGGCCCCGCTGCCACTTTATTGAACTGGTCAGACTGGGAATACAACCAGCAAGTGCCTAAAGAGCTCTGAAAAAATATATTTGTTTTTCCAATTTGTAAAAGTTAAAATGAGCAAAACAAAGCAAAAGCATACCATTCATCTCTCAATTACTGTCCCAATTGAATATGCTGCTCGGTGGGTGATATTTGTGAATGTTATCGTTCCCAGGATGTACTTGTTAAAAAGCTATTTCTCTATTTCTGTTGCAGTGAACTATTTCATAAAAAATGGTACAGAAGATGTGTTACTGTGTGGCAATAGCACTGATGCTGGGTAAGTGCTTTAAAAGTATCTTCGCTTCTGGTTTGGTTTCGTTGCGCTTTTTTTTTTTTGCTATGTTTTCCTTCAGTTCTGTACACCTCACAGCAGCATGAAGTAGATATTCAAGTTCCTTGTGTCAGTCATAATAGGAGAGAAGATAACGACAATATTGTGCATAGTAATACAATTTTCTGAACTGCAGGGAAGAGAAGTTTGTGTGTGTCGCTTACTCAGGTCTAAAATCTTTAGGGGCTTTATTACAGTTCTTTTTCAATACTTTTAAATTTCTCAGTAAAATAAATAGTCAAAACTAAGTAACACTTTGGCTGAATGGAGAGTATTTTAAAGCAAATGAAAGAGGAATGGAAACAGAAAAGCTGGAGGGATTTAGACTGATGATGAAGTCTTGGCTTTTTGCAAAGGAAGATAAACAACTAAACAAACGCTAGTCCCCAAGATAACATGCTTCGGAGGTGGGAAGGTAGTCAGTTTTGAGTTATGATCTACATTTGTACATGACATGTTTATAGACTACGCGTGTTTCATTCTCTTATAGCATAAACAGTGAAGAGATACAGAATAATTCCTGTGGTATACAACTTACTCTGCATAAAGGACTTTACTCATATGCCTACCATCTGTAGATGCTAACGGTTCCTCCTGCGTCCAGCCCTCAGGATCTAAGCACATTGTCTGAGGGTGCGATTTTACTTGACAGGTTCTCATGATCTTGATGGGAATGGAAGAGTTCAGATGGGATGGAGAGAGATGGGATCTCGTGTGGGCAGAGACGATAAGCCATGCAAAGACTGTAGGCTGTTAGGAGTTGTAGGAAAAGGAAGAAAAGACCTTAGAGCGGTGGGATGGATGAGCTTTTGATTTAAATATATGAAAGTGTTTGAACCAGGGAGGTGGACAACCTAGGTCAAATGAGGGGAGGGGGTGAGATGATGTACTTATGGGAGGACATGTTTTGAGCTTGTAGAACTAAACGTGAAAGACTGAAAAAAAAAAAAGGGTTAAATTAAGAAGAACTTAATGTGAAAAGAGGCACATGTGTACAGGGAGAGAGCAGGAAGATGAGGGGAAGATAAAATCTAAACTTGCTTATGGGCAGAAGGACAAGAAAATCCATGGGGTCCTGGAGACAGATGCTTTATTTTCTGCTGCCACTGTCTATATCTGTATTTACAGAAAACAAAGGGAAAGCCGAAGTGTCAGCCTTCCCTCTGCGTGTCTTGTGTGTCTGATCTGTATTGCCAGTCTCATTTAGACTGTAAGCTCCTTGGGCAGAGGGCCATGCTTTCCTCTTTGTTTGTTCCACGGAAGGTACAATGTCAGCATTCATTAATTAAGTGCTTTGTTGATTGTAATACTTTGCATTTATCCAGGCACAGGCTGGCCTCCAAGACTACTGGGATGTTTCCTGGGAATCCCAGGATTTGGCAGTCTACCTACGCCGGTGGACTTTTGCCTTTGCTAGCCAATAGGCAACAGTATTGAGCAAAAAATGTTCAGCACAGCAAACAATATTTTACACATCATGAAATATTATCCGTTGTTCTCCCTGCTGACCTGAACTGTGGTGCTGGCAGGCTGCTGAGATCATGAGCAATGTCAAAAGGGTCGATTACATTATAGGTAGTTTGTGAGGCACAGTTTAGGGACGGCTGCTTTGGAATTGTCCAAATGGTGGCAAGTTAAATACCAACCAAATATCCATAGAGTATCTATATATTAGTAGCTTGTATGAATTTGAGGGTTGAGTTCTAGCAAGGCATATTAGCAAAACCACCCTTACTTCATTCCCTAAAAAGTCAATAAATTGCAGTGTGTCAGCAAAAAGCCATGACTGGAGAAAGCTTCCAGTGGAGGCACTATGCCCATGAGGGTCACAGCCTGCAACAGCCAGGGGAGAACTTCCAGCTCTTGTGTGAAAGAAGGGGAAAATACCACCTCCACACCTAGAGTCCTTCTGCTTGTTTTGATAAATACATCAAAACTATCAGTGCCGTTAAGGGAAACCCACTTTCCCTTTGTGCATCAGTTCGTTCTTCTTCAACCTCTTCCTATTTTAGTTAAATATTTAATAGCACTGGGTACGATTTAGTTTTAAATGTCTAAAAATGGGGAATAAATATTCCTACGTACACTGTTTTTTAGCTCAGCACTAGCAAATATTGTCTCATCTGCTATACTTCGCATAGAGTTCCTGCCAGCCATCCAGTTGCTTAAAGACATGAAGATAATTAGGAAGATGATCCTAAGGCCTCAGGGGACTTGCAAGGTCACATATTCCCACCTGTTAGGATAGAGAGACCGTCACTTACAGACTGACATATCTAACAGGGCGGGATTTATTTTCTCTTATTCTTCAACAGTCAAAACCAAGAGCAAGTACGTTCAATAGTAAAACACAAATCTGAATGCGTGGGACCTTTTGGGATGGGTTGCAACACAGGATCAGGGGACGTGAGTTAAGAGTGAGTGGATGCATCAGATTGTGGTTCTGCAGTCTATTAGAAATGAAATTAATGACAAGTGAGGATGATTAAGTTGGGAACCCATCAAGGCACCAGGAGGAGGGGTAGGGAAAGACAGTTGGCAAGTCTGTGTCTGAGCGTTCACAACATTTTTGGAGCATGCTCCCAATTTGGAGCTTAAATTTATCAGCCTCTGGGGTACACCGGGGTACCCAAAGGAAATGCAGGGAAGGGTGGTGTCATGTGTGCACTCCTGGAGGGATTTGTTGTTAGAGCGAGAGATATCTGTGTTGTGGCCGGGATATTAAATCTCGAGGGAATTGGCAAAGCTGTTTTAGTGCATTTTTAAAAGCACGTTAATGACACTCTGAGGTTTGGCTGGTTTCTGTTATCACAGAAGAGTAAAAAAAAAAATAAAAATCTAAATAAATCTACTATAGCAATTATTAGGTGATGAGACTCAGATGGTCTGATGTAAGGGTGTGCAGTGATAGAGACTGCAACCCGAGCTGGAGTAACAGGCCAAAATCAGCAGGGAAACGATCATCTGTGTATGCTATACCACAGACGACCTAATTATCTCTAAGGTGGGGGCTTTATTACATTACTAGGAGGGACTGTTTTCTGAACAAGCACCCAAACTGCCAATAAAACAGGAGGTAATGGACCTAGCTAATATTGATTCTAGTTCAGAAGGGATTTGAATAGATGTGTGTCAGTCAGCAGCAGCAAACCTATCTCTGGTACTTTAACTGGCAGCTGAAAGAAAAAGACATTTAGTTATGTTTTTAGGTATGCTCAAGCAACCTCAAGGAGATACTTTAAAAATCACATTGCAGAGACACGGCAGGAGTACTGGGGAGATGGCATATTTCTTGTTTGCACAAGGACTAACCTGTCTGAGGGGTTTCCCACGTGGTGCCTCAAGAACTTCCTGAAATTTGATTTTTCCTCATTTAATCAAATAGAACTTTTGTGTTGGTTATCATTTTGTTTATCCAACCGCATTTTTCCCCTTGATGTACTGCAAGAATTTGCTTTGTATTTACGAGGAACAGAGAGTCCAACAGAAACAAGAAGTAATGTTTGGAGTAGAAGGAAAATCAAATGATTGTGATCAAAGATGTTCTTTGGCTCAAAGTGAATGCTAGTGACGCGTGCTCGGTGTTTCACAACAAGCGCATTCAGAGCACTACGTTAATGGAAAAATCCTCTGCTCTGAGATGTGTGTCACAGATTGGTCAGACACTGGAAGCAGTGCTAACAGCAAGGTTTTTTTAACAAAAAAAAAATGTAGTGTATTTGCAGAATTATTCATGTTTCTGTATGCGTTTCAGGTTAGATTTGGTTGCTCTTTTGGATGTGGCTGCACTGGGATTTGTCCAAGTTGGTTCTCTTTGCAATTTCAGCTTCTTGTATTTGATTTTGTTAAAAATAAATTGAGAAAGCTCAGATAGATAGTCTGATTTTTCAAAGGGATTTCAAATTCTATAAATTTACTTTTCAATTTAATTCCCAGTGTAGTAGTTTATCCAATTTGAACACCTTGTTTTAGCCCTGAGGAAGGTCCAGTAAATATCCGATACGATGATCAAATTTTACCGGATCTTAGCTAGCAGCAGAAGTTGAAAACTGCTCTAGCCTTAGTGAAATCCAGTTTTAGCATCAAGTGGACTGTGCTTTGCGAGGGCTGCAGAAGAGCAGGTGATAGCAAGTAGCACCATGCACTGCCTATAATCAGGCATCACGGGCCTTTTGAAGCCACCTACCCTACTATATGAAAGAGGCCCTTGAGGGCAAAATTACCACGTACCCACAGGTGAGTATTTACAGTGATAGTGCCAAAGGGAAGACCTGTAGTTGGACACAATGCTTTAGGGTGCGCTCAGGAACCTACAGCAAGGACAAACCCTGTCGCTCTTTGCCTGGCCCCAGGCAATGGGACGTGGCCAACACCGGGCAAGAAGAGAGGGACCCTCCAAGGGCACTGCTGTCAGGAGGAGACGCACTGATCCTGATCCCACTTTCAGATCCAACGAGGCATCCTGCTGGAGCACACCAGCAGTGCCTCTACCAGGCATCGCCCTGCTGCGGTCATCAGACCATATCTCCCAGTGAGTGAGCTGTGGGAACCGTTTCATGTCAGGCCACACCAACCTGCTTCGTGTTGCCCATGCAAGTACGGTTTGCTCCTTCTCTGTCGTTATTAACCATTTATTTTGATGAGATGACCAATCACAGAATGGTTTGGGTTGGAAGGGACCTTAAAGATCACCTAGTCTCACCCCCCTGCCATGGGCAGGGACACCTCCCACTAGACCAGGCTGCTCAAAGCCCCATCCAGCCTGGCCTTGAACACCTCCAGGGATGGGGCAGCCACAGCTTCCCTGGGCAACCTGTGCCAGTGTCTCACCACCCACATAGTAAAGAATTTCTTCCTAATATCTAATCTAAATCTACCCTCTTTCATCTTAAAACCATTACCCCTCGTCCTATTACTACTACAGAGTCCCGTTCTTCCCCACAAAGACTTACAGGGGCTGCAGCAGTGTGGAATTATCTGTGCAAGAAAAAGGAAGACACATTTCAGGTCTAAAGCATTTCCACTTTTATCCTCTTGTAATTTCAGAGGGATATTTTTCTGCTGTGCTTAGACTGTTGTTTTTTCTTCCCCTTCTGCCTGAAGGTTTGGAAGAGCAATAGAAAGAACAAGGAAATTTGTCCATTAGGCGAAAGAGAAACAGACAAGATGCTATCAATGTACAAAGTAAACAAGCAGGAAAAAAAAAAGAGAAACTTATCTTTGTTTTTTTTTCACTTTTTCACTTGCAACTGCAACAGGGAGCTTGCTTTTCAGTAAACTGTGCGTGTTTTAAGTCAGCTGTGTCCCCTTCAGATCTCAAGGTCAGACTGCTTAATTTTTTTTTTCCCTTTTCACATGATATGTTCTGTATATTCAGCTCGTGGGCAGGCATAGTCTACGAGATCATCCTGACAAGGAAAGCACATTTGCATCATGTCTGTACTGATATTACCGAAAAGACTAGCGAACAGGAAGGAAAAGCAGCCAGTAAAGCTACTTCAGGATGCAACAGGAAAGCACCTTTGGCAACGGCATCCTAGTAACTGTTGCTATAGAAACTTTAGCTACCTTTATCCTCACTCTGACCTTGATTTTTCTTAACAGGATACATTAAAATAATGTACAGTGTGGGGTGAGATTCTATATGGTTTGGTAAATTCTGCTGTCAATGAGCTTATTACATATAAGGGATGAAGGAAGCACCATGTGGTGTAGTGCTCCACAAAGTTTTTGAGTGAGTCCTCTAAAGTATCACCAGAAAAAAACCAACTTTGTTTCCTTTTGTGTTGTGGTATTTTACTAAGGTAATTAATGCCAACATATAAAATTGCATCATATGCCTGCTCTCATAGTCACCGTGAGTACTGACAACAACATTTTTGTGGTAGGTTCTCCACTCCACCGTACTGTCAGCATACTCCTTGCGGCTTGCACAGCGATGCAGCACTTTGATCTCTCTGAGCTGTAATAACATTCCTTTGCCTTTATGCACCCTCCACGTGGTGATTTAAAGTCCCTTGCAAAGGCTTATCACTCCCCTCAAGGGCAGAGAAGAAACATGCACTGTACCGAGGAGCGGAGCTGCTATCAGATGCTTCCACCAATGCTACTTTGCACAGCCCAGAGCTGCAGCTCTCCCCCAGCCTTTCACAGGCGGAGAGGCTGGAAGAATATGTATGTCCCCCAGAAGAACATGTCAACAGCACGCTCTCCCACAGCTCTTTGTCCCCTGACTACAAGCAAACGTGCCCAGTAACACAACTCCAGCTGCGCTGGAAATTGGGGAACTGCAGCAGAGAATAATGCAACCAACCAGTTCTTCTATTCTGCTGCTGGCAGTCAGGACCACTGCAGCTCTGAGCTGCCTGAACTTAAATCTGTATTATTATTATTATTATTATTATTATTATTATTATTAATTACTACTACTTGTAGTCTTAATGTAAGGTGGCCCCCGATTCAGGCCATGTTGTGTTGGGTGTTGGACAAGTAGGGTGAGAAGAGCGCCCTTGGTTTGGAAGGTTTACATTTCAGAGGTGCAATCCATGGATGGGTTGGAGTAAAGATGCTGCTCAGGTGTCTAATTTGCATATCTGTACTCCTGGGAGGTGACAGGAATGGGCAAGGTCAGCAGGAACAACCTGTTGCAGGTGATCTCTAGACGAGCCAACTTTGACAGGCAGGTCGTGGTCTGGCAGCGTGTGTTTAACTCGCTGTGTGAGCAGGTCCATCCCAGGGGATGGGCTCCTGGGGACCTTTGGCATGTGCCGAGCGTGACTAGTGTGTTCATAACTCTCGCCAAATTCAATCTGATGGGGTGTAGCTGGCTGATGGATGAGAAAGGCTGGTGGAATGGGGAAGGGGATACGGTTCCCAAATGTGACTTCTTCAAATGTCACCAAAGTTAGGATATTTTGGAAAGAATGAAGTGTGTTTAAACTACCAGAGGTAGTAACCTAATTGCAACCCAGATTAGTAAGCAAAATTGCAAAATTAACTTACTTATTACCAACCTTCAGACTATGCAGCATACCTTAAATGAATTTAACTAGATTCCGACGTAAATCACAGTAGTAATTTAATGTAAATAATATAACAAAACAAGAAAGAGCAGAGGAAGGAGAGCAACCTGTGACTTTCAGGCAGACTGAGCACCCACTGATGGCAATGCCCAGCTTTGGCTGGGGTGCTGCTGCCTTTCAGCCCCTTTCTCCTACCTGCCCATTCGCCCTTATTACATACATTTTTTAAAAAAGCATTGCCCTGTTTCAGAATGGATAGTTTCATCTTGTCAGGTAGGAGCAAATGTTAGTCTAAGGATGTTTATCTGTTCCCGCCCCACCACTGCACAGCATGCACTCCTCCTTTGGCTGCTGATCTCCTCCCTCAAAGCCAAGACAATGAGTAAACCTGGAAAGCGCAGAGAAGAGCACTCAGGCCTGTGACCTAAAGGAGATATAAGCTTCTCCTTTGTGGCCTGAGGACTTTGTCATGAAGAGGCAGGTTGAGGAAGACTCTACTGTGAACATCAACAAGCCTTGGAGGCCATGGGTACCTCCTCTCCTTCCAGCTCTTACTGCCAGGCTTTGAAACCCCGCCGTGCTCACCAGGGTGGGTTTCCATTCCTCTGGAATTAGCCATGTGTCAAAGACGTCAGCTCTAAACAGTTCAGCTTGGTTTCTGCATTCTTGGGCTTAAGCTGTGACCCAAGCAGGAACACTAAGGGGCCCTTACCACAATATTGTTGGGGGTTTTTATTTTTTTGGCGTGTCTGTGTCATGCACTTTGTCTTCCATTATTGCTTCTTTCATAAGCAATTTGGCGTAGTGAATTTGTGTGTCTTTGCAACCTAATCCAAATGAAAGTGCAGCCTTACCTTACAGATGTGGTAGCCGACTTAGCTGTTTGCCGCTAACTCCTGGTAGCACACGGACGACGCTTTTTGTATTTTCAGGGTCTGAATGTTACAGTCCAACACGTGGTTGTATCACAAATCTTCTTTTATTGCACAACCCTATTGGCCACTACAGTCTGGATCAGCAGGTTACTTGGCTTGCCTAGATTAAACTCTTGAGCCAGAGCATTTTGTAATTATGCCCCTCAGCTACAACTCTCTGGCATTCCCAATCTGTGTTATTTAAAACAAAGCTGTTTCTTATATTCTTTAATTTCCTGTACCAATGCCAGCTTACAATGGTGATTACAGCCTGATGGATAGGAAGGTAGACTGATGCTTTTAACTTTTCTGAATCAATGACACTAATTTTACTGTGATCAATTGAACAGCATCCTGTGAGGCTCCTGTGGAGGATGTTATATTTATGTAGCTTGTTGTTGTTGCCCATCCCTGTGCATCAGAGGAGAGCGCAATCCTGTGAAACGCTTCCCTGAGGTAACAGAAACTGAAGAGTTTGCTAAAAAATCTGAAGGGGGAAGGCTTAATATTATACATCCAAAATGCTTCAGCAAAATCTCAAGACTCCTTAAAAAAAAATCTTCAGAGGAAATGGTGTCAGTTGCAGAATAATATTCTCATGTGAGAATCTCACACCTAAATTTCTGTAGAGTGCTTTTATGGGGAGCAGCATTTTGTTTTCTTCTCAGTGTTTTTAACACATTCCCACACCCCATGGGTTATCGCTTCTGCTGGCTATGAAAGAGGGTGAGCAAGAATAAGGAGCAGGATATTTTGTCTCAAGTGTCTAGCCTCCGTAAGAAGGATTTGAGCTAACATGAATAGCATTTTTGAGCTGGAGTGCATGCTTTCTGTGGTGATGACACCCCTTTTGAATACTCTTACACCTGAGGATAATGTTAGAGAACCGTGTACACTCACTGCGGAGTCAGACAGATCTTTTCACACCAGCAATCTATCGCTGAGTGGAAAAGGTTTTACAGACATAAAGACCGAATGAGACATGAAAAAATACTACCTGTATTTTAAACAGAAAATATAGGTCTGAGGTACCATTGCTCGCGTTCGCAGTCAGAGGAATTGCATCTCCATGTCCTAGGGCTTTCCAAGCAGTTGTGGTAAACTGCTTTCAGTAGTTGCTCAAAAGTTGTTTGCCATCAAAATGGACTTTCCCCAGGAAGCAGCATTGGTAGTGAAACTAAGAATGATTTCGTAGCCTCTAAACTCGTGGTGCCAAGAGGTTCCTATGAAAATACATCTAAGTGCAGTGCTCCTAATATCTTCTTTCTTTCAGACTCTCTTGTTCAAAATGGTGACGAGATCAAGAGGGAAGTCTTTCTCTCATATTGAAATCAACGGCAAAATTTCCATTTTGCCGAAGACTTTAGGCAACTTCTTCTAGATGAAACCTAATTTCCAACCAACTGCCCTGCCTAGGCTTAAGTTCACCATTAAAGTAAACACGATCAAGTTTCTCACAGCTGTATTCAGATGCTTTAGCCATTAGTAATAAAGTTAAAATATGAGTGATGAGACCAGCTCTGTGGACCCACTTGGGATTGGTCTTTCATGGAAGACCAAGGAAAGGCTGTCCACCTCTGGGCATGATCACTTAGTTTCCAGCCAAGCACAGTGTGTGAATGCAGTCATTTCCTCATGGCAAAAGGAATGAGCTTTACAAAAATTTTCATGTCCTGTCTGGACGCGATCTCTTAGTGCAAGAGAGCAGAAAGGGTTTCCTTCTGAGGAACCCAGAGGATCCATTTCTCAGAGCTCGTGAACAGTGTCGGCAGCACATCACGGGCACCGGAGGCTGCCTGCAGCAGCAGATCAGAGGCAGAAATCTCCTGTCTCTACGGCAGAGAGTGACAGCAGATGCTGCCTTTGGGAAAGAGGAGATTTAGTGAAAAGGCTGCCTCAAAAAAGGACACGGATATACAGGAGTGATCCAGTATGCATCTGCACATTTTAGACTAAAAACAAAAAGCAGGGATTTCTGCATTTTACTTTCTTCTAGCTCAGTAATGTTACTGTCATTTTTATTCAAATGTGGCTCTTACCAGGAAACAATAGGTAGTCAAAGTAGGAAAGATCTAGAAGGAGGCATTTCTAGGCTGGCAGGGAAAAAAAATTAGAAGTTTCTCTCTCTTTCTTTCTGTGTGATATATAGTTAATATTATCTAAATTCTCAACTTATATAAACTAATTTGGGTCTACGTAAGGTGACAGAATTATATTCTCACTTGTGTTACGTTTAATTCATTAAACATCAACTGTTCTTTTTCATTTTTTTATTGCTTTTTCTGAGAACTATTGCAAACAAGGATATGCACACATTTTTCTATGCTTCAGCACTCCTTTTTTCAGCATTCAAAGTGGACTTACTTAAAAATTTGTGCTTGACTAATGATATTAAATTAAGCTTCTTAAAGTGTTGTTGAATGTCTAATGTTGGTGGCTGACACCATAGATTTGTGAGCAATGCATTCTCGCTTCAACATGCAATACAGGCTTGCTATCCTGTGCTGCACAGATTTGATTTATATCAGTATAAAATTGAGATAAAAAAAAAATAAAATCCTTGATTTTTGTACTGAAACATACTCTGCTTTCTCAGGAGTCAATTTCTTTTTTTTTTTTGTGTGGCATTTTAAAAATTACTTTTCATTATTTTTATTACTGCTTTGCATTTCAATTTGAGGCAATATTCTGCTTTGATAAAAAATAGCAGTGGCTGAAAGACTCTATGGGTTTTTGCTGGGGGGAAAAAAGTTAATAGCTGTACGTATTTGGACACACTCTACATGACTGGCGAAGTGTCTAAAATGGCTGGCTATTACAATAATCATCCTATCTGAAGGCAGCTCAGAAAACCTTGATCCCTCCATCTGACAGGCAGAACACCAAGCTCACTGCCTGCCAGGACCAAGGGTATTGCTCTGTTACCAGAAACCTGCCTGGAAGTTGGTCTCTCTCAATGTCTCTGATTTCTGACAAAGGGCTTCCACAATCCCTCTTGTTCCAGCCATCCCTAGTTGCGTCAGCTAGAATTTGAAGCAAAACGTACCAGGTACATCTCAATCTGAAGCACAAGGAGAACAGAGAGAGCTGGCATTACTGCAAGTTCTGCTCCTCCATATAGTTAGATGTTTCCCACCTATTAAATTCCCAAACACTGTCGAGCTCCAGGACACTGGCAACATCCTTGACCTCATATTCTCTTCCTATGATACGTAGAGCAGTAAGCCTTTGCGTATTGCTCTATGTCTCCAGTTTCTGGTGGGGCATGTCTTGTGTTTGGAAAGCAGCTTGTGATATGCAAGAGGTATGTGGGGTCTTTTGACTGATCATATCACACCATTCTGGGAGAGAGGGAGGCTCACTGGCCCGGGATCTCTTCTACCTTGGGTTTCACCTGATGATGCAATTTGGTGCTTACATAGTACCGCTGCTGGCTGTAAAGCACAGAGCATTCTTTTTCTCTTCTGGCATATGGGGCTAGAAAATTATTGTAAAGAGGCTCAAACTTTAATGAGAGCCGGTGGAATTCATGCTGTCTGCATGCCATTTAATATATGGACCTGCAAGACACACAAGGAAAACTTCGCTGTGGCAGAAACAGAAAAAATGTCATGACCCCAGACTACGGCGGTGAGTGGAACAAAGGACTGGGTTTCTCAGATTAAAGATTCAGTCCCTGCAGAGGGTGAGTGCAAGGTCAGGCGTAGTAAGCCATCGGGAAGGTGCTCAGATGGCACACGCTGATGTCGTCCAGCCCAGTGTCAGACTATGTAACCTAGACTATGGAAAAGCAGGTTCACCATCACAGTATTACCCACAACCGTAATAGGAGACACCAAGTTTATGATTCCTAATTAGGAATAAGTGCCAAGAGAAATCACTTTTAAGCACTAAAGTCCTTCTTAGGCACCTAATTCCGATCTATTCCAAATATCTGAAAAGAATGCCCATTTGCCATTGCAGCTCGAGCTATGGTTACCATTTCCCAGTTTACCCTCTCAAAGGGAAAACAAGATCTTTGGTATTGTGATGTTATCATCCACCTGTTTCCTGTGTTTTCACCCGGTGAAGGAATTTACCATTGAGGATCTCTGCTCTTAACCAAGAGCATTCAATATTTTCACTCGGAAATCAGTTTCTCCATGCTGAAGCCATCTATGATGCATTTAATGTATTGTCTTACATGTCTTGCAGCACGTGCCCTGAGGGATACATATGTCTGAAGGCTGGGGAGAATCCTGACCATGGTTACACAAGCTTTGATACTTTTGGCTGGGCCTTTCTCTCTTTGTTCCGTCTTATGACTCAAGATTATTGGGAACGTCTCTATCAACAGGTATGAGATGGTTTTATTATTTTTAAAAATATAAAACAAACACATCATGTTGTGACAGTTAAATATCCATTGGGTAAGTTACCTGAATCTGGATGAAATTCACCACTTAGTAAAGGTCATCATGTCACCACTTCATGATTTTTTTTTCTGGCTGGTGTAACGTGAACTAATCTTTTGAGTCCAGCTCCAAAAAGGACAAGAGAAGCATCTGTGTACTTGGCGTATCTGGTTTTTCGAGGCATGATAATAAAGATAAATTCAGCCGATGGCAAGACTACCTGGTGCCTTTCAGTTTTCCCTGCTGCAAACCTGCAAACTTTTCCTCATGGACACCTGAGAGCCAGAGGCACAGTGGAGTCAGATGAACGTACAGTTGTGCGTGTGAGGTGGTCTGCTAGTAAATGCACGTTTTGGCATGCATTTTCTGAAATATATGCGACCTCTGAAGAACTACACATGATAGTTTGGTACGGAATTACATGCTCTGTCCATGAAGATGCTGAAGATTTACTTCTGCATCTCGAAATTGCCCAAACCGGAGCATGCTCGTAAGGAAATCAAAGGTGTTAGTGCTGACACATACTACTCTGAAGGTCCTGAGGTAGACCTTTTTAAAGGTACTGGGGATTTAATCTTCACGTGCAGCCAGTTATCCAATTTCATTTCCGGAAAACATAAAACAATTAAATTGAAGATTCTTTAAACAACTATATTCACTTACTTGGCACAGAGCTGCACGTACAACTCTGGAAGGCTGAAACTGTCATGGCAAATCCCTCCCTCTTATTATTTGACCTTACAATGTCACACAGTGGTTTCTATTACTAGCATCAAGTCATTGACCATGGGACACCCCTGTAATAGAAGCTCAGCCTGTTACTCTAAACTCCAGTTATGCCTATAAATCTGGTGGAGAACCAGACAACACAGTCAACAGTGCCCGAGGTTTGGTGGTTCTTATCCTGAGGCAGACGTCCAACTAACGCTCTGATGAGTTGCATCGTAAAAGTATCTTTTTCTTCCCACTGACTGTAAAGGACCCAGACTGTAGCCATCTGAAGGCATACAGTATGAATCCACTTCGAAAGTTTCTATGCACTGGACAAAAATAGATTGAGCTATGTGGGGGAAGCTTTCACTGCAGCTGATTGTAAGATTATCCGTTCTCAAAGAAAACCAGCAGAGATATATGGTAAAGAAACATTCTTCTTTTAAAAATGAATTCTACTGCAAGGCACATAATTTTTGAATAAGGTATAAAAAATTGTTGGTGAGAGGGTTATTTCCTTGCATGTGGTTGTCGTTTGTCATCAAAAGGACTCTGTTTGGGCTAGTAACAAAGGCTGAATTCAATTATATTGAATTTCTTAGATTTTGAAAATCTGTTTTCAAAAAAATTAATAATTTTTTTTCTTTTAAAGAACAGTGTAAACAAGTGTTAGTGATTTTACTTTTGTGCTTACAGACTCTCAGATCTGCTGGGAAGATCTACATGCTTTTTTTTATGCTGGTCATCTTTCTGGGCTCATTTTATCTGGTGAACCTGATTCTGGCTGTTGTGGCCATGGCGTATGAAGAGCAGAACCAAGCCACTATTGCTGAAACAGAGGAGAAGGAAAGAAAATTTTGGGAAGCCATGGAGATGTTAAAGAAAGAGCAGGAGGTCAGTAAACTATGTGACACGTCTAGCCTTGGGTAACTTGAACAGATGGTACCTTGAGATTCACATTCTCTTTATTTTACATTTATGTAATAATCAAAGTAAGGGTTTGCTTGAAAGCAGCTTAATGTTTATTGTCCTGGACAGTTATTACAATCCTTTCTAAAAGAAAAATGATGGCTCTTCCTGCTAGGATTGGGGCCATTTAGGGTTTACATATCCAGAGTTGTGCTGGTTTAACTGTACCACACGTGCCAGCAGAAGAAATTATATGGGTTGGCATGTAAGACATTTCAATGATGATATAACTACATCTGCATTTGAGCACAGAACAGCTATTTTGGTAGCTCAGCCATAGCTGAACATTCTTCCACCACCACTTCAGCTCATGTTCATTTTCTCACTGTCTCGTTCAAATTGCCGTGAATATCCAGCTGTCCAATAATGAAGACAAAGGTGTAGGATAACCTGTTTGCAGCAGATATAACTTCATTCCTGAACAAGTAAACAAGCAGATCTTGAGGTTAAGTTTTGCAAATTATACAAAGGATATGGATTTAATGTTATGTCATAAATTTAAACAAAACAGGGAGGCCAAATGTAGCCATATAGCCTTAATAGCACTAGTTAATTTGCCTGGGGTTTATGTGGGGTAGAAAGCCTTTATTAAACAGCTGAAGAGAACATTTTAGGAGCTGTGAACAAGAAGACAATAAGAAAATTAGTCTGAAATAACACGTAGCACTGCAGTTGAAAGAAATAAATCCTTGATACACAATATAAACTAATATACATAATTTTCTTTTGGGTACATCTGGCTTCAGGGTCTAATCCAAAGCCCATTTAAATCCTTGGAAAGAAAATAGAAAACACAATTCACCCTTGACAAAGTGCTAGTAGAGGCTTATACATCATTTAAGTCCTTTTAAAGATCCTCTTTGATGGTTTAAGTAATAGGTAAATGCAATTTAGTCCATGTACAGGCACTTTGAACAGAGTGACTTTCTGCCATAACCTAAGGGAACAAACTGAGTTCCAACTCGTACCTATTTTATACAAATTTTCATGTGTTTTGACTCCAGCTGAGCAATTCCTAATAACAGTCAACTTTGTTGCCCCAGCTATAATTAAAGATATTTAAGAATTTCCTTTTGAAGGCTTTGATTTCAGTTAAGCCTGTATATACACACACAAAAAAGGAACATTAAGCCCTGAAAGTCAGAATGTGTCAAAATGAAGGTTGCTCGTGAAAACCTAAATTGTTCCCATTTGTCTATACACTTTATAACATAGTCTTTTCTTCAGCCAACCATGTCTCATTTTTCCCGTGCCCTGTTCAGTACAAAGGGTGGACAGTGCATGACTCAAGAGCAGCTCTTCGCTTTCTCATCATTTGTTCTGTAGCCTTAGGCTGGCTCGGGCAGACTTCCCGACTCAGGCATTCAAAGCCTGCTTCAAAGACAAAATGACTAACGTCCTCAGAGGTTTTTTCAGTGCCTCTTGTCACTGCTTAGACTCCGTGTGCTTCAAAAATACTCATTTGTATTTGCAATACTCCTGGAGAATTGTCCTAATCTTATAGAAAGGAATTGGGGTCCATCATGTTCACTAGTGAAGCCTGGTAATTCTGGAAATCAACCCCCAACATTTCAAATTAGACATTTGGAAGAAGAGGCTCAGGAAAGTGAATTGGGTGCCTGCACCACGTAGCTTTCAGATGTCCTCCTCGGGTGTTTTGCCCCAGTCAGAGCTACTCAGTTTTAACCTTGCTCTCCAAGCCTTTATCAAGATCTTGGTTTTGACTTTCTCACTGTACCACTAATTTCTTGTGGTCCATAATTCCCATGCCAAGGCCCGCGTGAGCTAAGCTTTTCTCTCATCCTCCACCCACCACCCATCCCAGATGTGCCCGCTCCCAAACTCCTTCCTTACCCTGGGATTGAGTGTAGTGGGTTATGGCTTGCATTGCCTGAGGGGCAGGACATGGTCCAGCCATGGGAACCCAAGCAGAAAGGGTAGATAGGCAGGATGTGGGGACATCCTCCATTCCCTGAGAAACAATTTATTCCAAATCCTTTTTCAACAGCTGAAAAAGGTACGCAGGGCAGAAGCATTCCAACCCGAGCAATAGGTAAGAAAATGCTAAGAAGCCTAAAATTAGCTTATTTTGCAGTAAGAAAACAGCCTGCTTAGTAGCACAACTCACAATATTTTCCAGATCAATAAAATATGGTGACAATCAGAAACGAAAGCCAAAATTCTGTAGACCATCTTTTACACTATGCAGTATCAAGAGAGCACAAATATAATTGATAGGCCTGCTTGGGGACTATCAGTCAATTCGCACAATTGGTCTAACACATTCCTAAACCTGAACTTAACACCAAAAGACTTGCTGAATCTTTATGAAGAGAAAGCACTTCAGCATAGCAATTAAATCAATTGACTCGGAGAAGAAAAAAAAATACAAACCAGAACAGCCTAGACCGATGTCTGATCCCTCCTCCTCTCTGCTCTAAGCAGCTTGCTCATGAAAGATATTTCCCACAGGAATTAAGTTTTGTTGTGCTCTCAGCTTGATAGAGCTACCGCTACTCCTTGAAATACATGATTGATTCTTTACACGACTGTTAAGTGCCTTCACTTTCCTTGGACTGATGCCTGTGGGAGGAAGGGAGTATTTTGCTGCGGAGAGCTGATTGCCTGTTTGATTCTAGTGGCTTACAGACAATAGCACTGAGGATTCATCCATTTCTCCTGTTCTTGGGAACCTGGAGAGGGGCTTTCTTTTTTTTTTTTTAGTAATTCACTCGCTTTACATCTTTCGGCTGGGGGCTCTACAAATGGGCTTGTCTCCAGGCCACTGATGTGGCCACCTCCAAGCCTGACCTCGTGCTTTGGGCTCGGAGTCCCCTCGCTCCTCCTGCCCGCACCAGGGATGGAGACCCAGAGCGCTGGCGTGGGCTGCAGCTTCCTCCCTGAGCGTATCGATTCTTCCTCCTGGCTGCTCATTTGCTTCCAAGGCTGTGGCTTTGTGTGCTCAGGCTTTCGCATTCGGCTTCTGCTGGGTTTCCAGCGGTTGGTCCGTTATCAGCCAGCTCCTGCAGCGATCCCACCAGATAGCCAGCCCAGCACTGAAGCACACGGAGAAGCAAAGTCCCCCTTATCTCCGGTTAAGCCCACGGTTTTCTCTTTGCATCTCTCATCATAGCTGCCTGCGCCGCTGCTCAAGATAAGTGTTTACAAAGATGTGTCAGCTGAATTGCCTGCCGTTCCTCGCATCCCTCCGTGATAGGGGAGGAAAAATCGCGGCAGACGACTTGGCTGCCATCCTGTCCTGCCGTCCCCGTTCAAGGGGGTGCTTAGTCTGAGGTTTCCCAGATTGAGATTTTTGTTGACTGGCACCAGCAGTGTTCCTCCCGAGATGTGTGCGCAGCGTACACCCGCAGGTGTGGGCGCACACAGGCTCTTCCTCTCCTGAAATGTTGAAGGATCTTGTGTGTGAGCTCTACGTTATTTTGCGGAGCCATTCCTAATGCTCTGTCATGGGATCTGGGTGTCCAACCTGCCTGTGAGCATTTATACTAGGAACATGTCTTGCCTGTTGTTTGTTTTCCCGTGGCTAAATGTAGAGGTTAGGAACAGGTTAAGACCAGTTCCCACCATGCAAGATAGATAGTTTTATGATTAATGACCATCTGAAATTTTTAACTTATCTCCTATACAACCTTAAAACGAAAAGTAAGTGCTGAGCAGAGTAATCATTAGTTCTCACTGAGATCCTTAACTCAAATAATAAGTTATTTTACACCTTCTACCATCTTCTGTTTTAGGCTTTAGCTGCTAAAGGAATTGATTCAATGTCACTAAGTTCATTGGAAATGTCGCCTTTAGCATCCAAAAATGCCAAGGAAAGAAGAAACAAGCGAAAGAAAAAGAAATCTCTGGGGGCAGAAGAGTATGGGGAAGACCAAAGGAATCCCAGGTGTGACTATGATGATGGCCAGAGGAGAATGGTAAGCCATGGTCAGAAACATCACTTATTCCACACTGCACTTTGCTGGATAGGCCAGGCTCTGAATAGGCAATTAAAGCTGAAATTTTCAGCCGTGGAGAAGAATCAGATATTTAATACCATGACTGACCTGCAGACCGTCTGTGCTAGAAACATGGAAGGAAACATATTACCACTTTATTTTCAAAATGAATTAAAAATGCCCATTAAACATTCTTATGAATCTATTTATTTTCAAATTTTTTTTGCCTTTTTTTTCCGCTTCAAGATTACCCACAGTCTGGTTTATTTTCTTACTTTAATTTCATTCATCTGATTATACCTATCCTATCCCTGCTAGAGATAAAAAAATTCTTAGAAGAAACCTGCAAAGCTTAAAATGAAGAGAGAGGAGGAGAAAAGGAGGAAACTTGTCTCTGAGGGCTTTTTATAAATGCTATACAAAGACGTTATTAACATTTTTGTATTCCTTTGCTAGTTGCCTTGAAGTCAAAACTTTGTGGCACATGTTTCTACTTTCTATTACAGGGAAAAAAATAGAGTGAGACTGTTGTTAAATAGGGTTTTATGTAAATGTTACTGACATGCATGAATATGAATCTGCACATGCTGTATGTATCAAATGATGGTAAATAGCTCCAGATAATTTGTCTTTGCTTAACTGAGGGCAAAGTTTAAATCAGTTTGTTTTTTTGAATAGCCATGTAATGGGCTAAGTCTTTTTCTATTTTGTTGTCAGTGAATTTAGGGATATTTGGCAGCCATAAAAAGCTCATAGAAAATGTGTAAGTAAATGTGACCAATTAATGACTCCCCAGCTCACAAAATTTACACAGAGCTGGATTTCTGTAAATGACACGCATTTTTTAATCTACTAGTTTTTGGCTTTGTCTCATTGGTGGAGTGGGTCGCGTTACAAATGACACCTTTGTTAAAGCTAGAATTGCTCCTTAGCTTCATTCTGGATGGGTTTCAAGGCACCACGTACCAGAATGACCGTGGATTGGAGCTGTGCATTGCCAGTTTGTTTCTTAGATTAATATTTCTTGCTTTCACTTTTCGCCCTGGGATGTCACATACATGAGAAACATGGGAGAGACATTTCAAAGCTTATAGTAAGTCTTGTCTGCAAGGCTGGGTCTGGCATGGTTGGAGGGAGTAAGGCTGAGTCATCATTCAGATGCAATCTGAGCAGCTGGAAGTGTGTTGCCATCAGAAATCAGTCTCAATGACTGTGCCATGGAAACCCAGGCATGGATTTTTGAACAGCTAAAATTTGGTAGCAATCCAAATGGGTTGTTTTTAGTCCGAAGGGGCCTGGTTTTTGTACTCTTCCTTGTACCAGTGTCACAAAATAGCATCATTACGTAACTCAGTGGTGTGAGCTACGGTGCGAAATGAAATCAGGCTTCATTTGGTTTGTCTGGTTTGTGGATGCTGTGGAGATCTGACCTCTCTTCGTATATACTTGGCTCATGAGAAAGTTCTGAAGAAGCTGAAAATTCTGTGCAGGCCATAAAATCAAAAGTATGTTCTGCCTAAACACTCTTATTCCAATAATTTCCTCTCCAGATACGAGGGCAGGGGATAGACTTGAATTCCTTATGCATTTTTCTGAACATCCTTTTTACTCTGCCAGGGCTTAGGTGTGTTTAGTGCTTGGCTACGTCTTGCTGAAGCTCTGTCAGAGTTGCACTCTCACTAACTGATGTCAGAGGGGATCGTCAAGGCTGATATTTGGGTGTGAGGGAGACTTCTGTGTACCGAGGTTACCTGCCCCTTAAAGCAGCCATGTGCATTGGGATAAACATTCTACAAGCTAATAAACCATATCCCTCTTCTTGCTCTTGTTTTGTTTGTTGTTTTTTTTCCTTTATCACCTTCTTCCGTCGTATTCTGCTTCTTCTTCTTCTTCCCTCTTCTTCTCATTTTCCCTGCAGTTCATTTCCTGCCCTGTTTCTTTATCTCTTCTTCTCCCACTGCAACGTTCCTTCCCTAGCTGTTATGAAGATGTGTGATAATGCGGTAAACTGGAGCTGGATCCCTTTCCCTGCTCCTCTCTTCCACTCCTTGTGCTGCCTTCCCAGGTCCGTTGGCACTTACCAGTCGGGGAGGGAGTAGAAGCAAAGGGAGTATCACGCTACGAGGCAAATGCCACCTTGACCCTTCCTATTTCAGTACATCTTTAACTGTCAAGTATTAGACAAATACCTAATGGCTAGGAATGACTATTCAACCTCTTAACTTTGCGAAGGTTGAGTACATGTAGTTAAGTCTTTCTCTGAACCACTTGATTTAAAATGGAACTTACTGCTCTCCCCCGACCTTCCTCGCTCCTGAAAACATGTTGCAAAATGTTGTTTCTCTTTCCCCTTTTTCCTTTCTGGGGGTTTCTAGACTCTCCTTGGCATTAGTTATGGTCCCAGTGCAAACTTGGTGAAGCGCAGAACCAGCCACGGAAGCATATTCAGTTTCCGACTCCGTGGTAGAGACACTGGCTCCGAAACAGATTTTGCCGATGATGAGATCAGCACTGCTGGGGAAAATGAAAGCCACCGGGGCTCTCTCTTAATTCCAAGATCTGGGAGGCGTCCAAGCGTGCAAAGTCAAGTGAGCCATAGTTCTCGCCCTACTACTCCCAACTACACCCAGACGGGCAAAAGGAACAGCTCAGTGGATTGCAATGGTGTGGTTTCCCTGATAGGAGGAGGCACCGGGGCACTCAACCCAGACCCTACTTCTCCTGCAGGGTTACTGCTCCCCCCAGTTATTATGGAAAAACCTGGGACAGGCGACCTGGTGAGTACTTTATAACTTTTGTATGTGATTCACGCTCTTGTTTCCTTCTAAATGTTGTTGGAGTTTGCTGTAATTGATTTACACGATACGCAGTCTGCAGTGAGAAACCCAGACCCGCCATCCTAGGCAGGGTGGGAAGACAACGGCCTAACTCACACAGCAACGTGTGTCTTGTGCTGCGTAAGAGAGGTTCATGACTTCTGCTGACGCTTACTCTTCAGAGCTGGCTGGAGGCAAATACCTTGGGTTTGCTACGGATTTTCTTTTCTTGTAGGGGCATTTTTTAGGTTGGTTTCTTTTGATGTTTGAATTTCTGACATTGTCCGGTGGCTAGAAAATGATGTTTTTAAAACGATTCGGTGTGAGTCTTACCATCTTGAGGCTGCGTTTTCTCCCACCGGTTGCTATCTATTTGCATCTAACCTCTGGTCGTCTGTATAGCTACTTGTGGAGGACTGTTCTTACAGTCCAAAGGTAGCTCCCAGAAGGGTTTAGCATCCAGTTCAAATAACAGCCAGGAAAGATGAGCAGACAATCAACAGACTTCAAGCCTTTTGCAGATTGCCAGGATCTTTGTTGCAGAGCACCACTGCTGCAAAATATTTAATAACGCTGTAAATAAAACTATTAAGGCTGGTACCATTAGGAACCGAGCGCAAGTTCGCTTGGAAAACTATGAGATGGTGTTTTGGAAAGAGCTGTTACACAGGCAGGGCAATTTGGACAGGTTGCCAGTTTGATATGGTGGGAATTTATCTCTTTTAATGTAGATAATCTACATTGGAGATCATTACTCTCAACAGTCTCTGAAGCAACGGAGGTCTAGTCACTACAGTCAGCGTGGGCAGGATTTATTTCATCTTAGAGATCCAAAACGGGTCAGAATAATCTCTCTCCCTAAAAGTGCCTCTTTCTGTTCACTTTAACTACAAGGGGAGCCCAAGGTGAATAACCCTGTGTTGCGTGTGTCTTAAATCAGGTGAGATGAAACCCACTCAGAGTAACAAGGTGCCAAAACCGGGTTACATTGGTGGGGAAATAAGCAAATGTGATTCTAACATGTATCAGGCAAGGTATTTCCTGAAGAGAAAGGCGAGTGAGATGGATCCCAGACGCGGTGTCAGATGATCAGTAAATTGAGAAGTAGCTTTTCTTTCTCTAGAGCCAGGCAGCTTCTTCCCTTTCAAGCTTCGGATTGAATTTTTCTCCTCACCTATCCGGGCATTCCCTGTAGTCCTGCAAACAGACTCTCACGCTGTAGGCGAGACGAGGGCCCGTGCTGCGCGTGGGAAGCTGGGTGGTGTGAGAATTATCTGTTTTGTTGACAGTTTTGAGGCTGTTGCTGCTTTTTCAGATGTTCACACCTTTGCTCATTTAGGACTTTGCAACTCCCATTTTTACTCTCCACAGAGAAGACAGACCAGTCCTGGGGGCAGTCTCTAGACAGCCGAGCAACCGAAACACTGTTTGTAGTGTTTTCAGTTTATACACTATTTGTAGTATATTTCAGTATTAGTGGACTTTTATTGGACTTGACTCAATGCAAAATAAGCTGTGGGTTAAAGAAACTGCGCAAGAAAGAGTTTCTGCACCTCTTTTTAAAAAAAAATAAGTAATCCGAACCAAAGTAGAAAGGCTTCAGTAGATGAGCAGTTGGATGTCCCCCTTTCCTCTGTAAGGAAAGCAGCTCTGCGGGCTGCTGAGGCTCTCCCAGCTGTCAGAAAAAGCTTAACAAAGCATGAGAGCACTCAACCTTTCACAGGAAATATCGGTATTTTACAGGATTGGGCCCTGAGGTGACAGGGAGGCTTTGAGCTCTGCTGGCATTTCTTTTCATTTGCCAGCTTCCTGCCTTTTAAAAAATGGATGTTGAAAATTAAATGGCCTGGGTGGGTGAGCTCACTTGGCAGTTCCCCGGTCATCTAGGAAATAACAGCCAGGCGCTATAGTAACAGATGCTCGTTCAGTGATGCAATGTGAAGGATGTTGTGTCTTCTGCAAAACAGGTTCGGTATCTAATCTATCCAGAAAATGTGAGCTGGAGTTAAAAGCTAGTTGGCAAGAAGCCCATTGCTGTACAGATGTATTCGCCACAGGAACTACAAGCGCTGGGCACAAACGTGCAGCCTCAGCTGTGGAGCACAGGCAAAGGGAAATAGCAAATCCGACACCTCAGTGTGCTTGGAGATAAATCAACATGGTTCTGGGCTTTGTGTTTGATAATTTTCACCTTTTTCTTGTTAAAATTTGAAGTTGAGTTTGTTCTTCTTTAACAGCTCTGGCTTCTTTCTATAGTCTCTTGGTATGTTTGTGGGAGGCAAGAGAAAGATGTTGCAGGGTAGGAGCTGTAGTTACCTCATTAACCCCACTGACCCTGCCGCTGTTGTTTATTTCGTACGAGTGTAAGCCCATGGTGAAGAATGACGCGCTTGTGCTGTGTGTTGTATCTTCCCTGAAGAAGAGATAAAGGACCAGTCCATGAAAAGGCATTACTGCGATATGAGTTAAGCCTTCACTCTTGTAAATGCAGCGTCTGAGTTGATGGAGCTGGCAAAACGCAGCTGTTAGGTCCCTCTGTGATGCTCAGTAGTATCAGCTGAGCATAACACAGACCTGTCTGATTGCTACTGAGGGGGGTCACCACCGAATTCTGGTTTGGGGAAAGCCTGGAAGAGCACTTCTGATTTAAAAGGCGGAGTAAACATCTATCAGGACCTGACTGTCTCTGGTTTTGCGTTTCCAACCTGCAGCCCTTAAGCAGACCGTAGTTTCAGCAGATGATTTCAAACCGGACCCTCCTATGGTTTCTCAGGGAAAGCACAAAAATTCTCTAGCCACTTTTGAGAATTTTAACTTGATCAGTTTTAGCGACTTTCAGCTTGAAGATTTTACCCCAGGCAAGGTAGTTGGGACCACGGTGAAAAACTTTCATGTCTTTGCATCATTGCTACTGCCACCCCTTGTCCCTTTTTGCCCACGGGAATGGCTGCGAGTGGCAGCTGAGCTGACATGAAGGCATCCATGCAGCTTGTGCCCTCTCCCGTGGGAGAGGTGGCTGCAGCAGATTATCCCACTAGTCAGGCTGGTGACTCAGATGAGTGGTCTCCTGACGCTTGGCTGCAGAAGAGCGCGCAAGCTAAAAAAGTCAGTTTCAAATGCTCTTCAGATGGCCCTGACTGCTTGGCGCAGATGGATGCGAGTGTGTTTCCGTGAGAAACCAAGTGTGCTTGCGCTTTCCATCTCCTTCCCCGAATCCCTAAATACAGCTAGAGAAATAACCGCAATGGATGGTGCTTAGGGCCATCAGTCTTGTCAGTGGGGGTAGTCTGGTCAGCAGGCTTGCTGGCCGTGGACAGCATTAGTCCATGCAGAATGACATCCATCCATGCAGTCTTCTGCATCAAAACAGTTCTGCCAGGTCGCCAGGTGCTTCAGTGCACAGCCGGAGCAAAGGAGGGACATCCTATCCTCTGGGACAAGGGACATCCTATCCTCTGGGAACCCATGTGTCTCTGTGCACTTTGCTACACCCATTGATGTTCCCATGCCACATAAGAGCACGTGCAAGGAGTGGTGGCAACGTTGTTGGGAGCACAGAGGGTTACAATGCAATGTTCAAGCTAGAAAGCCGCTGAGATCATATGAAGAGCAAAGTATGAAAGTATATGAAAGTATGATCCGAAAACACCCTCCCAAAGGTGGCTCTGGGTCAGGCAGTCTTCACCTGGGTACGAAGAGCAACAGGCGTTCCGCTCTGAGGGGCGCAGGGAGCTTGTCCCAGGAAACCCATGGTTAAGTCCTAGCCTCTCTCCTGGAAAACTCCAGTGTGTCCTGCGGAGGACTGATTCAGGGATGGTTCTGTTCTCCTACCAGCTTCCTTCAAGTGGTGCAGCTGCTGATTTCATCAAACTTACCCCAGCGTAAATACGACACAAGCAGGACCTGATGACTACTCTGAAAGTCCTAATTTTTTTTGGCACGACTTAAGACTGAGAGGTTTGAAAAATGATACTCTTTTATGCTCCTGCTGATTGCTGAGCTGGGAGTTTGGGCTTTCACCTTTTTTAGAGAAAGTCTATCCATTATGTAAGTAACTTCAGGACACACTGCAACCTAAAGTTTCTGTGCATTCCTGTAGTATTTATTTGTAGCTATGCATTGCTCTGTTGTGTCTTGGTGTTTCTCAGTTAAGAGGTTAGAATAACGTCTCCCTTCACAAGGTATTGATCCGTTTGAACAGAATTGGATTAAGTTAATGAGCTATTATCTGGAGCTCAATTTATCCATGGGATCTGAGGAGGACGAGTAAGATATCACCTGTGGTTGTCAAGAATTTCTTGAGGGTTAAGAAATACACATGACAGCATCCCCTCTTGCCTCCTAAACCCAACGGGAGCCCTTTCTGTAACTCTGCAGGGATATCTCAAGGTTTTTAGTTTAGCCTGACTTTCCAGTTATTCTGGAGATTAGAAGTGGCAGAGAAGGAGGACTGAGGAGGTGGTTGTTTGCCAGTGGGCTGTAGCTGGTGGTCCCCACTCCTTTGCTCTCCCTGGGGCATCTGCTCACCAGAGCTTCCCATCAGCCCAGGAGCAGAGTGGGGCCACCAGGGACATGGCTTTGGGATGGGCAACAAGGCTGAGGTTGGAGTTATCTGGGGTGTCCCTCTTGCACATACAACCTTTCCTGGATTTTCTCTTGGTCACACATATGCTTTTTCTTTTAGGAAACTAGAAATGCTGCATATTGGTAGCTTGACAGAAGTGAAAACTAGTGGGGAGTGAGCCCTTAAGAAAGTCCAGGTTGCTTTTTGAGGTGCCCAATTAAGGATTTAGAAGCTTATCTCTAGATAAACTTTTTTTTTTTTAATTAAATTAAATTTAATTAAAAAAAAAAAAGGAAAGACCTTGGCTTTTGCTGCTGCTAAGCATAAAACTGTTTTGCTGACCATGTTGGTTTGAGGTTTTCTTGTTGACCCTAGAACTGCCCCGAGGTAAAATTTCTGTTTTTCCCTTCCTGCTTTGCCACAGGACTGGTGTAAAGGGAAAGTGTTAGCAGTTTCCATGTTCAGAGAAAAAGGTCAACAAAATAAGTCAAGCAAAAATTGCTGCCAATACGTTATATGGACAAAAGCTCCCTAGCCCTCTGCCGCTGTCGCACAGAGAGTTGTCACCGTGGCTCTACTTTCTGCTCTTTTCAAACTTTATTTTCACACATCCTAAGCACAAATCGTTCACATTTGGCACAAATATTGCAAGCTGCTCCAGTTTACAGTGCATCTCCTTAAATAATCAAGCATCCACACAATTAAATAACTTCTTTGTAATACTGTGCGCTATTATGGTCACCTTCAATCTCATTAAATATTTGTGCTAGTGCCTTACTGGGTCCATTGTTCACGGTGTGGCCTGTCCACCTCTTCTTATGCTTGAAAAGCTTTTTACTGTACAAGGAAAATTAAACCTGTCCAGGTTCCCAAATGTGGTCTTTAAAATGCTGCCATGTATAAGCCCATCTTCACGTAGCAGTTTTGACATAGCTTAGAACTGTAGGCACTCAGAAGAAAATAAATCTGCAGCGTTATGCATCCTCATTTACATGTAAATTACTGAATAGTATGTTTGTCCCTATAGAATTTAGCTAATCCAAAGGAGAAACATTTCCAGTCAATCAGGGAGCAACACAAATAATCTTGTCCTGCTGGAGGTGCCTGTGTTTAGCTCCATTGTGATTTCTCATCTGGATCCTAAGGAGACTTCTTGCATAGGGACTGCTGTTATTTTTGTTTAATTTCTATAGAAATATAAATATGATGAACAACTGTGCCTGTGTATATTCTCTCTGTAACGATAATAGCCTTTATGATGCCTTGTTTGTCCAGTTCCTGGAACTGCTCTCTATCTCAGAGTGCAAAAGCTGCCACTTCCTTGCATGACTATTAGTTATCTCTGTTCTAAAATAAATAATAATAAAAAAGATCCTCACATATCTATTCTTTACAAAGAACAAAAGCTTATAAACTTGCCTAAGTAACTTCAAATATTTTAAGCAATTCACCTGGAAACTTTATTTTCTGGAAAAGTACTTTATGGCAAATGACAAGCTGACTATGTGATAGATCTACTGCTCTATTGGGAAAGAGACCACGTCCTCCTGCAAGAGCACAGGAGTATTCCTTACAGCCCGACACGTTGTCCTGGCTCTGGGGACGAACGTCCACTGCATGCCAGAGGCTGGCAGGGAGCATGGAATCACAGAATGGTTTGGGTTGGAAGGAAACTTAAAGATGACATAGTTCCAACCCCCCTGCCATGGGCAGGGACACCTCCCACTAGACCAGGCTGCTCAAAGCCCCATCCAGCCTGGCCTTGAACACCTCCAGGGATGGGGCATCCACAGCTTCTCTGAGCAACCTGGGCCAGTGTCTCACCACCCTCACAGTGAAAAATTTTTTCCTAATATCTAATCTAAATCTACCCTCTTCCAGTTTAAAACCATTACCCCTCGTCCTATCACTACATGCTCCTTGTAAAAAGTCCCTCTCCATCTTTGCTGCAGGCCCCTTTTAGGTACTGGAAGGCCGCTATAAGGTCTCCCCGGAGCCTTCTCTTCTCCAGGCTGAACAACCCCAACTCTCTCAGCCTGCCCTCACAGCAGAGGTGCTCCAGCCCTCAGATCATCTTTGTGGCCTACTCTGGACCCGCTCCAACAGGTCCATGTCCTTCTTATGCTGAGGACTCCAGAGCTGGACACAGGACTCCAGGTGGGGTCTCATGAGAGCGGAGCAGAGGGGCAGAATCACCTCCCTTGAGGTGGGAACCAGCGGGCTCTGCCCTCCAGCAGGGGCACATGCAGCCGGGCAGATGGGAGGCTGTCACGTGCGGTAACATTTGCTCTGAACATGGGCCAGCAACAAAGTGAACCACCTCACCCCTCCAGAGATGAAGGAAGGAAGGAAGGAGCCTTGCGTATATCTCCTTCAGAAATACCCATTTGCAGGCAGAGGACAGCACGCTGCAAACAGTCCCCTTGTTCTCCAGCGGGACTCCTGAAGTCTTGGGGACCGGTTCTCGTGACACAGACGACAGGATGGAGGATGCTGGGCTGGAAAGAAAAATAGGGTGACTTAAAAACATTTTTGGTTTGGGAATATCACATCAAACCTAGGGAAAAAGTCAGCTCCCTGCTACCTTTTTTTGTGAAGGCTATGCCCAACCTGGACTTTTCATTTGCCCTGGTTTAGTTGAATCAAAAACCAAGAATGAATCTCTGAATGATTTTCCTTCTACTTTTTACCTCTGCAGTGAATTCTCTTTGCACCTGTGAATAAAAGGTGGCTTTCAGATAAAGGCCACCAACCCATAACTTCTGCAAAAGCACTTCTGCATGCATGAATAGGAATATAGAATCTTTCTTGACAGTCAGAAAACTGGGACTTCTGGGGACGGGATTGTATAAAGACATGCTACTAGTATGTCCTGAGTTTTGAGTCAAATGGGATGGGAAGATGGTAGTTTAAAAATAGTTAGATGATCCAGAGAAATTCGAAATTTCAGGTTTTATTATGGTTCATTCTACAGGCAGAGGGAACTGGAAGACTTGGGGGTTTATCTGGCTTTTTTTTTCCTTTTCCTTTACTTCCACATTTTTAGTTTACTCAGGAGTTTGCGTCCTTCATGGTTTGTTTTGTTTTGTTTTTTTTTCTCTTTTTCTAGTTATTTCTTTTCAGTCCAATGTATTTGTTGTGTGCTCCAAACTGGTGCAAATGTTTATGCAACTTTGTAGATGCTTTCTTCATTAATAAAACATTTGTTGTTTCTTTGGGTTTTTATTGGATGTTTTTGAGGTGAAGGGAATCAAGCAAACTAATGCGTCTGAAATACTGTTCCTGGTTTCCTCCTCTCCAAAGCCAATGATAGAGTGATTTCTTGTTATGTTGTGCACAAGTAGGAGTCTCTTTGAATAGGTTCTGATTACACCTCTCCTTTTGAGATGACTGTGTCAGTAACTCAATAGACAATAAGCCAATTGTTTTAACAAAAGAGAACATCTTAGGTGAAGAAAGAAAAAAAAGTGCCTTTTTGAAGTATTTCTGCTTTCCTGCCTTAGCTAATATTTTAAGTCCTTGCTTTAAAAGCCCTTACTCTTCTCTGATCTTGGAGTGATTGGTATTTTTATCTGCAGTACTTTGAAGTGACCTGGGACCAGTAAACTAGCTATTATTTTCAGTGTCAACCAGTGGCCAAGTGGCTTTGTCCTTTGGAACCACCCGACAAGGGGATGTCCATTGCCCTGAAGAGGTCACACTCCAGAAAGACATTTCAAAGAGCTTCAGTGCTTTTCTCCTGTCATTCTCATGGAATTGCCCCTCTTGAAGAGCAGTTTTGACAGAGAAATGGCAAAGAGGAGGGATCCTGAGTCCCTCTGGGTGCATGTCCCAGCCAGACAGCAGAGCTGTGGAGCTGCTGCCCATGGCTCGTCTCGCTTGGCATCCTGGGTGCTGCTCGGGGTGGTTAGGGCCATTTCAGACCCAAGTGATGAGAGAAGATCCAGAAGACTAATTCCAATTCCTGTAGCTCATTTGACGATGGAGAAGCAAAAGCAGCTGCTCTGATATCTGTATAAACCAAGGGTTATCACCTTTGTAGGGATTTCTTCTCCTTTCACATTTCCTTGAGCTATATTGCAAGAGCCATCAGGACCCATCTATCTCCAGTGCCTCTCTCTTGCTCGTTTAGCTTCTCTGGTCTCACAGCCGGTATGCTTCGAGGAGCAGGACAGGGGCTGTTAAAACATTTTGGGAGACTGAGTCCCTTGACCAGAAGGCCCTGGACAGAAAATGTCGTTGAACTTGGCTTTCCCAGATCCTTACATCTCCATCACCGCCTTTCCTTCTACCTGCGGGAGAGCTGGAGGAGTAAAGCAAGCGGGAGTTGTAATAATAAAAGTCTTAACGTCTTGCTCCTGTGAGCTGACAATATAAAGTATTTAATACAGTGTGTGTCTGCAGCCATACTGTGTTTCTGGCTGACTTCAGAAACCCAAGGCTTCAAAAAGCATAAAACTAATTTAAAACGAACCATTAAATAAAGACAGTTTGGGAGGTCTGTTTTTCTGGTATTTGATTTCTTTGTGGGTTGTTTTTCTTTTTAAGCTTTTGCTTGAGAAACACGAGAACTAGATACTTTGGGTGGCTTTTTTTTTATTTTTCCTGAGAAAAAAAGAAGCTGAGATTCTCCCCTAATTATGGAGCTTCAGAATCCGTGACACCAAAGATCACCAGAATGACAATATGTTCCTGAGATTTGGCAGTGTTTCAGAACAAGAAAAAAACATGTGTTGAGGAGTCAGTTTGCTTGGTATGATACCAGAGGCCGGTAATGGAGCTGTTGCCCACGCCCCTTTTCCTCTTCTAGCAGTATAATTAAACAGTTAACACATTTCAGAAATAATGGAATAATTAATGTAATTAAGCAGGGCTTCTTTCACAAGCACAGAGCATGGTAAAGCAGCACTGCTGTTTCTCCGGCATTGGAAGCGTCGCTTTATTTTCACCTGTATCTTTCACCTGTTTACATGAAGGTAAAGGGCAGGGCAAAGTTTCCAAAATTGCTCAAAGTGCCATTTCCAAAAGCAGTACCCCATCAGCGTGTGTCGAATTGGGAAATCAGTGAGCTTTGGACTTCTCAGGTGGGAAAAACAGAGCTTAGGTCATTTTGAAAATGCTACCCTATATCTGCCTGGCTTTTATTCTGCTAATCCGATGTGTTCCTTTAAACAGACCTCTCCCTCGGATGAGGCAAGCAAGAAGCAGCTTCTAATGCCCCACCGCCCGTCGGTGGACCACTCGGACGAACCCTTTCAGAGGCAGAGGGCAGTGAGCGCTGTCAGCATCATCACCAGTGCCCTGGAAGGTAAGACACGTCTTTAGTTCCCCAACTCAAAGCCGTATTGACTGGCAGGAACAAGTGACACAAAAGATCCTAATACTGAACTTTTGTTGTTTTGCTAGAAGGCATTATAGATAGTTATTCCAACTCCTACAGTATAGGTGAAGCTGTAACAGAAGGTAATATAATCAACTGAATTACTCATGTGCTTGCAAAAATTCTGACAAATGCTGGTCATATAATCAAAAATTCAGATCTGGTATTATTTTGTGCCCTCATGGCATTTAATAGGCACAAGGCTAACCAAGATTCAGGGCGGTGGAGCACCAGACTGTTTAGGTGACTGTGCATCCATTTGCATCTCGTCTCTCTGGAGCTGATGGCATGCGCAGTCACCAGCTACGTGCAGAACTTCCAGGTTGTCGGAGAGGAACATCTCCTCCTTGCAGAGCAGCTAGTGGGACACAATGGTTTGGTGGGTGTTTGAATCCCACTGTGAAACTTAAGGTTGCTCAAAAGGAACCCATTTGTCCATGCAAATATTACTCGGCAAATTTTTTCCATTGCTCATTAAGCTTCTCATTAGATGCAGGAGGATTTTCCTTCCCTGTCTTTCCATACACAGGAACTTCGCATTTCCCTTTCACGAGTTTATTGACAGCAAGATGACAACTCATAGCAAGACATCACATTTCTAGGCTCTTTACATGCAGCGTGAAGGCATTTCCTCCTGTCTCCTACATTGTAAATTGAGACGAGATAGGAGGCAGCAACTGAGAGTGTAGAAAAATGTCTGTCAAGGACACAGTGTGGAGCAAGGGAACTTCTGGATTCTCCTGCAGCTTTGTTCTCTGTGTTACTGACAAACAGGAAGGCAAGGCAAGATGGGGGGACTTATCTGGAGCAGGTCACCCAGGGTAGTTGTGGCTGCCCCATCCCTGGAGGTGTTCAAGGCCAGGCTGGATGGGGCTTTGAGCAGCCTGGTCTAGTGGGAGGTGTCCCTGCCCATGGCAGGGGGGTTGGAACTAGGTGATCTTTAAGGTCCCTTCCAACCCGAACCATTCTATGATTCTATGATCTGGGAGATGCTTTACAGAAATGGACTGGATCTAACTCTCTGGAGACAGCCCAGGGTGTAACCACAAAGCCCTTCTTCTTCCTCAGCTTTTTACCATCCTCTGTGGTTATATTCAGCGGTATTGTGGCCAGAGCAGATATATATATATGTTTAAATAAAAAAAAGATTTGTATTCTTAATAGGTAAATAATCACTTCAAACTATTCCAGTGTTTCGTGTAGTCTGCAAAGGTTTTACTTGTTTTCTGTGGGGTTTTTAGCAAATAGCTTTGTGATTGATTTGCTTCTTGTAATGTGTTAAGAATGCCTAAAAGGCCTGATCTGGACTTCTGCTTATTTATTTAATGGTGCTTTCTGTTACTTTTTACCACAGAAATAGAGACCATTAAGTCTCAGGTAACTCAGAGGATGTACATTTTTAGCCTCATATAGAAGAAAACTGTTTCAATCCTTATGAAAGTTTTTCTAACTCACAGGCTTTGATTAGTCATTGAAATGGAATACTTGTTAACAACAAGAGGAATATCAAATCAGAATAAAAGGTGTCACAGGCTTTAACTATAATAATAGCTGTATGATTTGTGCCAAATTGCATGAAACGGCCAGACCAGAAATCCCCTCTGTTTTAGTTACCTGGTTTCTGCTCTTGGCTCTTAGGTAGTCATCACAGGCCTGTTTTTCCCAGACATCGCAAAGCCTGGCAAACAAGGATGGACTTAGTTGTTTGTTGGGTTTTTTTTCCTTTAAAAATAAGAGGAAAAATACCTTCAACTACAAACTTTGTGTTTTTCTGACCATTTTTTTTAAACACTATAAAGTAGCATAAAAAAACGCAGTGTTTGTTTTTTTTTTTTTTCCTTTTGTAGATGTCTTTCAAAAACTACTAAATCTGTTGTGATTTCCAAAGGTCGCCCATAGTGGGGAAACGGTGAGGGTTCTCGATAGGTTTAAACCATTCTAATGCCACATCGCTGTCAAAAGAGGACAGTCACGCCTTCTTCCTCCCTTGGCTGTGTTCCTGGAGTTTGATTAGACAAGCAATTGGTTTTCAACTGGATCAATGAGCAGAACCAGCTCACCAGAAGGACCAGGAGCACAAAGGCTGTCAAAAGGACAGAGAAATAACGTGTCTGATGCTGAGAGGGATGAAAAATACCCCTTTTAGCAGCAACCTGGAGTTAAAGGGGCTTGTGTCAAGCATGGAGCCTCAGGGCTCCAGATTCACACATCTGATCTGTGTCAATCATGAAGGTCCCAAAATTATTAACAGTGGAATAAGCAGGGTTGGTTAGAAGTGATTATGAGGGATGTGGATACGGGGAGATTTGTTCTTCTGGATTTACCTGGAAAATGATGTCCTTTAGGAAGTGACTGCCCCAAAGTCTTAATTACTTTGAGGTGAGTTTCCACAAAAATGTAAAGTTAGGATTTTGCATTGAAATTGTTTGGAGTTCGGATGGTTCTCGCATCATTTTAGGCACTTACCTGTAAACTCTCTGCTTGGAGGCTGGAAAGACAGAGTTATTTTTCGGGAGCAATTTGGTTTCACAGAGATCTCGGAGCAGTGTAGATGTTTGTGCAAAACCTGTGCGTGGGGGACGTCATCTGATACTGTGAAAGCTTGTTAGAGGACACCTAATGCCACGGTTCTGTTGTCCAGTGAAGGAAAATGCACAGCAAATTTATCCTGGCTTGAGAGAGGAGGCTGTTTATAAACTGATTGAAATAACAGCCTTGGCTGAAGTTTTCCTGTTATCAGTGCAGGTTCTAATTATATAGACTGAAACCGTTACACAGCATTCCATGCCCATAAAGGCATCAGAAAAGGAAAGCGTTAAGCAATTCCACTAATCATTATCATCCAGCCATTAACTGTCTTTTTGGGCTTTTCTTTTCCACCGTTTAATACAAATTATACTTATGAAGCTATTTCACTTCTTTTGTGCTCAAGTAAAATGAACATATAAAGGTTGTATTTTAGGTAACATTTTAAAAGCACCTCTAAAAAGCACACTGGAGCTTTAGCAGCATTTTCAAACCGACTTATGGACCTCCCCGGGTTTTCTCTGTGGGCCTTTCAGAAGGAATCAGATGCGTAATGCCTTTTTGGATTGCACATCAAGAACAGAAACCCTATTGATAACCAGTGATACTCTGGCTCTCAAGTGCTTAAATCAGCTCTAAATATTGGATTTAAGCTCTTTCATCTCTTAACCGCTTTAAAAGGTATTACTTAAGATACTCCTAAAATGGGACTTGGGAATGTTAAATGAAGATAGCGTGTTCTTATCCATTTGAGCTTGCCAAAATGGAAAACAGAGTAAAAATCTAAACAGAGTGAAAGTCTAATACTAGACTTTACATGTTTAGTGTGATTCTCCCATTTGGCTTGTGACACTTTTAAAAGGTTATTCCTTTCAGAATAGGTCACTGTCTGCTAAGTGCAGGTCAACTGGCAAAAACCTCAAAGTGTGTGATTTGCCAGCCTGTTAGGACAGAAATATTTTTATCCTAAAAAAGAGTTTGGGGTAATTCAGGGGCCTTCCTCTAAGTTATGAGTCATTTTAAGTGTTCTCTTGTCATATAACTCAGCGTGAATTGACTGTTACTTTACTGCTTGTGACTTAGAGCTTGAGGAATCGCAGCAGAAATGTCCTCCCTGCTGGAACCACTTTGCTGTTAAATTTCTCATTTGGGATTGCTGCCCGCTTTGGCTTTTAATCAAGAAATTTGTCAAGTTTGTGGTAATGGACCCATTTACCGACCTCACCATCACCCTTTGCATTGTGCTGAACACGCTCTTCATGGCCTTGGAGCATTACAAGATGACGAAGGAATTTGACCACATGCTTTACATAGGCAATTTGGTAAGTGAACGTGAACTTGAAGGGCTACCTGAGGAGTGGATTTCCTACTTTGTGGAAAGCCGGGGGGGGGGAGTGGGGGGAAACTTGCTTTTTTTTTTTATAAGTTTTGGCTGACGCTTGGAAAGACCCCCTTTTGATATGCTGTCAGCATGACTTTGCCTATGACGTATCAAGCAAGTCCACACCGTCACCTCTTTCTGGGGGTGAAGAGAAATGAATGAAGAGCAAGGGTACATTTTTAATTAAATTAACATATTCTAATGTTATTAGTAACCATTAAAGCCATGTTTCTGGGCTGTTCCTGATAGGTATCTCGTTTGTATCTGTTTAGGGAAATGAGATAAGAGAAAGGTTAATGAGGTTTATTTGGGATTTCTTTTAAAGCAATGATAAGGCGGCAGTTCTCGGTGACTAATGGTGAGTTTTAAGTTAAAAAAAATGACAGAAAAAAAACCCAAGGCGAGATCTTGCAGGGAAACAGAGTGATGTTTGAGCGTATGTAGATATGTATGTGGGAAGGTGCCTATGGTGCATTTGCTGTCCCTCTCCATCCTGCTGTGCCTCCCAGCAGCGTGTGCCGGGTCCCACGCGGACCCCAGGGCAGAGGGGACAGGGGACAAAGCACGGCTGGTGCTTCGAGGGGAAACTCTGAATGTGGAAGCTGGAGCAGCCGGAGAGAGAGCTGCAACGTAAGCAGGGACTGCGCTTCTCCGAGGAAGAGCAGACTGACAGATCTACAGCCAAGCTGCAGGGACAGCAAAAAAAGCCTTTCCAGAGGCGACGTGGTACAATTTGTTAACCCAGGGGGCCACTAAAATTCTGCAGCTACTACAAAACGGAAGCTTTTTCTTTAGTTGTCTTTCTCTGTGTTTACGTTTAAAAGTTACCATGTTTTACCGCTTTAAAACTTAATGTTTAAAGCCCTTTTAATTTTAGAATAGTCTGTATTGGAAAAGGCACATGCCATCTAGCTATGGCGTGGTGGAATTACCCCTAAAATCTGGTAGTAGAAGCAGAGATCTCCTATAGGATATCTCTTATCTGGATATCCGCTAAGTCTGGAGTACCCTGGAATGTGGATGCTGCTAAGTTTGAATTGGAGAAGCACGTAGCAGAGATGAGAAAAGCCCTTTATTTCTATCAAATCGAAAGCTGCAGTATATCAAAGTGGGATTCCCCTTGCCTAACTTTAGGTATTTACAGCGTAGGAGTCTCTCTCGGAGCTGGTTGCCTTTGTCTCCCTTTAAGGTCAGGGGAGAGTAACAGACAATTTTAAGGCACAATTAATGTGACGTTTTAAAGACATTTACTTTTGGATAAGGTGAACTGTGTCCTGGAGGCCAGTGACTGTAGTGACCATTGACTGTAGAGGGAGTACGCAGAGACACTACGGATGTGATGTCTGCCTTTAGTGAGAAGCAGGTTTGGGGGGCGTAGTAGCAATAATCAGGCTTTTTGTATCAGTCCTACAATATGTGGTACATCACGTACGGATTTTTTTCTGGTCCTTGTTATTTTTAGCTGTGGGCCTCCTTGGGCAGGTTGAGGTTCTTCTCCTAGGCTGTGGGACCAGTCTCTAGTTTTTCAGCTGCTGTGTCTTGGCAAATCTCTCTCTTTTCTTGTGCTAAGCAAAAACCTGTTCAGGTCTCTCTTGCTTCAAAGCCATGCTCTGGCCCTCTGTGGAAAGCAAGAGATAAGGGTAGCTCGGACAGTCATCTCACAGGGCTGCATCCAGCTCCCCTTTGCAGCCAGCCCTTGCGTGGGGTTGTTGCTCAACAAGTCGTGGGGTTGTCACTCAACAATTTGTGGCCTTCTGAGGCGACTTTAAAAAAAAAACAAACCCCTTCCGACCCAGTACCTATCAGAGCAGGTGGCGATGCTGCTGTTTCCCCCTCTGGCATTCCAGAGAGTGAATGTTGTCTGCTCCTTGCTCTGCTTTTGGCAGGTCGGCTTCTCCCTTTTGCAGACCACGGGCAGTGAAACTTTAGCCCTTGACATCCTCCTGCCAAGGCTGCTCCTGCCGACCTGCCGGGGCCGAGAGGGGCTGAGCCCGGTGCCGACAAGGAAATAGAGACAACGAGCAGGAGCGGGGAAATGCAAAGCAAATTTTGCAAAAGAAAAAAAAACCCAAAAATTGTCTCACTGAGAGTTTCTCAGCACGGCCTAGAGCTATTTCTCCTCTTTGTGCTAAAGAGTAAAATAAGCAGAACAGCCTGCTAACATTTTTTGCAGCAGGCTGATGGCACGGGGCTCCCCTTCCCGAGTTCCCAGGATGGGTTGGTGAGAACCCAAACCACCCCAGCTCCCCCTCGCCAGCCTTACTAAACCCCTGCGTAACTGGATTGATTGCGAGTAGAGCAGGTCAGAAGGAGATAATTCCATTTTGCGGAGGATTTTGCAAAGTCATTTGTAATGAAAATTGACGTGGGTTTTTTTTTGGTTTTTTTGTTGTTTTTTTTTTTTAAATCCCCCATAAAAGGGAAGGGAGTCCCAGCTCCAGGGCAGGCTGCCAGGTGTCGGCATCCCTGAATCCGCAGACTGCCAGACCCCCACGCTGGCTGGCTGTCATCTTCCCATTGCATCTAACCCTCTTTGAGTGATTGTGCTACCTTTAAATGGGACGGGGAAATATTAAAAAGGGCAGATCTTTGGCATTTTTTTCCTCAAAACAAATGTTTCTGAGAGAAATGAAAGAACGAAAGTGGAATATGGATTTGCTTTCTCCGAGAGCAATTCTTCGCCTGCTGCCAGTCATCGGAGATCTCCCGCTCTGATTGTCCATCTACTTCATGCAGCACCTGCTACCTTCAGACTCCTTTAGCTCATCACTTACAGGAATCATTTCCAAACGTGATCGGAAGACTAGCTGAGCACTTGTACATCTTTACATGGTTCATCTGCCTGTGCAGTGCCACCACTTAAAAAATAGGTAGATAGAGCCAAGAGTCTCCCCAATTTTATTTTCCTTTAGAAAATGAGATACTTTTATACAAAATTAGAGTTTAAAGAGCTGAAATGATAGATATAAGAATTTTTTTTAAGACGAAGTCCTCCGAATCAGCAGCGGCATATTTAGCACCAGTGGGATGTTAAGTTACTTGTTTTCTTTCCAGCCTTTATCGTATCGAGTGTCCAGACTCTTGTACAAGCGCAGTCGCCGCGTACCAGGTGCCGGCGATGGGACAACCGCCGTTTGCAATTCGTAGCTGGTGCACGTACACGATTCCCCATGCCTTTAGGAAGGCTCAGACATTTTCCTCTCTTGCTGTGACATTTCCTTCTCGGAAGGCTATTGATTAAAATGATTCAGGCACAGAAAGTGATCCTCCTGAGTCATTTCTCAGCGAGACGGTTGCATAATGCATGCAGCGTGGCATCGTGGGTTTTAAGGCAGTCCCCTGGATACAGTTTCACAGACATCCAGTTTTGTCTTGTTCTCTGTCCTAAGGGAAATTGGAGCATTCTGGTGGGAATCTTGGGTTATCTCTGACCACCGTGACTCGGGAATCCTTGGCTAGTTAGAAATATGCGACAGGTTGGTTTGTTGGGTTCTTGGTATGAGACGGTGAAGGGCTGACAGTCCAAATTGTTGCAGCCCAAGGTTTTATTTTCCTCATGAGAAAGAGCAAGTATTTTACATAAAGCACTGTGTAAAATGGCCACTTGGAAGAATTAATTCCTGAAGCATTCCAAAGTAAAGCCAAGCTTTCCTTTGCCAATGCAGGCTATGATAATTTATTTTTATTCCTTAATATCTTAGTTATATAATCTTAAATTTTCCCTTCCACGTCTTAAGGGATTTCTCATCTTTGTTGATCAGAGTCGATCAGGTTTGCTGGGATACTGCCATGAATATTCAGCTTATTGGAAGGAAAACATTCTCCTTCACTGTATGTTGCTGATATGTGAGCTCTGGATTCCCCCCTCTTTTTTGGCCTACGCGGTGCATTGATATCGGCTGTTTTGCGGAAAACCATGCGCTTTAATATATAAGTGCAACAGAGAAATTTTCAGAAACACAGAGCTCTGTGCACCTTGCACTGGGACTTGGAACAAAAATAAAACAGTATATGAAGAGCTTGATGCCCACATTTTGTCATTTTAAGTTGACTGTAGCCTTGCGTTGTGCATTTAAACTGGTACTTAATAAGGACATACGAAAGGACAAGATCTGAATCTCTGAGATACTTTGCAGGAATGTGTTAAAACTGAATTTGCTGTCAGCAGCTTTCCCTTTCCCTCTCCCACTGCCTCATAGGTAATATTTGTATGTTGTTTTAAAGAAAAATGTTCCAATTAGGACTTCCACCATATGACATTTGAACTGGGTCATAAATAAGCAATGTGTTCCCAAGTTGCTGTGAAAAGAAAATTGCTGTGACTGTTTGTAAAAAAAGACTGGGACTCAACTTATAGTTTCTAATCGCCTTCGCTGCCAGCAATAACCTCAGAAAGACTGGAGGCTTGCATTGCCCTGGTATTGATAATAATAACAAAATAAAAAGGGATAATACAGCAGGTACGCTACAACCCAAACACCCCTTTAACACTCCCACTCCATTCATTCGGGCTTCTCCACTGAAGTGAATAGATTTAACCTTTATAAAAGGCACCTTTACACTTTGCTTCTCACCACTGGGGTTATTGAGATGACGGAAGGAGATGGAAACGTATGTTCCAACCCAGAGCTTGAACTCAGATGTCACTGTAAGTTTACAGCACTATCAAATGTTATTGTGAAAAGACTAGACAAAGTTGTAATACTGATAAAGAATCGGCCATGAAAAATAACGTGTTTGCTTGTGAAATGTTTTTGGCTTTCCGCTGCGTTCACGGTATCAGTGGAAAGTCTACAAGCAAGGAGGTGTGCTTAAAAGGTTACTTTGACGTCATATTTTCTTTCTGCAGGTCTTCACTGGGATTTTTACAGCAGAAATGATCTTCAAAGTAATTGCCCTTGACCCCTACTACTATTTTCAGCAGGGCTGGAATATTTTTGACAGCATAATTGTTATACTAAGCCTGATGGAACTGGGTTTGTCCAGCATGGGAAACCTGTCTGTCTTACGCTCCTTTCGATTGGTAACAGTCTTATTTTGTTCTTACCCCTCCTCTTTTATTATATATAAACTCTGACATGAATGCTACGTGTTCTCTTAAAAACGCATCTGCCGATAAAGACTTTAATTGCTGCAAACTGGTGACACTAATTATAGGCTGCGTGATAAATGTAATTGTTACAGATTTACATCAGAGTAAACGAGAACATAATTTGATTCCTTCTAGCTGTGCCAGGTACTTGTGGCACACTTTAAATGTTTGAGTTCCAATTTGTAATAAAGATCTGCCATTTTCTACCTGTACACCTGTTAGCATAGTCAGCAGATAATTGATAGCCCAAGAAATGCAAGAGCCAGTAACTTGTCGTTTTAGAAGTTGTTATTCCTAAATTATGTTATAAACATGCCACCGCTCTTTTAAATGTTGTCAAAAGAAAATGTCTTTGAATTATTCACGGAATGATGTGTTTTTTTTCTAGAACTGATCAGCATAACATAGCATCTGTCTTTCACGGGAACTCCTTAGCTGTCAGCCCCTTTGTTATGCATGGGATAGTGGCATTCTATTAATGAGAGACTGTCGACATATTGGAACAGAAAAGTAGTTTCCTTGCCAGCCTGACATTTGTGTTGCACTTCATGTACCAGGATGTCCATGCTAATCATTCTGGCCGTGATAGGGCTTCACAACTTGGAAAGACCAGGAAAATAAGCCCTTATGGTTACATTTAGCGGAAGACCTTTTGGGGTTTTTTTTTTCCAAAATTCTCTGCCCTGCTCAAAATTGCAGATTTTTCACCGTTGCTGCTAGGTCCTGAGAGTCTCCTGTCGGTTTCCGAGCAATCCTTCTTCAATAGGGCTGAAATTAAACCTTCAGTGGAAAACACAGCACAAGGGCTAGGAACCATTTACATCCTTAAAATAGGTCTTAAGTGGGACGTGGGTTGTGCGCAGACTGCGTGATCCTCAGCGCAGGGGTGATTTTCACCCCGGGAGCTAACAGCTAATAGCATCTGGCTGAGGCTGGCTCTGAAACACAGAGGAATTGCTTCCCTCTTTGTGGGATCAAACCCTAAACTCCGTCCCCCCCAGTGCCTTCCAGGCTGTTTAATTTGAGGAGGAAAAACGACGTAAAGGAAAATATTAAGACCTGAAATCTCCTCCTTCCATTCTCCGCCCACCATGGTATCGGAGGAAGGAGCCTCTAAAAGCATGTCTATCTAATAAGGCAGGGCATAGCTCTGGAAAACTTAATTCTCATCCACGAAGCCCAACTGATATTTTATTAATAGATGAAGTGAGGTTAACAGGAAGTATGGCTAAAATCACCTTGTACCGCACACGCTGTGGCATTTAACGTCTTTCACATGTTACCCACTTTAATAATTCATCGGCTGAAATGTCTGTTGCTCCTGTGAACTGACACTGTTGTTTATGTTTTGTTCACAGCTGCGAGTCTTCAAATTGGCGAAGTCCTGGCCGACCTTAAATACGCTCATTAAAATCATTGGTAATTCAGTGGGTGCCCTCGGTAACCTCACTCTTGTGCTGGCAATCATCGTCTTTATTTTTGCTGTGGTAGGAATGCAGCTTTTTGGGAAAAGTTACCTGGACAATGTGAAGAAGATAAGCACGACCGGCAATTTGCCACGGTGGCACATGAACGATTTTTTCCACTCGTTCCTCATCATCTTCCGAATTTTGTGTGGGGAGTGGATCGAGACCATGTGGGACTGCATGGAGGTAGCTGGGCAGCCGCTGTGCCTTCTCGTCTTCTTGTTGGTCATGGTGATAGGAAACCTGGTGGTGAGTTCTCAAGATGTATTTTTTTCTTCCTTTCCTGGTGGTGTGTGCAAATGTACCATTATTATTTTTTTTTTAAATCCAGAAATGGCAAATCTCACATTGCTCCATGGCTTTAATTCAATTAATTGAGTTGTCACACGGAGAAGCTTGTTCATATCCCAAATACAAAATTGCTAGCATTGCATTACTTATCAGGAATGAAGCCTTACTGGTTTTTTGCAGAAGAAAAGATAATGTTTTACTAGAAGAAAGGCACATGGGCTGGTTATAATGTTTTTATTTCTTAAGCCATTCCCAGGGCTGAAGGGATTCCAGATCTCTTTTCTATACAGGAATGAATATCACCTCAACTATCATTGTATCAGGAGATACTTTTATTTCCCGTCATTTTTGGTCCAGAACACGTGAACCTTACAGCTAGTACGGTGTCTTTGCGTGGAGTTTCGAATGTCTTTTAGCCTGCGTGTTCTAGGAAGCTGCAGGTTGTGTTTACAGTAATGTCACTTGCTCGCTTGCTTTTTTAATAGACTATCCCATAAGCACGGCTTACATAAGCTCTGAACCTATTAAGACTGAATTGTATTTCCCTGTTGACATCTTGTGGAGCGCTTTGCTGGCTTGCAGTCATTGTGGAAATGTTTCGCCCGTTCAGCTTACAGAGCGGCTTTGACATTGTAGCTCTAATGGGCTTGCTGTTTATGTAGTGCGTTGTTTAATGGTAGATGCTGCTATAAAAAATGTTGGGTTTTGCTACCGATTGCTTTTAGTGGTTGTTTTGCTTTTAAGTACCCAATGTTTTGGTTCTCAGCTGCTGGGATAGAAAAGTTCTTCAAAGAGCTTGTAGAAAAACAAAGCACGTTTTCTTTGTTTACGTTAATTTAGATTTTAACAGTTAAATTTGCACTGAAAATGTTGATTGCAAGAGCAAATTATGTTTTATAGGGTTTTTTTTATATAAATCAAAGATTATGATTACGCAGAAGGTGGCAGAATACTTATGTTTTTTTCCCTAACTCCCCATTTCTGTAGATCTGTTGAGAACTAGATGTGGTTAGAAGAGTTAGGGCAAATCATTACTTTCTGCACACCTTTTTGAGAGTTTAGCCTGAGATCCAGAAGCTTAATCTCCCCCTGCCATTAAGCAGTGGATTCTGTGTATGGTAATGAAATCTGAACATAAGACCTAATACATTCTGGGGAAAATGTTAACATTCGAAATATTAATGGATTATTGAAAGATGTGAATTTGCAACATCTGATTGCCTCAGATATTAACACTCATCAATGTGCATAAGTTCTGTTAAATATAAAATGTGATTCAGAGGAGATTGCGCTGACATTATCTACATATATCTAACCATCAGTGCTCAAAAAAGACTGTCCCAAATGTAAAACCATATGCTGAAAACCTCCGTCAGCCTGGATAAGCTGAAGTTACTGGTCAGCTGAAAGCAAAAATGCTGGCTTTATCCTTTTCAGCCAACAGCTCTGTAAGCATGCAGCAATGCCTTGTGAATAGGTATGATTATTGTCTGGAGATCACTCAAAAAAAAAAAAAGAGGAAATGATTCATAGGTGTGAAAAGAACAACAGATTCTGAATCATGAGACTCATCCAGTGTCAGCTGCGTTACACGGAGATTTCATGGTGGTGATTAGCAGGTAGAGAGAAGGTCCTCTTATTTCTCTGGCATCAGTCAAATTCTTACTTTCTTCAGTGAGAGTGGGTTGAATTCACAAACTCACTTGTTTGATGAACATAATCAGATGTAAAAATTCTGGTAGCCGAAAAACCCCATGAACCCTTTAAAATAAGAAAACTTGAGCACTAAGTCTTCTACCTGTAACTTGGTTGCATTCAGTGCCAGCAGAATTCCTCTTTTAACGTGATGAGATCCTTGTTCCTCCTCTGAGTTCCAAGAGTCGAGTCAAGTTTCAAGAGCTAAGAAAAACGTTATCCTGAGGTGGTATCTCGTTTGGACTCTGAATGCTTTCTTAGTCTCTGAAAGCGTGGAGGAAATTCTGTATCGTTTTTCCCAGTGCAGCAGATCTGCTCATCTAGATTAAATACCTTTGTCTGTCACATATGCCAGTACTTATGGTACTGTATATGGTTATTTTCCCAACTACAAGGCTATGCGTTGCAGAGCAGACCTGCTCTTTACCTACTGTAAAGTAAAGGCTGGAAACTGGTGCTGGAAGTGTTACAACCACTGTGATTCTGTGGTACGTTCATCGATTCGGTTTGCAGGTCTCACTGAGCCTCGCCAACATAAATTCAAAGGAATGGTGGAAGAAAAGCCAGGAAAGGTAGTAAGTACCCTGGGCAGCATCATGCTACAGAGCAGTCCAGCTGTTGAAAGGAATTTTAGCAAGTCTTAAGGCTTTGGTTTGTATTCATATATCCTGAAAATGCCTTGGACCCGTGCAGTGCCACATGAAGCTGTGTTTACTGATGGTCAGCTGATCTTTGAGTCATCTTCAAAGAACTAAACTTTACAGCATAGTTGTAAAATCATGTGCTGTGTAAGTGCCTTTTGCACAGTAAGACTGTGTTACTGTTGTCAGAGGGCATTTTTAAAGTCATTGAAGCCGCTTTGGAAGGTAAAGCCAAATCAGACTGATAATAAAATAGTTTCCCCTCCTTTGTAAGAAAGAGCTTCTGAAACTGCTAACTGAATAATTACGCTTACTGTTAAGTTTTATAAAGGGCTTAACGTATTTCCTACGTACATCTGTGTTAGTGAGGTTAATAAGGAAAATCACTAAGACAGGAATTATTAAGAAGATGTAGGGGAATTTGGGCGGCGAGGGAGTCCCCGGTGCCCCCTGCTCAGCCGGGTCAGCCGATGCGAGAGTCGAGCGTGACACCAGCCACTTCTCAGGGGACAATTGCAGGTAACGGGCGCTAACAATGTGCATGAATTAAACTGACACTTCAATCACAGGAGGAACAACCTTCCAACCTCATTGTGTCTGCGTGACATACCCTGGCCAAGCCACCCTTTTATTCTTCTCCCGGCCACCCAGATGAAGGCTGTTTTCTACCAGCGTTTCCTGGAACGCCACTAAATGAGGGTCAGAAATGCACACACTGTCTCCGCTTATGCTCCGATTTGGCTGTGTATGACACAGATGTCACCCAGAAGGCATCGGTTAGTGTTAACCCAAGCTAACAGCCACAGTGTGTTAACTCACCCTGAAATTCGGACTGCCATTGTCCCACCTCTGCCTGATTTACAAACATCCCCATGTACTTCCATGCACATCCACCACCGCTTCCCAATCCACCACAAGCTGGAAATTCACTGCTGCATTTCCATGGTGGATTTCATCTTCCTGGGGTCACAAGCACACTAAGGTGTAGTGTCTGTAACCAGGGAAGTGACATCTTCAGAATTTTCCCGAAAGGAGAAATATAAGGCTGGAAGTGCTCTTTTAGGATCAGTCCAAGGCGTTTTTTACCTACTGTCCACGGAAATTTTATTCACTCAGGAAAATATTAATGACATTTTCTGAGAACACAAAGGGAGAAAGCACCACCAGTTTTCAGGGTATCAGGCTATCCTGTAGGAAGACTTGCATAACCATTGTCATTGAATTAATGCATGATGCATGGAATTATGAAATACAAAGTGTAAGGTCATGCACTCAGCCCTATTTAAGAATTTATGTTATGATCAAGTAGCTTACCAACAGAAAATGTTTGAAAGGATAATAAAAGTATATGTATCATTCACTGTGGACATCTACATCTGAGATAATTTCGCGGAGATGCCTTTGTAGTCAGATCTGGTTAATGGAGTCTGTGAAGTCATAAAATATCTTACCCAAAAAGACATTTAAAATACATCAGGTTAAATAGACCCCAAAAGTACCTATTTCAGTCCCTGAAGTCTTGAGATGCTAAGTAAGTCAGCTGCAGATATCCACACATTCGTATCACTCTGGCTTATGGAGGCACTACAACGTACCGATATACCAATACGTTGCACCCATTAAAAAAGTAAAATGAGATTCTAATACATATCAGGAAAGGTAATTACAGAGGAGAAAGGAGAGTATCGATGCTGTGGCACAGCAATCTGCAATACTGGATATGCAATACACCCCATTAACGGTGCTCAAGAAAGATGGAAGTACTACTGGGAAAAGCACAGTATTGGAATATGGAGTTGATGAGGGGAATGCAGAGCTAGGCATGGGAGGAGAACAGTTTCAGTGATGGGATACTGCTCATCCCAGAACAAAGGAGTATAAATCACTGTAGGTACCTTTAGGCTGGAATTGGAAAGGAGGCACAGTGAGGTTGTTTAGGAGGACTTTCCAGCAAGACTGACTACCCCCAAACCTGCAGCGTGTGAGATGGAACTTGATTAGTTTGTGAAGGACACAACCCATGTTAGCAGGCGGCTTGACTTGGTGATCCAAGAGGACCTCCCAGTCCTGTCTTCCTATGGGAATTTGAGTGCCTGGCAGCAGAGCTGCTCAGTGTGGTTTGGATGAGATGTGAAGTGGCCTGCTTTGGTTAAACTCAGTTGAAACTTTTCCTCTGAAATAGTCAGATATGCCTGGAACCCATCTTCTTGTTCTGCTTCCACATCTAAGGAAGCCTTAATGGATATTTTTTTCTGTTTTAACATGGCCTGGGACTGTGACACACAGAAATCTGGAAATATCACAGTCTTGGAAAGAAGAGGTTTGTCCCTCTCTACATGCCTTTCCTACAAGTCGGTGTAGGACAGTTCCTTGAAGAGATGTTCTTGGAAAGTGCTGCTAAACCTCCATCAAGTTAAAATCTGTGGATTCTCAGACTGGTTAGGTGCCAAGAAAACCTCATTAGGTCTCATTCACCACCGTTTCGATCTTTAACAGCCAAAGTCTGTTGATAAATTGACATATTACCAGAACTGTTCTGACGGAGACATGTCTATGCAGCAGAGCAAGAAATAAAGAAATCAGGTTATAGGGAATATGAGCAATGCATAACTTCTCAGCATTTCCCCCTCAAAATGTTCTTCCACAAGAGTCTCCCTCCCTACCACTAGAAGGTTGTCCTGAGCACCACCAATACAACCTGGATGGGAATAAATATTCTAGAAGGAGGAGAAGGGTGAGAGGGATGAAGGGCCATTTAGTACAGATCCTCACCTGACGGATGTGCAAGAGAGAGATTTGGGAGGGGGAGGATTGTTTGGGTGGGGAACAGAAGTGACTACAGGTATATGTGAAGCTTGGTCTGTGAGAAGAAATTCACGGCAATTTCCTGTCCTAAGTCACTTTACTAGGGGACAGACCCTAAATAACAGAAGGAGTCTTTGGGTCCCATGTGCCTCTCTAATACTTCGTAGCTATGGCTGTAATCCTACAGTTAGGCAAAATCATTTTCTATGCGTGCCTGCAAATTCCTGTCTATCCAGATCAATTGTTTTCTTTCCTGCCCGTATTTTTAACATGAAGAACAAAGTAAAGGCATGTGATAAATGTTCAATTCTGACTAGTTTTGATTGCTTTTTTTTTTTTCCTTCTTTATTTGCTAACGTTGCCTTTAGTTTGGTGTTTGCAGTCAAGAAGACAGAACAAAAAACTCACAAAAGAGATAGCTGTGATGTATAATGTATAAACATGTAGACGGGGCTGCTATTTGGACTGTAAAGTCTTCACCATGTGTTTCTGTATAAAACCATTTCCTATAGTTAATTACTGACTGTTACTACATAAGCACCGAGATGTCTAATTGAGGAACATAAGAGGGAGTGTATGCGGCCACCTGTGTAGGAGAACTGGTAGCCCACTGTATGGGAATCCATCAGCTGGCCAACTGTATGGGAGTTTCACAGGCAAGGGACTATCCCAGCTGGAAGTTTGTGGTCGGTGCAGGGTATGTTTAATAATGTGGAGCAAGACGATCTTTTGTCCTCAGTGCCAGAAAATGTTCCTGAGCACATTTAATTTGTTAGTGTAGAAGTAGCCATAAAGTCCTGTCTCACTCAATACTGATACGTCTCCATCACTGCGAATTTCTCAGCAGATCACGACCGGGCTTGAAAGAGGTTTATGGTAACGCGTCAGATTTTCTCTTTGTTTAAATGAAATGGATATAGAGAACTATCTCTGTCCCTTGTGGTAAAATCACAAGTAATAGCAAAATAGCTAGGCGTCTAACAGGCCTAGGTAAAAGTGGATTACAATTTTACATCTCAGGAGCTCAGACAGCCAAAGCATATTATGATGGTCAAAGAAGGTCTTTAGATGAGACTTGTATTTCTGCCTGACGTGATGGGACTGTCACTGAGGGAAGCAACGTCCAGACTCTGACGCTTTTAAAAGACATAAAGCATTACACCAGGGGGGTTCAAGACCGTGAAACTTTTTACAGGGTGATAAAGGGTTGCTTTACCCCAAAGGAACGAGGCCTCATTCCTTAAGATCTCTTGTGCCAATAAAGGAGTGAAAATGGAACAGTGATGACATATGATAGCACTTTTCCAGCTATCTCCTTATTTTCTTTTCAAATTCTGTACAAATCTAGAACTACTGAAGCCCCATTTCCATGGGTTTTGCTGTCTATCCCTAGAGAAATGTACAACTCAAGAGCTGCAGCGAGACTTGCTGCCCTGAATCAAGTAATTATTTTTGCATTTAGTGACAAGCATGCTCTTATTCATGGAGGCCACTGAAGACATCCACTCTGTGAATAAAGGTTAATCTCCTTGGAGGGAAATGTAGTATTTGTATTGCATCTGATGATTAATATAAATGAACTGGAAATTTAAAATATTGTGTGCCTTCTAATTGCAAATACTAGGTTGGATCTGCTTGCTGGAAATAAAAGCAAGTTTGGGGAGAAAGTGTTACAAGCCTAAGTTACATTTTAGGTTTTAGTTTTTTAATTTTCAAACCACTGTAGAGGTCTGCGTCCTCGAGCTTTGTGTGTTGTACTTCTACAATCAAGCAGATGCTCTCCTTGGAGCCCACCGGTTCCACTTCTTGCACAATAGAAAGAAGAGGTGATAAGATGCAACCATGTAAAACTGGTGAAGAACAGTGTTTTGCAAGGAAATGTGCATCCACAGGGCACTCAAAAAGTTCACGCTGTCCCAAGTCTTGCATGATCATTGCCTTTCCTCTGTTCTCTCTGCACCCCCATGTTTGTATCCTGGATGCTGTTGTTCACCTTATCTGCTCTTTCAGCAGCTCCCAACATTCTGGAAATGTGCATTTGTGTTTTGGTTGCATCAGCTGAGAAGGCCACTAGACAAACAGGCAAGAATAGGCATGTCAGTAACAGTCATCGTCAGGACACACAAAATCTGCGAAGCGGCAAGTGGAGTGTGTGTGGGGCACCGTGGAAGAGGAGGAGTCATCAGAAAGCTGCAGGAGCCATAATGAGAGCTGGGGAAATACTGGAGAAGGGGGCTGGAGAGTTAGAGGGTCCGGAAGAAGCCAGGGCACCCAAGGGACCATTAACGAGAGGTGGAAATGTCAGTTGAGTTTGCCTCATCAACTTGGACACTTATATAAGCAAGGCAAATTTTCTTTCTCAAGTCGCATGGTGCTTTGCAGAAGAGCAGCCCAGAATACATGAATAAGCACATTTGGGGACACAAGCAAAATAGAGTCAAAACGACTGTCAGCATGTTACCACCTTTTTGCTTCTACTGATGCTTATGGCTGGCAGCAGGTACATTTAGTGTGATACTGGAGAATTCAAACCTCAGAGGAAAGTAGCTAAACCCCAGCAGATTTCCCAGCTTCTGCCTTCATATTTTTCATGCCAGCTACCTGCATAGCCCACGTGTCCCAGAGCAATTTTTGCTATTTGTATTCCTCATTATCCATCCTTGTTTGGGCAGTGTCTGGGAAACAGAGCGCTCAGGTAGCTGATGCTTTTGAGCAAACATCTGGCTGTAGCTACTCAAGTATTAAACATCCCCAAGAGAAATGAAAGGTCCACCAGAAACAGATAGCACCATGTGATGAATCAAAAAGATTCATCCTGACACCAACCATCAATCCGTCCAGTTGCCTCTGATGACTTCTAGCAGAGATGGAAAGCTTGCATCCTTGTATGGGTGACTGTAAAGACAAACCTTGAGCCTAAGATTCCAGGCTTTAAAAATTGTTTGATTTATCAGTGCCCATATAAATAACTCTCGTTTATTTTATTGAGTAGATATATCCCACCTGCATGTGTAATACCAGATTCTGGTGCTAAAAATTCTGGGGAAATTAACCTCAGGTTATTTATGATGGACCATCAAAGACTGTTGGGTTTCCAAAATGCCACTGCATGGGAGATTAAGTAAAATCCAGTCAAAGTAGGGAGGTGTCGGGCTGCTTCGACCAAGAGCTGTGAGGGAAATGCACCTGAGAACAGATCGGGGGAGAAACTACTTTCAAAATGTACTTCTAAAAGAAAAGCAATCTGCGTCCTTCTGTCACTCCAGATTTATGAGTTTCTGTATCCTGCCACAGGCTCAGTTGTTTCTTCTGAAGAGTTGAATCTTGGCACTTGGTCACTACATCTGAGCACACGTCTTGTATTAGGGGACAAGTGTGTTTAGTTCCTGTTTTCAAGGTCCGATACGGTGTCCATGTGGAATATATACTAAAATCTGCCAATTTTTTCCCTGCAACATCCATCCACAGAAAGGTAGATCATTTTAAATACAAATAGCCAGAATCCTAATAAAAGTTGGTGTACAGAAGAGGAGTGAGCTTTTCCTTCTGATGCAGCTCAAAGGAAGCTGAAAACAAAAACTAGACTAAGGCTCATTTTTAGCAATAAAAAGCAATAAACCAAAAGCAATAAACCAAACCAGATTCATTGGTGGGCTGTGACAGATTTTGGCATTTGGTGCAGATTTTCATCAGTAGAATTATAAGTATTACTTCTTGATCTATAAATGAGTCACTGGGGTGTAGCAGAGAGGAATAAAATCTGATAATATTGCTGGTGCTCTTCTGTAGGTATGTATATAGGGGAATATGAAACTATCTCATTAACCTTCATGGGTGTGAGGTGACTTAGAAATACAAAGGAAGAAGGATGCTAACGCGCTAGTTCAATCAACCTGCTCCTTGGAAACCATCCTTATGGCTTTTGTTCTAATTGTGTTTCCAAGCAGAGATGTTTCTCTAAAAATATTGCTTAAACATTAACTCCATTGTATGAACTACTGACAAGATTAAATATTTTTAATAGGATCCACCATATATATATATGTACATTATACATATTTTATTTGCGAAGATGGTGCTAGTGAACTGTTTGTTGAGATTTTGTTGTAGTGCAGGGATTGAAGAGGAGTTTTCAAAATAGAAATGGCAGCCCTGTTAGCATAGTGGGCATCAGTAGGATAAAATACTGCACATTTTTTTTAACTACATCTGTCCGTGGTTAATAGTGTAAGTAGGGTTTCGTCAGTGGTTAAGTTCTTGCTAATAGCTAGGTAGTTATTAAAAATCTGGAAGACACTGAGTCAAATTTAATTGTACAAGAGTGTGCAAAGGTAGGTACAACTAAATGTGTCTCTTTTTATTAATGTTACTGTGCGAGTTGTCTGAATGTCATTGAAAGGGTCACGACAACAAAATTCTTCCTAGCATGTGTTGAGGGAAGGGCAACGTTTTAATGTTAAAATAGACCAGGTGGCACAAATTTAATACATTATTCATTAGTCCTAAATATCTTATACTTTTGTTTAAAAAAAATCAGTTAAAAATATTATTTTTCCCTCCCCACCAAAACTAAGCAGTAAGGAGTTCATTCTAACAGTTGCCTCTAGAAATAGCTTGTTAAAAGGGATATGTGAAACAATCAGCTAGTCACGACAGCCTTAACCTTCTTAGGAGGTGTATGATATTTAAGAGAGACTGGAATTTATCTTTTCCATGTACAGTGCATATTCATATCTGCATTTCTCCACCTAGCACGTACATGGCAACATGATCTGTGGCTTCCCAAGGAAATATGCTGAAGAATACATTTGGTAAACTAAATGTAGTACACAGGATTAGATACCACTTTCCTGCCTTTTTGGGCCTTATTGAACAGTAAGAAGTTCCTGCGGTCAAAGAGGTCCCGCCTTTGGTCTGCTGCTGCCATCCCACATTTCCTCCTGTTCCCAAAAGTCAGCTTGGCTGGCTCTCGCTTTGTGAAACTCCTGTAAATCCAATAAAACCACTGGTCCACATTTGCCAAGGAGAATCTCCAACAAATACGGATCTACTCCATGGATTTTATATTACCTCAAACGGTGCAAAGGAAAGGAGAATCAGACCTATTGTTTCTTCATCCCCCTTAACATTTTTCTTTCTTTGCTGCTATTTAAATCTCTTTTGTTCTGTTTCCCTGTCTCTAGATTTTGTGTGTTATCTTTTCTTCTTCCTGTTTTGTTTGGGTCATCACTAGCCAGACTCTTCTTTGAATTAGTTCTCATTGAATATGACCCAAATCTGCTCTTCCTTTATTTTTCTTCTGCCTAAGATGTATTTTCTTTCTTTTTGGTCAGCTCTGACCTTGATTGTAGTAATTCCCGCTTTGATTTGCCACATATCTCTGCTGTAGTCTTCATAGCCCCATGCTTTGAGCAAATCTCCTCCTCTTTCAACTTTGCTTTGGCTTTCTGCCTTTCATGACATCTTCTGCAAGCTCCAGCTCATCATGTATCTTGACTTCACCCTTCCCAATGCACAAGCAAATTTCAAGTCTCTGTCCTGAAGCCATTTGAAATTCTTGTAACAATTTCAATGCAGAAGTGGTTTTATTTTTTGACCAAGCCAATTCTTGTACTGAAGCTCTGCCTTGTGTGGGTCTTTGTCATATTTTCTTGGGAAATGAATACATGCTAACTGATATCAAGGTTTGGATTGAAGTGTACTGTTAAAAAAGTTGGTATTTTCTGTGCTGAATTTTCACAGAGATGAAAAGAGGCACTTTACATTTGTCTTTGGGGATGGACATTTCTCAAGCAGCTCTACTCTCAGTTCGTCCCTCTTCTCCTCTGTTTGCTGCCTCCTCCCCACCACTAGTTCCCTTCTCTTTCTGGCCCCTCTCACATATACTCATTTGTTGCAGCCACTTGACTGAGAGCACTCTTGTGCTTGTTGTGCTACAAACTCATTCATATGGGTATTTCTTCAAGGAGGACTTCCATGTCCCTTCCTCTCTCCTGTAATCTCTTGTCTCCCACATCTAGCTATCATGCTGTCCCATTTCTGGGAGGTTCAGCAAGCGCAAAATGCCTTTTTCTGCTTGAAAACACAGGCAGGTGGCTGTAAGTGGCCAGGGCATGAACTCAAATATTATAAGTGTCCCTCCTCTTTCTTGGTTAGCACATTCCCTGGCCACCCCATCCCAGCTGGTGCCTGCGCATTCAGGGGACAGCCCTGACTGGGGACAGCAGCCACAAAGAAATCCTGCCTGGGGGAAAAGCAGGGAAGGGGGGTCAGCTGCTTACCCTCAGGGATGGAGAACAGGTCTTGGCTTGTCTTTGTTTACTACTGCAGATGCAATTTTTAGATCATAAAATGGACTAGCTGCCTAGCTCTCGGTTCCTTTCTTCTCTCTAGCACACTGGCAGTGGGCATAAAATCACAAAAATACCCTTATGGACAACTTACACCACTGACTTTTTCCTTTGCTTCCCCAATTTTATGTCCATCTTGCACTAAAGAAGATTTTGAGCAACCCCAGTTTCTGGGATTTCAGCCATGCACACAGAGTACAATTAATAAATAAGATAATTTTCAAATTTCCACATCAGCAAAATACCTTTTGTATTTCCTGACATAAGAATGTAGTCAAAGATGAGGTCATCATGCCTGGAAAGAAGAGTTTGCTTTGATCACGGGGTTGAGCACAGACTTGATTTGAAGGATGCTGGTACCAAATCCTTCGTGAAGTGCTTTTCTTACGTTTTTAATAATACTGCTCTGCAAAACGCAGCTCAGAGTCAGCTTTATCCTGTAGTTACACACTGCAGGAAGAAAGGACATCCACCTCCTCCTTCCTTTCCTTGCAAAGGAACAAGGGTGTCTCCCTGGGGTTTTAGGAAGCACAAAGAAACTTGTAGAAGAAGCCACAGCTACAGTGCAGAGACCAAAGGGGACAGGCTGCTGACTGGGAGGCAGGAGCAGGTGATGGCAGAGGAAACAGGTCACTTTTTAGGACAGCAGAGAGGAGTGTGTGTCAGCACCTCCTGCCTTGCAAACACAGGGCAGCTCTCCTATTGGAGATACAACTGGCACCGCTGCTGGTAAACCCTCCTGCCCTGTTTCTTTGATGAAAGATAGGGTTTTCTTCTGCTTTTGAGCCATCTGTCTTTTCCAGCAGAGGTGTGTGGAAGCTGCAAGCCCATCCATGTGCTGTGAAGGCAGGAGATTCCGTACTGTGCAAAATTACTAGTAGAAATCTGTTTTGTAGCGTTCCTGAAAGAGGCTCTCCTGGCTGGCAGACGGCTCTGTCGCTCTGTTCTGCCCTCCCAGGAATCCGCACTTGCAAAAATGCAGAAAACTAGAACCTCCTTACACTCCTCACATTCACTAAATAGCCCTCCTTTTCACATTTCACTTAATAGGAAAGCGTGATTCTGTGATGGAACCCGAATTATAATACTAAACCTGGGAAATGGCTTAGAAAGTAATATTTTAAAGGAAATACCGTTCCCCTTCCTGTTTAAAAAAAAAATAAAAATTTAATACTAATTATTTTTTGACTCTCTGATTTAATTTTCTAGTCTCTGGGCCTACCCTCATATTGATTTTGCTTTGCTGTAATGTATTGGCTCCAGGGAAGTTGTTACTTACTGTGGCCATTATCACTGGTTTTCTTTCTCTGTTATTCTGTTTCCAGGAGGTTTTTTTATCCTTTTGGTTCTGTATGGCTTACCTTTCCCCACATGTTTTCCATCATGTGTGAAGGATTATTACCTCTTTCTCTTGATCTCCAGTCCTGACTGCCCAAGGGACATGACAGCCTGAGAGAGTTGTGATTGTTCAGCCTGGAGAAGAAAGGCTCTGGGGAGACCTTGTAGCGGCCTTCCAGTGTTTGAAGGGGGCCTACAGGAAAGATGGAGAGGGACTTTTTACAAGGGCACGTAGTGATAGGATGAGAGGTAATGGCTTCAAACTGGAAGAGGGTAGATTTAGATTAGATATTAGGAAGAAATTTTTCACTGTGAGGGTGGTGAGACACTGGCCCAGGTTGCCCAGAGAAGCTGTGGATGTCCTTTCCTTGGAGGTGTTCAAGGCCAGGCTGGATGGGGCTTTGAGGTCTCTAGTGGGAGCTGTCTTTGCCCAGGGCAGGGGGTTGGAACTAAGTGATCTTTAAGGTCCCTTCCAGCTCTAACCATTCTTTGATTCTATGATGGCCTGTATTTGATGACTGACTGCAAAACTTAGTGCAGTCTTTGGTGACGGCTGGTTGTCCCCCTCCAAGGAGAGGTGTAGGATCTTTGTTTTAAAGGGATGACTCCAGGGATCCCACTCTGCCTTGGCTGGGCAGTGTCCTCCACGTGAGCCCAGCCATAGAATCATAGAATCATAGAATCATTCAAGTTGGAAAAGAGCCTTGGGATCATCAAGTCCAACTATCAACCCCACTCTACAAAGTTCTCCCCTACACCGTATCCCCCAAGACCACATCTAAACGACTCTTAAGCACATTCAGGGATGGTGACTCAACCATGGGCAGCCTATTCCAAGCCATGCAGGGTTACGGTTCTGTGTAAAAACCACCAAGCTTCAACTTCCCAACTTAGTTTTCTTCCTCGTGCCTTGTCATCATGTAGTAATTGGTAGAGCAGCTGATGAAGTGATGTTTGCATATGAGTAGTGAAAATATTCCAGGGATAACGTGGGTGTTTCTCACCTATTGTCACTCCTTGCTGGGAGCAGCAAAGGTTCTCAAGTGTGTATGATCAGTCCAAGCCTGTGCAGTCTGTCTGGCTCTCTAATTGTCTTGACATCCTCATCACCAAGACAGCTAAAACACTTCTGTTGACTTAGGACAAAGCTAATTGTCTCTTGGTTTATAATCAATAAACTTTCTGTAGTTTCCCTAATGCTTTTGGGGTATATTGAGCCTTTAACATCGCAAACACAGCTGTCTTGCTGAGAGAGGTTTGTAACAGGACTTGTCTGATAGCACGTTTTATGTCTAGACCATGGTTTGAGAAGTCCACAGCAGCTCTGATGAAGCTCTTGCTATGCTGGTGAATTAGTGTTGTTTTGATATCTGATGAAAAACCTGCAGGAACATGTTTGGTTTTATGCTGCAGCTTTAGTAGTAGAAAGAATTTATCTACCTCCACTCACGATCCCACCCTCCTCTCTCATATACGACTTGGAGACTAAGATTTTCAGATCAGGAAGCACTTGGGTTCCAGAGACTCATCTTCTGATACTTCTAAGGGACTTAATTTCAAAAAAACACTGAAAGCCATCAGCTAAAAAAAAATAATCTAACTTCAGTTCAGCAGTTCTTGACCAGCACTTGGAGTGGTACGGTTTGCATGCGTGTTTATACCCATGTAGGTGGATAACAAATGAACAATACTTGGCAACATGAGGGATCCACCAGGTTGAGGTAAGAAGTGTCACGGCTTGCCTCAAGTCTGTGTTTCAGAGTGACAGGGCCATAGGTCCCCTCACTCTGCCTGCTTTCGGGGTGCTGCCGAGGCTGGGGGTGAGGAGAGGCAGAGGCTTGTGGCTGGTCCTTGCGAGACGGGAGCTGGGGAAGCACCAGCCTCGTCTCCCAGTTCAGCTTCCCTCTCTGCAGAGCTGTTTTCATTGTGTGGTCCAGCGTGTTGGACTGGCAGCAAGACCAATCTTGATGTGGTGCCCTCTGCCTGCCTCCCCCTCTCAAAAGGATGTACCCACGTCAGGTCTGACATACCCCGTGCTGGTGCAGCTCTGTAGCTCCACTGAAAGCAGGGAGGGATGAATGGCAGCTTAAAGCGACCTCAAAAAACTCCTATGTGACACAAAGGTGCTGTGAAGTGTAATTAATAGGCTTAATCTACCTTTCCATTACTCAAGGAGATTTACTCCTGCGTAAAGTGGCGAGAACAGCACCGAGGAATCTGTCCCATTAATTATACATACCCCTTTAAACTCTGACACGAGAAATAGGGGGACTGTCCCCCCCACCCATGCACACACCATCGAACATGGGGGAGCACAGCTGCCATCCAGCATCACTTCTCTGCCTCGTACCGGTTAAAGACAACCGGCTGCACAAGAGACCGCTGAAACTGCGGGGAAACGTAATATCAATATCAGAAGTGGAGGATGGTCAGCAAAGCTCCTAGCCTTATGGTAAATACCACAAAAACGCTAATGGGATGGGGAGGAACATTCACCTCACCCAGTTCCTACAGTCTACTGTGCAGCTAGATACAGCTGTATGGCCCACCCTACCTATTCTTCACAGTCAATGGAGAGAAAAGGCACTTTTACTCCTTCATTTCATCTCACCTGGTGCAGCCGTCAGTTTTAGGATGTGACACGTTGGGGTCACGCTCCTCTGGCCGTAGGGATTTGGTCTCGCCTGTCTGTAAAGGGAGCCCTGAATGTCTTTGATTCCCCTAAAGGGAGTGCGAGTGCCCAAGGCCGCACTTTTCCAGCGTGCTCTCTGCGAGCGCTGCTCTGCACAGGCAGGGGAGATGCACATGGTAGCTGTGAGGCTAGGGGCAAAAAAAATAATCAGGCCTTGTTCTCTTCTTTCTAAGGGAAAATGGAAATAATTTGCATGAAATCACTGAATTTATAGCCATTTTTGTATTTGCATATGAGAAAATTATTCCTTCCGTATTACTTCCATTTTTCTTTCCTGTGCAGAACATCCGCTCGCATTACCATCATAAAGTAGTGTGGGGATCTTACAAGGGAAATAAGCCAAAATTGGTGTATTGTTATTATTAATTTTCTCTTTATATTTATTTATATTTTTATTTATATTTAAACAGAGGAACCAGTTATGTCAGTGAACAGATTAATGTGGAGTTGTTAAGAAAAAAATTCCTATTGCACCAAAATAGTACCATAGTGCCCCACAAACCTCTCAACTACGACTTCTAGCTGCCTTGTAGGATCGAACACAGTCCACTTGGGAAGATGTCTGGCTGCAAGGCAGGAAATCCATATCCCCATTTCCCAGTGTTTTCATAGAATCATAGAATCATTTAGGTTGGAAAAGACCCTTGGGATCATCGAGTCCAACCATCAACTCCACTCTACAAAGTTCTCCCCTACACCATATCCCTTAACACCACGTCTAAACGAGTCTTAAACACATCCAGGGATGGTGACTCCACCACCTCCCTGGGCAGCCTATTCCAGTGTCTGACCACTCTTTCTGTGAAGAATTTTTTCCTAGCTGATCTTGGGCAAGAAACATGAAGGAGATCAATCCTGCTCCAACCTGTGTTATCTCCCGCCTGCCCCTGGCCGCAAGGACCACATGCCATACTTGTGGTATCATGATCATTTTTGACAGCGAGAATCACGAGAATGGCATTATGAGATTGACTACAGGATGAAGAGGAATTGGGCTGGGAGGATATAAGCTTCTTAACAAAGCACAAATAGCTGAAATAATAGAAAAGGGTATATAGAAAATAACTGATCATGTAAATTGCTTTTTGCAGGAGTAGTCTCTCTTGGTAAATTTTGCCCTGGGATGAAAACGTACAAAGGATTGGAAAATATACTTGCAAGGAAAGAAATAATCCTCCTGTAGCAGAGAGATGGACTAGATGACCTGTTACTGTGGGTCTCTGGCTTAAATTTAAATCTCACACTTCCTTGATGCAGTGAAAGCCCCTTTATGAGCAGTTTTTCTTTGCAGCTCCATGGATTTTGCTACAGTAAAGAAAATAAAATAATTGGTACGTATTGTATTAGGTTTGCTAGAAGTCATCAAGGTCTCCGAAGAGAAAACTGCGTCTTTCCCATCTGCGATAGCCAAAGAACAGCGCAGATGTCCACTGCCATGAGAAAACAAACGGGAAGGAAGAAAATCAGTTTCTTCCACTGGTTAGAGAGTGCCTGAAGGGGTTCTTGCTGGTCTGTGTCTAACAGGCACTACCAGAGAAGTGGGTTTGAACAGGTTGAGGTGTATAGGTCCTGTTTTATCCACAAAAAAAAATATTAAATGAGTAGTTGATGATCCTGGCAGGTACGTCACCATGCTGCTCTGCCTGGGCTTTTCTATGCAGCTGAGTCACAGCAGTGACAATGTGATGCCACAGGGATGCAATTTGTTTTAGCTGCTTTCTTTTTTGCATGAGAGAATTCACTGATGGGGCACGTCTTCTGCTCTGGACCCTGTTGTTTTGGAAAAACCTGCTTATCTGGCTCCTAGGAGATTCCTCTCCCACAGAGAAGCACCCTCAGGTAATGCAGGTCCTTCATAGGTGCCCTCAGCTGTCCTTCATACCCTCCATCTCCCACAGTGGAGATTCCGGTACACATCTGCAGTCTGAATATCTTTAGTTGTTTGAAGGGTCCTTTGGACTTACGTTTCTTAGAGAGGTGGTGGAGGCCCCATCCCTGGAGACATTCAAGGCCAGGCTTGATAAGGCTCTGAGCAACCTAATCTAGTTAAAGATGTCCCTGCTTACTGCAGGGGGGTTGGACTAGGTGACCTTTAAAGGTCCCTTCCAACCCAACACATTCTATGATTCTTCTATGATTCTATGATTCTATGGTTCTATGACTTAAAAGCAAATAAGTGCTCATGAGAGCAGCTTCTGAACTGCTCTGCTTTATGAACCTCCCGCCTGAAAAGGTGATCCCATCTCTGACTCCATCCTACTAGGATCTGTCCTCTGCGGTCCAGGCAGATGAGAGCATCTAACTTTAGTTGCTGCTCAGTGTGAAGTTCAATAAACTTCATGCACAGAAAAGGACCAGGGGTTTGAAAATCCAACTCCCTTGCTTTGATGGCAGTGTGAGGTCAAGACCGTTTCCTCTACAGGAAAAGCCACACGGGTGAACTCATGTTAGATCCCCTGCAATCAAACAAGACCCGTAGCTGAGGACCTCACTTTGGAGATGACTTAACCGTGCCATTGAACTTTTGCGGGTGCAACATCATTCTCGCTCCTAACTGAATGAAATATAGAATTATTTTCAATCTGCTAAGAAATGGCCTTAGACTTTCCAGCGGGTTTTCAGCCTGTATTCAGCACAGCGTGTGACCCCAGTGAGAGTGCAGGGCAGTGAACACATTGCTGAATCGATTCACAGGAGAGCAGGAGGATTGCACGGGCTGGACACTGTTAGACTGAATGACAGGTGGAAGGTTAAATACATAGATTTATATCCCTCCGTTTTTGCCAAATCAAGGTAAATACAAGAATGGAAGGGAAATGAGGGAGTAGCCACATGCTTTTGCTCCAAAAATATTTTAACTTTGGCAAGAGAGTTTGCAGACAGATATTTTTTAAGAGGGTTTGATCAGAAGGTGTCATCTGAAATTACACTCTCTGTTTTTGTACTGTGGTGGCCAAAACAAAAGGGGGTGATGGAGCTGAGGTGTTCAGGCTGCAACCCACCATGGCAGTATATGTGGCTCCCAGACTCCACCAGCAGCCCCTGCCTAGTGCTCCTTGGGGAGAAGGGGTCCTTCCAGCAGCCGGCTTTCTCCCCATGGCTGGGAAGCTAGGAATTAACTTCGCCACTTCATGCTTCTCTGCTCTTCACTTGCTGTGACTGCAGAATAGGTGCAACACTTTGTGCAATGCCAGGCTTGTTACCTGTGTGCCGCAGCTCAGCTCTGCTCAGGATGGGGCTGAAGCATCCCGTGCTCTCCTCTCACCTGAGGAAGGCTGCCTAATTATAAGGGTGGGTTAGTTATAATGCTGGCCTGGAACATGGAGTACCAGACTGGCACCAAGATGGACTTTCTGGACACCTGTCTGGGTTTGACAAGTCATGGACGATGCTCTTAGTCATACGATTTAGTCTGAGGTAGTCCTTGGAGGAGCAGGGAGTTGGACTGGGTGATACTTATGGGTCCTTTCCAACTTGAGATATTCTATGATTCTGTGTTAGCTATTTGGTCTGCATCATTAAGTGGCGCAGGTCCCTCATAGGTGCTCTCAACTGTCCTTCCTATCCTCCATCTCCCGCAGTGGAGATGCCGGCTTTAATCTAGCTGTGAGATACGAAACCCAAGCTAGACTAGGCTTCAGTAGGCACCGCCAGAGAGGGTTCAGCTCTTCAGCATCTCCTGGCATGTCAGACTGTCTCCATCATCTACAGACGTCCTAGGAAAAGTCCTCCAGCTTAAGCAGCTGACATACGGCTGGAAGAGTCTGATCCTCTGTGCCTTGTAATGGCACGACCAGAGTCACTAGCTTTGGAAAGGCATTAAAAAGTGAGTTTTTTATTATTATAAAGAAGCCTATGAAAACATGCTGTATTGTCATTAGGGTAAATGCTTAACATCGTTATGCTAAAGGAGTTGGGATTTCTTTGAGTGCATCTGCCATCTGATTCTTAACCTCAAAGACCAAAACAGTGACCTGCTTTCAGAGACTGGCTGCTCGGTGTCACCAGAAAGCAGGTTTCTTTTTAAGGGGATCCATATGGATATACAAATCTGTCATTGCTTTTGAAAACTAAATTAGTCTTTAGTTTGCGTTTACTTAAACTGAAAGCATTGCGTTAGCAACCAGGAGGACTGGATATTATTAGTAACCTTTTACAGGAAATGCGGTGTGTCATGGGTTGAGCATATATTTTTCTGGAAAATGCAGTGTACAGTGAAATGGGGGGAATAAGCAAACATAAAGTGCTTATACCGCAGTTCACTCTATTTGAACGCCCAGCAATACACCTCTGAGGTTACCTGGTCATAAAGGGAGGAGGGAATGATATTTGAGATTTATTTTTGGCTAAAAGCATGAAGTGCAAATACCTTTTTTGTGCAAAATGTCATCTGCATTGCTGGGAAGTAAACAACATCGCCTTAATAATCCATGGTAAATAACAACACTAAGAAAGTTACCACCTATTATATACACCTGCAGGTGTATCTGGTTAAACTGATGTAACTGTAGTTTGACATACGAAATAAATACAGAAAAGTAAAACAAGGCATTTCAAACAAATTATTCTGTGAACAGCAGAATTCATTAACTATAGGATGAAATTCAGATGCAGGTAAGAAAATTTGGGTGCCTACATGGAGGTATTCATGTATGAAGAAGGCGTCCGAGCTACCACTGCAGTCTGCAGAGATCTAGGGCTTGACTCAGTTTTGTCTGGCCCCACTGGGGATGCTGTAGGGTATCCATCCTGGCCTCCGCCCAGACTCGGATCTCTCATGATAGTGTGTGGTGTCAGCCAGTTGCCTCAGGATGACTCGGGCACGCAAGGGTCAGTTGGTACTAGATGACCACATATCGGCAGATGCAAGCAGCTCTAACGTGGTCACCTGTATTTGGTCAGGCTCTGTTGTCTACATGATGAATTTCTTTTGGTTGAAATGGGGCTTAGATGCCTCATTAGACACTCAAACTTTGGTGTTTAAGCCTGGAGGCAGCTGCCATCCTTGAAGCATGGTTGAGTTCCCTAAACACTACCAGTCTGTTGCCTGCTGCAATACCCTGTCATGCCCTGGTTGGATGATAGCTGGAGATTTAGGAGGATGCACATCTCCTGTAGGTCTGGTGCAGGCGTCTCAGATAACCTCAAACAACAGCAGACACCTCTGTTAAGGTAACTGAATTGAACCTTTAAAGTCCAGATGATTTTTATTCTGGATTTCTTTGTCCCCTCCCTTCCCCCAGCTCCTTCCCATGTCCATAAGTTGCCAGTTGGAAGGAGACACAAGTTTGTGGCTTGTTCCAAGCCTTGACTGCACAGGTGGCCTGGGTCGTCTCTCTTTTGTGGCTTGTTCCAAGCCTTGACTGCACAGGTGGCCTGGGCCGTGTCTCTTCTTTACCCACATGCTTACTTTCAGGATGCTTGTAGCAATGTTGTTATCTCTGAGACCTCATCCCTCTATCAAATTTTGTTGGAAATGGCTAAAGTGATTCTGCCAGTGCCTCCTTTACTGATGCATTCCCACTTGCTTGAGATTATATCCAGTACTCTGGTTTTCAACTACCTGTTAGACGACATCAGTTGCAATACCTCTGAGTGGGATATGCAATGGAAGATTGATTCATGCCAGACCACCACAGTGATTAAGAGGAGACCCGCACAAGCTGTTAGTGATGCTCCAGTATGATGGACCGGCCAAGAAACAATTAGCTTTAATCTCCCTTTCCTTTAGGGCAGCGTAGTGCTCAGTGCAGCGATAGTTTATTCAGCAGTTCATAATGGACATGGGCATCTGCTGTGCTACCAACTGCTTTCCTTTGTAATCACAGTGATTGCAAAGAGTACTTTATAAAACAGTCCTGACAGGACACTTCAAACGCCGTGTCACCAGAGTGATTAAGACCAGGCTAGTTTTCAAAATTCCAGCTCATATATTCTGAATATTTGAAATAAGGGGAAACAGGGTGGGGGGATAATAGCAAAAACTTGTGGCTCTTTGGTAAGGCCCAGTGCTCTTCATACTGTTTATTTTGGTCCGGTGGACTTTATCAATTTAAAATACCATCAGAAAGACAGAAGCCAGGGGACTTACAAGTATTTCTGGTAGCATCAAGAGATCACAGAGAAAGTATCTTCACAAAGTCCATTTTATTGCTCAAACGGCAGGAGTGCTGCAGCGCTGGTCTCTCCCTCGCAGTGCCACGGAGCTGGCACCCACC